>NW_026577989.1:0-2400000 GCF_029603195.1 Condylostylus longicornis
GAAATTATTACTAAATAATAGGTAGATATAGAATTTTGTAAATATTTAAATATTGTTCTCAGGTACTTAAAATTTATTAGATTCGTGCTGTTGCTCCAACTGTGCTTTTTTCTATGGTGTGATAATCCATTAAAATGAACAAATATTCGATTTATTATAAACGATATCAACCCACTATTTTTATAATAATCTTCCTCTTTTACTTCCCAAGCACTAACAATTTGAGTTTTCTTTAACTCATTCTACCAATTAAAGAGAAGCAAAAAGTAAAAAAAAAGTAAACTAATAAATTTAATACTTTTAAAAAAGGAAATATAAAAGGCTAACAATTTAAGGATATCCAAAGGATAAACATAACACAAAAATGTTATTTTGTTATTTTTGTGTGAATATTCTTTTCCGAATAAATTGAAAATAAAGAATTAAAAATAAAAAATTAAAATAAAAGAAAAGCGTAAATTTTTCTAATGGGGCATTTTTTTTAGTAATATTCCTTAGTCAGGCGTATTATTATCAAATAATGGTCCTATCGGGATGTACTCTTTACATAGGTATGTAAAAAACAACAAAAGTAAAATGAAAAATAAAACAATAACAAAATCGATAAGAACAAATTAAAATGATAAAGTGAGAGACGTGACTTTGGACAATTAACATTCCTAGTTACACCTAATAATAGAAAAAGACCGTAACAAACAAAAATTATCAGAAGTGAGCATAATAAAATTGAAAAAATTACCGTGTTAAAATTAAAACAAAAAAGCAAAAAGTAAAATTGACAATTCGAATACACTTGAATAACAATAAAAAACCATAAAAAAAATTAAGGCAAAGAAATATTAATGGGAACAATTTTTTTTTTAGAAATAGATGACTTAAAAAATTGATAATATTTTTGTGTTTAAAAACTTAAATGAGATAACAAAATATCCTTGAATACTTATTTAAAATAATAATTAAAATTACTATTAGAATAGGACAATTAGTGTCGAATTTAAATGATTAGGAAATTGATAATTTCATGGTGAAAGAAATATGTGAAATACCGAATAAATTTTATAAAGTGGTAGCAATTTTTATTAAAAAAGATAGCCCTAGATATACTAGAAATCAATACATCAATGTCATTTCTTCCAGAAGCAGAAGAGCAAGTATAAGTATTACGAACAAGAATATACACTTATGTAATAAAATAATTACTAATTTATTTTAAATTATTTAAAAAGGTAAGTCAATTATATCTGACATATATTTCTCATACATGAGAAATAAATAGTAAGTATATGATAACTAATTCTACATCAATTTCATGTAGCATAATTTTCTATATATAGACATAATGACCGTTTTATGTTTATTTAATGTTTTTGTTTTAAAATTCGTGAAACAACAACTAAAGATGGCAATGAAATAAAATGAAAGTTAAAGGAAAAGTTTCTAGTAAATTAGAATTCTTCAAATTAATAAAAAGACTTCCATTGATGTGCTGACATACTTACGTTTCTTATTAAAATGAATTATGTATAAAAAATATGATAAAAGATATGAAGTGTAGTGAATTGCATGAATATCTAAAGTTCTTTAATTCTTCTTTTATTCTAAATAAATAATTTACTCGAAGATTCAGAAGATTGAAAATATAATATTAAAAATATTCATAAGGCACTTGATGTTCATAGCCATTCTACGTATTCAATTGTTTTTGTTTAAATGTATTACAAGTTGTTCAGATTTATACAGCGATGAAAAACTGTTCAGCTCAATTTTGGGGGCATTTAGTGGATCTTCCTATATTATTGAATTTTTGATTATAGCGAGTTAATCTTCACTGACTTTCTGGAACTGAAATATATTGGTATTATGCATGTATGCAAAACGTATAGATATAATATAAAAACATTGAAACGACAAAAATTTCGTAATCAAAAATAATTGGAATTGTAAATCAAAATAACGAAAATTACATTAACGAGTATGAATAGTTTTGTGATTTATTATTTCACATATTATATTAAGCACATTAATGGGCTGAATTAAAATTCTTATTCGATATTGTAGAGGTAATACGATAAACAATGCGGCATTCATGTATTACTATGTTAAGTATTTTTAAAATGAAAAAAAAAAATTGTAGAATAAGCTAAACAGATAAACCAATTTAAAAAAAAAATTACCACCGATTGCTGTTAATGAATCGATTAAAACAAACACCGATTGCTATCTATGCCATCTGGTCATTTAAACTAGTCGCCAGTTGGTTATGAAAGTAGATTATGCAAGCTGATCATTCCAGTAAGTTATACAATGTAATCATGCATAATAGTCATGTAAGTTTGTCATGCCGGTTAGTAACACAAGATTTGTTGGCGCAAGTTAATCATGCATATCAACCATGCGAGCTGGTTACGATTGTAGGTTACGCAAGTTGATGATGCAAGTTGGTTGATTATGTAAACTGGTCATGAAAAGTGATTACGCAAGTTGGATATGGAAATTAATTTTCAATAATAAATAATAAAAATAATTTTCAACATGTTTGTCTAGCATTGCTAATATAATTATATGTAAATGTGTAATTACGTGATTATCGTAACATGAAATGAAATTTGATTAAATCTTGTTATATATATAATTTTAAATTTTTAAAACTAAAAACTTTTAAAACTTTTGTATACAAATTTTAACATTTGTACTTTAATCGGCCAAGAATTTCATATAAACTTGTACTATATTATATTTAATTTTTTTTTACAATTAAAATAAAATAAAGTAAAGGGTACAAACATTTAAAATTCTCTTACATCCTACATACTTCATAACGTATATATATATATATATATATATATATGTATATAATATGTAAAATTATACCTTCATCAAACATAAAGTTAAGCTTAAAATTAAAATAACAAATTTAGGACGATGACTGTGATATATTTACACATGTATATAATAAGGGCATATGTGCATAAAAGTAATAAGAAAAAAGATGAAAACAAACACAAACTTCTCATTTTCTTGCCATTTTTTTGTTTTTTTTTTTTTTTTAAGAAACATTCTTCCTTTTGAGAGAGTATGTAAGCATATAAATGTAAATTATGTAAAGATACTTTAAAACTACTTAAAAACCTCTTCTGTTATCAAAACACTTCAGTATTAAAACATTGTTGCATAATATGTCTGCAATTTTATATTCTGTATTGTTACATTCATATTATATATACATATATGAGAATAATGTAATATATAATGTTATGATATATATGTAGTATACAATTACATTTTAATATATCCATAATGTATAAATATACAACAAATATATTATTATATATGAGTGATTAAGTGACGAATATTCAAAGATTAAAAGTGTGTAATAAAAGAAAGATACCAAAAAAATTTCGAAGTATGTATGTACTTATGTTCTCATATGGTTTAGGAGCATAATATATAGAGGAAAATGGTAAGAGAATAATATATCAGGTTAACTTTTTATGCACTTTTTGAACTTATAGACATTATTTATATATATATATATATAATACTCGTATTTTATCAAAATAATAATATGCTCATATACACATGTATTTAAATTGTAGTTTTAAATATGAAGAGGAAAAACAAGAAGCAGTTGACAAGTTACAATATAATATATATATATATATATATATAGCTGGTGAAATATAACAGTTTCTTTAAAATAACTAAAACATCATTATTGTTCATATAACAGTAAAAACATAATTAATTTATGTTGCATAAGGTGTTGTATTTGGGTATTTAGTTACACAAAAGCTTTCAAAATATTAATGCCACCTCCTTTTTCTAAAAAGTTTAACATGAATTCGCTTTTAAATATTTTAGATCTTCTTAAAAAGAAAAACAAAACAAAATCACAAATTTTTAAGAAGCATTGATAGTGAGGCTTTCTCTTTACAACCATATTATAATAGAATTAACTTTTCAAAAGACTAAACTAAAAACAATTCTTTTAAATACTTACTCTATATATTTTGATAAGTTTGAAAACAAAATCTTCTTCAAAAAGTTAGATTTTCATTTTATTTTTTTTTCAATATCAATTCCTTAAAAATAAAAAAACATTGACATATGTACCTATTCTTAAAATTTAGAAAGATAAATGGAAATTTTGTTTTTGTTGTGTTTTTAGCATTTATCCAAAAAAAAAAAATTTGAAAAAAAGTATTTATTAGTTGCAATCTGTCCATCCGTGCGTCTATCAATATGCGTGTTAACAACATTTCTATACTCCCTCGATGATATAAAACTAAAATTTCATATGTAAGTAAACATTTAATAGAAACTTATTTCCGTAGAAGAAAATTTTTAGATACCCCCCCTCCGCGACCAAACATTTTTTTATTCTATACAAACTCAGAAAAGCAGTGGTGAGCTTTTTCTACCGCAAAACAAAATGACCTTTAAGTTAACTGTTATCTAAAATGATTTTTCTTTCAGATTTTTGATACCGCGTTTTTTCCTAGAATATAAACTGTAGGAGTCTGGAATTTTAACAATACTAGTAAACAAATCATTTTTTTCTATCTCGATTGCATTCCAGGTTTCGCCCCCGAAATTTTGGGAAATTTGAATTTTGTAATCAATGATATTAATTTAATGTAATAATATAGTGGATTGCTTTTAGAAACAGAATCTTTTGTTTTGAGGGGATTGGTGCTTCTTTACAAACCATTGAAAACAAACTCATTCGTTGGTTTGAATCAACTTTAGTCTAAAATATTTTGATTCAGATGTATTTTTGATGAGATTTTTCTTTACAGTTTTTTATATTATGTACTTAGATATTGTATTGTAATAATGTAATTTCAACAGATAAATTTTATATATGATATAAATTTTGATAATATTAAAGTTAGTAAAATCTTTAAATAACATAATATAGTACATATTTTATACTTAGTTCATTTAAAGTACCTACCTAATTCCTAAGTTGAAAAGAAAAAACTCAAATATACATAGAAGTATTAATGTGTAAGGTGAAGAATTAAGAGTTTTAGTGACACTCTAAATTTTTGCATTACTCAAAATAAAATAATAGTAAAGTATAAAGTGTATGCTATTAACAACTTTAAATTTTGTAAAAATTAATGTTATTGAGAACCTTGCAAGATCAATATGTTCTATTAATAATTTGATTTTTGCATTGATCTAATAATTCAATGGGAAAGCGATGAGAAAGCTGTAATGTCATATATACCTGTGAAATTTTTCACGGATAAAACGATCTTGTCATTCTTCTGTAAAAACACAACTTTTTGTTAGGTGATGCCGTAATAAAGTAAAGCGTTCGGGAATTGACGGAGATTAGTTTTCCGTTCCACAATTAATCTGATGTAGCTATCTTCCAAAGGGGACAGACGCTCTTAAAATAACACTTCTTTTTACTATTTACGAACCTGATAAGTATAAAAAAATGATAAGGAAAATGAAAACGTTTACTTTCACCGCATTAATCTATTCTAAACCTTTTCATATATAATTTTCCAACTTTTATATTTTATTATGAGAGAAACTAACTACATATTATATTTGTTATGAAACAATATTGTTTTACAAAAATGGTCCATGAATCAAAAAGCAAAAAAAAAAGAAGAAAAGTGAAAAAAGAAAAAAAATTTTCTAGCCCGAAAATAATTTCATTAAAAAGTTTTTTCTTTTTTGTGACCCCATTTTTTTTTTTTTTTAAATTAAAAGTAATTACTGGTGGTTCAGTCCATTCTGGCGTTTTCTCTAAGATTTCAGGACAGAAACGCATTGTAATAATGAAACAAAAACCAGCGGAAATAATAATCATAATTGAAAAATTTTGATAACTCCCCTTGGCGGCAAAATGCACATACAGTTACAATATTTTGTGTTTTTTTTTCTTGCTGTCGCTATTAACATTACATGTTAAGATGTATGTAAGAATAAATATTTTAAAGTGTGTGTATATATGGGAAAAAAAGGACATTGTGTATGTATATTAAACGTTACAAGAAAAAAAAATTCTAAAATAAAATTTAAAACTTTTTTCCGTTTTACTAGTTTTGTCCTTTTATTTTGTTTCATCTCAAATTTATTGCACTGCAGAGAAGATAGAAAAGTTAAAATCGCCAAATATAAAAGCAAGTAAAATTCAATGTATTTCCTTATTTATTGGGTAACATGAAAGGAAGATTTTATTTTTTTTTACTTTTTTTTTTATTATAGGTATAGGGTAAATTGTCTTAATATGAGAATCATTTATAATAATAATAATTTATAAAAAAAAAAATTGTTATCTAAATTCAAAGACATTGTAGTGAAGCTGGATGCAAAATTATCTTCCAAGTCATTGGTATATAAATCCTATTAAAAAGTTACTTATAAATTAAACTATGTAAATTATTTATGTAGATTAATTTAAAATTTGTTAAAATATAATAAAAAAATAAATAATAAATAATAATTAATAGAAATCACCTAATTTTAATACTCAACGTAGTTTTATTTTAAAATTTTTTCGTTTTTCATCTTTAGTTTATAAACTTGGAAATGGATTGAGTAATAATAATAATGCAGAAAATCTTAAAATATAATATTCCATTATAATATTTATGATTATAACAGTTTTAAGATAACAGAAACGGCTAAACCTTCTGTAAGTATGAAAAAAACTATGTCTCAGAGCAATTTTCCTCATGCCCTAGCCAAAAACTTGAAACTTAGTGAAATGCATAAAAATTAAAACTGAAATCGAAATTGAATGAAGACGCTTGTATACTCACCGGAAGACGCTTTTATTCTTTATTGGAAAAAGTTTATAAATGTTATTAAACTTTACGATATTCAACGTCGTATAAAAATTTAAAAATAAAGATTAAAATTAAGAATAAAACTGGAACTAAAAGCTCTAACTGTATTTCCGTTATTTCAAATTTAGTTTTTCTTTATCTTTAAGGAATTTTCGTCAAGAAATTTAATTAAATTTCAGTTTCAAAATTTGACTATAATTGGTGAGTTAACTAAGTTTTTTTCTCACAAAATTATTAAGATTTTTCATATTGTTTTCCATTTTTGAAGCAAAAATACACCAAAAACCCTATCTAAAAACCAAAGAAAGAAAAAAAAAATCAATTTTTTTTAAGAGGACCATATAATGTAAATATAAAAAACAAAAACCAAAAAAAAAAAAAAACATTTGCGATGTAAAAGCAAAAATTAATTTTGTAGAAAGAGAGAAACTATTTAACTTTTTCAAATAAAAAAAAAAAGCAAAACGAAGAGATAAAAAAAAATAATTGGAGAGAAAATCACTTTATTAAATTTTATGATATCACATGCGGAGACCAAAAATCTAATATTTTGGTGAAAAATGGAAGGCCATATCGTTTATATCCTTTTTTATAATTTAATATTTTGTCAGTTGGTAATTTGAAGTTTCCGATTTTAATATATAACATATACACATTTTACCATACATACATAATTATATAAATAATATTGTATTCTTTTATCTGTTTCTTTTTTCTGTTATTATTACAAAATATAAGCTTCGTTGTAATAAATTTTCATAAATATTTTTAAACTTCATAATGTTATTTGTTATGTAACTGTACATAAATACATAGGGTACATACATAATATTATAAAGCTTTGATTTTGGTTTTTATTTTTTGTTATTTTTTAGGTATTTTGTTGTATAATAGATATACAAGGCCAAATGAATAGTTATAGATAATTTGAAGTTTTAGTGTCTCGTATAAAACTGATTTTAATAAAAATTTTCTTAAGGACTTTTATTATACTATATTTCAACTATATATTTTTATTAAAGTTATTGCAGTTATTCATAAAAACTTTTGTAAAAAAAAAATATAAATATTTATAAATAAAAACTATAAAGGAAGAAAAGAAGAACTATACTTAAAATAAATATTTAAAATAACCAAGTAAGTGTCGGTTTTCCATTTTTCGTTTTTCGAAAATTTTTAGGCAAAAATAAAACCAGCTATGGTATTGGTGTTTTAAATTTTATTTTTTTTTCCTTATTTTTTTCTTGTTTTGTTTGTTTCGTTGTTAATGAGGAAATTTTATTGAAAATGTTTAAGAAAATTGTAATAGATTCTCATTCTACCAGTTGAATATTATTATGTTTGTTTTTATAGAAAATTTATTTGTTTTTTTTATAGTAAAAGTTATTCTAAATTGAAGAAAACTCTGATTAATTTTTAGAAATTTTTTGTTTTCAAATTGATTTTTTTAGTTTACAGAATGTTTGTATGTAATTATACACACATACATATTTAAATATTTTTTTTTTAAGATTATGTAGAATGAGTAAGAAAAATCAATCTGTGCAACAAGATATGCTAATATCTTTGAATTTTTTTTAAAATGTCAAAAAATTGAAAATTTTTTAAAATTTTGCACGACCCCCTAACTTGTCAAAAAATTGAAAATTTTTTAAAATTTTGCACGACCCCCTACCTTGTCAAAAAATTGGAAATTTTTTACAATTTTGCACGACCCCCTACCTTGTCAAAAAATTGAAAATTTTTTAAAATTTTGCACGACCCCCTACCTTGTCAAAAAATTGAAAATTTTTTAAAATTTTGCACGACCCCCTACCTTGTCAAAAAATTGAAAATTTTTTAAAATTTTGCACGACCCCCTACCTTGTCAAAAAATTGAAAATTTTTTAAAATTTTGCACGACCCCCTACCTTGTCAAAAAATTGAAAATTTTTTAAAATTTTGCACGACCCCCTACCTTGTCAAAAAATTGAAAATTTTTTAAAATTTTGCACGACCCCCTACCTTGTCAAAAAATTGAAAATTTTTTAAAATTTTGCACGACCCCCTACCTTGTCAAAAAATTGAAAATTTTTTAAAATTTTGCACGACCCCCTACCTTGTCAAAAAATTGAAAATTTTTTAAAATTTTGCACGACCCCCTACCTTGTCAAAAAATTGAAAATTTTTTAAAATTTTGCACGACCCCCTACCTTGTCAAAAAATTGAAAATTTTTTAAAATTTTGCACGACCCCCTACCTTGTCAAAAAATTGAAAATTTTTTAAAATTTTGCACGACCCCCTACCTTGTCAAAAAATTGAAAATTTTTTAAAATTTTGCACGACCCCCTACCTTGTCAAAAAATTGAAAATTTTTTAAAATTTTGCACGACCCCCTACCTTGTCAAAAAATTGAAAATATTTTAAAATTTTGCACGACCCCCTACCTTGTCAAAAAATTGAAAATTTTTTAAAATTTTGCACGACCCCCTACCTTGTCAAAAAATTGAAAATTTTTTAAAATTTTGCACGACCCCCTACCTTGTCAAAAAATTGAAAATTTTTTAAAATTTTGCACGACC
This sequence comes from Condylostylus longicornis, assembly GCF_029603195.1. NCBI lineage: Eukaryota > Metazoa > Arthropoda > Insecta > Diptera > Dolichopodidae > Condylostylus > Condylostylus longicornis. Next base: position 9,378 of record NW_026577989.1, read on the forward strand.
CCCTACCTTGTCAAAAAATTGAAAATTTTTTAAAATTTTTCACGACCCCCTACCTTGTCAAAAAATTGAAAATTTTTTAAAATTTTGCACGACCCCCTACCTTGTCAAAAAATTGAAAATTTTTTAAAATTTTGCACGACCCCCTACCTTGTCAAAAAATTGGAAATTTTTTAAAATTTTGTACGACCCCCTACCTTGTCAAAAAATTAAAAATTTTTTAAAATTTTTCACGACCCCCTACCTTGTCAAAAAATTGAAAATTTTTTAAAATTTTGCACGACCCCCTACCTTGTCAAAAAATTGAAAATTTTTTAAAATTTTGCACGACCCCCTACCTTGTCAAAAAATTGAAAATTTTTTAAAATTTTGCACGACCCCCTACCTTGTCAAAAAATTGAAAATTTTTTAAAATTTTGCACGACCCCCCTTGTCAAAAAATTGAAAATTTTTTAAAATTTTGCACGACCCCCCTACCTTGTCAAAAAATTGAAAATTTTTTTAAAATTTTGCACGACCCCCTACCTTGTCAAAAAATTGAAAATTTTTTAAAATTTTGCACGACCCCCTACCTTGTCAAAAAATTGAAAATTTTTTAAAATTTTGCACGACCCCCTACCTTGTCAAAAAATTGAAAATTTTTTTAAAATTTTGCACGACCCCCTACCTTGTCAAAAAATTGAAAATTTTTTAAAATTTTGCACGACCCCCTACCTTGTCAAAAAATTGAAAATTTTTTAAAATTTTGCACGACCCCCTACCTTGTCAAAAAATTGAAAATTTTTTAAAATTTTGCACGACCCCCTACCTTGTCAAAAAATTGAAAATTTTTTAAAATTTTGCACGACCCCCTACCTTGTCAAAAAATTGAAAATTTTTTAAAATTTTGCACGACCCCCTACCTTGTCAAAAAATTGAAAATTTTTTAAAATTTTGCACGACCCCCTACCTTGTCAAAAAATTGAAAATTTTTTAAAATTTTGCACGACCCCCTACCTTGTCAAAAAATTGAAAATTTTTTAAAATTTTGCACGACCCCCTACCTTGTCAAAAAATTGAAAATTTTTTAAAATTTTGCACGACCCCCTACCTTGTCAAAAAATTGAAAATTTTTTAAAATTTTGCACGACCCCCTACCTTGTCAAAAAATTGAAAATTTTTTAAAATTTTGCACGACCCCCTACCTTGTCAAAAAATTGAAAATTTTTTAAAATTTTGCACGACCCCCTACCTTGTCAAAAAATTGAAAATTTTTTAAAATTTTGCACGACCCCCTACCTTGTCAAAAAATTGAAAATTTTTTAAAATTTTGCACGACCCCCTACCTTGTCAAAAAATTGAAAATTTTTTAAAATTTTGCACGACCCCCTACCTTGTCAAAAAATTGAAAATTTTTTAAAATTTTGCACGACCCCCTACCTTGTCAAAAAATTGAAAATTTTTTAAAATTTTGCACGACCCCCTACCTTGTCAAAAAATTGAAAATTTTTTAAAATTTTGCACGACCCCCTACCTTGTCAAAAAATTGAAAATTTTTTAAAATTTTGCACGACCCCCTACCTTGTCAAAAAATTGAAAATTTTTTAAAATTTTGCACGACCCCCTACCTTGTCAAAAAATTGAAAATTTTTTAAAATTTTGCACGACCCCCTACCTTGTCAAAAAATTGAAAATTTTTTAAAATTTTGCACGACCCCCTACCTTGTCAAAAAATTGAAAATTTTTTAAAATTTTGCACGACCCCCTACCTTGTCAAAAAATTGAAAATTTTTTAAAATTTTGCACGACCCCCTACCTTGTCAAAAAATTGAAAATTTTTTAAAATTTTGCACGACCCCCTACCTTGTCAAAAAATTGAAAATTTTTTAAAATTTTGCACGACCCCCTACCTTGTCAAAAAATTGAAAATTTTTTAAAATTTTGCACGACCCCCTACCTTGTCAAAAAATTGAAAATTTTTTAAAATTTTGCACGACCCCCTACCTTGTCAAAAAATTGAAAATTTTTTAAAATTTTGCACGACCCCCTACCTTGTCAAAAAATTGAAAATTTTTTAAAATTTTGCACGACCCCCTACCTTGTCAAAAAATTGAAAATTTTTTAAAATTTTGCACGACCCCCTACCTTGTCAAAAAATTGAAAATTTTTTAAAATTTTGCACGACCCCCTACCTTGTCAAAAAATTGAAAATTTTTTAAAATTTTGCACGACCCCCTACCTTGTCAAAAAATTGAAAATTTTTTAAAATTTTGCACGACCCCCTACCTTGTCAAAAAATTGAAAATTTTTTAAAATTTTGCACGACCCCCTACCTTGTCAAAAAATTGAAAATTTTTTAAAATTTTGCACGACCCCCTACCTTGTCAAAAAATTGAAAATTTTTTAAAATTTTGCACGACCCCCTACCTTGTCAAAAAATTGAAAATTTTTTAAAATTTTGCACGACCCCCTACCTTGTCAAAAAATTGAAAATTTTTTAAAATTTTGCACGACCCCCTACCTTGTCAAAAAATTGAAAATTTTTTAAAATTTTGCACGACCCCCTACCTTGTCAAAAAATTGAAAATTTTTTAAAATTTTGCACGACCCCCTACCTTGTCAAAAAATTGAAAATTTTTTAAAATTTTGCACGACCCCCTACCTTGTCAAAAAATTGAAAATTTTTTAAAATTTTGCACGACCCCCTACCTTGTCAAAAAATTGAAAATTTTTTAAAATTTTGCACGACCCCCTACCTTGTCAAAAAATTGAAAATTTTTTAAAATTTTGCACGACCCCCTACCTTGTCAAAAAATTGAAAATTTTTTAAAATTTTGCACGACCCCCTACCTTGTCAAAAAATTGAAAATTTTTTAAAATTTTGCACGACCCCCTACCTTGTCAAAAAATTGAAAATTTTTTAAAATTTTGCACGACCCCCTACCTTGTCAAAAAATTGAAAATTTTTTAAAATTTTGCACGACCCCCTACCTTGTCAAAAAATTGAAAATTTTTTAAAATTTTGCACGACCCCCTACCTTGTCAAAAAATTGAAAATTTTTTAAAATTTTGCACGACCCCCTACCTTGTCAAAAAATTGAAAATTTTTTAAAATTTTGCACGACCCCCTACCTTGTCAAAAAATTGAAAATTTTTTAAAATTTTGCACGACCCCCTACCTTGTCAAAAAATTGAAAATTTTTTAAAATTTTGCACGACCCCCTACCTTGTCAAAAAATTGAAAATTTTTTAAAATTTTGCACGACCCCCTACCTTGTCAAAAAATTGAAAATTTTTTAAAATTTTGCACGACCCCCTACCTTGTCAAAAAATTGAAAATTTTTTAAAATTTTGCACGACCCCCTACCTTGTCAAAAAATTGAAAATTTTTTAAAATTTTGCACGACCCCCTACCTTGTCAAAAAATTGAAAATTTTTTAAAATTTTGCACGACCCCCTACCTTGTCAAAAAATTGAAAATTTTTTAAAATTTTGCACGACCCCCTACCTTGTCAAAAAATTGAAAATTTTTTAAAATTTTGCACGACCCCCTACCTTGTCAAAAAATTGAAAATTTTTTAAAATTTTGCACGACCCCCTACCTTGTCAAAAAATTGAAAATTTTTTAAAATTTTGCACGACCCCCTACCTTGTCAAAAAATTGAAAATTTTTTAAAATTTTGCACGACCCCCTACCTTGTCAAAAAATTGAAAATTTTTTAAAATTTTGCACGACCCCCTACCTTGTCAAAAAATTGAAAATTTTTTAAAATTTTGCACGACCCCCTACCTTGTCAAAAAATTGAAAATTTTTTAAAATTTTGCACGACCCCCTACCTTGTCAAAAAATTGAAAATTTTTTAAAATTTTGCACGACCCCCTACCTTGTCAAAAAATTGAAAATTTTTTAAAATTTTGCACGACCCCCTACCTTGTCAAAAAATTGAAAATTTTTTAAAATTTTGCACGACCCCCTACCTTGTCAAAAAATTGAAAATTTTTTAAAATTTTGCACGACCCCCTACCTTGTCAAAAAATTGAAAATTTTTTAAAATTTTGCACGACCCCCTACCTTGTCAAAAAATTGAAAATTTTTTAAAATTTTGCACGACCCCCTACCTTGTCAAAAAATTGAAAATTTTTTAAAATTTTGCACGACCCCCTACCTTGTCAAAAAATTGAAAATTTTTTAAAATTTTGCACGACCCCCTACCTTGTCAAAAAATTGAAAATTTTTTAAAATTTTGCACGACCCCCTACCTTGTCAAAAAATTGAAAATTTTTTAAAATTTTGCACGACCCCCTACCTTGTCAAAAAATTGAAAATTTTTTAAAATTTTGCACGACCCCCTACCTTGTCAAAAAATTGAAAATTTTTTAAAATTTTGCACGACCCCCTACCTTGTCAAAAAATTGAAAATTTTTTAAAATTTTGCACGACCCCCTACCTTGTCAAAAAATTGAAAATTTTTTAAAATTTTGCACGACCCCCTACCTTGTCAAAAAATTGAAAATTTTTTAAAATTTTGCACGACCCCCTACCTTGTCAAAAAATTGAAAATTTTTTAAAATTTTGCACGACCCCCTACCTTGTCAAAAAATTGAAAATTTTTTAAAATTTTGCACGACCCCCTACCTTGTCAAAAAATTGAAAATTTTTTAAAATTTTGCACGACCCCCTACCTTGTCAAAAAATTGAAAATTTTTTAAAATTTTGCACGACCCCCTACCTTGTCAAAAAATTGAAAATTTTTTAAAATTTTGCACGACCCCCTACCTTGTCAAAAAATTGAAAATTTTTTAAAATTTTGCACGACCCCCTACCTTGTCAAAAAATTGAAAATTTTTTAAAATTTTGCACGACCCCCTACCTTGTCAAAAAATTGAAAATTTTTTAAAATTTTGCACGACCCCCTACCTTGTCAAAAAATTGAAAATTTTTTAAAATTTTGCACGACCCCCTACCTTGTCAAAAAATTGAAAATTTTTTAAAATTTTGCACGACCCCCTACCTTGTCAAAAAATTGAAAATTTTTTAAAATTTTGCACGACCCCCTACCTTGTCAAAAAATTGAAAATTTTTTAAAATTTTGCACGACCCCCTACCTTGTCAAAAAATTGAAAATTTTTTAAAATTTTGCACGACCCCCTACCTTGTCAAAAAATTGAAAATTTTTTAAAATTTTGCACGACCCCCTACCTTGTCAAAAAATTGAAAATTTTTTAAAATTTTGCACGACCCCCTACCTTGTCAAAAAATTGAAAATTTTTTAAAATTTTGCACGACCCCCTACCTTGTCAAAAAATTGAAAATTTTTTAAAATTTTGCACGACCCCCTACCTTGTCAAAAAATTGAAAATTTTTTAAAATTTTGCACGACCCCCTACCTTGTCAAAAAATTGAAAATTTTTTAAAATTTTGCACGACCCCCTACCTTGTCAAAAAATTGAAAATTTTTTAAAATTTTGCACGACCCCCTACCTTGTCAAAAAATTGAAAATTTTTTAAAATTTTGCACGACCCCCTACCTTGTCAAAAAATTGAAAATTTTTTAAAATTTTGCACGACCCCCTACCTTGTCAAAAAATTGAAAATTTTTTAAAATTTTGCACGACCCCCTACCTTGTCAAAAAATTGAAAATTTTTTAAAATTTTGCACGACCCCCTACCTTGTCAAAAAATTGAAAATTTTTTAAAATTTTGCACGACCCCCTACCTTGTCAAAAAATTGAAAATTTTTTAAAATTTTGCACGACCCCCTACCTTGTCAAAAAATTGAAAATTTTTTAAAATTTTGCACGACCCCCTACCTTGTCAAAAAATTGAAAATTTTTTAAAATTTTGCACGACCCCCTACCTTGTCAAAAAATTGAAAATTTTTTAAAATTTTGCACGACCCCCTACCTTGTCAAAAAATTGAAAATTTTTTAAAATTTTGCACGACCCCCTACCTTGTCAAAAAATTGAAAATTTTTTAAAATTTTGCACGACCCCCTACCTTGTCAAAAAATTGAAAATTTTTTAAAATTTTGCACGACCCCCTACCTTGTCAAAAAATTGAAAATTTTTTAAAATTTTGCACGACCCCCTACCTTGTCAAAAAATTGAAAATTTTTTAAAATTTTGCACGACCCCCTACCTTGTCAAAAAATTGAAAATTTTTTAAAATTTTGCACGACCCCCTACCTTGTCAAAAAATTGAAAATTTTTTAAAATTTTGCACGACCCCCTACCTTGTCAAAAAATTGAAAATTTTTTAAAATTTTGCACGACCCCCTACCTTGTCAAAAAATTGAAAATTTTTTAAAATTTTGCACGACCCCCTACCTTGTCAAAAAATTGAAAATTTTTTAAAATTTTGCACGACCCCCTACCTTGTCAAAAAATTGAAAATTTTTTAAAATTTTGCACGACCCCCTACCTTGTCAAAAAATTGAAAATTTTTTAAAATTTTGCACGACCCCCTACCTTGTCAAAAAATTGAAAATTTTTTAAAATTTTGCACGACCCCCTACCTTGTCAAAAAATTGAAAATTTTCTTAAAATTTTGCACGACCCCCTACCTTGTCAAAAAATTGAAAATTTTTTAAAATTTTGCACGACCCCCTACCTTGTCAAAAAATTGAAAATTTTTTAAAATTTTGCACGACCCCCTACCTTGTCAAAAAATTGAAAATTTTTTAAAATTTTGCACGACCCCCTACCTTGTCAAAAAATTGAAAATTTTTTAAAATTTTGCACGACCCCCTACCTTGTCAAAAAATTGAAAATTTTTTAAAATTTTGCACGACCCCCTACCTTGTCAAAAAATTGAAAATTTTTAAAATTTTGCACGACCCCCTACCTTGTCAAAAAATTGAAAATTTTTTAAAATTTTGCACGACCCCCTACCTTGTCAAAAAATTGAAAATTTTTTAAAATTTTGCACGACCCCCTACCTTGTCAAAAAATTAAAAATTGAAAATTTTTTAAAATTTTGCACGACCCCCTACCTTGTCAAAAAATTGAAAATTTTTTAAAATTTTGCACGACCCCCTACCTTGTCAAAAAATTGAAAATTTTTTAAAATTTTGCACGACCCCCTACCTTGTCAAAAAATTGAAAATTTTTTAAAATTTTGCACGACCCCCTACCTTGTCAAAAAATTGAAAATTTTTAAAATTTTGCACGACCCCCTACCTTGTCAAAAAATTGAAAATTTTTTAAAATTTTGCACGACCCCCTACCTTGTCAAAAAATTGAAAATTTTTTAAAATTTTGCACGACCCCCTACCTTGTCAAAAAATTGAAAATTTTTTAAAATTTTGCACGACCCCCTACCTTGTCAAAAAATTGAAAATTTTTTAAAATTTTGCACGACCCCCTACCTTGTCAAAAAATTGAAAATTTTTAAAATTTTGCACGACCCCCTACCTTGTCAAAAAATTGAAAATTTTTTAAAATTTTGCACGACCCCCTACCTTGTCAAAAAATTGAAAATTTTTTAAAATTTTGCACGACCCCCTACCTTGTCAAAAAATTGAAAATTTTTTAAAATTTTGCACGACCCCCTACCTTGTCAAAAAATTGAAAATTTTTTAAAATTTTGCACGACCCCCTACCTTGTCAAAAAATTGAAAATTTTTAAAATTTTGCACGACCCCCTACCTTGTCAAAAAATTGAAAATTTTTTAAAATTTTGCACGACCCCCTACCTTGTCAAAAAATTGAAAATTTTTTAAAATTTTGCACGACCCCCTACCTTGTCAAAAAATTGAAAATTTTTAAAATTTTGCACGACCCCCTACCTTGTTAAAAAATTGAAAATTTTTTAAAATTTTGCACGACCCCCTACCTTGTCAAAAAATTGAAAATTTTTTAAAATTTTGCACGACCCCCTACCTTGTCAAAAAATTGAAAATTTTTTAAAATTTTGCACGACCCCCTACCTTGTCAAAAAATTGAAAATTTTTTAAAATTTTGCACGACCCCCTACCTTGTCAAAAAATTGAAAATTTTTTAAAATTTTGCACGACCCCCCTACCTTGTCAAAAAATTGAAAATTTTTTAAAATTTTGCACGACCCCCTACCTTGTCAAAAAATTGAAAATTTTTTAAAATTTTGCACGACCCCCTACCTTGTCAAAAAATTGAAAATTTTGCACGACCCCCTACCTTGTCAAAAAATTGAAAATTTTTAAAATTTTGCACGACCCCCTACCTTGTTAAAAAATTGAAAATTTTTTAAAATTTTGCACGACCCCCTACCTTGGCAAAAAATTGAAAATTTTTAAAATTTTGCACGACCCCCTACCTTGTCAAAAAATTTAAAATTTTTTAAAATTTTGCACGACCCCCTACCTTGTCAAAAAATTGAAAATTTTTTAAAATTTTGCACGACCCCCTACCTTGTCAAAAAATTGAAAATTTTTTAAAATTTTGCACGACCCCCTACCTTGACAAAAAATTGAAAATTTTTTAAAATTTTGCACGACCCCCTACCTTGTCAAAAAATTGAAAATTTTTTAAAATTTTGCACGACCCCCTACCTTGTCAAAAAATTGAAAATTTTTTAAAATTTTGCACGACCCCCCTACCTTGTCAAAAAATTGAAAATTTTTTAAAATTTTGCACGACCCCCTACCTTGACAAAAAATTGAAAATTTTTTAAAATTTTGCACGACCCCCTACCTTGTCAAAAAATTGAAAATTTTTTAAAATTTTGCACGACCCCCTACCTTGTCAAAAAATTGAAAATTTTTAAAATTTTGCACGACCCCCCTTGTCAAAAAATTGAAAATTTTTAAAATTTTGCACGACCCCCTACCTTGTCAAAAAATTGAAAATTTTTTAAAATTTTGCACGACCCCCTACCTTGTCAAAAAATTGAAAATTTTTTAAAATTTTGCACGACCCCCTACCTTGTCAAAAAATTGAAAATTTTGCACGACCCCCTACCTTGTCAAAAAATTGAAAATTTTTTAAAATTTTGCACGACCCCCTACCTTGTCAAAAAATTGAAAATTTTTTAAAATTTTGCACGACCCCCTACCTTGTCAAAAAATTGAAAATTTTTAAAATTTTGCACGACCCCCTTGTCAAAAAATTGAAAATTTTTAAAATTTTGCACGACCCCCTACCTTGTTAAAAAATTGAAAATTTTTTAAAATTTTGCACGACCCCCTACCTTGTCAAAAAATTGAAAATTTTTAAAATTTTGCACGACCCCCTACCTTGTTAAAAAATTGAAAATTTTTTAAAATTTTGCACGACCCCCTACCTTGTCAAAAAATTGAAAATTTTTAAAATTTTGCACGACCCCCTACCTTGTCAAAAAATTGAAAATTTTTAAAATTTTGCACGACCCCCTACCTTGTTAAAAAATTGAAAATTTTTTAAAATTTTGCACGACCCCCTACCTCGTCAAAAAATTGAAAATTTTTTAAAATTTTGCACGACCCCCTACCTTGTCAAAAAATTGAAAATTTTTAAAATTTTGCACGACCCCCCTACCTTGTTAAAAAATTGAAAATTTTTTAAAATTTTGCACGACCCCCTACCTTGTCAAAAAATTGAAAATTTTTTAAAATTTTGCACGACCCCCTACCTTGTCAAAAAATTGAAAATTTTTTAAAATTTTGCACGACCCCCTACCTTGTCAAAAAATTGAAAATTTTTTAAAATTTTGCACGACCCCCTACCTTGTCAAAAAATTGAAAATTTTTTAAAATTTTGCACGACCCCCTACCTTGTCAAAAAATTGAAAATTTTGCACGACCCCCTACCTTGTCAAAAAATTGAAAATTTTTAAAATTTTGCACGACCCCCTACCTTGTTAAAAAATTGAAAATTTTTTAAAATTTTGCACGACCCCCTACCTTGGCAAAAAATTGAAAATTTTTAAAATTTTGCACGACCCCCTACCTTGTCAAAAAATTTAAAATTTTTTAAAATTTTGCACGACCCCCTACCTTGTCAAAAAATTGAAAATTTTTTAAAATTTTGCACGACCCCCTACCTTGTCAAAAAATTGAAAATTTTTTAAAATTTTGCACGACCCCCTACCTTGACAAAAAATTGAAAATTTTTTAAAATTTTGCACGACCCCCTACCTTGTCAAAAAATTGAAAATTTTTTAAAATTTTGCACGACCCCCTACCTTGTCAAAAAATTGAAAATTTTTTAAAATTTTGCACGACCCCCTACCTTGTCAAAAAATTGAAAATTTTTTAAAATTTTGCACGACCCCCTACCTTGTCAAAAAATTGAAAATTTTTTAAAATTTTGCACGACCCCCTACCTTGTCAAAAAATTGAAAATTTTTTAAAATTTTGCACGACCCCCTACCTTGTCAAAAAATTGAAAATTTTTAAAATTTTGCACGACCCCCTACCTTGTCAAAAAATTGAAAATTTTTTAAAATTTTGCACGACCCCCTACCTTGTCAAAAAATTGAAAATTTTTTAAAATTTTGCACGACCCCCTACCTTGTCAAAAAATTGAAAATTTTTTAAAATTTTGCACGACCCCCTACCTTGTCAAAAAATTGAAAATTTTTTAAAATTTTGCACGACCCCCTACCTTGTCAAAAAATTGAAAATTTTTAAAATTTTGCACGACCCCCTACCTTGTTAAAAAATTGAAAATTTTTTAAAATTTTGCACGACCCCCTACCTCGTCAAAAAATTGAAAATTTTTTAAAATTTTGCACGACCCCCTACCTTGTCAAAAAATTGAAAATTTTTAAAATTTTGCACGACCCCCTACCTTGTTAAAAAATTGAAAATTTTTTAAAATTTTGCACGACCCCCTACCTTGTCAAAAAATTGAAAATTTTTTAAAATTTTGCACGACCCCCTACCTTGTCAAAAAATTGAAAATTTTTTAAAATTTTGCACGACCCCCTACCTTGTCAAAAAATTGAAAATTTTTTAAAATTTTGCACGACCCCCTACCTTGTCAAAAAATTGAAAATTTTTTAAAATTTTGCACGACCCCCTACCTTGTCAAAAAATTGAAAATTTTTTAAAATTTTGCACGACCCCCTACCTTGTCAAAAAATTGAAAATTTTTTAAAATTTTGCACGACCCCCTACCTTGTCAAAAAATTGAAAATTTTGCACGACCCCCTACCTTGTCAAAAAATTGAAAATTTTTAAAATTTTGCACGACCCCCTACCTTGTTAAAAAATTGAAAATTTTTTAAAATTTTGCACGACCCCCTACCTTGGCAAAAAATTGAAAATTTTTAAAATTTTGCACGACCCCCTACCTTGTCAAAAAATTTAAAATTTTTTAAAATTTTGCACGACCCCCTACCTTGTCAAAAAATTGAAAATTTTTTAAAATTTTGCACGACCCCCTACCTTGTCAAAAAATTGAAAATTTTTTAAAATTTTGCACGACCCCCTACCTTGACAAAAAATTGAAAATTTTTTAAAATTTTGCACGACCCCCTACCTTGTCAAAAAATTGAAAATTTTTTAAAATTTTGCACGACCCCCTACCTTGTCAAAAAATTGAAAATTTTTTAAAATTTTGCACGACCCCCTACCTTGTCAAAAAATTGAAAATTTTTTAAAATTTTGCACGACCCCCTACCTTGACAAAAAATTGAAAATTTTTTAAAATTTTGCACGACCCCCTACCTTGTCAAAAAATTGAAAATTTTTTAAAATTTTGCACGACCCCCTACCTTGTCAAAAAATTGAAAATTTTTAAAATTTTGCACGACCCCCCTTGTCAAAAAATTGAAAATTTTTAAAATTTTGCACGACCCCCTACCTTGTTAAAAAATTGAAAATTTTTTAAAATTTTGCACGACTCCCTACCTTGTCAAAAAATTGAAAATTTTTAAAATTTTGCACGACCCCCTACCTTGTTAAAAAATTGAAAATTTTTTAAAATTTTGCACGACCCCCTACCTTGTCAAAAAATTGAAAATTTTTTAAAATTTTGCACGACCCCCTACCTTGTCAAAAAATTGAAAATTTTTTAAAATTTTGCACGACCCCCTACCTTGTCAAAAAATTGAAAATTTTTTAAAATTTTGCACGACCCCCTACCTTGTCAAAAAATTGAAAATTTTTAAAATTTTGCACGACCCCCTACCTTGTTAAAAAATTGAAAATTTTTTAAAATTTTGCACGACCCCCTACCTTGGCAAAAAATTGAAAATTTTTAAAATTTTGCACGACCCCCTACCTTGTCAAAAAATTTAAAATTTTTTAAAATTTTGCACGACCCCCTACCTTGTCAAAAAATTGAAAATTTTTTAAAATTTTGCACGACCCCCTACCTTGACAAAAAATTGAAAATTTTTTAAAATTTTGCACGACCCCCTACCTTGTCAAAAAATTGAAAATTTTTTAAAATTTTGCACGACCCCCTACCTTGTCAAAAAATTGAAAATTTTTTAAAATTTTGCACGACCCCCTACCTTGTCAAAAAATTGAAAATTTTTTAAAATTTTGCACGACCCCCTACCTTGTCAAAAAATTGAAAATTTTTTAAAATTTTGCACGACCCCCTACCTTGGCAAAAAATTGAAAATTTTTAAAATTTTGCACGACCCCCTACCTTGACAAAAAATTGAAAATTTTTTAAAATTTTGCACGACCCCCTACCTTGTCAAAAAATTGAAAATTTTTTAAAATTTTGCACGACCCCCTACCTTGTCAAAAAATTGAAAATTTTTAAAATTTTGCACGACCCCCCTTGTCAAAAAATTGAAAATTTTTAAAATTTTGCACGACCCCCTACCTTGTTAAAAAATTGAAAATTTTTTAAAATTTTGCACGACTCCCTACCTTGTCAAAAAATTGAAAATTTTTAAAATTTTGCACGACCCCCTACCTTGTTAAAAAATTGAAAATTTTTTAAAATTTTGCACGACCCCCTACCTTGTCAAAAAATTGAAAATTTTTTAAAATTTTGCACGACCCCCTACCTTGTCAAAAAATTGAAAATTTTTTAAAATTTTGCACGACCCCCTACCTTGTCAAAAAATTGAAAATTTTTTAAAATTTTGCACGACCCCCTACCTTGTCAAAAAATTGAAAATTTTTAAAATTTTGCACGACCCCCTACCTTGTTAAAAAATTGAAAATTTTTTAAAATTTTGCACGACCCCCTACCTTGGCAAAAAATTGAAAATTTTTAAAATTTTGCACGACCCCCTACCTTGTCAAAAAATTTAAAATTTTTTAAAATTTTGCACGACCCCCTACCTTGTCAAAAAATTGAAAATTTTTTAAAATTTTGCACGACCCCCTACCTTGACAAAAAATTGAAAATTTTTTAAAATTTTGCACGACCCCCTACCTTGTCAAAAAATTGAAAATTTTTTAAAATTTTGCACGACCCCCTACCTTGTCAAAAAATTGAAAATTTTTTAAAATTTTGCACGACCCCCTACCTTGTCAAAAAATTGAAAATTTTTTAAAATTTTGCACGACCCCCTACCTTGTCAAAAAATTGAAAATTTTTTAAAATTTTGCACGACCCCCTACCTTGACAAAAAATTGAAAATTTTTTAAAATTTTGCACGACCCCCTACCTTGGCAAAAAATTAAAAATTTTTTAAAATTTTGCACGACCCCCTACCTTGTCAAAAAATTGAAAATTTTTTAAAATTTTGCACGACCCCCTACCTTGTCAAAAAATTGAAAATTTTTTAAAATTTTGCACGACCTTAACAAAAAATTGAAAATTTTTTAAAATTTTGCACGACCCCCTACCTTGTCAAAAAATTGAAAATTTTTTAAAATTTTGCAGGACCCCCTACCTTGACAAAAAATTGAAAATTTTTTAAAATTTTGCACGACCCCCTACCTTGTCAAAAAATTGAAAATTTTTTAAAATTTTGCACGACCCCCTACCTTGTCAAAAAACTGAAAATTTTTTAAAATTTTGCACGACCCCCTACCTTGTCAAAAAATTGAAAATTTTTTAAAATTTTGCACGACCCCCTACCTTGTCAAAAAATTGAAAATTTTTTAAAATTTTGCACGACCCCCTACCTTGTCAAAAAATTGAAAATTTTTTAAAATTTTGCACGACCCCCTACCTTGTCAAAAAATTGAAAATTTTTTAAAATTTTGCACGACCCCCTACCTTGTCAAAAAATTGAAAATTTTTAAAATTTTGCACGACCCCCTACCGTGTCAAAAAATTGAAAATTTTTAAAATTTTGCACGACCCCCTACCTTGTCAAAAAATTGAAAATTTTTTAAAATTTTGCACGACCCCCTACCTTGTCAAAAAATTGAAAATTTTTTAAAATTTTGCACGACCCCCTACCTTGTCAAAAAATTGAAAATTTTTTAAAATTTTGCACGACCCCCTACCTTGTCAAAAAATTGAAAATTTTTTAAAATTTTGCACGACCCCCTACCTTGACAAAAAATTGAAAATTTTTTAAAATTTTGCACGAACCCCTACCTTGTCAAAAAATTTAAAATTTTTAAAATTTTGCACGACCCCCTACCGTGTCAAAAAATTGAAAATTTTTAAAATTTTGCACGACCCCCTACCTTGTCAAAAAATTGAAAATTTTTTAAAATTTTGCACGACCCCCTACCTTGTCAAAAAATTGAAAATTTTTTAAAATTTTGCACGACCCCCTACCTTGTCAAAAAATTGAAAATTTTTTAAAATTTTGCACGACCTTAACAAAAAATTGAAAATTTTTTAAAATTTTGCACGACCCCCTACCTTGTCAAAAAATTGAAAATTTTTTAAAATTTTGCACGACCCCCTACCTTGACAAAAAATTGAAAATTTTTTAAAATTTTGCACGAACCCCTACCTTGTCAAAAAATTTAAAATTTTTAAAATTTTGCACGACCCCCTACCTTGTCAAAAAATTGAAAATTTTTTAAAATTTTGCACGACCCCCTACCTTGTCAAAAAATTGAAAATTTTTTAAAATTTTGCACGACCCCCTACCTTGTCAAAAAATTGAAAATTTTTTAAAATTTTGCACGACCCCCTACCTTGACAAAAAATTGAAAATTTTTTAAAATTTTGCACGACCCCCTACCTTGGCAAAAAATTAAAAATTTTTTAAAATTTTGCACGACCCCCTACCTTGTCAAAAAATTGAAAATTTTTTAAAATTTTGCACGACCCCCTACCTTGTCAAAAAATTGAAAATTTTTTAAAATTTTGCACGACCTTAACAAAAAATTGAAAATTTTTTAAAATTTTGCACGACCCCCTACCTTGTCAAAAAATTGAAAATTTTTTAAAATTTTGCAGGACCCCCTACCTTGACAAAAAATTGAAAATTTTTTAAAATTTTGCACGACCCCCTACCTTGTCAAAAAATTGAAAATTTTTTAAAATTTTGCACGACCCCCTACCTTGTCAAAAAACTGAAAATTTTTTAAAATTTTGCACGACCCCCTACCTTGTCAAAAAATTGAAAATTTTTTAAAATTTTGCACGACCCCCTACCTTGTCAAAAAATTGAAAATTTTTTAAAATTTTGCACGACCCCCTACCTTGTCAAAAAATTGAAAATTTTTTAAAATTTTGCACGACCCCCTACCTTGTCAAAAAATTGAAAATTTTTTAAAATTTTGCACGACCCCCTACCTTGTCAAAAAATTGAAAATTTTTAAAATTTTGCACGACCCCCTACCGTGTCAAAAAATTGAAAATTTTTAAAATTTTGCACGACCCCCTACCTTGTCAAAAAATTGAAAATTTTTTAAAATTTTGCACGACCCCCTACCTTGTCAAAAAATTGAAAATTTTTTAAAATTTTGCACGACCCCCTACCTTGTCAAAAAATTGAAAATTTTTTAAAATTTTGCACGACCCCCTACCTTGTCAAAAAATTGAAAATTTTTTAAAATTTTGCACGACCCCCTACCTTGACAAAAAATTGAAAATTTTTTAAAATTTTGCACGAACCCCTACCTTGTCAAAAAATTTAAAATTTTTTAAAATTTTGCACGACCCCCTACCTTGTCAAAAAATTGAAAATTTTTTAAAATTTTGCACGACCCCCTACCTTGTCAAAAAATTGAAAATTTTTTAAAATTTTGCACGACCCCCTACCTTGTCAAAAAATTGAAAATTTTTTAAAATTTTGCACGACCCCCTACCTTGTCAAAAAATTGAAAATTTTTTAAAATTTTGCACGACCCCCTACCTTGTCAAAAAATTTAAAATTTTTTAAAATTTTGCACGACCCCCTACCTTGTCAAAAAATTGAAAATTTTTAAAATTTTGCACGACCCCCTACCGTGTCAAAAAATTGAAAATTTTTAAAATTTTGCACGACCCCCTACCTTGTCAAAAAATTGAAAATTTTTTAAAATTTTGCACGACCCCCTACCTTGTCAAAAAATTGAAAATTTTTTAAAATTTTGCACGACCCCCTACCTTGTCAAAAAATTGAAAATTTTTTAAAATTTTGCACGACCTTAACAAAAAATTGAAAATTTTTTAAAATTTTGCACGACCCCCTACCTTGTCAAAAAATTGAAAATTTTTTAAAATTTTGCAGGACCCCCTACCTTGACAAAAAATTGAAAATTTTTTAAAATTTTGCACGACCCCCTACCTTGTCAAAAAATTGAAAATTTTTTAAAATTTTGCACGACCCCCTACCTTGTCAAAAAACTGAAAATTTTTTAAAATTTTGCACGACCCCCTACCTTGTCAAAAAATTGAAAATTTTTTAAAATTTTGCACGACCCCCTACCTTGTCAAAAAATTGAAAATTTTTTAAAATTTTGCACGACCCCCTACCTTGTCAAAAAATTGAAAATTTTTTAAAATTTTGCACGACCCCCTACCTTGTCAAAAAATTGAAAATTTTTTAAAATTTTGCACGACCCCCTACCTTGTCAAAAAATTGAAAATTTTTTAAAATTTTGCACGACCCCCTACCTTGTCAAAAAATTGAAAATTTTTAAAATTTTGCACGACCCCCTACCGTGTCAAAAAATTGAAAATTTTTAAAATTTTGCACGACCCCCTACCTTGTCAAAAAATTGAAAATTTTTTAAAATTTTGCACGACCCCCTACCTTGTCAAAAAATTGAAAATTTTTTAAAATTTTGCACGACCCCCTACCTTGTCAAAAAATTGAAAATTTTTTAAAATTTTGCACGACCCCCTACCTTGTCAAAAAATTGAAAATTTTTTAAAATTTTGCACGACCCCCTACCTTGACAAAAAATTGAAAATTTTTTAAAATTTTGCACGAACCCCTACCTTGTCAAAAAATTTAAAATTTTTTAAAATTTTGCACGACCCCCTACCTTGTCAAAAAATTGAAAATTTTTTAAAATTTTGCACGACCCCCTACCTTGTCAAAAAATTGAAAATTTTTTAAAATTTTGCACGACCCCCTACCTTGTCAAAAAATTGAAAATTTTTTAAAATTTTGCACGACCCCCTACCTTGTCAAAAAATTGAAAATTTTTTAAAATTTTGCACGACCCCCTACCTTGTCAAAAAATTGAAAATTTTTTAAAATTTTGCACGACCCCCTACCTTGTCAAAAAATTGAAAATTTTTAAAATTTTGCACGACCCCCTACCTTGTCAAAAAATTGAAAATTTTTTAAAATTTTGCACGACCCCCTACCTTGTCAAAAAATTGAAAATTTTTTAAAATTTTGCACGACCCCCTACCTTGTCAAAAAATTGAAAATTTTTTAAAATTTTGCACGACCCCCTACCTTGTCAAAAAATTGAAAATTTTTTAAAATTTTGCACCCTACCTTGTCAAAAAATTGAAAATTTTTTAAAATTTTGCACGACCCCCTACCTTGGCAAAAAATTGAAAATTTTTTAAAATTTTGCACGACCCCCTACCTTGTCAAAAAATTGAAAATTTTTAAAATTTTGCACGACCCCCTACCTTGTTAAAAAATTGAAAATTTTTTAAAATTTTGCACGACCCCCTACCTTGGCAAAAAATTGAAAATTTTTAAAATTTTGCACGACCCCCTACCTTGTCAAAAAATTGAAAATTTTTTAAAATTTTGCACGACCCCCTACCTTGTCAAAAAATTGAAAATTTTTAAAATTTTGCACGACCCCCTACCGTGTCAAAAAATTGAAAATTTTTAAAATTTTGCACGACCCCCTACCTTGTCAAAAAATTGAAAATTTTTTAAAATTTTGCACGACCCCCTACCTTGTCAAAAAATTGAAAATTTTTTAAAATTTTGCACGACCCCCTACCTTGTCAAAAAATTGAAAATTTTTTAAAATTTTGCACGACCCCCTACCTTGTCAAAAAATTGAAAATTTTTTAAAATTTTGCACGACCCCCTACCTTGTCAAAAAATTGAAAATTTTTAAAATTTTGCACGACCCCCTACCTTGTTAAAAAATTGAAAATTTTTTAAAATTTTGCACGACCCCCTACCTTGTCAAAAAATTGAAAATTTTTAAAATTTTGCACGACCCCCTACCTTGACAAAAAATTGAGAATTTTTTAAAATTTTGCACGACCCCCTACCTTGTCAAATAATTGAAAATTTTTTAAAATTTTGCACGACCCCCTACCTTGACAAAAAATTGAAAATTTTTAAAAATTTTGCACGACCCCCTACCTTGTCAAAAAATTGAAAATTTTTTAAAATTTTGCACGACCCCCTACCTTGACAAAAAATTGAAAATTTTTTAAAATTTTGCACGACCCCCTACCTTGTCAAAAAATTGAAAATTTTTTAAAATTTTGCACGACCCCCTACCTTGTCAAAAAATTGAAAATTTTTTAAAATTTTGCACGACCCCCTACCACGACAAAAAATTGAAAATTTTTTAAAATTTTGCACGACCCCCTACCTTGTCAAAAAATTGAAAATTTTTTAAAATTTTGCACGACCCCCTACCTTGTCAAAAAATTGAAAATTTTTTAAAATTTTGCACGACCCCCTACCTTGTCAAAAAATTGAAAATTTTTTAAAATTTTGCACGACCCCCTACCTTGTCAAAAAATTGAAAATTTTTAAAATTTTGCACGACCCCCTACCTTGTTAAAAAATTGAAAATTTTTTAAAATTTTGCACGACCCCCTACCTTGTCAAAAAATTGAAAATTTTTAAAATTTTGCACGACCCCCTACCTTGTTAAAAAATTGAAAATTTTTTAAAATTTTGCACGACCCCCTACCTTGTCAAAAAATTGAAAATTTTTTAAAATTTTGCACGACCCCCTACCTTGACAAAAAATTGAAAATTTTTTAAAATTTTGCACGACCCCCTACCACGACAAAAAATTGAAAATTTTTTAAAATTTTGCACGACCCCC
Source organism: Condylostylus longicornis (assembly GCF_029603195.1). Lineage (NCBI taxonomy): Eukaryota > Metazoa > Arthropoda > Insecta > Diptera > Dolichopodidae > Condylostylus > Condylostylus longicornis. The sequence goes on from NW_026577989.1 coordinate 28,617, forward strand.
TACCTTGTCAAAAAATTGAAAATTTTTTAAAATTTTGCACGACCCCCTACCTTGTCAAAAAATTGAAAATTTTTTAAAATTTTGCACGACCCCCTACCTTGTCAAAAAATTGAAAATTTTTTAAAATTTTGCACGACCCCCTACCTTGTCAAAAAATTGAAAATTTTTTAAAATTTTGCACGACCCCCTACCTTGTCAAAAAATTGAAAATTTTTTAAAATTTTGCACGACCCCCTACCTTGTCAAAAAATTGAAAATTTTTTAAAATTTTGCACGACCCCCTACCTTGTCAAAAAATTGAAAATTTTTTAAAATTTTGCACGACCCCCTACCTTGTCAAAAAATTGAAAATTTTTTAAAATTTTGCACGACCCCCTACCTTGTCAAAAAATTGAAAATTTTTTAAAATTTTGCACGACCCCCTACCTTGTCAAAAAATTGAAAATTTTTTAAAATTTTGCACGACCCCCTACCTTGTCAAAAAATTGAAAATTTTTTAAAATTTTGCACGACCCCTACCTTGTCAAAAAATTGAAAATTTTTTAAAATTTTGCACGACCCCTACCTTGTCAAAAAATTGAAAATTTTTTAAAATTTTGCACGACCCCCCTACCTTGTCAAAAAATTGAAAATTTTTTAAAATTTTGCACGACCCCCTACCTTGTCAAATAATTGAAAATTTTTTAAAATTTTGCACGACCCCCTTACCACAATGATTGAATACTAACACAGTTCCCATAGGACAAAAATTTTTATCGTTTTACTTAATAATTTTCTTTGTGACATTGTTTTCTTTTAGAATAATAATAATAATTTTAAAAAATGCATAATAAAATTTTTATATAAAAATTATGCACGTAATAAATCGTATAGTGCTCGTAATTTAAACCATCGTAAATTATAAAATTTAGTTTTGGTTTTTTCTTACTTTATATAAATTAAGATCATTTTCATTGATGTACTCAAATAGTTCTTAATGCATTTGAGGTCATGAAAGTTACTTATACACAAATAATATATATAAAAGATTTTTTTTGTTAAGCACATTATTACGTATTTTAGTGTATACGTTAAATTGCACATAATTTATCTGAATAAAAGAAACCCCATTTTTATATTACCTCTTTCAAAACTATATCAACGTATCCAAAGTTCATGATTTTTGTGTCTTATATGACTTGATATATTGCACTCATATATGAAACCACATATAACATTTTGTCATGATAAATATAATACACAAAAAAAAAAAAATACGTAAGATAAGATTTCGTTCCAGTGTTCAAAAAAAGCGCTTTTAAAAAAGTATTTTTGTAAACTGTTAAACTTGCAAAGATGTTTCCTCGGGCTACCGAACTTGTGGAATTTTTTATTTAGGTACGTTAACAAACGGTGTACACGGTGCTTGTTTGGCGGAGCTTTACCAGTTTCATTGGAATATCGACTCTTTGGCGGCGATTAATTTCTACCTACGTTTAGCATGCAAACTTTGAGTTTAAGTTCAGTTCCAAATCTAGATGTCGAATAAAACCAGGGCAAGAAGTATTATTCACGTAAGGTGTTATACTCATTATTACATTCACACTGAAAATGAATTTATTCATATTTTATTTCGTTCCAAGAATTCTCTCCTAGGCAACAGCGAACACATTTCTTTAAATATTTTTTTTTTTCAAAAATACGCCCGATTTTTGTTGTTTTGTTATCGAATTCTAATGAAATTGAATTTAAATTAATTTATAAATTTTTTTTATTAATTTAAAACTAATGAAAAAATTTAAGCAACCAAATTTATAAAATACAAAAAAAAAACTCTATAATTTTCTGTATATGCTTTAAATGTCCTCGAACCTCATAAAATAAACAAAAATTTAAACAAATTTTATGCAAAATGGAAACATATTTAATTCTTCATTAAAATTAGCCTTTTAATAATAAAGATTAGCATCTTTAGTATATCTGTAAATCCTTTGGGATAAATGGACAAAAAAATAATTTTCAACCTCATATTATCTGTTTTGTTGAAACGAACTTTTAGGGACAAAGAAAGCATATATGAAAAATACACAACCTGTAAGTATAAATGTGCTTTTCTGTCAGAAACAGAACAAAAAAAATTCAATAACATGGATAACATATATGTAAGTTTTATGCTTAAAACAATATCCTTATTTTATCTTCAAATAAAATTTGAAGATAAAATAAGGATATTGTTAATAAAAAAACAAAAAAGGAATCGAAAATCTTTTCGATCTAATTAGGGACCCGAAAAAAAAATAATACGTCATTCATTTTATTTGGCTGCTTTATTGTTGGCACAGTAAATGAAAATGACATTGAAAATGACATCCCTACCATTTTACATATTATGGTTAATAAAATTAAATTAAAATTTATTTATTTGTTTTACTCAACCATACGTGAATGTTGTACAAAGCAGGGTTATTATGAGTAAGTTATTTGATTTGAGTGCAAACACTAAACTTGTTTTTTTTTATGAAATCTTTTTTTTTTTAATAAAAATGCTAAATACTAGTTGTTAGACAGAGGGTGTACTATAGCAATCGCGGGTAGAGTAATTTTATTTTTATTTCAAGTCTTTCCGCGAGTGTATAATGAAAACATCGACGAATAGATTCATCTATGAATTCTCATAATAGAAGAATTATTTCTAGAATTTTTCCAAGATTTCTATTATAAAAACAGTATTCATCAGAAATTTAAAAACTAAATTAAAATTAATCTATGAATATCAAATGACAATGATATTCTTCCTCTTAACTCATTTTAAACTCAATTTCAATCATCTCCTTAAGGTGTTGATTAAATTCATAAAATATTAAATTTTTAATATTTTAAATTAAAATATTTTTTTTTAATATTTCCATTTGAAGCAAACTAATCTTTCAAGTGCATCAAAATGTTATATTTGCCATTTTCAATTTTATATACGAGTAAAAAAGCGTATTACTTCTAAGCCATTAACTCAATTGAACTTATAAAAATTTCATTTTTCGAAAAGCATATTCCTCACATTACATCCATATAAAAGCATTCTTAAAAAATCATAAATATTTTTTAAAACCCTCATACAAGTTTGTACATTATCTCCAATATCAGCATATATGAGGTGTTGAAATGACACAGCAAGAAAACCTCTTAAATTTAAAGTACAATCATTAATTTTTATTTTTAAGTTTTTTATCTGATATAAAATTTATACTGTTATTTTTTTTTTTATTATTCATAACAGAATTTCTATTTATGCACTTACCTTAACGAAAACATGATCCTTTACTCACTTTCAATTTTTTTTGCGTATTCTTCTTTGAAAATTTCAATGTCAATCTTAACAATTTTTGTTTTTGAATTATAGTTGACAAATATTGTTTTAATAAATATTTTCAATACAATGAACTTATGCTCCATATTCACATCTGTACATGCATATCAATATTTTCTCGTTGAACGAAAACGTAAGTTTTAATAATTTAGAAAATAATTAGATAAATTGTGCTTATTAATTTCACAGGATCCGTCGGTCTACACATTCGTTCGTGCATCTGTTTTCAAAACTTCAACTCTTTTTCAGAGTTAACAGCTAAAATTTATATTTCACTCATTAAGACTCACTTTGCAAAAAATTTATTTCCCTAAAAAAAATTTTTACTTACCTCTACTCAATTTGAAAATTAAAGTTCTGGAAACAGAACAGCAAAACCAACACTACAATGACAAAATCGCCTTTAAAGAAAATTGTCACATTGAAGCTGGCTTTTCTATTTTTTCAAAATATATAGGTTTCTCTTAGACGGTTGACGGTTTTATTCTTATCCCTTGCAAGTTATCACTTCTGAAAGTTAAAAAAAAATTAAATATTCGGCTCCTTTAACTTTTCGAATATGTAAGACTTCCAAATTTTTTATAAACCTAAAAAAAATTAAAATTAAATTTTTGTCATCAAAAATAATACTGTTTATCTTACCTCATCTGGTTTGTCGTGGAATCCGACTATAATTTTTGTTTTTACCCCTAAGCTGGATTCACTGGTTCGTCGCTTTCGCGGAGGTTTTTTAAAATGTCAAATTTACGTATACTGAACTATTACAATTATATATAATTCTTGTCAAAAACGTAATAAATACATCATAATAAAAAAACGATCAGCTTTTTTAAGACGAACCAATGAAAATTCAAGAGAACACATAGTTCGACTACCAATAGCTCAGCTCAAAAACGACGAACCAATGAATTCAGCTTTAGCGAATGCAATAATTAATTGTTGCATAAAACAATTTTACTTTTTCAACAGAAATGTGCTAATTTACAAACCATTGCTTTAATCCAAATTTACTTCACTTGATTTAGTGATACTATACTGATACAAAAACATCAAGATAAATATTTCTTACCAAACTTCTAAGCAATACATTTTAATACGTCAGAAATTTTTATAACATTATTTTGAAAAATTAAACTATTTTGTAACAAACTAAATCGAAAGGTTTTGTAAGAGAAAATAATTGAAAATGAGGCATTCATTTAAGAGACTTTTCATTCACCATATTTCTGAAGTTCAAAATCAGTTGCAAGTTAAATAATTGTTAAGTTAAATAATTGAATAATTGTAAGTTAACAATTTATTAAATCATTGTGAATTGATTGTTTAGATTAAAATAATTTCTCCATATTAAAATTTAAAGAGAGAAAACCAATACATATAAAAAAAAGTTTTTTAGTTTTTTTTCTTCATATTCATACTAATCCTTGAAATTCAGTTAAACTTACTTTTTAAACAAAGAAGAATCATTAAAGCATTAAAATGCGCAACTTTAAGGTACAAAATTAGAAAAATTTGAAACATCTTCAACAATACAATTACAGGCATACCTCGATTAAAACTACCTCTTTTAATGCTGTTCATTCGAAGTAGTGATATTTTTTTAATTCCATACAATTTTAAATTTAATTCGTAGAATACGAGTATAATGTGATTGAAGTCAACTTCAAAAATGAGATATAAAGTGGTGAGTATGTTTTTGACATAAAATCTTTTAAAATATTTTCACAAATGAATTTAGTTTGTCATACTGTCATTGGTATGACCCCACAAAATTAATATAGACCCCAGTAGCCTCTTGATTAAATCAATAAAATTAAAAAAACAAAAAGAAATCAATTCCTGTAGTATGGTTAGGAAAAGAACGACTGAACTTCATTTAACACTGTTTTCGGTAAAGCTCAATTTTCAGGAACATGGTATGCCTGTATTTTATACACATACCTATACCATATGATTATTCCTCTATCCATGAACATTTTTAAATTACCTATAGAATTCTGCCAAATCTTAAAAGTTTTTACAAAATAATTACACCAGTTATTTTAATCTCGAGTTTATTGACACCATACTCTTCATTCACCTATTCTCTTTTTTATAATGGTGCGTTGAAAGAAAAGTTGAAAATTTTCGAAAGTTTAAATTTATTATACACATGTGATTTACATTTAGGCAAATAAAAAATCAAATATCCATGAAATTATTATAATGAAAAAAGTTATTCTTTCAACTTAACAAAAAACTCTTGTACGAGTATTAAAATTATTTAGATAACTTTTGATACAATATACAAAAAATAACAAATTTATAATAATTAATCTCAATTATGTTGATTTTATTTAATCTTTTAGAAAATTTAGGTTATTTTCCAAAGTTTTACAACGTAAGAACTCTAAAATATTAATATTGTTCTGTTATTAATTAAATTTTTATTAAAAATATTTAAATTAATAATAAATTTTTAGAAAGTTTTCATGGCTCAAAATTTAAACTGTTGATGTCTGCCAATTGTGCCATATACTGTTTATGCTGTTAAAGCTATAATAATTTAAGATCATATTCAAAACTCCGTAAACTTTAAATAGCATCATATTTAAGATTATCGTTATGGTCAAAATATTTACGATTAACCATCGTTAAGAAGCAAGACCGTTTATTAATCAAAGGCAAATAATAATTATAAATTATCATGTATGTATTAGAATAAAATTTGCTAAAATAAATTTTGATTGTATTAGATTAATATTGTTGTGTCACACCAATGACAGTATATGACAAACCAAATTCGTTTGTAAAAATATTTTGAGAGATTTCATGTCAAAAACATACTCACCACTTTATATGTCATTTTTCGAGTTGACTTCAATCACATTGTATGCAATGAATTAATTTTAAAATTGTATGGATTTAGAAAAATTTAACAAGCAATTCAAATCAGACTAAAATTAACACAGACTTATTAATCTTAATAATTAATTCGCAAGTACATATGAACCTGTAGACAAGCATATGTACTTCCAAAAGCATATACATATGTATATGTACTTAATTAAATATCAATTATATAGAAATAATTTTAGATGAAGCAAATGAAGTATATGAGTGCATATTATGTATTTATTTTTTTACTGAAAAAAAACGTCTATAAATTAAATTAATTGTTTTATTGAATTTTTGTATTTTCTTCCACTTGAATTAATACCTATATTAATGCGCCTTAGAATGGCAGTAAATTGACTTTTAAATTTTTTCTTAAAAAATGGATAAATAAATACTACATATATTAATTTTTTAAAGTAACCTGTTTTCGTAGACATTTAAAGATTAAATTCAATTTATATCCAATGAACTGGTCAAAAAATTGAATTAATTTTATTATTACATTATACATGATATTTTGACAAAACATTTGTTTTTAAAAAAATTCTCACATTTATATTTCTAGTCCAAATTTTTGACATTAAAATGATGAATTTCTATAATAATTCAGCCAAAAAATAATATTTTCTTAAAAAAATTTTTAATATACTAAAAGAATTTTGTGTTAACGTATAGGAATTAATTGTAGTAGTAATGCAGTAGTATGGTAGTGTGGCTTGCTATTAAATTAGTCCAAAGAGTTGTGTACATTTCGTTAGCTTTCGGTGAAGGTGCCAGAAAAGACATGTAAATAAGTATAACAGCCTAAAAAATTCAATGACGGCCTAAAGTATTTGAATGGTGTAATGATGCTCTCAGGATTTATTTTATTTAGAAAAAAATCAGTTAATATAGTTATGCGCCTACTTCTAAGGGCAGACTTGGTATTCTTTCGTAAGGGTGGTTCGAAACTTCACTGGAGAATTAAAGACGAATGTGACGCGATGGTGGTTCTGCTATCATACTCTACTCATAGAGTCCTTCCCTAAGCTATTGAGAATGGATCAAAAATGGATGCTATTGCCATTAATGAAAAATATCCTGGAAAATATTAGCTTCTTAAACTGGGTAAATTTTATTCCCTTTTTTGTGTAGATTTTGTAGGAACGATGAAAAGACACGAATATTTTGGGCTAAACTATTTCCGGGTACTGGAGACAGAGAAAATTATAAAAAAATTAAAAAAAAAAAATAATATTCTCGAAATAAATATTCTTCTGTACGAACATTATTTCTAGATTTACTTACATACTTATGTCATAATATAAAAATCATACTAATTTTGCCACATGCTCGTACGATTACATCAAAAACATGCACAATATAACTCACTCTTACCCACTTACATTATAAATCCAAAACAGAAGAGGAAATCTAATATTTCTATTGGAATAAAAAATTTTACAATATAAAACTCATAAAAATTGATTTTCAAATAAAAAAAAAAAAAAAAAGATTTTTATCTTGCCAATAAAAGATTTTTATAACTCGAATCCCTATAAACACATTCAAATATTAAACGCGCATTAGGTGTTCTATTTTTGTCATAAAATAATAAAAAAGTCAAGGATTCATTCTACATATCGCATTTTAATTGTCCATACAGATTTTGTTTGTGAAATTGCATCGTTTTTTTTTTGTTTTACAAGCTGAAATAATGTTGAAATCAGTAAGAACGTAGAATTTATTTTTGTAAGGGGCCAGACACAAAAATTTACTTTTTGAATTGCTCATTATTTTTTTTTTTACTCACTTTTTTTTATAACTTAATTCGTTTTACATGCTTTCCCTATCTTAATGGATGAAGTTCATGTGGTAACCAATAAAAATTCATGTGCATGAATCTATTAAATTATAATGTCAAAAAAAAAATGAAAAATTAACTACCAGATTTTGTATTTAATTAATATGAAAACCCAAAATTATATTCAACTGACTGCTTTTCTTAAATTGCTCATAATTTTTCATATAATTTTAATTATTCAAACCGCAGTTAAGTAAAATCAACAAGTATAATGTCAACATAAAAATCATTATGTTTTTAATTGAATTTATAAAATTTTTTTGTGTTCAAATAAAAATTTTAGAATATTTTATTTAAATAAACATAGATAGTTATAATAAATAATTAAAATGAATTTCATAACTTATCGTCTTTTTGAAAAATTTTACTACACGAGTACACCAGTTATATTTACATGCATTTGTACAAATATATATTACTATGGATTACAAATTTTTACAACAAAATGAATGGTCTACCATAAGTTTAATTAAAAACAAATTATTGTGCCAATTATATAAAAGAACTACGTCAAGAGTGTAGTGACTATATTATGGAATGTAGATATAATTATCCATGAAATTCCTTTTTCTGAACGTGTCAAAAAGCTGCATAAATTTTTTAAAAGGTAATTCTTGCAACCAATAATTTGCTGCTTTTTTAGCACGGAATACCAATTTGGAAGCCTTTATATATGTAAATATTCGATAAACTTAGCTGGCGTACCGCTGCCTTTAAGAATAGTTTAAGAAAAAAATCGTCATCATGGTCGATGTATTTGTATATTACTTCAATGTATTTGTATATAGTATTGTTATTTCAATTGCATGCTCTCAATTTTAAGTTGTCTTGTCAGTCATAAATCTATTTTTTCTCCATGAAATTTTTACGTTTACTATTCTCTTACTTTCTGTACATAAATTGAACGCCATTAATATAATTTTTCTTGGTTTTTATTAATTTTCATAAATTGAGAAGAAATTAACACACAGATTAAGTGAGGGAAATGAGAGAATTAAATAATGAGAAGTTAAATTTTCAAGAAGTATTCATAGTAGATTGTTCAATATCATGTTACTAATACTATTTGAGACTATATAGCTATATTATACTTTAAAATCTTAAAAGAAAAATGTTGCATGATTTATAAAGAGTTTAAAATACCTAATAAATATAATTTAAATTTCATTAAGAATAATTTATTTTAAATTTTTTATATTCAATATATACACAATGATAAATTCAATAAAATGATAAAGATTTTATAATTCTATTCAATATTTAATTTACCCTATTCAAACCCAAAATATCTACAAACTTTCTCTTTTGTTATCCTTTAAGAAAATTTTCAATTTTGAAAAAGAAAAAAGTTTGTGTAGGTACTACTGCTATTATACACTTGATTCACTTTAAAAAAATGAATAAAGTAAAATTAATAAAAAATAAGAGACGCGACAAGAATTATTCCAGACATTAAATGGAAAGTATTTTTTTTTTCAACTTACTATGATTATATACGAGTACATAATTATATACTTTGAACAGTTCGGTTATGTAATCAATAACAATAAATAAATATACAAATTAATATACATACTGTTATCTTATGTACGTATAACAATTTCGTATATTTTTTTTTTTCGAGTCTTTATAAGAAATAAGAGAACCATTGAGCTGAAATTAATTAATGAAGTAAATTTTTCACTTGTTTAATTTAATTTAAATAAAATTATTCTCGTATGCCTAATATTATTGATTATTATCAAAAGAAAAACGAGAACTATGCCAAAGAGTTAACCATGCCAACTCTGTGTTAAGTCTGTGAATATTTCCGATAAAAAGATGACAAAGTTAAATTTTTTTGAATTTTATATATCCAAAAAAAATATTATGCAATTGTAATCAAATTGATTGAAGCGGTTGCTCAGCTTTATCCGAAATATTTGAAACTAGTCCTTTTTTTTTGGTTTCACATCCATAAATTTCAATAAATATGTGTGTGCAAAATGATGGCCCTTTACTAAATAACTTCTTCATATAAAAACTTTTGATTATTCTAGCTCTTTCAAGATACGAGCAACACAAGTTAGAATTTTGACAATAGTATGGCAACTATTCGTATCGTTGTTTCTATAAATCCCAAATTGTACAGGTTGCTTGTGACAACTACCTCAAACAATTTGTGAAAATTTGGTTTCTTTCCATATAGATTAATGCGTTTTCAAGTTATTGCTCGGATGGACGGACAAGTAGATGTTCGAACGTGACTAAATTAACTCAGAATTCGATTTTTATCTATAATATTATATATATTTTCTATTTTTAGAATTACAAACGTATTACCGAATGTATGGTATGTTTCGAATTTTAATTTCGGACGGGTACATAAAAAACAAAATGGCTTTAAACTCTTCATTCTTTTATTTTTATAAAAATCAAATGAAAAACTTTAAATGAGAATTGAAATTATTTTGAATTGCAAATTTACAACTACGTAGCTATTCAAAATATAATTTTGATTTAATTTAAAAAAAAAAATAATTTCGATTTAAAAATCGCCTTAAAGCATTTAGTTTTGGTTTTTACTTTTCTTTTTCTCTCTTTTTTTTATAAAGTTTAAAAATAACATTTAATTTATTCTTGACAAGATAGGCATTAGATAACATTTATTCTTCTCTCTCTCTCTCTTTAACTCTCTCTTTGTCAAAAATATTTGTAAAATTTGTAATATTCTTTTATATTTTAAAAATGTTATCTTTGAAATGTTATTTAAATTCTAAATTAGAACAGTTATTTTAAAATTATGCCAATTCAAAACACAATTTTATTTTTGGAATAAAGCATTGTAAAGGAACGATAATACATAATTTTGTAAAGAGAACGAGTTGAAATCAAATGTTAAAGTCATTATGGTGAAATTGCATATTAAATGCTCAATATAGCTTCAATTTATAACGCGTTATCGGCTTTCAGATGAAGAATTTTGTGAAATATGTAAATTTTTTTGAAATTATGGAAATAAGATTTTTATTATTTTTTTTTTTTGTTGCTGACTAACTTGGGTGACATGTCGCAGTTTATTGATGTTAAAATTTTTCTTTGTAAAAGTGCAGAATGAGTCCAAATATGAAAAATTTGTTACATATTTTAAAATTTTGTGTTCCAACATTGTTATATTTAAATTAAAATTGAATTTTTATTTAAAAATCTCGTGTCATCAAGTAATGTTAGACGGGAGTAAATTGTGAATTTTAAATGACGATATTTAAATGTATTTTTTGCCTTTCTTATAAAGAAAACGAAAACGGGCAATGTCTTTGAAAGTGGATGAAGTTGTAATGATCTTTGAATTATGATTTTTATGTATTGCGTATTAAATAAACCTTATAAACCCATTTAAAGAAATGAAATAAATCATTTTTTTTTTATCAATCTTCGATACATCAAAATTCATTTTGCAGATTTATGAAAAGAAAAAGGTTGTATATTTCGACCAATACCTTCAATTTGAATTCGAATGGTAGAATGACAAATAAATTTTAAGAATTTTAAAAATATTTTGATATTGAATTAAATTGCAAGTAGCTAAACCTTTTTGGAAAATTTCCACATTTATTAATCTACTTATTTCAAATTCAAAATTTTTTCCTCAATTTTTTTTTTTCATTTTCCCTTTTTTTCTCTACATACAAGAAATAAAAATTTCAAATTTTTCTTTTCATATATTTCCACGTTTTTCCAATTGTGTTAAAATAAAATTAATAAAAACAAAAATTCAACAAATCGTAAATAGCATTATGTGGAACGCTTTTGGCGTTAAGGTCTAAAAATCATGATAAAATCAAAAATGTGTATAAAAATTTTGGGCCTCCATTATACTTTTTTAAAAAAAGTTTTAAATAAAATGTGAAAAAGAAAAAAAAAACATATGTATGTTAAAAAAATCTTTTTCTTAAACTCCCATATGACGGGTGACATTAAAAATATATTTATGATAATTAAGTTTTAAATAAGTAGACAAAAGTTAGATGAGAAGAACACACCAACAAAAAAAAAAAAAGGAAATTTCAAAAGAAAATATTTTTGATCTACAAATCTAATTCTAAGTAATAGAGAGAAAAAAAATTAATACAATAACGACTTGCTATATAAGGGTTAGAAACCTTTCATAAAAAAAAAAATTTAAAAAAAATAATTTAAAATTTCTTTTTAAATATTTTATCAAGTCCTTGAACTTTTAAATTATCATTTTGAATAAAAGCCAACAACTTCTTCTTCTGTTAAAACAGGAATTTTTTTATATGAAGAAAAATCTTTTTTTTTTTTTACTTTTTTAAGTCACACTTTATAGAATTAAAAGTTTTTTCGTATATGGGGAGAAATGAGATCATTAGAATAATTCAAATACAAACACACACATTATACAATAATAATAAAGTCAAGATGAAAAAGAAAAGTTATTCAAGCTGTTTGAGAAATAAACAAAAAATTTAAGAACGTGCTCTTTTTTAAATTAAAATGATTAAAAATAATTTTATCAAATTAAGTAGGTTTTTATATAAATTTTAAAAACTGATGTTTATTAAATTATCAAAAACAAAATAATTTTTTTTTTAGAAATTAAGTTTATAAAGATTTAAATTTGAAATTTTTATAATAAAAACTAAAATATTTCAAGCACAAGTGATTCAAACGAGCTGCAAACAGAGGTTTAAATGTACAATGCTTCTCTTGTTCCAACCAATGTTATTATCAATGAGACTATACGAAGAAAGTAACCTAACCACTGGGTTGAAAGACCAGGAATACACAGATGACCCACCTACTCATATATGTAATCAATATCTGCTGGGCATAGCTACCAAAGATAAGGTTACTGAAAAGAAAAACATAGAAAACTGTTCCAAGTTTCGTAAAGAATGGCATTTGGAAGACAATGAACAGATTGGAAAGAGTGCAACATTCGGCATATTAAATACAAAAATTTCAATATTTTACTCTGGCATTCAATTACTACTTCTATGTAGTAGACACAACGGATAAACAAAAGCCTATATATGGATAAAGTGTAAACCTTCATCCACTGGATTCCTATATACGAGTAAAATAATTAGTAATAACTAATTAATAACCGGAATTAACAAAAAATAAACCCGTATATGCTCAACCCGGTTCAAAAAAGGAAGTTTAATGCGGCTCACTGTCCTTCTCTCTTGTATGGAAATCAACAAGGTAAAAGAAACAAAATATATAAAAAAAGAAATAGTCAAATGAGGTAGCTTTATAAATATCATACATATATTATGCTGTCAAAAGGTATGGGCTATTACAAACCTATATAGATTATAGTTGTAGATCAGTTCTACTTAGTGCCAGTTGATTTCTTATCCTCTCCACATTCTCTTTCGGCAATAATGCTTTTACCGTCCGGGATATTTTATTTGCCAATCCCAACCACATTTTCCTCTCATTCAATTATTGTTCTCTTATTTATGGTATTTCTTCACAACTACTAGGGTGTCTCTCCGCTTTCTTCTCTAAAATTCTGCAGTGAAGACATCAAACTTTTGATTACCTTACTTAAGAAATATGTATTTCAAAATTGTTTAAATTTTTCTTCTCCAGAATTTAACCAAAATTTAATACAAATTTCATCCGTATTTAATTTCGTAAACATTAAAATAAATTTTTAAACGCATGCATATTATAAACCAAGTTTATTAATATACATATTTATTACAAATAAATAAATTAGTTAAAAAAAATATTATTTCTAAGGCTAAGAACAATTTAAATTCAAATTTAATATATAAGAATTTAAATTCAGACTTTCTTGAGTAACGAAAATAAATTTTTTTGAGGAAAAAAAATACAGAAGAAATACACAATCTGTGTTCAAATTATGTAGAAAGTTTTTCTTAATTCATAATATGGTTTTTTATGTGCCGCAAAAGAAAAACCTAATAAAAGTTATTCTTTAAAGGTATTCAATTTACATAACTTTTATTTAAATAAACTTGAAAAATTCTTTTTTTATAACAAAAATTTTATTTGCTTTTTTTTTTTGTTCAATCTTTTTTTGGGGTTTTCTTTGTATTCACCTTGAAAGAAAATAAAAAATTAAGTCAACTACATAAATGAAATTTAGTTTTCTTTATGTTCAGTTAACAACAATATAATGCGCACAAGGGTCGTATGTTCATTATGATGGTTCAATTAAAATTAGACATATCTACAAAGTACATTCTAGTACTCATAACAGGATTTCAATGAAAATTATTTAAGAAAAAATCAAATAATATTTTTCTTAATATAGTAGCCATATCCTGACATCTAGCTTGATTTCAATGAACTAAGTAAATATTTCAATTGAAAAACACCATCGTATTGTATATTTCCAAATTATTTTTATAAAATCATACGAAATTCTTAAATACATAGCTGGTATTTCCCTGGATTAGACCAAATGGAATTGAGTGTTCTCAGCAGCATGATATGAATAAATCAGTTCACTAATATACCAAGAATTTAAAATAAAACCAATGATTTTAATCTCTTCAAACTTTATGTTCCCATATGAAAAAGATGCACAATCGAAATTGAGGTTAACGATAATTTATGTAAGTGCTCAAATATATATGAACATTTACTATTCATTATTTGGGTAAACATATCCCAAGGAATGAAATTTATATTACAAAACTGCGCTACTTTATTTCTAAATTACTTAAATAGAAAAAAAAATAATGTTCTTAATTAAATTTATGAATACTAACCGAAATTTGCAAAACTTTGAATTTTTTTTTTTTTTTTTTGGTACTTTGAGTTTGAGTGGCACTTATTATTCATTATATAGTTAACAAAATATAAATGGAAATAATATTGTTCAACTAATTTAATATGGTAATTACTAATATGTATTAGAGCTCCTCATAAATTAACGGTATTCATATAAAAATGCTAACATTACAAATTATAATAAGAAAATTTCTTTAATTATATCTTTTTATTTATTGTTTTCTTATTTGGTATATTTTTGTAAGAAAAATTTATTTTTGAATGAAAAAGTAAATTCTAAAGTAGAAAATTTAGGTTTTGTTAAAAAAAATTGCAAAGCGGTTAATATTCGTTTAGATTTTTTTAAAGAACCGAAATCTTTCTAAGTTATGGTCCCATGTCAACAAATAAGTTATGGCAGTTAACTATATAAATGCAATTAGTTAATTGACTCTAACAAATATATTATGTTAATTAAACTATGTAACTAAATCCATGCGTCATAATAGTTTATTGCGGATCTCCGATTTCTTCTTACAATACTGTACTTACACATAAAGCGGTACGGCAAAACTTGCAATAATGCAAAATATAATCTCGATACATATTCAATATTTGTTCGGCTGTGGTTTTACCACCTAATTTACAAAGAATTTACAATCTGTTAGTATTGGGATTGGCGATCCAAATTAAATCTCCAAAAAAGCTTCGAATTATGATAAAATAACTGCTGTAAATTCTATTATACTACAAACGGAACTGAAATCCCCATTCAAAGAATTTAATTTACTATAATTATAATTTTCATAATAAAAATCATAGAATTTTCAATATAATTGAATGACAAAATTTAACACGAGAAGTATAACACATTCTAAACTTAAAAATTTATTTTTTAGACGGAAATTTAAAATGCTCACATAAAATAGAAATTTTAATCTAACATCACAATATGCCATCTATCAGTTTACAGTTGACGTCGCCACCGCTGCTTCCACCGCCAGCAACTACTATCAAGAAATTATAATGCAAAACAAAAACTCATAATTTAAAAATACTAAAACACTAGAGATTAACTCCTAAGTGACCAATTATATTTATTTCATTCTTCCTTTATATTTTCTATTAGTACTACATTCCATTTAAGACAATATACCTAAGAAATCAAAATAGATTTTTCATAAAAATTGTAGTTATGTCTAAATCTTTAAAAAGGAAAAGCTCCTACTTTACAATTTACCATGACCTTGGAATACTTTTTGTTTATTTAGTAACACACAAACATTCATTTTAAGAATATTATCTTTAAAGTTTTTGGATTTTTCGTTTTTATTAAAAATTCATACATATATGTATATATATATATATGATGTATGTTCGCCATTGCCTAAAACTAATAACCTCAAAATTTAAATCCCAAAATAATAATAGATTTTTTTTTAAGGAAAATGAGGAAAACAGCTTTAATCAAATACCTAGCAATTTTTTATATACGAATACAATAAAAATACTTTAATTTACGTGTGAAGGATTTTAGGTATACGTTTATAAAAAAAATAATTTACGTAAAAAATAGTAATTTTTAAAATTAAAATGACTCTCCTAAAGTAAACCTATTCTTATCACATTTGATAATACACTAAAATAACTGTTTAAAAATATAAAAGAATTTTAAAACTAAATTTTATTTGAATTCAAAATAAATTGTAGAACTTCCACTACTATACTGAGTGGAAGTTTATTGAATTCATTTACCACTGGAATACTGAATTTAAATTCATTTACCACTTCCATTGCAATTGGAAAATAATTTTCCATTATTTTCAAATTTAGTGAATTGTGAAGGGCATGCGCACTTTACACTCACTTCCATTTGTTTATTTTATTTAAATTTTCTTTTTGTTTATATTGTGTTCCAAAAACAGTCAACAAGTGGTTTTCCTCGTCATTGAAAATGTAACATGTTATGTAGACACATTCACATATACTTTATATTCTAAATACCATAATCTTCTTATAATAAAATATCAACACACTTACATTATACAATATTACTTCTAAATTTCTTCTATTTTATCACCATATATGACCATGTGTAAAACCACTTCCTTATACAAGTTTACTGTCAATCATATATTAATTATTGTTGTTTAAGTAGAATTTATACAGTAGCATTACTACATTTCTTTTTGAAGAGCAAAACTAACATAAATTTCAAATTGTTGCCGATTAAATTTTTGAAAAGAACTTAAGAATAAAAAATGTCAATTATAAAGAACATAATAAATATATCATTAAAATATTATAAGAATCTTATAAAAAATACTTTGACATAAATTGAACATAACCTCAAAACATTCCATTCAAAATTTTAAATAAATATTAATTTATATAGAGGGTTTGTTCATATAGAGTTCGTGAAGAAAAAATAACAAAGCCAATTTAAATACGAGATTAATTAATCGTAATATTATTAATGGGATGGCTATGATCCATTTGTGCATACAGATAATACTTTACATCCATAAAATACATCCATTAAATTATAATCTTATTTTTGAATAACTATGTCCAAAAATATGTCTGTATTCCTAAAGGGTCTCAAACAAACGAAAGCGTTTCGTATAAAATCAATTTATAGTTAACCGACTGCCGGATATACCGTCTAGTATGACGAAAATGTTTCATAAGTTTATGAAAACGACTTTTTAATACTTCGTTCAAATTTTAAGAACTCTAGCAAGTTTATCTTAATGGAAATTTCTTCATGCAACTGCAGAACAGATGGATGACGTAATCAAAGGAACGAGTTAAAGGCAGAAAAAATTCATTAAAAAAATTTTTCTCCTCGAACTGGACTCGAACCAGTGAGCTACCGCTTTCTAGGCGGACGCTCTACCAGCTGAGCTACAGAGGCAAGCTTTTAGCAAGCTTTTAGTTGACACTCTAGCAAGCTTTTAGTTGACATACCTAGAAAAATGTTAGTTTGAACCTAAGTAGAGTTTCACTATATGTTATCCGAACTCCCTGAAAAACTCGTCATTAACTTCCGGTAGCAAACAGAGCTCATATATTAAATTTCAAAAAAAAACGGTTGATTATTTCTCTTTACATGTACATAAATGTATATGCAAAAATGTAAATTTGACTCGGAGTAAACATCAAGTTGGTGGCACCTGATTTATGATCTTATTTTTCTCTCTACATTACAAATTTAAATTTAATAATCTACAATTTGTTTATTATTTCACAGGAGGTATTATGAATTTGTAACTTGAATTAAGGAATGACACTAAAATAGTAAGCCTTAAAAATAAAGATTTGAAATAATTAATAATATTAATATAAATAAAAATAAATAAAGTTGAAAGCTATAAAAAATATATAAATAATCAATTAACATAAAATTTGGAAGCATAAAAATGGAAAAAGGATAAATAATAATTCAAATTAATCTATTAATTTATATAAGCGAGCTAGAATATGAGATCATCTTTATATTCATCCTTATTCTGTTTTCAAAATTTATAACATAACGAAAATAAGCACGAATATAGTGTGTTTGTAAATTTCACCTATCAATTTGTTTTTCTGAACAAGTAAGTTTTAATTGTTTAAAAGTCAGTACAAGAATAGGCTATGTATGTATCGGATCAGATTTGTAATACTTAAATCCAAAAAAATTAAAAGATTACTACTATTACCCTATTGTCATCCATTCCTAATACTATTACTATTGCCATCGCAATTTCCCTATATTCAAAATCCACAAATGCGCTTTGGTGTATAATTATTATAAGCATAACTATGTCGAAACATTTCTTTTGAAGATTCACAATTCGATTTTTATTATTCTCTTAAGTCATAGTCTGTCCCATAGTCAGATATGGCGAGTAAATATGAAATAGCTGACTATGGGATAGATTATGATTTTAAGTTGCCGTATTACCATATTAATTTATGCAAAATTTCTATACTGTATTTTTCAAAATACTTGGTGTGCCAAACTATGAAGTTGTATTGAAGATGTATGGCAGCTACCCCAACCCGTACTTTATCCAATTATAAATCTATCCAATTTAAATAGGGTTCTGGCACTTAGTACAATAAATCATTTGTGAAAACTTGGTGAACTTAGCTCAAATAGTTTTTGAGTTACCGCCGGGACAGACGGACGGACAGACAAAGAGAAATCAACTCAGAATTCGACGCTGATCAAAATCATACACTTGAGGTAATATCTCAGAGCATTATTTCTTAGAGTTATCTATTAAAATAAGTGATCAAAAAAATTTGTTAGGTGAATTAACAATTTCACTTAATTTGAAATTTTCTGGAACAATTTGCATTTGAATCTTAAATAAATGGAATATTCATAAAAATTTTTTAGAGCAAATGATTTCCTGTTTCTCTAATCATTTATTGTTAAAAATAGAGAGAAAAAATAGAGTTGACCATGTCTTACAATATTAATTTATGCCAGATTTCAGTATTGTTACCAAACATGTAACACAATTGATCATACATCTAGTATGATCGAACAATTAAAGAAGTTGTATTGCATACGTTAGTACGGATATAAACAAATATTTTTCATACATAGTTTTTTAGCAGTAATTTTAATAGTAAATTTAAAAATTTTTGTTTTATGATTAATTTGTAATTCAAAAACAAAATAAATATATATGTACTTCTTATTTAAGAGATTAAATTCATAGATTCCATATTTAAAATCAATTTTTACCATTTTATCTCCTAAATTGAATACTCCAATCGTCTTTTAAAAATTTATTATGCAAGTTGTTGTTGTATACATCAATACATTTACAACATAGATAAACTTTTCTCAAAATATTACTTAACAATCTAAAAAACAGCTATAGTATGTATTTTCAAACTACCCAAAATGAAAATTTCTATACCCTCATTAGCCTTTTATAATGCAGAATATAAAATCATGTATGTATATATGAGCAAGTTCTACAAGTAGTGTAAAAACAAAATTAATTTTAAATGTGAAAGAGCATACCAATTTTATGAATAATATGTAAGACTTTCATTTTATTAATTACTTTAGTTGCTTTATTAATTTTTTCATTCAAGAATATATGTATATAAGTATATTAAATATGTAGAGAGATTTTTTTATTACTCACAATTTTGTACATACACTACAATATATACATATTTACAAAATACAAAACTATATGTAGTAAAATAATTCGAAGCACGCAATTCGATTAAATAATATATAGGTAAAATATGTATATTTACATATTCAACTTTTATTATATATACATATATATGAATGTAATACAAGTTGTACCAGCCATCAATAAATACTTTGCTAAATAAGAAATAAACCAATAATTAGGAGTTTTTATTGACACCTAAGTTTGTGATTTAATTTATTTGAGGCTGGTCTACTAAATTTCCCAAAAAAAAAAAACAATTTTTGAAACAATATCACTCCTTTAGTTGCTTGATGCTGGTGTAATGTGATATTCTAGGGAAATGAGTCACTTAATTCTCTTTAATTAACCCCTTCTTCTTCATTAACCCCTTCAATTGCATTATATTAACGTGTATTAAATTTAATTAAATAAATGTTTAAAAAACTAAACAATTTTAAAAAATTCTTATTTTTAAAATATAGTTAAAATTTTAATATTCAAGTTAAAAATATCATATAAAATCAATAACCGCCGTTACGGTCAATAATGAAAATATCTATATATACAAAAGCTCATTGAAATATTTTTAAAATTTCCAGAATTTTTTTACATAATTTGATGACTTTGATGTTGTAAAAAGTGCATTAATTTAGGCTTAGTCTCTCGTTTCATATTATTTATGCAAAAATTTTGAACACATATTAAATTCCGTATTGTACTTAATTTTTGACTTCTTTTTGCTATTTTCAGCATGTTGAATAAAGTTGTTTAATTTTCAAATAAGTTGTCAAATAAGTTGAATTCTTACTCGAATGTCAAAACATACAGATTTTGACAAATTAAATTTCAGATTTTGTTTCATAATGCAAACACACTGCATTATGTAAATTCGTAAAACTGTAAAAATTAGAAATAATAGAGAAGTTCTATAGGCTATTAAATCTATGGACAATCTCAAAGGCGGGGACTATTCATACCTATAAATAACTTATATAATTAAATGGAAAAAAATAAATTTATTATCTTCCAAATTCTTCATCAATTTCGCATAAAAAGCAACAATATCAACCTTTGTACCAATTTTTTGAGGTTAAGATCGATTGTATGAAAATAATTTTATAAATTTAACAAATATTTTTTTTTATAATTTTTTGTTTTCCTAAATTTTCATTAATATTTTTTTATTATGTTCGCGCACAAGTGATTTACCTTTTCAATACACTGTTAAACGATTGTACACCGTATATAACAGATTTATTTTTGTTTGAAATAAATTACAAACGTGGCAAATTTTCTATTCACTAACAAAAAAAAAATATTAAAGTACAAAAGATTTTCTTTCCTTTTTCTTTTTTGATTTTTATTTATAAAAATTTTCTTTCACCATAATATAATGAACTCTGTCTCCTCCCGATAAAAAAAAAATAAATTTTGGGTTCGAATAAGTTTTTCAATACAAAATAGAAAAATCTTTGTATAAATAGGTATAGAATCCAACAGATAAAAAAAAGGGTTATAATTTATGTAAATAACCATAAACAAGAAAAATGAAATTTAGAAAGAAAAAAATTACCAATAACATTACAGTAATTTATGATATCCTAGAAATGCGTACATATACACACATACAACATACGTACAAGATGAAAACCAAATCAAGTAAGATGAAATTCAAGGTCATTTTCAATTTACCTCCTTTTTTTTTTTTTATTTTGTTTTTTTTTGCTATGTTTTTACGATTGAAATTTTAAAGTATAAAATATTAAATTATAGAAAAAAAAATAGATAGAAATAGAATATTGTACATTTATTATACAGAATGGGTACACATTTTACACAGGACATAAATTTGAAATTACCATAGTACACATATATTTTCCGAAAAACAAAAATAAAATTATTTTTATCCTTTATGCAAAAGTACCTATTTTTACTTTTTGTTATCTATATAATCCAGTGCATTGTTGTGTAAGTCCAATTCATTTCTATATTCCTTACCTAAAATAACCATACTGATTTGATGCGAGATAATAACCGAGATTAAGATATAAAAACAACCAGTTGGTCCCCAATTTTAATTAATGTACGAGTATGTGTACATATTAAACTGAAAAGGATTTTGTATATATGAAAACACTTTGTTAACGGTGAAAATTATGCTTTCATATTATTATATTAATGATATAATTACAGTTACGAATACTATACGAAATTTCAACAGATTTTATGGTATAACTGTTAACAAAAAAATAGTAATAATAAATTTTGCATATATAAAAATTAAAATTATGTGTTCCAAACGGGATCATTTACAGAAATCGAAAACATATCATTTAATTTTACGATCAAACTTGTCTTTCTCGTTAACATAAACAAGTTTTACTCCCTTTGTAATTTGACAAAGAAAATTAATCACAATTAATATTCAATTACTTAGACGGATTTCCAACAGTTTCCGATCAAAATAGTTATAATATAATATTTAGCTATTAAGGGTGTCCGAATTACAAATTGCGGGCCGATTCTAATTCACCAATGTAATTTGTTTTATTTACGTTAGTTTAATAATAAGTAAACAATATGCGGAAAGTCTCATTGAAAGTATAACTACAATAACTTACAAATAATTTGAAAAATCGCATGAATTTTATAAAAGAGTATGAATGTGCTAACTTTATTAAAGACTATATGAATGAACCTTATTAAAGACTAAATCGCATGAACCTTATTGGTAAACCAAAACGATTTTGGCTATTGTAGTAATTTCTTCCCTCGAAGCACTTCTGCGGAATCGGACGACATAAAGTTCGTGGAGAATTAAAAAAGTAGTTGGAGAAGTGACGTTCTTATAACACTGGAGAGACTTCTGGGAGACTACCACCAGAAAAGCTTTAAGAAGATCATAGGCAGTTTGGAGCAGAAACCAGTTAAGAATTTTCATTGGTATCTTGACAGAGCATTGCAAGCTTTCAATCCAACTTAGGAGACTGGGCCTAGAAAGTGGGGACACTTGCACATTAGGAGACGTTGGCGCACCATCTGGGAAATTTTGCGGACCTTACTCGCAGGAGAAGGGAAATATTAACAAAGTACGTGCTCTTATTTTGATACCCTAACCTGTTATTTGGTCTGATAGATTGTTTTTTATTGTACAAACTTAATTGTGTAAATAAAAACAATCTATCACTTTTTTAATATTGCATATTAATGAGAAATGTTAAAAATAATTTTTTATATTTTCAATTTCTGCATATCTGCATTACATACATAATGTAACATGAGGTTATGCAAACAAAAAATTTCAATATTGATTTTTATTTTCAATCTCACTTCAATCAACAACTTAAAACATTCAATAATGTTTACATATTTCCTATATGGTTAAAAATAAGGTGACCAAATCCATTTATTATTTCTTTTTCATTTCACAAATGGTGTGTAGTTTTGTTAAGATTTGTATTAATCCTATAATTTTTGTAGTAACACAATTAATTATATACATAATTCAAAAGAAACCAACTCTATCTGCGACATATTTTATTTCAAATTCAAACGTATATATATTTTATTTCAACTATTCCAAAAATTTACACAGAGGACGAGATTATATTTCCTTTATGTTAAATTATATAGTGGTATTTTTTTTATTTTAAATATATATTCTAAATATATTTAAATATACTTTCCTCTGTATTGTAAACGGTTGTTGTATGTTATTGTAGAAATATATGTATATTTACATAGTAACAAACTGAGTAAACAAATTGTTCATACATAATATAACCATACAGAAAATGAAGAATTAAATACTTAGATTAATTAAAAATATTAGACTTAAATTATTTCAATTGTTAACTATAACAGTTTCTTTGATTGTTTAACACAATTGGGAATATTATAATCATTAAAAATATTTTTGATTAGTCGCAATATATTACCAATTTTGTCCCGCTTTTAATGAATTACTAATACATATATAATGGTCACATTATAGAATTTTTATAATAAAACGTATGAATAATTTTCCACTTCTTGCGCATGAACTAGGCTTGCATGATTGAATACATTATACATTTATAGTTATACAGGTACTTTATAGTATTCCTATAACCAATTTATATTCTCCTTAAATTGAAATTAAAAATTAAAATTGAATAAAATTAATTATAAATTATAATTGAAATTTAATTCCAAATAAAATTTAATGTTTTTGTTATATAAATATAGAAAGAGAACTTATGTAAGAATGTACTGTCTCCTGACGCATTTATTGAGTTCTTAACATTCAAAATTAATAAAATTAAGAAATCATAAAAATGAAATTTCTATCTGCGTCTTCTATTCTTTTATAATAGCTATAATAGTCTGTAGTAGACTTAAATTGTTTTAAAGCGCATGTTCTTAACTTTGTTATTATTTTCCAATATAACTATTTTATTTTACTTTTAATTCTTATTTTATTCTATAGCTATTGATATTCTTTAAAAAGCACCTACTTAAATATACATAATCTTATTTTTGGCTTTTATTTTAGTGTATACAATGAAGGAAACAAGGACATGCGCTTAGAATATATTGCAAAATTTTTGATGTCAACATAGTTTTAATTTTTGGTTTCATTTTTTTTTCTTTTCTCTAATAAATAATGTTAGATTTCTGCATTATAAAATTTTTGTTAATATAGTATAGAGAATTAACTGACATTGGTATTGTATTTTCTCTTTACAGATTTTGTTAATATAGGTATATAGAAGGGTATAATAATTATATTATGTGAATATGCGCAAACTCATGTAAATTGTAAGATAGGTAGATATTTTTGTTCTTATAAATTATAATGTTAAGAAATTGGTAAGAGAATCACTTTTTTATTTATGGGATTAGAACAATTTTTTCTTTTTTTTGAAATACACGAAAGTAAAACATTTTTGGGTTGCGCAAAAAACCAAAGAATGCAGAGTACCTATATAGAATTTAATTATGAAATCATTTTGCGGACAATTCATAATATACTTAGTCTTAGTAATTTTAAACTAATCTAAAATGTTAACAAATTCAAATTTAATTCAGAAATTATGGGTTTTGTTATTGATTTGCTCATTTACGAGTATATAGTGTTTTAAAGAAAGTATTATTTTTGAATAATTATATAAAATTATTTTAAACAAATTTAATTTAATTTATTCTAAACGCATTACTGTTTAAAATTCGCAGTTTCGTAACGATTTCCTTAAAATTGATTAACATGCAGTAACAGCGAAAAAAATGCACTGTTTTCCTTAATAATCTGCTCTAAATTAATTAAACAGAACTACATATACATATATGTATATATACATACATATGTGTACTTAAATCATCCAGCACAGTTAGCTGTACTAAATAACTTACCCTTTCACATAAAAATTTACCAACAAACTTGTTATAATTGATTATCGAAAATCTGTAAAATCAATTAAAAAAATTCATTCCGGTTACATAAATTATTAAATGATGCCTCTACTCTTGCTTCACAATTATATTTTCCTTCTTGGCATGCTTGTGAGAGTTAAGCTTTACACATAATTTCTGTTTCGTTATTAGAAAATTATTAAATTTAATAATAAATTTTAACAGAACTTTAAGTGGATACAATCTTAGCCTACTCGTTTAGCATTTCATGTCTACATATAGGTATGTATAATATTTTATATTAAATATCTACTACCATAACAATTTTTTATTCACATTCAATTCAAAAAACGAATTAACAATTCGCTTTTCCATCATTATAGTAAAGTATATAAAAAAAAAAAACTTCGTTTAATCTCACATTTTTTATATTCCTTTTACAATTCGTCTCAGTGGAATACCCAAAATCAAATTTTTTTCCTCAAACCCTTCATTATAACCCAGTTCAGTATTTCATATACAATAATTCTATACTAAATACATCGGAGGTATACACATATTATGTTTGTCCATAACAAACCAAACATATTATGTATGTACATATTAATGTATTCATATAACACCAAAAATTCAATAAACTCTTACAGCAACAGTACCTACAAACGTATGTACCTGATAAACACAAAAAAAAAAAAAAGCATCAAAAATTAACAATGTATGTATGCTACGAAGCACACGTTTAAAACTAAAGGAGCAGAAATTTTACTGACGATGACGATTGTTTCTATTTGTATCAGTAATTGCAGAAGGAGCGGAGCAGAAGTAAAATTTTAATTCAAAAGAAGCAGTAGACAAAATAATAAACTGAAAAAGAGGATAGTAGTAGTGCGCATGTTCATTCGGAGTATATGCGTAATAGAAATCGATTTTACTGAAGGATAATATAAAAACGTTCCTTTATCAATCCCAATACAACCAAGCCAGTTAGACTTTTCCAATCAAAAGAAAAACAAACAAAAATTCATCAGTCTCACACAATTTAATTTTCATACTAATGAGTCCAATTTGAAAATTTTCTGTATCTTGTTGGAAAAGTTTATTCGATAAGTGCAGTACTCTTTAGTAATTAAATTGAAAAAACAAAAAAAAACAAACAAACAAAAATTAAAAACACAAACGAGTGCGCGTTTAAAAAATCACATTGAAAAATCAATAAAAAAAATTTCAAGAAAAAATATTTTTTTCGACTAAATCAAAATGAAAGTTTTTACTAAAAATAAACGAGAAATGTGGGTATCAAATAATCGTGTCCTAGTTGGTGGCAGTAAGAAAGTGACTGGGCGTAATCCAAATTTTGATACCGATGAGACGAGACTCTTAATTTCATTATGGGGTGATCCAAAAGTTCAAAAAACTTTAATAACGACCCATAAAAAACATGCGGTTATAGCTAGATTAGCTGACAAAATGCGTGACTATGGATATCAAAGAAGTGCTGAGGAAATAAATACAAGAATTAAAAATTTAAAATGTTTTTACAATCGTATAAAAAAAGACATGGAAACTGGATCAAATAATGAACCGACATGGAAACATTTTGCAGCTATGGATGAAATAATGACAAGACCAATATTTAGTGTTCGTCCCAACGAAATCCCTAAACCGTCATTGCGATATAAATTAGAAGAAGCTAAACGAGAACGCGAAGAACGTGGTGAAACACTAGACGAAATTGAAGAAGCTGAACTTATGAGGACATTACAAGCCAATCAGATTAACAATACAGATGATACGACAAATTTTGAAAAATTCAATGATAATAAAGATGATCCTCCTACCAACAACTTTGTAAATGACAGTGAAATGGAAGATAATGATAACGAAGATAATGATAATGGGCATGATGATGATATTAATACATACGATGATGATATGGATTATGAACCAGTTCCTGGGCGCAATAGTAATAACTCTAATAGCAGAAAAAATAATAATGATGAAAAAACATCTTCGATGTCTTTGCGAACAAGAAGTCGAAGGAACGAAAATGCAAATAGAAATAATGATGAAAACCAAAACGATTTACACAATATAAACCAAAATAGCATTGATATTGAAGAGTCTTCAATTATTAAAGACGAGCCTATCGATGTAGATGATGATAGCAATGAGCAAAAACAGAGGTAAATTATAAGTTCAATTTAGTTGGTAATGAAAAAAACCATGCGCATGCTTCGCTGTATACACATTTTGTTAACATTTTTACCGTTATATCATAATATTGAATATCAATATTATATTATGAATAAATTTTTTTTCCCAAAAAAAATTGTTATATGACCCTAATCATCTTGTAAAAAAATATGTGTATGCACAACGACTGCGCAGAGTGTAATTAAAACATTATGGACATTTTTATGTTCAGTTTAAAAACAATTAATTAATACTTCTAATTTTTAAATTTTTTTAGTGAGGAAGATAAAGAATCAGATTCATTCCCACTTGCTGAATATCTGAAACCTGGTGCTAGTAGTAGTCAACCATTAAATAAAAATAAAATAATAACAACGGTAGCTGCCTCCTTAAATTCATCAACTTCTTCTACGACCATGTCAAGCAGTCCATTAAAACTAGGTCAACCTACATCGATTATTAGTATGCCGACTACGAATTCTGGAAGCAATGTCACCTCAAACACACAGGCAAAAATTTCATTAGTTCCAACAAATTTCTTACTAAAGCCTCAAAGTCAAAATTTACAAGAAGTCTCACAACAAAAACAAACACAACAGCAGCAAGGATCACAATCCCTTAAAAGTAATACTTTGCAGGGACTTCAATTAAACCGACAAATTCCTATTCGACCAAAACCGTCACAACCACGAATCATATATACCCATCAAGCAACAGGAAATCAACCGGCGAACGGTATTGTTAATACAAGTAATGGACCAATGAAAGTGCTTCTGGTAAATGCTTTGCAAAAGAATGCACAAAATGTTCAAAATATAGTTACTCCAACTGGTGCAATATTGCAAAATAAGTCAGTTGACATACAAAATAATGCTCTATATCAATCTTCGTCTGGAACATTGCAATCGAATTTATCGAATATGAATAAAATTCCTCAATCGCCTTCTGTTAATCTTAATGGAATGGTCTCTAGCACTAGCGGAGAAAAACTTAATTTGTTAGGTACACCATCATCTAATGGCAAAACAGCAATAGGTAAATTCACAATCATTTTCTCAAACTTTTAAAATATTTTTAAATTGTGAATCTTTTATTTAGGATACCGTGCTTTATTGGGTCAGTTAATAAGAACTCAGGAAGAGTCTAATCAAATTAACCGACAACGTTTGCAGTTGGAAAGGGAACGTTTTGAATATGAAAAGTCTGCAGGAGAAAGATTTTTAAAATTTTTGCCTGATGTTATACCAAATTTGTTAAACATAATTCAACAGCAACAACAATCACACCATCGATTTATACCAGAACAAACAATGACACAACCCATATTTGTTACAGCTCCTATAGTTTCAGCAGTTGAAAGTACGAATAATACTTTCAGTGAAGTTCCAGCAAATAGAAATTCTGAAAAAAAAGATGATGCTCCTCTTGTCCTTTTGACACCTAAACAAGAAAAACAGGATGATTAGGAAATGTTTACCTATTGGGGATAAACATTTTAAAAATTTTAAAATGATCGCAAAATATTTCAAATTTTGTCCTCAACAGGTAGAAAACAATGAATACAAAATGTGATATGATAATATAATGTTGCTACATTAATGAAAAGGTCATGGGAATTAGATATTTCCATTTTCTTGCAGAATATACTCGAAGTAGAAATCTGAACATTTTAATTTTAATACTTTGAGCAATGAAAATTTTTAATTATAAAAATAATAAAAAATATGCATACCTATTTTCTAGACAAATTATTTTTTTATTTGTAAGAATTGATTTTAAAATCGTTTTGCAAAATTATTTTGCTAAAAACTAGAACTAAATATTATATAGATATACATAGTTAGCTAATGTATGTACATGCTCCTACATAGATAGTTGGATAATAGAAAATTAAATTTAGTCTCACTCTTTGTTCTCTACATTGAGGTTTAAATTTCCAAATTTAAGAATAAATATTATTTTCGGAGTCTCGAATTTCCATAACATCCATTTTCAATCTTTGTTTAACTATTTCTCGCCAAATCGCCTCCCTATCCCTATTGTTAGTTACTCCCATTCGTTGTAAAGAATTATCATTTATTCGAAGCAAAGCTCTACCAGTGATCTCGTGCTTCACATTCAAATGAAATAAACAAAAAGAAAGTAATTATAATAAGAACTGGTAATTTAAATATTTAACATCCGTTTCATTTAAAATTAAAAGCCTACCTTTGAAAATAGCTCTGCGTATACTATATAATCGGCGCAATGCCTTCTGTACCATTTTTGCACATCAGCTACTGTCCATAAATATACTATAGCAAAAAGAAAATAATGATAATATTCTAAAAAAAGTGATAACATTTTTTTTTACCTGGTTTAGGCCTTGCAGTTTTTAATCTTGGTTTATTTTGAGTTAAAGTTTCTTCAACCATAACTAAAATTCTTGCAAAACTTTTAATTTGAATCTTATTTATTATTGTAAAATTTTAGTAAAAATAACAAATTTACAAGAGAACAGCTGATTTTGTCTGACAACGGAAATATTCAGTAAGCCGCAAACTGGATAGCTAATAACAGTGTTGCTCAAAGTATAACAGATCTTTGTACTTAATTAATTTTGTACGTCAACAGCTTTCTTCTGTCGTTCATACTTGTTTTATACCATAAAAATTTAAGTTGGAAGAATGATTACATTTTAAAACTATAGATTGTAATTTTTATCTGAAACGGTAATGTGCAAAAAATGTATTGTGAGTCTCTATTTTACTTCTCTATTTTACACAATTCAAAATATTTCTTTTTTGTACCTTTTTCATAGAAATAACGTGCCGGTAATCACTTTCGTAGGAAACTCAATTTTTTGAATCTATCATATCTTTTGATGTTAGGATCAACAAAATTAGGTTGATTAAAAAAAATAACCCTGTTTAAATTATTTTAAATTTTATTATTAAGTTTCATCCATTATATTCTCTTTATTTCTTTATATATAGTTTTCACGTTTTCATTTTCTGCATTCTTATTCTGATTACTTTTAACATTTCATCAGATTTTTATGGCATTCCTGTATTTTTGACAACAAGCTAGTATTTTTGACAAGTCATTCATAGTTATTTTTATGAAGTGAAACTTTCTGTTTTCATTTTGTTTAGAAGAAGCGGTGAAGTGGAGCAATTGTTTGGAATTTAATTTAACCATAAGGAAGATTGTAATTTCATTTATAATATTTTGAAATTTATTAAGCATGGAATGTTTACAAAATAATCTAAGTAAAATCCGAGTTCCAAATAATTTTGAAAACGTATATAAGGATGAATGCGTTTATAGCTTTGACACACCGGTAAGCCATTGATGGAAATGATTTTGCATAAAATATGAAATTAAATATATGTATATTTTTTATTAGTCATTGATTTATAAAAAAATAATTAAAAATTTTTGTTAGGAATCACCAACCGGACTGTATATTAGTTTGACCTCGTTTTTGGGTTTTGGTGAAGATTTTGTTGAAGGTTACGCTAAAAAAACTGGAAATCATGTGTATTTGCATTGGCGTCGGGAAAAATATGAAGTAAATATACGATCAAATTAAGAAAAAACCTAAATATTGATTTTGTTTTCGTTAGATACCACAAGAACAGTTAGCAGATGGACCTGAAAAAAAAATTACGCGTTTAGCGATCGGCGTAGAAGGTGGTTTCGATCCCAATATTGGAAAGAAAAAGTTCGAATACAAAGATTTTTATAACATTATTGTTTTCCCAGAAAAAAAAACTTACTCATACCCTGATGAAAATTTGCCTATGATTGTGAGACGTTTTGAAAAATTTATATATTTTTTACTTATCTTTTACATTTAAGATATCTCAATCCGTTAAAGCAATTATTGATGCTGAATCAGCTATAAAAAAATTAGAAAAATCTTCTTTAGCTGGAACGTGGGATGGAGAAGTAAGGCAAGTATCAAAATTTGCAAAGGATTTAAGACAGCTAGAAAATGGTATTAAAATTCCACCTTCTGGTTGGAAATGTGAGAAGTGCGACCTTACTAATAATTTATGGTTAAATTTAACGGATGGGTCGATTTTATGTGGAAGAAAATTTTTTGATGGTAGTGGAGGAAATGACCATGCGGTATGTATTAATTTCTGTTAAGAGATAATATATCTCTTATATTATTTGTCAATATTTTAGGTGGAGCATTATCACGAAACAAGATTTCCTTTAGCTGTTAAATTAGGAACAATTACTGCAGAGGGGAAAGGAGATGTATTCAGTTATGCTGAAGATGATATGGTTGAAGATCCGTATTTAGTTGATCATTTAGCCCATTTTGGAATTAAAGTAGCCCAAATGACAAAAACAGAAAAGTCGATGGTTGAATTAGAATTAGACATAAATCAGAAAATAGGAGAATGGGATATCCTAACTGAAAGTAATAGTAATTTAATTCCAATGTCTGGACCTGGATATACTGGAATGAAAAATTTAGGAAATTCGTGCTATTTAAATAGTGTAATGCAGGTAAATAATTTTTTTTATATCGATAAAGATAAATTATAACATGCCTTGGTATTTAGGTTCTATTTACAATCCCTGACTTTGTTAAAAGATTTGTACTTGGTGCTAGCGATTACTTTGCTACATATCCAGATGATCCTGCAAATGATTTCAATATTCAAATGTTTGTTAACACAGTTTATTATATTTTCACAACTAAACAGCTTGTTCTAATTTTTCAGGGCTAAGTTGGGCACTGGTTTGTGTAGCGGAAAATACAGCAGTATTCCAGACAATTCTCTTGATTCTGAATCGACTGGAATTTCACCAGCAATGTTCAAAAATTTAATTGGCAAAAATCATCCAGATTTCTCCACCAAGCATCAGCAAGACGCTCAGGAATTTTTTCTACACTTAATCAATATTTTAGACGTAATTCGTTAATATTTTAAAACAAAATACATCTTAAAGCCTTTAATTCTTTTTATTTTGTATTTATTAGAGAAATAGCAGAAATCAAGAAAACCCAGCTAATGCTCTAAAATTCAGTATAGAAGATCGTGTTGAATGTCAAGCCAGTAAAAAAGTAAAATACACAACACGTGATGAATACTGTTTGCCCCTGCAAATACCTTTGAAAATGGCTACCAATTTAGATGAAGTGAAAGAATATGAAGAAAAGTTAGCTGAAGCTCAAAAGAACGGTCAAAAACTGTATGTTTATTTGATAAAAGGGATTATATTTCTTTAGTGTATCAAAAATTTTAGGCCACCAGATTCATTGGTTAGACCAAAAATAACATTAAAGGCATGTTTAGATGCATTTTCACAGAGTGAAATAATCGAACAATATTACAGCACAGCCATTAGAGATAAAACTTCTGCTAAGAAGTGAGTTTTACACAACAGTGAATGAATATAAAAAAAAATTAATGTATATTTTTAGAACTTCTCGTTTAGCTACAATGCCGGATTATTTGATGTTACATTTAAAAAAGTTTATGCTGAGAGAAGATTGGACGTCAATGAAACTAGACGTTTCCATTGATATTCCAGATATTTTGGATTTATCTAGTCTCAAAAGCAGCGGACTGCAACCTGGAGAAGAATTGTTACCTGAATTGGATGATAAAACTCAACTTGATAGCCCGCCTATGGATGAAAAGGTTCTGAATTCTTTAGTTGAAATGGGATTTCCAATCGACGCTTGCAAACGAGCAATTTTTTCTACAAAAAATAGTGGATTAGAACCAGCTACACAGTGGATAATGGAACATATAACCGATTCAGATTTTAATGATCGATTTGTCCCACCTGGTTTAGAAAATCAAAAATCAGGTACATATTAAGATTTCAATTTATACAAAAAAGTGACATTCAAAATTGAATTTAAAATTTAGGCAGCTTTAGAGCAGATCCTAATAGCCTTGAAATGCTAATGGGAATGGGTTTTAATGAAATACAAGCTATTAAAGCCCTAAAAGCTACT
This sequence comes from Condylostylus longicornis, assembly GCF_029603195.1. Taxonomy (NCBI): domain Eukaryota; kingdom Metazoa; phylum Arthropoda; class Insecta; order Diptera; family Dolichopodidae; genus Condylostylus; species Condylostylus longicornis. Next base: position 62,165 of record NW_026577989.1, read on the forward strand.
GAAAACAATATTGAACGTGCTACTGATTGGATTTTTTCGCATCAGGGTGATCTTGATGGCGCAGAAAATGATGAAGAACCATGCACACCAAAAATGAGAGATGGTTCTTCTAGTAAGTATATTATAATATTTTTCTTTTTAACAGACGTTTGTTTATTCGGGTATTTATAATATTTTAGAATATCGATTAGTTGGATTCATTTCTCATATGGGGACATCATCTCAAGTTGGACATTATGTTTGTCATTTATTAAAAGATAATCAATGGATAATATTTAACGACAGTAAAGTTGCGATCTCACAAAACCCTCCCAAAGAACTTGGATATTTGTACTTGTACGAAAGAGTTTAAATTTAGAATTTTTTTTATAAAAACTAAATAAAAGAAAATCTAATTGATTGTAAATTTTGTTATAAAAGAAATTTTAATTTTCTAAATGTAAGAGATATTTCGAAATATCTGTGGCATTTTGCTTTTTGTCAGCAATTTTTGATCCAAATTGAATAGCACGCTTTTGCAAAGTTGAACTATAGCGTAAGTTTAATTTAAGACCACATAATCTTAGCAAGAGTTTTTCGCCTATACCTTGACCTAATATAAAACAACATTTTTGTTCTGGTTCCAAATTATTTATATAACTGACGAAATTTTCTTCAATATATGGCGCTCTTGCTGTTTTTCCATTATCTGCTATCACACGATCATCTCTACCTAAATTTCTAAACGCTATTCGATCCCAATCCGTTTTCAATTCCTTTCGTACCGCATTAATTTTAGTAGAAAATTCTCCCTGAGTCCTTACAAAAGCATTTCGATGCCTTGTGTATCCACCAAACATTTCATCTGCACCACTGCCCAGTAATATAACACGACAAGTAGTTTGATATAACTCACTTTCTAAAACACCTTTTCCCCTAGAAGCAAACCAAAATGATGCACCTAAAGATTCGTCCAATACAGTGTTTAATGGATAAATTAAATGCTTGATAGTTTTCGACAAATATAAATCTAATTCTTTTCTTGTAACATTGACCTCCACAAAATTCCATTTTCTTTCAGGCATTAATTCTTTTAGTTCTTTAAAGGACTTTAAACCAGTTATTCTATCTGGAGTATACCAATCGATTTGTTGTTCATTTTTAGAATTTACATTTTCAAATGCCACATTGATTAAATCAATTGAGTCCGATTTATTGCAAAAATCGTTTGACAATTTTGCTAATATTGAACAATCCAATCCTCCTGAAAATAGTATGCCAATTTTTGAATGATTGCACATCCTACTTTCTTTTATGCAAGCCACACAGAAGTTTGGTGTGTTTAAAATTCGATCTTTCAACGAAAATTTAAGTAAATTTATAACATCTTCAACACATAATGCTATTTCCTCATCTTTTAGAAGCTCAACCATTTTATCTGTTACATTTGTGTTAAGATTTTGAACTTTTTCATAAAAATTAAAGTACTTTCTATTATTTAACATTTCTAAGCGTATACCATGTGGATTTTCCGGCACTACACTTTCGATTAAAGGTTTCTGAAATATACTTTCTATACTTTCTTTCTGATCTGGTGAAATAAATTTCCATGAAAATAACTCAAAATTTTTCAAATTCAAGCATGCATTATTAGATTCATATTCTATATGTAATTTATATAATCCAACAGGGGGTAATTCTGCAGGAATGTTTTTCTTGTTAGAAAAATTTGATGTACTTGCAATCTTTATCAAATTATTAGAAAAGTCACGTTCTACTACAAGAGAATTACGACCAAGAGGATCTCTTGCAAAATATAATAATTTTAATTGTTTATCATAAAATATTATACTGTAAGGACCTTTCAATGAACGAATTAATTCAATGATGGAGTTTTCCGTCTCACATTTCTGTAATTCTAGCGATAGCCATTCAGTGTCCGACATTAATAGTGGCTTATTTGCGTTATAAATATCTCCGTTTAAAAGTAAAACATACTTTTCGGAGACGGCTGGCTGAGAGAATACTTGTTCACCTTGTTGCCATAAAACGAAACCAAAAAAAGCAATTAAATCATTACATTCATAAACACAATTTTGTACATCCGGTCCACGATTTTTTAAAATTCTTTTGTATTCTTCTACTATATGTGGTATATTTAAATCCAAACTTAATAAACAAAGAATACCGCACATTATTTAGTTTGTTTCTAGATATCATTTATTTTAAAATTTTCACAAATTTAGAATTAAATTTATATTTTATCTAAACGCTAATATAATCGGGAAAAGATAAACAAATAGAACAACGTTCTTATAAATTACAACAAATAAGTAAAATAAAAATATTTATGTATAATTAAAATTTAATAACCTCTTTCGTTCTTTTGGCATTATTATTATTATTGTAATAAAATGTGACATTGTATCATTGACATTTCTATACCACAAATGCTCAAACATTTTTCGCTCATACATTTTTAAGTTAAGTTTGAACACAAATGCAATTATAACACGAAATATGAAAGCACAAAATTGAATATTATATTTTATAACTTATAACTAAGTATTAGGTTCCTTCACGAGACCGAATTAAATTTTTACTCCGTTATTATCTCAGTAAAAAATAATAAGCTTTGTTTCGTGTTAAAGGTTAAATCAAAATCAAGAGCAAAATTATTTACAGGAGAATTTTATCACAAATTTATGCCTTAAACACAATGACACAGCTTTTCAAACTGCAAAATGTGACAATTGCAAAAAAAAAATATAGATTCTGGGTTATTTTATTAAATGGAATCGCACAAAATTAAACTGCAACTGGAAAATAATCATATCAGATTTGATTTACAAAATTATATTTATAAAATAATAAAATATCAAAAATCGTAAATAGTTAAGAGACTTTTGTGTTATGAAACTGTGCCCATTATGTATCTACATAACAGTGCCCACTAGCATGTAAAATGCATAATACCCAAACTATTGTGTCTCTGCACCTTTATAAATAAATGATTTTTAAATCTGTATTTATACTACTTTAGTAGATTAGACATTTGTAACTCATATATTATAGGTTAAAAATTATTAATAAAATTATTAATAAAAATTATTCATTAAAATGTTATCAAATTAATAACACAATCTAAAATTTTACTTTAAATTTTTTCTTTATTCTTTTAATAAATAATACCTATGTAAAATTATATAATATAAAATTTATTACAAATACTGTAAAATTTTCAAAAAAATTTACAGTGACCGAAACGGTTCTAACATTACAAATTCATTTCTGTTTTAGATAAGTAATATATATTTAATAATTAGAATAAAACAAAAATACAATATAATTATTATATTTACAATTAAGTTTCTTACAAAATATTGTTTCATTTATATTTTTCCTGGAATGAGTGTGTACCTTAATTAATTTATTTTATTTTATTTAAACAATTCAATATAGTATTAAAATTATTTTTTACAAAATTCATTTCATAAACATATGTATACTACTACGATCAAAAATATTTTTTGCAAAATGCATTTTATTTTATTTTTTTTTAAAATTCAAATAAAAAAATATATGATATTATATAACATAATTTGTTTTAAAACAATATTCTTCTATATAAGAGTTGATGATTTTTCAAATTCATAAAGGCGGTATCGATTTTCATTAGTGGTGTACATTTTTAACTTGTTATATTGGTAAACTTTTTTAAAGTCATCGGGCAATTATAATTTATTATTACTAAAAATTTTATTCTAAAATGTTATATATTGTTAGAAAATTTGACTAAAATCTGTAATATAATAATCTGAACGGGCCTGAACTTCACTGCGTACAACATTTCCGCCATAACCTAAAACAAAAAAAGAAATAAATTATTTATATATGTTAATTATTTAATATTTTATGAAGTGTTATTGTGGTTTATTGGAGAAAATATTTTTTTGTGAGGCAATAAAATAAATATATAACTTACCAATAAAATGATTAGCTGGTGGCGATGCTTCTAAATCTGTAGCACCATCACCAATCATTGTAATATTGGCATCAGAATTTATTGTTTTTCTTATAATTGATATTGCTTCACCTTTACCACCAGATCTGGATGTTGGTTGATTTGTGTCAAAACCGGCATATTCACCTAAATAGATAAGAAAAAAATTAATTATTTAAAGATGTGCGTATGTCAACTTATAATTCTTAAACTAAATAAAAAAAACTATATACAATATTTAGTACTTTATTAATAATAATTGTCATTTTATTTTAACAAATAAACCTATATGTATATTCATACGTACGTATACATATGTAATCTTATATCAGTACTTATTTATTGGTTGGACTAATAAACCCTGAAACTCTTCATTTTAATAATGAACAAAAATAAAGAATACCAGTTTAAACTGAATATAAGAAATAAATTGAACTTCTTTTGATTTAATTTTTATTTTTTTCTTATCAGAGAAATTAATTTTAATTTATAAGTGCATAAGTATGTATATATATATATATTAAATATGAATATAGAGGGTCGTAAATTAAAATAATTATAAAAATATATTCTGTGCTAAATAAAGAAGTTGTACGTATTTTATTTGTTCTTGTTGTTTTTTTTTAATAATTATTATACTTATTTGACGCATGATAATTTTTTTTTTTTTTCATAAACTTACCGTCAAAATAGAACATTAATTTATTTGCGAAAACATTTTTCATTGGAACACCCAATTCATCAGCAACTGGTTCAATAAGACAATCAAAACCACCAGAAATTAAATAGACTGATGTACCATTTTTTCTTAGATTATTAATGAATTCCCTACAAAAAAAAAGCAAATTTCAAATTATTAAATTTACATAAAAAATTTTTAAAGAACATGTTTATGAAATTTTGGAAAAAATATGGAAAATATATTCTAATAGGACGCAAATTAATTGAACTTACTTTATACCAGGTGATAGAGTACTAGGATGCAATTTTAAAAATTCTCTAATCTGTTTTTGTGATGGTCTTATAATATCTAAACGAATTCTTAACGCATCTTGAAAGGTCATTGATCCACCCATTGCTGATTGAGTTAAAAGTGCTACCTGTGGCCCTTTACCACAAAATTTAGCTAATTCATCGATACCTTCTTCTTTTATCACAGTTGAATCAACATCAAAACAAACGATGTCCGAATTTTTTATAATAGCTGAAGCTTGATCAAGCCTTTTAACAATATCTAAAAATATATATATATATATATATATAAGTATGTGTAAATATATTAAAAAACTATGTAAATACCATTATATGTACAATTAATTGGACTATATTTAAAATATAAAATTAATTTAAATATGTTTAATATACTTAATATTTATTATATTGTATGGGAGTATAACAGTAAGGTCATTGTCATTATCCAATTTGTTATAATAATTTTTTAAATTTTTATACCTACTTGTTGTTATCAAAATTTTTTATATATGTATACGGTATTTAAAAATATTTTATATAAGAAGTTTATATATATAAGTTTCCATATATTTGTTAACGGTACTTTCTCATATTTAATATTTAATTTTAATTTTCTATATTTTTTTTGTTATATAAATAAATTTTACAAATTATCATTAATTTTTTTTTTAGACAGAAGTTCAATCATAATTTGGCGTTTTTATATTTTTGATATATCAATTTCAATTACTCCTATAAAAATTATAATTATCACCAATACGAGTATAACACAATAAAATTATGGACTTCCCAAAATCATAACAATAATGGATTAACAGAGGAAAACCAGTTTAATCTGGTTAAAGAATTTTAATTAAATAAAATTTATAAATGTAAAAAAAAAAAACAAATTAAGAAGTAAAATATGTTCGAAGGTCAAATTCATAGGGTCTTGATAACAAAAAAAAATTTTAAACATTTTCATTGACATCTTGAAAGGTTTACAATCATTTATTTGTAGATAGTCATTTTTCAAAAAAAAAAAAGAAAACAATAATTATTTTAATTCTAATCTTTTTATATAAAGTATTTAAAAGTATTTTATTTGAAAATTAATTCTATATAATGGTGGGTGTCTATATTTAATAAATTAAAACGAAAACTTAGTGTTTACCCAAACACAAACCAATTTGTAATCTGCTTTATTCAGCAATGAAAATTCTATTGCTGAAGAAACTGATTTGAGGTTAAATTAATATTTATGTATAGATAGATGGCAAAATGTCGAACATATAATGTTGACATATGTCAACATTATATTTTCGACATTTTAGAAGAGCTTGGTGACATTCTGAAGATGACAAATTTTATTGTTTATTTCAAGCACCTTATATAGGTGCAATACCCAAAATAACTATGCCTAGAGTTGGTTTATTTTAACTACTACAGTTCATTTAATAATTTCTTAATTATTCCTGACATTTGACTTTTTTGAAAGAGAAAATGATGCGTATAACTTTGTAAATAACTCAAGCGAGTCAAGAATATTTCGGATCAAAAATAAATTTATAATTTTTTATAATTTATAAATTTTTTTATAAATTATGAAATGCAATTTTATGTTTTTTATAAAATTTGTAAAATTATATAAAATTAGAACATCCAAAATAATATTTTATTACACAGTTTTTGCCATTATATTATGTACACGTATATGTTAATCTACCATTTATAAATAAAATTATTAAAATAGTAAAAGAATAACATAAAAATTGTTTTTCCAAATAAAATTGTTTAAAATTTAAATTTATTATTTAATCGAAATGATAAGAATTTGTTTTTTATAATTTTTTTTTTTTGGAATTTAGTGTTTAGGGAAAATTATTTTTTTCCTTTTTTCATGTTACTAACCGGAATTATGTCATATATAGTCTATAGTTTGAATAAATCTCAGCATTTTTCAAATTTTAATAAAAGCTAATATTATTAATTTGCTCAATTAACATGCATTTACTTTTACTATAATAATAAATTTATAATAAAATTATTGTCAGTGTCATCTGTTCGCTATATGTCTTTATTAAATTTAAATAATCGGGTATTTATTTTATAGTTATAAGTATATGTATATTATTTAAAAAATTTATGAATTAAAACTTACCTTGGTTCGGCATATTATTATTACTATTAATATTATTATTTTTAGGAGTTGTTGTTACACCTGCTGCTGCTGCCACTTGTGTTGTTCCTTTTTTAACTAATATTGTATTTGATGGTATAACATGACCATTTGTATTACTATTGTTTGTACTATTATTATTATCTGTGCTAGCTGATATAGCAACCAAACTTAACAATGAACTATTCAAACTAAAATATAATAAATAAAGAGACCAATATATAGTCAATTATATATAAGTTGAAAATATTAAAAAAATAATAATATTATCGTTTTTAATCAATATATAAATATTATGCAAAATTTTATATGGGAAAATGTTATATTTTTTTTAATTTTATAAAAATAAATGCCATACATTGTGTATATAAAAACAAATTTTTACCTATAAATGCAAATAAATCTGTATATTCTACATATTTTATTTAACATTTGAAATTTTATTATTGAATAAGTCAAATTGACATTATATAGATCATTATAATTATACATTTTGGAAGACGTCCTAATATTAAGTAATCTTAACTTCAAAATGCTGTAAATATACGAGTTTGATACGTCATAATTCGAATTAAAATTGTAATTACTTTAATTATTCAGCAATTACAACTTATTTACAAATAATACTGAATATTACTGCAATTTTGAAGCCAGGCAGGGAGTTTTTATAGCACGATTTAGAACATATACATACATAAGTAGCAATTTTTAAAACAAAACTTTGTAATTACCTAATATTGCCCATTATATATAGAAGTACAAAACTGATCGATTTTGTGCAAGCATAAGTGCGTATATATTGTAAATATATAAGTACATATGTATATATATGTATAGAATATACAATATATATACAATATGCGGTGCTTCTAATATTTAAATTAGGTTATTACTCCATAATAAAATAATTAAAGTCTATATGGCTAACAATTCAAATTAATCAATAATTTCTAAAAACCACACTTAAACTGAATATTTTATGATTAAAAAAATAAAAAAAAAAATCTTAAGAAATTTTAATCTTATCAATGTCGAAAATTCTTCATATACAAATTATTATAAAATAATTTTTGTGTCCCAGACAGAAAAACGGAATTTTATTATGTACTTTCATTTAATTTTTTGCTCATTATATACATGCACATACATTTGTTCATACAATAATTTTAGTACCCTAAATTTTTGTCATTTTGAGTCATGAAATTTGATTAAAAAAAAAATTTCAATAAATTTTTTTTTTTGTAAAGGAGCATTTACAATGATAAAAATAATAAAAATATTTAGTTAGAATTTGCAATAAAATAAAAAACAACTGCTTAACTTGACAATTGTTGCTTGTATAGTAATCAAATTCTTCTCCACTTCTGTAATTTTTAGAAATTGAAAGTAGAGTAAAATATTTAAAGCCAAAAAAAATAATGAAGTAACAAAATGTGGACCACCCTTAAAAGATTTGGAATCTCGAATAAAATTAAGAATCGTTAAATCGAACTGAAGCACTATTTATTTGATACTAAAGACCTAATAATTATCTAATTATTATATGTTCCAATATAATATGTACATATGTAAATATGTACATACATCCGAGCAAACAATCTTCGTTAATTACATTATTTATGTTTCAATATAATTAATAATGACAATATTTTTGGCACGCAAACAAACTGCTTTTCATTTCATATGTGTATTGAAAATAAAAATAAGAAAAAATGTTAAATGTTAAAATAACCAAATGTTAACAAAAAATACATAATATTAGTTCTGGTATATTCCAACTCTTGCGTTATCTAAATACATACATATGTACATACATAATGTAAGTAAACGAGTTAAATGGAAAATTTTTTGAAATATCCATGTTTTTTTATTTTTGGGACTTCTTTCCAGGCGGATACTATTTAAAAAAAAATCTTTTATTGAGAAAAAATGAAAATAAAACAACGAAAATTAATATATGTAAGTATGTATGTATAAATAAATACAGAAAATACTGGTTCTTTGTTTTAAAATAATATATGTTTGTATGTAATTAAGAAAATTTAAAAAAAAAAGACAATATGTAGGTATTTAAAACCTTTATTATGCAGCCAGACTATGAAAAGGTAAACAAAAACAACTATTTTAAAAATTCGCATCTGGTTGTGTTTTATGATAGCTTTACGATTTACGATAGCTGTTTTCGCATACTTATATATACATTTATCGTATTATGTATATATACATAAGAAATGGATCGTATGATTTTTGTTTTCCTCTTTAGTTGCTAATTTTCAAGGGAAAGTTTTTTTTTTTTGTTTAATTTATTATACTTGATTTACTTTTTTTTTTTTGTATGTATAAATGCAGCAAATCAAGTAAAACAGAATTTAAATAGCTCATACATGATACGAGTATGAGTAGTCCGAATTTAAATTCCGATAAGCAAGAGAATAATTTAAAAAATAAAAATTATTTTTAAATATGTACATAAAATATTCGAATGAATTCAAAACAATTTCGAATCGTTTATTTTTACGAAATTTACTTAAACTTCATGATAAACGGACACAATCATATTTTATAAATTAATTCTAATTTTTGAATTTGAAACAATTAATAACTTATAGGTATTTACCAGAATGCAGCCCTTACATCAATTAAACTTTATTCAGTAATACGATTTTAATTGCTGAATAAATCTAATTGATATTATATGTATTTGAATCGTGCTGTAGTCTACCTTAGTCATTGTTTATTTACTGAGAGAAAATTAATGAAGTTTCTCATTCATTTGTAATAGTTTTTCACTCATTTTTCATTTAATTAATTTCAAAAACTAAATGCCGAAAAAGGCTCATAGAACACATAGAACACTTCCATTTTATTGAGGATGAAATGATCTGATTGAAAATTAAATTTCAATAGTATAGCGTTTATACAAAACTCAGGTTTTGAGTGGAAAGCGCTTAATCATTATAATTTAGAATTCTTGGATTGTTATTGATTTCAAGGGACCGGAAAAATAATATCTTCACTATTTAGATTCAACAGTATTGTATACTACTATTCTAAGTTTTCAAATCCAAGTTCATAAATCATAATAAATAAAGTAAAATGTAACAAACTTTTATTATTTTATATAATTAAAAGTATACCAAGCCATTTTAAAAAAACCTCCATTTAAATTTCTTTCAAACTATTTAAAAAATTTAAAATTAAATTAATTAATTGGAACGTACTGAATAAAGATCAGGAACAAAAATTTAACAAAATACTTCATGAATATAAATGGCGTGATCCAATAATTTTAAATTATTTATGATGCAAGATAAATTATGTATAACAAAATTAGATTATAACAATATCTTTATACTAAAATTTTAAAAACAAAAAAAAAATTTTTTTTTAAAAAATGCAAAATCACTTTAAGAAGAAATAAAATTAAAAAAAAAAACACACACAAATTATCTCTATATTTTCAGTATTAGAAAAATAATTTTTAATAAATCTTTTATAATTTCATTATCGGGTCACTTTTAATTTATTAAGCATTCGCTACTGATTAGGTACGAAAAAGCAAAAAAAAACAAGTATAAGTAGTTGTTACACAACGATAGTTATTTTTGTTTTTTTTTTGTATTTTGTTTTTTTTTCAAATTTTACTTATATTTTGTTCTTTTTTCTCCTTTTATGTGTTTCTTTGCAAAATTGTAAAATTGGCATTTCTAAATTCTAAATAACTAAATTGATTCCGTTCAAGACCACGTGTATATTGAATGTTTAAAATTAATAATAAAATTTATTAAAAATTTTAAGGCATTTATTTTAACTGTTCCGTCAACTATGAGTATATAAGAGACATTTTTTTATAATTATTGATAAATTGATATAATTTGTAATTTTGTTTAATAATTTAATGGAGTAAATAGCCGTGCAAAATAATACATTTCATATTATTGTATGAATAATGTGTTCTCTTAAATATTAAATATTTTACCCTATTTACTACAAGTAATTTATGTATAATATCATTGTGTATGTGTTTATGGTATATTACCCAGGCACTATGATTGGTTTAAATTTTTATTAATTGAGTTGTTTAATTTTGAATGAAATAAATCCACAGTATATACAAATAAATGTATGTGCTCGTAATAATCACATCTTTTACTCTAATTAATTCACATTCATTTTAATTTCCTATTAAATAGGTACTAATAAGGCGGCTATTAAAAGTACGATATTACGATAATTGAAAAGTATCAAAAGTACGACCAATAATAATCAATAAAAGGTTAAAAAAAATACGTTGACTTTCAAGTGTTGCAATTATTGCTAAATTTAGAATCAATTCAGTATTTCTGCAATTTTGAAGTCACTGACAATAAAATTGAAATTTTATAATTGATTTAAAATGATGATTGAATGATTTTTTGTTAAATCACTTTCTATTCCTTTAAATTAATCAAGTAAAATTTAATTCAAATGTCAAATTAATATAGAGAACTTAAAGTATTTATTATAAACCTAATATGTATGTACATATAAAGTAAAATAAAATATTTCTACTTTTGAATATTTTGAACGAAAGCTTTTTGCTTTTTATTGGTCAATAGACTTTGATTATAACGCTTTTAAAGCAATTTAATAATTTAATTTGCATATTCTAAATTTAAAAAAAGTGTCTGAACGAATAATGAAATTTTTGTTTTTTTTTTGAAAATTTTACTTCCTACATTAAGTATAGCAATAAATTCAGAGTAGTTTTTCTACCAATGAAGTTATCTAAATAAATTATCTTATATTCTAGAAACACTATACGTTTAGAACTATCTACAATTCAATCTTTTTCTTTCACTAAATTTTAAAGTACGAGTATAACATAAATTATCACTTAGTTAATATTTAAGTATATCATGGTTAAATCTTATTTAAGAAATGATGAATTAAAATTTATAATAATTAAATGGCACTATATATACATAATTAATTTAAATTACAAAATTTAATTTTATATAATATAAAAATAATTTAAATTAAAATTAGCTTACCAACGACTCATTTTTAAATTTTTTAATATAATTGAATTTTTATAATAAAATATTAATAAATTTTCACAAAATTCACCGTTATTATTTATTAATTTTATACTATTATATAACGGTTTATTAATTATATTATTATTATAATAATATTTCCAAAATAAATTTATTAAAAAATTTCTTCTATTATTTCTTAAGTAATATAAAACTGGAACTAATAACTTGAAATACGATGTCGATACGTTTTTATAGCTGATGATATTATTATTGTACTTAATACCGATTAATGGAAATTTACAATTTTTCATATATAAATATATACTCATATGTATATATTAAAATTTTTGTATATGTGTATGTATATTTTAATTTATTATAATAATGATGCAATAATTTAAGATCATCTGATCACTTGAATGAGCAAACTGAGACTGATTGAAAATTAAAATGATTGTCTCACTATATTGTATTTTAAAGTTGTTGTTTGACAACAATAAAGACGAATAATAAAAAATAAAAACAGAGAAAAAAAATTGAATTAAAAGAAAATCATATGAGATTTTTCAAAAACACTAAAACTAAAACCTTTTAAACGCTATCACATTCAAAAGCTATACACAGTTACACACTATTTAATATTGCTATTCACACTGTTATAGATATACAGGTAGATATTGAATGTATTTTGAAGTTCGAAAAATAATTTTCGAAATTTCGAAATAATTTTTATGATTGATAACGAAACAATAACAAATAACAATGTATTTTCGTTTAACACAAAGAAAAATAAAATGAAAAACAAAAATGAGAGTAAAAATTCAGAAAAAATTTAAAGATGACATCTAAACTTCATTAATCATTTATAATATGAAAAAATATTAAGATTCAAATTTGGTAATGTTAAGAAATAGATATACTCGTAGGTTGAGTTTATGTTTGTCACATCAAGCATTAGGAATAAATTTTGACATTCCGAAGAACTACCTTTTTTCTAGTGCTGTCCCAGTGTAATTCTAAATGTATAGAATTTGAGTCAGTAAGTGGTGAAAACACGAATAATCTAACATATTTTGTTTTTAAGGTTTTTTTTATGAAGAGACGATTTTTGTTCCTGAATCATGAAAATTTCTTGTCTATACCAAAGACAATTAAATATAAGCAAGGAAATTTAAAGCTTTATAAAAAATTTTATTTTCTTATAAATAATACACTTCCTCTTCTTATAGAGATCAAAAAATAGAATCAATTAAATTTCGTTTTATTCTGTTTTGATCCTAAAAGTATGCAACCATATTTAAATTTGTTTTTTAATGAGAAAAACTCACTATTTAAGAATAACACAGATACTTCAGTTTTTCGAGAGAGCAAACTATAAACAACAAAATGTTTCACCAGCAACAGCGCTGTATTAAAATTGTTTATTAACCCCATAGTAGGTGTTGCATGCTATTTTATCTTCTTTTAATTTTTTTGAGTACTTTTGATAGGTGTTATTTATTGGGAATTTTATATTTATATTTGTATGTATTTAGGTATTTATAATATACATATGTATGTAACTAAATTTTAATAATAAATAATTGGAAACAGCTGTTTTAGCCTAATCAAATTCAATAGCCAAATACTAAGTAAAATAGCCACATTTATATTAGAAAAACAAAAGAAAAGATAAATAAATAGGTTGAAAGCTTATTTGACGTCATTATTTATAGTTTATGCATACGGGTTCTTGTGTGTGTGTTTCAATTATTTTATTATGATGAATTAATTTCAATTGTCAAGCAATACTATATACTTAGTTTTATGACAACTACACTTACATTCATACATATGTATGTATATGAAAATATCGAAATTTCTTGTACTTTTGGTAAATTTCTATGGAATTTTTTTATGGTAAAATTCCTTTGGCTTGGCCATAACATTAACCGAAATTTTTAATTATTTTTTTCTTCTTTTTTCTATTTGATTCGAAAAAATACAAAATATTTATGCACTATTTTGAAAATTCATTTATGAATTTACGTATGTATGTGTGTGAATAGCAACAGCAATCGTAAAAAATCTTTAAAAACAAATAAACAAAAATAAATATGTAGCTCTATGTAGAGAAAAACACACGATAACTGCGTTTTCGAAAAATATATGTAAAATAAAAAACTTTAATTTGTTTTTGTCAAGAATTTTGTTTTGATATTTTAAATGTAAATAAATTGCATTTTATTGAAAGTTATTATTCAATTAAAGTATTTTATTATGCATTATAAGTGCATATATGCATCAATTTAAAATTAAATAGCCGCGCATATCATTTTAACGATATCGGAACGCTTTTTAACAACAAAAAGATAAAAATATTATTGTTTTCTACTTTTAATAGACTTGTTTATCTCGGATTGTGTATAGTAATAAATTACTTATGCATTTTATATGCATTTAAGATATTGATTGCTTGTCAACAATAAAAATAAAAATTTTATTTTGTTTTCTTAGAATACATTAATTATCATTTTGTCGTGACGCTTAACAATAAAAACGCTTATTTATAACAATAATGTCAAAAGTAAAAAATGACAAAATAAACAAGGAACAGCTATTTTATTGTTAAAATAAAAATAAACGAAATAGCTGTTCCGAAGTAGTGTTAATCCTTTCTGCAGAAAATTCCAGACCCTTTCACAGAACTTCATACTAATACAGGATGTTTTTACAGTTAATGACAAAAAACCGAATGCGAACTCAGTTCTAAATTGGAACTGTAAACATAAACTAACTAAATCAGTTGAGCGTAAAAATTATTAAAATATACAATGGGAACTATCTGAAACATTATTAATTTTTATTAATTTTCTTTAAGCATTGTACATACCCAAAAATTTGAACATTAGGAAGAAATGAGTTAATGGCATGCTAAATTATTTAAAAAATTAAATTATCTAAAATATGATTTATTATTTAACATTATTATTTTAATGATAATCCAGCCTAATCCAACCCAGCCATATTTGAATTATGTTACATACTCGTATATATAATATTACATGATTTTAATTAAGTATAATAATTTCAATTTAAAATATAAATAAAGTCTTAGCTTTAAAATTAAATAATTTAACATTAAAATTTTTGAATGAACTGAAAAACTACCCCATATAAATGCTAAATTTACTATTCATGATATCATATACATTCATATGTATTATATCAATATTTAATAATAATTAAAAAATTAATTTGTAAAATTAATGATAATAATAATTAAAAACTTATACATATACATACATACATATGTAGATTATATTGTCAAATAAAGAGGCTATTGTCCTTATTTTTTCACTACACATAAAAATATTTATAAACAATTAAGTATGTTAATTATAAAGAATTGGTTAAATGTATTTAAAATGAATAAATTTTTCCAATTAAAAAAAATTTTCGATTAAATTACTTTACATGACGTATGTAATTTTAAACAAAATATGCACCATGCTAAAGGTCAAATAAGATAAAATGAAAATGTGTAAACAAAAATTAATTTACGAGCCCAAGGTTATTGGACTACAATTTTTGAATAAAATTTTTTTAGTTAGACTTGTTACAAAAAGAATTGTTAAGTTTTATGTATGTGTATATAGAAAGCAAGATTTAAAAGAATATGTGGGTATGTATATATAGAACGGATTAAATTCCATAAGCGAACGGATTAAATTCCTTGAACGACCGGTTAGATGTGGGCCCAATTATCAATTTAAAATTTATTGATATAGCAAATAATTTCAATTAAATAATATTTTTCATTTTAATTTTTACATAAATTAAATATGAGTCAATATTTTAAAAATATTTTAATATAAGAAAAAATATTTTTTTGAAAAACATATGACGTCTAATAATGAATTACATGTCAAAATTTAATCAAATAACATTTAGTGTATTGCGTGTTTTATAGAATAATGTTTTTTTTTTAAATAAAAATCAATAAAACGAATGGTAAATAATATTTTAATAAATAAAAAAATTAATAATCGGACTATAATAAGGACAAAATAATTTTTTTCTTTGCCATACTTGAACCGCTATATCGTTATATGTACAGTTTACTTTGAAGAATTTAAATAGTTTCGCCCGCCCTCTCAATCTATAACTCTTTTTCCGCATAATATACATAATACATATATTTTAAAATTGAATTTCAACGACCCCTATCGGATCTTATATTTTAAAATGAATTTCAACGCCCCCTATCGGATCTTATAAATAAAGAATAATTAGAATACAATAGTCGTTAAATATTGCATTGTCATCTAGAACCGACGTATGTACAAAAATAAATTTAAAAGTAAAAATATTAAAAAATAATTAATTAATGTTATAATTTAATAAATAATAATTATTTCCCACTTTCATCTTAATTTACTTCAAATTATATGTCTTCAAAACGTATTTACTTATATACAAGATATAAGTATGTATAAATATACTTACATACATACATAAATATTGTAATAATTAATTATTTTTATATGATTTACAGCCACATGAATAAAAAATAGAATGAAAACTTTTTATATTAAAAAATTAAAATAAACACGATTTTTATTTATTTTTTTTTTTATTTTAATATTTTTGTTTTTACGCGTACAAAACGTCCTTGTATTGGAGATTAATGTTTTTTTTCTACAATTTATTTTGAAATTCTTAACATTTAACTGTTTACATATTTATTTTATATGTATATACTCATGTCATACAATATTAAACGCAGAATTCAAATTACAAAAAAAAAACCCCCCAACAAAGATTGTTTTTCCTTTCAATTGCACCAATATTAAAAACAATTCTAAAAATGCACAATAATAATAAGAAAAAAAACTTAATCATTTGTTTACATACTTGTTTACAGCTTTACTATCTTTAATTGTCACTAAGCGGCGTAATCAATACAATCATTTATTTTTTATTCGTCATTCACAGAATCGACCTGACAGAGTAAGTTCATAATATCACATATACTTATGCATACATAAATAAAATATTTTATAAATTGAAAAACAAAAAAACATTTATAATGCAATTTTAAAGAAAGTTGCATCAAAAAAACATGCAGCTTTGTCTGAAAATATTATTAATTTTTTTTTTGTATTGTTGTTTTTTTTAATTACGAAATGCAATTGAATTTGACATAAGATAATTTTTTTTATAAAACTTTTATGTACGAAAATTTTTGACGCTTTCGTTTTTTTTTTAAGAAACTGTCTAAACCGATTAAGATGATTTTTATAATTTTGCGCTTTTATAATTATTGATTATTTTTCAATTTTAAATTATTTTTTATAGAGAATTTTGTAAAAAGAAATATATATATATATATTTCATTTAGAATTGATTTGAAAATTTTCTTACATAATGTAAAAATAAAACGTGTAAACTGACACCATAGTTCACACAAACGAGTTTTTTTTTTTGTTTTAAGAACATGTTTTTGAATTTTCTCATGATATTTGTGAATGAAATATATATATGAATAAGTGAATGAGTAAAATGATTAAATACTATAGAGCTTGAACAAATTATTAGAGAATTTTGTTCTATAATGTTGACAAATGAAATATTTTGATAAGTAAATCTGTCAAAAACAAAGCGTATTCTGTAAACTTAAAAAGATCAGAAACCTTTTTTTTTAATTCAATAACAAATTGTAGTCAAAGATAATTTTATCGAATTTATTCTTCAAATTATGCCTTACCTGTTATAAGTCAAATTTTTTTTTAACTAATACTTTCAATTTACTTTCAATACAGACGGCAACTCGAATTAGCTTAAATATTTATAGTGCAAACTTCTTTAACAATTATTACTCTAAAACTTCTCCTAAATTTATGCAAAATTATTTGAGTAAAATTGTAGTAACGTGGTATTAATGCTTAATTCAAACAATAATTGCTAAATTATTTTATCAATTATATATAAAATATAAATACAATTTTGAAATCACTAAAATTCAAATTCTAGATTTGAAATTATATGCTATTCTTTTAAAACCATGATTTCGGTTCTTGAATCATATATGAAAGAATGTAATCGATAAAAATTCGAAAACATTCAAAAACTTATGGGCCTACATGCATAAATTCAAATCTATGAACGATTTCAAATCTAGATTTTAAACGATATACATAGGTTTCAGTCACTTATAAGCTATAATAATAATTTAAAACTATATATTATAAAGTTAAAATATCAATTATTTTAATATTAAAGATATACATAGTTATCAGTATTGATATATTGCTAAGGGTTTGTATATTAGTATCTGTATATAGTAGATATTAGAATTTGTTTTTTTCAACTTTTGAAGGGCATTCATGTAATCATGTGTAATTTGTGAAAAAAATGTGACTTATCTAGTTTTTTTAAGTAATTATTGTAGTAATTTTTTATTCGTACGAACTTCATGTTATATAAGAATTCTAAAATCACAATTCTAGTTATTCTTGTTTTATTTTTTTTCCCCTAAATGTTTATTTTTATTTTAAAACAATTTTATATTTTCTTACAGATAATAGAGATTTTTTTTTCGAATACTAGAGTAGTAGAGAAATTATAATAATTCTGTAAATATTTATAAATGTGAGAATATAATTATTATATTTGTATATGTACATACACGGTAAATATTATAATTATAAAGTTTAACTAAATTGAGTAACGTTACACAATTATTTGAAGATTCAAGTGTAATCAAGTTTATTTAAATTATTTTCTATTTATTCATCTTGATTTTATCATATTGTAAATAAAAACATTTCTAAATCTATTAAATTAAATATTTATAATATATTCATATTTTTTATTCAGTGCATAATCTCACTTATTATAATATAGCTTTAATTGATATATTTTTAATTTTTAATATAAATGTAATTGCTTTATTTGATTCAATTAATATACCCAATTATAAAAATACCATTTTTTTTATTTTATATCGTATATTTTAAAGTATCGTAAATTTTCAATAAATTTTTTTTAAAATTTTCATAAATATCTTTAAAATACATTTTATAAATGCATAAATCAAAAAGTCCTTGCCATTGAATTTACTCTTGACCTTGTGTATAGGTTATTTCAATTTATTACTATATACATAAACGCACATACATAAGAAAAAAAATATGTATTAAAAATTTCATTTTTCTTTTAATGAGATGACCTTGAACAATAATATAAATTCATTCAAGGAAAATTTCGTAAAATTTTATTAAAAATAGCTATATACCAAGATATTCCGATAGTTCTATATAGTTTTATGAAATTTTATAATTATATTATTTATTGAAATAATCTAAAAATATATTTTTTAATTTTAAAACTTACTGAGAAACTACATGCACACATAAAAAGCAAATGAAGAAGAAAAAAAAAAACTAAAATTAAATTGCGAGAATTTTAAGAAACGAAAAATAATATTGCGAGTAGCCGACTTGTTGTGATGAACTGATTTTAATTTAAAATTTCAAAAACAAAAAATTTATATAAAATATTAAAGATAAAATAAACACCCACATACATATATAAATAAATGCTATTCGTTGATATATTATGCATTTTTATCTTATTTTGAGAATATTTATCCTACTATTTTTCGTTATATATGATTATGAATTCTCTGAAAAGCTTTAATGCAAAAGCTTTCGACTTTGTTTTCTTTAGATAAAATGTATATAATATAAAAATGAGAAGAAAAAGAAATTCATTCTTCTCTTGACTCTTAAATATTATTATTGTGAATGCAATTGCATATTTTATCAGCATTTATATAGGTAAATACAGACATACATACACTGCATATTATGTATGTAGATATTTAAGTTGTTAATATGCAATAATTTTCTAAATTGTGTATTAAATTTATGATTTTAATAAATTTATAGTTAAAGGTTACCAATCTACTTTCAATTTATTTTAAATACAAATTATTCATTTTAAAGAAATTTTATTTTATTTTCAATTTAAATCTCATTATTACACAAAATTTAATGAAGTTGCTTATGATTCTTAATTTAAAAAAGCCATCATTTTTAATATAGATTTTCTTTTTGGAAAAGCAAATAAAACTTTTTGATAAAATTTTGAATGAAAATTGTTAAACATATGTTTATGCATATACATAATAAATTATAATAGTTTTAGTAAAGTGATATTTGTAAAAGGTTTGTGATTTATGATAATATAATCACCAATATTCTGCCAGTTGCTTGTATAAATTTTATTCAAAAAGCTTGTATAAATTTCTGAAATAAAATCAATTCCAAAATTTCAAATTCTATATATGTACTGAAAAACAAAATTCTTTTCAATATCATCCCATCACCCCAAGAGTAAAATTTCACTTGGGGTGATGGGATGACTGAATATCAGTGAATATTTTAAATAGTGTGCAATAAAATATATATATGTATACAACATTAAAATAACAATTTTTATGGATTTTTTTTATAGTTAATTCAAAATAATTCAAAGAAAGACATTCAATATGTCTTCTAGTTTATTATTTTACATAAAATGATTTAAAGACTTAAAAATAAATTTATTTTAATTAATCATAGTAATTCAGTAATATTACTCGTAACTAAAAAAATTATTCTTTTATTAATTCCTGTTTTTTGCATTTAAAATTTTTTAATTAAAAAAAAAATGATATTCATTTAACAAAAAATAAATTTTAGTTCTTTAAAAAATGTAAGATGATAGGTAAAACTGAATCTGTAACATAATCAATTTTTCATTTCGGAAATTAATTTTTTGTTTTATTAAAGTTTCTTAATATTCCTAAATCAATTGTTTGGTTTAATCTGACAGCGGTTGATTCACTGTCTTCTCTTTTTACTTCAGAGTATTTTTGTGAAGATTCTGGCGAATTTTTTGTTGATGAAAAATCTATTCCACAATCTTTTAGTAGTCCAAAATCAAAAGAATTACTTAATTGTTTTGAATTTTTAAACAATTCATTTTCATAATCAACAATTTGGTTATTCATTTTATTTTTAAATTTATTTTGTGGTGGAACAATTTGGAGGTTTTGAATTATTTTAATCTTATTTTTATTTTCTTTTTCAAATAAAGACTTTAATTCTGACTCATTTACAATCTCATTTGATGTTGTGTCTTGTTGGTTTTTGGTAGTATGAAAACTAAATTTTTCATTGTCTTTTAATCCAAAAAGATTATTTGTTTCATTTTGAAAACTTTCCAAATTATTTTCAAATAAAAATTTATCTTCATTTAATTTCATTGATGTATTTACATTTTCATTTCTACTTTCCTCCAATATTGAAGACATATCTTTAGTAGCTAATAAATTTTGAAGTTCAACTGGTAGTGATTCTTTTACAATTTCAAACATTTCTTTAGCTTTTTTTTGAAATTCTTCTGATGAATATGATGGTGTATGACGTTGAAGTGTCATTATATCTGCATAAAAATCATACATTTTAAAACTAAAGTCTTTCATCAAATCATTACTGGATACATTTAATTTAGTATTCTTGTGTAGTTTCACTGGTCCAAGATCAGAATTATTCATAAAGTTGGCAATTGACATAAAACTGTCAGGTTTTTTTGGAATTTGAAAACTTTTATTTGGAAATAAATTATCAAGAGTTTTTTTCAATATATCAATTTCATCAATTGTTTCATTATGATTTGCAGATGCATTATTCTCATTTTTCTAAAAAATAAAAAAAAATTGTTTTTTAAAAATAATAATAGAAATGAATTTTTAAAGCATTAATTATGCATACAGTTGAGTTCATCCGAATGTCATTTAAAATATCATAAGCATTTTTTATAATTTCATCAGGTATTCCAACACGTTTTGCAAGTTTTAGACCATAATTTTTGATGGTCGTTACACCCTCCTTAAAAAATAATTTTTGTTTTTATAAATTTAAAAAAAAAGAGTATAATTCGTTTTATTAATTACTTTAACTTTATGGGTATATTTTAAAGATAAATTTTCACCATTAATAATTTCCTCGGCTTCAACGTGTAAACTAAAATTTGAAACAATTTAATAAAGATTCTTAAATTATAACATTTAAACAAAAATAATTTACTTGACAACATTGAAAAATTTTTCTTTTAATTCAGTTAATCGTAGAAAATGTGTTGCAATGTAAATGTGTGGCATTGGCAATCTAAAAATTTCAATATTTTGAAGTGTAAAACCTTTTATTTCAGAGTCTTCATCATTTGTATCTACTGTATATCCTTTTTTTTGTTCATATACTTTATAATTTGTCTCTAAAATTTGTTCAACTTGACATAACTTTGAGCAAATTTTCCAAGCTAAATTAAATCCTCCTACAGGATTTGTGGTTCTACAAAGTTCATCAATTATGATTAAACTTCTTGAAGTGATATTATTAAAAATATATTCTATTTCACGTATCTGAAAAATTACATAATGGTAATTAATATTCAATTAATTTAATTAAATTTACTTTACCTCATTAATGAATCCAGATCCATTCTGTTCTATTCGGTCATCGAATCCTAATCGCGTAAAAATCTTGTCACAAATTTTAAACTTTGCCTTTTTCGCAGGCACATAACATCCCAACTATTAAAAAGTTTTTAAAGCTCAACATTTAAATAAAATAAAATAAAAATATTTTTATTTTTAAAGTAAAGTATATTTTTAGCACTTTTCCAAAAAATTAAAAAAAAGTGCTTATTAATTTCACTCTGTCCGGCCGTCCGTTCGTCTGTCCGTGTGTCTGTTTACAAAACTTCTACACCCTTGAAGCATTTTTGAAATTTTGCAAACGGTATACTATAGTTAAACTTTAGAAAAACAAAATGGCCGTTCAAATTTACCGTTATCTAAAGTCTTTTTTTTCCAAATTTTTGATTTCGTTTTTCTTCTAGACCCCAGCCTGTAGAAGCTTGAAATTTTAGGGGCTTTTAGACATTAACAAATAGTTCATTTCGTTGGAAGAAAATTTTTTTCCATCTCCACTCCCTCTCAAATTATCGCCTCTTGAAATTTGTAAAATTTGAATTTTTGACACCTTATATTTCCGAAACCGCTAACTTTTTCAAATTTCTATAAACACAAAAAGCTAACGGTAAATTCCATGACATTAAAAAATATAATTATTTTTCTTAACTCACACAATTAACCCTTAAAATCGAGCATTATGGTAACCCCACTTTATATTAATTTTTGCTTTATTTCAAAGACTGCATCATCCTAAATATATGCAATCCTAGAAATAGCTTTGTATATAAACGAAAATAATTTTAATAGTGTGATAAATATATATAGACTGTATTTAAAAGCAGAATTTTCACTTGTTGAAGGGAAAAGTGCTACAATACAAACCAGTGGTTTGACCCAACTTCATTTTGATTTGAGTTCTTACCTGTGCTATAATTTGAATTATGGCAATTGTTTTAAGATAGACAGTTTTTCCAGCCATATTTGGGCCAGTTATAACATACACATTATATTCCGGTGTCCCGATCTTAATTTAAAAAGTAAAATTTTAATTTACAATATTTGTGTTTATTTCAGCTGTATAATAATTTCCATAAGCTTACAATATTGTTTGGTACACAAATTTTACTTGATTTTGAATTTTCCAAAAAAATATGGCAAGCATCAATAACACGAGTTTCTTCACCAAACTCTGGACAACAAAATCCATCCATTTGGCTTACCTTTAAATAAACGATTATATATTTGTATTTAATCAATTTAAAATATAATTTTTAATATTAACCTTAGTATACGATAGAATAATATCCAAATTTGCAATTAAATCTACTAATAAAAAGTTTACTTCACTATACTGTATTAAATCTTCTGTCAATTTTTTAATAATTCTAAAATTATATGTACATATGTAATAAATATCTTAATAAAATAGAAAATTATTTTATAATATCAAATAAGTTGCTTGATAAAAATAAAAAAAATTACTTTTCGCAACAAACATAAATTTCATTAGCTGTTTCTCTCAATTTAAAATTTGATTTTATAATTTCATTTGTAGTTAAATACATTGCATTAGATTTTTCATAAATCTGAAATTAATAAAATTGTTCTCATTTTCCAATTTGTTTTTTTTTTATATATTTTTGGATAAAATACCAAAGTCAAACCAATTGGAATTTCTATTTTTTCGCCTCTATTTTTTGGTTTTAATAATTGAATATGAAATCCTTTTGATGCTGAATAAGTCATTCGTAATGGTAAGGCATACTGTTCTGATAACTGATTTATATTTTCTAAAATATATTTTAAGAAAAATTATTAAAAAAAAATATATTTTAAAATTCAATATTATTTACCATTTATAGAATCTGTTAAATTATTATAAGTTTCTCTTAAAATATCCAAGTAATCATTTAAACCAGATCGAATAGCATGAATTCGTTGAAATATTTGTCCTGTACCTCTAATGAATCGAGTTTCTGGCCGTAAAACTTTATCAATAATATTTAGGATGTGTGCAAAACGTTCATCCATTAAATTCTTTAATGTAAGTGAAAGTAAAAAAAAAAAATATATTTTTATAGAAATTCTTAAAAGTACTCGCTTATTATTTACTGTATACGCCTTGTACAAAATATATGATTTAAACGGTTTCAATACTTTATGTAATTCAGGAACAAGTTCAAACTGAGTTTTTATGAGTAATATTCGATCAAGCATTGTTTGAACAGATTTAATAATATCTTTTTCTTCACGATCATTTAAAGCTATTTTCAAAATTTTATCAACATTATAAAATTTCTTTAAAATTTCCTGAAAATCAAAAAGTACTTTTAGTTATATAAAAATAATAATTTATATCAGTTTTGAATGATTACTAAAATTACAACTCAATACAAACAATAAGTCCTTTGAAATGGTCTCATTGATAACACAAGCAAGCATTTTTTTTTAATATAAGAATTATTTTACCGAAATTTGACCAATAAAATTTTCATTTTTAGATTTTGTTAATAAATCCTTAATGGCTTCCTGAACAAAAACAATATCTTTAAGTTCTAAATATGGTTCAAGAATTTTCGCTCGAATTTGTCTTTTTCCAATTTGAGTAACAGTTTTATCTAAAATATCTAACAAACAAGCTTTATTTTGTCTAGCTTTAAATATTGGTTGTAAAATCTCCAAACGATTGTATGTATTATAATCTTGAAAAATTTGTATACATTATAATTTAAATTCGAAATTTTTTATTATTTTTTTATTATTTAACATACCTAAAACCATTCGGCCAAATTTACCATCAAATTTAATTTTCAAACTGTTTGTCATAAATGTAATACTGTTTATGGCCTTTAAATATTTAAGTAAAGCAGAAGCTGCAGATATTGCATAACATCTTTTTTTTTCAATTAAGTTTATTTGAAATTTTTGATTATTTTTTTATTGATTCATTTAATACCATAGTAATAATAACGTATACCTTTTCTCATAAGTTTTAATTTCAGTTTTACAATTTTTCGATCCATAATTCAATAACATTTCTTTACCTTCTTCTTCATTGAAATGTTTTCGTGGTAAGGGAGTTATTTTTAAATCAAAAAATACCTTTTGAATTTTTTCAATTGATTTACAATTTCCCTCAGTTAGCGTTTTAGGTATTAAAATCTGTTAAAAAAATATGAGCTCTATACTCAAGTGTACTTTTATTGAAGATTTTTAACTTACTTCGGTAGGAGTATGAATTTGTAATTTTGTAATTAGAGATGTATATAACAAATCGTCATTAAATTGTGATAAATACAGTATAGGACTCCCTAAATCAATACTAGCTAATCCAATTTCACCTACTGAATTTCCACTGCCTTCACAAAATGCTAAAAACATGGAATGGATTTGTCAAAGTTTTGAAATTTATTTAATATTCAAGAACTTACCTAGAATAATTATATTTTTTAATGTACTTTCGGAAGAATTTTTGGCAGAATTACCATTATTTTTGGTGTCAGTAAAATCGAATGTATTATTTTGTCCCTGATCTAACGAAATATTGCTTAAAGATTCAAAATAATCTTTTGGAAATGTATTTGATGTTTTATTTTTTGCACTGACGCTTTTGCTAAAAATTTTTTTATAAGTAAAAAAAACTTTGATATTTATGGCAATTTGTATTTTACTTTAAATATTGAACTGAATCATCTGGGACACTTTCATTTTGGGCAATAGATGTTTTTGCTGTTTCAATTGCACTTAATCTAGCTTTAGCTAATTCCAAAGTGCTGGGATCTTCAAATGAAAATTAAATTTAAGTACTCAACTGTATTAAAATTTATAAAACAAATAATTTTTGCTAACCTAAATGCAAAATTCTTTCATAAAATTTTGAATTGGACACGTAATTCATTTTAAGTAACGGTACTTTATTGAAATTAATTGAAAAAATTTATGAATAGCAACTTCGTTTTTCTGATTATCACCGTATTAAAGCCAAATTGAACTAACGAGAATTTCTGTAAAATTAATGCATATTGTTATGTATTTACAGTTATACCAAATTTTTTTCAATGTGAAAAGTCTTACCATCGGTGATGCGTTTTCAATGTTTTCTTCTCAGTAAGGTAATGTTTACACAATATGTCACAAAATTTAAGATTAAATCTACAATAAAATCTTTGATGGTTGTTTACATATCAAACTGAAATTATCTGATATGGTCAGAATTTACATCAAAATTTAATAACTTAGCTACAAAAATTTTAACCAAAACCAAAGTAATCGCCATTGCAATTTCTTTTATTTGCCCCAAGACATAATTTGATGTAAAACAGGGTTTACATAGAGTCAAATTAAATCACAGATTTTGCCGCATACTTAAACAGTAAAAAACACTTTCAATACGATAAAATGTAATACGTAATGCTTTATTAGCGTAGTAAACGCATTTCACACGGTGTAAGTTAATAAATTTGCTGTTACATAAACCAAACCGTATTTTATCAAAAAACCTTCGAATATAGTCCGAAGGAAAGTTCTTTATTTAATAGAGTTATGCAGAAGATAAGTTTTGTAATTACACAAAAGAACCAACTTATTTTGAGTGGCATTATTTTGAATTAGAATACGTGATCAGTAGCGCCCCTTAAACGAAAGTAGTTCATCGTGTATTATACAAATTTTCTCCTGTAAATCACTTGATGAATTTCTCCTTTATGAAATTTGAATTATATACAAGTTTTATAGAAGTTTTACATTGTGATATCCGCAGGCTGTAAGCGGATATCACAATGTAAAACTTCTGTAAAAATGTTTTGGGAGTATATGTACAATTGTATGTAAGGCAAGCGGTATGTAAAGTCGAAATGCAGTAAAAATGCACAATTGTAATAGAAAAAGCAACACTAGTTACCATTTTTTGCTTTCGACTATCGAAATGTTTTTGTGTTTTTTTCGACTCTCGAAATTATTCGCTGAATTCGCTTCATAACTGATTTCTTTCGCTGAAATAACTGTCTTTTTCTTAGCGAAAATTTTAAATTATTATTGTTCATATTAAAAATCTTAGTTCAGTACGAACATTTGTTTCTATATTATTATCAAAATCGATTGGTTCCAAAATTTATTTATTAGAATTTCGCAAATATCTTATGATTTGGTTAAAAATTTTCAGAAGCGGTAAGTATTATAAATCAAGGGACGATTTGAAAATGGTAATTTTGAAAGTTTGCTTAAAGATTACATTGAATTATTTGGATTTGTTATATAAGTCTTCCAAAAACATAACATGACAACGCAATTATATCGCGATATGTATTGAAAAATGCACTGTATTAATGCTAATGAACTAAATCTTGCTAATGCAATTGTGCACAAACATTGCTAAATTTTCGCAATAGTACGAAATTAGTATGAGTCATATGAAATAATTTAAATCATATGAATTGTTTTGAATATATAAAATAATTAAAAATATAATACTTCCCCAGAACATCATCAATCTGACGATCATATAAATCAAATCAATTAAATCCAATTGCAAATGACGGTCATATTCAAATAAGGCAACTCCTGTCAGTGTTGATGTTTTATAATTTATAAATAAAAAATTTTTTTTTTTCTTTCTTGTTTTCTCTTACTACAGTCATTCTTAACAATAATTAGTTTTTGTAAATGCAGTAAAACTTGAGGGATTGCAAAAAAAATCAAAAAAATGCGATAGTAACAGAAACTGGACTCTTCATGATGCCTGGCGCATTGGAATTTATGATTTTTGCAAATTGTGAGTTTTCTGTGTTTATTTTGGAATAAATTTCATTTGTCCATATGTTGTGTCAAGCGCATATTTGAATTTATTAGAAACACGTCATGTTTTGCATTTTGTAATTCTTATTTTTGCATTACCTTCGAAAGCTGGTACGCCAGGGTCAAATAATAAGATAGAAAATAAAGTAATCATTCTTTTTTTTTTTCAATATTTTATTTAAGAATTTTAATTCTTTTATAGTATAACAATTTTCTTTTGTTGATTTTCAAAATTTGCATTTCCTTGTTGATAAGTTTTTTTTTTTTTGCCTTAATTTTTCATTTTTCCAAATTTTTTTTTATAATTTTAAGTTTTTTTTTTTGTTTTTTTTTTATTTTTATATTTTTTTTTTTTGCAATTTATATTAACTTATTCTTAAATATTAAAGTTCCGTCATTTAACAACTTTATGATATTAAGCAACAATATTCCATCTTTTTTTTTTTATTTTTTTTCTTTTTTTTTTCAATATAATAACATATCTTTAGGTGATTTATTATTTTTTTTTTTTTGTAGATTTTTCAACAATATTTTATTTTAAAAACAAATTTAACATATTTTAAATTGTTTACAAGAATATGTATAATATAATAATAATAATTATCATGTTTAAAATCAATAATTATATTAAGAAAATATTTGTGAAAAATAAAATTAATTACGAAAAAAAAAAAAAAAAGGCACAATTGAAATTTTGAACGAAAAAGTAAGTATGTATATTTTTTTTTTTTTCAATATAAGAATTGCAAAATTAAAATTATTTGAATTTGTTTGCATGTTTATTATTAGGCTAATATAAATTTTATGCAGTAGAAATAAAATTTTCTATTAAATGAGTAACACTTTAGTGTTACATTTAGAAAAGGCAATACAAAAAATTAAAGTTTTTGTATATTTATGGTATATTGTAGGTACTATAAAATATTATAGATGTAGGCTGATTTTATGAATTTAAATGAAGTATAGCTAATAATATAATTTTTGTTTTTCTGTTTCATCTTATTTAATTATATGTACTTATTATAAAAATAATTTTTAGTTTATTTAATGTTTTATAATTGTGAAAGATTTAAAAATTTTTTTTTTTTTTGGTGAAGATCATCAAAATTATATTTATATTATTTTCATTGCTTTGGCTCCACACATTACGGAACTTTGGATTGATTTCTTTACTTCCTTGTTTAACAAGTAAAATAAAATATTTTTTTTTTTTAATTGTATGAAAATAGTATACGATTTTTTCATTAACATGAGCATGTATATTATATGAATTTAGCAAATAAAAGTGCATAATTAAAATAAAACCTATTATTTTAAAAATTTTTGAAAATTTATAAAATTATGGTGAAAAAAATATTTATATTTATGTATGTATAATATTGTGTTTATAATGTGTATATGTGATGTTATAATTTGAATGGAAAATAATAAAAGTATAGAAATTAGAAATTTCAACAAAATTATTATTAAATATCCTCAGTTAATTATTATAATATAATATAAAACCATTCAAATCGAATAAATTGGAACTTAATTTTATAAGTATATTGTAATTTTCATGTAAAAGGTAAATAATATTTTATTTTATGTTTGTTTTTTCTTTCTTTTTCAATATATATTTATCTCTTTTTTTTTTTTGTTTTTTTTTGACTTTCTTTTCAAAATTTTTTTCCATTTGTTTATTTTTATAATAAATTTTCTTACATTAACATGCAACAAACTTCAGGTGGCTTAATACAATTATCATTATTATTTTTACAATTATTATTATTATCATTATTTAAATTAATATTTTTATTAAGCGATGTGTCATTTTCATTATTATGATTTATTGCAATTGAATAATTTTTTTGAAATTTTTCTTTATTAAAATAATTTTTATTATTATCATCAACATAATTATCATCATCATCATCATTACGATCATTTTCTTTATTTTTATTGTTATTATTAAAATTAATTATATTATTACTTAACAATTCGTTATGATTTGTTAGTAATTTATTATAATTAATGCTTTTACCATAAAGACTTTCGTATGGGGTTAAATCATTTAATTCGTTCATTGATGAATTGCCGCTACTAAACCTAGATTCCATAGTATCTAAGACAGTGTTGCCATTATTTCGATAATTTAAGCTATTATTATCATTAATATTATTATTATTATTATTTTTAATATTATAAATAGAATTTCGTTTTGGATTTTGTTGTAAATATTTTGAAGGATTTTCAATAAAATCATCCCAATAATATTCAATTTGTTGTTCTAATGATATTGTAATATTTTCATCCGATTTATTAATATTATTATTTTTGGTAGCAACCCTCTCACATGTATTGTCATCATAAATTTCAAATTTAATATTTGATAATGGATTATCGCTATTATAATCACTATCATTATCATTTTGATTTTGATTATTAACATCATTTATTTTAAGAGATGACACATGTAAGGGGTTGCTTTTCAAGTTTTTTGACTTTTTTATTTTATTTTCTTTATTGCTGTTTTCATCTTCTTTATTTTCGTTATCTTCAATTTCTGTTCCATCACTGTATTCTTCATCTTCACTATTATCTGTTAATGACCAACAATCATCTTCCTGATAATAATTGTCTTCATTGTTATCTTCATTTTGTAACCGATGTAGTGATAATGACGATTTAATTCTTATATTTAAATTTGGATCATCTGGGAGCCTTAAAATGGGTTCGGGAGTTTTTTCTTTGGTTTCATGTTCTAACCATTGTTTAACAGCATGTGTTAACGGAAATTTTTTGATATCATGGGAAGCAATTGGTGATTCAATTTCATTTGTTACAGATAGACAAGGAAACAATTTTGAACATTTTTTATCATCAGAACTTTTTGTAACATTCAGGCTATCACAATCTTTAGAATTTGTATTATTATTACTACTAGAACTGAGATCTAAATCTATAGCATAATTAGTATTAGTAATAGGTTCATTAAAAATTGGTGATATATTATGATTATTATCATGAAAGTCAATTCCTGATGAGCAACTGGTATTACTACAATATGTTTCATTTTTTGGCGATGTTAATGAATCTTCTAAGGTACTTGAATTTGTTTCTGAACTTTCTAATGAATTAAGATCAGTTTCGGAATGGTAATAACCATTTATCTGTTCATCACAAACTAAAGGAGGAGTTGCAATTCTATCTAATTTTCTTAGTTGCTCCTCTAATTGTTGTAATTGCAAAGCAAGACTAGATGTTGACTTATGTTTATCCAAACCATTTTCATTTATTGCAATATCATTTGAATCAGAAAGAGAATGTGATAATCTTTCTCTATAAATTTTTTCATCATTATTGTATAACGGTATTGCTGTCTGATTTATTTCCTTTAGATTACACAATCTTTCGGTATTTAAAATGGATTCTTCAACACCATTTTTATGATTTTTGTGCAATTCTATTGCTTTGTCTATTGTATAGCTATTTTCTAAATAATTTCCATTTATTTGATTGCATATTATATCGCTGGATGTATGATTGGATTCATTGAAGTTTTTGTCTATTTTAATTAAAGTGTCTTTTAGGTTTTGATTAATGTCTTTTATGCAATTTAATCCATTATTTGAATAATTAATTTCTTCTAATAAGTCACCATTCAATTTCTTTTTCAATTTTAACTCTGGAACATCATGTTCTGATAATTCTTTCGAAACTGCCTCAAAAACTGGATCGTTATCATTTTCAATATCTATTTTATGATTTTGTACTGCTTTGCATATTTTTTCAATTTTAAGCATGTTTTCTGAAACTTCATTTTCGTTCGATATTATCGTAGAGGGTTCATTTTGTTCTGTAACAAATAATCTATCACATTTTACAGTTTCCTTTTCTGAGTTCTCTGTCTGACCGTTAATGTCAAATTGCAAAAAGTTTTGGTTATCTGTTGAAGCAAAATTGATATCATTATTTTGATGTCCATTGCACTCCTTAGTGAGGTCATCTTCAACATTCTCAATTACAATCTCCTCCTCACTTTGGATTTGTTGTTCAGTGGCACTAACTTCACCAAATTTAGTAGAAATAGCTTTTGGTGTTTCCTCAATTATTGTAGTTCCTAAAATTAAACATTCTCTTGGCTTATCAATTTCATCATTTTGTATCATTTGATTTTCAGAATTTTCTAATTTTTCTTCGATATGCAGTGATTCCTTCGTATTACTGATGTTCTCACTTCCGTTTTCAGTCAATGCATCTGGCATTTCGTACATTTGTTCGACTTCATCTGCATTTTCACTTATCATGGAAGAAAATGGCTCTAGTTCTCCTGACGGCGCAGAAATTTCATTTTTAACATATTCGACAGTTGTTTTGGAGTGATCCTCATTCAATTGATCTTTTTCCAATTTTTCCTGCAACTTAATTATTTCCTGCAGTTTTTTTTTATCATCATTTTCTGTTTTAGGCTCTTGTTCACTTTTAGTTTCTTCTTTTAAATGTGTCGCCTTAACTGTTTCATTTTGCTTTAATAAAAATGAGGTCAATTTTTTTTCATCTTCTTTCACATTTATAACCTTTCCGTTTATAGATGACTGTACAACATCCAAGTTATCAATTGATTTTTCGACGGACTCCATTTTTTTGATCCATTTTAAGGATTCTTTTATACAGTTTTGAATATAATCCGAGTTCGCTTGTTCTGATTTTATTAATTGACTAGGAACTGTTGCTTGTTTGGTACCATTAGAGTCTTCATGCTGTTTTACTTCTGCAACAGTATTTAAAACACCATCAACTAAATTAATATTATTTTCTTGGTCAAATTTTCCACAATTTGGAGTTGAGGTGTTTGTATTTTCCGAACATGAAGACTTTCGTATCAAGTTTTTTGGATCCTCGCTTAAATTTGTTTTTATATTCCCTAAACTATTATTTGCAATAACAGAGGATTGATTACAGCCATTTAATGCAATAAAACTTGCATTAAATATATTATCAGACTTTTTGTTACAACCGATTGGTGAAGAACCATTACTAGATAGTGATTTTATGACATTCAATACCATTTCTTCCTCCTCCTTTAGAATATTTTTAGTCTTATATTTATAATCAAAACCGTTTAACATATCTAAATTACGACCTAGTGCTGAATGTTTCATTAATAAGTCCGGTGAATTTCCCATAATTATTTTTTCATTGACTTCATTATCATCTTCGTCTTCCTCTAAATTGGATTTCAATTTTAAATCTAATTCCTTCTCCAAATCTTCGTAGAGTTTAAGGGCAAGTGTGTCATTATCAATATCTTCCATTTCTATATTCTTATCAGTTTCTGTTTTATTAAGTTTTGTAAGTGGAAGTTCCAAGTTTTCATTTACATTTTCATTAATTTCTATATGCGATCCAGGATTTACTTGTGTTTTATCCTTAACTGCAGTCTTTTTGGCATTAGGAGTTTTCTTTGTAGATTTTTTATTCTTTTGTTTGGATTTCTTTTTGTCTGTACTTTTGTTTTCGGAATTTAATCCAGTTGCAGACGTTGTTTCAATATTTTCATCTATTTGAGAAATGTCGCTGTTTTCAACATTAGTAGCATTTTCACTATGAATAGTTTTAGTTTCGAGTACTTCGTCAGCCTGTATATCATCCATGTTAATATTTTCTTCAACTGGTAATGTCATTTCTTTTTCTACAAAATCTAAATCTATGAATTCTTTATCTACTTGGCCGCTATAATCTTTATAATGTTTATTTCTTTTACCACGAGATTTAACAGTTTGCCAGCTAATATTTTCCTTCATGGCAGTTAATTTTTCGGCAGTCTCGAGCGACTTTATTAATCTTTGAACCTCAGCATCATCCAAATCATTTTCTTCTGTTGATATGGCAGCATTTGTATTTGTAGAAGTTGCTTCTTTATTTGTTGCTTTTTCTTCGGCAGGTATGAGGTCTTTATTTAACATTTGTGCATAACTAAGTACATTTGTTGAAGGTAGTGATGGAACCGATTTCTCAACATTACTTGGTTTAGCTGAAACTTTCTCTTGTTCAAGTACTGTATTAGAAGATTTGGTTACCTTAACATTTTCAGTAGTACTGTTTTTCTTATTAACATTGACATTTTTCTCAGAATTGGAATTCATATTAGTGTAACTGCGATTATTTTTATTTCGATTACTTGATTTATTATTTATTTTTGCAGCTTTATCTTTATTTTTGAAATTAGATTTTGTGTCTTTGGTTTCTATTTTGTTATTAGTTTCATTTAAATTTTTATTACTGTTCTGGAAGACCTTGGGTTGTTGTACATTTTGTAAATTTTGGTCATTTTGCACTGCTAGAGATTTCTTTATTTGTTCAGCTAATGTTGGAACTGGCTTTTGACTAGATTCTTGTATTTTTTCAACTACATTTGTCGAATATAATTTAATACTATCTTTAACATTAACATTTTTCTCTTCTACTGAAACTTCATTGGGTTTCTTTAAATCTAAATTCTCAATTTTGAATTTATCTTTGGAAGGACTTGCGTTAACTTTCTCTGCGAGTATTGTTTCTGCATTTTGATTCACAGGAGAAGCCAAATTATTTGATATTGAAATGTCGTCATTTTGTTGAAGATATCTCGGTTGAAATTCTTTAACATTGACATTTAAGTGTGGTTTTCTAGGCACGAACTCGTCCACATTAACGTTAAGATTATTAACGTTAAATTGCTGGTTATTTTCCTAAAATAATAATTCGACGTCTCAAAAAACAAGTTAAAGGTTTTTTTCAAAAACTTACAGTCTCTTTAATATTTGGTGATTCGATTTGATCAGCATCACATGATTGTACATTTTCACTTGAGATTTGTATCTGCGTTGCGTTTTCTGCTGGAATAGTAATAGAACTGCAATTTTCTTCTTCCTTGAGAGTTTCATTAGTTTGTTCTATTTCGTCGTTCTGTAAGAGAAATAAAGAATATTAAATAAACAGATAAAACACATTTCATAAAATGTGATCTAAATAGTAAGGTAAAATGCCGGGTAGTCACGAGAGCTTTAATACCATTTTGGGACCATCCTGTATAATTAAAATACACACAACCATAGATGTGTGTCTACAAAAAGAAACTCTATAAACATAAATTTTAAATACCTCTTTGAAAATCATTTCTGTTTCGGTTGGATTGACTTTTTGTTCAACTAAATCTGACGTTACTATGCTTTTACATTCAGTTTTGTCAACGCTTTCTGTAATTTCTTCAATTTGTTCACCTTCACCATTTGTTGTTATGGATTCTTCACTAATTATGCCAGGATGAGCTTCGTATGGAGGAGGACCTGAAATTAGCTGAATTGAAAACAATTGCAAAAATATTTTGTTTTTGCCTTTACTTATGAATGGCATTATTGGTTGTCCGCCATAAAAATTGATTGGATAGAATATTGGTTGATACATTGGAGGACCGGCATAACCGAAATTAAAAAAGTTTGGATCACAATTACTTCTCTGTAGCATTATGGAACAAAAATATGTTTGTTAGTAAATTTATTAAATACTGTTTAAAAATGTAAATGGTTAAGTACCATATGTGGATGATAACATTTATTGTGTTGATGTTTTTTATCTATTTGTTGCTCTTTTGTTGAATCATCTGTTTGCTCCTTAGAAATTTCGGTATTTTCATTAATGTCTTTACTGCACTCAACATTTTCATTTGTAACCATTTCTTCTGATTTCTCATCAGTTTCAGATTGTTTTTCTTTTGTTTCATCTTCATTTTCTGAATCTATAACCGTTTTTTCTTCCTTGGAGTTTTCATCCATTTCATCGGAAGTTTTCTATTTATTTATTGTTTTTTATTATGAATTCACATAAAACGACTTTGTTAAAAATAGATTACCTTTTCATCTTCTGTTGGAAATCCTTGTTCAACAGTTTCATTGTCGACATCTGATATTGATGGTGTGTTTAAATCTGGAGGACAGAAATTATAAGGCGAATAACCATAAGGCATCATAAACATTTGACCAGGATAATGATCAAAGCTATTAGGGGGCACGAAAGCTACAAAGAAAAAAAGAAAAGAAAGAAGATTTGCAGAAGGAATTAGATTTAAAATTGAAATTAAATTCTCTGAATCAACAATTTTCTAGTAAATAATGGTTTAGAAAAGAAAGCATAATTTTCATGATTCTTTGATGTAATAAAAAATAAATGAGAGAATACAAAAATACATTTAATACCTCAAATGGAATTAAGTACTTACGATTAACATATAGAATACCATTTTGATCAATGTAACTATACATAAAAGCATGCTCTGGATCTACTATTGAATCAGAATGAATTGATGAACATTGTTCTGGACTTAGTGATGAAGGTACACTTGTTGCTGTTGATCCTGACTCTTCGGATACAATACTTGCTGTTGCTGATGAATTTGTATTTGTATCGGTTGAAGATAAATATGATGGTCTCGGTCTCGATAAATAACCCTTTTTAAATAGAACATCTTGTCTTGGGGTAGTTATTCGTGTGTACTCGTCTACAATTATAATTTTATTTTAATAATATGAAAATTTAAGTACAGTTTAAATTTAAAAAAAAAAAGGAATAAAATGCAAGAAAAAAAAACTGTGTCACTGTCATTGGGATCTATCTGGTCGTTACAAATTATGACTAATAAATATAAAAATACTATATACTAGTTATCTACTACTTTTTGCAATATTTGAAATAATTTGGACTTTTCCCCACAAATGCAATATTTAATATTCATTTTCAAAACGGTTACAGTTTCTTACTTATTTCAACATATAGGCCTATAGGCCAACGGTATTCATTAGCCCAAAAAAAAAAAATAATCTAGGGGTGTTAAATCAGGTTGTTGGTTGTTAAAATTGAGGTGAATATCACGATATAATTAATTTGCCACACCCTTAAATAAATATAATGTTTGTTTGACTGGTTATACAGCATAAAATTTATCTTCGTCTAATCCGATGTTAATGTGATAAATAACACAAATTAATTCAAATAGCTTCTAGATTTTAAGCAGTCTGCTAACCGTTTGTCCTTCCTCATTTATAAAGAAATAAAGGCAAATTACTCTTTACCAAAAAGTCTCTTTCAATAGAAATAAAGATCGGTCTTCAATAAATTATAGATTGTAATGGGGGTAACATTTGAATGGAATTACTTTATCAAATTCAAATTATTATAATTTAAAATTACCTTCATTAAAAAGTGGTTTCGGATAATTTTCTTTATTTGCCGCTGTTGATGATGATGATGTTGATGATGATAATTCATTATTTGATGATGTTTTATTTAAATTATTTCTATTATATGATGAATATGATGTCCGGTTTGCTCGACTAGTCGCTCGTCCAGCACCATAACTAGAATAATATTTTGTTGACGATAATGATCCACCATTTTGCATCGAATATGGTTTACGTCTATTATTATTACTATTATTATTATTATTGTTATTATAAGATGATGAATATCTTGAAGATGATGATAATGATCTTGTATATCTAATATTATTTGGATTTAATGTTGTTAATGTTGTATCATTATTGACACTAGAGGCGTTACTGGTGGTATTTATTGCAATAAAATTACTATTGTTATTATTATTGTTGATTGAACTACTATTGTGCTTATTATTATAATAGTAACTTGAATTTGTATTATAACTATTAATTCGAAAGTGATCGTTTCTATTGCTATTATTATTATTATTATTATTATTAATATAATTATTCGATGATGGACTGAATGCAGATGATTTTCGTTTTAAGTACGAGAAATTTGTTCCAGAATATTTAAAATTGTCATCTACTGAAGAAGCTTAAAAAATAAAGAAAAAAAAAATATTATATAAACACATTTGAACGAAAAAAAGAAGAGACGTAAAAATATATGGAATTAAATTAGAATTTATTATATGTTATTGGCAAATATATATATATATATACGTATTTTTAAATTGTAGCTATAAAGATCATTTTAGAAAATTTTTTGCGGTGTATTTATTAATAAACTACGTAGCTGCGTTCTAATATAATATCTTATTGAACATTATATACTGAAAACTTAGTTTTTAATACGACTAAATTGATAACATTCGTTTGAGCAGTGCATTACAAAGAAGTTTACAAAATGTATGTAGTAATTTGTTTCATACAAGACGTATTTTTAGGACGAAGATTAACACTATGGTTTATATTTTATGGCACTAATATGGTATTAAATTTTATACCGTAAATTAAAAAATTTGCCAACCACATTACCGCATTATGAAAATCTAATCGTAACCTATGAATCACATATTCATCAATTGACCAATGTAGATCAAACCGTATTAATCGTATTTTCGGCATAGGATTGAGTTTTCATTTAATATTGATATATTGGTACTCAACATTTCAAAAGCATATTAGATTTTCACTCAAAGACAATCTTGAAAACCCATGTTCAACCCTTTAAATTTTTTTTTGTTCTTCAATAACCTACAACTCATTGGATCAACCAAATTTTACTTTGAGTTTTTTTCCTTTGATTCTATTATTTCTTCTCTAAAATTTTGTTGTACTTTGGAATTTATTATTCTCTAAATCATTTATAAAAAATAAAAAACAAAATAGACTAGTTAAAAAAACATCAAAATAGATTTTTTTTTTCTTCACTTTAGTTGTTCAACTTTCATTTGGGGGTTTTCATTTGAGGAGAAACTTTTCAGTGGCGTAATGTGTATATACACTTTAATTTGTAGGTATGTATATGGAATCACTAAAGAAGGTCAGTTAATCTAAAAATAAAACACCGGAGACAAAAAAAAATAAATAAAATATTTTTTTTCAATGTTGAAACCAAATAATTTTTCCATATTGAATGGTTAATTCATTTTCATAATTTTAAAATATTTGAAAAAAAAAATAAAGAATTCAAATGCCAAAGGTTAAGAAAGAGTTAGACAACTCTTACGTATATTCTATGAGTAATTTTCGCATATTTCTTAGGCAATTGTTTGTATAAGCGTATTTAACGAAATATTTTTTAGAAAAAAAAATTATTCAAATATAAATTTTGTATAGTTTGAAACTTTCAATTGTATTTTATTTTTTTTGAATAAAATTAAAGTTCTATTTCAAAAAAATTCAAAAATTATTTTTGCAGAATGAAATCTAAATTCATAAGAGTCCATAAAGATCTATAAGGCAATTTACATTTTTTACATTTTTAATTTTGCATAATATTTTTACAATTTTACTTTGGAATCAATAACATTAATGAGCGCATCAAGATATATGTACATAAATTATGTTTTCTCAAAGGAAAAGAGTAGAAGTAAGACGAAATTTGCGTGTAAGCTTAAGCAACGACACGGGTTCTGTTCCTGAAGACGAATCACAGATTTGCTAGCATTGAGCAGGAGAGATTTCAGTATTGCGAGTGCATATCGGTTTAATAGATTGGAGGAGCTCTCGCAAACGCCTGTTAGTGATCTGCTGACCTTTGTCAAGGGACTTGGATGCTTTAGCGGATGGAAAAGTGTTGGTGGAAAAGTGTCGATCAGTTTTCTATTCTCCTTAGTATGCTAGGTGACAGCGTTGAGGATGAAGAAGACTGTTACACATCCGAAAATTTTTAACACTAGAGTTTTTTGTTTCATGGGTTTTGTTTCATTTAGTTCATCTAAAACTGACTATACACTTTTTAAGAAAGATATTCATATTCGGAAGAAATTTTTACCGGCTACAAATTTTGGTCGAAATATGGAAAGTTTTAATACCATAGTAATGACCATTCGAACATTCTAAAATTCGAAATAATGAACCAATCCTATATATCTATACTAAAATTTATTATTAAATGATAGTTTGCCTACATAATCTTCTAAGACAAAAAAACAAAATTCTGTACTCATAAATTGGTTTCATCTTAATAATATATTCAAACATAATTTTAATATTGTGAATTTTAAATAAAAAAATATTTTTATGTTTCCAATTCAATTTCAATTATTATATAACAATCTTATCTGAGGGGTTTCTATACGAGTATAATATTGCTATATTAAAAAATGATTGTTTGCGTGTATTTTTATAGCCATCAATTTTTTATCAATAACAAATCAAATTTTTATTTTTTAAAATTAGAAAATTACACTATATATATACACATACGCATATGTAGCTATATAATATGGTTTCCTTTGGAACACTGGCTATATTTATAGCTATGAGACAAATAAAATATGAAAACATAGATTAGATTTTAACGTTTTAAAATCTAATCAATAATGTATAATCTCAACTAGTAGTACCAATACTAAATAAGGCTTGTTAACAATTTTATTGAGCAAATAAAAAAAATATATTGTTTAATTTGACGTATGATTTATGAAACATCAAATTGATATGTAAATATATTAGTCGATTTTTTAAAATACAAAATAAATTTGTATGTGTTTGTATGCGTATATATGTACGATTAGTTAGTAATCAGCTTGACCTACTGCCACATTTGAAAAATTTTTTTTTTTCGCAATTAGCAGAGAATGGCAATAAATTAGAGAAAAAAACATATTTTGATGACTTTTGAGTAGTTAAAATCGTTGATGACTTTAAAAAACAAAATAAAAACTCTTATTATATTTTAATAAAATTTAATTTGAAAATAGCAGAATGTATTAAATATCTCTAACTACATTTAGAATATTGGATGAAATAAAGTGTATGAAAACGTTTACACATCAAACATTGTTCATTGATTTAATTTGATAATAATTCTGTCAAACAAAATTCACGAACGTTTACAAATCAAACTTTTCTCAAAATGTAATCAAATCAAACAAAATCAATGAGAACAATGTTTGATATGTAAGCGCTGACTAAAGCAAAAAATTCTTTAACAGAGACAAAAAAATGTTTTCAATAAAAAACAAGTCTATTTTGACTAAACTATCACAGATACTAAAAGAGTAGCTTGCGATTCTAAAACTCAAATATCAAGCAACGTAAGAATATTATACTGTACTTAAAAACGTTAAAATGGCGATTTTGACATTTAAATATTGCATGAATTATTTTATAGCTCGCAATAATTCTTTAAACGTATTTTTAAGTTTAGGATCACAAGACCTTCTTGACGAAGAATATTATGTAAGGTCGCAACTCAAAAATGTTTTTTTTGAACGCCATTGATATTTTGTTTTTTTGGTATAGAACAAGATAGTCTATAGAGAGCAGTGTATTCCAATATTTTTTAAGAAAACTTTTTCAGCTTTACAACAATATCTTTTAAAATTATACGAATTTTTGAAAAGTAAATCTATGTTACTTCCAACTGGAAAAAAAAATATGTAAGGAAATTTGTGGGATTATAAATGTTACATAAATTGTTGGCTTGATCACGCTGTTTTCAATAAAATATGAACACTTATCCCCATAAATACCTGATATGCTTGTAGAATTTTATATACTTATTATAATACTAATTATATTTGTATATTGTATGGCATTTCTTTAAAATTAAATAGGTCACATAGAATATTATAAATCTGGTAGTATTCTAAATCATAGTGGATATTACAAATATTCTATAATAGCCAAGAAAAATATTTTTTTATTAATTTGAATGCGAAATCATCGCATTTATAAATTCTTTTTTTATTTTTTATCAAAAATAATTTTTATTTATTTAAAATTTTTTTTGTTTCTTGCTTTATTAGTATTTTATTATCACATTTTTTTATTATTAGTATGACCATTTTTTTGTTTTTGTTTTTTATTTTGGAAAAGATTCAAAATTTTTTAATTTCCGTATTATAATATAGCGTAAATCTGTTAGAAATTTGTGTGTTACTAACCTTAGAAAATTTAAAAATTTAATATTAATTTTAATCCATTAGAGTATATTTCGTAATCATATTTTGAACGAAGTAAAAAGAAATTGTATAACAGTTCTCCAAATAGACTTCATTTTTTATGCCATACTTTTAAAAAAATATTTTATAGTTATATTTATTAAATAGTTATAATTAAAAATATTAATAATTAAAAATGAAAAAAATTTATTTCATCACTAGATTTCCTTAACGGACGGACCCAGAATGTATATCGTCCCGCAGAACCTTATGAAAAAAAATTACGAGTCTTTGCTTCATCTAAATTGATTCCGGTGTTTCTTCCATGAATAATGAATAACAAAACTAAAACAAATCGATTCATAAAAATGAGTTGCCAGGTTGTCGCATTTTGTTTGCCAGATAACGCATTAGTTTTGGTTGCTTTTTAAAAATTCTTTATGCTCTTTTATATTTGAAAAAGAATAGTTCTACTAATTTAATCATAAAATAAATCACCTATCGAAAGTGAACGTAAAGGCTACAAGGCTCATAGTATTAATCTATTGTCTTAGCCATTTTGCTACATGTGAAATGGTTGTAACTTCAAAATTTGACTCATACATATTTTTCGGTAATACAATTAGTTCTCCTAGTAACAACCTGATATATTTCTAGACCTGATATTTTGACTAAGATTGTGAAGTTAAAGTGGGTTGTGCTAGGGGTTTGATTTACATATATAGATCTGATAACTTTTTCACAGCGGGTGTTTTAGCAACATTATACGATAAAAATTGCTTTTGGTTGGATATATGTATGTAGCTCTAGTAATAACGTTGCATTTTCTAAAATCGATGTTTCTTTTCAAAACTTTCTTGTCTCTATAATGACAGTCAAACTATAAAGAGTAAAAAGATCAATTTTTTTTCTAATATTTTCTTATAAAATATACTAAAAATGATATCAGTTTTTATTTTTCTAAATATTTTACTGTGTAGTTTTTGCAAATTATTTCAACCAATTCAATTTTGGTTATTTTTAAAATGATGCATTTGGAAGTTAGTCAAATAATTAAATAAAATTTAATTGATTTTGTTAATTACAATATAATGTGATGGAAATCATTAAAGCAAAAAAAAAAATATTTCAAAATTTCAAAACATGAGACATTATCGACCTTTTAATTAGTTGTTTACAATTAAATAATCACGTTATAATTTATAGAAAGAATGGTTCTTAATTTTAATTTTAGCAATAAGATTTGTATGACGATAAATGATCATCAGTGGTCTTAGAATGGTCGATCAGTAACATGTGATCGACATGACTTTAGATTATCTAAAAATTTATAATAAATAAGTATGCATGTATTTATATAATAAAATATACATTAAAAAAAATTTAAATAAAATAAATAAAGTCACCATATTTACCTTATTTTGAGTAGGGTAACCTGTTTGTACGTAGACCAAATCAGAATGAAATCAGAATTAAATTGAAATTGAAAATTTAAAACATAGTATACATAATTCTTCGATATTATACCATTTATTAAATATCAATACTGGTATGGCAGTTAAAGCGAAATCAGATTTATCAG
The DNA here is from genome assembly GCF_029603195.1 of Condylostylus longicornis. Classification (NCBI taxonomy): domain Eukaryota; kingdom Metazoa; phylum Arthropoda; class Insecta; order Diptera; family Dolichopodidae; genus Condylostylus; species Condylostylus longicornis. The sequence goes on from NW_026577989.1 coordinate 106,032, forward strand.
ACTATAGATCTACAACATCAAATTTCATTCTTGTTTCGATTGGTTTGCCTGTGTTCAAAAATAATAATGACTTAAGTCTTTTCTTAACTTCACAAAATTTTCTGAAATGAAATTGTTTAATTTTGATTCTCATTTACTTTTTTCGATATAATTTCTGCTTAAAAGCCGGCTTAAGTAACTTCCAGTCTTAAAATGTGTAATTTACATCTGGCTCCAAAATACTTCCATTGTTTCATAATTAAGTGATCTTTCTATATTTAATGGACATTATTTCACAAAAAGTCTATTTCATCTAAATCTTAGAAGTGTTATTTTAAGAGTTCTCTATTGTCAAAAACTTTAAATTATCAAAATTTAAAAAAAATAATAATTTTTCCATATTTCGAATTTTTTTTACTACATGGTATTTCTTAAAATTGTTTAAATAGCATAATGAACGCATATACATTATACTATTTATGTATATATATTTATGTATTTTTATATATATTTTTAATGTGTATTATATTGATACAATATAGTCGAGTGAAGAATTCATATTTCCTATGAAATTAATTTCAAAAAAATTCTTGCAAGAGAAATTTCTAATCAACTTATGTTTCGAAAAACTTAAATTTTTTGGGAAGAGCTGGCAGCATAAAACTGTTATAGTTGTAAAACACGGCTACTTAATGAAAATAGAAAATTTTGTTTCAGAATGAGAAAATTCGTTGCATTCTATTCGAAATTCTATTGACATGAATTTTTTTTTATAATTGACGTAAATTTAGAAGTAGTGGAACTTTCTTTATACACATTATATACCATTTAGGTTGACATCGATAATTAGACCATAGGTAAGCTATATTCTGTTTTTATATAATTTTCTATAACTTTTGTTTCTATTTGTTAGTGTTATACACGGCTTCGGTCAGAGGTTTTTACGTTTTCAGACAGTGATATTAATCAATCATATTTTAAAATTCAAATGAAATACAAATTTAATTTTGAAATTTGAAATATGGAACTCTGCTCATACGTTTGTTTACAAAACCTCAACACTTTTCAATATAGTGAAATTGTAAGAATGAATGAAAGTGAACTTAAATTGAATTTCGTACACATCTTAGTGGTCAGATGTAAAATCGTGAAAATTCCCAAGTTTTTAATAAGTTATACTCTGAACAAAGTAGAGTCAACCCGAAAATTCTACAAACGAGGACAAGTCCGTTGAATTAAATTAGACTCTTATGTTAATTCATTTTTTCGATAAATTTTTGAAGTGCCTTTATTCTGATACAACAGTTCGAATGAACCTCAAATTTTGATAGTTTATAGATATCGATATGATGTGTGTCTCCATATCTTCCATGTATAAATACAAACTCGAGAAATTTAAAAGAAAAATGTGCTATTTTACAGAACTATGAGATTTAATCGACTATACATATATACATATATATATAATTTATTCTGTCTTCGTTTTTGATTTCTTCCTTAATATTTTCTAATATTAAAACATTAGGGGTTATTTAAGGGTGACTTCCCTCTATAAATTCTTAAACTGAAAATAACTCACTCAAATTCAAATGAACTGTATAAAAAATGAAAATGAAGAAACAAAACCCCAAAACTGTTATTCTTGTAAATCGAATTCATAAAAGAAATTTGAACAAAAAAAAAGAACATGAGAAGAAAATTTTTCTTTTCTAAAATAACACTATGCAAGGTCTTTTCGTATAAGTGCTAAAAAAAAAAAAAATATAATATAGGGAAAAAGTTTTGAAGTCAATTTTATTGGTTGGTTGCTTCAGCATTAGGGCATTAAATTTTATTTTAGTAACAAAATCTATTTTAGTTTTAGAAACTAAACACAAGAAAAAAAAAACAATACAAAAGTACTCCATAGAATAATCGATCGGTTTTTCTTTTGTTCAAAAATAAAACAAAAAAAAATGTATTTATATATATATATATATGAATATATATACATATATATGAATAAAATAACCAACACTATATATATGGTTTGTGTGAAATGTATGTATGCATGCATGTACGTCAAAATATTTCTATTTCACTTAAAATACCATCCCCATCGTATTCTAAAGATAGTTTTGATTTTTACAATCGTACACGTACATAAGTATATATACATAATTTTTTTAAAAACATACTAAAAAATAAAAAGTCAAAATAAAAGAAAGGCAAAATAAAATTCTATTGAATTTTCTATACAGTTGGGCACCTCGTTTTGTATTAATTTTTACGATTTTCTGTCTTTAGGCGATAATAGACACTCATGTCAAATATACGAAATTAATTTATAAATATCTACATATATACATATATACATTATTATTGGAAGTCTATATGATTGTGTGCACATTTTGATATAGGTTGTACGTAAGTATGTAAAATATCACAATATTTTTTGTATGATGATGAGGAAGCGTTAATTGCACACGAATTAATCTTAAATGAAGATAATTTACCCATATATTTTTAAATCATTCGATGTTCCTTTTTGTTATTCTTATTATTTTCTTTTTCAAATTTGAAAGTAAATCACTTACTCTAAAGGTATTTAGGTAAACAATTTTCATTTTATTTTAATTTTCAATTTGATATTTTTAGAGGAAAATGTACTACAATTGTGTAGTTTTTATATTTATATATATAACAAACATAATATATACATATATGTAGGTATTGAATTTTTATAAAAACATACTTATACGTACATATGTATGTACATATGTGTGTATAAGAAAGTGATTGTATTAAAAAGTAGGTGACTGTTACTAACAAGATAATTGAAATTGAAAATTATTACAGTTTGTTTAAGTAATTATAAAATAGTAATAAAAAAAAATTTTTTTATATTCAAATTTTACGAGCTGTTCAAATATTTAGAAATTCTAAAAATTTTGGAATTTTAATGATTTACCCCTCTATTGTTACTCATACCTATCGTAACAAATATAACTAATCATTTTAATATATTACTAATGATAATAATTATTATTCGATTACTGACATACACATATATTTAAAATAAATTTATTTATGGGCATGCAAACTCATTGTATGTAGATATATGTAATTAAAATAGTTATATATATATATATATATATATATATATATATAAGTGAGTGTTATGTAAACGAATGTATATAATTTTTAATATTAGATCTATTAAGAAACTATTGTAATAGATGCATTCCAATACATGTTTTATATTATTGTAAAAAGACCCATTGAAGACCAATTTATTTTGTTAACAATTTAGATCTATACATATATTTGTATATATGAACATACTAATTACCAGTAAGCATTAACACGGCTGGGAGAAGCTTTCGCCAATGAACTATTGAACGGCTGGAACATCATAATCCAGTTTGAAGGCATATACACTTCAAGCCGGGTATAATCTTATTACTTAAATATATTTGCCTAAAATCTAAATTATACCCTTTGTTATAATAAATTCATAATAAGAAGCTTTCCTAAATTTTAAGCAGATGCAATTTTTCATTAGAATATTTTCAATTTAGTTTTCTATTTTTATTTATGAAAATTTTGAATTGTTTGTGCGACAATAAATTAACCCTAAAGTCATCAAGATGTTTTTATGATGTTTCTCTTTTAAAAGATTTTTTTTTATTTTTTTATTTTTAATAATTTATGCACACAATTTTATTTTTACAATACTAAACAAACTAGTTATGTCATTGGAATTTGTGTATAAAATATTAAGCCAATCTGTTTGCTTTTTTTTTCTACTCAAAATTCAAATGAGTGAATTTGATTAGCTATTTTTTTATAAATAAATGTAATATACACACATAATGTACATGTGTATGTATAAATATTTATGCAATATTAAAATGTATGCATATAGCATAGCAAATGTGCAATAAATAAAGCATTAACAGATATTATATGTATATACATACATACATATATTTCCACTTATATATTGCATATACGTATATTGTAGATTGCTATAGGATTCATTTTAATTTGATACAGTTTGAAATTTTAATGTGGGTCAATATTATATTATTTATTTTATAGTAAATTTCTAAGCTTCTTAGATGACCCATGCAAATATAGAATAATTATTTTATTTAAAATAAAATATATGTATGTATGTAAGCTGTTACATAATATAAAATAAAAGTGATTGACTTTGGAATCGATTTTAATGCAATCTAGGTATCGTTAATAAAATAGCGTTTATATAAAATGAAAAACAATTAATAAATATTATAAATTATATAACAAGAGAATGTTTTTTGAACACAAACATATGCATAAATAAATATTTATGAATTTTTACTAAAAGATTAATTTAACTATTACTGGATTAGAATTCTGTGCCAAAATGAATATAGATTTTTCTTAAATATATAGAAAATATTTAAAGGCACAGAAGTGGAGTGGCATATTCCACATTGACATTAATTTGCAGAAAATGCAATTGAAAAAAAAACGAAATATTGAATAGCTAGCAAAATCACCATTACACCTCAATTGACTTAAAACAATATATTTTTATTCTGAGTTTTTTGTGGCTTACTCCGCTCTGCTTTCCCTTATATGTAATGTAAATAATAAGACCTTAATCTTAATCAGAGAATACATGTAATAAATTTAAATTTGTAAAATTCAATTTTGGCAAATGTTTTGTCAGAATTTCATTTGTCTTTATTATGTTTTATCATTTGTCAAAATTTTGTAAAAATATCAATAATTTAATGATTTATCAAGTTAATAAGAATTTTCTAGAATAGCTACTTTTCTAGAGTTACTACTCAAATTTCGGATCAAAATATATTTAGTTGTTAAGTGCTTAAAATTACTTAATTTAATTAATCTGTTAATTTTTTTTATATTTCTTTGAATATACTACCTAAATTTTAAGTGTAAATCTCTAAAGAATATTAAAAAGTTTACTTTTAAAAGCCGCTGAATTTATTTACGCAAAATAATTTTTTTTTATTAAATTTCAAACTTTAAATAAAAATTTAGTATAGAATGCGTGTAAAGTTTTTAAACTACATATTTTCAATTACTAAAGTTGATTTTTTTAAGTGTGACTTTTTTTTTTAATGTGGGGTAAATAATTAATTCAGATCGCACAAATACTCGCATATATAGAGCAATTATATGACTGTTTAGCTGTAGAATTTATTTATTCCAATAAATTAAATTGTACAGGTAATACGAAAAAATAATAGAAAATTAAAATTTAACTTAAAATAAAATAATAAGTGTGAAATTTAATTATTATTGTAAATAATATTTTATTTTAGTGGGTAAAAACAGAACTTGAACCGGTTCTAATCATTACTGGTAATTTTTGAAATAAAATTGAAAATTGAAGATTTGTTTGTTTCACTAAAAAACGTTTGAGTTCATATAGCTTTCCTGATAAATTTGAATTTTGTTATGCACTAGTATTATGAAAAAAATTTCAATGCACTTAAATCAATTGCGCCTTAATTACTTAATGTTTAAATCTAAATTTAAATTATATATTTTAAGACATAATTTAATCATCTTAATATGCTCTTAGACAAATAATTACTCTATATTTTTCTTTAATTTTTCGTATTAATTCCTGAAATCAGCTTTTTGTTGAGGGTACACTTTTAATTTTTTATAAGATGTTTTTCTAAGTATGCCAAAATTTTGTTATCAAATTCAATTTTTTGAATCATAAATTACAAACAAAGCTTTTGCTCTATGAATATTTCAGTAATTTTTAGTTTTATGTTTTAATAAATAAAATATGTAAGTGTAGTAAATAATATTCAAGGTAATACATTTGAATAATATTTTTCTTACATCAAATTTAATACAAATCTTATAATCATAAAATCTTATACGTGTAAAACTTTTATGTTACGTGATAAGAAATTTTAAAATTTCTATTTCATCTTCATTCTATGTATTATTAATTTTATTCTATGTAGTTACCTTGTGTGTTACATCAATTAAATTTAAAATTTTTTAATTATGTTAATTATCTAGTTAAAAAAAGATTTTTTTTTTAATAATAATAATATGTAAAACATGATTTGTTAATAAATTGTAATGTGTTTAACATTTTCTATATTATTTAAATAAAATTTGAAAATTTTAACATAAAAACTTCATTTGTTTCCACTACACTCTATATTCATGACCTTTTAAGATCTTTAATTTTGTTATTTGCTTGGTCTAACAAAAATTAAACTAATTTCATTGTAACATAATTAGCGTGTTGGTTCTTATACATATATGTACATATTTATGTAAAAAATTGATGAAATTCTCCTCATGTTTGTTAAATTTTTTCAACATAATATTGCAAGGTGTTATCTTCCATTTGTTTGTACTTTTGTAAACATATTGTTGAATTTGTATACAAATATTTTAATTTATTTATGTTCATAGACATGTACTTTTCCTCTGGACCAATTAAGTTTAAATTATTTGTATACCTATATATGTATTCATGTTAGTATATATGAATAGTCAATCTTGCATTCTGCTGACACACTAAACACACTAAAAATAATTTTCTATTTATTTAATTTTTATCAATGGTGGAAAATTTATTTTTTTTTAACATAGTGATGTTAATTATTCTTTGTATATAGACTGTAGGTACAAAAATGTTACAATCAAGCAAAATATATAATACATTCATATATTTACAGAAAAGAAGAGCATAAAATTCAGAAAAAAAAAAATAATTATAATTGCATAATCCTACTAATAATTGTAAATGAAAAATATGAAATGTTTTTCATACTCGGATAAATTTTTGTATTTTAAATAGTTATTAATTTTATTCTTATCAAAACAATTCGTGATTTATATGGAAATTTCCAAAAAACTTTAAACAATTTTTTGAAATTACATTGATTCCATCACCGGCTTGAGAAGTTGAAAGAAGAATATGAGTAGGTAGTTGAAAAAGTTTTGAATTTTAAATGCAAATTTTTCCGAATAAACACAAATAATTAAAATTCATATATATTTCTAAGAATTCTTTACTTCGACTTAATTTTCCTGTTCCTGTTGCAAAAAAAATGAAAATCGAATTTCGCAAATGCTTTACAATCCCTTATCCTTAGTTTATTTAAACTTTTCTCATCATTATCTAGAAATAAAAATTCAAATTTAAATCTTTATACAAACAAACTTTTATAACATTGTATAAGGTAATTTAGAATGCAATCGCACTGTACAAACCCATCATTAAAAAAAATTACTATCACGCTAACATTAGTGTGTTATCACGATAAACAAATATTAAAAAATATCAGTATAGACTATTATTCATATCTCATCAAAATAAGCCACCATGGACGTTTTATCAAAGTTCAAATACTTGAAAACAAAAAAATAAATAAAAATTATGAAATGAAAATGAAACGAATGCTTCCAACTTCAAAAATTGTAATCATTCTGATATCAGCATATCAAATAGTGTGTATACCTACCTATTTAAAAAAAAAACCTACCAATTTTATTGCACCATTATTATAAAAATAATTTTATAATATTCAACGTAGATACATTGTATACATATTTATTAACTAAACAGGTATTATCTAACTACGAAGAGAATAGAAAAGAACATTAAAATGTCTACAACTGATTATATAAATGTTATAATCCACAATCATATCACTCCTAGAACTAACTACACATAGGTCATAGGTACCACGTTATAAAAGGAAAAACTATGAATACTGTAAAACTATTTAAATTTTTTTTAAACTAGGTATGTAAATTCAGTCTCTTAGTACCTTAGATCAGTCTCATTTTCACCAGTTACCATTAGTTACACTATATTAGTTTCTTTTCTGATAATAATAGTTTCCATCGTATCCAAACTACATTTATATGTCGGCCGCTTAAGTTTACAATTCCGTTATTTTAAGAATTTCCTAAAACAGAAAAACATGTTATCGGAACAATAAATGTAAAAGTAAAATACGAAACACAGCATTTACCAAATTTTTGAAAACTATAATTATAACAATAAATCAATATAAAGGAAATTCAATATTTACCTAATAATAAGCTAATGCATTTAAAATCCTTCTGTTTTGCTTGCAACCAACTTGCAATAATAATACTATGACCGGCTGGTTCTATTGTTAACATGTATGGGTTCATGTTAAATTTTCTATTTGAAGGCGACATATTTTGAATTTTCAAATTTGCCTTGGTCATTTTTTAATAAATTATTCCGGAAAATTTTACCAATAATTAATCTTAAAAATAATTTCATTAAAACGCTAATCCAATGAACTTTTCATGAAATAATACACTTTATCGAACAAAACAGGCGCTTATTAGTCTTTATATTTATAAAATCATATGAAAGTTTGTCAAGTTCTGATATTTTGATTAATGAAGTGCTGCCGTGTTGTGAAAAATATACAGATCATAACTATATACATATTTGTTTCGGATTTTTGAATTTTTTTTTTCCAATGTAGGGTAGAAAATTGTCTATTAAAACATTTGATTAAATTTTTCATAATTTATTTAAATTGCAATAAATGTGTATATATATATGCATATATATACATTTTCTACAAATAAAAAATGTAGTTCAAATCAATATAAATTTTATTACAATTTTATTATGTGCAATAAAATTATATTGAATATATTTTAAGTAAATAATAATAATAATCAATAAAATATAAAATGAACTTTATAGTTATAAGCTTGCAATTACAATTTTTTATGTAATTTTATGTCTTAACCCTATAGTACAAACAGAAGCAAAAACTAAACATAAAATGTATAAATGTGTAAGGTCAGTAAATTTTAAGACTGTCACGATAGAATTTTATTTAATGAAAAAAAAATTATTATCAAATGTCAATTATTGACTTTTTGTTTTTTAATAATTATCTAAGAAAAATATAGTCGTAATAATAATTATGTAGGAATTTATAAAAAAAATTATTACGAAAACTAGGTGAAATACAGACGACCTTATATGGAAGGAAATATACATAAGAGTTGTTCGAGATATATATAAAAATTTTTTTAATAGCGACTAAATAATTATATTATAAATATAACAAACATAATAAAAATAAATTAATTTTAACTAATTGTTTGTCACCCAAATATTTGACATGCAAATATAAATAATATTTATTTAATCAAAAACACGATGAATCGAATAAATTTGTGTTCGATTCGATAATTTAAGATCGTTTTCCCGAATGAAACCCGAACGGAACTCGTTTACTTCATTGAATTCATATTGTCGTGTTTAATATAAGTATTTTTTTTTCGTTCCTTTTCTCTAGTTGAACTAAAGTCGAATATTTTAGGTTTTAATTTATTCTTATTTGTTATTCTTATTTGTTCTCACAAATATAAATTATAAATATTTTATAATATAAAAACTTACTAGCACAATTTAATATAGATGCTAAGATTACTATAAAAATATTTATGCATAAATAATTATACGTTAATTTTAATCTTCAGTTTTTATAGAACTTAAATAAAAAAGAATACGAAAAAATAATTAAAAAACAAAATTATAACAATTTTTAGTGACATCAAATCAAAATCATCATGACTTGCACAATTTTCAAAAATACAAATTAATAACGCAAGAAGAAAAATTATATTTTGCGAATACAATAGTATTGTTTGTTGTCGCTTGACCTATCTATCACATTTGGTTATCGATTACTTAGTATAGAAGAGTAAAAACGAAAACTAAATTTCAAAAAATTATGAGCTAAATTTTTAAAGCTTTTATTAATTGAAAGCGAAAATCCCAATAATATAGCATGTACATATATGGTACGGATACATGTATATCAAGTTTGTAACTTCAAAAATATATTATCGTAATTTTTCAATTTGCAGATCTATGTAACTGCAATGTGTTTACAAAATGGCTGTTATTTAAGAAACATTTCTTCATTGGTTTTCCTATTCGGTTCTTCATATTCTATTTTTAACACGGCATCACTTTTTCATATTTGATTTTTGACAGTTCATGATGTAACTGCTATATTTTCCAACGTCAAATTGCGTCAGTTATCGGTCTTTTCATTTTAACCGTTAGGAGATCAACTCTCGAGCAAGGCTTTTAAAATATTGATCTCACTGTCAATTTCCTGCTATTATTCGTTTGCGTAAAAATCTACTGCTTACACAATTGCTTATGCTATTTGATATTGATGTCTCTGTCTAAACTACGATCTTAACAACCAAATTATTATAAAAGTATTCGTTATAATGGCATACATATAGTTTCTTGTCTAAAGCCAAGAGTATTCAAATTTTTTTTGTTTTTTCGAATTCACTTCAATATACTTATATTTAATTTGCGTTGACACATTAAGATAAGCAGAATAAGTTTGCAGAATTTTTATTTCACTTTGAAAGCTTCATTTTCATACATGTAGATGGCCATATATGATTTTGTACATTAATGTAAGTAACTTAAATTTTCGGCGTTCTCGTCTTAATATTTTTCATATTTTCAATTTAATGTTAATTTTACGTAACTTTAAGACAATTGAATTATACGCAATATAAAAGCAAAACTATGCAAAATATAAATGATATTTTGTTGTATAAATTTAAAAAATATTTTACATAATATTTTCAAATTTTTTTCTCTGTATAAATTGAGAATTTTTTGAATGAAATTTAAGTAATTCTTATGACATGTTCCAATATTTCGTGCTAGAATGAAAAATTTTAAAAAGTTTTTACAGTGTGCATTCACAAAATATCATCATAAATTCTTGAAATCTTAAAAAGAAAACCAAAATGGAAGAGTAGAAACTTTTTAGAGCCAAAAAAAAAAATTGGAAATTTTTTTATTTTTCTCAAAATTTTTTAAGATCAAAATTATTTCATTAATTTTTAAACGTTTTTCTTATACAGTTTCTTTTCAGTTCAGATTGACTGACAACGCATTTTAGAAAATTTTCTTTTTTTTTTTTAATTCTTTTTAAAATTTTAAAATTGTCATAGAAATGATGACAAATATTATGTTAAAAAAATAACAAAACTAAAAGAATTAAATAGGAAAAAGTCATGTGTGTAATATGGCGCGGTTCACGAACAAATTTCTTATTATCTGGCGATAATATTTTTAGGTGCCAAATGATGTTTTTTCAACATTTCTTGTTTTACAAAAAAATAAAATGTATACATATAGTTTATGTATATTCAAAAATATATTTAAATTATAAGTTATTTTAATAATAAATACACTAACAGTATAAATCATTAACTCGAATGATGACAAAATTATCAGGAATAACAAAAGTACCTACAATATGTATATACATAAGCATATACATACTTGTGTATGTATGTACATATACGAGTATAAGTAAATATGTACAAAAAAAGAATTAATGAAGGAATTTAAATTTTTGTTCTGACAGTTTTGTTCAATCCAAAAATTTTGGATTTCAATACTTTCGAATAGTTAACCCACAATCGGACATTTAATAAGAACAAGATAACTCCGGGGTGGTTGTAGTAGAAAGGCATGAAAATGTAATTGGATTTCAGCTCATCTTTCGCACTGATGTAATTGGAATGCGGCTCATCTGTCGCAATCACTGAAATTGATTGGTATTTTTATTATATAAAACTAAAAACCGTCTTACAGAGTTCATAAATGATATAAAAAATGTGACAAAAAAAGCTCAATTACATACTTATATTGCTAGTCTTATAACACTTCAGATAACTCTCATATGAGTATATTAGTTTACAAAAAATCGAATCGACATCCACCGGGATAAGTGTGCGTAACTATTTCGCTCAACTTATCCTTTAAATATATTCTACAGTAAATCGAAATGTTATACGTTTTTAATGTTTCTTAAAAGGTGCCAACCGAAATCATAATTTCTGCTGGTAGTCGCCTTATTTTACCAAAAAATTTGCGTTGGATCATAATATGTATGTATGTTTATGAATATTGTATAGAATAATAATCAAAAATAATATTAAAATTATGAATTGAAAGTTAAAAATATAATTATCAAGGTGCTATTTAACAGCAAGGCTGTAAAAATTACATTTACGATTATAATATGTATGTACTTTATGCAAAAAAACAATCTTATATACGAGAATTAAATCTATATTCAAGCTCCTAAATGAATCATTATTAGATTGTTTTATTCTGGCAACTTTATATTATAGCGATAAAACTTTTAATATTCAAGTAAAGTCTACATACACAACGTAATATATGAATCCGCCGCTGTCTCTGGTGTTTTTAAGTACTTTTAGAAAAGATAAACTGCAATGTATAAAAATACTTAAATTTCATCTTTGTTCCCTGTTTAAAAATACATGTATGTAGATGACAAAAGATTTAAATTAAACACAACAAAAAATGCTGATTTTGAACTTATGTCCACATATTCAACATTCCTTTTGATATTCAAAATTTTTCTGAACTTTATCTTTACGTATACAAACATACGTTGTATACGAATTCGAAACTTTTCACTTACATAATGTGGGCATCCCTCTGTAAAATGTAATGTTAATGACTGATTTAAAGGAATTAATTAGATTAGATAAAAAAAGATTATGATTTTTTTTTTTTTGGTTTGTCGAAACAAAAATCTAAAATACAATGAAAAAAAATCATAAATATTTTTTGGTTTTCATTAATGTTTTCAATTTTGTTAAATTTAGCATAACTGAAATTTTTTATTAAAAAATAAAATTCATTTTAAAATTTTATTCTTATACAAAAATAAAATAAAAATATTCTAAAAACTACTTTTTGGAAAAATTTCAAACTAAAAATGCAGTTTTTTATTTTAAAATAAAAAAAAAAATTTAGATTTGGGAACATAGCCACAATGTATCTACAAATATGTATACGAAAAAAACGAAGATAACGCAGGTGGATTGCATACAGCCATGTTATGTAATTTTTATTTAAAATAAATTTTGTAAGAATAAAATTGATTTAAAAATTTATTTCTGCAATACAAAATGGGCATTAAATTTAAAACTATTTTAGTATTTTTTTTTTTCATAAAATCGGCGATAAATGACGAACTACAATTGAATATTTTAGTACAAAATTCGAATTCGCTATATAGCTTTGAATTCCGAATTTGACCAATGCGTCTTAAGTAGTTCCAAATTTTGAACGAAAATGTTTCAAATTACAACATTTTTCAAAAAATGAATTAATGAACTTTAATAACTCATATGTACCTAATTCACTCAAAATGCATTTTTCGAATAATTGAAGCCTATAATATAACAACAGTAATTCGAAATTCCATTCATGTAGTAATAGTTTTTTTCTTTGTTTCAAACCAATTATTTAGTAGATAACATCAATTAAATTTAGAAAACCATATTATTAGTTTTGTATATATATCCTAATTAAATATGTTATTATGGTTAGCGATTTCATTCATAGTAATATAATTTGAGTACTTTGCTCTAAACACAAAAAGGCAACACTTCTAACAGCGAAATATGACAATTATTGCAGGAAAAAAATATAACTTTTGTTTTCAATGAAAATGCAACCGCAAACTTCAACTTCAAAATTTATTTTATTTTCTATTTTGTTCAGTTGCTGCCTCGTCATATTTTACTAATTTTGACAGTATAACTTATTATTTTTCCTATTGGTTCGGAAATTTTAAATGAAATTCAGAAGTTTAGAAACTTCGTCTTTCTTTTTTTTAAACGTATCGTAAAAGTTTTTTACGATACAAATAATTTAAATAATAGAATTAATCTTTTTTGATAATATTTCGATTTTCCATCTTGGTAACTTATAAGTTTGCTTTTGTATGTTGTTGTTGCATCCTTATTGGGTTTTATAAAGCGTTGAAGCTAAAATTTTTGCAATTTTGAAGTGCGGCCCCATTCCGATTAGGGCATTAAAATTATTTTTTTTTTAATGCGAAAACATTAAAATTTTAATAAGAAAATTTTAAAGTTACATTGCTGTTATTTGGTCTATCGGCTCTAATTTTCCGACATAAAACATGATATTTTTTTATAATATTACACTTAGTCTTTAATGTTATTCGTGTATTGTATATACATATAAATACATATGTATACTAGTATATCGTGAAGGTATATATAGTATCCTATTGTTGCCAAAACAAATTTTATTTTAGAATTTTGTTTAAATATATGTATGTACAAATGTATATATATTGTTATGTACAATTTTGAATTTACGTGAACGAATTGTAAAAAAAAAAAAAATTCTAATTTGTATCCGAGTACTGAACTTTTTCTAATTACATTTGATTTAATGCCAAAAAGAATTCTTTTATTTTTTTTTTTGCACTTTTTGTTTTCTTTTTTTTTTTTTGCAATTTACGTAATTTTTTCCCTTTGCGCTTTTTTAAAGAAAATTACTTTTTAATGTGGAATTACTTGTTTCCTACATATTTTCTTAAATATCTTTTATACATATTATATATATTTGTGTATAGTATGTACATACTTACACATATATAAAATATCTTCAAAAATTAAGATAATTTTTGTTTTTCGACTAAAATTTTCATTGATAAATTTAAAAATCTTTTCTAAATTTTCTTGTTCATTTTTCAAATTGAAAAAATAAATATTTAAGACAATTGACTTATGATATTTTCATTTAATTTATTTAATTAATTTAATTTAAGGTATGTAACATGTTTATTCTATATGATGATATTAATGGTGATGAAGTTAATAATGATGTTGATGATGATGTTGATGATGATAATGATTAGCTGTATAGTATTTGAAGATTTAATGAAAATGCGAAAATTTTAATTTGATATTTACGCGATTGAATTAATTTTAAATGCATTTTATAAGTATGTAATTAAGAAAAAATTATATGAGATTAAAAATTTTGATTATAATTAAATGTTATACTAGACTATAATTATTATTCTTAGAAATTTATTGAAGGCATATTCTCATTATTCTATAATATTTATAATAATTGTTATTAAGTATTAGTAATTAGCTGTTTATATTATTAAATGGAAAAATAGTTTCAGTTTTTATAGTTAATCAAACTTACAAATTATACATAATAATAAAATATAACAGTAACAAAAGTTGAGTAATAAAGTATTAAAGTAAACGATGTACATATAGAGAAATTATTTTCAAATGTTTAGGATAAAATTTATCGAAGAAATTAATAAATTATAATTAATTTTTAATTATAGAAGCTTTTTAGAAACTATTTATGATAAAAATTTATTAATATTTTAAAATTCTTTAAATCTTTAGACGTACATACACTTCTCTATATCTATAAACATGTAGTAAAAAATTAAACTAAAACTTTTTGTCTGACCGTTTCTATTTCGTAAACCGCTCATTAAATTAAGAGCTCATAAATCTCTATATAATAATGAAATAATTTTTTAAAAAACCTGCCAGTTCAAAAAATATAGCAAATTTTTCGATGTTTTTCTCCGATATACTTATATTATAACGAAATACTCCGATACACTGAATTAAAAGTCGTCAAATGTACAATTAGACGTAGTATTATTAGAAATTTTTGGGCGACATCTACAAATTCTGTTTCGGAAAATTTATGAAAATTAACACTGTAATGCCCAAATGCCGAAAAAAATCTTCACGTTAATAAACGCGAGTTCTTTATAAACCGGTTTAAATACCTGGCATTTACATTCGCCAAGTCCGTAATTCGTTAAAACAAATGCGACCCAAGGAACCTTCGTCTTCCCAGTGCGAAAGGTGGGCATGAGCACAGAAAATGAGCCACCGTCTCCTTTTCCTCCTTATCACAGCCGCTCCTGTAAAGATAGTTAGCGGGGCGGCCCCTCCTTCTGGCGTATTCGTCAATCAGACAGAACCCAATTATAACTCCTATATCGATTATAGATAGCTCTGTTAGATACTGGTTATAGAGATCTTGATGGTATCGAGATACAGCACTACAAAAAATAAACAAATGTCTTTCCCTTATTTTTGAAATTAAATTTTCCTTAGAATGTAGAATAAATTCGGAAAATAACCTTTTATCAATATCCTTGAACGCTATCTGCCTTTACATCCCTTACATATAGCTATTGAAATTAAAAAACTTGTATAAAATCAACTGTACTATATCATTGTATAAATAATTTTAAAACTTAAATTGGATTTAAAAAAAAAATTGTTTCATTGAAATATTGTAAAAGTTTTATTAAAAAATATAATGTGTACTTGTAGTTGTAATTAACATTTACATAGTATTAGTATATATGAATAGTATACAAAAATATAATGGGATAACACTTACGAGTATATTTTTATGCTTTATCTATTCAAATTATTTTCTGTATCTACCTAAACATGAAAAGAATTATATTACGGAATCCTTTTAGATTGAATTTAAATTAAAAAAATCAAACACTATAATTAATATTGAGGATAAAATTAATATGTAATGAATTACTAACTATGCAAACACTTTTGGTAATTCAAAGTTATTTCTAAACTTATGATCCAGGAGAAAAGATTCTTGCACAGAGAATTTACATGAATTTGCCTGCGTTGCGTGGCTACTGTACTATTTTTCCCTCGTTATATAAAATGAAGTTCGGATAAATTAAAAATTCGGTTATGGTCACAAATGGTTTATACCTTTTTTGTATAGAATATAGTTCTTTGTTTAACACAACTATTGCGCTGCTTGCTCTGGTCATAAATTTTCGTGTTATTAAATAACACATTTGATTTTATGTTAATACTAAAATTTCTCAATTTACTATTACAAAACAAAATTATTGATTTGATTATTTTACATAAGGCAAACTAACTTCGATATTATCCAAATAATTTTTATGATAATTTTATTCTATATAGTAAAATATAAAAAAATTTCTTTGTACATACATACACAATACATTTAAATTACTTTTCATTTTAAATAGCAAAGAATCAATTTCTCAATCAATTTATAAAATATTCATTTTAGCATGAACGAACAACAATAATGTATTTTAAATGATTTGGCAAGTTGGGCTATGATAACAGACCATAATGCAGTAAATTGTTAAAATTAATTGGAAAAAAGATATAAAATAATGCAAGAATGAAGATTTTTAATTTTTTTTTAAAATATAATTTATATTTTATACATTTTTTTATATATAATTTAAAATTGATTTTAATTGATTTATTTTAGTATCTCATGGTATTTGATTGAAATTGCGGAAACAAATATGATTTTATTTTAATTGGAAAAACTATGGTAAAATGTGCGTTCAACATACAAATGCATAGCTATTGTAGTGAATTGAAAACTCCTTCGGTTTATACAGGAGTACATTTCCAGGTCATAATTAAAAGAACTTCCTTCAAAAATATAAAAGTAAAATAATGTTTTCATATTGCATACGCTTTGGAGGAATATGAAAAATTAAAAGAAGCATTACAATGATTAAAAATTAAAATTAATTAAAGAAATGACGGATATGCGACTGCTCAGGAATTGTAGAAAAAAATATTTTACTCTAATAAACTAAAAATTTTCAGTGATTTTTAAAAAAAACTGATTACATTATGCAACATTTGACTTTTGCCACTGCCAAAAAGAAAATTTACGTCAAAAATTGTTTACGATTAGTTCAATGGAAATTTTGACATAGTGACGATTGCCTATGTAATTCAATGATAGAAGCAATATTAAAAAAATGTATTCGGAAGCTTGACACTTTTTTATATTTGCTGATACATAATATATGAATCTATGATTAAAATTTTTTCCAAAAAACCTTTAAAATTTAAATTGTATCAGATTTTTGTAACAAACTTTTCAATATTTGAATCCGAATTCATAAAGTTTTAATTAATTAATTACGACTTTATTTCAGGTTAAAACCTTTTTTGTATTTTACGAGTATCTTACGAAATATGAAAACTTTTTTCGCTCTTTTAATTTAAATTACTTTTAAATATAGCTATAATAAATTACAAAAAAAATTAACAATTCTATTAATAAGATTTTGTATTCTACTTGATTATTTATTTATCTACATACACTCAAAATAAATATTTTTGTACAAATACAATATTCGATTAAAAAAATATATAGAAGACAATGTATGTACTTAACCCTCAATTTAAATGATAGACAAGTTCAAATTCCCCGTATAATAAACAAAAATTGATGAAAGCTATTATAACTTCCCACATTTAAATACAAAAAAAAAAAAGAAATTTCACCGAATTTTATTTTAAATACTTATTTTTTTTTCTGTTTATGCATTATAATTTACATACTTAATTACAAGAGTAATTTATTATAGATTATTTATATCATATATATGTAGGTATTCAGTAATTTATAATGTTTTAATTTATACTTTATGAATGCGCGCGGTATTGTTTCGAAAGGCAACAATTTAAATTAGCATTTAAATCAACAAACACAAAAAAGCGAAATTGTAATATTCATTGACTCATTTACACCTGTCATTTTCGAAAATAATTCGACCACAAAAATTTAATAGTTTAATGACCAGCATATAGATTATATAAACATAAAGCAAAAAAAAGAAAAATATGTCTTATTTATTGAACCATTAATAAATACCGTAGCCCTATTTGAATTGAAAAATTAACAAAAATGTCAAAAATTAAATTAATGAAGTTCTAATATTTGTACCAAAAAATTTTTAAGAGAAATTTATTATAATAATATATTGAATGGAAAATTTTATTTTAAAAAGTTTCTCCTCCATATTTAATAAATATTTGGAAATGACAATGTGAAATCTATTAGAAATTAATATAAAATCGAAAAATTTTGGTTAAAAATGGGTTAAAAACACGAAAATCACATTTTTCAAAGGAGAAATTTGGGGGGTTGTCAAAAACCAGAGGTTTGTGCTCTCGATAAATTTTATCAATATCGAATTTTGAAAACAGTTTTGAAGTGAACTTTTGTAATTTCTTTTAAATAAGCTCAATAATGTAGATTTGCGAAATGTTGAGTACCAGTGCATTATGTTGAGCCAGTAATAACCGGTCAACACTTACAAAATGTCAAATTTTTTGAACCACACAACGTACAACTTAATTAAAGACTAAAGAACGGAAAGACAAACTTAATTTCTGTCAAAGAATAATCTAACATTTGTATAGTTTCTTTAATTATATAAAGTCTCTTCAAATTTCAGGATTACACCTGCAATACAGATGGCACTCAACGTATTTTCGAAAAAATCGATATGTGGACAAATATTTAAAATTTTTAACCTTTTTGATATAAATTTTTCAATTAACAACTTAAATATACATTGACATATAAGTATACATTTATGTATATTCATATTTGTATAATATTTATTTAATTAGAATTTAGAATGACATTTGGTTACTTATCTCTCTCTCTCTATACTAACATGGCATAGTTTATTTGGTTTCAATACCCCACACGGTATATTCTTCGAGACCGCAATAAAGTGCCATACAAATTGAAGGACAGATAAAAAATATTTTTTTCATTTTCACTAGGATTTTTTGTTTTAAATAAAAATTTATAAGACAAATTTTTTTTTTAACATACGATATAAGTATAAGAGTTGATTTATAGTTTTTTATGTGCATATTTTATTTTAAAAGTGAAAACCTCATTTACATTTTATACTTACATTATTGGTGTATACATTTGCATTTTTTTTTGAATTTGAATTCTCTTTTTAAAAAGAAATACATAATATTTTATAAAACATATAAAATAGTGTTACCGTTTTAATTGCAATTTACTTTATGCCGTCGAATAAACTCTGTTGAGTATAGGTAAAATATTTGTTATAAAGCTCAATAGGTTCCATGGCATAGAGATTTAAACTCAACTATTTTTTTTTATTTATTATTACTTCGTTTCTGTAAAAGAGTTTATAGTCGTGTGAAATGGAGCTATATATAGAAGAATGTAGATGCGGAAGACAAAAATTTATATAGTAGATTAAGTGAGGTTACGCTAAAGCGGCCTTTCGAAAGAAACACCTAAGCCGTTTTAGTCCGTTTGTGATACCGCCGGACCTCTCCTTTTTCGTTTCTTACTCGCACCAGCCCCAAAACCTCACGCAACAACACACACGCGGCAACACACACTATATAATATGCATGTATACAATATTAAAAATATGTGAGTAAAACATTCGAAACATGAGAATCTACACTATGATATTTTTCATATTATTTTATTTTTAGTTTCTAATTCTCATTCTGTTAAGATTCATAGAAAGAGTACCTACATTCATTATATACGGTAATATACATATATACATATGAACATTTATTCGTTTACTTTATTTTTATTATTTCAAACTAAGAGTTATGATTATTGATTTTTTATATAGATTTTTCTGTTTTGATGGTTCTTAAAATTCTATTCGCTTATTAGATAATTATAGGTATATATAAGTATGTATGTTAGGATATAACACTTATATATAATGTATATATATCAAAAATAACCATATGGTCGTAAAATATATTATGTTATGGATATACTAAGTATACCAATACTCATTCACTTACATAATATAATATTTTTGTTAAAATACAGGTATACTTTTATATTTTTGTATAATAAAAACACAATATACTTTTCTCTTTTATATTGCAATAATTTTCTCTATTTATTTCGATTAAAATGTTTTTTTTTTTATTTTGTTTCATTTATTTCTCTTTTATTTTTTCGAATTTTTTTATGGATTTATTGATCAAATTCATGAAAAAAAACACAATTTTAAATACCTTCAATATTTTTAATATTTCCATTTCGGATAATTTGAGTTATATACATTTAAATATCATATGTATACATATATACCTATACATATATTGACAATGTAACTGTACATAGTACTCGTATATGTTATACAGCTTAAATGTAACAATTTTTACAATATGACGACACCCAACTTTAATTCCTTAAATGTATAAAAGTTTTAAAAATAAAAATTCCCCACGAAAATTCCCTATTATTTTTCATTTATTTTGTTTTAGGTTTTTTTATTTCATTCAGAAAATTTATTGTGCTTTTCTTCTTTCTTACTTCTATCATTACTTCTATCCTTACTTCTATCCTTACTTTCAAATCTATACAATGATGAGTGTAAAACAAAATATCGTGGGCCATGGCATGTGTTGTATAACAAAAATTTATTGTAAAAGTAATTAAATAGGAAAAGTTATACAAAAAGTTTTTATCAAACAGTTTGAGTTCCCGTATATATTTATATATGTGTTCCGTCTTCACACTGGAATATCTAATTTCGATGATTACATGCTACATACATACTTATTTTAATTCTACGGTTGATTTGTTTTTTTTTTTTGACCAATAATATACTTTTATACTTATATCAGTATTTTTGTATAAAATTAATTCAAAAATAACTTTGATAATAATATTAAAAATTATTACTATAATTTTAATTGAATATATACAGGGTCAGTGCATTATTATACGTTTAAAATTTTGCTATTTGGGCGGTATTGAAAGCACTATTTTACAAATATATTAATAATTTTTCAGAAACAAGCTTCTACATATTTCAAATTTTCACATGTTTTTAAGTTTTATAACATCAAGCGTTAAAATGTCTTCAAAATTTTTAATTTCCAACTAGGGCGTGGTGAGGGCCACAATCTTCTAAACTAGAACGGGGCACCAAACAAAGTATAACCGGCCACATATAATATTATGTACAAATGTATGTATAATTCAATAAACAAAATTGGGTCATTTTTATTTAACAATTTCTTTACCATATATAAAAAATATAAACAATAAGAACATTTTAATATCTTCTTTGTGTTATATAATTTTAAATGGCATATGATTAAGTGACATTTATACATATATAGTATATAAATGGTTAACAGTTTAATTATTTTTTTTTTACCCTAATAATTTTACTTTTATGCCACTGACTGCAATTAATCTAAATTTTATTATAGATTTGAATCAATGAATACGAAATGCGTGTATACTGAAGTATATGTATACAAATATACACACTCATGTATGTTAATATATATATGTGTGTATATATAAAAGGATGTTTTATTTTTCTATTATCTATTTTACCTTCAGTTTTTTTTTTGTGCATATAAAAGTTCGTTCATTGCCCTTTTTTTTAGAATAAATATCACTTCAATTATGTCCTCATTCCAATTTTCCATATATCTACATGTGTATACATATATATATTATAGTATATATATACATTTGTTTGTTGTTTTTATTATAGCATTTATTTATTTAAATTTTTTTTTTGTTATAGTTTTTGTTTTTCAAAAATAAGATCCTTTATACCCAGCAAAATAGTTTTGTTTGCTGATTTTGAAACTAAAATTTTTCAAAAAGTCTTTATTATTATGTGTTTTATATTTACATATATATCATATATTATACGTACATACAGACATACATATATTTAAATTACATAACAGTTATTCATGTGAATGTATAGTTAAATGTAAAAAAAATAAGTAAACTAGGTAGCTATATTGTATTTTATAAAAATGTTAATAAAAAAATTAATGGTTATAAAAGTTAAAAAATTACACCCACTATAAATAGATATACATTCATATTCATGTATATACAGATATATAGATAAAAAGGGGGTCAAAGCTTTCCACACACATAAGAATAAACATATACACACATAATTATACATATATTTTTTTCTTCTTTTGTATTCTATTCGCATTTATTGTTATTCTTATATTCTCTTATTGTTTTTCTTTAATATTATTGAATATATTTTACGTTATACCTACATTCTTGTATGAATGTATATTTCATAATATACTTAAAATAACATATATACATATATATATGGTATTTTATTTCTAATAAATGTAAGTAAAAATAGAAAACTACCATTTGCAAAAATTTTAATTTGAAAAGAATAAAATGCATTATCATTATTAAAGTGTATAACAAATATATTTCACTAACACAAACAAATGTTAAATAAAAATCAAAAACATATTTTTCATTGATTTTCAGATTTAATTGTTTATATTATGTGTATATATACATGTATATACATAATATATATTATACAATATACCATGTACATATTATATACATACATACGATATTATATTTTTAAAGCTCCAATAATAAGTATAATTAAAGAAAGAAGAGAAATCAAAAAATCAAACACAAAAAAAAAATGACAAAAAATCTGCCTATCAATGTTATATGCACACAATTAATATAAACTTACATATATAAAAATAAAGAAAAAACAAAAATTCGAATACCGGCCGGGTACCGGTGTAAAAATATTTATTTTTTTTTCGTATATTATGTAACTTGTACATTTTATATGACAGAATAAGGTGAGTGGAAAAATATTTTTATTATAAAAAAAAATATTTTATTCTTCATGCAATATACAATTTATATATACGAATATAATATGAACTTATATGTTTGAGAACATATGTTTATGTGAGTGCGTATTTATGCATAGTTTTTTGAATATAAAGTAAAAGAAAATTGTACTCTTTACCCATTAAAGTAGAGTTTTTTAATACCCCTATAAATATGCAATTTTATATAATTTTTTTAAAATTGCGAATATTTTAAATTTATAAGCGTGTTTTTTTTTTAAAAAAAAACACTCAAATATTTTTGAAAATATCTTTAATTAAATTAATTGAGTACAATATTATACTCACTACTACTCTGTATAAGCATATTTATATAAAATTCACGATCAATAGCATACACCACAACCGCAGACATAATTAATTATTATCTGTATCAAATGAAATTTATTTACTATAATTTCTCTTAATACTGTCACGGCACAATATTCCGATTTAACTTTATTTTTCAAATATTCAATTGTTTACTGACAATATACGAATATTTTACGAAAGTTTCTTTTTTAAATATTTTGAAAATGTCTTTGCATTCATAAATTTTTAATTATATATTATTAATATTAAATACATAATAATTATGACAATATTACAATATACTCAACTTTTATTTTAATATTTTAAATCTAAAATATTTTTATATTATAATTATGATATACTTGTACAAAATGAGTCAAGAATTTTAGTGTAGTAAAATGTAGTGTTGATAATAAAATTCAAATTAAATTTTACTACTAAAATAAATTTACATAATTTAAATTAAAAATTTTAAACGTGCCAAAATATAATATTGTTTACACTTTATGGCAACATAAATGGCCAATAAATAAAATTTTAAAATATCTCATTAAGAACAGACAAAATCAAATTAAATATATTTTTTTTCGTAATTATATTACAAAGTCATTGTATATATAACATGATATATATATATATATATAACATTATAACACAACTTTTTAAACGCACATAAAGTAATAGATTCACAAGTTATTTAATTATTTTTTATTTTTATTAATTATTTTGAGTAGACTCTAAAGTATTTGTATAAATTCTTGTATAAATATTGTACACGGTGTTATAAATGTTATATATTGTTATTTTCTAACAGTTAGTTTACATGTATTTTTGTTATGATTTTATGTTAACATGCAATTATGTATCTTGTCACGATATATTATGTGTTTATTTCACATAAGTGTATAGGGGACATGTAAGTACAATAAAAAATTATTTTTCATTTGGGATTCCTTTTTCACTTGAAGAAAAAAAATCTCGAAAGGAATATTAAAAAGCTCTGACATTTTTTTCCTGATTAATTTTATAATTTCTATTTGTAATTTGATGAATGTCGGTTAACCCCATCAAGAACGTGTTCAATCACATTTTGCCAATTTATTGAAAATCAAAAATTTTATACATTAAATCATTTATCATACTAAATATAAACATTAATGAGAAATTTCAAATGCATTGTACTCAAAATACAATATTTTGACTTGGCGAGGTTTTGGACTTAACTAACAAAAAGTTTTTTAAAGCAAAAATCGAATGTAAGTTGAAACAAATAAATTAATCACGTAAAAAATTTAAAACATGTTAAAAAATTTTAATATCGTATTTCTTAATATAACATTTTTTTTTATCATATTATATAACAATATCCTTATTTACATTCACATAATTTTATTTTCAAAACAAATCTTCTTAAAGCTTATTATGTACGCATATCGTATTTTTTTTTTATTCATTTTCCATAAATCAAAGAACGACTGTTTTGCATTTAAAGCAACCATATACACTTGAGATTTAAAAAAATACAAAGTTAAAATTTTCATAGAAGTGCGGACGGTATTTACGTTTTCCCTCCATGAATATGAGTGGAATAATCACGATATTATAAAACGTATTTTTAATTTATGTCTTAAAATTTGAAATTTAATATGAAAATAAATTTTGAATTATAAATAATTATGAAGTAATTATGTATGAAACGGTTTAAATTAAAATAAGGTAGGGTAGGTCATCTACTTTAATAATTATGTAATTTTGTACAGTGTTTAAATTTCAATATAATAAAACAAATTATTTCATGTACAGAAAAAAATGTTGAATAAAAATTTGTGATTTATAACAGACAACTGTAATATTTGTTTTATTCGCTGAATAATGGTACATACATTAATACTGAAAAAAAAACTTAATTTTCGACATATTTTTAATAAAAATAGCAATTTCATAAAGTATATAATGAATTATCAGCAAGAATTGTAATCCCAACAATTATTTACTATATGATAACAGTAATATTCATACCATTAATTATTACGATGCTATATATTAAAATGTGTAAATGAAAATCAAATTCGAACAATTGCTCTTTTAACAAATTTGCGTTAATTGGAAAATATTATCATGCTTTTTAAATCTGATATACTGTGAAACCAGTTCCTTTAAAATTAAGGGCTCATTTTAA
This sequence comes from Condylostylus longicornis, assembly GCF_029603195.1. Lineage (NCBI taxonomy): Eukaryota > Metazoa > Arthropoda > Insecta > Diptera > Dolichopodidae > Condylostylus > Condylostylus longicornis. The sequence goes on from NW_026577989.1 coordinate 131,959, forward strand.
AATTTTTTAAGAGAATTAATAGTTATTTTATTTTTCTATTATTTATCTATATGTTAAAATATTTTTTAAGTACTCGTATGTACTTAAAAGTTGCAGGACAAAATATGTGTACAGAATATTGTTAATTACATTCACATGTCATTTGCATACGTACACACATACGCGTTATAATATTTATAATTTCCGAATGAGTATACATGTATGTATGTAAAATTTTTTTAAAAATATTGTAATTATTTAAATGCGTTGATCATCTAATTTTGACAACGCACAAATCTTTTCAACAATAATATCTGTCTTCAAAAATAGATTATAATAAAAATATTTTATATATAATATGTGTGTGTAAATAACATAAATATATGTATGTATATGTATATATAAAATACACACGGTCATTTATATATTTGATGTCATATCGTAAAATTAATAAACATAATTCTTCATTAGTTTTTTTTTTGTTATTGCTGCTATTTTTTTTTTGTTCATTTTTTAGTTTTAAACAAATAAAAAAGATTATTAAATAACAAGCGATAATCTAATATTTGACCATTGACGTTGGAAGATTAAAATATTTAAATCTTTAAAATTTTATACCTCAACACATGAACATACATATATACATATACATACAATTATATAAAATATATTATAAATATTTTTTTTCCTCTAAACAATTTAAAATTCAAGCCCCCAATTTATTTGTTTTTTTTTTTCCTTATGCAAACATTTTTACTAGCTGTATATAAACTGTAGATAAACTGTATAACATTATAGAGCATAATAAATTATTTCTATCTACGTCATTACATTATTATAATAACAATAATCAAAAAAAAAATATATATATATATATAGAAGGAATAACAGGCAACAAAAAAAATAATTTTTTTTGACGAAAGAATTAAAAAACAAAAATATCAGAAAAGAAAAAAACACAAAAAAAAACAACGAATAATATTCAAAAACAAAAAACGGAAACACAATAAAATTCATTCAAAATTAACATTTTTTTCTGTAAGATCTAGTTTATAAATAGGACACTTGTGAAATGAAACTAAAAATTTTCTTTAAAATTTCTTTAAATTTTTTTTTTTTTAATTTTTGAGGAAATATGAAATTAATTTGAGAAAAAAATGTTTTACGTGTGTTGTCTTAATTTTTTTTTCCAAAACCTTCACAGTTCACATTTTTTCTTAAAGTACACCTGTACTCACAGAAAACTTAATTAACAAATTATATACATATAGGTAGATGTTATGTAATTGATCTTTTTATTATTATGGTAACACTAATCAAAATATTTTATACATAATGTGGCTCAAAAGTGAATGGCAACGCAAAAATTTTCATTTTTTTGCTAAAATATTGAAAAATTGTGTGCAATGATATTTGACACAACTTCAATGCAATGAAATTTGACAAATTGTCCCTAAAACATGAAAATATGAAAATAAGTTGACAAAATTCTAATGAAAAAAAAAATTCTAAATTTCGGATTCAAAAAAAAATTTAAAATTTTAAAACTGTAATTAATGATTAATAAAATATTGTTGCCATAAAGTTAAAAAATTTTAAAATTAATTTAAATTTATTCTTAATGAACTCACTAATTTTCATTGATAAATATAACACTTAATTAATTTCTATTAAATTTATAGCATAAAACAGCTGTGTTAGCGTTCTGTTATTAAAAGTTAATTCAATTACAATATTAAAAACTTTTTCTTCTAATATACATAAACAAAATATGGGATCAAAACAATATTTCCGGGAATATTTATTGCGTTACATATTCATGAGTAGGTAAAGCAACACTAAAGCTATAATATTAAAAACAATATGATTAAATAAAGAGAGATAAACATAATTTCCATAATATTTTGTTATATTACAAAAGGGAGATATTTCCTTGTATACGCGCCAGAAAAAATTTAGTCTTTGAACGGGTGCTTCGTAAATTTTGAGCGCGTTTTTATTTATTGACAGTACAATTCACTTACTATATACAATCAACACTAAGAACACTAAAAATCTCCGGATTTATTTTATTAAAATAATAAAAAAAATAATTTATGAACTGAAATTTTATTATTTCGCTTCTGAATTTAACTTTTAATTTACGGGTTCTCGTTTATTTTAGAGGAACATTTAACCAATTAATTATATTTTGAGCTAAACAATAAAAAATTAGTGAGTTTGAAAAATTCATTTATGAATTTTTAAATAAAAAAATTAAAAATATAAAGAGCAAAAAAATTTATATGTAATAATTTTGGGTAGCAAAAAATTTGGGAATACGCTGTCGTATTTGCGAAAACTTTTTTAACAATTAAATTATTTTTTACGATTTTTGTAGGTGTTGTGTTTCGTTAAAAAAAAGCACGTGCTTTTCCCCATAGAGGCATTTACGTAAATATCTAGTTTTTTTTTTGTTTCATTTTCGTTCTTAATTTTCCATTACTTTCTCTCATTCTCTCTTTAAAAAATTTTTCCCCAAAATTTTTCTCATTTTTTCAGCCACTCAAAGAGAAAGAGCTTTTATTTTACTTTTTTGAATATTTATATAATTATTACGAATATATGTAATATGTATGTTTGAAGTATGAAAAAAATTATTATTACAATAAGGGAAAAACAACAATGCAAAACAAAGTGAATTTTCAGTTTTAACAAATTAATGTCAACATATTGTTAGTAAAATGAATGTTAGTATATATGAAATATTTATAGTAGATTTACTGTCACATTTTTTTCCTCCAGTATCAGTGATTTACGACATGTACTTACATTTATGTATTTATACTATATACACAAGTACGTACCGTATTTTAATTTAAACATAGGTACATACACAATTGTAATTTTTCTTTCTGTTCTACACAACAATTATTGTTGATAGTATCAGGCTCCATTGAATTATTCTTTACTCTTTCAAAAACATTATACATTACATAAAAATTCCTATACATATTTAATACAATATTACGGTATTTTTCTATGACTATGGAACTTGATTACGAAATATTTGCTCGTTTAAAATTTATTTTGTCAAATATAACATAATGAAAATTATAAAATAAAAATAAAAAAATCTCGTAAAATTATTCAAAAAAAAAAAAATCTAGAAGAATCAGCTGCTATACGTATAACACATATGCATAAATGTACGTACAAAAATATAAGAGCATCAAAATAAATTTATTAGAAGCGAATGCAGTCAGTTAATTTATAGTTTTTATTTTTAATTTTTGTTTGTATTTTTCTTCTATTGTTTGTTCTGCCGGTCACAAATTCATTCCTTATGAAATGCATTTTTATAAATTTAAATGTAAACTTATTTTAAAATAGATGATAATTTAAAGCCGTTTAATGTTATGCAAAAATAAAATATTTTTAGCAAATTTCCAAGAAAATTAAAAAAATTAATATGCTCTAATGTCCGTTTGTAGTTCTACGTTACCATTCGTCCGTCCATTCCTTTGTTTGTTCATAAACTCTCTACACTGTTATAAGATAGTAAGCTGAAATTTTGTGCATAAATTGATCTTGTTGTAAAACCTTTCTATCGCCATTCCCCACAAAAGACTTTTGATTTCAAAGATCTAAAAATGCCACATTTTGACAATTTCTACAAACGTCGAAAAATAGCGATAACCTTTGTAATTAACCATTTTCTGTCATTTCAATTTTTGGCTAATTAATTTCTTTCACATAAGTAATAGTAATTACAATTCTTTCGATTTTGTTGTAATCCTAAAATTATGCAATAAGACCGAAAAATTAATGCACATATACAACAACATGATTATGAACTACTTCCGTTATCTAAAATTTTTATTCTAAAATGTGCTACTTTGCAAACCATTCTCCTGAACTCGGTCCGAATTTATATACTATGAATTTTATTTATGAATATTAAAAATATAAAATAAACTTTTGTTGTATAAATTTCATAATTATATTCTAAAAATGTTATGAAAATTTTATGTCTGTCGTTTTATTATTTCTTAAAATTTATGATTTTCAAATTTCGGTTTATTTAATATACCTACACATTTTTATGAATAACTTTTATTTCTAAAATAATTAGGATTAAAAATTATTGAAAAAAATTTCATTTTAGCTTACACACTTAAATTTATGAAATAATAAAATTCAACATTCTTAATAATTAACTTAGTAAATAAATTTAACTAGCACATAATTAAATTTACATACCATAGAGGCACATACATACATATGAACTATTACCGTATAATAAATAATTTACCAGTTATAATTTTAGGGTTGAATTGCATTGTAATTCCATATGCTTTCATATAATTTATGATTCCAAATTAACACATATACATAATTTTTAATAATCTATACATGTATATGTATGTATATTCAAGTATTTCATTGACACAATTATGTGTATATGTATATGATGAAGAATGTATAATAAACATATGGAGCTACTTTTAATAGAATATAACATAGTAAGAAGGACAGTTCAAAAAAATTTCAATACTTTAACCATGAAAAAGGAAACGATTATAAAGTTGAATAATCGCAGCTCATATACAAGGGTATTTGAAAATGTTGTGTTTCACCTATTTTTTTTACTTTTTAATTCTCAAAATGTTTTTGTATGCAATTACATATACATAAAATTCATATTTATTCATGGACTCAATTTTATATCGTTCTCCCAAATTCAAAATTTTCAATTTAAACTTTCAGAAATTTAAAATAATTCACAAATCGAAATGTTTTTTTTTTTTTTGAATTCATAGTTCAGTTTGCATAATTCCCGTTTTGATTGCATAATTTTAGGCTCACAAAATATTTCTTTTCCATCCAAGACTTCGGATTTTCCAAACAAAATTACTATTAATATTATGAGAAATTTTAAGTTTGTCTTAAATAATAACAAATATTTCAAAAAAAAAAATATTAAACTTACTTAAGGAAACCACGTTTTTAATAAATTTGAGAGCATAATTTGTCAAATCAAAAATATTAATTTCGATTTCGACATCCTTTTATTTGCGTATTTGAAATATAAATAAATTTTGTTTTAAAGATTTTCAAATATGATAATGTACAATTTTATACATACTCGTAATTATCTTAATTTCCCGATAAGTTAAGACTAAAAAAAAATTTTTCCAGAAAAGATTTAATTCTAATTGTAGAAATAATTTTAGGATAACAGAAAATTCTGTTATTCATCGAATTATGAATTTTCGAGTTTATATTTCCAATACATTATATTTCCAGAATAGTATACAACATACTAATCATTTCGAAAACTGAAGGAGTACGAAATTAGGTAACGCCTCTTGTAAGCCTTTCAAAAAAAATTTTATTCACAGCCAATATCTTTCTTAGAACGGGTAATGAAAGCAAGTATAAAAGCTCTATATTTATGAAAACAAAATTTAAACTCCGGAATATCAATTTTACTTAAGTGTATTCTTGTATATTTTTATGAATCACCCTACATAGAAAAAAACGTATACTATTGTCAAATAAAATATTCTGAAAAACAACCAATCTGATAGGTAAAATGTGTACAGTTTTCACATTATACTCTGTATAACAAAATGTTTTAAATTATTAAATAATTTTTTATTTTAAAACATAAATGTAATTTTAGCGAAAAAAAGTATAAACCAATCGAGAAATTTACGCGGTTTATTCGCATATTTTTGATTAATGATGAAAATATTTTTGTATATTTTATTTATTTAAAAAACAAGGAAAAAATTATATCAATAATTTCAAATCAATCAATCATATTTACCCAATAAAGATTTATACTACTATACATTATATTATAATCTTCGCAAAATATATTCAAACTGTTATACTCGTATACTTATACACTTTTATACACGTCCACGAATATGTACATACATAAAAACGCAAATGAACAAGATAAGAATCATATTTTTTAATCATGTATAAATTATAGAATATATTTATATACTTTTATATATATAACTGTAGAAAGTCAAAATATTTTTATATACAAAAAATAAAAATCATTTGATAATTTATTTTATAAAATCTTTAAGTGCTCTAAAGAATAAAATTATATGAAAATTAAATATTCAATTTAATATAAAAGGCAAATATACTTGCTTATACAATATAATTTTTGATTTATAATAAGAGAGATTCCATTAATTGAACGCGTTTTATAGTAGTTCTGAAGCAATGATTTGAAAAGTAAAATTTTAATTGTAATTTTATTCTCATTTATTTTAAAATTTTCTCATTTAAATTGTAATTTTAAATGAGAATAAAATTCGAAGCTCTAAACTAAAAGATTAGCAAATTATTACTTGAATTGTAAACACAACATTCCTTATAACACAGTAACACGAATGCGAATTAGCAACACACAGTATACAGTATAACACAGTATAATTAGAATGTTAACAAGGTGACAATTTTTAATGCTATTTTTAATTGTCACTGTTCAAAAACAATTAAGTATTACACAATTTGTCAGAAAAAATTTCATTAGAATTTGCAACACAATTTGTTAACTCTTATAAATCTTAAAAATTTACTCGACTCGAATAGATATGACTACATAGATTAACTGAAGTAAGCTATAAGTATGTAGATTATTTTCTATATTGCGTTACCTTAAAAAAATAATTCATTTTTAATGTATAAAATTTAGACTCTTGAATACTAACTATATTAATATACAATTGTCTAATTTAAAATTTATTCGAACTTTATTATTCTACAACGTTTTTCTGAATCCCAACAAATTATGAATTGCACTAAATTTGCATTTTCATATTATTATTCAAAATTTCAAAAAAATTCAAAAATCTAATAATATTATTAAATTATTAGAATTACAATAATAGCATTGCAATATTGTAACTTTCTTCAATTCACAAAAAAAATTTCATACAATTTTATTCGAATTAAATATATGTATAACAAAATTTTCACATACACATACATCAACAAACATAAAAATATAAATTACATTAAATTTGGGAAATTTTCTTAATTTCATCATAATACAGGATTGATTCTCATATAAATATTCGTTCATACATACATATACACAGAAAGTAAAATTTCATTTAATGGCAATGCACATGGCTATATTAAGTATAACAGAATATCTAAACTAATAATGAAAATTTTAATGCATTTTTATTAAAGATTAAAGTAAAAAAAATTTCCTATGTAGAGAAAAATCAAAAAAATTTCATATTATGATGAAATTAGAGACATTGTAAATGCTTATAGTATACAGAGATATACATATAAAGCAGGGGGAGATGTATAAAACTTAGTTCTATTCTAATATAGACCATATATGTGTATAACAATATTTCATAAAAAGAAAATATGAATTGCAATTTTTCTCATCGATGAGAATTTTGACTCAGTTATAATAATAGCAAAAGAAATTTTATATTAATTCACTAACACATAAGTACTATATATAAAACTGTTATACATATATCAATATTTATAAAAAGATATATTTATATATTTTTTTTATAATAAAATGCATATTTATTATACAAGAAGAAAAAAACATGATGAAATAATGTTTTTGATATAGAAATTGCAAATGCCAGGTACTAGTTTTATTAAAAACAACAAAAAAGCTTTTTCCTCCAAATACCCGGTTTTTTTTTTTGCTATACGAAAATTACATCTTTTTAAATTAAAAAATGAGGAAAAAGTTTAACTTTAAATTGTTGTTTTTACAATCTGAAAATTTTAGTGCATATACATGAACATACTATGTATTTATATGTATATACATGCCTGTTCGAAAATTATTACGTACTATGTAAATATTGTAGAGCAAAATTTGTATATACAACAACATGATATTATTAAGGATATCTGGCAATATTTTTCAGAATCACTTAAAAAAAATCAAGTAAGAATTCTATATTCATATAATGTATGTATGTATTTGTTGTGTATGTTAATTTTAATAATTTTAGTTTTAATGTCACAACATGATTCATCTATTTAGTTTAGAAAAAAATAAAGGATTAATACCCATAAAATGAAATTTTAAAGTTAAATTTGTAATTAAGTATACGAAATCCTTTGAAATTTCAAAAATAATTTGTCATTTTAAATTCCAAATGACATCAAAGTAATATATGAATTATTGTATATTAAATATATTGTTTTTTTAAATGTAATTAGTAATACATTGTGGTAGGAGTGTATAATAAATATGCAGAGTATATATTTTTGTATGCTCAACAAAGATTAAAAGTAATTGTCAAAAAATCACAGAAAAAAAATTTAATTCTATTCAAAATTTTTTTTGTTCCAATATTCGCCCATTTTTCGATATTTAGCGGTATTTCGAAAATTTCCAGAATTTCGAAAAATTTCCGATATTTCGAATATTTGCGATTTTCGAATTTATGCGAAACTATTAATTTTTATGTCAACTATTAATTTTTTCTTTATCATTAAAAATTCGTGACTTCAAATGTAGCCTATAGCATGGAAATAGCCTAGAAATAGTGTCGAATTTCACGATTTTCGAGTGTAATTATTTACGAAATTAAATTTATTTATTTAATTATGTCATTTCTGAAACTTTATAAGTAAATTTTCATAATTAAGAATAAAATTTTTCATCTCTATATTTATTACGATGATTTACAGAGTATAATGATCGTAAATATCAAAATGTAAGAGCAATATTAAAATAATATCGAACCCTTTTGAATGAGTTTTAATACTATATTTAAACTAAAATAGCACCCTACATTAACATATAATGTAAATATATGAAAAAAATTACTAGTATATACTTGTATTATAATTATATATTATAGCTCAACTGTTTCTATATGTATAAATAATAGCTTGAAGCAATTCATTATAAAATTTTAAGGATAACGGATAACTTAATTTCATTCGAAATTTATAATACGAGCATGTATTAACATATAGAATATACTTATGTATATATATATGATAGTAATAACGTAACTTAACCTATATTACAATAAATCATTTTTAAAAGTAATATTATAGAATTGAATATCCTTTTAAATGTCACCTATATGTAACAATACCTATATTTATGCATATGGAAAATTATTTATATATGCTTATTGTATTTACAGATTACTGTTATGTAATATAATATAATTTTTATTAGATTAAGGAATACCTATACATATATATTGTGTACAATCAATAATAAAAGGAAAAATATATATAGGGAAAAGAACAAAATTATTTTAAATTAAACTATATAAAAAAAAACAAAAATTTCAAGCCGAATACAAAAAAAAAATCGAAATGACGGTGGTGTGTCAGTTGAAATTTATTGTATTGGCGCCATGATATTTTCTTTTTTGTTACAAATTGAAATTTACATGCATATATAAAAAATTTGTTAGAAATTTAGATTTTGTTAATAATTTGCTGGATATCGTAAATATATACAATTATAGACACTTATTCATTATTTATAATGGAATATAAGAATCGGTAATTTTTATTTTGATTTATTCAAAAAAAAAATAGTAACTTCATTTGATATACTAGCGATCAAACACTAGAAAAACAGAAGTTTTTATTAAATAGAAAAAAAAATCTCGAACTTTTGATCTTTAAGAATAATCTTTAAGAATCTATATATTCTATATATATACAATAACAATTAAAGATTTTTATAAATAAAATATTTTATTTTTACACATTCAGAGTAAATTATTAAATATTTTGAGAAAAAAATGTCAAATATAAAAAAATTGAGAGAATATTAAAAAATTTGCAATTCACAATTTATATTTACAATACTTTTTTAATTTACTCTAAATGGACGTATAACAAGTCTGTCATAACTATACTTATATACATAACCCTGTAAGGTTATCCCTTTCTCCGAATTGCCATTGCGGATCGTTACAACCCTGAACTGTTAATACAATATTAGATCACCTATATTTTTCATAATTACCTGACCCGGATTTGAAGACATTAGAATGGAAAAGTTGATACTATAACGATTATCGTATATCTATTGAACAGAACACAAAATACTTACAACCTTAAAAATTATATTTCAGAAATTTATAAAAATGTACTTGAAACTATTTGAGTTTAAACATAGTTTAATAAAGCTTAGAAGAAATATTTTAATATTTAAAATCAAATCTTTTAAAAAGCTCGGTTTATATTAAGATTTAATAGGAGGAAAAAAATATTTATTAAGAATTTTTTTAAGCATTAAAATGCTACTAATTCATTCCACTTTGTTTTTTTTTTAATTCCACATTATTTGTATAAATAATTCTGAATTTTTTTTTAAATATATACATAGATATATGTTTATATAATAAAAATGTATATTAATTTTTTTAATAAATATTACCTAGATTTCAAATCACGTGGATTAAATAATTTTTTTTTTGTTTGGTATTTTTTTTCTTATAAAACGAAAAGCTTATAATGTTTAGCTCTAGATATAGCAATCCTAGATCTATAAGATTTTATATAAAAAATTATATTTCAAAGAAATAAACCTGTGGTGAAAATGGGATAGCGAATAAAATAAAAAAAAAATTATGCGATTGATACGACACTTAGAGATAAAAAACAAAAAACAAAAAAATTTGCGATATTAAGATGCAAAAAAAAAAATTTATGCCGGTGTTAATAGAAAAAAAAAACTGAGAATATTGAAAACTCGAACTCATATACAAAATTACGTTCATATAAACAGAATTATATAGTTATTATTAATTTATACACGCACTATATATATTTCAAGAAAAAAACTTAATTGGAATTTTAAATTTTATTCTAAATAAAATATATAACCACTTCTAATTGAAAAATTATAATACAGATGGTGTATTTGGCATGCAAAATCTATATAGCAGCAGAATTTCTGATACGTTGTAAACACATATAGCTGGGGTAATAAAATAAGAACTCTTAGAATTCAAAATATTTTTATAAGTGGTGAATATTCTTATATAATAGAGATTCGGTTCATATAAGGCATTATTTATTTGTGGGAAGAAAAAATTCCCAAATTCATGTAGATTTGTAAATAATTTGTAAAATATTAGGGTAAATTATGGTATGTTCCGAATAAAAATGTCCTTATATTTTTTAAATTGCTTTGCAGAAATTTTGTATCGAAGTTAATTTTGATATTACTCTATATTTTTATATTTTAAATAATATATACATTTTATTTAAATTCTCAGCTATAACTTAACCCATATCAATTACACTCCACCTAGCGTTTATTTAAATAAGTAGTAAATAAGTATTATGCTGTCATTGTAAACAAATATTTGACAGTGTTATTATACAAAATATAGAACACTTTTATTTAAATTTACGTTTAAACGTTTAATATTTTTTAAGCCACGACTAATAAAATATCGAGTTATTCAAAAAAAAAAACATTCAATTCAAATATAACAAAATGTTTAACAATTATATTATGCGTATGACAATATAAGATCAAACGAAATTTCAAGTTTTTAAGCTTAATTATTTAAATAATTTTCAAATTTACTGATAGGCTATTGAAAAGACTTACAAATAATATCAAAAAATTTATACTGTCATATGGTTTATAGGTTTATAACGTTTTAAAAACACCAATAATAATTGTTGCTTTACTCATTTAATTGCTGTAAAAATACCGACTCATAATCTGTTAAATAAATAATATTTAACAGATTCCAAAAAAAAAAAAATTATTTTTCTTTAAATTAATTTTTATTTATTTCACATTTATTATTCCAATAATTAAATTTATTTTATTTAACGTGTATGCATTTATACGCTTAATATACATATATATATATATATATATATATATGTATATATATATATATACATATATATATGTATATATACATATACATATATATATATATATATATATATATATATATATATATATATATATGTAGTAGGCATTAAAATATTATGTAAAATTAATTATAAATTTCAAGCATGATGCATTTATAATTTCTATTCTTAATATTTGAAAAAAAAAAAATGTTTATTTTTTTATTTTATTTTCTATTTTTATTATTTTTAATTCATTTATGCTATTTAAACATTGCATATACACGCATTCATATGTACATACAAACGTGTTCATTTAAATTTAATGTAAAATGTCCAATTAAAACTGATTTTTGTTATAAATAAAATAAAATAAGAATTTCATAATATTAAAAGCAAATTTTCTATTTATATAATTGGAAGTTAAAAATTTATTTTTTTCATAATTTAAAAATAAATAAAATTTTTTTTTTTTAATTTATTTGGTCTCTTTAAAACACCGCATGATATTAAAATAAAAGTTTTATGGTAAATTTGTAAATTAGCGCTACCTACCATACACAACAGATTCTTAGCTTTTTAAAAATTTTCACATAGGGTGGTGGCTCACAACTGGTGGTGGCTCATGAATAAGAAGTTTACCCTACATAAAATAAACTCTTAAAATTTCTTAATATCTTTGCAAAGATGTTATGGAAGTAAGGAGATTTAAAATATTCTAATATGAAATTTCTTGTAACTTAAAATTTTGATCAGTATTTTCTATTCATATAAAGCTTAAGAATACTATACTAATTCGCATTGGGCCGTACATTTCCTTCTGAAACGGAAAAAGCATGGAAATTTTGTACATATTTTTCTATTGAATTATTATAGCTACTAAAATTTCTCAATAAATTCCTTCCATTTCTGGTATTCCAAAGGGTAATAATTTTTAATTTAATAAAATGAAGACTAAAATGATCTTAATTCAACCGTCTTAGATATTCACTATTACATTATTTGCCAATAAAATATTTTCGTTAAATATCAATTGAAATTTATTTAAAAAAAAAAAAATAGAGACTTACCTTCGTCGATATTTATTCCGGTGGTACTGTTCCCATTTGAAATGTATGCTGTTCCAGTTGTCGCATTTATTTCGTCCTGTTCTGTTATTGATAATGTGCGCCATTGAGTTCTTTTCTTCGTTCCTTTCTTTCCCATTTAAAAAATTATTCCAGTTTTAATTGATTTTTTTTGTTTTTGTTTCTTCCTTCTTCTTTTGTTTTTTTTTTTTTTGTGTTGTGTTTTTGTTGTTTTTTTTTTTTTTGCAAATTAATTAAAAATCACCACCGCCAATACACGTTTCACAAATAATCAATAAAGCACCAATAAAAGAATATTTTTTTTTGGTTTTTTTTTCCTTTTATTCTTGTTTCGTTTTTTTCCTCCTTTTAATCCAGAATAATTTTTAATAGTTAACTTTTCTATGTGTTCTCTTATTTTGTATATGTATGTAGGTATATGCTTTAAAAATTTAAAATTAAAAAATTTATTAGATTATGTAATATTGCACTTTTTCTTTATATAATATTAATAGTCATATTTTAATATAAAAATATATGTGTGTGTGTATATATGCGATATTTTTCCAAAAAAATTATATAAGTATGTGCATATGTGTATACATATAGATACCGATAAATTAGCCGGTCTTAATTATTTATTTTTTTTTTTGTTTGTTTTTATTTTAGTTTCTCTTCTCTTTGATCACGCAATAATTAATTCGTTTGTCTCTTATAATAACAATGATAATTGTAATAATGTTACGATAGTGTTAAACTACAGTAGCGCCAATTCATTTACATAACATAAAATGTAGATTTTATTAATATTAATTTTTTTATATATCTTGTATGTATTTTAATTTCTTATATTATTTACACAATATTTTGTTCGAATTACTAATTAATTAATTTTTATAGCATAAAATAAATGACATGAAAAAGCAAATTAATTTTTTTTTTAATTTTATTTATTAAGACACAGAAGATCGGTCAAAGTTTTTTATTGAAATTCTATATAATAATATGTATATAGGTATTTAAACGTAAAGTTAATCTCAGCAATTTAACTATTGACATTTATCGTACAGTCACAACAATATTGTGTTCATGCACGTTGCGCTGACAAAAAACAAAATATTTTCCAATAAATTTGAAAAAAACAAAAAAATTTTTTTTTATTTAATAATTTTACTTTCTTAAAAAAATTCTTATTTTTCTTGTTTTGTCAAAAATTTATTCATCCAGAAAAAAATAAACACAATTTTTATAACACTTATGAAGCGAATTAAAAAAAAAAGGATTTTTCTACAAAGCAAACCGCAAAAGAAAAAAAAAATTTTTTCCCAATTAATTTCTTTTATACATTGTATATTTATAATATTAAGCCATTAATATATCCGCGAGCCAATAACCGGCACGGTAGATCTACGACGAACGACTACGACAAAATGATTTTTAATTTTTCTCTAATCGCGTTGCGCGATGATTTCGCGCAGTCCTATATTAAAAACAAACAAAACAAAAACACATAATAATATCAAATATAAGAAAAGTGAGAAAATTTATAAATATTATATAGATACGTACGAGTATATGTTTGTATAACAACAACAACAACACAAAAAACAGAAAAATAGAAATAAAAACAAGCGTTTTGTAAGCTTTAGAACGAAAAAAAAAATGTCAAGAACAAAATAAAATCACTAAACATAATAAATGTGGCCTCAAATTAGGATGGTATTAATTTTATTTTTTTTTTTTTATTTAATATAAACGTGTTTCTATACATAATTAATGAAGAGAAATCGGAATCGCATTGTGAATCTATTTTTTTTTATTTTTTTCCTAAAACGTTTAATTAAATATTTTTTTGAAATTTATCTGTAGATTCCAATAAATTATAAATTTCTAAGTTCAAAGTTTATCAAAACTTTTATCAAAAAATAGAAAAGTAAAAATCAAACAATGTAAGAAGTTCAAAATTTTTTATAACAGTAAAGCCTTCATTTACGAAACATCTTGTACGTATGTAAGCGAAAATTATGAATATTTGATTTTTTTTTTGGAAAAGACTAAACTAAAAACTGTAATTCTTGCTGAAAACGACAAGTTCCCTCGTGGTTTACAGATAAACAGAAAGTAACTATGTTACGTTACATTACGTTGCGTTATGCTGCGGTACGTTGCTTTAAGTTACTTATGTTGAACTGAAAAAAAACTCTGAAGATGATAAAGTTTACGAAAATATGATATAGATATTTTAATCCATCCTGAAACATATGCTTTTCTCCTCTTAATATTAATTGTTTCTTTTCAATTTTTGTTATCTTCTCATACTCTCTTTTTATTTTGTATAAGATTCTAAGTTTATACTGAATAATAAAAACGGTAAATATAGCTATTCTTAATTTCATTTAACACAAAAACAAATGAATATTCCTCACTTTCTTCTTCCTTTCTTTCTTTAAAAAAAAAAAAAAACAAATTATTCTCTCAATTTTTTGGCTAGAAAATGAGATTTTTATGTTAATTCTACAACCTTTCATTGTTATACGAGTATATTTTAGAGACATTTATGTAATTTATTATTTTATTATAAATTTCACTTTATTTTAAAACTTTTATTTTTAGTTTTGTTTTTGATGTAAAAGGAAAATTCTAAAAGTATCAACAGATTTTTGTAAATTTTAGTTAATTTTAAACAATTAAAAAAAAAATATGCAATCATGTGATCAAATATGCATAGTATTTCTTAAAGTAGAACCACTATAAGATGACCACTCAACCAAGAAGAAAGAAAAATGACCGCCATATTGGTACATATTTAGAAAAGAAATATGGAGGCGGGAAATATAAAGACGGTGTTATTAAAAACGCATTTCCCCGTAGCAATTGTTACTTATTTCAAGGACATTGGAAATCTGGTCGGATTATTCAGGTGATCTTGCTACAGAATCAAAAATTTATGGAGGTTTTACTATATTTTAAATATCATGCTTACTCTTATATATTAATTTACAATTAAATTAAATTATATTTGGTTTCAGAATAAATTTCAATAACAATATAAAAGTGTATGCATATAAGAAAGTACTTTATTGGAAAGATGTGCGGTACTAAAAAACATAACAAAATGTTGTGAATAACTGCCAAGAAATTTTCACTCATTACTCAAAAAAAAAACAAAGAGAAGAAAATAAGTTGCATAATTGTACACATTCATATTATTATAATTTCACAAATTAACGAAAAATTTCTAATTTCACAAATTCTTACAGAATTATTGTGAACATATTTATTAGTAATAATAATGAACGTAAATCGAGTAATGACATGCGCTACCGCAATTATATGTCAGAAGACAGACTATTTGACTGAAATTTTTGTTTTATTTTATTTATATGTAAAAAAATACCTACATAATATTTGTGTACATATACGTTTTAGACGTGTTTTTAATTTATTTGTAAAAATAATTATTTTAAAATTAAATATTATTTATATATCTTATATATGCTATAAGACACTTAAATTAATTAGAATATTTAACGTACGGTTAGATTAGAAAGAGAAATACATAAATATTCAGTAATAAAAGTGAGTGACATAATATTATATTTTATACTAGAAAACTAATTTAATATCAGCTATATAACTCATTCTCTTTTATTTTGACTCAAAAGCTTAAAACTGTTTTCAGAAAAAAATCATATTTTGAGAAACTTGAAGATAAGATAAAAAGAGATGTTTATATATTTAATTAACAAACCAGTATTGAGTATAATGCTTGCGGGCTCGGGAATAGGCAGTGTTTTTATCAATCTTCTCTCTTAAAATATTAATGAAATATATACAAATGTGTTGTGCACACACAAAAATTTTAATACACGAATTATTGAATGAAATGCATAATTTGTGAGAGGAAAAACTATATATGTACCACGTGATTTTATTTTGAGTTGTAGTTAAAAGTATTATGTAATTTAATGTCTTTAATATAAAATTGTAGAAAAGTAGCAAATTTAGCAAGTCATATTTTTTTTATTTACATATTTACTTTTTCTTTAGATTTTCAAATTAATTTCGATAACACTTTTAGCTTTTAGATTCGGACGCATGGGATTCCACCAAGAATTTTTATAAATTTTTTTATAAATTTAAGAATTTAATTGGGTTCATTTTACAATAACATAATAATATTTTCTTAATTTATTCATATATATATTTATATAAATATTGCGGTTACACTTATGTAAACACATAAGTGTTTACATAAGTGTGGCTGTGGCTCTTAGACCATCATCAAATATCCCATTGTAGATTACCTATATCTTCAACCACCCAGTTCTTCTGATACAGAATACCGCATAATCCCCAGTATCAATTTTCGTTACCCTGTCCAGCTCTATCACACATTTCGGCAACTCAAAAATATGAAAGAGCTTCTGCTTTCTGTTAATGGTAGTTGACAGAATTCGGATTGAAGAAAAAATCCAGCCTAGCCGCATACTTATAGTCAACGGCAAATGTTGCGTGTAGACCGTACTCAGATATATCGCCATTAACTCTCGCCCAGTATAATAAAATTTTCACACATAATAGTGTTTCAATATCCATTTACAATTTTCTCGAAAAATCTTCACAGTAATCTGGAATATTATATTCCTGTAAATGGCTCTGACTATTTGTTGTTACATTTTGTAAGATAAATGTTATCAATAAAATTAATTTTAAATGCGTATATAACACATTATGCCGCATGGCGTAATGAAAAAACGTTAATTATTTATTTATTTATTAAATATATTGAGCTATTTTAAAAATTTTATTTTGTTAGAGCATAGAGTAAACAACTAATTAAAAACAATTAGTAAAAATATTATAACAATCTACTCGTAATATTGTATAGACTAGTACACGCTTGTATTGACATAGGCATAAATCTACATAAAAATATATTTTAATAAATATATCAATTGAGCATAAATGTTAATATAGGTAATGATTATGTAAATAAAAATAATGAAATATATAGTGAAATGATCAAATACACAAGTGTATGTATATTAATTGTGTGTCTATGTTGATGAGTAAAATTCTAGTAAGAAATTGAGAGCTAATTTCGCATTAATTATAGAGAGTTAATTATTTGGAATTGTAATTGATTAAAGTAAAATGAGATCGATTAAATTTTACACAATACGGAAGTATTCAAATATAAAACAATATGAGTAGTGCACAAGGAAATTAAAAGGAAATTAAAAGGAAAATAATAGGAGGAACAAGGCTTTATGGATGGAGGCCCGCACGTACTCGTAGGTTAATCTGGCCTTGCTGGCTGGAAAATTGTAGAATGAGCTATTGACGTATATTGTAGAGAGTCTACCTATTGGTTGTAGTGCTTACGCGTCACTGAAATGGGTCACTGTAATGTCAAGATGTTGCGGAGCTAAAGGAATTATGATGTTTACCCTCTGAACCTACCCATCTCTAATGGGTAGAAGGGGATGCTTCTTGTTGAACTTCTTTTCGGGTTCTTACTTATTTCACTCGTCTTCCCTACGACCACTAGACTACTGCGACCACTCTCGTTTGCAATGTTTACTATATATTATAGTTGCAAATATATGGCATTGAAAATCTATTTTATACATAATTAATTAAAATTGAGCATAATTATTCAATTGTCAGCTTAATCAAATTTGTAATTTTCAAATGTTTCAAGATAATATACTTTCAAATACAAGGTAAATTAATTATTATTTAAATTATTATAAATAAAATGTGTCTAATCAATTCTAATAACTATTTATTATTCAAAATTTTATTGTGCAAATAATATACGCAATGGTATAAGTCGTCTTTACATTATTTATAAATTAGATTCATTAGAATAATTTTAAGAAAATATTGTTATATTTGCAAATAGACTTTAATTATAGCAAGTATACACCCATATTGACACAGAACGAAATAATATAATATGTAAATTAATTATATTAATTAAAAACTCTGTATTGTATTTGAAGTATGTTTATAAAACCAATGACACCTTTATATATTCATATACGTACGGCTCTATATGTGATACTAAAAGTAATTAAGTGAAATGATGGTGTAATTATATGCAAATGAATGCGTCCTATATTATTATACTTAAAATACTTTCACAAACACCAGGAAATTTTTGTAGAAAGCGCTATTATAATGAGTAGACAAAATGAACGTCTTGAAAATCAATAAAGTATGTAAAAGAAGACTAGGAGACTATTCCGATTTGTTTGAAGTTCCAAACTCTTAACGCCATTTTTTTCTATTCATTTAGCAATTGCGTTTTGTAAGTTCCAATTTTTCATAAATAAAAGTAAACTCAAATCTTGTGAAAGAATAACATTTTAATTTACTACTTCGCCTAAAAGTATGCAATTCCCGGAAAATATACAAACAAAAAAAATAATAAAAAATAGTACAAATAGAACATAGTCCTTACCAAATTTTTTAAGAATTGCAAATAAAGTCTTTTTGTTAAAATGCTAACATTTTCAAGAGCCCTGAAAGCTCAAAAAAGACGTTTTTTTTATTTTAAAATTGCAGTTGAAATTATTAAATTGTGTAGCAATAGACCAAAGTTACTGCACATTCCGAGGGTATTGACAATTTTAATAATTATATTGCGTATTTTTCATCTTTTTTTAGCACTTTTCCAAAATTTTTTTGAAAAAAAGTGCTTATTAGTTTCACTCTGTCCGTCCGTCCGTCCGTCCGTCTGTCCGTGTGTCTGTTTACAAAACTTCTACACCCTTGAAGATAGAAAGCTGAAATTTTGTACGTACATAGATCTTTACTAGAAACTTATTTCCATAGAACAAAATTTTCACCTATCTCCCCCCCTCTAGAAGTTATACCCCCCAAAATCCTAAAAATGGCCTTTTTTAACTATTTGTTGCAATGAAACCATAAGCATTTTTTAAATTTTGCAAACGCATAAAGGCAGCGGCTTGCTTCTCCTAGCGCGGTATACTATGGTTAAAATTTAGAAAAACAAAATGGCCGTTCAAATTTACCGTTATCTAAAGTCTTTTTTTTCCAAATTTTTAATGTCGTTTTTCTTCTAGACCTCAGCCTGTAGAAGCTTGAAATTTTAGGGGCTTTAAGACATTAATAAATAGTTCATTTCGTTAGAAAAAATTTTTCTCTCTCAAGTGACCGCCTCTTGAAATTTGTAAAATTTGAATATTTGACACCGTATATTTCCGAAACCGCAAGCTTTTTCAAATTTCTATAAACACAAAAAACTAACGATAAATTCCATTACATTAAAAAATATAATTATCTTTCTTAACTCACACAATTAACCCTTAAAATCGAGCATTATGTTAACCCTACTTTATATTAATTTTTGCTTTATTTCAAAGACTGCATGTATGAGTCATCCTAAATATATGCAATCCTAGAAATAGTTTTGTATATGAATGAAAATAATTTTAATAGTGTGATAGGTATACATAGACTGTATTTAAAAGCAGAATTTTCACTTGTTGAAGGGAAAAGTGCTATAATACAAACCATTGGTTTGACCCAACTTTATTATTTTTTAAGCTCTATATGAAAATATGCATATATTTCCATCCACACACTACACATACACTAATATATCAAAGAAAACTTTTGTGGTAGAAGTGTTTTGCAAATATTTATTCTACTCGTCTAACGAACTAAATGCAAGTAACATAGTGAAAATTCACTTGATAAATTCATCTAACATGATAATGTATATTCGTATAGTAGACGCATATAGTCGCGTAAATGCGCAAACGTAAAAATTGCAATAAATTCCATTAACAATTCATTTATTGACTTCAAAATAAATTAAAATACTTTTTTTTTTTGTTTGCTTCCAAATGTTTTGTTATTTTTCGGTAATTTCTTTCAAATTAAAAATGTTATTTTTAAAATATTTATATTTGTATGTATGTATGTATGCAGGTATATATATTTGTATTTACGTGTTTTATTTGTTATTACGCTTGTTATTCGATGTTTTAAAATAGAAAATTAAAAAAAATAAGAATAAGAAAATATTTTTTTCTTTTATAATTGAATGTAAGGAAAAGTGCTTTTCTCTTCTTTTTGTTATAATATATATACCTACATGGGTATATTTATGTAAATATATACTAATATGTCAAACATTTTCGGTATATTATAATGGTTATATGAAAAATTATTTATAGTGACAACGACAATAAAATTATAAAATAGAATGTGAAAAGAAAAAATTAAAGACAGAATAGAATTATTGTATATACATAAGTGTTATAAACATATTTATGTACATATACATACATATGTATATATGCTTGAAAAAGAGTTTGGGAACAGGGTTCCATCATTTAGTTCCATAAATTTTAAAAAAATATTTAAGAATATTGCATAATTTCATAAAAATATAAAGTATACAGATTGTTTGTCACTAATACTGTTATAATATTAAAGAATAAATATTGTAATAAAATTGGATTAAAATGATAATCTGCAAAATACCACATTTCCTTCAAACGATTTAAGTCTTTTAACACATTGTTGACCGGCAATTTTACTGAAAATTTATCTCATGTCACCGGCTACTATTTCGTAATTGAATGTAGAAGTAAACTAATAAAAATAAGTATAAGTCGCTCACTTCTGATACAGTACCATTTTCACAGTTACCACAATTTAATTTATAATCACTCTGACAGTGTTTCATATAATGTACACTAATTATTTAATATTTAAAATTTAATTTTCGATTTTTTTTAGGGTTGCATGGCAGCTACTTGAACCTCTTATTTGAATTGGTTAAATTACAATAGCAGCTATGTCACGATTTCAAGTTATTAGGCGAACAGACGGACATGTCTATATCAGCATTAATTTTTGAGCTGATCCATTACCAGTACGTAAAGCAAATGTAGGGTAAAGCAAAATTATTTTAAAATGAAAATTATTTTATATTATTCTTATAACTAAAACTAACACATGTTAAATCTTAAAGAAATCTTAATTATATTGAAAGTGAATCATAAATTCAATGTACATTTGACCAAAATCTTTAATAATTTTACGGAAGCGTGTAAAAATAGAATTTTTCCGAATAGTTTTATTGTTACTCGTCATTTTAGAAATTTATTTCGAAAATTTATGTTTTCATGTGTTTGTATCTATTAAAATTTATTTTCTTAAAATCAATGTTTTAATTTTAATGTTACAATTAAAAAAAATAAAACATTTTAATTAAATTTTTAATTGTATATTTTATGTACAGCGTTATTATAAAAATTTTTGAATTTTTTCAGTGTAAAACTTCATATTATAATAATTATTATGAGAATTTCTTTATGTGAACATGGTAATAAACAATAAAAATAAAATTTAAAAATAAAAAAATATAATGCACATTTATATATACATATATATATTTATACATATTTACATATATTTTTTTTAAATTTATATGCATATAATTTGTTTTTGAAAATCATTTATGCATGTATGTATAAAAACCATAAATAAAGACTATAGTCGTCTTTAGGATTATTTTTTTTATGAAAATATAAAAAAAAAAAAGAAAAATTTTTAAATATTTCATCATCGAAACTTTCAAAAATTATATATATATTGCAAACATATGCACATATGCATAATTTATATATAAATGCCTAAAAGTATAACAATAATATGTGTACGTATAAGTATAAGAATGTCTTCTTCTATAAATTGTTTTGGGTTTTCATGTTGACGTTTTCGTCTCGTTTATAATTGGATAAAATACATATATCATACTTTCGTATATACATATTGACTTATGCATAATTGCATTAATATAAATGATAGTATGTACACATATTATTACGCTAAATGCAGAAGGTTTTGCAAATATTCTATTTAATTATAATAATTTAAATTTCGACTTATAGCGCCACTAGTCTTTGCATTCTGATTCTATTTACAATAATAGTATACACTACTATTTGCACTTAACCCGCAATGTCTATTATATGTACGTGTTGTACGACAGAGCTAGGACAGTTAACCAAACCCTTTTTTAAGAAATTTTAATGAAATAATTAAATAAATAATATTATTAAACCTTTTGCAATATATTAAATATTTACACATAATATTATTTTTCTTTTTCTTCATTTCTCATTTTAATATAATCACACAGGATCAAGTTCATTTCACTGTGATTATTAAATGCATAACATTATAATTTTATATTACTGTTTACTTTACATAAAAATTCCATTTCTCATATTATGGTTGATCGCGCTCTCTAATTTAGTGCATTTATTCAGTACACAGAATTGTTGAATACATACTCTCTCTCTCTCACTTCAATACATATAAATGAGAACAACTTGTTATTCAATAAGAGAATTTAATTTTCTCAAAATTATTCTCTAATTTACCGAAATTATAATAAATTTTGAAATGCAAAAATTTAATTTTATTTTATATTTTTTTTCATTATTTTTAGTAAATTTTCTCTCTTAATACCGTACATTTCTCTCTTAATTATGTCAGCATTATAAAGTAAATATTTTGAATTTGAAGAAAATAATATTTAAATTATTTCTCTGTAATATTGTGATAGAGATTTGTTAAAAAACACTTAAAATTTGTCATATGATTACATAACAAGTGAAAAGTTCACGTGAAAATTTTTTTTTATATTCAATTAATCGATATTTTGTTTTTTACATGCATTTGTGCAGTTACTTTTTAGTTGCTTTTTTTATTATAAAAATTTTTAGTATAGAACTTTAATATTATGTGTGGATATATTTTAAATTCAAGTATTTTTCTTTCTTTTTTGCCAAAATGCACATAAACTATACTATACTATAATTATATTATAGAATACATACATATGACTATACATATGAGTATATGTACACAATATTCTATGTAATAAGATAAAATAGGTTAAGTTTGATACTCAAGAATTTTCTTTTTATTGGAAAACACTTTGCTTACAGTGCAAAGTTTAAAATGCATCGAAATATGTATATGTTTGTATGTGTATATGCAAATTAAAGTACAAAAAACGCTACTATACAACATATAGGTGCACTGTACAACATTAAACTTAATTATATAACAATAGAAATGTGTATTCATCACAAATTAAATATCCGTCAATACAAACGTTCGGTCTCATATACATATATATTTATATTATGTAATATTATAAATGTGCACATTATATTTGTTATATTTTCATTATTTGAGGCTATTAACCCCTACCAATACATATTCAATTTTTATGAACAATTTATTGTTTATGAAAATTTAGATTTTCTTTCTACCAATTTACGGTCTATTTTCTATAATGAACATCTATTTAATATATATACAAAATGCTTTCCTAATCACATTACTTTTATATAAATTCTAACACAGTATAACTTTTATACATTTTAAAATTTGATTATATGCAATGAAAAATCTAAATTCAATTTAATTTTGAAAATGTAAAAAATATAGTGCTGAAATTTTTTAACAACTCACTGTTTATAAATAATCACATTAATGGTATACAATAAAAACGACAGAATAATAATATAACGCCAAGTTTTATGCAATGTCAATAATATCAACGATCTTATAATAACATATAGTTATATGTATATAAGAATTATTCATTTCTACAGCACTAAAATAATATAGTATGTATTTAAAATAAAATAAGACGAAATCAATTTTTATACCAAACTAATAGTATTATGAATTTATACCGATTAGTGGTGGGCTTTAATAAAAAAAAAAAAACGTGCCAACATATAATAACAATAAAATAAATATGTATGGAGACACAATTGGGAATAAGTGCGGTAATTTTCATATGTATATTTATAAAAAATATTAGAAATAATTAATAAAATAAAAATAATTGCTTTTAAGTTTTAATTTTAAATCTTATTTAGTAACATAAATATTTTAATTGTTTTAAGATTTTCAATAATCAGACGAAAATTATAACAAAGCTACAAAAAAATCAAACAGTATTTATACATACATACAAACATATATATATAGGTTTTTGTTTAGTAAAAAAAAACATAGATGACACTGTAATTTTTCTAATCGAACATTACAAACGAATTACGTATTAAAACATCATCAAATTTTAATCAAATCAAACAAAATCAAAATTTTAATAAAATCAAACAAAATGTTTGAATATTAATTAGTGATTTAAACTGAAAACTATAACAAACGCAGAATCTAGACTTCAAAGATTGTTCATAGATTTTCTTTGACGAATACTAGTTTGATTTTTATTTATACACGAAATCCACAAATGCTTGCCATCAATGGTTCCAAACAACCCTTTGAACACTGTTTCAAACAATTGTTTACAACAAAACCGTTCGAACAATGTTTGATGTTAATTTTTTCGGCCGTTCGGAAAATACTTTTAATTTTCTATTTATGTTTTCTTTAATTACTACGTATGTATGTACATATTTTGCTAAATAAATGCAAACATAGGTATACATAGGTATATAATATATAAAATAATCCATTTTTAAAATATCGCCAAATAATTAACAGCAAGATTTTTTGCAAACTACTTATGATTTTAGCAAATGTGACGTAAAGAAAAAAATTTTTTGTTATTTTTTTTTTTTTGCACAAAAAAAAAATTATATTTTTCAACTTAACAACAAAATATTGTAAATAAACAGAATAGTATGATTTGAAGTCTCTAACACATGCAATCCATTAGCGTATGATGACACGCAAATAAAATTCGTTTGTTTTATAAATACTATATGTAATGTCTATTTGTAAATATATTTGTATTAAGTGTATGAATATATATAAAACATTTTTTGGTTAAATTTAGATAAATATTGTTATGCAATATACCGAAAGTCAAAATCCTCTATATAATCTAAAATATATTTTGATATACAAGTATAATACTCGTACGTACGCGAGTATATGTACACGAGTTCAAAGAGAAAATGAAGAAAATTAAATGTTTAAAGAAAACACCTGCGTTTTTATAATAGCATATAATATGTAATTAAATTTATCCTTATAGATATTAAAGTAAATGTTTCCAGGTATCTATATATTTATTATTATCGATTTTATTAAGTAACTGGAGAAGTATATTAATATTAAATAAAAAATTTTAAGAAAAATATTTGCTGCCTATTATTAAACCAGTAAATTTTTTATAATAAATATTTAAGATCTGATATAGAAAAACATTTTGAATGAACTATGTAATTATATTTTGAAAATATGAAATTCAGAAAATTAAAAATTGAGTAGAAATTTTGAACTATTTTATATTAACACATTATGAGCGGGTGGGGTACTAGTATCCGCTTGTGTAGATTGTCACTTAATCCTATTATAGGCAATATGGATGTAGAAACTTATTTTAGACATTTTTTATTCTTATATTTTTTTCAAAAACTTGTTATTTTTTGAGTAATAGGGCCCTCAAACTTTTTATGTATCTGGATGTGTACATTGTATATTCGCCAGCTACGCAACATTGTTGCACATGCTAGGCCGCCCGCTCATAATGTGTTAAGCGAATATATCAAAGTAATTTTTGAAATTATTAGCAGAATAAAGATTGATGGCAATCATTTCAATTGAAAAATAATTATATTTGTATATTTAGTGGATTTTCCTATATTTATTATTGTTTTCTAGTGTAATCTGTAGAGAATCTATATAAAGAAAATTTTGTAATATACTTTTTATGTATATTATCTAACATTCTAACTTAAAACATCTTTAGAAACTATATTAAAGAATTTTCAATTTATTTTATTCCATGTCACTTTAAAATAAATTTAGAACATACGCACAATAGTCTACTATATATTTTGTATAAAGTAATTATAAAAGTGTTGTTGTGAAAAATAATAAGAATGGTTCTAAAATATTTAACTAAAAATCTAAACAATACAAAAATTTCACCAACAATCACCTTTTAAGTTTTGTGAATCTTGTTTTATGATAAGTTTATTCTCGCTTTATAAAAATTTTACAATAAAATTGTTGTTTAGAGTAGAGAAACTAACCTATTTTTTATTTAAATTGAAAACACCATGTATTGTTGTCATTGTACCATATAGAAGTTAAATATATTTACATATATCACTAATCTTTACTAGCAATAGATTAGAGATATATCTAATACCCGTACACATATATATATCCATATTGTTCACTTAAGTATAAAACATCTAGGACAAACAAAATCGCACAACTATTTTTTATTTTTCTGAATAAGTGTACAAGTACACAAGAACTCTTGAAAAATGCACTTGTAATTTGTACATACTCCATATAACCATGTATGTTATACTTATATATTTTATAGTTTCTTTTATACCTTAAAGATAACCGTTGTGGTTAGTTTACTTTTGTTTTTTTTTTATCACCCTTTAAGGTATTAAAAAAGCAAAAAAAAAAAAGGTGAAATTTTTACAAAATAAAATTTCTGTATAACCAAATGTTTAAGTACATGTTTATGCCCGAGTAACATAAAAATAAAATTATATAGGCTCCATATAAAATCTGTGCTCAAATATAACATCTTTTTAAGTGAAGATTAATTCGCATACTTTATTGTTCAATCTGGAGCCAATTAAAATTTTCTCAACATAAACCTCATTCAGTTTGAACCAATTATATAATGGTTATTACAACAATCTTTTAACCAACGAGTTTTGAGCTCAAACCCTGGCCAGATTACCAACTACATTCATTATTATATACCAACAAAAATTAATATAATAAATGTTAATAATTTTAAATATGCAACACAGAATTATGAGAAAAGAGCTGCGACAGACTAGTTATACCAATTTAATGCGCATTACCAGTTAAAATCTAAAAATGACATATGAAATTGATACATGCTTATATGATAACATACAACCTAACTAGGATTGAAAAAAGTGAAAAAACAACCTGACAAAATTATAGTTAATAATAAAACAAAAAAAAATACAATTTTATTTTAAAGCAAAATCTAATTTTTCATCTCATTTTACTCGAAACATGCGTGTTTTCGAAATATTGGAATTTTCTTTAATACCACAGAATTATTTTTTGTGTATCTTCTTGTTTTTCTCATAACTAAAGAAAAAAAAAATAAAAATTTTTAACTTTTAACACTTTAAGGACTTTTTTCTTCACTTTATTTTTCTCCGTGCATATGTGGAAAACATTTTCGAATTGACTTCGAATTAAACATTAATTTTTAATGAAAAATTATTAAATATTGTCCAGTATAGCATTTAGTTACCAAATATATTTGACCCAAAATATATTTGAAAAATTAAAAATTTACGATATTAAAATTGAAATCGAAAATTTTTCTAAATTTTGCACAAGAGTACGAGTACAAAAAATTTTACTCAATGCATTATGGCATTATCCAAAACTGTATATGTAATCGAGCTACATCCTAAGAGAGTATATTTACTGCAAAACAATAAATGGCGAATATTTTTATAAGAGTTTTGCAGAGAAACCTTAATGAATTTTAATTATGACGAGATCTACGAGATTTGATTTTCTTATTTCACTTATCATGTAACTAAATATTTAAGTTAGAGAATATCTACCGACTTAAAATATAAAATTATAAATATTTTAAGTATTTTTAAAATATCTTGTATTTTAATTGCTTTTCACTTAGTTTGAATAATGAAAATCAAAAATCTTTGAATACCAAAAACAATATTTTAGATCAACTAAAAATTTACTGTTAAAAAATAGAGAATAACTTTAAAAATGTTTTTTTTTTTTTTTTGTAATATTCTCTTTAAAAGAGAACCGGCTAACATTATATGTACATATTAAAAGTTTTAAGTGTTATACACACATATACACACATATATTTATTTTGTATATGAAATAATAAATTATGTATTCCTTAATAACTATTAGACTTACTTAAGTTTTCAAAATTTTCCTTTTTGCCTCTTATATTTTTTTATTTGTTTTTCCTTGTTTGTTATATATGGAAATTGAAGAAGAAAATATAAAAACGGAAAATTCTGATGAGTTGATGACTTTTATATTGTTTCGTTCTTTTTTTCTCGATTTTTGTTTGTTTTTCTTTTTCTTTTTTTTTTTTACTGTTATTTTCTCTCTTTCACTTTTTACATTCCTTCTTCTGTTACGCAGTCCCGGTTCAAAAGCAGCCCATATTATGCGACAACAACAATAATATTGTAATGACAATATAAATAAAAATGTGTGATGATGTAGAAAATTGTATTATTGCAGTAATATAGTATAGTAGGTAGGTGTGAGAGAGAAAAAAAGCAAAATACTTTAAGAATTGAGCATTTTTATGAAGTGAAATTTGAAAAAAAATATTCTCGTTTCTAATGTAATATAAAAATGCAAATATGCATTTATTCTACACTTTTGATATAGGATATATATATATGTATATGTGATTGGTATTTGTAAACTTTTTAGAAAACCAAAAAAAAAAAAAAAAAAACACAAAAATGTTTATCGAAAATTTTTAAAAACAAATTGAAATCAAATCGAATTTTTCAATAGTGAAAATTAAAAAAAAAAAAAAATTTTGTACAATTTTTTTTTTTTTTGCTGTCTCTTTTTTTTCGATTCTTTTGAACACTTTTTTTTGTTTTAAGCGCTTAATTAGTGTACATTTCTTTTTCTTTTTGTTTCTGCTTTTTAATTTTTATTTTTTTTCTGTTATTATTTTTAAATTTTTATGTATTTTTATGCTTTTCTTAAATTTTATTTTTTTCTTTTATTTTTTAACTTATTAGATAAGCACTTTTGGTATATTTTCGTGATGATCTTTTGAAAAGAAAAAAAAATTTTTTTTTTAATTTTTAAATTCTTTAAATAAAAAAAAAAATTTTAAATGTTTTTTATTATTTATATAAAAAAAACAAACAAAAATATTGTAAAAATTAAAAAAAAAAAATTAAAAAAAAAATTTTCGAAAAAAAAATTTTTTTTTTTCAATAAAAAATATTTTAGAATTTGTGTAATAATTTTGAATATTATTCAAAGTGAGAAAGGAAAAAGCAAAATTTAAAATAAAAAGAAAAAATTTTTTTTGATTCAAAAAAAAATTGAAAATTTGCAAAAAAATTCTTTTTTTTTGTTATTACAATTTTTGATTGTTTTGAATGTTTTTTTTTTTGTTTTTATTTTGTGATTTATTTCATAATCACTTTTAAGTGAAAAAATAACATAGAAAAGTTTTATTTTTTTCTTTCAAAAAATTTAATACATAAGTATGTATAAATTATATACTTATGTATACATATATATATATATATATATATATATATATATAATATGTATGTATATTTTACATTTATACTTATGTATGTATGTATGGGTTTGTATATTTTTCTATTAGCTTTTTACGTAAAAACAAAAAATATTTTTTATTTTATTTTCTTTTTTTTTTATTTTTTTAAATTATACTTTCTTTTTTCTTTCTTTTTCTTCCCTATTTACAAAATCAATATGTAGGGGCATATAGAGGAAATTTTTCATTTAAAAAAATAAATTTTTTTTTTTTATAATATTATTTACCCATATATTTAAATATATATATACTGAATATATATATATATATATATATATATATATATATATATATATATATATATATATATATATATATACATAAGATAATTTTCTATATAATTATAGTTTTGTATATATATATACAATTATTAACATATATATATATATAATGTTATATAGAAATGATTACATTAAAAATGTTATTTTGTAACAGTAACAAAAGTATTGAGTTTTTTTTTTTGATTTTCTGATTAAAATCAAAATAAATCAAAGAACAAGACAAAAAAAAAACAAAAGAAAACAAGATGTTGAAATAAAACAAAAATGTTCAAAAAATTATTATTTTTTTTTTTTTTAAATATCCTTCGTTTTTCCTTTTTCAAAGTCTTTCGTTTTAATCTACATTCTTCTTCCTGTATATATATATATATATATATATATATATTATTAATATTACTATCCTTTCTCCAAATACATATGTTTACTAGTATGTATTTGTAAGTTTTATAAGAAAAAAAAAATGTATATATCGAATGTACACTATATATATCGACGGTATATATAATTTTTCTGGATTACTCGTTCTATATTATATTAATTGTATAATATTATATTATATAGGAATTGTGTAAGTGTATGTATATAGATTTTTTCGGTAATTTTTTTCAATTAAATATTCATAATTAAAAAATATGTATATATATATTATATATATTATGCATATATATATATATATATATATATATATATATATTAAATGTTAAATTAGATTTTTTTTTTTACTTTTTATATAACAATTTTAAATTTTTTAAAGATTTTTTAATGTTGCAATTGAAATAAAATATTAATTATTTTTTTAAGAAACTTGATGAGTATAGAAAGTTAAAAAAAAAATCAAAAAGTCCACAATATATATGAAAAGCACTTTTTTTTTTACATAATAATTTTCCTTTTCACTTCATAAAATTTTATATATATTTATATTATTACAAATATATATATATATATATATATATACATGCATACATACGTAATTCTATTTTCAACTTAATATATTATTTTTTTTTTTATTTTTACTTTAAACTTTTTTTTTTCTGTGTAAATTTTCTTTATTATTATATATTATCATTATACATATATATTCTTTCGGATGATTAAATAATAAAAAATTTTTGAAATAAATTTTTTTTATTTTACTTTATTTTATTTTATTTTTTTTTTATTTTTTTCTTTTTTCAAAATAACAAAAAGTTGAAATGAAAAATAAATAATAATAGTAGAAATGTATGTTGATTAATTTTCGTGTATAATGTAACACATGCGACTAGACGAAAACGAGGAACCGGAATGAAATTCTCAATTTATGAGAAAAACCATTCAACTCAATTTTAGAAAAAAGAAAATACAAAAAACAAAAAAAAATTAAAAGAAAAGGGAAAATAAAATTATATTTTTGTATAACAGTTTTTATAAGAACAAAAAAATGTAAAAAATAACATGATAGGAAAATGTTAAATAATATTTTCATATATAGGCTACAAATGCAATATTTTGAGAGAAAATTTGTTTCAAATGGGAATAACATTTTTGTTATAAATAAGAAAATTAAAAATTAATCAAAAATAA
Organism: Condylostylus longicornis; assembly: GCF_029603195.1. Classification (NCBI taxonomy): domain Eukaryota; kingdom Metazoa; phylum Arthropoda; class Insecta; order Diptera; family Dolichopodidae; genus Condylostylus; species Condylostylus longicornis. Next base: position 164,097 of record NW_026577989.1, read on the forward strand.
AATTTGAATTTAAAATATTAAGCATTTATTCTCACTACATAAATATACATATTTGAACCATTCTCAATTATTATATACTATTTTGTTTAAACTGGTTTATGAATTAGTTTTATTTACTCTATTATAATAAAAGTCCAATGTTGGTCTGCATGTCACATTTTTTGAATGGCTATAAATTAATAACGGCTAAGCATAGAAAATTAGAGGATAAGATTGTAATAACAGCTGCTCTTTGTCAAAAAAATTTTACAAAAAAAAAAAATTCCATTTTTGAGTAATTTTTCGAGTGAAATCTTTGATTGATTCTTTAATTAAAAAAAAAGAAACAGTTTTTTGAATGGCTTTTTGGTGTGGTTTTTAGATGATAAGATTTTTGAATGAAGTCCTTTATGAGGATACACTTTGAGTAATAATTTTGAGTGATATTTTTGAGTGGCTTTTTTGAGTGACTTTTTAGGAATTTTTTCGGTGTGTTTCTTGTGTTTCAAAATAATATATTTGAGTAATATTTTAAAGAGATTTTACAATGAAATTTTTTGAATGACTTACGTAAGTAAAATTTTTAAGTGATTTTTGAAAAAATATTTTATATTTCAAAAATAATTTCAATTTGCTAATTATTAAATAATTTTATAAGTTCCCTGTTTCCTGATTTATACGTGGAACAATAACTTTTTTATGTAATTAAAAATAACTTTAATTTTGTGAATCGCGACCTTTAGTTTATGAAGCTCGGATATTATACATAATATGAAAAGTAATATTATTAATTAACAGTAGACAAATTTCATTAAAATACACAGCGACATAGAGAGCCATTCTCCTTAAATAATTTTTTGAATCGAAAAGCAAAAATAAAGAAGAAGAATAGAATTTTAAATCAAAGTCTAACTTTGTTATACATTTTTTAAAGTATATTATTTATTTTACAACCTAGTAAAAAACAAGCCGCATAAAAAATAATTTGAAAGGAGTTTTAGTTGTTGATAATTTAAAAAAAAAAATTATTTTATTTTTCATTGTAAGACTTATTAAATAAAAATTATATTAAAAATATAACATGGTACATAATCAAGAAATCTAATACATACTTTTATTACTTTTCATGTAGAATAGTTGAAAATATAATGTAAATCATATAAAAAAAAAAAAGGAAAATGGCTCCCAGGTATATCATTTCTGATACTTGAATATAAAAATAGGATATATACATATCGTACATATAATTAAAATGAAACTGTTATATTTACTTATATAAAATTATTTTAGTTCGTTAATACTAACCATTATAATTTATTATTATTATTATTTAATTAGCAAAAAAAAAAAAACAAATAGTCAATATAATCCTGTATTCCACCCACATTCTTTTAATTAACAAGTTGCATTAAATCATTTTAACATTCCCTACACACACATATTCTAATATAACAGATCTGTTAAATTTATTTTTTTTTACAGACTAGTTTCTAGAAAATGCAATTCATTACTATCATTTTTCCTTATATATTTATATTATATACAAACTGTTATACATGCACCTATTCGTACTTACTTTTAATCTTACAAGTTTTCCTTCTATCTATTATAACAAATACTTTAACAAGTAATTTATCACTATGTGTTTGTTTAAAATAAGTAAGTAGTGTGCGTAATAAGTTAAAAAGAAAAAGGAAAAATTTTAACGAATTATTTACCCATATGAAAAAAGTTAAAAAGCTCTTTTAATATTTGATTATTATAAAGCTTATTTTTATTATAACCGGTATTTACTATACAAAAATTTTTATATAAACTGATATACAAACATGCTACGAGTATATTATACAATAAATGTGAGTATATATAACAAGGATTAAGGGTATTTGTACAAATATTTATGTAGTTAATTAAAATGTTCTTTTAAATGTTCATAGAAAGGTAAGTATGTATAGATAATTTTATTTCATTTATCTACATCAAATTTAAATATACATGCATACATATAGTAATATATTCAAAAAAAAATATTTAATAAAATATGTTGCACAAATATTGTACACATTTACGTATACAGAAAAAAAAAATTATTATTTTTCCTATGAGAATTACGGTATTTTTGTATACTCTCAGGTTAAAACCATAAAATTAAAGTGGCTCTAAAATTATTTATTAAAAAATATTAATGTGAAAAAGAGTTTTTTTTTTGTTAAAATTTCTCTCGCTGTCAATAAAATTTTTAGAACATTTGTTTATCGAATTTTTTTGCGATTCTTTTTGGTAGTACTATACTGTAAAATAAATTGCATGGTTGAATATTGCATTAATAACGAATTGAGATTAAAATTAAAATAATTTAAAATTACTAATTGTAATAAAAGGATGACACAACATAATAATTTTTAATAAAAAGCTACAGCACGGAACCACACTAAGTTGAATTCTTTTTGAAAATTTTTCTTTCAAAATTGAAAACCATTAGAGGACATTAGATTTTGATTAATATAATCTTTGTCCTCAGCATTCAGAGCAATCTTCTCTAAAAACTACACACAATAATTTTTATTGAACAGCAATATTAAATTTATAAAAACCCTCAGGTTAAACATTTCATTGTATTTATTTAGTTTTCAAAACCGTTAGCTGTAAAATTTTCATTAACCAATATTTAAAATTTTTGAGTTACCAAAAACAAAACAAATAAAGTTTTGCCAATAATTTTTCATTCTTGAAATTTGTACAGTGTAGGTAACCACATTCTATTAATTCACAATGTATTCACAATAATATAAAATATAATACACAAATATTCTGTAATTCACAATAAGAATCGGAATAGAATAGAATTTTAAAATGGTTTGTAACTTAGATATAAAAGAAAATATTACACCTATTATTGAAAATTATAAAAAAAATATCTCTATCATCTTTTTGGTAACGAATTTTGATAAAAAGAATAGCAATTCCAAATTGTAATAATTTGTGTGATACTTTTTACATTAAGAATTTTAGAATGATTGCAATTTCAAAGAGAAGAAAAATTTTGTTTGAAGTGTAATTTGTGTTGTACACACTTACATTTTATTTTAAAATCAAGAACAACAAAAGAAAAAAAAATTCGCATGAATCGAATCGATTTCATGTGAACTTTGTATGCGAGTCAAGACTACGCTTTAGGTAACCAATTTGAAAAGGCCAATCTCAAAAGAAAATAATATGGAAGGTACATGTCGTATTATCTTTGATGTCAATATCAAATTTATATCATACATAACGTCAAATTACATATATCATACATAACGTCAATTGCTGAAAAAAAATATTCATATAGTATTTTATTAAACGTTTAAGAGCTAATACTCTACTACCAATCATACTACTACCTTCATACTGATATGGGCGCCCGATTTAAATCGATTTGTTATTAAAAATTGTAATAAAATATCAAAATTAACATTGAAAATAAAAGGTTGAAATAATAAATAGCACAAAAATCACCCACATTTAAATCATTTGGTAAAAACCATTTAAAAAATTTGACGTAACTGTAAGGCAACTAATTAACCCTCAATGCAATTTTTTTTGCAGAATATTATTCTAAAATTTATGTACATATATGAATTACAGACTACTGTAATATAATAGTGCAAAATATAATTGTAAAATGAAATTTGGTGTTCCGTAATTTGAATTTAATGAAATCGTTATAAATTGCAATTTCAAATGGGAAATGGAGGTGTTCTGTATTTCTCTTTGCAATTTCATTTCAGTAAATTTTAGGGGATTGCACTTTCCAAATACGGAAATTCAAAACACCGCTGATTATTATTATACAAGATGTTCTTCTTTATGCAATACAATTTATTGATCTAGTATGTATGAAAAATCTGGAGAAATTCCGATAACTTATAATTTTGTGGAAAAGGGTAAAAGTATAAAAATTTAGATATATAGGTATATGTAGGAAATCAAAAAATGATTTTTTTCTTTTCTTTTAATGTTTTCTTAAGAAAAATTTTCAAACGCAATAAAATCCTGATTATCACCCCATTATTATTCTGTTGCCCAAAATAAATAAAATTTGAAATAATATCGCAAACTGAACTCCTTTTTTTTACCATGTTTTTTTTTGTTTATCTACAATATACATATAAACGTAAAGACAAACTTGTAAAAAAAAATTACATGGTTTCTTTACGCTCTAAGAATCTGCAGCTGTACAGCTGATTTAAAAATTATTACGTGAAGTTAATATCAACCAGTCTTTACATATTTGCGCATTAATATTTTCTTACTTGTTATGTGAATCACTGTAAGTAAATTATTGTTTATTGAAATATTACGTGTACAGTACATAAATATGTATGTATTAATGTCTGTGACTATTTTTGAGTATGTAGTGTGCACAAACGATGACTTATAAGAAAAATTTCATCAAATTATTTAAAGAATAATAACTACTTAATGCGGATTAGAATTTTCCCGCCAAACTTAGACAAGGTATACGAATAAGATACAAGGAGAAATAAAAAGAATAAGAAAAATATAAAAATTATATTTTGTTTTGTATATCTTGTTATTTTCTTTGTTATTCCCTTGAAAGGAAAAAAAAAACTGATAATGATTACAAAATACAAGTATACACTAGGATAAGGACACAGCTGCGGCCTGGGATTTATAGATTTTGTATAAAATTTCCTAATATTCTTATCTATTGTCCCGTTTTGTTATTATAATATTGTGTTATATTGAAAAATATTAAAAAAAAACGGTTCCTTATAGTTTAGTTTAGAAAATTTTCAAGATTAAATGACAAATTGTTTGCTTTTGTAAATTAATTCTACGGAATTGTATTGATTCCATTTATATGTAATTTAAATATAGGAAATAAAGTAACTGTTTTCAAGCTTTCAACATACCTTGTTGGTGTCATGGATAAATAGTGAACTACTCCAGGGTCATTTCATCATTTTCAATCGTACTTGATTTCTAAGAGAATGTGAATCATGTACACAAACTGCGCCGTTTCCCAAACCTTGGTGTTCATCAAATATTTAAATAATTAATTTAATCCGGTCAAGTTATGATCATGATTAAGCCACATAATATAATTTGGATTCGCTTTGCGAATTCATTATTTCCTGCTACTTAATTGACTTCTTTTGAACAATCCAAAAAAATCCAAAGAAATCCTCAAAAAATCTCATATTTCTCTTGAAATTCCCGGAAAATCTCACATTTTCGTGAATCATCTTGACGCAATGTAATAATTTATTTCATTTTTCATTCAAAATTCTTGATTAAATTTCTAATTTTAATTGATTCCTTTGAAATCTGTTCAATTTTTTCAGTTAATATTTTGGATTGAAAATATTTTTTCCGAATTTTTGATTTATAAAATTCATAGTTACTTTGTTTTGTAAAAAAAAATTCTTTTTAAAATTTTTCTGTGTTTCACTTACAGTTGAATAATTTTCAAAATTCAATATATCAAATTCATCTTAAGCAGTACGATTATTCTATTACTGAAATTCAAATTTAATATTACATTAAAATGCGTGACAAAAAAAAAATTTTAAAATCTTTAATATGTCCAGAATAAATTAAAAAAGATATACGTACAGGGAAATGTTCAATAGCAAGCAAGTGTTCATAACAACACTGTGTTCTTATAATCTTGTAACATTCATAATTTTTCATTCTTTAATTTTAATAGAGGCCTTTACGAATGTACTAGACTTCCGCAACATATCCAACTGCAAAATAAAATTGCTTTGATTCAGGCTCTTCTGCTTTCTTATACACTCAAATCATTATAAAAATTATTCAAATCAATTCAGGAATTGATCTTCGAATCAATTACATCGACAAAATGGTATTGCGATGGAACACCCTATGTCTTCTCCTTACATAACTAAATAATTTCAACCAAAGACAGTTTTGAATTCTGCATCGGTTTTGTTTCCATAAATTCTTTTATTCCAAACAATGTACGTTATTTGCATATATATATATTTCAATTTCCTTTTTACATTTTAATAAAACAATCTATAAAATACAAGAATTTAAATTAATAATTTTGCAAAAAATTATAATCACCTCTTACTTTATGTGCCATTACATTCCTACACACGATTTATATTCATATCACTCGTAATAATATGTATTAAGTGTTGAATCTAACCGAAAATAATATTATCCTTACAGGTCATTTCATATGATTCACTATTTTGATATTATATTTAAGTATTGGGTATAGGAATTATTGAAATTACACAATACATTTACTAATGAAATAAATTATAGAGGAAGACTACGCCAAATACAAATACATTTGCATTCTTACCTTCTAAAATACTATTTGTTTCTAATAGTATTTTTAAAATTACCTGTTTTCTTTACACGTAATCCGGGAGTATGATTGTGTACACTCATAACATCACATGGTTTTTTACATAGCCCTATTAATGTATGTTATTAAACCTCGAGTAGACAAATTTTACTACGGTTACATTGAATGTATTTGTCTTCTTCTTCTTCTTGGTCTTTTTTTTTTCTTCTTCTTCTTCTTATCGTTTATAAAAATATGTGTTATACGTGATCCTTAAAATAAAAATGAATTTTAAATGAATGGTAGTAAATGCAAAGTCAATTTCTATGTGTGTGTTAAAATTTTTCTGAGTGATCATCATGGTATCGGTCAAGGTTCGTCGAGTAACAGTGACAGTCGTTTATCGTTCGTTTACGTGTATGGAATGCATTTGAAGCTTGTCTTCAGCTTTAATGCAATATTTTTTTGCTAAATCGCGCGTTTTATTTTAAATTATAAATTTTATTTGAATGAAAAAAATTAAAGTTAATTTTTTAAGTTTTTTTATTTTTAAAACAATTTTTTTTTGTTTTTTATTTGTGTTTTTTTTTTGTCTTTGTGTTTTCAATTACAAATAATTTTTTTTAAATAAACTCTATAACTAATTTTTAATATTTTGTTTAAAAATTTTTAATATAAACTTTAAAAAACGGAAACTGTTAATATTAAATTTAAATAGAAAATTAATTTTTTTTAATTTGAAAATAAATTTTATGGACACTACAATTACTGTAGAAGTTATTAAACGAAATTTATTTAACTGTTAATTTATTATAAACTATATAACGGTACAAGTATTGTTTTATATAAGAGGACAAAATAAAAATTATTGAAATGTCATTTTCAAAAGCAAAACTTAAGCGATTCAATGAAGTTCCAGGTACGTTTTTGTGTAATTTAATATTATTAGTTTTAGCTTATATTGAATAAAATGTTTTACAAAAAGTTGAAAATTACGCTAGAATTTATTTAAGAATTCGAAGTGAGAACTTGGTAAATTTAATTACAATAAGTTTCCCCCAAAAATTCCTAAACTAATAAGCTCAGGTAATTATTTTCTTTGTTTTTGACTTATATATACATATGTACATATATAAACATATATTTTATGTATATGGGTATGTCAAAAACAAAAAAATTTGTAAATTTCTTTCATATATACATTTTACCGTTAATTAAGAATATGACAAGTTATGTTGAGTTTTTTAAGGCCTTTGCAACCGATATGCGGCATGGTCATATTATTTAGTATAAATTTTTAAAAGACCATTCTCAAACCGTAGAACTTTTGAAGATTGATATTTAAAAAAATTGTAGAGATTTAACGACGTCTTTACTTGAACCTTGAGCGGAATTGGGTCAGTTCCAGTTACCCAATTTCGCACATTTTCAATGCGAATCTTCGAGCAGTAAAAATAGTTTTTAAATCGTATATGCAAAATTTCAAGTTAATAGCTATTTGAGTTCTTGAAGGCCAGTTCGATAACAGACAGATTGAGGATTGGGGACAAAACAAGCTAGTCATATCGACCTAGTCCACTATTCTGAGTAAGAATAATGTACTTTATGAAGTCGAAAATGTTATAAGTAGATGCGTACCGGCAAAATTAATGTACCCCTCATGGCATAAAAATATCAATGACGGGCATAAAAATATGAATTGAATTTTATGCTTCAGAATATTTGTTCAGTAATTATTCTGTACCATTGCTATATACACATAAATACATCTCTTATACCACTGCGAACACTATATATAAATATACGTTAAATGATTATCAGATATTTTTGTTAAATAAAGAAGAGACTTAATCTCTGCTTTTTTTAAAAATATTTTTTTTAATTTTTCGATTTAACATCTGGTTTCTTTGCAATAAAAATGCAAATTTGTTAATTACAAAATTAGCTTTTAAACTAAACAATAAGTTGTAATTTATGTTTTGTGAAACAAATACTCGTATACCTATATATTTTACATTTACACCTTCACATTTCAATTATTGATGCACTTCGTTTACTACTTTTGAACCCAGATTAGTTAACATAGAACCTTTTTTAAAATAGTTACCGAAAATACCTGTAAATAGGAAGCAGGTATAAAATAATACAAGTATAAAATTTTAAGGATATTTAATCCTTTTTTTTATTTTTGTAAGAAACTGTTATCTTTCTTAAAGGATAATTTACACACAAGAATATTTTATTAAGAAAATGAATTAAAAATTGTAATTCAGCTTCAGCTTCAGTAATTCAGTCATTCAAAAAAAATTTGCAAGATTGTTTTATTTTGAAAGAAAAAAGACGTTATCTAATACCGTCTTTTCACGTTAATCCCTAAAAATAAATCTTTGAAATCTCTTTTTAATCAGATATATTTTAAATATATTCTTTCGGTAATTCTTATATGTATTTAGAGAAGATAATAAAGGAAAATTTCAGTTATAAGATTTTTCCATAAATCCATAATACTTTCGATAATTGGAAAAAAAATCCATGATACTCCTAATATGTGCTCAGTGTTGTAATAATACGATATATAAGTCCGATTAATTTTAGTTCAAAATTTAATTCAGAAGCAGTATCACTATATGATGAAACTTTAAGTATCCAATAGATAACTAAATCGATGATAGGTAATTTGATTTTCAAATCAAAAAACATAAATTCTTGAATCCAAAAACATTAATTTTAGAATTTTGAAAAATTTCAATATTTTAGAATTTTGAAAAATATTTCGATTTCATCTGCATGCCATAGAAACTTTAAAACTCAATTCTTATAGGCAAATTCATATTGTATACATTTTTAATTTAACCTCATATAATAAATTACAAAGTGGTTCATATGGTTTACCCTTATAACGCGGGTTATAAGTTTATCAACTTATTGTCTTTCGACTCATACACTTTTCCCTTTTGACATATAATTAATAATGTTCTTAAATATGCATAATATGAATATATATACATATAAGTATATTATCATAAAGTCAACCATCTAAAACCATTTATGGCACATGCTCACTTCACTATATGATTCTCAAATGGAACACTATACATTTGTATACATGTACCTACATATTGTAATACAATTAATAATTCATATCGTATATATGTATGTATAAAAGTTCATGTGCTATAAGACATCGTACCATTGAATATATATATATACATATATATACAGTAATAAAATGTTTATATTCTTAAAGAAAAAATTATGCTTATACGCGTGTCCCCTAGCTGCTAACAAAAAAAAAAAAACTCTTATATAAGGGCAGTATTACTGCGCGCAATTATAATTATTGTTACAAATTCAACAATAATAACTTTAAATTTTTCAATAAGTAAAAGAGAGACATAATATAATTATCCTAAGAAAATAATTTTGAAAGAGTGAATGAAAAAGCAAGAAAAAATTTTAAGGTGCGCAGAAGATTCGTCATAAGAACGGTGTACGATAAGAAGTAATTTTAAAAGTAAAAAAAGAATTCGAGCATAACGACACATTCTCATTATTAAATACTGCACAATATTTTAAGTAAAAAAAAAAGGAAGGAGCAAGGAGCTCATATTTGTTTTTAAAAATTTTTTCTCTTTTCTTTGTTACTTTTTTTTGTTTTTTTAGATTTTAAAGTAAAATTTTATCAAGCAGATGTGCAAGAAAACAAAAATATTTTTAAACATTGTTACAAATATTTTTTAAGTTGACAATTTTAATAAAAATTGAAAACTCCATTCCTACATACAAACATATTTAAAAGTAAACTAAGGGTAACTTAAATTGGAAACATCATAAATAATTGCAAAATTACTTGAAATTTTAAGGGACTATAAAAAAAAATTCTTATATTATAAATATTTTGAAATCGGGTTTTTTCTTTAATTATTTTCTATTCTTGAAACTCTTAAAACTTCTATCAATACTGACATTGATAAGAATAGACTTTAATAAATCTTATCAGGAAATCATGGCATGCTCCGATGACCATATACACATTTTTATTATAATTTTTCATGCTGGGCTCATAATTAAAAACTATATAGACCGAATTTTCAATAATCCATATGCCTATTGTTTCTATATTCCTATGATATCATCTATTGTCACCCAAAAAACAAAGAAAACCGGTTGGTTTTATATAAACCAATATTTATACTAAATTTTCTTTATTATTTCTTTTCTTTAAAATTAATACAATGTGCCTATAAATTTTTACACTCATTTGGGAATCACAAAATTAACATTTTGAAAACTAATATTTAAAAAGAAAAATTTGGAATTCAATAAATCCGAAAACCTATATATATGCCACCTACTGTTGAGGCACACTCCTTTAATCATCTGCAATTTTATCATTATTATTAATGAATATTTTAGGAAGAAAAATCTTTTGCTTACTCATTTCTTATCCAGTATTAACTTAAGATTTATTTAAAATTTTTATTTTATTAAATTAAAAATCACAAAGTCATTATAATCCTTTCTCAAATTGTCAGAATAAAATAAAACAAATAAATTAAATTATAATTAATTATTACTTTTTCCTTTTAATAAAATTCCTTATAATAAATGTGGAAAGAAGAATAACCACCCGCATATTTTCAAGGTGCTTAAAATTAATAGAAAACCAAAATTTTATCACTTTACGTATTTCCCTATATTTCGCCTTCCCCTATAGATATAAGACAAAATATGACGTGAGCCATAATTTTTATATTTACTTTCATATAACACTTACATTTAAAGGGCCAAGATTCAAGAAAATTTAAATATGTAAGACAATATAGACACGATGAGTATCGCCTATACAAATATTTAAATATCATAACCATCATAAATCAATATCGAAATAAACACCATAAATTAGGAACTAAGAATATAAAAATAGAAAAAAAATTTGTACAACCCCGCTATGCTTAAATTTATATGGTCATACACCATCATTTCTACACCACTATAAATTCACAATGTGCACAACAATCGTACATAATACATAAAATGACATAAAGAGCAATCAAAAGACGATCATTATATTGACAGATGGTTAAAAATATTTTTTCATAATGGTAAAATATGTCACATACACTGTGCACACTAAACATTCCTTTTCCCAATATTTTGATAATTATTGGAGATAAAAAAAAAGCCATTACAAACTAATTCAAAGTTATAGGAAAAAGAAATATTCTCACAATTTGTTTATCATATTTTTAGTTGAGAAGAATAACTGCATAAGTCAGAGAATTTAATTTTTCACTAAAAACACTTAAAGAACTTTGGCAATTAAAATTTAACCTTAAATAAATTATGAAAACGCTAAAAATATTTTTCTTAGATATTAACAATCGTTTCTTACTTCAATATTATAAGCAACGTATCAAAAATAAAATTCTGACATTATTGCACAAGAACAACCAACCTTTCACTTAATACCTTAAGAGACACAACTTCAAACAGCATACGAAAATTTACACTAAATTTTACAACATAAACTACAATGTTACAACACAAGTCTGTTTGAGTTCTAGTTTGCCCTTCCACCTTAAGGCTGAAATCGCAGCACGTTTTATAAATTTATTGCATAATTTGCAGCAAAAAAATTAATACTTCATTGCAGCTTGTTTTTTATTTTCAATTTTACAATATTTGCCTTATTTGTTTTATCATTGACGTTTTTATTGGCAGTATTTCTTTTTTTTTTTGTTCTATCGCAGTGTAGCTCTAAGTACATAAGACCAGAACTGATAAAAGCTGCAAACAAACACTCATTCTCTCTTGCTGCACTATTATAACAGAGAGGATTACAACATTTTATAAGTTTGTTAAATAATAGAATAAAAATTACTCATTCTTTTAATAAGTTTTACTCAGAAAACTATTCGTTGACTTATGTCATTATTATCTTAAATGGATTGCACCAATTTATTCTAATAAAATTTTCCACTAACAATAAACAAATATTTGAAATAAAAAACAAATCAAAAAACAAATATGCCATACATTTACCTATCATTTACTATTTTTACAGCACATTATTGATATAGGAAATTTTAGGAATGCGTTTATGGGTCACGTCGGAAACATGATACTATTTTATACACCTTATATATTTTCCTAATAACTTAGTTAAATTCAAATGATTGATGGATTATTGATGGATTTTCAAATTTTGTAAAGATTTGTTGATATTTTTCTTAATCCCATAATTCCTGATCAATTTCCTGATCAATTTAATTATGAATAATTTATAGCGTATACAGATTTACAATAGAGCAAATAAAACAGAAACCAAAAAAAACCTTTTCCTCTTGGAATGTTTTTTGGATTTTAAAAATTCATTCAGTTTCTCTAGTCCATTCTTCCCCATCTGCTGCGTGCAGTCCATTATTCCTCTTGTTATTCTCGATGACATTTGAAACTATATTAGACTGACTTAAGAGTTTGCTTAACTCTTTCACAAGTTTTCCAAATCGCTTATACGTAAATCGAATATTAATTTACTTTCTTGAACTAACGGGCTTTTATTTTTACCTTAAAAACTTTTGAATTTTTCGTCTTCTTCAGATCTTCTTTCAGAAGGTTATAAAACCTTCTTACACGGTTTTATTTTTAACTCTCAATAGAGAGATCTTGTAACCTTTGAGGTGTTACAAAACGGGTTATTGTTTTCGCCAAGTGTTTTTTTTTATCACTGGCAACGGCTCCGAACGTCTTACACATTCAACTAAGCTCTCGCCGACAGCCGTGTTCTCTGTCGGCATTTTGGTGGATACGCTATTGTTGGATATTTTAATATTAATTTACATACATATGTTTATTAATCCAATTGAGGATTTGCAACTGCTGTTCCTCTGGGGCAATAACCTTTTAAGCTTCGGTTTCACGTAGTTGTTGTAATCGCACCAAATTTCAAATGGGAAGTTTTTTGCATATTAAAGAAATGTTAACAAACCAGTTTAACCTAAAAGAATATTTGTCTGTGCATTTTTGCATTATACTTCAATTTCACGATAACCGATTTTTATAAAATTTTACATTTACATAATTTGAATGTATAACGAATTGATCAATATATTCTTCCAGTAAATCAAAATTACACTATCGATCTTGTCATATTACCCTTGGCGGACTGGATTATTTTAATGAAAAATAATTCGGATAATGCATACTATTGTGTAATTATCAAATTATATCTTACGTAGTTGGTTATACGTTTTCACTCACCATATCATCTTGTGACGAGTGAAAAAATCTTGGCGAATTCGCTATATTTGCATTTATGGCGAATAATCACCTTTAAAACTTCTAATTTATGCTCATATCTCATCCTGCAATATTTTTTATATTAAATTTATTCTATTTAGTTTCAAGATTTTCGTCATAACGTCGCTCTCTATCCTTTGTTTCTTTAATGGCATAATGTAAGTTTTGACTTGCCAATTCCTTAATTTTGTCAAATTCCGTTGGATAACAAATATCTTCACGTAATGTACTTATTATTACACAACGTAAATACGCTTGTATAAGCATATTTATGCGCATATTATAAAATATAAAACTGTATGACATGTCAAGAATCAAATGAATTCAATTGAAGAATTTTTTTTACATAATTATAATAAAATTCAATATGACTTGGGGGTTAAAATCAAATCCCATTAAAACACATAAGTATTATAAGAAATTATGAAATAAAAGTAATGAAAAACAATAAATTTAAAATACGGCAGCACCTTTACTTATAAATTTAAAGAAAGAAGAAAAAAAAAGCGCGCAATTTTCTTTTCAATTATTGGTAAATTTTTATAGAAAATACAACAAAATCAGTAACGAACGACATTTGTTAAAATGTAATTTTAATTTCATATATTATTATGTAGGTACTTATAGAATTATGATTAAAGAACACCTGGATTTTACTTTTTTTTAACATTTAAAGTTGTTTTGTTTCTTATTTCCTTTACGTACATATTGTAAATTTCTCTAAGATTTTAATATCAAAAATACTCTTGTTACCCATATTATGCGTCCCGATCTTGATATTAAGCGGGAATTTTTTTATTACTATTTTCTATACCTACTATAACGGCAAAAAAAAAAAAACAACAAAATTTCTTGAATAAAATGAAAAGGTGATTTTTATTACGACATTCTTAACTTTTTAAAAAATACTCATTCCCCCTAAATCTTAAAAATCAGTTATACAATACTATTGTTTTTTTTTTTTTTTGATAAAAACTTTAAATTTTAAGGAACAAAAACCAGTGCATTATTAAAATGTACACACATAATATTATCGAATAAAAGATTTATATTTTTATGAATTAAAGTCGATATTGTATAAGGATCAAAAGGAGTCCTTTTTATATACATATGCATATAGAAATATAGTAATGCGACGTTTATTATTCTCCCATCAAAATATATGAGAAAAAAAAAAGGTTAACACAATCATTTTGTTTAGTATGAGAAAAGTTTTGATAACTGAAAAAATATGAAATAAACTTTACTATACACACACACATAATAATATATTCTACAATCTTCATGTATAGGAATTTTAATTTTAATGTACCGGAATTTTTACTTTTTATAAAATAACTTTTCATTTTACGCAACGTTAAACTCTAGTCAAACACATTTACTTTATATAGGGAAGATCATTTTATATTTATGGAACTTTAAACTTGGAATAACCTTACATAATATGTACATATGTATGTATAATATGTATGTGTGCAAATTCACTATATTTTTGTGAAATGATTGTAACTCCTTGTTATTATTATTATTATACAGAAGAAAACACCAAAATTTAAAATGTCCAAATTAAACAATAGATTTTTGTTTTCTTATTCACAGTAGCTATTATGACAGTATTGTCGTATTCATATAATGTACATTATGTGTGTTTATAATGTGATCTTTCAATAAATAGGAATGGGAATTCATGGGAAGAAAGTACTTTGAACTTTGATCATTAAATTGATAATGATGACGATGATGATGATTATCATCACTTTGATATTTTACAATAATAATAATTATTATCATATGACGTATAAGTACAAGGAAAGGAAAGGAAGGGAAGTGTCATATTTAACGGTGGAAGATTTAGTAAAAATGTAAAAAAAGAAACAATAAGACGACGAAAATTTTTTCTATTGTAGTTTGTAATTTTTTGTTTTCCTTTCTTTTCACTCTCATTTTTCCTTCTTAATAATATAAAAGAAGGGAATTTTTTAAAGGAAACGTACATACATACATACAAAAAAAAAGGAAGATGGGATGTGTTAACCAAGCCTTATATCCTGTTTTAATATTATTATGTATAAAAGAAGAAAAAAAAAAACAAGAAAAGCATAAATAGTAGTTACGCATTTTTAATATAGTGGTATAAAAAAATTAGATGGGAAAATTTAAATTTTTAGAAAAAATAAAAATAAAACACAAAATATAATTACATAATATGTAAATTAAATGTGAGAAATCCCTGAAATTTACATTTCCAAAATGAAATTTTATTTTTTTAACATTTATGATAAATGATGTGCATTTTTTTCTTCTTCTAAAAATATTAAAATTCAAGGTATAACGAATTTTATAAGTTCTCATATACTTGTAAAACTGGAATTAACAATAAAATTTTGTGGTTCTCAGAAAACAAAAATTACTACGATAAATCGAGTAACGTGTATTGAGTAAATCATAAATTTAAAATTTGAATTTTGTTTTTGAAAAAAAAAAAAATGATGACATTTTACACATTTAACTTTGAGACTAAGTTCTACAATTGAACAATTTATCAATTTAATAATAATTAAATAAAATAAAATAGGTTCAATAAATTGATCAAGTATTGACAAAATGTATGTGTATATCGTTGATCCTATAAGTCGATGTCAAAAAAGCATACCTCGTTGCATATTACATACAAAGGATTTCACATAAGGTAGCAAATAATTTGTGATTCAATTTCCAGTAAAAAATTATATGGATGAGGTGGTATTCGGGGTGGCGGTGTAGATATATTCGTTTTTGGGCTACAGACGAACATATCTGCACGCTCGTCCATGAAATTATTTGAAATTTTGAATAAGACTTAAAGTTTTCAAGCTCTACATATATGGAATTAGGTAATTTTCAGTTATAATCAAAAAATCATTCAATTTATTTTTAATACCGATAAGCAACGACTGGGTAAATTTTTAATTGTATATGAAACGTAGAAAACTAAAAAACAGGATTCTATTTAAAATTAAAAAAAAAATGATTTCCTACACTATAACATTTCGAAATTGCAGATCTGTCTTTCTAAATCTTACCTCACAATTTATTACTAGCTGTATTAAAGCACTCCATAATGGTATGGTTTGGTTTAAAGTAACATCTTCAATGAGCCGAGTTCTGTCTTGGCAACTATCTTTAATTAATTCCTAACATCTATATACTCCGAGTAACATCTTCATATGCACCGAGGTCTGTCCTGAGAAATACTATTAATTAATTTCTATTTACTATATCACATGCAATCGGACTCAGTTTAATAGTTCATTTATAGTTGAAAAAAACCAAGTTTAATTTGACAAATTATTAATGTTGTGTATATATGTAAGTTTGACTTCAACCGCCTTATTTATGCCAGCGAAAATTTCCGTCACAATAAATAGAACTAATTACTACATACACAACAAATATAGTGAATTTGTGAGTAATTCTAAAATGACAATTTCTTTTAAAAACAAAAATCAACAAAAATCACAATGAATTATTACTTAATTTCATTACCAAAAATCGTATTTTTAAATGATAAATATAAAAATTTATTATTGAAACTACATATATTTTTTTCTTACATTTTAGTTGGGGACTCTCCATCTTGCTCATCTTCTGACCGGAAAGATCAAATCAAAAAATTTTTTAAAGATTTAAAAGATAGCACTTCCAGCAAAGATAAAGAAGTAAAAGAAAAACCAGCACCATCTACACCATCTCAATCAGATTCAGAATCTGTAAAAAGTTCAAAATCAGATACAATGAGATTATTCCGAACTGTAAGTATTCAAAAATATTTAAATTACTGTCATTTCACACACACACACATTAGTATATTGAATGACATTAAAAACGAAAATATATTTTACAAAATTACTTTGTATTTAGCCATCATTGCCACAACGTTTAAGATTCCGTCAAAATTCAGATGTTTCAACTCCTAAAAAAGAATTACAAAAAGATGTAAAAAGAGGTAAAGAAGCTCTTGAAGCTGCTCAAATTGAAATAAAAAATAAAAATGAAACGATTCAAGAATATGCTCATCAAATTGAAGAATTACGTTCCGAATTGATTCAGTTGAAAGAATTTGAAGCAAAACAGAAAACTGATTTTGAAATTGTCATAACAGATAAAAATGAAAAAATTACTACATTGTCAAAAGAACTAGAAATTCTTAAAGAAAGTAATGAAAAATTAAAAGATGATGAAAGAAAACTAGTAGAGAAAACTCTACAATTGGAAAATGAAATAAAACTTTTACTTGATAGTCATGAACGTGAAATTCAATTTTTAACTGGTGCTAATACTGAAGTTGAAATGCTTAAAGAAAAACTTCAACAAGAGAATAGCAAAATTGTTGAAGAAAACCAACATACAAAAAAAGAAATTGAAACTCTTTCAGAGGAAATTAGTTTAATAAAACTTGCTTTACAAACTTATGAGGATAAGGATCAGGCTAAAAGTTCCGAAATAGAAAAATTATCAACTGAAAATATTTCTTTAATGGGAGAAATAGAAAATCTTAAGAAACAAATTCAAGATGATATGTTAATGTATGCTCAAGACAATCAGAGAATGCTTAAGGAGCTTGATAATATTAAAGTTGAAAAAGCAAAACTTTTAGAGGACATTGAAAAACGTTCAGATTTAATTAGTTCTCTAAAAGAAGAATTAGCTGAAAAGGATATTGATTTAGATTCATATAGGGATTCAATACGAGAATCTTTCCAAGAAGAAGTAAATAACATAACAAAGAAATATGAACAACAAATAGCAACATTAAAAGATATAAATGATATGAAAATTAAAGAGAGTGAATCAATTCATATACTCGAAGTAGCGAAATTAAATCGTGACTATCAAGATAAAATACAAAATTTAGAAAACAATAATCAAAATGAGCTGGAAAGAGCTAATGAAAGATTTGAAGAAAAATTAAAAATTTCCGAAATTCAATACGAACAAAAAATTAAAGAATTAGAACAGGCAATTCAAGAATCAGTTGAACGTGAAAGAACTCATTGGAAATGTGAAATTGGTAAATGTCAAAAAATAGCTGAAGCTGAAATAATACAAGGTGAATTTGAAAAACAAGATTTAAAAAGTTTACTTCAAAATGCTCATGAAATGCTGAGAGAACGTGACAATAAAATAAAAAAATTCGAAGAGCAGTTAACTAACGGTATTGATTATTATATACAATTGAGTGAACAACTTGAAACTCAAGTTAATGAAATTAAACAAGAATGTTCAAGAATAATGACAGAAAAATATAATTATCAGTTGACATTAAATAATACAAGATCAACTGTCAATATATTAATGGAACGTTTAAAAAAATCCGATTCAGATGTTGAATTATTAAAAATTGAATTGGAAGCAACACAAAATTCAAAAAAAGAAACTGAAGAAAGAAATAAACAAATTGAAGAAGAATTAAAAAGTTTACGTACCGAATTAGATGAATATAAGAATGCTTTAACAGCATTACGTAATTCATCACAAGCCTTAGAACGTGAAATGAGAGAAAAAGAAACAATTTTCGAAAAACTTATGACGTCTGAAGAAGAAACACTAGAAACTGTCAATAAAATTGGTAAATTATTTAATGAACGTATTGAAGAAAATATTGATAAATATTTTGAAATGTATGTTGAATTAAAAAAGAAATATGAATCACGTGAAACATACATTAAAGATATGAAATCATTATTAGATGAATTTGCAACAAATATTGAATTGGCTAGAATTGAATTAGATACAAAAGATAAGGAAATGTTAAAATTACAAAATGAAAATAAACAAATTACATTAGAATTAATGACGTTTAAATATCGTTTTGAACAATTTGAAACTTGCCAAAAAGAGAAACAATTCAATAATAATAATGTTATAATTAAAACTGATAATGATCAAAATCATAAATCGAATGAAGAAGGAATTTCATCTAATAATAAAAAATTAATTAGAGAAATTGAAATAAGTAAAATTGAAAAAGCTGAAAGAGATATCGATATGACAGATACTAATCGTAGTAATGATGACTCAACAGAATTAATTAACAATAAATTAATTGAAAGCGTATTAGCTGAATTAGATTTAAAATTAACCTGTGATAAATTATTAATTAATGATGATAATATAAATGATTTTAATGAACATCAACAACAACACCAACCATTACAACAAAATATTAATTCAGATAAAATGAAAATTTTTGAAGAAAATCAAAAATTAAAACAAACACTTGCTGAACAAATTCAACGTAATAATTTATTACAGGAAATTATTGAAAGCGAAAGAACAGTTGATACATACGCTTTACAAAAAGTGGTAAGTCCATTATGCAATTCATATACATACATATATAAAATATTATCGAAAACCGAAAACACTTTATTCAGTAGTTAAAATGCCATTGTTAAAATAAATTAATTACTACGTAAATTAACTTTGATTGTGAATGAGCAGTAAATTTTGAATTTTTTGATCTGCTTTACTTTCATATCAATTAAGCATCACATTTTATTATATTATTTTAATGCAATCTTAGCCCAAAATCAATTGAGTTTTACTTAAATTATAGTTAACAGTTTTATTTGGTTGGTTGGTTTCTTGACTTGATTGGTCAATTAGTACAGTTGTCAATTGTTAGCACACTGACAACTATTCACGTCAACTAGTTACGTCACCGAACACTCGATTACAGGTTGTCGATTCTAAGATTATCTAAATATCTAAGCTACTCGATTCTTTTCATCTGTCAAGGTCGATACCTTATTTAGCTTCGTTACGCCTGGCCGACCTCTAGTCTGACTAGTCTGGCCACACCTAAAGCCGGCCACTCGCTTGACAAATTTATTTATTTACAAAAAGTTTTGGGATATAAAATATTCTTTTTGGCAAAAATTGTTAGAACGTGACAAAATTGCATGAATAAAATATTAGCATTTTCCGAGACTTTGAAATCTACTGTAATACGGTATTAATACACAATTCACCAGTTATCACTAAATAAATTGAAATGTGCATTAATACCATGTTAATACAATTTTTAAGTCAGGACTTGTATTTCATCAATTAATTTATAACTCTCATTTAAATTTTCATTACAGATTGAAGAAAAAGATAAAGCATTACAAAATGCTGAAAATTTAGCTAGAGAAGTTGCTGAAAAATACAATGAACTTCAAATGCAAACCAAAAATCATAATGTAAAAAATTTTGAGAATCTTAAGGAAACAAATTCACATCTTAAAAATGTAATTTTAATTTGATTTTAATTCATAATAGTATTAATTTAAAATAAACTTTTTTATCTTAATTCACAGAAAGTTTCACAGTTCCAAAATATTATTAAAGAGCAAGAAGCTAAAATTATGGAATTACAAGAGAAAGTTGGATCAACTGCACCAAATAATAATACAGTAACGGTTACGGTTACCCCAAGAAAAAATAATGGTACTATTATAGGTACACCAACACGTACACCAAGAACACCAAGGACACCAAGAACACCAAAAACTCCAAAGTTCTTTCCAGGGAAGGAGAATTTATCACCAGCTATTGAATCACTTAAAAGTCCTAAAAATATACTTAAACCACGAAATTAAATCCTACTTTGAAAATTATTATATATTAAAATATTTTTTTAGGATTTTTAATAAATATAAGAGAGTGTATTTTATAATAATATTAATATATTTATTAATTAAAACCGTAGTGGTTTAAAAACTCATTTGAAAATAAAATTTTTTTTTTGTAATTTTATTTGAAATTTTTTTTGTAAAACAATTACTAACTAATTATTAATGATTTGTAAAATTGTAAGATATTTTCAATATTGTCAATAATAAATATTTTTATTCAATATACATGAAATGCTAAATTCGAAATTTCAAAATTTCTGTACAGATTACAGTTACCATTTCGTGTAAAAGAATATAAATCATTTTGAAATTCAAAATGCATTTGAATTTTTTTGTTCAAAAAATTAAGTTACGTTTAATTAAATTTTTCTAATTAAGAAATTTTTACAAATTTCCAATACTTTAATCAATTTTTACTTAATAATATAGAGAGAACAAACTTTTAAATATTTATTTTGTTAAAACTCAATGGTGCTTTTTCGGAAATTTCCTATTCACCTGTGTGAATAAGAAATTTCCGAATAAGAATGTGCTCTAAGTATAGCATATATTCAAAATTCTTTTTCAAAAATAAACAACTAAAAAAATAAAATCTAATATTAGAATGTGAACCGTCTATTACTAAATTTTGAAAATTTTTGAATTAAAGTATAATAATTTTGGAATAACACACAATATTGAAGAAATCATTTAATGAAAAATTTTATGTATGTATGTACTGAATTGGTAAATTCTTAAACGTCAAATTTTACAAAATCTGAGTTGTCTGAGTTTACGGATACTCTACTACGTTTTTACTCTCAGTCAAAGTTTGAATTCTTAAACGTTTAAAAAAAGTCAATTAAGCGTCAAAATTGTAGATTTTTTTTTTTACATGCAGACAGTCTGACGTAATTCAGTAAATAAATTTCATGTGTTGAGCGACTATCATTACGTTAAAAATAATATAAAAAATATTTTTATTGTTAATTTTTAATATGTAAGTATAAAATTATTTTAAATCTAAAAAAAAAATTTTTTTTGTTTTGACGTTTACGGATGATCAAAATTCAAAGTCAATTACGGGTAAAAAGTTTACTAGATTTCTGTCCGTAAAAGTTTTAGTTTCAGACAGTTTGCAGACTAAAATCAAAATTTTGACGTTAAAGAATTTGCGGAGTATTATTTATATTACATACACAAGTTTTACAAAATAAATTAAATTCATTGATTTTAGAAAAGAAATTTCATATTTAATTTTATATACAATTTTTAAACAATTATATTTATATTTGCTTATATGCAACTTTATTATATTGGATTACTGTATTTGTACAACAAAATCTATATATTATGGACTGGAATAAAAATCTATTCGAATATATAAAGATATTTTATATGGTAAATTTTTGAATAAATTTTATCTGAAAAATTAAATTTTTCATTCATTACTGCACTATAAGAGTGACATTAAGACATTTCATGTGGAAAAAATCTGGATGTGTTCATAACCGGGTAATTTCTAAATAATATTCAATAAATTTATTATTATTCAGAACAGTAAAATTCAGTTAAACATTTCTACAGAAACTGCATTATTTGTTCTCTTATTTCAAATATTAATCACTTCTAAAAAAAAAACCAAAATTTGTTTCGTAGTAAATTTAATCTAAAATCCGATTTCCATTAACTTCTGACAAGCAGAACTGTAAAATTGAATTTCAAAAAACTTGCTTTATAATTTTACTTTCCTGGACGAAAATGTGATATCGGTCTCCTTGAACAGATTCAGTGTTTAAACCTACTGTTTAAATGCAATGTTGTTCAAAAATACATTTATAATTATATAAAAGAAAATAAACAACTAATTTCCAATTTTCTTAAAAGTTATATACATATATATTTTGTTCTAAAACATATTTTTTAATTTAGTTATCTAATAAATTAATTTTCCTTTGACTATTTATTATCTTTGACCGGATTGTAATTTATATAAACTAAAATAGAGTCCTCTCTTCTTTATTAATTCTGCATGAGTACCCTTTTCAATAACTTCACCACCATCCAAAACAAAGATAATATCGGAATCAATTATAGTAGACAATCTATGAGCAATTGTAATACATGTTCGACCTTCACGTGCACTCTCTAAAGCTTCTTGAACAATCTATTTTAAAATATATTTATAATATTTATAATAAATATGTAAAATTTTATAGTAAATAGTAAACCACATTGAATATACCTTCTCACTTTCAGCATCCAATGCAGACGTCGCTTCGTCTAATAACAATATTTTTGGATTTCTTATCAAAGCTCTTGCAATAGCAATTCTTTGTTTTTGACCACCAGATAATTGTGTTCCCTTTTCTCCTAATCGAGTTTCATAACCCATAGGCAGAGATGTTATAAAATTATGAATATTTGCTTTTCTTGCCGCTTCAATGATTTCTAAAATATCTATTTGACGTTCATTATCGCCATAAGCAATATTTTCAGCTACGGTACGATCAAATAACATTGGTTCTTGGGATACCGAACCCAATTGCGAACGAACATTCCTCAGTGACATTGTTTTTATGTCTCGTTTATCAATTAATACTTTACCATTCTCAGCATCATAAAATCTTTGCAATAATTGTAAACAAGTTGATTTACCGCAACCAGAAGGACCAACTAATGCCACTGTCTGTCCAGTAGTAACTTCCAAATTCAAATCATTAAATACTGTATAATGTTTTCTGGTCGGATATCTAAATTTAATGTTCTCATATACAACATTTCCGTCGCTCATTATTTTCATATCACCAGCTGTTCCAAGTGGATCTTGTATTTTTGGTTCACGTCTTAATAACGCAAATATATGGCCAGCTGCGGTTAGGCCTTTTTGGAAATTAGGAGCAAATGCTAAAGCATTCGCAACTGAAACACTTCCCATAATCAAAGCCTGTGACACTCTAAAAATGTTTCATTCAATTTTCAATTTTAAAAATAACTTATTACTTACTCACTTAAAAACTTTTCCATATTCAAGATTTTCATATGCTACAAGATGTCCACCATAAAACATACAAGCGGCAAAAGCGAAAAACATCAATGATCTCGCCAAACCATAAACACTATAAATGAAAATATTGTTAGTAACTTGACACATTTGCTTAATATTAAAGAAACTTACAATCCTCTAAAATGAGTCATTTTTTTTGCAGAGGTAACCGCAGGTTCGAGAAGTGCTACATATTGACTATAAAACATTTGTTCGCGACCCAATGAAACTACAGTTCTAACACTAGATACCACTTCAATTGCCAACTATAAATTATAATTTTTCATTCACGCAAAGGATTTTACTCATTATAAAAAATGCATATAGTTATTTTTTTTCAACTTACTTTCGTACAACTTTCCATAGCTTTACTAGAACCCATATTTTCCTGAATTTGCACACGTCTCTGAAGGAATGTTGCAACAAGAATAAATGGAGTGAATGCTAAAGCTAACAATCCTAATTTAAATTCGTAATACATTGACAATATGACTGCAAGTAGAATGGTTGCAATTGATTGCAAGATAATACCAACACGTTGACCAGTAGCTCCTTGAACAGCTGCAGCATCGTTTGATAATCTTGCACAGAGTGTACCCGTTCCATTAGCTTTATTATCGAACCAAGCAATTTCCTGTCTTAACATTGCACTAAATGCCATTCCACGTAATCGCTCTGTTAATATTTCACCAGCAATTGTAAACGAGTATATCTAAAAAACGAAAGTTTTGTAAGTATACATAAATAGTATAGGAGTATTAAATTAAATTACTTGAAGGAATGTTGCTAAACCGGTAACAATACCGCATAATACGAAGTATAAGCAATAAGTATTGGTTTGCGATCGAACATAATCGTTGTCTGGATAAGACAAAATTTGCAAGATGTCTCCGAATATTACAGCAAATAATGGCATTGTACAGCCTATAATTATTGCTGTAACAGATCCTACTACTATATGTGGCCATTCAGTCTGATTCAACTTGATTATTTCAAGAAGAGAGACATTTTCACCTTCCTTTTTCTTTTTTTTATCCAACTCTTCATCCTTTAAAATTTACAAATATAATTTAATTTATTATTTATAAATAAATAATAAATTTTATAAAATTATAACAACGATTTAAATATCTTTAATTAATAATTCACCTCATCATCAGCATCAAATGTAAATTCCTCATCTTCATCAACCGGTGTAATGGCTTTAAATGTTGGTACAGTTGTAACAGAAGGCGTTCGTATTCTCCCTAAAAATAATATGTTTGTAAATTATTAACTAATTTTAACAACATATTTTCGTTATTAACCCACCATCATCAACATCTTCTCCAATCTGCGAAGTAATCAATTGGAAATAATGACCTTTTAATTCCATTAATTCAGAATGATTACCAATTTCAACAACTTGACCTTTATTAATGACAACAATTTTATCAGCATTCCGGATAGTTGTTAAACGATGTGCAATAATAATTGTTGTTCGACCCATACTGGCCTTTAAATAAATATACGAAATTTTTACATATAATCCATATATTTCCAAAATTGCTATCAAATAATACCTTTTCTAGAGCTTCCTGTACTTTAGCTTCACTGGCGGTATCAAGAGCTGATGTTGCTTCATCTAATAATAAAATTTCTGGATTTCTAATCAAAGCTCTAGCCTTAAATGAATTTTATATTAAGAAAACACGTAATGTATTGTGAAATTTATAAAGTAAAACCTACAATTGCAATACGTTGCTTTTGTCCACCAGATAATTGAGCGCCCCTTTCTCCAACGAGTGTGTCATATCCCTAAAATTATTATACAAATTATTATAATAAACAATATTTTTTTATAAATTTAATTTTACTTTTGGTAATTTTTTAATGAAAATATGTGCATTTGAAGCTTTTGCTGCATTTTCAATTTCTTCTCTTGTAGCATCTTCTCTGCCATAACGAATATTTTCATAAACTGTTGTTCCAAATAATACTGGTTCTTGTCCAACTGAACCGATATGACTTCTTAACCAATTTACATTTAATTCTTTTATATCATTATTGTCAATTAAAATTTGGCCATCTGCTGGATCATAGAAACGTTGTAAAAGTTGTATACATGTAGATTTTCCACAACCAGAACTACCAACTAAAGCAACTGTTTCACCACGTTGTATATTTAAACTTAAACCTTGTAATACTTTTACATCCGGTCTACTCGGATATTGAAAATGTACATTTCGAAATTCAATATTTCCTATAACTTTATCTGGTATTTCACCTTTTCCTAATAATGGATTTATTTTTGGTATACTTTCAATTAATTGAAATATTTTTGCACCAGCTCCTTTTGCAACACCAAAAGATTCAATATAAGGAGATGCAACACCTAAATTCATTGATCCCATCATTACTGAAAAGAAAACCTAAAATGGAAAATTATCATTTTATAATGTATGTGTGTGTATGTAAACATATTTTTAAACATATTAGAAAAATTAAATAAACCGTACTGTCATCATAACTCCTGCTGTATATGTAACTTGATCTTTTGGTAAATCTTTTTCATCAAGTACCAATCCAACACCATACCAAAATGCTAAACCATAAGAACCATAAATAAAAAACCAAAGTAAACCAAAACCAAGACCAGAAAAAAATCCTTTCTTTTGATTAACTTTTCTAGCAACAACCAAATTTTTTTTATAACGATTCACTTCTTTCTGTTCACCACCAAATGCCATTACAGTTCTAATACCACTAAATGTTTCTTCAGCTATACTTCCAGCTTTAGCATATTCATCAACTTCTTTTTTTGACAGTCTTGATGTTATCTAAAAAGTTTGCATGAAAATTAAAAATGTTCTAATAGTTTGAACTTAATTAATATCACAAAATTTTCAAAAATCTCCAAAATTTTATTCCTTATTATGATAAATAATAATTTAAATTAAAATTTGTATTAAATTGGTGTTAATTTTACATGTTTGTTAGACGACCAATTGTAATTTTCATTTTCAGTATACAACAAAATTAATTAATTAATTATTTCGTATATTATTAATTGTAATATTATCCTTTCTTATATTATAGGAGATGCCAAACTCTATGATATTATTTAAGTTTATATTATATATGTACATATGTATGTATATTTTGAAATTATATAAATATATCTTACAATTGCAACAACTCCCATTGAAGCCATAGTAATTGGTAAACTTGCTAGACAAGCTAAAGCTAATAACCATCCTTTTCCTAAAGCTAATGATATACATCCGATAAAAGCTACAACATAATGAATAAACATAACAACTTTTTCGCCCAAACCATCTTCCATTTTTGTTAAATCCCTATACATATCAAAAAATAATCAAAATAAATTTTTATATTATTAATAAATGTCATTCTATACTCATATACGAGTACATATGTACATGTACATACATAAAATGTATAAAATATTTTGAATATTCAAACTTACTCATTCATACGACTTCCAAATTCACCACTCTGATTAAAATCAAACCATTCAATATCTTGATTTAAAATTGAACGAAAATATATTCCTCTTATAGTAAATATCTATGAATTTATATGAAAATCAAATAAAAAATAATTATTATATTTACATATATATGTATGTGGAAAATTTAAATAATCATCAATGTACATATAAATTAAAGTTTAATATACTTGAGAATGTGCAGCATAATTAAATGTTGTAACTGATACATAACTGCATATTAACATAACAGCACCAATTATTGAATTAAACATCGCAAATTTTTGTATTGAATCTAAAAAAATTGTAAAATCTGTTGCTGTTCCATTAATAATAGCGCCACCTTGTTCAATCATAGCCTAAAAAAAAAAAATACATTAAAAAAAAAAATTTTTAAGCCAAATAAATTATTTATATATGTATGTATATATGTACATCTGCTAAATCTCCAAATATTAATGTATGAGCTGGTGCTGTTAAACCAGTTGCTACTGCACATGCTATACCAATAATTATTAAAAATCTATCATTCCATGTTGAATATTTATATAATTTAAAAAATGATATTGGTGGTGCTGAATCCGTTTTATCATCTTGATCAGTATCCTTTAATATTTCTCTATATATATATATATATATACAAATTAAAATAATTAATATTATTATAAATAATTTTGTAATATATTTTAAAAAGTATATACTTAAGCATAATTTCGTAAATTGTAATTAATCCTTAATTAAAGAAATGCGCATATTTAATTTAAATATAATAATAAAGATTTTATTTCTTATAATTAACGTGTAATTATTATGGACGTATATAAACATATTGAATAAATATATTAAAATTTTTATAATCGATAGTCCTTCATTATTTTTGTTTTGTTTCTAATTTAAATTAATAATTTGTTTTTTCACTATATATTGTTATAATTACCCGCAAATGTTGTTAAAATTTTTATTACATGAAAATTATGCAATAATTTTATGAAATTTAATTTTTATATGCTTATATATACACAAAATTTATATTTTAATGTTTTTACATATTATTCATTTTTTTTTAAATTTTTATTTAAAAAAAATTATTTTATTCATTAAAAAAACACATAATATATTATTATTTTAATAATTTTAATAATTTACTTTAATTAACTTTAATAATAAAACACTCAATTATTATTTTCTATATATATACTAGTACTACTATAGATAATTATTTTAAATTAGACACATTATAATTTAAAGCTCTATTTAAAAAAATTAATAAAAATGCATTTATATTATAAATATTGCTTTATGTATAGTTAAATATAAAATAAATATTTATGTATATATATGTATAGAAAACAAAATTAATTGTACATATTAAAATAAAAACTAAAACAATATATCTGTTACAATTCAGAATGTTCTTGTATATATATACTCGTATTATGTATGTATGTATGTATTCAATATATAGGCATTAATTTGTAATAATTTGTAATTTAATTATAAATTATTATAATAATAAATTCTTTAATATTTTTATTATTTTTTTTTTTTAAGATTACTTTCCAATTACAACTCATATATGTAAATAATATATATATATATATATTTCTATTTCAAATTCTAATAAATTATGTTGTGACCTATAAGAGCACACGTGAATATTTTTTTAATTGTTAAAATTTTTTATATTTATTTTTGTTGTTGGCATTCAATAACATAATTTTTAAAAATGAAAATTGTCTACGATTTAAAAAAAAAAAACAAAAATTTCAATGTTTTCCCAATAAAATTTTTAATAAAAATTAATTATTATATTTTATTTAACATTTATTTTATTCTTGTATGCAATACACAACAATACTAATATAATAATATTGATGTTTACATTAATAAAAACAAAAAAAAAAAATTTATAATTTATTTTTTTTTATTTTCATTTTCATTTCAATAATAATAATTTTTGGTAAGAATCCGAAATTTTATCTACTTGCACGAGAATAATGCAATGTAAATGCATAAATGCACAAGAAACAACTAAAACTTTACGATAGCTGAATATGAAAGAATATTTGAATGAAAATAAAACAATTTGAATTTTGTTTTTTTTTTTGTTATTTTAATTTCTTGTTGTTAAAAAATTTTCTTCTCTTTAATTTTCTTGAATTTTAGCCAAAATTTTAAAGATTTTTTTTGTGGATTTTTGTTCTTCTTATTTATAATAATTTGATATAATTTTTTTTTTTGTTTTTATTTTTTTTTTTTTATAATGATATTACAACAAAATTGTGATACAAATTAAAAAAAAAAAAAGCATATGTTGACGATTTGTGTTCAAAAAAAGTGGCGTCATCATAATTCATAATGAAAATCAGACCGCCATACAAGGACATTTAGAGAAGGAAATTAGTCAATAATATTTATTTAGGAATATAAATTTTATTTTTTTTTGGGTTATCTATATCAAGAATGTAAGATCATAATTTGAAAAGAAAAAAATTAAAAATTAATCTTAAACAAAAATTATGTACTAAAATGAGAGTATTGTTGAATAGATTGCATATATTTTAGGATACGGATTCGTAAATTAACGATAAATTTGCCGAATACATTATGCACATATTATTTAGTTCGGATTTCAGAAAAAATGGTCATACATAATAGTTCACATAAGTATATGTTTGCTTTTTAATAAAATATAGATGAATTCTGAACTAATTTCGTAATAAAAACGCACTAATTACTAAGTCCAATTAAATAGTCATTTTCTTCCTATAGTATCTTTAAAATTTTTGGTCCGATTAATATAAATTTTTTTATTTGTTAATATTATTCTTAAAAATAATTCTTGTTAATATATTTAATTTTTAAAAATATGTACAATTAAAATATTCAATAAGTTTTTTAATTAACTCACCACTGTAATTATATAGTATATACACATAAATTACAAACAAAAATTAATTAGTATACGACATATGGAATTTTTCATTTTTCAAATTTAATTGTTTTTTAAATCATTCTGAAAATTTAAATGTTTTTATAATAATAATATGTCTACTTCGATAAGGCAAAATTAAGTCTCAAATGAAATTTGATTTAATTCGAACAATTTTAATGTAATCTTTTCTAAAAAAAAAATATTTCTCATATATAAATGACATAAAATTTGACAAGAATGACAAGAATTCTATAATACTAAATGATGTTAGAAAAAATTTTATATAACATTAAAAAATTTTTATTTAAATTAATGTTATTTTAGGCAAGCATTAAAAATTTTTGAAATTATAATGAAAATCAAATATTATCGTCGAATTTTATTAATTATCAATATATAAAATTAAATATGTATAACTATACATATGTATATAATACTTTTATTCTAAACTCTCTCTCACAAATTTCTAAACACGCACAATCACACAATTTATATATTATTCTACCTACACAAATTTAAATAATATATTATTAATATATAAATAAAATTACTATAATTATTCAATTAATTAATTACAATCATATATAGAATACACTCAAAATTCTCTACTGTAACAACTATAAAAATTTATGTAACTTTAAAAACAATTACAAATTATATGTTATATGTACATATATGTAGCTTTAAAAACACGGAAATGATATAGCCCATATCACTAACACATAAATTGAAAATATACGGTAAAAAAAAAGAATACCAATATTACCAAATTTTTATCTTATCTAATCAAATTATTTTAAAAAAATTTGAAGTTTTGCAAAAACTAATAATTAATTACGTATATAATTTATGGTATGTAATTAGATTTCATTTGTAAAAACCAAGTATTTATACATATATGTACTTACAAATGATTCTTATTTTTCTAGACAATAAAATATAAATTCATGATAATTATGACAAAGTATTTACAATAGATTATATAGAAATAAAGTGTGCCATAATAGAACCTAACACGTTTTTCTATTGAAAATTGAATTTAATTGTATAAATAATTTCCAACAGTTAATTATAATCAGTCACACGATTTTAATTGAATGGGTTCATTCGACTTAATAATACCATAATTTTACTAAATTTGATTAAATTTATTTGAATTTCTCGAACAATATCAAATTTTAATATAATAAATTAGACATGAAATTTAAAATATTTTTACAGAAACTTTATAAAATAACAAGAGAAAGTGTATTTTTAATGTATTAATTGAGTGTGTCAAAATTATGACAAGTTATATTTGTTACAATTCGCATTTCCTTAAACTTTTCTTCTAGAAAAAACTTAAAACTTTCTTCTTCTAAAAGTCTTAAGAAATGCAAAAAAAATATTCTTTATACATATATTAATTTTTTTTTCATTATATTCAAGTTTTATTTAAATAATGACTAAAATTGGTATTATTATTAAGTGCATTTAATATTTTATAGATTAAATAATTGTCCAACTTAATTAGATAGGAAAATTTATTTTATAAAAGTTTTCATAACTTACATAAACGCAAATACACAAACGCAATTACACAAACTGAAATTTTTTTTTATTAATGTATTATTTTTCATTATGTGTTTTAATGAATTTTAATCTCAATTTGTACGTATCTCAAAGTGAAGATATTAATCGTAATCAATGAATAATACCTAATTGATTAGAATAATTTTTATTACAAGAAAAAAATTTTTTTTCAAGCACATATTTTTTGTTTATCATTTTTTTTTATCAAAAGTACATTTAAATTAATTTCATATTCAAATATCTTTAAATTTAAATCAATTAATTTTGTTTCTTTAATATTCACTAATTAAAATATTACTTTCGAACTTTAATCTCTATTGTAAATTATGTATATTGTTTCTGAATTTAGAAAAACTGGTATGAATTACTAATATTTGGTTGTTATCTCTAATTTTTACTATTTCATTCATAAAACTCTTACACAATTTTTTTCCAAATTCTTATGAAATTCAAATTTTTTAATCAAATAATTTAAATTTTAAATTAATACTTACTTATCAGGAATTTTATCGGCGGCTGGTAAAGCAGTATCCTTAAGTTTATCTTCATTATATGAAATTTTGCCGTTATCCATTCTCTGTTACACTTCCTGTTGCTATATTATATTTATTAACGTTATAGGAAATATTCAATTTTTTTTTCTTCTCTCCTATAGAACTCGCACAAAAATTCAAAACCTACTAAACATAAAATATAACTGCTTTTAATATTTAAAAAACAAAAAAAAAAATAAAGGGTAATCAGCGCCAGTAATTTTATTCTGTTACTATTATCAAAAAATATATAGATTTCTTTTATCGAATTATTAAAAGTTAATATAAATTTCATTGATATGAAAACATAAAATGATAAGCATTTTTCTTTTATTAGAACATATATTAACATTATAATTTAAAAATAGAGAGCAAAATTATTTTACGATACTGATATCATTAGAAATAAGAGAAACTTCGCTCTTATTAAGCTATTGAGCATGTACGTTGTTAAATTATGTAAATTTAATTTTATATTTTTAAGAATTAATAAAAAGTTTGAAAAAGGTTCTTATGTACTTATTGTTTAATTTACTTTATGCATATATCGAAATAATTAAGCGATTTTGCGAAAATTTAATTATACAATGCCGTGATTTCTTTCAGACCTTATCATGATATGAATTCTGCTTGAGCCATTCTAAAATGTAAATATATCTATACCAGGTATTTTTTTTAAACAACTTCCAATGCTCAAATCCGTAAAGGTAATTTCGAATAGCAGATAATCATATATTATCTGTTATCCGAAATAACCCTTACTAACGAAATCTTAGAATTACAAGATACTTTTGTAAAAATCCGTAATATTATTATGAAGTTTACATAATATCTTCCTAAAAAATCCAATTGAAGATGATGCTCTTAAAAATATTGGCTTTATTTTTCCTCTCAATGTAATGAGTTTTAATGTTAATATGCTATGGTGTAATATAAAAATATTTTTTGAAAGTTGTAAAATGTTTATTATTATTATTGTATAGTTTACAATTTTTATATTTGCTTATTATAAATAAATTTAAATTGAAATAAAAATAAAAAAAATATATTTAGATAATATCGCAATTTTTAGTTTTTTTTTTTCTAATTTGTTGTTACGTATTAGTATTTTCAAATCAGTAAAAGTTTTCATTTTAAATATTTGGCTAACACTATAGGTTGCAATAAGTTGTGTTATCTAAAAATCGATATTTTTGCTCATTATTTAATTTGTTGACCTTGATTTTTAAATTATTGAAAAATAAATTTTTACCTTAATTATTGTCGTAAAAACAACAAAAACTTATATATGTATGTACATTATTTTAATTTCAAATTAGAATATAATAATAATAATAGATTTTGCATATAAGATTATAAATACTTTAATAATTAGAAAGTAAAATATATCAAAATATAAACAAAAGAAAAAAAAAACAGCCTCAATATTTTACAATCTGAATAGCTTTTAATAAGTGTTTTGTAAAAATGTGCATAGTTCATTAACTTCTCTTCTCAAAAACATTATTGGTCCTCAAAATTTTATCTACTACGTCATAATTTATAATAGCTTACACTGAATTTTTAATGAAAACTAAGTGAAATTTCGAAACAATTGTAATTTTGAAATTGCCGAACATGTACCTTAAATAATTAATATTTTAACATTAATAATAGTGAAACAAATTTTGCCCCAGTGTTTTAAGATTGAAAATTGTACCATATGTTTTATCATTAGGCAAATTTTTTATTTATGTTTATGCATAAAATTATTTTTGTTTTCTATATTCTTCTTATTATATTAAAATACTATTATTAAAGTCATAAATGACTTAGTTCCATTTTAATTTTGCTTTTTCATAAAATTAAAAAAAAAAATTTTCCTAAAAAAACAAAAAAAAAAAACTCACTAGAGCACAAATCTTAGCAGTTGACCAATATTAGACGAAATTTATAATGTAAGCCACATAATAAAATTAAGTAATTTGAATGCTTCTAGAAAATTAAATTTATATTTTGTTTTGTTATTAGCCTTTGAAGGTAATCTACTGGGGTAGACAACTGGTTTGGATATATGACAATTAGTTATTAATTTTCCACCTGGATAATCAATAGCAATGTGACTACCAGTTATTTGATCGCAATCGATTAAGTTTAAAGCTTTGTCAAAACATATTCTAATCTCAGATAACAAACTTAAGTCTTTATGACGATCATAAACACAATGAATTGATGGATTTTTATTTAGAGTCCTTTTCAATGCATTCAAAATGTTAATAACGGTATTATTAGAATCAGGGTGTATTCCAGCATTTCCTAGTATTTCAGACATATTAAAAGAATTACGCCATTTTAAGCCTTGATTAAAATATTTAAATTCATCGGATAAATTTTCATCGGAAGCTGCACATGTCCCGTGCTTATCCCATTCATGTCGCCACAGCGAATCAGTTCCCATACCTTCCTCAATATTAGGCCAAAAAAGTTTTAGTTTGTCTTCAATTGCATATATTTTTGTTATATCAAACTCCGCTGATTGATTACAATAACTTGGGCCTGTGGTCTCATATTTTGTTGGCCAAATTCCGTGAACTAAAACAAAATTTTTGTATTTATTTACAAAAGTATTAATATTTTTTATATTTTCACATCTTAAATAAAAATTTCTTACTTGTCCAAAATTCTTCTTGCGTTGGTAAATCACATTTATTATTTTCATTTTCTTCCATCCAATGAATACAAGTTGTCACAGGCCATTGTTGTGTAAATATCAAGACGTCCTAAAAATTAAAACATATAATTGTATTTTGTAAAAAAAAAACAAGGATATATTTGAAGGTTTTTAATTATTTCTATTTTTATTAAGTGCAATATGAATTTCATTATTTACCCATTCACTTTGATTTTCTTTTTGATTCGATATATCTTCAGTATTAATTTTCGGAACAATTAATATTGTGAGCAAGCACCCGAATAAAAATTTTAAAAACATATTTTAATTGTTCAAAACAACTCTGTTCAAATTTTACTTTATTTTTTCTCAATCAATTTTTTATTTGTTCTGCTTTATTGTCAAATAAAAAAAAACAATGTAACACAATTGAATAATATGTCAAAAGTGACATTACATATTATGTTTTTAATATATTAAATGCCATCTGGTGGTGTGTTTTTAAAGCAAATAAATTGATACCTTTTTTAAAATGTAAAAACTTTATTACAATATTATTTAGTTCGATATATTAAATCAAAAAAACTTGCTTTTTTGAATTTATAATATCATGCAATAATTATAATTTTGTTTTGCAGCAGGCATTTGACATATATTGTGCAAAGTATGTAGAAGTCTCCGATTCAAATTAAGAATATTCTGGATTATTGGATACTTTAACTGAATATTCCAGAAAAAATTAAAATAGAATTTTCTGGAATTTATGAATGAAGTATAAATATAAATAATCTCAATGGTTTCTAGGTCATTTTACATAGTGAAGTGAAAATCATAAATACTACTTATAATAAAATTTTATTGTGAAGATAAAAGTGATTATAAAAATATTTTATAATATCAATAAATGAAAATACAAACTAACTAAATTAATGTATGAAGTTTATTCTTCAACTAATACCATAATCAACAAACTTAAGTTATCAGACTTTGACTGACGTCACAATTTCAAATTAAAATTTTTTTTTGACATTTAAGAAAAGCGTCATGCAAATCTTTCATTTTATTTTACACACACAACATATACCTATGTCAAATGTCACAATGTCACTATTCTTCTCGTTCTCTATTTCATAAAAGACATCCATTCGTTGCGAAGCACATTTTTTTTCCTTCCAAGTAGTTTTCAGATAAGAGTTAGAATTAACCCATTAAAATTTAAATCGTAATTAAAAAAAGTGCAGTTTATTGAAATCGTTATTCTTAAGATATATTTAAATTTGTATTTAGAAAATAAATCAAAATGGTGAAAATTTTGGCAGCAGCTAAGTTTGTGTCACGTTTTGCTTTAGAAGGACCGACAGATTTCACAGCAAAACGATGCCTTTCAACAGTTTTTTCTAATGTAAGTACATATGGATGAAATTTTGTTTAAAAGTTTATAGTAATTAAATATAAGATTTTCAAAAATAAGACACTTTATTTTAAGAATATTTGTATGATGTAAGGATAGAATTCATTACGTTTGAACTATAAAATTTTCTAGAATGTTCTCTTATGCTTAATAAAAACTTAAATGCGTAATTTTGTTTATTCTTCCAGCAAATCGGAGCTTACCAAACAAAATGGGCACAAACCCGGCATAAGTAAGTACCAACATTCGAATATTGAATCTTTATTCGTGCAATTAAAAAATGTGTAACTTTAAATGTATAGAAAATATGGTAGAAAGAAATCCATATACATATGCAGATTTTAAAATAATTAATCTCATTTTAAAGGCTATTAGAAATTATTTAGCAAAAATAACTTATATTATTCAGTTAATTTGGAAAAAAGGTTGTTAATTTTTGGAATAAACTTCATTGTCCTAAAAATCTATTGTTACATAACCTTATCTTTGTAGGTTTGTATTGGGTCTTGTAATTTGGAAAAACTAAACACATATGTATGAATGTATATGTGCATAAAATATACATCATGTTCATATGTAATTCATATTTCTATAGATTCATTGAGATTGTAGATACTGACATTAAATATAATCATTTAAAAAACAGTAAAATATAAATAAAAACAAATGCCTAATTATATTTTAATTTTTTATTTTAGATCTGAGGGAGTAAAGGGCGCTGTAATTGGTATTGATTTAGGAACAACAAATTCGTGTGTTGCGGTAATGGAAGGAAAGCAAGCAAAGGTTATAGAAAACTCAGAAGGCTCACGCACAACTCCATCACATGTGGCGTTTACAAAAGATGGAGAACGCTTAGTTGGTATGCCAGCTAAACGTCAAGCGATTACAAATTCTGCAAACACATTTTATGCAACAAAACGATTAATTGGTCGGCGATATGATGATGCCGAAATCAAAAAGGATTTAAAAAATTTATCTTATAAAGTAGTGAAAGCATCGAATGGAGACGCGTGGGTTAGTGGTAGTGACGGGAAAGTTTACTCTCCTTCACAAATAGGAGCTTTTGTGTTAGTCAAAATGAAAGAAACGGCTGAATCATATTTAGGTCAACCTGTTAAAAATGCTGTTATTACTGTTCCTGCATACTTTAACGATTCACAACGCCAAGCAACCAAAGATGCTGGCCAAATTGCTGGTTTAAATGTTTTGCGTGTTATAAATGAACCTACAGCAGCAGCTTTAGCTTATGGCATGGATAAAACTGATG
This sequence comes from Condylostylus longicornis, assembly GCF_029603195.1. NCBI lineage: Eukaryota > Metazoa > Arthropoda > Insecta > Diptera > Dolichopodidae > Condylostylus > Condylostylus longicornis. Next base: position 202,256 of record NW_026577989.1, read on the forward strand.
ACAAAATGTAATAATATATATTATGTAAATATTTATAATATTATATGTATAATTGGCTTTCAGTATAGCTGTTTACGACTTGGGTGGTGGTACTTTCGATATTTCAATTTTAGAAATTCAAAAAGGTGTTTTTGAAGTAAAGTCCACAAACGGTGACACATTATTGGGAGGAGAAGATTTTGATAATGTTATTGTTAACTTTTTGGTTTCCGAATTCAAAAAGGATCAAGGAATTGATATTACCAAAGATCCAATGGCAATGCAGCGTCTCAAAGAAGCGGCTGAAAAAGCTAAAATTGAATTGTCATCATCTGCACAAACTGATATAAATTTGCCATACTTAACGATGGATGCATCTGGACCCAAACATATGAACTTAAAAATGACACGAGCAAAACTAGAAAGTTTGTGTAATGATTTGATTAAGAGAACTGTCGCACCATGCCAGAAAGCGCTCAGTGATGCAGAAGTATCCAAATCAGATATTGGAGAAGTACTTTTAGTCGGTGGAATGACACGTATGCCGAAAGTACAATCAACAGTTCAAGTAAGTTTTTAAAAACGGAAAATACTAGAAATTTTGAACCCTTAATGTCAATTAGGTATATTGGAGTTCAATCTTTATACTTAAAAAAATTAAGGAGAAAATAACACTTCTTTTTCACAAAATAACATTGTCCAAGTTATGTTGTTTTTCCCAACGAAGAAGACAAGAAAATCCTCAGTTCAAGTAAATTCTTGGAGAAAATTTACATATTTGGTTTTTATTCCTTATGTCAATTAGGTGTATTTAAATTTAATAAATATACTTAAAAAAATTAAGGATAAAATAACACTTCCTTTTCACAAAGCAACATTGTCCAAGTTATGTTGTTTTTCCCAACGGAGAAGACAAAAAAAATCTTCTTGGAGTAAATTTTATTCCTGATTTCAATTAGTTATATTTAAATTATAAAAAATATAATGATAAACAGATATTTCTCTTTCACAAAACAACATTGCCTAAGTTGTAAGAACAGAAATGTAGCCCTGAAACTTAAAATTTTGAATTTTCTAAAATATTTACAATTAAATTCATCTAAACGATGCCAATTAAAAAATCCAAAGGAATAACAATGGCACTATATGCTTTATAATGTATCCATTTACTTGAACTTAAATAGAGCAAGCAAACTTACTTTTATGTATTGTAAAACTATATTGCACTGAGATGAATATTTTGTCATTTTTTTATTAAAAAAAGGAAATATTTGGACGGCAACCATCCAAAGCTGTTAATCCAGATGAAGCTGTAGCTGTTGGAGCTGCTGTACAGGGCGGTGTGCTCGCTGGAGATGTTACTGATGTTCTTTTACTTGATGTAACTCCATTATCTCTTGGCATTGAAACTTTAGGTGGAGTATTTACACGTTTAATTAATCGCAACACTACCATTCCTACGAAAAAATCTCAAGTATTTTCAACTGCTGCTGATGGACAAACTCAAGTCGAAATTAAAGTACATCAAGGTGAACGTGAAATGGCTTCTGACAATAAATTACTTGGAGCATTTACTTTGGTTGGAATTCCACCTGCCCCTCGTGGTGTACCTCAAATTGAAGTAGTATTTGATATTGATGCTAATGGTATCGTACATGTCTCAGCTAAAGATAAAGGAACTGGCAAAGAACAACAAATTGTAATTCAATCAAGTGGTGGTTTAAGTAAAGATGAAATTGAAAATATGATCAAAAATGCTGAAAAAATGGCAAGTGAAGATAAAATTAAAAGAGAACGTGTTGAAGTTGTTAATCAAGCTGAAAGTATTGTACATGATACAGAATCTAAAATGGAAGAATTTAAAGATCAATTACCAAAAGAAGAAGTAAGTAATTTATAAATTTTATTATAAATAAATAATAAAATCTCTTTGTCTCCTTAGTGTGATAAATTACGTGAAGAAATTACACAGTTACGTAATCATTTAGCTAATAAGGATTCAGCTAATCCAGAAGATATAAGGAAAGCTACAAGTCAGTTACAACAATCTTCATTGAAATTATTCGAAATGGCATACAAAAAAGTATTTTTATTTCTGCATCCAATTAAGACAAATGGTAAAAATTTTTGCATTTTTATTTTTAGATGGCATCAGAAAGAGATTCAAGTAGTAGTTCCAGCAGCAGCAGCAGCAGTAGCGATTCCACACAAGATACACAGCAAGAGGGTGAAAAAAAGAAAGAAGATAAAAATTAAATGAAATATAATTTAAAAAAATTTTTATGATTAATTTTAGTTACTGATATAAATGTTAATGATTAATTTCTCTTCTTTTTTTTTTATTCATTATTTCATTAATCGAATTGGACTGTAAAAATTCAAAACAGTTTGTTTTACATAATCTATTTACACCGTATATGTATTTCATTTTAATTTAACATTACCAGAGTAAAATGTATTATTAGATAGCCGTTTTTCTTCATTTGCAATAAAATCTTAACAAGAAAAATCAAATTTAGTAAATTATATTAGAAAAAAAAAAAGTACTGGGGTCAATGAAATACTTTTTAAAGAAGAAAATTTTGAAATTTATTGTACCTGATGTATACATAATACCAGAATACAAATTTTCGTAACGTTTCAGAGTGTTCAATCATTTACTAAGTCAAGGCTCCAATAATTTTTGAAAAACCAAAAAAAAAAAAAATAAACTTAGCTTATAGTTTTGATTTATATTAATTTTATAATAAATGAGAAGTTACGAATGAAATGTTTAAGTATCTATCGAGTTTCGCATTATTTAGTTTTATAAAATTTACTTTAAAATTTGTTTGAGATGAAATTTTATACACAAAATAAAATAAAGGAATGTTTAAATACATATACCGTTTTACTCTAATTTTAAATTGATTAACTCATTTTAAATGCTCCTTAAATCTCAAGAATCTCAACGAATTCAAAGTATATAAGAGTAAGAATTGTTGAAATGTCTTTTTTTTTTCCCCTTTTACATTTATTTTTTTTCAGACGGAAACGGTTTGTTTACAATATAAATACGCATGACCGTAAAATTTTAAAAGAGTGCATATTTGTGAAATGAATTATTTTGGGATTTGATTGAGAATTTTCCCATTCAAGTGTTTCATTTATATTACAACTATTTTCTTTTTTTTTTACCATTATACAGAATTTTGGTTTCGTTTTTTGAGAGGATATTATAGAAACCTTGTTGATAAAAATTCCTTTAAACTTTACCAAATATGTAGTAGACATTTTCAGTAAAAAAGGACTATATTATGAAGTACATATGTAATTCAATTTATTGATTTTATTATAAATGTGTGATTTTTAAAGGTTTTCATATTTTTACAAACTAAAATAAAAATATAAGAAATATATTTTTATTGTTTTCAGAATCCTGTCTAATCTAAACTTATTTTCTGAATTATTTTAAATTTTTAATTAAATTTTATTTTAAGAGTAAAAAGAGGTTCAAAATATTGCAAATATCTATCGTATTTTTTTTACATAGAAGAAACTTTCTATTTTCCGAATTGGAGGAAAAAACAAAAACCAAAACAATAAGAAAAGAAGATATGACAAACTAATATTGCTTTGATTTAAACAATATCGTAAATATTCCTTTTCGTTCTAGTTCAGTATACTTTTGAATGTCCTATTATTCAGATCCTTGCAACATTTATAGTTTAATTAACCGTATACCGTTTTTACTTTATTTATGTGAATTTACTTGTGTACATGTTTGTGTATTATAGATAAATTCATTTGCGGTACATTTAAATTGTATATATATATATATATGCTTTAGTTATAGCTGATTAACAGCCATTATTAAAAATAGAAAAACGAAAGGAAAAGAAAAAATACAATTTTTTTTAAAGTGTCGGTCGGTTTTAAATATAAAATTAAAAAAAAAAAAACTAAAAATATATTTAAAAAAAAAAAATACAATAAAAAATATAAAATAATATAAAATTATCTAAAAATTAATTAACTGGCATTCACATAAAATAAAGTACAAAGGCAGAAAATCTTAAAATGTGACCTTTAAGTGCGTTTTATAATTTGAAAAAATTCAGTGCGTAAATCAAATACAATAACACTGATAATATTTTTTTATTATAATAATTTTAAAATTTAATACGTAATCTGGTTCAATTAAATGTTTAATAAAAAAAAGTTATGAAAATAGAATTTATTGTCGGTATTTTTCTTGTATTTAATAAAATTATTACTATAGATTAACCCCATTATGCGGAAGTTAATATAATTCTATGAACTTTAAACACATACTTATATATCTAGTATATTTCATGATTTTTATAACTAAAAATAAAAAAAAAAATAATACAAATAAAAAAAAAAAAAACAAGACTGCAAGTGCTCTTTCATCCAAAATTCAGCTGAATGTCAAGGACTCTGTGATATATGCATACACACATATATATATACTTATATATCACAGAGTCCTTAAATAGATTGGCTTTGGAAAATTTATTTCTTTATTGTATTTCTATATACTGTATAATAGCACAATAGAATAATTTTTGTATTAAATTTTCATTTATTCTATATTTATTTTATTATTATTTTTTTTGATTTCATCAGAATAAATGACATAAAAATTTTATGAAGAACAAGACTATAAACTTAATTACAATTAATTCTTAGTTATTTTTTTTTTTTTGTACTAAATATTCTTCAATTTTATACCGTTGTTATATTAAAAAAATATTGAAGATTTTTTTTTTTTTTTGTAATTATTTAAAAAAAATAAATATGGCGTCTTATGTGAATTAATCACGCAAAAGGAAAATATTTCAACTACATTTATGATAAATTTTTTACATTTTTTAAAAATATTAAATATTATTTTCTAATTTAATTCTAGACACATAGGTATACCTAACTATCCATAAATCTCATATTTGTGAATAAAATGACTTAAGTTATTAACTAAAGATTTTAAAAATTTGAAAATTTTAAATTGATTTATAAATATGTACATAGATTGTATATTATAATAAATATTCATAACAACACCCTCATTTTATTTATATGTAATAGAGGAGAATTCTGTCTGCGGTATATTGCCGGCATTAAATTTTCTTATTATTATAATTTTTTGAACCCTTGTGAATACCTACATACATACAAAATTCACGTATAAGATGCAGTTTTCTAACCATTATTTATTATTGATTGGAATCTCATATAAGAAATTCTTTTAATGATTTTAATAATTCATATAAATATTTCAAAAAAATACTTCTTATATAATTAAAATATTCGTGGTAATGAAATACCAAATCCAATATTATATTATAAAATCTTGTCTTCAATTATGACATGAACATATATATATATATATATTAATTATAATTGTTGCAATTACAACACAGTATTTATTATATTTTGTATACACACATTTATATATATACGTACATAGGTATATATAACATCCCAATCAATATATAATACTATAAGAGAAAATTTATAATTTATTTATCTATGATTGACTGTTTAAATAAATTAAATTTTTACTTAAAAAATTCATTCCTCTTGGAAAAATATTCTTAATTTAAAAAAAGCATATTTACCTTTAAGCTTAATTAAGTGTTTACCTATTATGTAGGTTTGTACTAAAACTATAAATAACTGTACTGTAGAAATTAAATCATAATTTTCAAATTGTTGAGATTACAGAAATGTCAAGTGCAAATAAATTTTGTATTCGCAATTATGCATTTTATTTCTAAAATTATAACTGGGTCGGTTTATTAAAAATTAATAAGGAAAACGAAAGTTTCATCTAAATATTAAATAAAAATTACCAAATTCTGTTAAAATTATTTTAATTCGATTTTAAAAATATTTATTTTAATATACTAAAATAATTTAATTAATATTAATTTGTATTCGTTAATAAAATGAAATGATTTATGAAACAAAGTGGCAAAACTGAGTATTTTCAAAACTTCTAGGTCGAAAATCGAATTTAGAACGGGAACTGAATTTCAATATACATATATGTAATTGTATTAATCGCACCAAATAAAATATACAATAATTTTAACATTACAACAATCAAAAATATTATACATAGTGCAAATATTTTCTTATTCTTAAATAAAATAGAGCCATAATTAATTAATTCAGAATAAATTTAAACTGCAATATTGTCCTAATTTATATTTTTTCATTTTCCAATTCAATCGCAAATGAATAACAAAAACAACAAAATATAAAATATAATTGGCACAATCGTAAGTGTTGGTGCAAAGTGCCATTACAATAAAATTGAGTTGCCAATAAAAATAATATATATATATATATATGTAATACAGACAAATATTTCTACTTATTATATATCCTTATACATAATATATTATAAAACGTATCCTTATTTTTGATTTTTTTAGAAATTGTACATAAATGTACATCTACTTTCTTATATATTTATAATAAGAGTTTCATATATATGTATACTCGTATTTGTGTGCCTGTGTGCATAATAATATTTTAAATTGTATGTTGGTCGGCTCTATTTTTAATTTTCTCCTTTTCCTCCCACACAGTTTTTATTTTATTTTCTTAAATTAGCAATAATGTTTAAAAAAGACAAAATGTAGTAGCAAATAAAAAAAAAAAACTTTTAACACCAAATGATATTTATAGCGAATGCGCTTTTCCTAGATAAACTCGTGAGCAATGAATATTATAAATAAAAAGGGAGAAAATAAAAGTAATTTTTTTTTTGTTTTTTTAATAAAAGGACATTTCCGCTCTAAAGACAATTATTATGAACAATCAAAAATTTCATATACTCATGCTGTGCACATATTCACATAACGCAAGTATAACTATGTATATGTATGTAATTTGTCGGCAATATTGTTGGAAAATCGTTAATCAAGTGATGAATTTGATTTTCTCATATTAGAATCGAGCATTTTAAATTTTATTTAAAAATAAATATAAAAACCTGGTTATTTAAAACAGAGCAATCTTGTTTTTTGGTTTCATTTTTAATTTTTTTTATGTTCAATAAAATTCAAAGATAAATTCAAATTAATTGATATCATGAAATTCATTTGATAAATGTGTAGTTAAGTTAGGGAATTTTAAAATATTCAATTTTCGTGTTGTTTTAAATGAAGAAAAGGATGAAAGTTTTCAGAAAACCAAAATGCTAATTCAAAAAAATTAACTAATTTTAAGCTAAAACCAACTACATGTGATCACACTTAATACTTTCGAAAAATTTACAAAATAACATTAACATTCTAAGAAATTTAAACAAATATCATCTTTAAAATTTTTAGATAGCAACAAAATTATAAAAACTTTTATCAGCAATTTAGTGCATCTGAACATTTGACATTCATTATTAAATATATATAAACATACATACTTATGTATGTAATATAAATTACTTTAAAAGTGTTTAAAAATAAAAAGTATAAGAAAAAATTTAAATCTTCAAGATTTTAATAAAAAAAATAATTAAGAAAAAAAAAAAAATTGAAATGGCAACTCCACGCTCAACAGCACCAGCCACACCAGTATTAGCTGTATCCTGCCGAATGTTACGTTCACCATCTCATGAAAGTGTTACAACAGATTTATCATTATTTTCAGTGTCATCTTTACAGTCAGAGGCCTTAGGTAAACATCGAGTTTTCGCTTTAAAAGAACAGAGGGGCCCTAGTCCAAATCCAGAAGCAAAACTTCATTTAACACGGTATAATTACTATAACTATACATTTAATAATTTAAAATATGTATATGTGCTTAATAATATATATATATATATATATATATAATAAATTTAATTTTAGTCCAGCTAATATACCAGAAATAACATGGTTTGAAGAAGGCAACGATTTAATACGTAGTTGTGCAGCATTATCATCAGCATTAGGAATGCAAAAAAGTTTTAGTACAAGTGATATAGCACAATTACCGTTACCCGAATCTCAAACAAATCAATTACGTTCAACAGTATCAGAATTGGCATTAAATTCATTACAACGTTGTGGCTATATGTTAGAAAATCCACGTTTAGATCATACATCAAGATCATGTTCAACATGGGTTGCAGTTGGTGAATTAGCATCAACATCTCAATTACCATCACCGCATGGTGGTTCTGTTAATCCACCAGCATTAACAAATACTAGTACACCACCACCCCCTCCAGCATTTACAGCTGCCGACCTTATACGATCAGTTAACAAAAAAGTCCGACAAAATTATATAAGACGCCGTCTATTAACAACTTATCGTGCTTTAGAACGTTTATCACAAAGTGAATTTAATTTAGATCGATTAGAAGCTGCAGCTGTAGCTGCAGCATCAATTAATAGTGGTAATACAAAAATTGGAATGATAGGTGGACCAGGTCCAACAGAACTTGTCGTTCCAACAAATATATTACAAAAACAACAGCCAACAAAAAATAGCTCAACAAGTACATCATCATCAATAAATAAAAATGTTATTAAAAATACCGGAAATGATAATAAAAAATGTAAAGAAACAACTGATACTGCCAAACAAGTTTCACAAACTAAAGCTATTTTATGTGAACAATTAAAAAAGAAAATAAGCATGAATGTTAATCAAAATTTAACAATTCATGATATAGAAAGGGAACGTGGAAAACCATTATCGAAATATGAAAGAAATATGATGATATTCAATTGGTTACATTCCTTAGATGAAACTTCAACAGTAGAGGATATGCCTTAAATATTAAAAAAAAAGAAAAACAAAATAAAAATATTAATCTAATAAAAAATTAATTCTTGCATATTTCTTTCTCAAACATGGAAGTTATAAAATCTATATATAGTAAAGAGTAAACAATTTCAATAAAAAAATGAAAACAATTTATAAATAAAAAATTAATTACTATACAAAAAATACGAATTTGTTTTCATTTTTATATTATATTTAATTTAGTGTAAAAGAACTGATGCTTAAATGTTCATATAAAAAAAAAAAATTAAATTATATAATTAAATTTAATTTTATAATAAAAGAATGCATTCATATATATTAAAAGTTTATAAAATAGAAAAAGATCAATTATAGATTATGTTAAAAAAGTAAAATTTAATTAAATTTAATTAAATAATTATATGAAATGACTTGCGTATATTATATAGGTTGCAAAATATAATATAAAATATTTTTTTATTATACTTTGATATAAGAAATTATTAGACATATATTAAAAATCGAAATTTTGTTCTTATTTTTATAAAGTTTATAATAGTCACGTTACCAATATGTTTTTAGTTTAATTGAAAGTTTACTTGAATAGTATTGTATATGTGAATTTAAATATAGATGCAGCTAAATAAACTGTATAAAAAATAATAATAAAGCAAATTAATTAATTAAATTCAATTTTTTGTATTAACATATAAAATATATAAATATAAGTTAGTTTGGGTTTTTTTTATTTAACCAATTCTTATTAATATTTATTTTATTTTAGACTAAACCCTCATTTGCTTTAATCAATTTAATTTTTATATTAATATTTGTAAAGCTATTTTGCTATCGTATAAGATGAATTTTTTATTGTAAAATTTAGGTAAAAAAAATTTTCAAATAATTTTAGTAAAAATAAATTATAAAATAAACCGAATCGTTTGCAAACTAAGACTTAATTACCCCATAAAATTACTTGTTCAGAAAATTTTAAAAAATATTTCTTAATTAAATATAACTAGATATTTTATTATTAGTTTATTAGTTTAATTTTCAAATTACAATTTTATTTTAATTTAAAAATTGGAAAATTAATTTAATAATTAAATAAATAATTTAATATATTATTTAATTAAACAAAATGTTTATTAACAATTTATTTTATTTTTAATTTGTAATTTAATAAAATAATATTATTTATATTTCAAAAAAAAAAAAAAAAAATAGCTCAATATCAAAATTGCTATGAAATGGGAAAATATTTAATAAAAAATTATAGCATAATTGTGCATTTGTATTATTATACATATAATAATTATTAATGTAATTTTACAAAATTTAATTTCATATAATGATTGGCAGTTTTTTGCAATATCATAAATATTTTTTATTTTTAAATTTAATTTATAAATTTTTAATAATTTATAAATACTCATAGTAAATTTATGTCCGTATAAATATGATGTCATAATATAATAAATAATAAAACATTTTTAAAATATTTTTAATAAATGTTTAAATATTTGTTGTTTAAAATTCAAAATAAAATAAAAAAATGATATCGATATGAAAATAATATATAGATATAAGGATTTATTTAACAAAATACAAAACTCATAAATTGATTTTATCTATAAAATAAAAATTTATTTATTATTAAATAAAGTAATCATGTCTAAATATATTACAATAATTATGTGATTAATATGGACATGATTTATATACATACATACATGTATATTTTTATGTAAATGTCCCTTTCAACCAACCATAATAAGAAGTAAATTTTGCAAAAAAAAAATAATTATAATCTACATATTTAATATATTTTTAAATCAGAGTTTAAAAAATGAAATAAATAAGAAAAACAAATTGGTTACAAAAGAAAAAAAAAAATTAATTAGCCAATTATTTATGAATTTTTAGGGTGCTGCTTTTAATTAGAATTTCATTTTAATTAAAGGAAATTTTTTTTTGATTTGAATATTAATTTTGTTATTTCATTGCAATTAATAATATTGATTTCGTATTAACGTACCTTAAGGAAAAATTTACATGATATACAATTATTTATAATATTCTTCAATTAAACTTTTGCCAGTTCCTATATTTAATTAATTAAAAAATTAAGAGAAATTCTCTCTAAATATACTCATATTATATTTAGTTTTTTTGTAACAAAAATATTATTTTTTAATATCTAAACAAAAGCTATAAAAAATAATTTTGTTTTAAATAATATATAAATATTAGCTCAATATATTGAGCAATCTAAGAATATTAATATTTATAAAGAAATTTAAATTATATTTTTAATTTTATTAGTGAAAAATTAAATTAAGAAAATAATTTATTATTTTACATTATATAGAAAAGTTTTTTTTTTTTTAATTAGCACTCAAAAAATATAATTCAAATAATTATTCTCAATTTTAAATTGAAATCAAATTAAAATTATTTAATTTTCACCCATTATTTAATTTAATAAATAATTGACATAATTTATATTTCAATTCTTATGAAAATTTCATATAATTTAATGTAATATGTTCCGTATATAAACAATATACTCTTATAATTAAGCACTTTAAAAAGCACAATTCATAAAATTAATTAGCTTGAATAAAATTTTTAATTAGTTTGCCTAAAAATATAGACTTACATAATTAATTATAAGTTTGCGATTTTGTGATGTACATAATATAAAAGGCCAATTTATTTCTGCTGATATTTTTAACTCTTACAAAGTTTTTTAAAATAATTATTACTTTTTAATATTATACATCAAATTTAAATATATTCTTTTCCAAATGCTAATTTTTATAAACTTTTCTAATAATAATAAAAAAAAAAAATCAAGATTGATAAGAGCTGAATTGAAATTTTGAAAAGAAATTAATTTTAAATGTATTATTTTTTATTAATTATTTTCTTTTAAAATTTTTAATACAAGAATTTTACTTTAGCAGTTAATTAGTTAGTTAGCAGTTTACTTTAACAGTTAAGGCTTCCTAAATTTTATTGAATTGGAATATTAAATAAAAGATATTAATTTTTAATTTTGCTACGCCAAAAATTCTTTAATAAATTTTTAATTTTTAATAATCATCCTAATAAGAAAAATTTTGAAAACATTTTTCAAATCTAAGTGTAGTTTTCGGATTTTTATTGAAATTATAAAAAATACAATTTTGTATTTTAATAAATTTTTCAAATAATTGGTGACTATGTAAAAAAACCTATTTTGAAATTATAGAAATAATATAATTAAAATAAAATTATTCGGATGAGATGAAAAAAAAGAAAAACAGAAGGAAAATGTATTTGATCATGAAGAAAACGAAGGAATACTGACCGAAAAATTATATAATATTCATATCAAAATAAATTAAAATTAAAAAAAAAAAACTGAATAAAAAATTAAATGCTTCCAAGTATTTAAAAGAATTTTTCATTATCTTTTTTTTTTAGAATATTTTTTTAAAGAATTCATCATGCTCGAACTGTGATTCACATAATTTAAGAGCACAATATGAAACATCTACATTATAGTATATAATGGTATACCAACATTATATTTGCAAATAATTGTACAAGATTTTATTTTAAATTAAATTGCCATTTTCAACAGTTGAATTTCATTCCTAATTGAATAGAGATGCATTATATGTTGTCATGAAGTTTTTATAATCAAATTAAGACTACATAATCAAATAATTTGTTTACGATTATTGCTATATTCAAAAAAAAAAAAAAAATTTCCAGTAAGTATTTATTGGTAACAATCAAATAAAAATTCATAAAATATCATTAGTGAAAAATAAAACAGATTTATTTTTATTGCAAACAAATATTTTTGAAATATCAAGAGACAGAATGTACAAATTGTACGTACTAAACAGTGAATGCTATTTCTATTGCTTAAAAAAATAAATGGTTTAAAAATACATACATACATTTTTTATTAATTCATTAAAACATTATATACATATTATGTATGTATTTATGTACATATATAAAAATATTTATTAAAATTAGGAATGGCTTATATTTTAAATATAGTTAGAAACCAATAACATTAAATTTAATTCTTAACATTAATATTCTGGACGTACCAATCAGGTAAAAATGAAAATTCATTTTTTCCATTTTTTACATTGTACTTTATGTTCTTTTTGCCAGAAGGATTCCAATAAAATTCAAATACAGTATCTGGGCAATTAACATTTTTTGTAATTTTTGCAACCATTACTAAAAAATTTTCTAAAAATTTCACACATACAGCTGGTGTCCAATATTGACTGCCCATTTTTTGTAAATTTTTTACATCAACTTTTTCAAGTTCAAAAACGAATCCACTTTCACTTCGAATTCCAACGATTATTCTTTTTATGTTCACAAGAAAACTTTGACACCACCAATTAAGAGATTTATATTTTAAAAAATTTCGTTTTTGCCTGAAATGTTTCTCTTGTAATTTAAGTTTTGCTTCAACAAATTCTAATTGATTTGGATCAAATTGATTTAAATCTACTTTTTTTTGAGATGTAACACCATCAACCTCAGCACCAAAAATAATGTTCATTCCAGTTAAAGTTGTTTTATACATACAACAAAACTCTTCACGTTCGTTTGTTGAAATTTGCCCATTAGGAGGAATTTGTGGATCATTTGTAAAAATATATTGCTCAAATTTAAATCCATATGACAATATTTTCTTTTGACTTTCAGTTTCATTTTGCCTCTGACTGATTTTTCTGGGGGTTTCCCTTTGGCACAAATATATATTACCTTTATATTTTGTAGCCATGATAATCCAGTCTTCTCTTTCATCATAAGGACTACACATAAGTAATCTTAAAAGACCGCGAAAGCATATAAAATCACATGCTAACAATTTATCATCGTTTTGGTGTAAAGGTTGTTCGTTTACATGATACAATCTCGTTTTATTTTCTAATATGAATTTGAGCAAATGATCTATACGTTCATTTTGGGTTTCTGATTTGGGAACTCTGTTTTCGTATTCAGCATTTAAATCCATTGACAATTGCCGCAAATTGGTGGGTAAAACTAAATATTTTAGATTTGATGCATTTGGAATAAATTGCCGATTTCCATCAACACTGAAGAAACCAATTATATTAGGTTTTGTTATTTCTGGAAATTTATTCGGTTTATTCACCGGTGCATACGGTGATAGGTTGGTTTCATATCCGCTCATGTTTAATTTTTCACTTATTTATGTTTATTTTTATAATTGATAATTTTAATTAAAAAAATATGTTATTCTTTTATAATTAGTATTTTTTTTTGCCATGAAGTTTGTTTGTATAATATGATATGCATTCATAGTGACCAAATGCTCATAATTTTCGATTCATGCTCTACATTATAATTGTTTCAGCAGTATTTTGTAATCTTCAGATCACTAAACGGAAAAAATTTTGTGTTTCCATGTTTAACTCTGTACACAGATACTGTTTAAATTACAGTTGTATCAAATATGTACGCTTCACATCTTGTACTTATCACTTAACTGGATTCTACAAAAATTTTATTCAGACAATCGTGATTTTATTATATTTTTGAGTCATAAAAGACTCTTACTCTATTTAAAAATAAGATTAAATACACATATGTTTTAAATAATTTACAATTCATCTTTTTAAAAATATTAACAAATATTTAATCTTTTTAAAAATATTAACAAATATTGCACTTAACATCAATACCTACAAAAGTTGTGCAATATTATTTTATAAATTTGAAGTGTTCTTCTATGATTTGAAAATATTTGGTCACCTTATTGCATTGTTTATATAGTTAATCAAGTACTGCCAACTTGCAAGGATGATTAATATTCTAGCATTAAAAGAAAATAGAAAAGAAAATAACTGTATATTATGTATTACAAATTATTTTCTACAACTGAAGTAATCGAAAAGTTGTAATTGAAGTAAAATAATCAATATTAATTTTTAAAAATCTTTTTTCTGAAGATGCTCCAGAATAGAAGCGAAGGGTTTGATCGAAACCGAAATGATATATAATTCTGGGCAGATAACGCAGTGATTTTATTTACTAATCTTCTCTTCTTCTTGGTACCTAAATGTACATTGCAGCAATTTATTGGCAATACTGTAACATATAGGTTCAAGAATTGCCATTTCATACGATTTATCTCTAGATTATATATATTATGATCCCTAACCTGGATTTCAATATATTTAAGAAAATAGTTAGTTTAAGTTTACTTAGTCATATTGAGACTATTGAAAGCTAATTTATGTGGATGTCATAAAACTCTACTATTCCAAAATATGTATATACTGGCATATTTTTTCAGTTAGCTTTTCTAAAGCAAATATTTTTGAGAAATTATTCTTAATTCACATTAGAATCAGTAAAATGTAACCCAATTAATGATGAGTTGATGGTTAGAAAGGGCCTTTTCTTGCCCATTCCACGGAATCTGTGACGCGATTTTTTGGACGACAATTCAAACCTGGATAAATTCTCCCTCAAAGGTACATGTTTCGTAAAGTTCGACTATGTTCCGCTACATTATTTATGACAGTCAATATATTTTCGTGAGCTGCGATCTTTGACACTGAGATCGCACAACCTTGTTAGCTCGTGACAGCATCAATTTCCCAGTTTTAAGGATATTTTTGACAGCTCACGATCAGTCAAAAATTCCAAATGACTTCAGATGAAAAAAAAAACAAGATTTTTGTAATTAAACAATAGATTTCGATATTTCACATCGATTTATTGATTTCTTGTTTGCATAAGTTCCTTCATTAAATCTTCCATATCAGTTTCCGTTTCAACATCCTGTAAAACTTTAAGAACAGCGACTTCCATTTCACATAATATTTTAGGTTTTTTATACTAAAATTTAAAAAAAAATCAATTCATTGGGTGAATTGGTATAAAAATTAAAAATATATATTTATTCAAGTTAATATTTATATCTTACTGTTATAATCAATGTACTATATTGGTGATGAATCGTTATATTCTCTTGATCTGGTGATGTGTTACATCTATTCAACTCAGGAATGTCAATAATTTTGTAATATTTCTTATTTTTTGTTTTAACTATGATTGATTTTTTATCAGCATCAGCTATAACAATATAATTATCAATTGGATATGGTAGATTTCTGATACGCCACTCAATATTCTTTTTTGTTATTCGCTTAGTTAAAATTGGTTCTGTATTTGATTCTCTAACAACTAAATTTTGTTGATCTTGTGTTAAAGGTACATTCATAACTTCACCTAATTCAATATCCCAAACTGGATCTCCCATTAACTCTTTGCATATTTTCCATGCTCGCCTTTGTATTACTCCTGTTTCCAAACTATATTCTTCAACCATTTCTTTTCCATTTTTAAATTTATAATGAATTTTTCTTACATTTCCATTTATCAAGGACGTTTTTTCTGCTTCTTTTATAAGATTGATCCATGATTCAAAAGACATTTTACTTTGATTTTATTTATTTGAAGTTTGATCAATAAAGCTTACGAGGTTACCGGATTTTTAACTCAATTGCAAATGAATGAAAGCCTACTTTGTTTATAAATAATAAAAAAAAATTGACATGAGGTGTTTTCATTGAAAAAGAAACTTTATTAAGAATGTGAATTGTCATTTCTGTTTCTGAACGAAACCCTAATACAATGTAGTACTAAATCGAATATGTACTAAAAATAATTAAGTTTTAATGAACTCATATTATAATAAACAAAATTTCCTTTCAAAATATTTCCATTAGGTACTTTAAAATGTGGTTCACCTATATTATAAATTATAGGAACTATGGATTATTGGCATTTTCGGTTTTCTTAAATTTAAATTCTAAAAAAGATGTAATTTTAGATAAATTATTTACGTTTTTTCAGTTCTTTCACGTATTCGGGGTGGTCTCCAACTCTGCTCCAATCAAATATAGATAACACAACAACTGACACTGACAATTGATTAGAAAAACCAAAATTTGTTATTGTCAAAAGTAATGTTCCATAAATGTGAACTAAACACTTATTTTGAAATTTTAAAACAAAATAATGAAAATTCCATGTGAAACTCAAATTATTAATAGACAACTACCTAATTCTTTATCAAACAAATATGTCAAATCAACTCTGGCGGTAGGATTTCATCCACCCAGAAAAGAGGATGGTCAATTGTTTATTATGCTCTTTACTCCACAACATAAAAATGGAATTAGATATAAAGTAAAAGATAATATAAATAAAATATTTACAAAATTCATTAATGATGGGAAAGCTACTATTTCGTTTAAAGTTCCTGAACACTATATTTTAATCAACTGCAATCCTATTCAATTGAAATCGTTTTTGGCGACTTTGAAGTTGGGATTAGAGGGAAAAACTGAATTTAACGCAATCGGTTTAAGCACACTAGCTACGACAAGTGTTCCACAAAAATCACATCCCGTTAAAAAGTTTACCATTTTGAAAAAAAGTGAGTTCCCTATTCACGGAATTCCCAAAACAGTAGAAATTTTAACGGTAAGCCAATAAGCATAATTTAAGTCTAAAATTCATTAATTTCATTTAAGATTTCTGGTATAAACCGGCCTAAAGTTGATTCACAAATTCTTTTTTTAAAAAACTTAACAAATTTAAATTTAAGCGAAAATAGTATTTCTAAAATACCTAAGGAACTCGGGAAACTTAAATTAACAGAGTTAGATCTGTCAAATAATAATTTGGGAGAAAATGAATCACTGAAAGATTGGGAATGGATTACAAATGGAAATATCTTAAGTAGTTTAAGATCATTAAATTTAAGTAAAAATAAGGTAATATTGTGCTATTTAAAATATAAATTTACCCTTTGAAATTTATTTTTTTTTAGTTATCTTATTTTCCATACAATATTGTTAAGCTGAAAAACTTGATAACGCTAAAGTTAAATGAAAATAACATAAGAAAACTTCCTTTTGCAATTAGAAGACTGAATAATTTAAAGTAAGAATTTCGTGACCAATGTAATATTTTTTTATATTTTTCTTTTTTTTTTTAGGTTTTTACATCTTTGTTCAAATAAGCTTGAATCTTTACCAAATAGTCTTAATTATATTCACTTGGACACATTAGATGTTTGGAATAACAATTTTTTATCACAACCTGTTGACGTACAAATTATAAGCAAAGCAAAAGGATGTATACCACCTCTTTGGGAAATGGTCGCTCGTGTCGTTGAGTCTAAAAGGTTTGTTATTAATTTGAATTTTATTTGTTTAGAAATTAAAATTGGTTATATTAATTTTTTTTTTTAAGTTTACGATACAATTCAGGAACAGTTCCAAGTATACTTGTTGATATTATGTCAGAAAGTCCGTTGTGCCCTTGCGGTTTGTTAAGTTTTTCATCGCAAATATATGAAAGATCAGCAGTTATAACTTTAGATCATGTTAAACATTTAGTTTTTAGCAGAGAACAACTTATTTATCAAGATTGTGCTGCCTGTAGTGATAAGTGCGCTTCAAAATTATATTCTAATAATATGATCTGATCATTTAAGGTTTGCATTTATATTATTGTTAAAATTAAATAAATTTAATAAGTTGAAAATTAAATTTTCTCTTATTTTATTTTTTTGCAATTTATTTGTTCTGTATTACAGAAATTTTTATATAGATTTTAGTTGTATTTAATTAATTTCGCATTACTATAATTATTATTACTATGATTATTATTATATAATGTTATTACCATAATTATTATTGCGAGCCATTTAAAAACAAGAAATCATGCAATAGTAAATAAAGAAATTAAAAAAGGTACTATTTTAAGAGAAAAGCTCCATAAAATACAAATTTTGGAAAATTTAATTCATTAACTGATCGAGTTTGTTTTATCGAAAATAAAATGTTTGATTATTTGTATAGCATATTTTTGCGTTATTTTAATAATACTAATATTATTTCAACATAAAAGAAAACTTTCAATTCAATTTTGTAATATTATTATATATCAAAGACTAATATATAAAAAAAAAATGTGCAGAAGTAGTAAGTCTAATAATAGATCTTATTTTAATAGTCTAAGAGTTAATAGATAAATAAGATTTAATGTTTGAATTTTTTTAGTACTAATTTAAGGAATCTATATTATTTTTCTGGATATGGCCTATTACTATCTACAGTCGATATATACTAAATGTAATGATTGATAAATTTTCATTTTGGAGTGAAATACGAAATAGATAAGCAACAAATTTTACTGGATATTGATAACGAGTCTATAATTGATTATAAAACTAAAAGTAAAAGTTCTTGAAATTAGTTTTATTCTAGCAATAGAATAATTTTACAATATTAATTTGAAAATAATATTTCTAATCTATTGGGGTAATATTAATTATATCATACCTACTCATATACATTTTATGTTTGTTCTTTTAAAACAACGTTTATTGCATAGAAATTTTTTCTTTTCTAAATTACCGTGATTATAAAATAAAACAATGTAGAATTGTAACGTGTAAAAAATTTTTATTCTATGGGTAAATCACCGATAAATTATTAATTAATTTCCTTTTAATTTTTTTTATAAATAATTATTTTTATTTTATGTATTATATAAAAAAAATTTCCCAGTTTAATCCAATTAAAAAGTATTTCATATTTTCAATTTTAAAAATACGAAATTAATATTGCATTCTAGTTAAAATTACAAACTATTTAAAAATCGGGTATTCTTTTATAAATTAATTAATTATTTTAAATAGATAAAATTAATTATTGAAAAATTACATATTTTAATCATTGTTTTTAATTTATAACAAAATATTTCATGTAATAGTGGATAAAATGAGAAAATGGATTAAGAACAGATGAGCAATTCCCAATGAATAATGTAATGAACGAAAATTCATATCTAAAAATAGTAGTTTTAAGTTGGAAACATCACTATTATTAATATTTTATTGATGATATCTCGGAAAATATAAAATTTTATAATTAAATAGCAAAAATTTAATCTCAAATTAGAAATTTATTTGACCGACCATGTTAAAATTTAATAGCCATTAAAGTAAACTTACATCATATATAAATTTAATGAGAAATTTATTTGTTGTTTACAATAAATTATTGATAAGGAAAAAATATTTTTACAACTACGTCATTTTTTTTAAATGATATTGGTAATTTTTTTCTTGGAATGATTGTTGTTGACTCTTTGTTATTAATTTATTAATAATATTTAGGGTTTTTTATTAGAATTTTTTTTTATATACATAAAATCAATTTGTGAAATTATAAATTGGATTAATTGTATTTATTTACATATGTACATATATAGGATATGTAATAGTACTTAAACTCTAATAGGCTCGTCACCTACCTAGTAAACTCAATGACGTAAGAAACTGGTTCGAGATTATCTACAATATTGAACACCAGCACTATGCTCCTCCCAATAGCGAAGTAGAACACTCAATAGCGCAACAGAAAAAACTCTAATATCAGTCAAAATTATTCATAAAAGAATTTTCAGTGGAAAATTTCAATGTCATGTGGAAAAAATTTTAATTTAATGGCATTTACGTTTGCATGCATACTTATTTATCAATTATGGGTAATTAATTCAATTATGCTATGATATTAATGTATAAAAGAGTAAACATCTCAATTATCAGAAATTTTTCTGATAATTCCCAAAAAAATTACTTTATTCAGTAAGCCAGTTTAATATCGTAATTTTTTTTTCAACAATTTTGTTTTCAAGAAATTATATAAATTAATTTTCATAAATAATTTATTAAATAAATATTACATTTCAGTTTTTCAAATTTTACTAATTTTACTTAAAAATTTACTTTAAATTGAATACATAAGCATAATATAATAATTAGCTGCAGTTACATATTTAATTTTTTTTTAATACTTTTCCGTTCTATATTTGTTTTTTTATTAACTAGATTATATTCTACTACTAGATTTTTCTTGTATATTAAGACTAAATTGTTTTTATTGTATTATTTATAATATTTTTGACTAAATTTTCAGCTGACTTGGATTTTTTATTTAATTTACATAAATTATTTGATATATTAATATTATTTTCAATAATTAAATTAATTCCATTTGATGAAGAATGACAACGATTCCCTAAATTAATTAATTTTCCTTTAAAATTTTTATTAGATTTATTACATGTTATTTTAATAGTTTGATTACTACAACATCCGGTAATTTTAACATTACTATCATCATCATCATCAACATTACCAATATCATCATGAGTTTTACGATCACCATTTACATCTTTCTTAACATTTTTTTGTTGTTTTTCATTTGTTTTATTTTTTGTAGGGGATTCACTTTTACTGGTATTTTTTTTTGATTGAAATGATGATGCCATATTACTAGTTTGATATTTTTTATTTTCACAATTTTCATTATTATGACTATGATTATATTTTTTATAAAAATTTTCACAAAATATTTGATTATCTACTATTTTAAGTGTTCCATTATTACCGTGATAATTGACATCGGTATTTGACGATAATTCACTCATACATATTTTACCATTATTTCCTGTATATGATATTTTACCGGAATTATTAAATATTTTAATACGATTTGTATTTCCAATTATTTCTAAATTTCCCAAATTATGTTCAATTAAAATTCGATTTTCATTACCAATTATACAAATATATCTGTTATTAGATTTTATACGAAATTCTTTTCCATTACCCACATATTCCTTTTTTTCAAGAATTTCAGGATATTTTGTATTTGGCATTATTGCTACCACCATATTATAATAGTTTTTATTTACTTTCAGTTTTTTTTCTAATTATAATTATTTATTACAATATTTATTGTTTTTTCTTAGTATTATAAATACCGTTATATTTCTTGTTATTCTTAAATAATCCGATATTAAAAATTTATTTATTATTTATTTTTTTTTTTAATACTATCTGTTGCTTGTACTTTTTAAGACTGAATTATTTTTTATTATGGCATGCAAGTTTATATTGGTGTTGAAATCATTAGAATATATAATTGAATGGAATAACAAAATAAATACCTTATTGAACCGTGATTACGGCGGTGAATAACAGAAAAAAAAGCTTTTTCTTTTTATATTTCAGTGGTTGAACTTGAATTGGTTTTGCATTTTTTAATATTAACACAAATTATTCTTATAGGTACTGTTCACTTTAACTTAATCATCACATTTCAATTTAATTTCGTATTGTGTCCTTAAAATATTTTTTTAAAAAATTAGAGAGTTTTAATTTTAAAGAGAAGACAGAGAATAACAGATGATCTCATAATGTTGATTTTCAAGCAATAAAATTACATAAAGCATGAAATACTGAATTGAAATTTAAGGTTATTTACGTTTTTATGATACAAAAGTACATTTTACTTTTTAAGTTAAGCACAAAATTTCAATTGTACCAAAATTCATATTTCTAATCATTTTATAGTCCACCTCTGTTAATACTTATTCCATCTTTTGAATGAATTATTATTAATCGTATAAATTACGTAGCTTTATATATTTATGTGATTGTTTTCACCGATAACATGGTAATAATAACATAAGGTGTCCCATAATGATTTCACTATCGTTATTCGGTATCTCAATCTATCATCTATTTTTTGTTTTCATTTTCAAGTTAGAGTTCTTATATTTTCAATTTTATGTGTTATTTTTCCAAATATGTAAAATTGTAAAGCATTTACTCATTTTTGAAATAGGATTTCTCAAATTTCAAAATATCTTCTAAAATTTTTAATATTTAAAAACAAAGTGACTAAATTGCGAACGACAAAAGACCAAACTATCAGGATCGAACCATAAAATAATTATAGTGCACATTTTCATGATACACCTTATCCACATATGTTTATATGTACGTATGTAAAAAAATAAATGTATGTCCACGAATCATAAAACAAAAACTTATTTTTTTTGTTTTTGCTTTTTATTTTGTTTATTAGTAAAAAATTTTAGACAATTTTAATTTGCGGTTCTTTCCCTTGGTGAATTAATTTCAACTCACGGTAAACTTTCGTTAGTTTTACGAGTATGTACTCAATTAAATTGCTTGAAATTTCAATGTGCTTTTCTTTTTTAATATTGATATTAGTGGAAATTTGTTACCATACTTGAATTTCCGATAACGTTAAGCAGGCAAAAGTGTTTTTGTTTTTTTTTTTTTTCGTTTATTAAAAATTATGTTTGGATTTTTCTTAAGAATTTGTAAGATTAATTTCACTTTCAGCAACATGATTAACGCAAAATTTTAAATGACTATGCAAAAATTGAATATGTATGTATTAATGTACATATTTTAACGGTTTTAAATTGTGCCATTCACATACAGTGCATGTATTATACGTCATGTATACGACTGTCAACACTTTAACTGTTGTCGGATTATTATATGAAGATGTATTTGATCTTAATATTCATTGTTGAAATATCTACATATTTTTTACAAAAATCAAATTTAAGAGCCTGTCAAACTCGTGCATTACGCAGAACTTAAAAAACGCATACATTGCCCTTTCGTCAAATTTCGAACAAAATATTTTTCAAAAGTCAACACAGTCAAGCTCGAGTGCTAGCATAATCAACTACCATTAAAAGTGATATAACAATTATTTAATTAGTCAGATTACAATTTCGGTTTAACAAGGCATTCCGAATTTTTAATTAGTCTATATAAAAACGGGGGGTTTATATATTATATTATGTTATGATTTTGTGAGTGTTCAGCTGAAGTTCCAAAAAACAGTATACATTTCATAATATGGAAGTATTTCAAGTGACTGAATAGCGTGACATTCAAAGCTTAAATTTGATAATCCCCTGAAAATAATTGTGTAATTTTAATGCGGTTTAATTTAATTAATAATTTAAAAATCTAAACTGTATTCTGTAGAAATAACCGCAATAAAACGATCATTATACTAGAGTGAAATTAGATAAATTAAATTTTTATTTAATTTTGATATTTCTAAAGAAATTTAATAATAAATAAAATTTTAATTAATAATTTTTCTAGTTATTAGTTCATTTTTTATTTGTTATTTTTATATACAGAGTTATTCAATTTGACATTAATATTAAAATAATTAATAATAAACAGTGTAATTTTGTTTTAATTTTCTCAAATTTCACGCCTTAAACAAATTTAATTCTTCGAAATTTATGACGTCTAAAACTTCAATTTTTTGATAGGTTTCATAGAAACGCTATTAACAACTTTTAAATATCGCAAAAAATGAATTGGATAACGTGGTACTATGACAATACTAAAATAAAATTAACCGTTATTTTGGAAATTATAGAAATCTAGAATTTCAACTATTTTTATTCATTAACTTAAGCAAAAATTATTTTCCCCTTCTTCTTCAGTTTTTTCGAGATAACGCTACGCAATTATGACAAAATTTTAATTTTCAGCAACTCATTACATTGAATTTGTAAAATTTGTCAAATTTTAATAAAAGCAAAGAAGTGAACACGGTAGACAATAAAAATACTTTTATATATTTTAAATGAGTTATGTAATTTAATCATATAATTTTAGTAAATAAATTTTGCTTTTTTAATTTTTGTAGTCCTCCTAAACGTATGCAATAAAACGAAATTTTATTGTAGTAAATATCTTTACGTTTTAGTTGCGAAAAACAAGTGTTTCAAATTATTATTTTAAGAAAATTTATCACTTTTAAAATAATTCAGTGCTATAATTTTAGTATATTGTATGACGTATTTATAGTACTATTTTAAATGTGTGACAGTGCCACACATATCAGATCAATGTTATATGTATACTAGATTATTGATTAGATATC
Organism: Condylostylus longicornis; assembly: GCF_029603195.1. Taxonomy (NCBI): domain Eukaryota; kingdom Metazoa; phylum Arthropoda; class Insecta; order Diptera; family Dolichopodidae; genus Condylostylus; species Condylostylus longicornis. The sequence goes on from NW_026577989.1 coordinate 226,864, forward strand.
AATCGAAATTATATGGCTTGCCTGTTGTATTTATGTTTTAATACTAGCAAAAGACTTAAATTTTATTAATATTATTTAAATTTATGTATAACACATTGTAACCTTTTTGTCACATGTACTAATATAAGTATAACACTTAATAACAATATTAAATTGCGTACATGTTGCTTTAAACGTAAACATAGAATATGCAATGAAAAATTATTTAATGTAATAAATAATAAATTTTTCTTAACAAACTTGTAAAAAGTGAATGAATGTTTAACAATAAATACAAAATAAATAGTATACCAAATAAAAGACATACTATAATAAACAATAATTAAGATTATTTACCGCATAGTATATATGTAGTATATAACAGAAATGTAATCTAATTCAATTTTATATAAGGCTTACGTATATCACGTATACATAACAAAATGATTCAAGATTATATTTAACAATTCAACTTTATATAAAAAGTTTCACTGTATATTATGTACTATAATTACTACGCACACATATGCTAATATAGAAAATTTTCGAATATGTATGTGTTTGTATGCCTCTAATCTATTTTTTTATTGAATTCGCAAGTAAATAAATTCATTACAAAAAAAAACTACAGACATAGAAAAAAAATTCGCGTGTATAAATTTGGAGATTTTTGATCTCAAACTTTAAACTTTTTTTTTGGAAACCATAAATATTATTAATCAAATTGGGAGAAAGTATATGTATAAAAACGTGTAATCAAAAATTGAAAAAATTTTACATACATTATATGGACACCTACATTTATATACGTACAATAATTTAGGCAACAAGTTTTTTGTACAATTTATTTCTGTTCTAATCAAAATAATTTCATTTCCTAAATAAGTACAATACTCGTATGAATTAACTACAATATAAGTACAATATGAATTTAGTTTTATTAGAAAAACAAAAATTATTTAAACTATTTAAAATTTGATTTGTCGAACAGAAATCAAATGAAAACTAAGGGCTCGGATAGACATGGAATTTTTAGTTTCGCAACTGTTTGATTGCTTATTTCTTAAAATATTCCACTGGTTTATATTCAAATGCGCACACATGCAACTGTATGGTCGCAAGCAATCAAACAGTTTTTAATTTTTTACAAACTGATTGCAATTTTTGTTTAACGTATTCGATTTGAATTGACGTAACAATTTAGTTGGTTAGATGTGTGTGCAGCGCATTCTATAATCAAGCTATTATTGCAAAATTGAAAACTGCATGTCTGTCTGTTCCCAAATTTTAATCAATTTAAATTGTTCAATATTATACATTATTTATTTTCAGTTTAAATACATAAATTTATGAGGTAGGAATTTTAACATCAAACACTGCTCATTGATTTTGCTCGATACGAATTTAATAGGAATATATAATTTTATTTGATCTATCAAACAAAATGTATGATCAAACAACATGCACATCAAACAATCATACTAAAATTTAATCAAATCAAACAAAATCCATGAGTAATATTTGATAGTGTAAACCCTGATCAAAATTTATCTTTATTAAATATATAGTACATATATAGGGTATATATACATACATATATAGGATATGTAGTATATCAATTATTTTAAATATAACAATATTATCTTTAATATAAATTATTTAAATATTATAATAAACAAAATTTTGAGTTTTTATTTTTATTCTTAAACAAAATTCTAAATTCTACTGTTTTTTTACTTTAATTCCTTGTTTGTTAAATAATTATAACAAAACTAGGAATTAGGTATATATGTAAATATTTTGATTTAAAATATGGTACACAATAATATTTTTTGTTTATACATAATTAATGTATGTATGTATGAATGTTCCATCCTATATAAATATTGACATCGATCTATTTATAATATAATTCTAATCTAAAAGTTTAAAATACTTCTATACTCGTATAAATATATAAAATAAATTTAATATAACAAGTTTATTAAAGTAATCACGTAGACCAAAAATTTTGCAAGCCTTACACGTGTATTTGAAAAATATTAATTAAAAAGTTGATTATTGATAAACGAATAAATACCATGTGTGTATGAAGCTACATATGTATATGCTATTGTGCAGACATAAATTCTAGTATAAATAATAATTTATAAGGAAATGCGAGACAAACTTGATTTTTTTTTAATTATATTAAAAATATTTTTATGAATATTATAGAAGATGAAATGTTTACAAACATGTATGTATGTATAGGAATATATAAACTGCTAGTCTATTTAAAAATATTTTGGTTTTTTAAAGTCAAAACAAATTTTTTATTATATAACAGAATTACAACTCTTAGTTGGCTTCCAATTTAATTTTACATTTATGATTTTATCCGGTACATGATAATAAATAAAACATAATAGTATTTTAGGTCTTAATTTAAGATTATATAAAATTTAAAAGAATATAAAATTATTACACATTATTTGTATTGTCGTAAATCGTATTAGAAATATCGTATTAAAAATACGATATTTCTCACGTAATTACACTAAGTCCTAGAAATACGACATCTTCTCATACAAGATTTCGAGTTAGGACATGATATAAATTCAGCTTATTTTTATTCGGCTTGCGACATTATTTCTAATACTACATTAAAAATTTAAAATTTTTTTTTTGTTTTTAACCGATTTTATTGTTTTTGGAATAAAAATCTATATACCGAATTTAGTTATAAGACATGACTAAAGTACACACTTCAATAATGAACTCTTTCTAGGTAAAAATTCTAGTTAGTAGTTAAAAATACGAATTGAAGTGATATAATATCAACTTAATCAAATTTTTATTTTATTTAATTGGATTTTTTTGGTTTTGTTGTCATATTTTGTTGTTTTATTAAACTTTATTACCTTTTTTTAAAAAATAGGTCAATTATATTATAAAATAGTTTGTCTTATTCACTTTTTGTTTCCATACATTTTTTTTGCCTCCTCAAACGGCAATTCGAGTTACGACAGAAATTTCTGGAATCAAAAATTTCGTATCACAAGGACTTAGTATATATTTTTTCAAACAAGTAGTTAAGATTGTAAGGTTATATACAGAATTTTATCTTTTACAAAATACTAAGTTCAAAATATTTTATTTAAAATGCTAAAATTTATATAGGACAAATAAATATTTCTTAAAACAAAAATTTATTTGAAAAGAAACGAAGTTAAAATTATTTTGTACTTTAAATTTGAATTGTTTAATTATTTTATTACAAATTATACCTACATATATACATATATCAGCATATGGAATGATAAATTTAAATGTTTTCACCTTAAATTACCGTTTACACTTAGAGGCAATCATAGGATTTTGAACTCTACTGTAGAATTCTTCGGCAACTAACGTTATCGTGCTTTAATACTTACCTGACCAATATATTTTGGTATTGTATTTGTATATTCTTCATTTTATTATTCTTTAATATTTTTTTTTTATATTAATTATTCAGTAATATTAAAATTCTAAATGATTGTAAATGATCTTTGAAGAGACACTAAAATTATCCGAGTTTTTTTTTTATCAATTTTAAACATATTTTTTTTTTTAAGCGGCTCTTTAAAATTGTAGTCATATATAACAGTATAACTATATATTATTTTTATATATTGTATACCATACGTTTATTTCATATACATACCTAGAAAGCTGCAGTAAATAACAGAAACGTGCCCGGATAAAAATTTAACAAAAAATATACATGTCGAACTTATGTATATGCATGTATATGTATATTTATCACCAAAAAGGAAAAAAAAAGATAATAAAACAAAAATTAAATGTTAATAAAGAGAAAAATTACCAAAAAAAAACCTGTTTTAAATTGAATTTTATCTCAACAATTTAAATCTACAATTTTCAAATTAAAATTTATGTACATATGCCGTTTATAATACCCATGTTATGTTATGTTATATAATAAACTCAAAACTTTGGTGTAAGTATGTATGTATGGATGAGTTTCATGAAAACATTAGTACAAATTTAATTTTTGTTTTCAATTAAGAATGTTCCCAAAATTTTAAAAATACTTTCGAAACAAAAATTACAAAAATTAAATGTGCCTCTATAAAAAAAGCCGGCTTTAAATATAACAATATTTCATCCAATATCATACGTACATGTGTATGTAGCTATACTGTCTTTGTATTTTCACTGTATGTATATTTTTAAAAAAACACAATACATATCTATTGCACGTAAACAAATTATATTAATCATAAAGGTGAAATTTCTGAACCATAAATACCTAAAATTGAATAATGTTATTTTAAAAAAAAAAAACTAAAGCTTTCAATAACAGATTTTTTATAACATATTCAACAAAGTAATGTAAACATGAATTTCTTATTATACATATATAGGTATGTATATGTTTATAAGTAAAATATAGTAATAATTAAAAACCAAAATTAAAATAATTATTTATATTTTATTTATGTATGTATGTAAAACAATAAATTTTTTTTAAAAATAAATCAATTACATACTTACATTCTATTAAATCCAAATACAATAAAATTTACATATTAAAATACAAACATAACCTCCTAGAACATAATACTAACAGTAAATATTAATAATTTCAACATTTTTTTTCTTTCATTTCATCTATTCAACTCACCATACCAATATCCTCTTCTTTTTTATTTATTAAATTGAAATATGGTGAAAAATAAAAGCTTCTTTTCAATTTGGCTAAATTGAGAGCGCAAGTAAATATTTTATTCAGTTTTTTCTGTAAACTCAACCAGAGAAGTTGTTTTACTATAGATTTTTATAAAAATTAAAAAAAATAATAACAGTAATATTATAAGATATATTTATGTATATATGTATATGAGAATTAAAATTTAATTGAACTTTCACTAACAAAATTTTTATTTCGTATTTAATTTAAATATAAATAATAAAATAAATTGGAATTGTATAAATAAAAGAAAAATCTAGTCAAGAAAAATTTGGAATCAATTAAAAAAAACGAAAGATTAAAATGAATAGTTTGAGAGCACTTCAAAAATCAGCAGGGTAAGTTTAATAAAAATTAGTTCATATGTACCTGAAATATAATTAAAAATTCTATTTGGACATTTTATAAGATTTTTGGAATAGAAAATTTTTGTTTAAATTACAAAATAAATGAGGATGTATGTATATGCATACACTTATGTACATACATACAAATAATTTAATATCTACATAATAAAATCCACTTTAAATTTTTTAAATTGAAAATTATTTTGTTCAAAAAATATTGTTAATGTGAATATAATTTAACGCAAGTAGAATTTATTAATTTTATTGTTCTGCCACCAAATATTTTATAAGAAAATTGTAGTTTTTACAACTATTTTCAAATTGATGACGTCATATGTTAATAAATAATTTTAAATTTTTTTTAAATCCAAATCCCGCACTTATTTTAAATTTAATTTTTTATCTATGTTCTACCATTTTACACATGTTCATTTTTTTTTTTGTTGGGAATTCGATAAAGATGTTCAAATACGAAAACATATGATGTATTTTTTTTTTTCCTAATTGTATGTAATCAAAATGGAATTATGTATGTACATAATGTGTGTTGATATTATGTATATAATATGTAGGTACATAAAAATTTTTATATATTTTTATTTTTATTTTTAGAAGCTTTTTTGTTTTCATTTTATTTAATTTCCTTCTTGCCTTTGGTAATTTTTTTGAGTTTTGTGGTTATTTAATATAAGTAATAAAATATGAAAATCATAATAGTACCCAACACACATGTTAGAAAAATAACAAAATATAATTTATATTATTATGAAAACAAAATGGAAATTTAATTTACATATGATTTTTTTTTAGATATTTGCATAGCCAAAAAAATTTATTTAAATTAAATAATGGTGCGATTATATCTGGCTTACAAAATTCTACTAAAATTCTAAATAATCAAAGAACAATGGCTACTACTGAAGAACCTAAAAATGATAAACAAAAAGAAAAAAGTGGTAATATTGGAAGAGATTTATTAATGGTTATTGCAGCTGGAGGTGCTATTGGTGGTGTTTTATTCGCTTATATGGGTATGTATAAATTTTATCAAGTAATCAAAAATGATTTATTTAATGGTTTTGGAAATTATTTTAGTTATAATTATTTGTTCGTGTACGAATATAAGTATATACATATAATATATTTCTTTAATTATGCTTAATGACCCTCACTACATAGATTTTTATGTATTGTCTTGTTTGAAAAGTTAAAATTTTATTAAACATGCTTTATTATATGCATATATATAGTTATCATTTTATTTATTTTAGGTCAAAAGCTTTAAATTATCAAAATGGTTTTGAAATTACTTCAATATATATATATATATATATTGAAAATTTTTGGAAAAAATATCTACAATTTCATATTATCTCTAAAAAAATTGATAACAAAATTTTATAAATAATTTTGTTTTTTTTTTTTTTTTGTTAAACAAATAATTTTCTTATTTGATTATTTAATCATATATTTTTTGAAAATCCATATGATAATTTGAAAATTTTTATAAATTGAATAACTAAATGTTAAAACAGATTTAGTTTTTTTTTATTATTTTCTTGAAAATTTTACTGAATCTAGTTTAATGTTGAATATTAGAAAATGCTTAGGGTATTTTATTACCTAAAATTAATAGAATGTTTAAATAGATTAACTTGTTTCTATAATTCGAAATCCGATAAAAATTTATGGTTCGTTTGACTTTCAATAATAATATTGTTTATCAATTTGTAGCATAATTTTTGAAAAAAAAAAAAACATTTTTTAATGGCTACTTTTAAAGTAGTTTCATTGACTTTACATACATGCATATATATGAAGTGGTTTTAATGTGAAATCTAAACAAGAACTATAAAAATATTTTGTAAGAATTTACAGCAATAATATTAAAATCAAGGTTATTACAACATTTATTTATTTATTTAAATTTAATTTATACTTTTAGGTCAGTTAACACACGCAATACTTTGTGCATAATTTTAACTTTATTCCTATTAAATTTCGTTATTATAGATGGAATAATTAATTTAAACATTTATTCTTCTTTTCAAACATGAATTAAATTCAAATTAAATTAACATTTATCTTTATATAATTAATAAATACACAACATATTAAAATATTGTTTCCTATACTCTTAATAAAGAGAAACTAAATTTTTTTATAAAATTTGTAAAATATAAAAATTAATTTTCTTTATACAATTTTTCTTTTTTCTCTAATTTTAGAATACAGAGAAAGTAAAGGTGTATGAACACATCCTTTTCATATTTGTTCGCAAAAATGATAAATTATTATTATTTTTTTGAGAATTTAAATATTTTTATGATCTAATGAAGAAGCTTGATAACATTTTCAAATTATTTCCATTTTTAGTTATTAAAAATAAAATGTATTATGCAAGTTAAAAAAAATACCTCAAATATTCATTTTTTTTTATTATTTTTAAATGCATTTAAGCTATTTTAAGAAAAAAATTAAAAAACAGTTTTATTTTAAAATATTTTTAATTCAAAAAATTAATAAAATAAGAATAAAAAAAAATCTTCCAATTAATTGTATTGTAGATGTTTAAATAAACAAAAAATTATTTTTTATATCAATATTAATTATATAATAATATGAAATTAGAACTAACTATTTTGTATGATTTATTTTTAAAAAAAATATACGAATAATAAATGTCGGATAAAATAAAATTAAAGAAATATGATTAATACAATTTATTAAAAATTATATAAAACTCAAAATTACAAAACAAAAAAAAATAAATAAAAATAAAATTCATGGCACAATGTTGACGATTTTTTTTTTTTAGTTTTCTTTGTTAATATAAAGTACCTAAATTGTATATATTTCAAGGCAAAGCATTTAAAAGAGCCTTAAAGAAATAATTTCAGACTGCTATACCATTTGCTTTTAAAAATTTCGTCCTAAATCTTTTTTATTAAGTACTTACAAGCAGTTATGTTAGTTTAATAAGAAATGCCAAGGAAGTATTATTGAAAATCAAGTGCGGCCAATTAGTCATGTAATTGAAATATGAAAAAATTAACAATTGTATTTTCTTCGCTGCCGCAATCATGATTTTTTTTCCTCTTAAGAATATTTCTGATTTCAAAACCGAAATGCTACTTTATTCAGATTTTGCCACTGTACTTTTGGTAAGAAATTTAAATCTCAATATATTTTATGTAGAATTGCCGAAAACATCTTATTCTATGGTTAATTATTTGTTTAAATATTTGCCGTCTATAGGTCGAATACAAATACAATACATATTACGATTTGTAACTTACCAAATACCATCACTGCCATTTTAGATCTAATATTGTAAGTAAAATTATATTTTTACCTTAAGCTTGAAAATTTTGAATATCAAAATATCAAAATAAAAGCAAAACCACAGCTTCAAACTATAAGAAAAAATAATATGTGATAAATAATTGTGTTATATTCTAAAATGAGCTTTTTCAATACGTGAAAATATACTTATATATTTTTTTTTTAATTTTATATTTACTTATGTAAAAAAATATATATATCAGAAAGACGAAGGTCAAGGCTATTAAAACATTATGTATGTAGCTCTAGATTATATTGAATTTGAGATAATATGAAAAGTATATTTGTGAACATGTGTTAAGTATGAAAACAAAAAAATACTGTTAAAAAAATTAAAAATAATATGCTTGTATTATCCATATATATATATCTATATATATATACATATACATATATACAAAGTCAATTCTAAAACAATTCAACTTTAATACTTGTTTGGGAGATAAAAAAAAATTTTTTTAAATGAAAACAGAATAAATCATAAATTTCTCGGTATTTTAATAAAAATATTGTGAATGAGATGGTAATATGGTACATAGGTATATGCCAAATTATATAATAACTGAAAAAAGAATTACATATTATACCTGCTTCAGTTCAAATTAAAATACAAATTAATTTTAGACTGTTGAGTTTAAAATTTCTGGTCATGCTTCTGTTTATTGTTACGAGTATGTTGTTCAATTGTGAATAAATTTACATTTAAATTCTGTTATTTAGCCAAATCAGACTAGTATTACAAAATACTTTAACAATATTTCGAAATAATATGTTTATCTTTTTGTATTTCTCTGTATTTCTAAACCAATTTGATTTGATGCTTAATTTACTTTATAGTATAGTGTAGTTATAAGCAATATATGTTTGTATGTACGTATGCATATTGTGAATTTTTAGCCTTTTCTCGCTTTTTTCAATTAAAATTACAAAATATCTACATAAATGCTTTCGCTTCTATATTAAATTGAATATTTCCAAAATCACCTTAAGTTTAAATAGAAAGGATACGCAATAAAATTAAAAAATATTTTTTGATTATAGAAAACAAACAAGTACAAGCTCAGTCAACTAAAGACAATAATTATGAAAAGTATCATAAGATGGTACGTAAAGACTTACCTACATATAAAATGGCTGATGTTAATAAACATGATACGTGAGTTAAAATATCTTGAAATCGTATATATTTATGTATGTATATTTTATATGGTGTATTAATGTGCGTGCATATGAAAAAAAAAGACGTTTTAATTCAACTATTTATATAGAGAAAAATCAATTTGGGTGACATTTGGTGTTGGAGTTTATGATATAACACCGTTAGTCCCAATACATCCTGGTAGCAAAAATATAATGATGGGAGCTGGCTCATCTCTAGAACCTTTTTGGGAAATTTATGCTCAGCATAAGACACAACAAATTTATGAATGGTTAGAAACATATCGAATTGGTAATTTAGATCCAAAAGATACATTTGTAGCAAATAATGAAACAAGTGGCCCTTGGGCAAATGAACCAATACGTCATGCAATTTTGAAACCCGCTTCCAAGCAACCTTTTAACGGAGAGCCCCCAGCAGAAATATTAGTTGAAAAATTCCTTACGCCACAGTAAGTTTCTTATTCCACTGCTTTTTAAAATTTATTACCTTTGGCCAGATTTTATTCATTAACAGATCCTCCGTTTTTTGTAACAAATTGAAAAATATAAAAATATAATTTTTTTTAGGGAAATCTTTTACATAAGAAACCATTTACCAGTTCCTGATTTAGAGGAAAATTCGCATGAGGTTGAAATTTTGGATGAAAATTCGAAAAAAACCAAAACTTTGACTATGGCTGACATAAAAAAAATGCCGAAATACACAGTAACCGCAACTATAATGTGTGGAGGAAACAGACGTTCAGAAATGCACGATGTAAAATATGAAAAAAATAAAAACGCGTTTATTAAAATTTAACAATTATGTTTTTTTAGTATAAATCTGTAAAAGGTCTGTATTGGGGCAAAGCAGCTGTTGGTAATGCAAAATGGTCAGGTGTTAAACTTCGTGACATTCTTCTATCAATGGGAGTGAAATCAAATGAAAAGCAGCATGTTATTTTTGAAGGAGCAGATTTAGATCCAGCATGTAATCCTTATGGTGGATCAATAGCATTATCGAAAGCCATGGATGAACGTGGAGATGTTATTCTTGCTTATGAAATGAATGGTCAACCGTTGACACGAGATCATGGATATCCATTAAGAGTTATTGTACCTGGTGTTGTAGGGGCGAGAAGTGTTAAATGGATTTCAAGAATTAGTGTTTCAGATCACGAATCAGATTCACATTGGCAACAAAATGATTATAAGGGATTTAGTCCTAGTACCGATTGGGATACAGTTGATTTTTCTAAATCACCAGCTATTCAAAATATGCCAGTTACATCAGCAATTTGTATACCAAGTCCAGGTGAATCAGTAAAAGTTTCTAAGGGAGTAATTCAGATCAAAGGTTATGCTTGGTCAGGTGGTGGTAATAAAGTAGTTCGTGTTGATATAACTGCTGACGGTGGTGATAATTGGATTGTTGCCGATATTATTAGACAAGGTGAAGAGCAACCTGGAAAACATTACGGTTGGGTTATATGGCAAGCAGAAATTCCGGTAAAAAAAAATCAAAAAGAAATTGAAATTTGGTCAAAAGCAGTTGACTCCAATTATAATGTTCAACCTGAAACATTTAAAAATACTTGGAATTTAAGAGGTGTTCTTAGTCATGCTTATAGCAGAATCAAAGTTAAATTACAACATTAAATAATTAAATTTTTTTTTTTTTAGTATTTTTGTATATAGTTGATAATATTCTAAATATTACTTTTAGAAAAATATTTTGAAGGCTGAATTATAGAGTTTATAAAATAAACTTTAAAACATTTTTAGAATTGAATTCATCTTTTAAATAAAATCTTTTTTTAAATATTTTGTATTTATACAAAAATTATAAATATTTTGTTTAATAAATATTTTTTAAGATACTTTTTTGTAAGTTTATACTTATGAAGATGGAAAAGATGTTAATTACATTTCCTAAAAAAAAAACTTATTAGTCAATAATTAATTAAAGATCAACAATTTTGCCATGGATATAATCTACTGAATTATATTCTATACATGTAAATTTCGGATACTTGTCACAAAACAGTTTAACTATATTACTGCGTTCGGAAATCATTCGTGAGTAACTACAAAGTAAAAACAAACGCTACTTTTATTTGTGGATTAGGCAACTGTTATCAGTATTGGTTGAATAGAAGTGATTATGGATTGCATTTTTGAATTTCTTCTTTACCATCATAGTTGTACTCTTCTTAGACAATATGGAATAAGACCAAGTAAGATTAGTATTTAATTGATTTTTAAAGTATTGCAATAGTTTATAATGTGATTAAATAACAAAATTTAATTTTTTTTTTTTTTTTGAAACAGCAATTGTCTTTTTTATTTATTATAATAATTATATTATGTAATATGTAAGTATATTATCATTTTATATATGTATATATATGATATATATGTTTATATTAAATTTAAATTTATAATAAATCATATTTTATTTTTATTTTCTGAAATTTTTAAAAATTAATTTCTTATTTTTTTTTTTTTTTTAAATATAAGAATAGTTTAAGAAATTTTGGAAGTAAAATTTTCCATTGCTAAACATAATAGAATTTTTTTGCATTTTCACGTTAAATATAATTATATTTGCCATTTATTTAATATAATTAATATATAAAATTATTAGATTCAATAAATTTTTAATCATTATTGAAAAATTATAGAAAAAAACAAAATTAAACTCTTTAATTCTTTGAAATTCTTTCATTTAAATTCAATTTGTATTTTTATTAATCTTAAAAATTCACTTGAAATTTTTAAATAGAAGTTTATCTTGTAAAGAGCTTGTAAAAACTGAAATAGTTTAAAATAGAATACATTTTTTTAAAGAAATTTAAGAGAAAGCAAATTACATTTATAAGTTCCAATTTCTTTAAAGTATTTTGATGTTAAATATTTATTGCAAATTGAAAATACTTGATAGGAGGAAAATTCTTTTACATTTTTATAATTGGTATGTTCGGCCCTAATAACATTATTATTGCTAAATTTTTTATTGCAAATATAATTTTAATAAAGAGCTTTTTATTTAAGTATTGAATTAAAAGTTGCTTAAGCATTGAAAGGATTCAAGCACATTTCTTGTTACTTTATTTGTTTATTTTTAGAGGCAACTTTCGAATAAAGTAAATTTAGCTGATAATTAAATAGTTTTTCTTTTGAAAATACTAATTGGAAAATTTCATATTTTTCTTAAACTTATAATTAAATAAATAAATGAAAAATAAATCTAATTCTAATATTAAAAATAAAAAAAAAATTTTTTCTTCTTCTTTTCAATCTCTAAACAAATTGATACATAAATAAATCTAAATCAAAAAACAAAAAAAAAAAAAATTAAATGGAAAAGAAAATTTTATTTTTTAACTTTTAAAAGAATTTAAAAGTTTTTTAAAATACAAATTTTTTTTTGTTAATTTTTTAAATACATAATTTTGAAAAATTCAAGTAAAAACGGAAAGAATATTTTGGTGATTATTAATATTAATTATAAATAATTTTGTTTGCTTTCCAATATCCACTTAAAAATATTGCAGCTTTAAGAGTTCGAAATAAAAATTTTCTTTTATTTGATATTTTTTTTTTTTGGACCTCCTCCGTTTAGTATCAGTTTTCAATTTATTTATTTTCCACTGAATGGCCAATGAGATTTTCTAGAATTTATTGATCCGATACTGCTGGCACTAAGTGTACTACTGCTATGTGTACTACTTCTTCCTGATGAATATGTTCGATTTCTAAAATCATTTAATGTTGGAGAAGTATCGCCGGTACTATTACCATTACTAACATCAACATTTGTAACAATACCGCTAACAATATGAGAATTTCCATTTGAATTTGGTATAGCAAAAATATCCTGAACATTAGGTCGAGAAGATTGTCGATTATCTAATGATTCTAAAACAAAAAAAAAAAAAACATTTTCATATTAATTGCTTATTAAATAATCGAATTTTATTTTTTCGCATTTTACCTAAAATTGGTACTTGATCATAGAATGAACCTTGCCGCGTATTTCTAACAAAATAATTTCTTGGATTATATGGTACTGCCAATTGCATTGGTTCCGATTGACATACATGTCCCCACTGATTATGTTCTCTTATAGCTTTTTTAACAGCTGAATACCATTTTAGTGCATCTGGTGCTGTTTTTGTTCTAAGTATATATTCCTATAAGAAAAAAAAAAAATTAATAAAATAAATCAACAACAAATTATAAGAACAAAGAAAAAAAAACAAAATTATATCATTACTTCAATACTTCCATTTTCTAGATTTGTTACAACCAAATCAGTCTCTCCAGTTCTTAATTTAAGTTTAGTTTCACGTGTTATACCAACAGAACGTCTTGGTTGATAACTTCCTTGAAATGCTTTTTCATCATCCCAAATTTCGACTCTAAATGCTTGAAGTCTTGCATAACCTTGAATTGGTCGTGTCGGTTCTTTTTGTAATAAACATATTTCACCATTTATAGTTGATTGCTCATAAAAATCTGGTTGAATAGCAAGACGACAACAGAAATGACCAAATAACGGTAATTTATTACTTATATTTACTGTTGCATTATTTGGATTTAAACATAAATCATGTGTATGAGCTGTATCTGAAGCTTCAGCCAATGTTAAATGTGCTGTAGCTATTAATTCAAATTTCGGACCACTAAATTGCAAAATTAAACAAAAAAAAAAAAAAAAAATTAATTAATTTGTATGTATTGTGTGTATTTGTGTGTATGTATTTGAATAAAATTCAAACAAATTAATATTTTTAGATCCTGATCCTTGAAATTCAAAGAATTACTAAATTTCTTAATTAGAGAAAATTGAGTACTATCACAAATTCACTTACAATTTAAATTTCAAAATTAAATTTTTCTTACATTTTTGTATTATTTAATTCATCCTTTAAATTGGCTGCCAATTTTCTACCTACTGTTCTTGATATTGATGAATGTATTGTATTTTTTATTTTTCTAGGTGTTGATGCAATTGATAGATCAGATTCCATCATTACAGCATAAACTTCCAATTTTAATTCAAAATCTGGAGTAATATTTGTGCTAAAATTAAATATATGTAAATAAAATTTATTTAATCTTTAAATTATGCTATTTAGAAAAAAATACTTACAATAATATGGCATCATTAAAACAAAGATCAGTTAAATTTCTATCAACCGGTGATAATAAGGATGTATCATAAATTTCTGTTCCAATTTTAGCTAAACAAAAAACTGCAAATCTACGATAATCACCTTTATTTTTAAAGTGATCTGTATCACGCCACATTAATGGCATACGTATTTCACTTAATGAAACTTTACCGCGTGGCTTTGTTTTTGCCAATGTATCTTTATCACGTTTACGACGTTGTAATTCTGCCATATATGCTGTCATTCTTTCATTTGATGTTAAAAGATTTTTAGCTGCTTCTAACATTTGTGTATTATGTGTTGTATGATTATTTAATGTATTTGATGAACCATTTCTAGAATTATTACATGCTGCCAATAATTTTGCAGAACCTTCACGCATTTTTATTTCTAAATCAATTTTTTGTTCTAAATCAAGTTCCTGTTAAAAATAAAAATAAAAATTTTTAATATTATTATACCTAAGATTTTTTAATTAAATTTTTGAAAATAAATTATGAAATTTGTTTTTTTTTAATACAAAATTATTTTTACAAGTTCATATTTGAATTGAAGAAGTTTACAGTTAACAAGAATGTTAAAAATATTCCGAGATTTAAATGTGCCTAAGCATAAAAATGGAAAATGGATTTTTGATGAGAGCATAGAAAAATTCAAATTTATAGCAAAAGAATATGATGATAAATCTGAACCGGAAATTGTATTACCGAAACCATTTCAAATTGGAGTTTTTAATTTTAAATATTCAATGGATCAAGTTGAAGAAGTTGGTGTTTTTAAAGATAAATGAAATATTTTAAAAATTAACCTTATGTTTATATTTAATATTCTTTTAAGATTATAATGAGACGCATTTTTACCCGAAATCCTTCAACATTTGATAGTGATGTAATTACAATTCAAGATGTAAAAAATTTAGTTTTATTTTTATCGCCATCAGAACTAATAACCAAAAAATTTATTGATTTTGTCTTTGAAGAAACTTTTGACAAATTTCTAAATGCTTTAATAATTTATTTTGAATATTTTCTAAAAGTAGTTGAATTTTTATTAATTGAACGTAATAAAATTGAAAGTGGAAAATTATCAGATTCTGAGCTATTTCAAATAGAACAAGTGCTATCAGAATATTTAACACAATATAGATTATTAATAGCCAAAGAATATGCTAAAGTATGTACATATGTATATAATGAATATATTTTTAATTAAATAAAAATTTTGGAAATTTTATATTTTATAAAATCAAGATTCTTATGGGAACTCATGGTTTAAATAAATATCATCATTTAAAGCCTGGATGTAAAATATCAAGAACTAAATCAGATAGTCTTTTTCGTTCTGCATATTTAGAATTTTGTATTCAAATCATATGGATAACACATCATCGAAGGGAATATAAAATAATTGGTGAAATTTTCTCACCTAATTTAAATATAAAATTAAAATAATAAATTATTTTTATAGATAATGAAATGAGAAGACTTTTTGGATCATATCATTTTAATTTGACTGAAAGTAAAATCACAACTGAAGAATATATTAAATTTAATGAATTGGAGAAAAAAATACTTTATGGTAAAAATAATAAAAATTGTAATTTTAGACAACAAAATTCACCAATTATACAAGAAATTTTAAATATTTCAATTGAAAATCAACAAATCTTATGGATTGGTGAGAAAAAATATCATGGAACTGATATAAGAATTTTTGAATTGGAATTAGAATATGTTGTACCAGATAGTCAATTAGCATTAATTGATATTTCTCATGGTATTTTAGGACATCCAAAAATATTTTATAATACAATGTTATTATTAGATTGGGCTACTGTTCGAAATATGAATTATAGTGAAAAATATGATCCTTATCGTTTATTTAGGCGACCATATTTAAAAATACCAAAATATGAGGATTTTAAAATGTAAATTTAATTATAAATACAGTAAAATCCGGTTAGCTGCTCCCCTTTTATAACAGTGTTTTTGATATACCAGTACAAAGTTTCGTCGTCTCATTTTATTCCCCCATTTATTTGTATATAAAATAATTCTTTTAAATGCATTTTTTTCAATAGTACAATTTTACTATTGAAAAAAATAGTAAAATTGACTGAAATTTTTTTTTGCTTTCATATGAAAACAATTCTTTTTATAGCATAGTTACAAACCATTGCAAGCAATAAAAATTTTTATTAACAAACTTATACTATATATTTTGTTGCTAATATTTGCCACTAGCTGTCTCAATCTCATTATTTCAAAATAATAATAAGAAAACAATTGATGTCTATCGAAAAAGGATTGACTCCAGGAGAGTTCGGAAAATCGTTTAATATTCATAGAATAAGAATTTGGATGAATATGTATATATATACATATTTGTGTGTCATTACGATTTTGTTTTATTTTATTTAATAGCCGTTTAAGGCTGTTAAGCGGATTCAGTTGAGGGCATCAATTATGCTGCTAAGAGAATTCTTTTACTTGTTTTTGGCATAGCTATACCTAAGTTTTACGACAAAATATTCGAGGCAATTAACCGGACTTTACTGTAGAATATTTAAAATAAAATAAAAGAATATTTTTATTTTTTTTTTAATATAATTTTAGTCATAAAAATTATGAATCGTATTTTGAATTAAAGGATTTACGATATGAAGAAAATTATTATTATATAGAAAATCAGAAACGTCTTTGGTATAAACGTGATAAAATTATAAATAAAATGAAATCAACTGAATTTGAAAATGATATTTTATCAAAATGTCAAAAAGAAATTGATAATTTAGATAAACCGATTTTTATCGATCTTGAAAAAATTGTTAAGAAATATTTAGATGAAAAAAGAAAATTGAAAAAATCAAAAAGTTAAAATAAGATTCATTACAGGAAGATGTGTAAGAAAGATCATGTTCTATAATAAAGGCAAAATCTAATGTGAATATATTAGATAGCATTGTTAAAGTGTTGGCATAATGGTGCCCTATGTTAGGCTAATTCTTGAGTATGCTTTTCAGTAAGCTTGTGGATATTTCTCGTATTGAATCTGTTCAGAGGAAATTTTTGCGTTTCGCTTTGAAAGGTTTGGACTGGTCTGATACTTTTAGATTGCTCTCGTATGAGTTGATGTTGATTGATTTGCAGTTCTTGAGCGCGCGTAGGGGTTGTCACTTTCCAGCCGTATCCAAAGAAATAATCAAATATGCAAAAAAAAAAAATTTATTTTTTAAAATTTAGTTTTTTTTTTTAAGTTTTTAATAGCACCCCTGTTTTCAAGCTCTCATTGCAAATGCGCTGGAATATACAGTCCTGTCGATTACAAAGAATCAATAATAAGCTTTAGGGATAGTTTTTTTTTTTGTGAAACTGATCTAAGTCCACTTTTCTATACAGTGACGATAATTTTCGCAATTATCGTTGTTAAGAAAATTGAAAAAGAATTTCGATATTGACAAATATGAATTTTTGATCGCTTTGAATGGACAAAATAAGCTATTCATATATAACGTATATGTACACACACACATTTATCATGTAGTAAACATTTAATTTTACATATGTATGTATATATTTGCAATGCATTAAAAATATATAAATAGAATGGCCATTACACAATTTTCACTATAACTAATTACAATTTTAATATTTTAAATTTAAAAATTAATTAAATATTTTTAAATAACTATTCTTAAAAAAAAATTTTTCTACACTATTCATAAATAATGTCGCGTCTTCTTGATTTTACAACATGTATTACATATGTACAAGCATATGTACATATGTTGGAATACATTTTTATTGGAAAAACAAAAATTAATTTACAAATTATTCGTAATTTTATAGTAGTTAACGATAAAAGAACCCTTCTTCTTCTTCATCTTCCTCAACTTCGATTCAATTAAAATAACGAGAAGTATACATTCATGAAATAAAATATAAAAAATGTAGCAAATATAATATCCTTTTTACATTATCAGCATACTAATTTGCCATGATTTCATGTTTAAGTGTAATTTCTAAGCAAAAAACCAAAAAAAAAAAAAAAAAAAACAGAACAGAAAAGAACCTTCTTCTTCCACCTTTTATTCCTTTTATTGTTGTGTCTGGTAAGGAAGGAAGTAACATGTTGTTTTAATTTTTTTTTTTTCCCCCATTTCTTTGAATACAAAATAATATTGTAGCCTGGCATATTGAGCGTCATAAAATCATAATAATAATAAAAATAAAATTATACTAGAAAATTCTGAAAAAGGAAGAAGAATATTTGGTTTCCTACACATACGAGTAATATAATGGTTAGCGTCATAAAAGATAACAAGTATGTATGTAAGTTTATTGGTCTGCGTTATATGTTTATTATATTAAATATAGCCCTTGTACAATTTTAATTTTTTTTTATATAATATATACAATTAGACCTCAATTATATTTATGTATTTTGATAATAAAATTTAATGATCTCAGATTTTAATTTTAAAATTTAGTAATTTTCATTATTAAATTTAAATTTATCATTTCAAAATATACAAGATCTTCGATTTACGACGCATCTGATCTACAACGATTTAGATTATGACGTCTTTGTTTTTAAAATTTGTTAATTCTAATTTGCTGCATTGTTTTTGGCAATGGAAGAATTTAAATTTTAAACAGTGTCAAATTTAATTAAACTGTCAAATTAATTTTGATATTTTTAATACAATTTCCGAAAAAAAAAAAAAAAATCCAATTTTCGTAATATTTTGGGAATTATTCAAGATAATGTGCTAAACAAGAATTTGATCTTATTCAGCACATTATTAACGGTAAAGTATTGAAATTATAACAGTATTTATGATTAATTTCAATTTCACTTCGAAATATCATAATATGGAGTTACGACATTTTTAAAATTATTTTGTAATCTTATTCTTATTATTTAATTGTATCTAGTTATCAAATCGTTTAAACATGAAAAATAAAATTTGTATATATACATATGTTTGTAGATACAACACAAAAAGATATACATATATGTACTTAGTTAAGTGATTTTTTTGTAAAACAACAAAACAAAAATGGTATCGAACATTAAAATTCACTAAACGATTTACAACACATTTTAACATAAAAAAAATGTTGAACAAGTAAAAACGTTTCAGTCGGTATATAAACCGATTAAATTATACCCAACACCTTTCATTGTTCTATAGCAATTACTCGAACCTGCCAAACAATTCTATAAAAACTGCACAAATATGTTTGATATATAATTGGACTCATAACTGCCAAGTTTCATGAATGTGACTTAATCATTTTTCCCCAAATATTAAAAATTAACTTTTGGAGTTGCATGGCAGCTATCCGAACCCGATGTCCGAATTGGTCCAATTACAATAGCAGCCGTCCTTGGGATAAAAGAATCAACTTGTTAAAGTTTGGTGTCGATTGCATTATTCTTTTTTGAGTTATCGTGCGATCGGTTTGGTGTCGATTGCATTATTCTTTTTTGAGTTATCGTGCGATCGGACGGACATGTCTAAATCAATGCAGAATTTTACGCTGAACAAGAATATATGTACATGTCCATATCAAAAATGACTCCTTCAAGTGGTTACAAATTCCATACCAAAGCTAATATTACCTTCATGGTATATATAAAAACACAAAAAATATTGTATATTAGTTAAGTTCGATAAGGACATTTAAGTATTATACATAAATATAGTAGAGAATATAAAAGTATGAATGAATGCAATACACATTTATTTACGAACTTTGTTAAACAATATTGTAGTGAACTCATTTTGCTCTATTCAGTTGTTATTGAAAAAAATGCAGATATGTTCATAGTTACTTAAAAAATAAAAAAAAATTACCAGATGCAATTTATTGCATTCAGATTAAAGATACAATAAATTTCAAATTGAATAAAAATTTTTTTCTGATATTTTTTTTGTTATGAATTTGTTGTAGCTGACTTTTTGTTTTAGAACATTAAAAATGTTTTCTTTTTCTCGGATATTTGTTGATCTAGATTATTTTACTTCTTTGTTCTAAATTAAATAACACGTGCTATTTATGTATATCATTATTAAATTTAATCCCTCTCAATGAATATTAAAGACAATTAAAATTTGAATATTAAAGATAATTAAAAATTTAAATTAGTTTCTTTCATAATTCGTAAGCAATTTTGAAATTTAATGTTGTAAAAATTCAATATATTTGATTTGTTATAAAGCACCCTATAAAATATTATTGAAAATTAAATTGGACTGGAGTTCGAAATTTATAATATTATATGAGAATTCGCGGCTAGAATATGATTTGATTGTAATTTTGATCTATAAAAAATGTACTGTTCATATCAAACAATTACAATCTCTTAGCTTATAAAGCTAAGCTTTACAGTATGAAAATAGATTGTGAATGCAATGTAGACTAACACTATAATTACAGTGAGCGTAAATATTGATGATATTGGGAACAAAAATATAAAATTAAACTTAAATTACTCTAAAAATTCGGAAGAATTTTTTATTTTAACTCACGTAAATTAAGTTTGAATTAAAAGATCAAACATTGTTTATTAATTTTGTATGATATAAAAGTTTGAAAGAAATGTTCGTGAATTTTTGTATTATGTTTGTGAAATTTTGAATTTTTTATGTAATTGAGTATGTGGACTCAATTTTTTTTTGTTGTATGAAAATGAACTCATGGATTTGTTGTATGAAAAATTTAGAATACCATCTATTTCATGCCTTCAAATCTTAATTTATTGTACAAATCCTGACTTGGACATATTTACGTATGTTCATAAACCTCAAGTATGTCGGAACGGAACTTTCAATACTGTATGTGCACAATACACAAATATTTATTTAAAAACTATATGTTTTTCATATTTTTCCGCCTATTTCCCATTACAGGGAAAAAAATTAAAATAAATAATTTTAATACTTACATTATTTTTTAAAAATTTTATGCACTACTTAATCTCTATATAAAAAAATAAATTTTTGTTATTATTTTCCTTTTAAAATTTATTATAAAAATTTCCAGTTTCTTCTTATTGTATACCAAGCTACTGTTGTAAAGGGAAAAAGTTTTTCTTATATTTCTCCGATGAAAATGAAGAGAAGGAAAAGAGCCAATTCAAGTAAACAGATTTTATTTTTCCTCTGCTGCATATACAAATATACAAGATCAAAAAAAAAATATGGTAATATGATTCCTTATTTACATTACATAGAGGTTATCATTTTTTACAGCATTTTAAATATTTTGTAAATAAACTTGTTTTTCATGAAAAGATATGAGATTGCATTTTTAACGCAATACTTACATTGAATGTTATAGAATAAGCAGAAGTTAGTCAGGCTCATAATATAAATATTTATATTTATACATGTACATCGGTATAATTACATGCCTATATATATATAAAAATATAAGAGGTTTATTTAGAATTTATATTAGATGCAGCCGGTAGTTAAATTTAGTAGGCAAGGTGTACATATATATTAATAAATAATATTGAAGAAAGGAAATTTTGTAAAATATTAGAAGATATGTAAATAAAAATTTATATAGTTACTGTAAATAAAAAAAATTTTTAGAAACTCCTGTGATGTAATTCAAGTGTATTTGATTTTGTAAATTTGTAAATGGTTCTTTTTTTTTTGTTTATGTAAAGAAGTTTATTATTTATTTTAAAATTTTCGACTACTATCTTTGATATTAAATAATTATGGTAATCTATAACGAAATAATCTTTACTGCTCTTGAAATCTAAGTCATTTGAAGTCACTTGAAATAAATTTCATATAAAAATGTGTAATTAATGAGAGACCATTTTCAAATTCCATATATGTTGACTAATAATTTCAGTCATTTGCATGTTAAAATCCGTATTATAATAATCTCTCTAATATTGTAGATCATTAAAAACAAAAATTTATTTTCTTTATTTGTTTCATATTACGAGTATATGCCCGACGGATTGGGCCACGAAATATCCGCAGTAAGGTATGCTTGTGGTAAGAGTCCACTAAAATCCAATAGAAGTCGAACGGACTCACAATGAACGGCTCTCTAGTTTGCGACTGATCCCTGTGGGACGGCAGAAATTATATGTGCTGCCTTACACGAGGCGGAATTATTCTCAAAGGCTAGGAGAAGAAAACTCCGAAATAAAACAAAACAAATGCAATGAATAAAACACAAGAATTGTATACCCTAGATGGTAATCCAGTAATACTAGAAAATTTATACTCTTCGGAGGTTGGTCTCATGAATTCTGGTAGAGACTATTTATTATATGGATTAACTTGTATTATACGAAACTGTAGAAATCTGCAACTTAGCAATTTGTTTGAATTAAGACTAAACTAAGTGTTGAAATTAGAACAAATCTCAGTAATGCGATTAAGGTTCGGAAAATGCACACGACTACTTACTAATTTAAACATTCCAATTCCAAAAATTTCTTTTATATAGATAATTGTTTCGTAAATGGGAATTCCTCTAGTGTAAATGGGAAATTACAATATGGGAAATTTAGTACAAAAAATTCATTTTTTGTTTTGCAATTATTTAAGTATAATGACCAAAATTTTTGGGTCTCCAATTACACTTATTATGTACACAAACCATAAGATTTTATTTTTATCATAACTTTAAGATTCTAGAATCATTTAAGACGTTAGTAAAATTTTAAAGACATTGTAATTGTATATACTGTTATACATAGACGCTTGTATAACTTAATGTATTCTTAAAAGTGTTAAAATTTGATTGTCTCTTTGTATTTTTCATGTTTTTTCTGTTTTTTTTTGTTTTAAACTTGAATTTTTTTTTTTTTGTATTATGTACGTATATAATATGTGCTTAAACCTTGAAACATCAAAATAAAATAAAAAAAAAAACTTCTCTTTCCTATTTATTTTTTATCCATAATAATAATTTTAAATTGAATATTATATTGTGTATGCATACATGTAAATATGCATGTACATATACATACTTACATATATGTGATGTCTTTCAGCTGTTATTTTCATGTCTAGGCTTAGAACTGATTTATAGGTTGAAACGTGTATGAAAAACAAGATTCACGAATGACATTATAAACTATTTGTTTATTTATTTTACTCTTTTTTTTTTCTCTCCAGTCTTTTTTATTATTGTATTGTAATGTTGTTCCCTCATATGGTCATAAAATTGCATTAAAATGTCATTTAAAAACGTTTCTGTCTTTTAATTTTTTTTTTTTTAAAGCAATTTTCTTTATAAATATTATAACAATTTTTATATTTTCTCTAAATTTACTCATTTTAAAGTTATTATGATAATTTATGGACGCATTTTTTAAAGTCGTTATTTTATTGTTATATTATGCTTTGTGCCTCTTTAAAATATAATATTTGTATATATATATATATCAAGTGTATATGTATACATATATCATATATATATGTACATATGTTTATGGAAGTGAAGTGCATAGGAAATTTTTGTATACGCATTTATTTCAATTGCTATAAATGTTGTAAGTATATGTATATATATATGTATGTACATATATATGTATGTACATATATATGTATGTACATATATGTATAACACAAGTTGATAATATTAAAATTCTTATGTTATTTTTGCTTAAAAATTACCATTGTATAAAACCTTACTTAAATACACGGGGTGAACTTGTAACGTGGTATAATCTCTCGGAGGCAGAGAGATGGGACAATTTTATGAAAAGAAATCGCCCCATTATTGAGTGAACTTGTAACGTGGTATAATCTCTCGGGGGCAAAGAAATTCGACAATTTTATGGAAAAAAATCGCCCCATTATTGAGTGAACTTGTAACGTGCTATAATTTCTCTGGGGCAAAGAGATGGGACAATTTTATAAAAAAAATCGTTCCTGAAATAAGAGCGGGGGGGGGGGGGGGGGGGGGGGGGGGGGGAGATGGAGAGGGTTGGGTTCAACTGAATATTTAACCCTCAAAATCCCAGTTAAAAATTTTTGGTTTCGACTTAAATAGCTATATTTATAATTTCCATAATATTTATTAAACGATTATATTAACAAAAATTTATAGGTCCACTCTTTTTACATCATACATAATATGTAATACCTATATATAGATAGGCAACTAGTCATGAAACAAGAAAAATAGCGAGAGAAAATTACTTTTTCCTTGATAATTCGAAAAAAATAGCATAAATGAAATAAGAGAGAGAGAGAAATATTAAGGAAAATTACTTTTAAAAATATACCAAAATTTGAATAAATTGGAAAATATTTCGTACTCTTTAAAATGAAATAAAGAAAAGCCATGTATAATAAATTAAACTGTATATAAGTATATGTGTGTATTGTCCATACAAATGAACTTAAAACTCGAACTATAATAAATCTTTTTTTTTTAAATGAGTGAATGCAACAAAAAATATAAATGCGTAGGAAAATTGGGAATTTAGAATGACAATTATATTTGATAAAAGATTTAAAAAATTAATAAAATAGTAAAATCAAACCTGACAAAGAGTATTGGATAAGATATAAACATATGAGTGTATGTAGGTATGTATATACTAGTACACTAAAAAAATACATATACAATGTAAATGTAAATAAATCTGTCAAAATTGGTTTTATATTTTAAGGGAAATATCACAGATTTCTGCAATTTTCTTAAAACTGCAAAGCATCAAACGAGCAAAAACTAAATTAATTATTAGTTCCTAAAATCACCACAGAGAAATGCTATAGTAACAGTATGCACAGAATTAATTGAAAAATTTTGCAATTAATTTTTTACAATGTTCACATTTTAAACTTTAAGTGTAAATGCCCGTTAATGCATTTAGAGTGAAAGCAAAAACTAAAAAAAAAAATCTAAATCCGTTTCGCTATAAAGAAATTATTGTTTACATACTATTTCTGCACACATACGAGTAATAATAGATTTTCAATAAAAAGAGAGAAAAAAAAAGAGAATACAAAATTCCAAAAACAAAAATTCACAAATGGTCGTCACAATGCAAAAATAAAGCAGACACGCTAAATAAAAACAGAAAACAAGAAAAAAATTAATAAAAACATAATTGCACCTTGCGCTTTCTTGTCACTTCTATGGCATATGACTTATGTGCCATAAATCTACGTATATATACGTACACATATACGCGCTCATATACATAATATCGACGAAATTTGTTCATATTTGGAGGAGTTCCTGTATAAGGTCGTGTAATGTTTAACCATAAAGAAAAGTAAGAGAAAAAAAGAAAATCTAATGATAATTTTTATTTTTCTTTTTTCTATTTACGTTTTTACTTTTTATAGCGGATGATTATTGTATTTAAAGCACATTAAAATGCTAATTTTTAAATTATTGTGAATAGTTTCAAGTGTTTTTGAAAAAAAAACAAAGAAAATAATCCCCTCTATTATGTATATCGGTATCGGCCGATAAACGATAATTTATCGGCAAAATTTTGTGTTTGTATTACCAACATTGTTTATCGGTAAATTTTATCGGAGTCAGGAAAGCTTTTTTTCCCTGTATAGGAAACGTATTAGCTGGTATTATGAAAACGATAAATTGTCGGATTTTCCCCGATTTAAAAGCGGGTACAAATTTTTAGACGACAGATTTTTTTTTTTTGCAAAATCTTCATTTTATCAAGGAAACTGGTGTAATTAATTGCTTTTTTAAAATGTAAGCATTTTTTCTAAATTATTTTTTTTCAAAATGTTATTCATATATTTTATTTAGGTTTAAAATCGTAAGCAACAAAAAACAAATTGCGCGGTTAGTAGAAAAAATGGAAGAGGACTTAAACCTGGCAAGGAATGATAATCTGAAATTCTGGATAAATCTAAAAAATGTGTACATATTATATAAATAATAAAATCAAATAGGTACATAAACATACATTTTGTTGTCTAAATCCAATGGATTAGTTGAATCTCTTATATGTCGTCTTTGAATAGCTCGCGTTTCTTCACTAACTACCGTTTCTTCACTTTCAAAATATAATGCGCGCGACATTTTCCCAATATATGTATATTTTTATTTTACAAATTTAACAGAAAATAATTTGCTTAGAACAACTTTTTAGCACATCAAAACCAAATTCAAAATAATTTTAAAAATTTTTTGAAAATAACTTTTGAAAAAAAACAAATGTCATTGGAAAAAAAAAAGTTTTTCTCCAATTTACAAAAACAAAGATTTATATGAAAAAGCTTCTTTTAATCGGTTGAAATATTTTTATCGGTATCGGTTCATAATACAGAAGAAACCTAAAACCGATTAGAACTGCCGATAATATATCGGCCGATACCGATGTTCATAATAGAGGGGAATATATAAAGGAAATTATTTGGAAATAATTATATTAGAGCAAAAAATGAGAGAATGAAATATTTAAGTGGTTTGAATTATGTAAGGTGTAATTTTGGAATTTTGAACTGTTATAATAATTTAAAAAAATAATTTAGCAAGAATGAGGAAGACGAATTAGACATAAATGACAGTCACTTATGAAACAGTACGTAAATAATATTAGGTACAAAAGGTACATATTATATGTATAAAACTGAAAATTATACATGAGAAAAATGTGAGAATCATCTGAGAGCGCTCAATAATTAATATAGAGTTACAAGAAGTGAATATAGGAAACAAGAAATTTCTCATAAGTATCGATTGATTCTCGAAAGTCATCTGACAAAAAAAAAACTAATTTATAGATTTAATAGTCCAGTATGAACAGAATAAGTTTCAATTTTACAATCTTCATCAAAAGTTTCACTTTCTCTTTATATTTCGAGAATATTTTCTAATTAATAGCTTAAATATTTTTAAAATTCATGAAAATTATTCTTATTTTTTAATTTAAATAAACAATTAATTGCATAAATTATTTTCTTTGCTTAATCATCGAAATTATTTTTTTTCCATCATGTTCAATGAGTTTCAAACAATTACGCTAAATTTCTGATAATTGCTCAAATAATTACTTATATAAGATTACATCATTTAATTTAAGACTTATTATTTGGGTGTGATAAAAGCAGGCCATTTTTTTTATAGATATAAGAATACAACAGAAACGAAAAATTAATATAAGAATTAGCTTTGCCTTCGGTTTGTTATACTTACATATATTCGTAGGTACATTTCGTCGCCTGAGTACAATTTTGATCCACACACCATTTTCGGGATTTTCAATTAAGGAACAATTCTATAAGTTTCCGAGGTTGATCTTTCAGAATAATGCAATCCGTTTTTATGTATTATTAAAAAATTTTATTTTAAGACAATGTTGGGTTAAAATTTTTTTTTCAATTTTTATACATATTTGAACAATTTTTTTATATTATGGTATATTAATATTCAATAATTAGAAATTTTATTCAAATTAGGTAAAAAGTAATATTTATACTTAATATAGTAAATGTAATAGGGTTACTTTAGTAAATGTAATTTATAGTGTTTTAACACAAAAGTATTTTAATTAAGATTAAAATAATATTAAATAATTCATAGTTTTGTGGTGTGTATTTAAAAAATTTTCGAAAAAATGGCCACTATACAATATAGCATATTTAGAATATAATTGCAGTTCTGATGTTTCGTGGCCTGTAAACTTTGCATTCTTAAAAAACCAGTTTAAATATTATAAATTTCACAAATTTATGAGAGACACGCTATTCCAAAATTTTTGATTTAAATACTTAGCAGCTTCTATAAATTCTCAAACTTTTAAAATTAATCTTAATTAACCTATAGATACCTTCAACTTTAATGATAATTTCTTAATTCCACGTATAATTTTCGATGAAATCAGCAAAAAAAATCAAAAAATAAAAAAAAGCAGAAGCATCACCTGGGATCTGTTAAATATCATAAAAAAAGTTTTTTTTGTATCACAAATTTCCAGATTTGGAATCTCCTACACTATTAAAATTAAAATGATTTTTTTATTACAATGAAAAAGAGAAAAAAGGCTATACTTCTAACTAAAAAATTAAATAAAATTTAATTTCTTTATTCTTATTTATGAAAATGCTACTTTGCCTTTGATTTATTTTATCTCTTTTATTTGGGTTTTTAATGTGCAACGAACATTTGGATTAAATATTCCCCCTTTATTTCAATTATGTTACGTTTTTCCTTCTCCCCTCTAGAATATGAAATGTAAAATTTGTGGAACGAAATTTATTAAGGTAACTTTGCACTTCGAAGAAGAAATTCAATTTAGTTTTGATTTAAGAAAAATGCTTTTGTTTTTTCAATTGCTTAAAAATTTTTGTTTTTTTGTAGATCAATGAATTTTGGTAATGCATTAGCAAATATTCACTCCACGGTCCAAATCGTAATGTGCTATAACACAATAGAATTTGGATGTTATTGTCTACAAACCCGAAATGATACTGATCAAATTATGTTATATTGCTCCATTTAGGAAATAAATTTGTTGTTCAAAATTAACACCAGTTGAAGTTACACTCAGCGAAATCTTAGCGGATTCAATAAGAATGAAATATAGCCAATCCACTATTTTTAGAAAAAATTTAAAGAATAAAGAAAAAAGTATAATTTTACGGCTATATTTTTAGGTAACGAATTGCATTAGAAAAATTTTTGTAATACATATACATATATACACATAGCATGATTGGCAACATTAAAATAATTAACAATAATTTCTAGCGAGTCATGTAAAAAAACTATTAACAAGTACAAACCACCTCTAGGTACAAATATGGAATTTATTTACGATGGGAAAAAATATTCTCCTCTCAGCTGTTTAAAAAAAAATTACATTCAATGTTCCAAAATGCAGTATTCTGGACTGTCAACTGGGCTGGTATAAGGGCTTAAATGATTTTCACTGAATTTTTTTTTGCGGTATCATCCGCGTATATTTTTTCTCCTGCATATATAAACAGTACAATAGTAATGGATTAAACTGCGACTAATAAAAATCAAAATAAAAAAAAAAAAAAAATTTTTTATAACCTTTTCGTCTCACCATTAAAAAATTTTTTTACGCTTTAATAATGCTGATACGCACAACCAACACTTATTCTACCTTAACCGTGTTAAATTTTTAATATATACAAAATTTTATAATAAAAATGGTTTATTGTTAGTATTTTGAATGAAAAACAAAATTTAGAACTTGTGATTAAGATAAGACAAAATGTTAATGAAGACAATGTTGCATCTATGCAGATACGCCTTGTATCATCAAAATATTCTTTAAAATAAAACAAAATTTAAATTTTGCTATAAAAAGTTTGGTAAATTTTTTATGTTTGGAAAAAAAAAATAAAATTAATCCTACATTTTCCGGAATTCCAAAAATAATAAAAAAAACTGTTAAATGAAGTTTGTGTTTTCATAAAATTTTAATTGAATCATTTAAATTTTCCTGGTCAACAATAATTTTGTGACTTTCTTCACCAAAATTTTATATTAAATGTGTTTCCGGTCAAAAATCACAATTATGTGGTCAAAAAAATTAACAAAACTTTTTGTGGAAATTTTAGAAATTTTTAGAAAAATTGTCAAGTTAATGATTAACTTTCTTTTAATCTTATTTATTTTGAGAATTTTTTAATAAAATTCAGAATTTAGTAGTTGTTCTGAAAATGATAGATAACACATGTGATCTTTGTAATTAAACTAACCGTGACTTCAATAATGCGATTACCACGTAAACTTTACAAAGTATCACGTTCCAAAAAGTTAAGTAAAAAGTCTTGACATTGTACACTTTTCCAAAATGCGTTCTATACGTAATGGATACGTAAAATAAAAGTAAATTGGATATAGAAAAATCGAGCACGCTTCTCTTATACCTTGTCACATAAATGTTGCCAGAAATAACCAATTAAATAAACTAACATTTATTTTCAACATTTGCACAGAATTTTAAATTGAAATTGTCAAACAAACGTCAAAGTACGTTTATTAAGTCGATTAATATTGTAAAAATTGTATTCTGAAAT
Organism: Condylostylus longicornis; assembly: GCF_029603195.1. Taxonomy (NCBI): domain Eukaryota; kingdom Metazoa; phylum Arthropoda; class Insecta; order Diptera; family Dolichopodidae; genus Condylostylus; species Condylostylus longicornis. Next base: position 257,626 of record NW_026577989.1, read on the forward strand.
GTATCAAAAGTTTTAGCAGTTTTTTTTTTACAATGTAAAGGTATTGAAAGCTCTGAGACGGTACTACAATCGTATTAATACCGTACTTAAACTTTTTATGGAGCATTATTAAAGTCACGATGATTGTCGCAATATCAAAAATATTAGAATTTTTAAAAAAAGAATTTGTTTAGTTTCTTTCCAATTGCTTTCAATAAGTTCCATATTGCACTTTCATATCATTGGCTAATTATTTAGGACTACAACCAATTATAACTCTGCTATAAGTACGAGTATTGAATAAATTTTTCGTATTTGTTTTGTCAATAACGCTGATTAACCCTTTAATTACTCATTAAACTAGACCAATGGTTTTGTATTTTCCATACCCTAGCGTTGCTTTAATTAACATTAGCTCTAGAAGGGTTATAATATAAAAAATTAACTCGATTTCTGAAAGAATGACACAAAAATTGTTTTGCTACATTAAAAATAATTTTTTTTTTTTTTTCAAAATACAACAAAAATTAAATTTTTCATTTCTTATAAATATTTTTAGTCTGTTGCAATATTAAAATGAAAATGTCATACGATTCGTTAAGATTTTAAGAATGAAAATTATTTTAAATTTTTTCCTTTCCAAAAATAGATTTTCCCTTTTTGAATCTTTGAAAATTTTATAAAAATAAAAAAAATAATTTTCTTTTTTCGTATTGTAAAAATAAAAGACCATAATGAGATTTTTATAAATTTACCAGAGAAAAGTATATTTCTCGAAGTATGCAGAAACAAATCATGAATTTTACATACTTAGTTCTTATATAAATAATATCGAATGAGCGTATTTAATTTTCCCCTAATTTAATACTACATATTACAATAAAGAATAGCATAGGTTCAAAATTTTACACTGTACACAATATGCCATTGAACTTCAATGAAAATTTCATGAAAGAAGAAAGTTTAGTTTAGAAATATAGCTGCATACAATGTAGACAAGAACAATTGTACTTTCTAAGAGATTTTATGTTCTATATTTTGTTAATTTAAATTTACAGTTGGATATGTAAATATATTTATATATATTTATAGAGAATTAACTTCTAGTGTAATTTAGAATTTGAAAGCATGATTTCTAATAATAGGAGCATTAATGTATAATGTACATACTTGCAATTTTAATGTGTTTTAGTATAGACATTCACCATACGAGTAATTTGTCTTTTCGTCACCAGATTACAGAAACTTCACAGTATTATAGATGTACATATTTCGTAACAGAAATCTCAACTTTTCAAATTGAAAAATAATTGGGTGTTCACGTCACTGTCACTGTCATTAAAGTAGTATGTATAATCTAGTTTAAACAACCAAAAATTATAAATAATTGACACTTAAATTAAAAATTTAAAATATTTTATTTTTATAAGCGGAATTTTTGCTTATTTCAAAATAATTTCAATAATCCTTTCTTTGGCAAGTATTTAAGTATGTGTATAAGTAAAAATATTTTATATATGAATGGGAAATTTTGAAGAATTCAAAATAAATTAAAAATTTAATTACTAATTAATTGTTGAATAATATTCTTAATTATACGAAATAATTTTTAGTATACATTTTAGAATTTATTATCAATAAATGAAAATAATTGCTATTGCCAAAAGCGTCAACAACAAAGAAAAGGTGAGGTAAAATTGCTGTAATCAAATTGTAATTAAAAACGTTGAGAACACCACTACCTAATTGAAATTCGAAATTTTTCACACCTTTTAACGAAAATGCTATAAAAAAATATTTTCTAAATCCAATTATTTTAATAACCTTAAAGTAATTTGAATAATCAAAGTATTATACTTTTTGTTTTGTTATTTTCTTTTTTTTTTTTTTTCGTATAATTCTTATTTATTGTCATCATACGAGTATAGTAACCATTATACTTAAATCAGACAATTAAGTTAAAAAATATTGTACATAAAAATAATAAATTAAGACGATCAGAAACCGCATCTCTTATACAGTAACAGAATATGACAATGATGAATAATATACAGACATAATAAGTGTTATATTTAAGGTATTTAAATATATTTATTGCAAAACAATGTCACCACCTTTTTAAAACATATCGGCCATATCTATTTCCGTCTTTCAATTCTTTTATGTCTTTCTATTACTATGAGATATAAGTAGTAGATTTTTGTTATACTACATGAGATATAGTAGATTTTCAATGGTTTTAACTCTTTTCTTCTTGCATTACAAATACAAAATTTCTTTTCTTTTTAAAAGTGTACATCGTATTTGAAAAAAAAAACACTTTAAATATATTGACCATAATATAGTAAAACAAAACTGCATTGCAACAACAAACTATTATACATATATATATATATACGGTATTATATATTATGTTATACAGTACAGTATAACAGTTTACGAAATTTTTAAACGAGTATAGTAAAACAAATTTAATACTTTCATTATCTTGAACATTAAACACTTATGAAAGATTTAATTGCATAACTTTTTTAATATATTTTTGTTTTCATTTTTTTGTGCAAAACCTAAATTTCAGTTATATTTATGTTTTGATATGCCCAACTAAAAAAATACAAAAAAAAATATAAAAAGAAAAGAAGAGAGAAGAAAAAAAAAAACCAAAGATAATCCTATTTCCCACTTTTATAAAATCATGATAGTTCCTTTCACATCATAGGTGGCAATATAATTCACTTATATGTATGTACATACTTGTATGAACATACTACGTATATGTATGAACAACTATAAAACATAATAAATATAATGATGATTTATGACTTTAATGCATAAGAAATGTAATAATAGGTTTTATGGTATATATATAAATTTATAGATAAGATGTATACGTCGGCATATACATATGTACATGCATACATATATTTTGAACATTAAGTAGTACAAAATTATACTGGAAGCAATAAATACAGTAGGAATATTAAAATAGTAAATACAGTAGGAAACAAAATTGAACAACAAGGTTATATAAGATGAAAAAGGGAGAGAGAGAGAGAGAAAAAAAAACGTCATTTATAATGTGGAATGAATGAATTGTTCCTGTTTTATGATGTTTCAATAAATATTTTGTAAATAGCATAATAATAGATAATATTGAATTTTTCTCAAAAAAACAGCAGAATTATTTAATTAATTTTAGTTGAGATTAAATTTAAGATTGATTTAAATATAAACGAAGATTGTCAAATAAAATTTAATATACGAATCGAACATAATCGTACGAATCAAACTAATTTGAAGTATTAGGAAGAGCATATATTCAGTTTTGAAAAAAGAACGGTATTTTTCTCTGCAATTTTTATGTATAGAAAGTAAGAGTAACCTATAAATTTAAATATTTATTTCATATATAATTTCAATTTCTCATAATAAAAATATGAAGCCATCTATAGGAATAAAAATTCAAATATGTAACGATATATTACCTCTCATTTACTCTTAATATATAATGTTACATAAATAAGTTAATTGAACTTTGTACATTGTGTCTAAGTGTGATTTGAAATTTAATGAAATGATTGTATGATTCGAGTTTGATAAGATTTGTATGATTCTAGTTTGTTTGAATTAAATTGTATAACTTGTTTTTGGTTAACTTCTTGTATGATTCAAATTTTATACGTATAAATGTAGTTTAAATATGGTTCAAGTCTATAAATGAATTTTTGTATGATTATAATTTTATCTATAATTTTTGTATGATTTCGACCGAAATTTTGTATGATCGTTATTAAGTACAGTTTTTTTTATATAAAATTATTTGTATATGAATTTAAAGTTAAAAATTTTTATAAATTTCAAATTAAATATTTTAAAAATTTTAACTTGGCATAAATGTTATTCGTTTATAAACTGTTTATGAACACCTATACTTATGCAATACAATACAAACGCTTACTCCTTACTACTTATTCGTATAAAATTCAAAGAATTGAAGAACTATAATATGTACATAATATTTTAATAAAAATCTTTATGGTCTTTTAACAATAATAATAATAATTTCATATTTCTTTTTTCATTTTAGTATAACCAAAACTATATACATATACAAAAACATAGAAGCTGAAAATTTTAAATAGAAAGAAAAATTAAAAACAAAGAAAAAATTAGTACTTGAATTTCTACTTTTTTTTCTTGTTAATATTGTTGTATATATATATGTTATATATATATATATATATATATATATATATATATATATATATATATATATATATATATATATATATATATATATACTATGTTATATACCGTTTTGTGCATTCAGTGATGCAAGTAAAAGTGCATCATAGTGGAAAAACTTCATTATATATATATATTTTATATACTTAGTTTAAATAAAAAATGAGAAAAAATATTAAATGATTCTGACATTGCAATCTGATGGCTGAGTATTTTCTGAATTAGGTCTATATATACATATATATATAATTTTTCTTATATTCGGTGTTATTATTATAAAATCTCTGTTCTTAACATGTCGACATATAATTTAATTTTTTATAAGTTATTTTTTTAACTACATTTCTTAGAATATTGAGTCGTTTTATTCGAATTCTTCAATCGAGATAAGGTCGTTTCATTGAAAATTTGATCGAAACTTGTACTATACATTTAATTCCGAAACTATAAATAAGAAGATTTTCCTTTAAAAATAAATTTAAAATTTGACCTCTTTAATTAGACGCTCCCTTTTTCGATTTACAACAATTAATTTTTTTTTTTTTCCCGAATTTGATTAAAATTGCATATTTTTAGGAACGTCATACAAATTTCATATTAAAATCCTATTCTATACATATCTTATTTCCTTTAAAAATAATTTGTTATACGTGTTATTTCCATTTTCAGTTAAAATGCTATTCACTCTTTACCGTATACAAATTATTCAAAATGAAACTTTAATTGATAACTGTAATTGAAAAAAAAAAAAGAAAGAAAAACAAAAGGTCAAAAAAATTTCTAATTTAAATTATAAATTCGAAGCAAGCATATACAAGTTTAATTGAAAAAAATTAATTATTGTCTCTTCACACAAAATAATATGCAAATTTAAATAAATTTCTATTATACAATATATTATAGAAGAAAAGAACAACAACCTCAAAAATTCTTATTATAAATTATGTACACATTTATATACAAAATTATAACTTTTATTCCATACACACATACATATACGTATACCTTAATATTTTCCTTTAATAGAATAAACATGAACTCTCTGTTTTTCTGCATGATGTTAAAATATTATTCTCTTTGCATTATCTCACTTATTATGACAGTAGATATATATGTATATTACCAATTGGCTAATTGCTTGTTTATGCAAAATATTATATTTACTTATATGTATATAAAAAAATAATCTCATATTTATTTTTCTATACATACATGTTTTAATTTAAGAGAAAGACAAGGTGGGGTAAAGAATTTTAAAATTGAATTACATTCAACTTATTCAACTAATAGGGAATCGTTTGCTTATTATATTGAGCATTGTTCCTAAAGTATATAGAGATGGCAAGAAAAAACAAATGATTTCACATGAAAATTTCATGTTATGTGCTCTGCTGATTTGCAACTTTTTAATAATTATTGTACTTCATCTTAACTGTTTTCTATCTAACTTTATTAATTATAAAATGTTATTTTGGGCATGTTATGCTTTTTGTTTTTTTTTTTTTCGAAAATTGCATATCAAGATTATGGTATTTTTTTTTTCTAATAACGATCATGTACTGTGCAATAATCGGCATTATCGGTATATATACACTATAGCTGAATTCATTCAAATGATGAACAATTTTCCTTCTCTTTTTTTGCTTTAAATTTTATCTTGTACACATAAAATTTACGCATGAATATTCATAACTATATTTTTCATTTCTATGTACATATATGTACATGTAAGAGTATAATAATATTTCTTATATATACATACATTATATAAGTATAACTAAATAAAATTATTTTTTATTATGGATGAATTTAATTTAAAGTACACATGTACTCGTACCTATGCATATTTCGGTTGAACTCTTTTCGCTCTTCTTTGTTCTAAAAAAAAAAAAACATCGAAAAAAACAAAGAAGAACAGTAACGTAAATTTTTATTTTATATTTATATATACATTTGTATATATGTTCACATTATATGTTACATAGATAAATCATATTAAGCACACCAAGCATGCAACTTTGATCTATTTAATATATTCAAATTTTTAACTACCATATTATATATAGTTATTTAATCCTTTACTGGCTGCTAGTAATTATATCGTTCATTTAACCCTTTCGAACCGGTTGATACACATATGTATCATAGTAAACTATTAAACTATTCCGAAAACTGAGTCGAATTGGTTATAAATAGTTTGATAATAAAGCATTCATTTGCAGCATTTTATTTTAATATTTAATTTTAGTAGTAATAAAAATTTTTTAAATATATAAAAGATATTTTGCCTCTTGATTAATATTATGAGAGCTGAATTTGTATAATTTTATTTGGAAGTTTTGAATACAGTTAAACTTTCAAGCAACAAACCAAGAAGTCTAAATATTTTTATTGTAAATTTGCCGTCGTCATTACAATTGTTCGTGAAATACAGAAGTTCGTTATATAATTGGTCGTTGAAGAAAAGTTCTACGCAGTATTACGAAAATATTATGTACATCAATTTGCTTATTCACACACATATGTACATGAATATTTTACGTATAACATAATATATAAAATACGCAACAGCGTAGAAACCAGTATCAAATATATGGTCATCAACAGAGAGTCTTATATATCAAATATATAACACACTCTATTAAAATAATGTTAACTATTATATTCTTTAATAAATACTATTGCATCTGGTATCCTTGAATAGCAATCATATATTATAAATTTTATTAGATTTAACATATAGATTATTTATAGAAATATTTCAATTCAAGTTAAAATAAAACACAAAAACTTATAAATATAAAATTGAAATTCCACACCTTTTATACAAATTATTCATATAACATATATCCAGTAGACTGAGATCATCTGATATTCAATAATTACAATATAATAATATTATATAAATATCTAAATTTAAAAGGAAAAAAAACATAAAATTTCATGCTGAGGGTCAATTTATTTTAAAACAAGATTACAATATTCTATACGTAAACGTAACTATATAATCTTTATAATATACATAAATATATACATATGTATGTATGTATAGACATATATAAACATAATCGTACCTAAAATTAAATTTTCGAACACAATATCCAAAATATAAAACAGAAGTGAATGAAATGAAATAGACAAAAATGTTAAGTATAACATAAAAATTATAAAATTATAACTGCAAATAATTACGCCCTCTATATATACTTTTCATAATTTAAGAGAATCTATATACATATTGTATATAAATAATTAAGATAGTATTAATACTGCGTTATACTTTAATAATAAGAACTCATTATATACTCACTATGTATGTGTGTACCTTCTGAGTAAAAAAATAATTAAATTAATTTAAAAATAAAAGTAAAAACTGTTATACTATTTTTGTTTATCTAATTATGCAGTAGAAAACCATACCCAATTTTTTTTTATTCCATAATAAGTTTATTTTTGTTGAAGTGATCCCTAGAGGTCAGTATAGTGTTTAAATGTTTTCATTTCAAAATATTATTATATTATAGCGATATATATTATATACGAATACTATAAAGAATTTAAATATACAAACGTACGTATTTAATTAATTAAATATAAACTTTAAAAAATTACATAAAATTACGTATATAATGTGAAGAGAAAAAAAAAATAAGGCATTAAAGAAGTGGCTATACTATTAAACGGTTCATTGGACTTGTATAACATTTTATTTAAAAATAAAAAAATTGAATAGAAAATTGTTATACTTATATAAAAATTTTAATTTGCCAACTAATATTAGATTAATTTAGATAATAGATTTTTTTCTTTCCTGTAAACACTATATTTATTTTAATTTACAATCAATTATCAAAAGAATAAAATTACCTCACCTAAAAAACATCAAAGCCGACCTACAACGTATACGTAATTGGTATAACACATAGGAATTGTATATGAATTACAACAAAGCAGTTTTATATAAAAACCTTAGGAATATAAACTTAGCAATATATACAAGCATATTGTGTAGATTTGAATAGAATGATTGTCACCTAAAATGTTATACATAACTACGAGTATATTCTAAATTTACATTAAGAAGCTTATACGAAAAAAAATATTACAAAGGAACTGTGCGCATTTAATGTTGACTATAAAATTGTTCGATATTTACCTTGACTTCTATTATTAAAAAATAGTAAAAAAAAAATAAAATATAAATTGAAATAAATGTTAATTCTCACAAACGTTAAGACACACAAACTCATACAAATATTGTAAAGAATTACGTAGATGAATAGGTGAATTTTAAGCTGATTACAACAAGATATTCGATATTATGGTATACGATTTGATATCGATTGAACAAAATAAAAAATAAAAAATATATTCATTTTTTATCTTTAATTTTTTTTTTCTGATTAACTTTGAAAGTGTAAAAATTTGAATTCGGAATCATTTGTTGTATACTATATTCTTATTACATAATATTCTACAGGATTATAAAGGTGGAAACATGATAAAAAAAATTAATGAAAGAAAAAACTATTAAAATAAATTAAAAAAAAAAAAGCTCTTTGAAAATTGGATTTTCCACTTTTAAAAGAAAATTAAATTGAATTTTGTATAATAGTTAGCACCTACATTTTTTTTTTTCCAATACGGGGGAGAGCTCATAAAAAAAAATCGACGACGCATTTTCTTTGAACTTCTTTTTTTAGAAATTAATTATAAGGATGGCAAACGTTTTCAATGTTAAAAATTTAAATAATGCGGCAGCACTTAACAGATAATTGCTAAGCTTAATCTGTAAGTGTTATAACTAAGTGATCTTTGAAAAATCGACCCCATTTAACAACTTAAAATTATCAAACGTGGCAGAGAACAAAAAATTGTGAAATTTTTCAAGATGTTTTATCAAACAAAAAATTGTGAAAGAGCATATTTTCGGAATTTTTTTAGAGATTTCAATAATCTTGACTTTGAAATAGTACGGTATACTTTACAAATTATACATATTATTAGCTGATACCGAATTAATATTACTGAAATCAAGGAATTTCGATCTTACTTATTGGCGAAATGAAATGATAAAATTAAATTTTCTAAGCTCTATGATTTTTTCGGTTTCAAATGAGTATTTTAAAATGGGCAAATATGGTTATAGAAGAAGTTAGAATTCAATTTTGAGGAAAAATTTATTCAATTGGATTAGAAAAGTTTAATTCTACTAAATGTAAATTTTTTTACAGTTTATATTAGTTTTGAATTTTTGAAAAGAACTGCTCCCACACAATATATAAATGTAATTATAGATTAAGTTGAGAAATTCATATAAATTTTTAATTATTACATTAAATATTTGAACTAAAGACGTTCGAATTGAAACAGACAGTATAAAAGAAATCCAGATATGATTCAAGATTTAAACAAGCTAAAAAATTAATACCACAAAACCCTTGTTTCATGATAATTCTATTCTTATTTCTATTCGCATTTATGATAAAATTTTTGCTAAAATATTGAATTTACTAAATTTGGAAAATGAGAAAAAGTAATAATATTTTTCTTGTCTTTATAAAAATTATCAATAAACAAATATTATTCAAGATTAAAGGAAACAACATTTGTTTAAATATAAACCGAGCCGAAAATAAACTTGAACTTGTCAAATATTTTGAACAGATTTTAATTACAATCATTTTAAACAAGAATTTTATAATAATTATTAAAAAAATAATAAAGAAAAAAATTATCATTAGAAATGCTCTAGGCTAACAGAATATAGTAAAGTTACGGAAGTGTGAATGTACATGTAATATATATGAATGTATACGTATATGTTTGTACAAGCAAGTTTGTTTAATTATTGTTTATTAAAAAATTTCGAAATATAAATTGTAGTGACAATGAAATTTGTGGAAGGTATGCATATATGTAGACGCACTGGTAGTATAACAGTACTTAAAATGAATAATTTCAATCATGATATTGAATTTATATTTTGGATATAATTCAAGAACTGTCATTCACAAATGCAGTAGCTATTGTTAATTTACTGTATTCTAAATGTAATTTTGTATTAATATAGATGTTTTTTTTATAAATACGAGTGTCCTAAGATAATAGTCCTAAATGTACAGCAAACTGAATTCAAACTGCGATATGGTACAATAATGACTTTAATTTGCGGTATAGGCTATAAGTAAATGGCAGTGAGATATTGCCATATCTGTTGGAAATATAGTAGATACAGAATTTTTATTTTAAATGCGGCAATTCTGATTACAAAATTTTTTTAATTTCCGTAAAATTTATAATATTTAATTTACTTGGCTGTTACCTCATTAATCCAGTTTAGCAGTCATCTTGTTTATTCAATTAGATTTTGTAAAAATTGTGCTTATTGCACTATAAAAATCGCTTTTCTTACATAATCCCTTTAATCTTTATATATAATCAATGAAAATACTTAGTAAAATCTAAAATCTACTTTTCACAATTCTATATTTTCCTATGCCTATAATTATAAAATGTCTATTTTGGTTTGTAATATTTTCCTGTATTTGTATAGGTACATTCGATTTCGATTATACAAATAAGAGAAAGGAAGTGAAAGTACCAAACATATGGTTTTATTTTTAAAATTTTAGAAAGAGAAAGAATATAAATATTGTGTATACACTGAAGTGAAGTACATTATACAAGACAAACTATACCTACATATATTCATACATGTGTACCTATAATCAACTAAATGAATTTAAAATAAGACCAAAAAGGAAGAAAATAAAAAAAAAACTAATAATCTAAATTTAGAATTTGAAAATCTGTTTAAACGGATGCACAATTTACAGAACATATAGCAGAAACAGGAGGAGCGGAGTAAGTAAGTTTTTTTTTTTATTTATTTTGGAATCCCAAAACACAAAACAAATTTTATTTTATTTATATAATTTGCATTTGTGTTAGTACAAAATTCTTGTTTTCTTCCAGTTGATTACTATGGGGCCTGATTGACGTTAAAAGTAATTTCTTGTCTCACAAAATAAATAAATAAATAATGGGGGATGGTATAAATATTAAAAATATTAAATAACCTTGAATTCTAATTAAAATTTAAAATAATTCAATAAAATTTTAATTAATTCACAATTTTGCATGTACGACGAATAATTTCTTGAAAAATTAATTTACACACTTACATGACTCGAATGTATTTTTGATTAAAGAATTGTAAATTAAAATATAAATTTTATTGAAATTTAAAAAATTATCAAAAATTTTTTGTGTATACCAGTAATAATTATCAATGATTTATTGTGTCTGATTTGAGAAATAAGTCGTGCAATTGAAACGTAACAGTAATCTGTAATATGTAAGCAAACAAAGTCAGATGATAATTTAAATACCTATAGTCAAAAAAAAAAACTTCACTTCATTTAAGCAAACACACATCAAACAAATTCAAACTTTCCAAAACTAGGTCTTCGTAATTTGGTTGGTGCTCGCTGGTATGTGCGCAATAGTGATATTCATAGGGGTCTGGGTGTCCCCAACTAAGTGAGGAGATAAGGAACTGTGCCATGAAACATAGGAGGCGTTAGTAGAAATTTGTAAATGTCGGGGCCTCCTAACTTATAGAGAATTTTGGCAAAATGATTGAAGGCAACGAGACCTCTTAAAGTAGCCTAAAATGCCTTTCTTCACAGAATATCGACACAAAAACACGATAGAGTAAAATTAAAGGTTAGTCAGTTTGACTAGTTTTAGGAGTTTAGGTCTGATGACAGATTGTGTCCGCCTATCCTTTGTCTTTCGATGATTTTTTTAACACCTGTATTAAAAAAAAAAAAATTTTTTTTTGATAATGACAACAATTTTAAAAAAACAATAAAAAGTTCATTGAACGTTGCGTTGTCAAAAAAGCAATTCGGGTTCTCGGGTTGTACATAAATAATATTGTGAAGGTTAACTTAAACTTGTTTTAACAAATAATTGTACAAAATTACTTTATTAAGTAAACGATTAATATTTTATTCTCCTAAAATGTTCTCTTTTTAACGCAAACTTTGTGTTAAAAACTAAAATTACTGAAAAACAGGAACGTGAACGGGACAACATTCCATTTACGATCTGAATTTCCTCATTATTTAAATTACTCTCGTTTATACTCTTTCTATTTCAAATTTTTTTTCAAATTCTTAAAATATTTTTTTTTCTACAAAACAATACCCAAAATGATAAAAAGGTTTTATAACAATAACAAAAAGAAAAATAATAAAAATTTTTATATTGTCATTTTAAAAAACTTTAATAATAACCAATTATAAAACATTAATTTTTATTTGAACAAGCGATCATAACTATAGCCCAGCTTTTATAGAATAAAAAAAAAATGTATTGTTCTAAATAGTGCCTTGAATGACTCGAATTTAAATTTTCCTCTTCCCTTTTTTATGTAATTGCTATTTCTACACTATCAATTGGTTTTCTGTCCTATCATATGTTTTGTCTTTTAGTCTTTTGTATATTCATTTAATCAATCCAATTTTTAAAAATTTTTAAATCTGAACAAATCCGGAAAAGCCATTAACCTTAATTTACACTTAGAAAAAAATGTTAAACATTTTGTAGAGACAAAAAAAAATTGCTTTATTATTTTTTGTATCATTAAAAGTTGAGATTAAAAGAAAAACGAAATAATTGGTAAAATTAGATTTTTCTTTGTTGGTTCTTCTGTATAACAGTTTGTATAACAAACTTGTATAACATAGCAATAATGAATTTTCAACTATAGAAATTCTTTATTTCATATAGAAATAAAAGAGTAGTTTAAATTAATTACATAAGAATGGTTTGTGCTCATTAAACTGTCATCGCAGTAATTTCAATTTTCGACGAAAAAAAATTTTTCGAATGATAAGAGTTAGTAGTATTTGGAAACTATTGAGCAATAAAAATAATTACAATTAATTAAATAATTTTTTCAATTAATTACAAAATATTATTGTAATCATAATTTGATTACATTAAGTACATATATTTTTTCAATTGTCTCAATGTAATTTGAGTTCAATAAAGGTTAAGGTTAATAATCTGATATGATTTTTTTTTAATTATTTAAAATTTATATTGTTTTGAATAATGCAAACAACACCCACAAAAATTTTCAATATTTTTTAAGTATAATTTTTATAATTACATATTTTTACTAACTGTACTCTCCATAAATGTACTCAATTAATTCTTAATTTCAAAATGAGTTTTTTTGCATTTTTCTCTTTCTCATGTAAACATAGCAAATTTTTTACATACACATTTTTGTTTTTGTATTTTTCTTATCGTTTTTTTCATATTTTTTTTTTAATGATCAGCCAAAATGAATGGTTAAAACAACAAAAACAAAAAAAAATTAAAATTTTAATGTCAATACACCCAAGCTTAACTCAATTTTTGGTGTGGTGCGGTTTAGCCATCTATGATCTAAAATTTGAATATTAAAGCTTAAAGCGAATTTAATTTGTGAGTAAAATAATGTTTTTCTACTTTTTGCTTTTTTTTTTTTTTTGTTACTTTCAAAATTAAACGATGATGTCAGATTGATATTTTATAATAGAAATGTCAAAAATAAAAAAAAACGGTATGTATGTATGTAATTTTGATTGTATTCTGACGGCCGATTTAATTGAGTTCTTTGTCTTAATATTTAGCAGGCATATTAATTTTTTATCACCTAAAGCCAATTTTAATATTATGTGTGTATACGTATATGTATGTATATATGAAGTTTTAAGAAACTAATTCCTTTTGATATTTTCGCCTTCAATTTAATTACGCGATGCAACTTAAATATGCTAAGAATTTTTCTTTATCGAATATTGATTTTGAATATATGTACGTAAATCTCGGATCATCATTGGAAGTAATATGAGAAGAATAATTTTGTATATTGGATATTGATATGGTGGATGCAACAGTATGTGTGATTGTAAGAATGGTGTCGATGGAGAATAACATTATAATTAATCATTTTTAATAAAATTCAAAATTTGATAGTTATGCATATTTCACATATGCACACATATACATATGTAAATGCTACATAATTGTACTGATAATAATTTATACTGTTATGAAAAAATAATAAAATTAAAAGGAGTGCTATTATTTGAAATGCAAAATGTTCAATAAATTGCATATAATAAAAATGACAAAAATCCTTCTGATTTCGGACCAATTGACAAAATTTTGGAACCTTATCATTAATGTTGAATAAAAATTCTTTTATCTTATGTCGAAACTTCATTAAAATTTCGTATGCCGATGCCAATGTCCATGAAAACGAAAAGAGAGGAAAAATGAACGAGAGAAGAGTTGAACATTAAAATTGTTGTTGAACTTGTATTAATTTTTTTTTTGTGCAAAATTCGATTTGATTCAAATGAAAATATTAATGGTATCATAGAGGACACAATATGTACCGAATATATTATGTGATCAAATGAAATAAATTTTATTTGCAAATACATAAAGAAACTAGGCAATGTGTTCGAATTTTTTTTTCAGGAAAGCATGTCTTAAATATATGTTAAATATGTTAAATATATGCTGGTTTATTATGTGATTTTGACATAAATTTGATATTTCTGAGTTTTGATCGCGTAAAAGTCAAATATCTGAAAAGGGAATTTTGTTAGGACGAATTGAATGTTCTAATGCCAAAACTCGAATTTTTGACAAAATTATCACTTACTACTTAACCCCCTTTTTTATTGTTGAACCCTCTTCTTGTCGTAAGACATAACAATTTCAATTTATAGTAAATTAACTACATTTTTATAAACACGACATTTAATTGCAATTTTATTTCTATCTTCTTGAAAATTTTTTCTTGACTTTTTTTTTTGGAGCTTTTTAAAAAGAAATTTAGGTTTTCTGTCGTTTTTTTTTTGTATAAATTGAATTTAATGTAAAAGTGGTAAATGATTGATGAGTTTTCAAGAACACTGCATGGATTTTCATATTATTTATTTATTTTTTTTTTCAATACTGTTGTTCTTAATTACATTTGAATCTCGCCCCGTCGAGACAAAAGATTATGTAAGAAAAAAAAATAATTATGTATGCTTTCGCATTTTTTGCATAAAATAAATAAAAAATCCGAGATAATGCCACATTATTGATTGAATAAATAATTATTTAAAATGTATTTATGTGTGTTCGTACATGAATTTGTATACAAATGCAAAAAAAATAAAATAAAATAAATAAACAAATAATTTTCAAGCTTTCTAAAAATTCTGTACAAGGCACACAAACTCTCTCTCTCTCTAGCATACTTTTTGTTCTTAATTGCTTTCCATTGCATATTAATGAATAAATATTTATCTTTGCTGATTTAAAGTTCCATTTTTTATGTGAGGGCAAAAGGATAGCATATTTTTCGGAAATTAATTTTAAATTAATGGAATCATTTAGATTTTAGAGGAACGATGATGGTAAATGTAAATTTTAAGTAAAGAATATATAACAAAAAAATTTTTTTTGGAGAAATTTATTTTCAATAATAATGAAGATTATTTGAGGAAATTTTTGATAATCATAACTTTTAAATGTGTTTTAATGTACAAAATAAAAGGATAATTAATTAAAGGAGAAATATCTTAAATGTCATGATTCGGTAAAAATATAATTATTATGAAATTTATGCATTTAGAGACTAAGTTACATAAATATGAAAATAATTTTTTGAATACTAGAATTTGGGATACCTTAAGGATAATTTTCTTTAAATTAAAGTTCAATTTAGAAGAAAGCAAATTAAATTTATCCGAATGTATTAGGTGGTCTGTGTGATTTTGACCTTAATTTCTTATTAATCATTGTGATTCCGTGATATAATTAGTCTGGAGTTCTTACATTCAGAAAATGTTATAAATTATTTTAATGTTGTATTGCTTTACAGAGAAATTATAATTAAGTATAACGGTTTTCCTTTTCCTGTGGTATTTATATCACATTATGTTATGGGAAATTTTAAGCAATTAAGTATTGAAATAGCAGACAAAAACTGTGTCAAAAAAATTATTGTTTGCACAGAGCCTAGGGTTAGTTAGAACTACATGCAACGCGACAAACTGTGACTGGATCTCCATCGCACTAAGGATATGATATCTATTCTCCGGAGAGAAGTCTTAACGGGACGTTATCTTAATGGCGAACGTGCCAGGAGGATGATTCGCCCTGCGAATGATCTTTGCAGGAGTTTCTGTGACGGATTGGCAAAAAACAGGCGAAAATACTGTTAATAATTTTTTTACAGACTACGGCCCTGGTAGAAATGTAAATGCCAAAAACCTTGCCCGGTGTCTGAAAATTTCCGAGTGGTTCATGTAAGAACATGAGATTTTGTGGATCCATTAGTATCACAACGTGCCAGAAAAATGATAATTTAAATTACCGTAAAAGCTGTTGATAAAACGAGAAATTGTAAAATTATTAAAATAAAATTCTGTAACGTCATTATTACCATTTATTAATATGAAAAAAAAAAAAACTAAAAAATTTCTATCACGATCCCGTAATTATTAAAATTTTTTCATATTTTCTAAGAAAAAAAAAACCAAACACTAAATAATCCTTGATAACTACTTGATAGGAAGATCGTATCATTCTGATACGACGGTTAAACGGGAACAAGAAAATATAGATCGTGGGCTGATTCTTCTTCTAAACACCATCATTTTTGTTAACCACATATACAAACTCACATATTATATGCAAGTAAACAACATTATAATATTAATAAATTATGAACTACAGGCTTAATATCGTGATCTTATCAATATTAGTTAAAAGAAATTAAATAAGAGATTTTTTTTTTTTTGAAACCATCAGTTATCATTTTTATTCCCTGGAGATTTTTTTTTCATTCAAAAAGAGAACTTTACACATTCGTTATGCTATATGGGATTATTTCCTCAATAGGAAGATATTATTAAGGTTCTGTAAAAAATCTGTAAACTTGTTTTTTTTTTTATTTTTCAAAACTTCTTATTAGAAATTTTAAATTTTAATGTACACATGCATATGCGATTGTCCATTAGTTTATAAGAATACATAGAAAGAAAAAAACAATAATTTTTTCATTTTAAAAGAAGTTTTTTTCAACCCACATTTATTACTGTTTTTTTTTATTCTTCTGGTTTCCATAGAATTGTCTGCCATTACAAAGTTGAATTAACATTACAAGTTCATATACACATACAAGGTAATAGACTTTGTAAATAAGTCGTAGATATATGTGAAGATTCTAGAACTTAAGAATGTTATTGAAGTTAAAGAGTTCTTAAATGAATCAAACGCGACCCATTTTCGTGATTTCATTTTGTTTTTGTGTTCGAATTTTTTTTTTATTCTAGTTTTTTTTTGTATTGTTTGGCTATTGTTTTAAAGTCTATAAAGAGCAATTTTTGGACAAGAAGTTTTGTTTTAAGTTTTTTTGTTTTTTAATTTTTTTTTAAATCTATTTTCATCTTCAAACACGAATCTCATCTCTTCTCATAATCTCATAAATTTCTTGACTAAATTGTTATATTGTATAACTAAATTTGTTTTACCTGCTTATCGTTGAATGAGCGATTTTAAAAATAAAAAATTTCCATCAATTGTGAGATTCAATTAAGAAATTGGGAAGAACACTAATTTCTAAAAACTAATTTATTTCATAAAAACAATGAAAACTAAAAAATTTGGAGAAGGTTATAGTGCAGATATAATTTGAATTTTGCAGAGTGCTATTATATTGACTGACGTTATATCAATTGATACGATTTGTTGTAGCAGACGGTAAAATGAGAAAGTAATGGCATGCCATTAGAACTATATGCATTGTCAGTTTTTACAATTGTCCAATTATTTATTGTAAACTATGCATTGTCAAATGACAAGTTGCAAGCAGATACCATATATGAAATAATAAATGATGACACTAGTTTGACAGATGAAGAAAGTAATATTTGACAGATATTTAATATTTACAATTTGCTTAATGTCATTTCAAATTATAATGCCACAAATAGAGTAATTTAATAGTACAAATTATATTCTGGCAGTAAGAGAACTAATTGTTAAAGGTGGTGCTTATGCCCTACGTGTGAGATTTTTTATAATTATTATAAATTCCAAATATGTATTAACTATAACAGTAAATACAGTGATGGAAATAACAAAAATATTTGGGCTCATTCTGTATATCGAATCGATAAATGATAGTTTATTGTAAAAAGTTCGATATTTACCGTACTAATTTCGATATTTATATTGTAAACATAAAACTTATGCATGCAAATGGTTCTTGTCTAAAATAAAATTATGTAGACTTTTACGTAATAGTGATTTGATATTCGGAATAAGCAGCACTAATTGGTTTTATATCTTATAGGAGAGTACTCGTATTAGAAAAAATTTATTTTTGCAATTAGTTGCACTTTAATTATGAAAATGGAAAAATTGTATTATGAACATTAAATCTTCTACATTATTATTTTATATATATATATATATATTATTATTATTATTCAATTAAATTATCTCAGTCTTATGTTCTATATAACGTATATATACTCGTAAATCCATTTAGAAAAAAAAATTTATTGATTCTTAACCTAGATTTCTAATCGAATAATTTTCTTATTACATTAAAATAATTTTTAAAATTGCTTTTTAAATTGCAAATTATGAAAATTTTTTTTTGAAAAAATACTTTATAGCTAAATCTTCTTTTGGTTAAGTTTTCGTTGCCTTAAGTTATTTTAAAAATTTATTTAATACTTAATTTTTAACAAAATAAGAAAACAAGAAAAAAAAAAACAAAATCAATGTAAAACTTACCTTTAAACTTGATGCAATTTGCCTAATATAATATAAATCCAAATCTTGTAATACTTCAAGTTTTGGTGTAAAATCAGTACTAGAATTATTTTGGTTTAATTTTTTACTATTACTGATACAATAATCATTATTATTGCTCATACTGTTACAATGATTATTGTGTCCATTACTGTTACTATTATTATTTATATTATTATTATTATTGTTATTATTATTATTACTATTATTATGATTATTAAGATTATTACAGCTGGATGCTGTCGATGGGGTACTACCGCCAGTACTATGACGATTATTTTTTTGTGACTTAGAATTATTATGACTGCTGCCTCTTAGAGACAATGCCGCTAATGGCGGAAAACAGGATTCCATTTTTATATATTTTTATTTTTAATTTTTTTAAGTTTATGTCTTAGAATAATATTATTTTATTATTTTTTATTTATAATTTGATTTTTCTTATAATGTAAGGTATATTATGAATTAAATTATATATGTACGTGTATGTATTTGATATAATATGGCTAAATAAATTATTATTAATTTTTACTGTAATTTATTATTATAATTTTTGTATAATAAAAAATATTTCTGAGAGAACTGAGAGTTTCTTTTTGTTGTTATTTAACACTTATTTTTTTTCCAATTTTTGATTATTATTTTTCTTGTTGTTGTGTTGTTGAATTTTTAAAGAGTTTTTTACGTTTCATTTTTAAAAAATAAAAATGAATTTTCATGAATTTTTTGCTAACAATTTCATTTATTTAAATAAAAGTTTTAATATTGTTTTTGTTTTTGCTTTAAAATTCTGAAATAAAAAATTTTAAAAATTTCATTTAAAATGAAAAGTTGTTTTTTTTTTTTGTTCTAGAACATGTATGTGGTTATGATATGATTAAAAAGGTAATATTGTTGTCGTGCGGAGTTTGATAACAATATTATCGACATAATGACTTGCAATTTATCTCATTTTTAAGTTAGAATATTTTAAAATTTTAACAGGTATTCTAATTTCATCAGAACTATTTAAAATAAGTACTGTTAAGAATACGAAACGTTTATACAATAATATCTAAAATTACAACTTGTTCTTCAAAAATCTTACTGGTTTGTGACTTGGATACAAATATTTGAGCTTTAAATATGAAATGATATACATATTCAAACATTGTGGTTTATAACCTTGATCATTAATCATTATTATTCATTTTTTCGACAATTACTAAAAATATTCTCATTTTGATAAATTATTGCAGTTACGATTGCAATATTTAAAAATTTAATTAATACGAATTTTCTATTGAAATCACAACTAGTTATTACAAAAGATACTGAAACATTTGGATTATCATTTTATAACAGCAATACTAAACACTTCAATATTGCATTTCAATATTGAGCTTAAACCTTAACACACAAAAAATATATCTTAATATAATAAAGAATCAAGGTTAAATGAATTAGTCAATCAAAATATATAAATCCAAATTTAATATCACTTAATTTAGAACTATAAATGGCATATTTAACACAGAAAATTATTTCATTAACAAATTTTATTATTGTAACTTTTAATGGTTATTAAATGAAAATTTTTATAATTTTTAATCATAAAATTCATTAATTTTATATTTTAATATTGGAGTTGTTCTTCAAAACTGATACTTTTTTAATGAGACCAAACAGCAGCAATTTTTGCTAAACAAACTATTTCAGTTAATAATCATTTAATGTCAAATTTTGAATTATAATTTATAACCTAAAAAAAAAAAAAATTATTTTGAAATTTATATTCAAAAAAAAAAAATATTTTTTTTTTTATAATGAATTGAAATAAAATAAATGTAAAGGAAAAAATCAAATTTCATTTTGTTTACATATGAAATGGCATCAAATTAAGCGGATTATGTTTGATGATCGATGAATAATAGCATTCAATAGAAAATTTTGTATAAGAAAATAACGGTAGCACTATAAGAAATTAGAGTTGCCATTTCTTTTTTTATTTTGGTGTATATTACTTTTGTAAAAACTATTATATTTAATAACAATTTAATTTTCGGACCCAATATTTTTGGGTTAGAATTGTTTGTAATAAAATATTTAAAGTTTGGACAATATCTAAAATTAAGAGCGATGCATATGTCAATAATCATTGTGATATCATCAAAATTGCAATTTTAACAGAAAACATGACATTTCAACATCATTAAAAAAATTCCGAAAAAAAATATATTATCAACATAATATACTAGATTTATATAAGATCAATTCATAAACCTTTCACAAATGACATAAGTTTTTAGTTTTAAAATTTTATGACAATTAATAAAACAGGTTAACTTTTAAATATATAAAAGTTTAAACACAATATTAAATGTTTTGAAATTTCTAACTTCATTCCACAATATGAAAAAAAAAAATCAATCAATTAATTCGATTACAAATAATTTAATATGAAATATTCACAGCAAGAAATTATAATTTAAAATCTTTGCCAATTCTATCACAACATTTTATAATTAATTACCGTGTGCGTTATGAAACATTTTAGACAATTAGAAAACGAAAAACCAGTAACTTTATGCTGTTTCTTACTAAATAAATATTTTATATTATTAGAATTAATTTTTTATTGAATTAATCAATAAATACACATGTATAAACAAAAAAAAATTTCTGTATAAATAAAAAAAATTGCTCTAAGCGTAATATTTTCATTCAATTATAATAGTTGCATACAAACAATTTGCAATGAACAAAGAAATATCAAAAAAGCAATGCCGTTTTGCACGTAAATAAAAAAAAATAAAATTTTTTTTTATAATTCTTATGTCATAAGACTATTTGACACTTTTGACATTTTTATGACTCAGTTCAATTTTAGCAGTGTGCAAATTGTGATCAGTTCAGATCATAATTTTAGTAAAAAAAAAAAATATTTTTTATATTTAAAAATTATTTTATAAAAAAAAATTCAAGAAATACAAAACTTACTTTTACAACACAGACAAAAAGAACACAAATTTTATGTATGAGTCGAGTGCTTTTTTTTTATTCACTTTACAAAATTATTAAATTTAAGAGAGAAAAAAATTCACGTGACTGCCTTAGGTCATTATATTTTATTTTATTGTAAACGAAATTTCAGAAGAGTAAAACAAAAAAAAAAGATTGAATTAAAAGGCTTGACTCTTAATTTGATCTGAAAAAATTATTTTTATTTTTTTCATATTTTTATTATTTCTCTTCAAAGATTACATCATGACAATATTTTATTGAGATCACTATTGTTGTTCAGGATTACATAAAAGAATAATAAACGTTTTGATAATTCGAAAATTAAATTTAGTTATTTTTAAAACTGATAATTATTACGAATTTAGTGAATAAAATGACACCATTATTTACATTACACTAACATTAACTCTTTCCGACCCTTTGTTCATATTTTTTACTTTGTTTGAAAAATATGATTATAATAATACGATATTGAAAGAGTTGCTGACATTTCCCATTCAATAGTCAAACGAAAAAAAGTGGTTAAGTTTTTCGACGTCCCGCTAAACATGTGTCTAATTATAAACTTACTTATGGAGAGCTTAAATATTGTATATTGATTCGGGTCCTTTTACAATATTGTCACAGAAATAATTTAAATCGGTAAATTGATAAAATTAAATTAGGGTTAATAAACTATCACAAAAAAAAAAATTTAATTGGAACACTTGTGATGAGTAAAGAGTTAAAATTAAACGTGCGTGTAACGAAAAACTGCCTTATAAATTATCTAGACTGATTATCAGTGTGTCCCAATAATTGAATGAAAATATCAATAATAAAACTTTAAATAATAAATCGTAACGCATTGAGCTTATGAAATTTTCAATGAAAATATATATATATATATATATATATATATATATATATATATATATATATATATATATATATATATATATATACTCGGATATATATATATATATATATATATATATATATATATATACTCGGATATATATATATATATACGTTAATATGTATAAAATAGCACAAAAAAGTTAAAAGTTTATAAAAAATTATGTTATTATTAATATATATATATATATATATATATATATATACATGTATGTATGTATGGCCGAGTATGGCCATTATAGAAAAACATTCAACCAATTTTTTTTATGAAAAAAAAAAATTTTTAATCAAAAGCTTTTTCGAATTTTGTTTGTTCTTTTGTCTTTGGTCAGAGACGTCATGTTAAGAGCTTCCTTTATCAAGTCAATTTAATTTAATCAATTAAATAAAGATTTTTTTTTTATAAATGAATTTTAATTGAGATCTGATTTTAATTTAAAAAAAAAAAATTCATTTGTTAAAGATTTAAATTTGATAGAATCAATTGGAAAAGTTTTTCATTTTTGGCATTTTAATAGTTTCAACATTATATAGGAATGTTGTGTGTGTGTTAAAATAATTACTATATAAGTAAATAAATAAATTTTAGTATAACTAATGTTTATAAAATTAAATGAAAGTAAACAGTAAGCAATTAAATAAGTTGGAATTTCTCTAAATAAAATGATACGCGCATAACGATTTACAAAAAAAAATAATTTAGGCATTTTAGAAATTTTTTAGTTTTAAATTGAAAATTTATGATTAACGCATTAAAATTACGAAAAATGTCACTTATCAGATTTTATCAATATTAGGTATTTAATTTTTTTAAATTCCTTAAGCTATAATTATTTAATCATATAAAATAGTTGAGATTATATAGACCTTTTCATAAACGCAAAGTATATCACGATAGCAAAAACTGCGCTATACTTGTGTTCATAAACAAAATGTTGCTAATATAGTTTGTTCATAAACATTGCTAAAATTTTCAGTATATGTATAGCGAAATTCGTGTCAAGCAGTTTGTATGACAAAAATATAGTCTGTTCAGCACATTATGCCTTTGTAGTATTGCGTTTTGTAGCTATTGTTTTGCTATATTGCGTTTAGAAAAAATCTCTTGTACATTTATTTATTTATATAAATATTTTATTTTGACTTAGCTAATGACAAAATTTCTATTATGAAAGACATTTCAATTTTTCTTAAAAATTTTCCAAATTTAAATTTCTAATAGAAATTTGGAAAGACTTTATGAAATGAAAGTGAATTTGTAATTTTTGTTTAAAGATTTGGTAAGAATCGAAAAATTAAACTATACTTATTGGTATTATTTAAGTGACATACAACATAGCCATGTTTAACACTTAAATTCAATTATTGAGCTCAGCTTAGATTTACTTTTGACGGTATAGTTTAAACATCATCATTATAAATTATAGACACAATCCATTAACATTATAAGCAATTGATTGTGTCTATAATTTATAGTAAAATTAATGAAAATTTTAATTAAAATTTCATTCAAGAACCTGCACAATATTTCAATTATAAATTTGAATTCAGTGTGTAAAAATCACTTGAATTTTAACACTTTCACACAATTTTATTGAAATTTTTTTTTCTCTCCATTTTATTGTCAATATTCAATTTTATTTAGAATCGAATAAATTTTCTTTTTCTTAAATAATTCTTTTATTATATTTCATTTTCATTTCATTTATTTTAATTTTATATGTCTATATAATTAACAACTCAATTTATTCTGTCATATCTACCTATGAACTTATATAGAAGTAATAAAAACTCCATTAAGAGAAAAAAAAATCTATTATAAATGATGGGATTTATTTAAACAAAAAAAAAATCAACAACAACTATACACCGGTAATAAATGAATAGGATAGAGAAACTTAATTCGATACCTTTTGAAAAATGATAATAAACAACTTAAAAGAAGAATAAAGAATAAAAAGGTTTGAATTTAAATTTCCACACGAAGGACATCTAACTATTTATTCTTCAATAAAATCCAAAAAAAAGAACAAAAAATCAAAAATAGAAAACGTATTTATTCAGAAAACCTCAATCCGATTTAATTCATTAATTTAAATGCGTAAATTAATTTATAATTTCAACACATATACAACCTACATATATAAAATATCCCAATAGTATATATACAACACATTGGTATACAATTTGAATAGAAAAGGGAATTATGCGTTAAAAATCATCACAGAAGGCAATAATACAGGATTGTGAATAAGATCTGCTCTGTTCTTTGTATAGTAAATTTTCATGTACGTTTTTAGCAATCATTGATATTCACGATTTACAAATGAACCAATAAATGAACATCGTACCGTCTCAACAGTATACAAAACATAAAAAAAAAGCAACAACAATTTTTTTTTTTCTTTGCTTTTTATAATTTATTATCATGACACAAAAGAGAGAGATACCCTTCTCTCTTCTCTGGCATTTTTTTGGTAAAAAAAAAATTTAAATGGAAATGAAAATAAAATAAGAAAGAGACAAACCAAAAAAAAAAAAAGGATTTAGTATTCTTAGTGAGTTTTTTTTTTAAATTTTGTTTATACCTATGCAGCATTTCTCAGGTTTGAAAAGCAAAAAAAAAAAACATAAACCATTTCTACGTTAGCCTTCAGAAAAAACCTGTTTCTTATTTTGTGATTTGTTGTTTTTGACATCGGTCTTTCTATATTATGTTGAATTCATGAAACAATGTTATTAACGAGGGATCATAAAAAAAAAAAAAATGCTAAGGTTAGACACCTCAATATAATAGATGTTGAAAACCAACTCTGAAAGTATGTAAATTTTATTTAAAATTCAACCCTTTTAATTTTTTTTTCTTATGAACTTTCTCATGAAATCATTCGTTCTCATGGTAGGAACTTGAAAATTCAATATTTTATTCATTCCATTTACATTTCATTACAAAATTTTCCATTTCAATTTCAATTAGAATGTTAGTTTAAATATGAGGAATTCAAAAAAAAAATTGGCCTTGATCTTTATTTGCAATAAATTTATTGGAACCCTAGATAGAATTCCCAAGCGATCTTAAAAAATTATTGCTATAGACGGGTAAAATGTTTGATTTACATAAAGTAGAACGCTTCTTAATTACAATATTTTCTAATTTGATAATTCTATTGCATACTTTCAGGAGAAACATTTTTAACCGAATAAGGCAATTTTTCGGATTTCGGAGAACTATGATCTAAAGGGAAATAAGGGTAAGGGACTAAGAATTTTCTGAAAGAAAAATTTGTTTTTAGACATAAGATTTATTTTAAGATTTATTTTGTAAACAACAGATGCACGCGCACAGCAGTTATGTAAACAACAGTAGAAAAATTAAATATTCAGTAAGAATTCAGAATTGAACAACGTCTCCTTGTTTAGTATTATTATAATTATAACAATGAATCATAAAAAAATTTCACTATTCGATCAAAAAATCAAAAATTACATGAATCATCGAAACACACCTCTTATTAGAATATAAAAAGAGATTCTACAAAGTCCTTTACTTATAATATGAGTACATTTATATATGTACTCACTTGGGTCTGTTAAACGAAATTGAAGAAAAATAAAAAAAAACAAAAAATTATCAGAATTATCAGAAGAACGTATCCCAATTCAAATTTTCATTGATTTTTTCATTTTCTTCTTAGGACCAATGCTACGTCTTTTTGTTTTTTTTTTTTTTTGTGTACAAGTACATCTTACATTTTCAATCACCTGAACTTTAGTTAAGGTTTCAGGTGATTAAGATTTCTGTATTATTTATTTACTATAGTAAATTGAGTATCGTTTATTGGCGACTGTTCTCCTCTTCATGTTATCGTAAGTTTTCGTTTACTTTTTTATATATAAAAAAAAAACAAACTCCGGCCAGACAAATGAAAATTTTTTTTTGGTTTTTTTAATAGAAAATCTTAAATTGTATTGCAGGGATGACTTTATCAAAAAAGAAAGAAATGATCCAGATAGATGAAAAAAAAAATTGTATTGAGAATAACAAATTTAGAATGAAAGAAAGGATTGAAGAAAAAAGGAACGTGTTAAGGGGGGGCAAGGGGGGCAATAAAAAAAATGAATCTTCTTAATTTTTTTTTTTATTTTCTTTTTCCTTTTGTGATTGAGGGAGGCAAACATCAAAAAAAAAAAAAAAAAAAGAATTCACTGCAAGTTGAAAAAAGAAAGAAATAAAAATTAAAAATAAATAAATGTGCCGTCAGCATTTGAACTTTTATAATAAAAGAAAACAAAAACTGTATGGGATGAAGATTAGTTCATCCATCACTTGCACTCTTATACAATGTTACAAGTAATTACATATTATGGTGTATTATATACAACTCTTTTTTTGGTTTGGAAAAGGTCCAAAATGATAACAATTTTTATTTATTTATTTTGGTTTTCTTCACCCAATAGGACAACGCTAGAGAAAAAAAAAAAGCCAGAGATGATTAGTAATTTTAGATTGAAGAAATTTTTCACAGTTTCACTTGAATTTTTAATTTGAACCTATACCATATATAGCAGGAGATTCATTAATTAAAAAAGTGTAATTAAGTATTTTTTGAAGCACATTTCTAACAAAAATGAAAACGATTATTCTTGTAGTAGTTTCATTTATTCCGAGTATTGTTTTGCGAAATTTAAATGTGTACACCTTTAAAGATAGAAGCTGCAACTTAATGCACAAATAAATTTTTAAATTTCTAACATAATCTCTAAGAGAAAACTAAAATTTAACAATTTCTAATAAGTAATATATTTATGCAAGTGATTTCTTTCTTCTATTTTCCAAATATTTAAGTATGTAGTATATTTTCTGAGAACAGATATTACACTTTGATCTTAGCCATAAGGCCGATAAAGCGAGAAGACTTCTTTGGTAGACGGATCACGGGTATTCCAGACATTGTAAGGCAGAACCGATATTCACTGAGGGTTCTATCGTGGTTTGTCACTGGGCATGGGACCTTTAACTCATATTCACAAAAAATTGACAGATCAAATACGCAGCGATGTAGATTCTGCGACCAGGATACTAAAGACTCCACTCATGTTCTATTTGAGTGTGGTGGCTTGGCCCACACTAGGTACAGATTTCTCGGGGTCTTGAACTTGGATTCTAATGAATCGTAGTGCATGACGGCCCTGTTAAAATTTATCGGCAGGCTGAATCTTGAGTTCTAAACAACTAGTGCGGAGTTGCGCAAAAGGCCTGTATGGTCGAGGTGCTGATTAAATTCGCCCCATACATAACATAACATATTTCCTGAGAAAATTCAAATAAAATTTAGTGAAAGTGTATCGAATGCTCAATATTTACCTTTATCTTAATATAAGTATGAAATTCAAAATCATTTATTTAAACTATTTCTTATATATTTATATTTCATTTAAAAAAACAAGAAAATTTTGTTCAAGCCTTAAATTTTATAATTATAACAAAAAATTAACTAGAAAAAAAAAATTCTATTCAATTTGGAAGAGTGAAAATTTTTTCAGTCACACCTAAAATGATTTTCATCTAAAACATACATATGCGAGAGGTACTTATACAATTTCACAAATAATTACTCGTACTCATATTTTAAATACTCACATGAGTACATTAAATGCACATATAAAATGTGCTGTGTACCAATAACATTTTTTGTTGTAATAAAATCTTTAATTGACCCAATGTTTTTTTTTCTGTTTTTGTGATCCCATATATAATGATAGTTCCCATCTATCTTATAAGTAAATAGTGTGACAGAAAACATTAACAAATAAAAATTTATAGTGATAGAAAAGAAGAAGAAGAAGAAGCAAAAAAAAAAGTTTCAACCCATCTACTTTTTTTTTTGTTTTTTTTTTTTTATTTAAAGAACTTTCACTATTTTCAAAGAGATTTTAAATAAAAAATTATTGATATCCCATTAAAAACTATCAAAAATCGCTTAAAAAAAATATCACAAATAAAATGAAAGAAAGAGAAATCGAATTCTTTTTTTTATAATTGAAAGCAGTTTTTAATTTTTTTTTTGTCTTTCTATTTATTGATTTTATTATGATTTCCCATGTATAATGCAATAATTTAAACATACACACATGTATAATCATTAATTTTATAAACCATTAAAATGAATTTTAATTGATCAACTGTTAGAAAAATTTAAAGTACACACATAGGCATTCATAAACACTATACATACACTTACATATACACGGTTATATTGAACTGAAATTGTAATTAAAAAATCATAAATTTAATAAGACAATGCTTTCATACTCTTGTATAAGTAAACAAACTGTTATACACACAATATTCTTTTTAATTAAAAAAATAAATTTGAATAAAATCTAATGAAATTGAAACTATAATGAGCTCTTTATGTTTCAAGTTTTCAAGAAAATTTCAAGTTTAAATTAAGTCTCAAATATAAAAAAAAAAAATTTTCTAAAATATTCTTAAAATATTTTTTTTCTCTCTCTCTGAAGAGTTAACACTTTGCTCTCTAAAATGTAGAATTTTAGAAGTGCAATTAAAGAATGTAATGATGTAATTGTGTTGGAGTTTAGAATTACAGAGTAATTAAAAATGTATTGAAAAAAATTTTTTTAAAAGTTAAGTAATTATTAAATAAACACACCCAATAATGGTTTAATTTATAATCATTAGAAATTTTTAATCGGAAATACTACCTGGGAGTAATTTTTTTTGGATCACACTATGTTGTATGTATAGAAAATCTTACTTCTTATTAAAATCTTAATCTTATAGGAGAGCAAAGAATTAATATGAACTTTTAATTGCCGTAAAAAATCTAATAGTTCAACAATGTGAATAATTTTGAGTGAATATCTTTTAAAAGATTCCGTAATCAAATCAAACTGTCACATCGATAATATGCACTATTAAAAGGTACTTAAATTTGAAATGAACTCATCCTTTTAATTCTATTTATCATATTTCTCGAATTGTATTTATGAAAAATGTAAAAATAGAGTGCTTTTCGGAATAACAAATTTTGTGCCCTCATAGATAAAGAAGGGACACAAAAAATGGAAAATGTATGTAAATTATATAAGTTCAATACAATTTCAATTTCATTTCTTAAAACTGTTGTAATTTTAAAAGGAAATTTTAAGTTGTATTACAAATTATTATAAATACACATGTACTTAAATCGTAAGTTTATGAAAATTTTCAACATAAAATCGTATATAATTTGTATCTATGTTATATACAGTAAATTGCTATAAATAAATCTATTTACTTAATTATGTAAATTTAAATTGGAATACTTAAGCGGGGAAATCAACTTCTTTATCAATTCTACAGTTAGTATATGATGTGAGATAGTGCAACTAAATGTTGTCATAATATGTTAATGCTTACATATACATTCTTATATACAATAGAACATAATATTTTAATTCAAGTATATATTATACAGGGTATAACAAAATAACAATTAAGATTTGAATTTTTATGTAAATTATTTGTTTTATTTCAGAATTTGTTCAAAATTTTAGAAGAGAGAACATAGAGAACAGAGATAACAGAGAAAGAGCCTCAATTGGATCTAAATTGAAAATAATAGTTAAGCAGACCAAACCTATAAAGTAAAGGAATAATGTAAATAATTCATAAAACGTTCCATTAATGAGAGAGCACGAATATGCAATTGCTATTCAAATAATAACATTAAGAAACTGAATTTTAATAATACTGTACAAACACATTCTGGAGAGAAACCATTATAATATCTATGCTACTCAATTTTATGCCACTCTGTATTTATCTTAAAAATTATTCAATTCGATTTAATTTTATTGAATTTTTTTATTTTTTTTATTATTCAAAGTATAATATGCACAATTGCATAAAATAAGAGAATTGCAAAATTTTTACATGTAAACACACTAGTATATACCTATATACAAAATAATTTATAACATACAGATATGGATGTAATATCTTACATTATTGTAATTTACAATTTTT
This sequence comes from Condylostylus longicornis, assembly GCF_029603195.1. Taxonomy (NCBI): domain Eukaryota; kingdom Metazoa; phylum Arthropoda; class Insecta; order Diptera; family Dolichopodidae; genus Condylostylus; species Condylostylus longicornis. The sequence goes on from NW_026577989.1 coordinate 288,677, forward strand.
TTTTGTGTAATTTTAAAAAAACAATTTTTCGTGGAATTTTAAATTGAAATGTATGAAGAAAAATTACTTTAGGCAAATTAATCATAATTGAATATTATAATTTCTCTTTTGTCTGTTGTATAATTTCTTCAATTTTATCCGCTCACTTTAGACTCACCGATATAGTTCTATTAAAAATTGTTTTTATTCCAATAATATTTAATTTATTTTTTTTTTACATTTCAGTGGCTTATAATTAAAATTTTATAGAACATTTTATTTTTGTATTATTCTTTGTTGTCCGAGTCTCGTTTTATTGAAATAAGATTTTTAGCAAATGATTTTAACCTTGTTCACTTAAATTAGAAGATAAAGTTGAAATTAATTGAAGATAACAAAAAGAATAAAAGAACATAAAAATAAATTGAAACTCATATATGCGAGTAAAAATATGGTATTTTCGTCACTATAGTTCGGTAGAAAGAACGTAAAAGAAATTTTTGAATTAACAATTGAATATTCTTAAAAAAAAGACTATTCTAAGTTTATTAAATTGGATCTTTGGAGTGGTTAGTAACAAAATAATTAGTAAAAAATGAATTAAGTAGGGAAATTGTTTTTATATTTTTTGATTTAGATATTAAAATTATTTCTACAAGTTACATGGAATAAATCGTTTCCAATGCTAGAGCCGAGAATATAATCAACACGTTTATTCAAAAAATTCCTGAATGTTGTTAGGAGAAATTAAACGCCAGTGAGCTTAATATAAGCCAAATCTTAAAACCTGATAAGTGGAGATAATTAGAACAGAAAAGTAATCGTATTAAAATAAAGACTATAGTTACTAGAACTTGAAATTAACTCTAAATTCGACTCCAAAAATCGAAAGACCAATGAAAATGAAATACTGTGAAGTTTTATTAATTCACTCACTTTGTCAAAGAAATCGATTTGTGTATTTTGTTTGTATTCTTGTCTATATAATTATGTTAAACTAACAGTTTTCTCGAAGTTGGTTCTTCTTTTAAGTTAAAACTTTTTTATCACAGGTATTCAAATTATTTTCTTTAGCTTAAGAACAAATGCAACCGTGAGACCTTTAAAATATTTAGCAGTTCAAAGAACATATTGTTAATTGAAGTTAAAACTTTCGCTAAAATAAAGTATTAGTCATATGAAAAATATTATTTTAATATTTTGATTTTATTTATTAAATTCGAAAATATTACACGAATACGAAAGTCAAAAAATCAATCGAAAATCAATTGAACACGTCCCATAAAAAAAAATGAAAAAGCAACGTTTTCACATACATATTAACATACGTTATATGTATGTATACATTTACGGTAAAAATTTTATCGTAATAATTAACAAAAAACAGCAACAACATATACTCCACCGCGCGTAACAATAGCGAAAGAAGGACGTAAAACGAAATGAAATAGATATATTTTTTTTATTTTTTTCTCCTTATTTTTTTTATTCAAGTAATTTTACATATCTGTAGGTATTAAAAAAATTATTAATAAATTGTTACATGTTTGTATATTAAAGTGCAAAAGTATTGTACAAACAATGCGTTGCGTATACGTACAATCTGTTATACTCTTTTAAAATTAAATAACACCTTTTTTGGGGGGACCATAAAATAATTTTTGTGATTTTCATTTTTTTAAAAAAAAAAAAAATTATACTTTTATTTTGACATATTTGGCATTTTAACAATATTCAACTTTTCAATATAAGCATGATTTGCTAAAATACTTACAAACATACAAAACAACACAGAAAAAAAAATTGCAATCATGTTTTTTTTATACCTACATGCATTAATCACAAAGGGAAATTGTTTTTGTTTTGTTTCTTTTATTATTATTTAAATTTATATTCAACATCAACACTCAAAGAGAAAATAAAACAATGAGATTTTTTTTTTGACATTTAATAATTGAGTAACAATAAACAATATTGAAGGAATAAAAATACTTACTGTCAGGTCAGGCATTACTATCAATAATATGAGAAATTTACCTTTTATAGTTTGACATAATATTAAATAATAATAAGTATTATTGCATTATAATTATTATAATCCTTAAGTTTTACACTGATAAAGGAATTGAGATTATGTAATTTCGTGAAACTTTCGTTATAAAAAATTGATATGAGTAGCAACAATTACTTATTACAATATAGAATTTGAATTGTTATTTCTATATAAAATATACTAATTATATTTTTATGTAAAATTTAATTTTATGTTAAGCTTACTAAAAAGTTGGGAAATTTTAAGGATTCAATTTATTTTATTAATTAAGATTTTGAATAAAGCAAATGATAATTTATACATAAATCAAATCAAAAACTTCTACATACTTAATACACCTTCATTGTAATAACTTATCGCTTAATTTTCTTACTTGCCATTGTATTCAAAGTATCGGAATGTCAAAAGCATTGCTTTAATTAAACTTTTAATATTTCAGTTAAAACAGCAAAACTATTTAAGTACTTAGATAGTTACTGATAAGATGTTGCATAAAACGCCTTACTTTATGCAAAATAATATAGATATGTATGTACAGTAAAACACGATTAAGTGGATCACGCTTAAGTGGATTTCACGCTTAATTGCATCAAATTTTCGTGGCTTGTACTTTTTTCGATTTTTTCATATAAAAAAATTCGTTTAAGTGGAATTCGGATAAGTGCACAACACGCTTATCTGCACATATATTTTTTCCCTCATGTAATACTTAATATGTAAATTTATTCGGTTAACTGCACATGCCTGTTTTTATTTAGCATAAATGTCAAAAATGAAAAACTACACTCTCAACTACAAAATAAGAAGAGCAACACTATGTAGCTACACAAAATATTTTAGTTTCTGTCATTGTCAAATTTTGAGTGTTGAAAAATTAAAGTTCAGAACCAGTTTTTAATAAATTCAATTCTTTGACATCGGAGGTAATTTTTTAAGTCGACTTCGTATAAGTGGAAAACACGCTTTAGTGGACAAAATTTTCTTGGCTAATCGATTTCCACTTAACCGTGTTTTACTGTACTCTATTTAAAACCACAAAAGGGATGCTCAACTAAGTATTTTAAAAAAGTAGAACAATTTTTTTAGGCCATTACAGCTCTATTGAATATAATAACTCCTTCCAGGAAAAATTTTGGATAGACCATTAATGCGCTGAGCGCCTCAAATATTAATTATTTTCAAAAGTAGATCAAGTTGTTAGAATAAAAAATATTTTTAAGTTTGAATTAAAATTTTTCAATTAACACAATAAATGACGTAATTTTTAAATTTTATTTCGGCAATTGTATACAATAATTATACAGGAAGATTATATTTCGGGCAATTATTTTTTTTTTAGGCCATAAGCGATATTTATATATGATAGACCTCAAAAATTTACAATATTGCAAACATATGGTCGTTTTATTTTAAGATAAATGCTTTTCTTTTTTTGGAACTAAAGATCAAATTAACTTAAAGTTTAAAGTTGTATGGTGAATAATAATTGTGTATAATAATTCAATGATATCATAATTATAATGGAATATAAAATTCTAAATAGTATACGGAAGTAAAAAAAAAACAATAAAAATACAAACAAAACTTGTCAAATTTATAGACGCGAAATCCAAAATTCCATATGTTCGACATGATTATCGCCATAATTTAGATTAATTTTTTTCTCTTAGCAAGTTTTAAAATGATTCATTTCGAATTTATTAATTTCAATATTATTCTATATTTTTGTAATCAAATTTTAGTATGCTTATTGTTTAATTTTTATTGGCAAAAAAAAAAAAAATGGCAAGATTAGTTCGTTACCACCGTGAACTCGAATTTTATTCTTTTTCTATTCTACATTAGATCGGTTTGATCTAATTATAGAAATGTAATTAAGATTTAAATAGTTTTTTTTTATTTCTTCTTTATCATTTCTTAAGTCTAGATAATATGCTCTATTTACTTATAGGAATTATTATTGAATTGAGAATTTAAAAAAAATAAAATGGAAATTTTCTAATCATAAATTATTGGAAATTATCTTGGTTTTTTTCTTTTGTAATTTTACCGGATATCATTTTGATGTTTTGTTCTATTAGCGAAAATTTTTATTCTTTAAAATGATTATTAGTTGAAAATATAATAAACTTAATGGAACAGCCAATTTATAAAAAAAATGCAAAATAAGTTCGACAAAGAAAAAGAAATAATTGATTATTACGGTTGATTATTTGTTGTTTAATAAAGAGCAAAATGATCTTCTTATATTCAGTTTTAAGTCATTATAATGAGTGGAGTGTACAATTAAACATAAAATAAGTTTCTTCAGTCTAGGAGTGAGTAATATTTAAAATTTTCGATATTTAAATTTTGAATATGATTTTAAGAACAACCATAAGAATTATTTAAAAGCAAATGATTTAAGACAGACTGATTAAGAAACTGTAACTCCAATTATGAATGTATTTACTGCGAGAAGAGTTTCATGAACTGTAGTTGACAAATGTCAGTTTTTCGTATTCAATAAGGCGTAGGTTGAGGTCTGTCGTCTCTGTCTTGAAAATAACAAAACCGAAGGAGTACTTATTGTGTGAATTCGAGGTATTAGCTCGCCTACGATTGAGATGCTTCGATAGGGATTTTGTGACCCGATGGAAATTTCGCGACTTAAGGTGACTGTTATACTGCATTTTTTCAGGGGTCTAGATAAAGTTTTAATGTAGGTGAGAATGGAAATCATAAAAGATCATGTGGGTCGATGTAAAAAACGTGTAAAGGCTTTGGTCAACTATAGGTAGTTTTTCTTAATTTTTTTTTTTAATTTAGTGTTTTTTTACAGAATAAAATGTAGATTTCACACAAAAATGAAGAGATAAAATTGAAAAATAATAAAAAATTTTTCAGGAAAAAATATGTTAAATAAATTGTAAATTTTTAGGAAAAGAACTACACAATTATAGAAATCTAAAAAAAATTTGTTCACTAATTGACAATTCATGATTGCGTGACTATTCACTAAAGACTTGTCAATATTCTTTTCTGCTTTCCTTTAACTAATATTAATTAATCAGCCATAATTGTGACTTGTATTCTTTAAAATAACAATTCTTTTATAAATTCAATTCAAAATATATTTTGCAACTGGTTTACAATGAAGATAATGTGCAATCTATGAGTAAATTTAAATCAAAAGAGAATTCACTTCCGTTTTTTATAAAAAATCAAAATAATTCAAATTGTATAACAATTATGAAAGAGAAAAAATTTTGTTCACAATTGGCACTAAATTTATTGTTAAAAAAAAATTTTTTTTCAAAAAATTTAAAACTTAACACTCATATTTCATATTAAGTAATTAACACCTTACAGATACACCATATCACACTACTATATTTATATACGATATTAATTAATAGTTGATCATTATTCATAAAACATATTAAAGTTTTTTTATGCGCGCAAAACGTGTATAAAACTTAATTGGGAATTCACTTTTAATCGACAAATTTATAATTAAAATATTCAAATAAAATACAAAAATTAATTTTAATTAAAATTTTCATTTGAAAATTGACAATATCTGACACATGGAATAAAAAATTTGAATTCTTGCACACACACGTACATACATGTGTATGTGTACATCTAATAAATATTAATAAAAAGACGAACAAAAAACAAGTTATAAAAAAAAAAAAACTTAAATTCAAATTTTTGTCCATTAAAAGTATTAAAACGAAAAAAAAAATGAGCCCTGAAATGCGTACCCAAAAAAAAAAAAAAATCGACACATACTTACACATTTCGCATACAAAATTGCTCGGTGGTTTCTCTAAATTTAAATTTTAAATCATTTCTCACTTGTATTTTTATTAATTTTTTTTTTTTTGGTTAAAATTTTGACCTTCAATTCTGGATTTACACGAATTTTCAATATATTGAATAATTTAAAAAAAAAAAACCATTATTGAATTTCAAATGAATTCAAAAGACTAAGAATAAAAATTCAAAATATTTTAAAAAAATAATAAGTGAAATAACAAGTGAAATAACCAAAAATTATTCGAAATCGAAATCGATTGTATTTACCAAAAGTATCGATCAATTTCATTTGTAAAGAAGTACAATTCATAACACAGTGTAATGGTAATCTTGTCCATGAAATGACATTTATATACGAAAAGCAAATGTACTTTATATACACACTTTTATGCATATATTAATTATTTGCAAACAGAAACAGCTTTGAAAGCAGGGCTGACACAGAATTTCTGATGAAGATCACATAAATTTCAAAAACAAAATAAACCATCTGTTATTGCCGTATGTATATAATAATCAACTTGCAACAGTAAAAGCTTATTTATAAAAATGTGGACAAATATTCATTCCGAATTTTAGTTAAATTTGCATTAAGCGATAAAGTGAAACTGATTAAGACAGAACCGATACTTTTGAGAAAATTTACAGGCTAATCGTGTACCTCGATTTCTTTAACTCACTTTTTAATGGATATTTCATTTTACTTACGATTTACTAATGGAATGCGTGCTATAATTTTTTTCCACAAAGTGAATAAATTTATAGCATTCATTTAAAAAAAAGAGATACACAACACCGAATAATTCTTCTCACTCACCCGAAAATTACGTTATACAAATATATATAATAGTTACTCACTTTCTTCTCAATTGCCGTGTAAAATAGCGATATAGATCGATTAGGCCCTTATTTTAAAGATTTTTGAAAAAGTACCACCGCACTTATAGAACTCAGGTTAATATTATTCTTATATTTCTTTTAAAACTAAGAATTTTTCGAAACAAACCAAGTTCCCAGAACAGATACATATATCATATAGATCTATAAGGACAGTTCAAAATAATTTTATTGTTATATTATTTTGATTTTGTATAAAGTGAATTACTATATGGCCCGCAATTTGTGATTTATTCACTCTCATCATACTGGAATTTGTTATACTTGTATTTAATTGTATGTAAGTATATTAAAATGTTTTATCATTGATATACACAAACAATATTTATATAATAGTATATATACCACTCTACTATAACTAATTAAATTGAATAAGTTTGCTTTCATTTTCATTTGAATACCTTATATGCGGAAAGGTAAAATAAAATTGAAAAAATCTCAACAGTGAAAAAAGATGAATAAAAAAAAAACAGCAGAACTCATGGGAATCACACGAAATTCTATTAAATTGTTTGTAACGAAAAATCAAATATTAAAAAATCACGTTTTATTTTTGTATCATTTTTTTTTTTTAATTACTTACAAAATTGAGAAAATGAAAGCACCTTTTTTTTATGTAATTATTATTTTTTCTTATAATTATTATTTTTTTTTATTCTGCATTTTCAACGTAAAAGTGCGTAATATTGAAATTTCAACAAATGATTGAAATAAATAAAAGAGGTTGTTGAATAATAAAATCAAATAAAATTAAATAAGAGGAAATTTTAATTAAGCATTGAATTTATTCTTTAATATTTTATATAAAAATTGTAATAAAAATGCTATTAAATTGCATTATATACCTACTGCCTGATAGATGGGTTTCGAGTCGATTCTTATATACTTGATAATGTCATAATATCTGATTATTACAAGAAAACTTTAACTCAAGAATTTGTACAGCAACTTTATGAATGAAAATTTCAAATTTTATTTTACATTTTACAGTTATTCATTAAAAATTTGTTTGACAATAAGTTCCGAACTTTAATAGAACACATTCAATTAAATTATAAAATACTTATAATTATATTTAAAATTATTATTTCCTTTAATTATTTAACTGTATAGTGTTGACGAGTGCTCGAGGACCTTTAAAATTTTGATTGCAATTTCTTTTCGGCAAAATTTCGATTTATTAAAATTAATATGTCGATTAATTATTATTAAAATTAAACTGATTTTAATTCGACTCCCGATATAACTGATGATATTATAAAAGAAACCTGTTTATTGAAACGTGAACCTAAAGATGATAAAATAAATAATAGGAATATTTTACTTTTTTCGAGATTAGCCATTTTCAAAATTTAAGAAAATTATCTAAATAATCGACTCAAATAATAATCAATTGAACATTACCATATGTCGAACTTTAAAAGGGCCATTTTTCAAAAAGAAATTATATTTTATATTAATTCACAATTATATTATATTAATTCATAATAAATATCTGCTTATTTCACATAATAAAATTATATAATAATCAAAAACATGAACTACTTATTCCCTGACTACCTGTTCGATGCTCTTGCATCAATTCTGCTTATACGACGATCGTTTTGCATCATAGAATTTGTCATATCGTAAAATTTTTTATTTTTTTTTTGTACAAATAAAGGACTGTTAAATTAAAATATAAAAACTGTCATCGTGAATGAAAATAAAAATAAAAAAAAAAAGAATGTACGTTAGAATTTATAACCACGTTTCTGGTTTTTTGTTTCTCTGGCTGTTTTTTACATTTACTTACTCATTGTTAACTTTTTAGTTTTATTAATATTCAAGATTCGCAGAAAAAACATGACAAATCAACGTTTATGACTAGTAATTCTATTATTAATGTTTGAATTTAAAATTCTAAAGTAGCTTTAAGAAAATATTTTGTTGTGTGGAAGAACGAAACTTAATCATAAAATTCTATTATAAAAAATTTTTAAAATAAAAGTTTTACATGAAATGAATTTTTTAACTATTAAATTTTTTTTTTTTATTTTGTACCGAATTTTTAATGTTAATAAACTTTCGGATTATCATACATAAAAATTCAATGACGTTCAAAATAAAATTTTCGAACGCCTTCACTTTAGGCTTAATATTCATAATTCAATATTCTTGGAAACAAAAAAACAAGTTAAAAAGAACCAAAATAAAAAAAATTTTTAAGAGCAATAAGAATTTTTTTTGTTATAAGAAAACTATTTTCAAATTCAAATTAATAAGAATACTTATTTCTAAGTCTACAGGAATTTTAACTGATTTAAATTACTGATTTTGTAAATAACTCTGCATATATACATAATACTCAAAATACACAATCATGTCTACTTATGCATAATTATACATTTTTTGTTTTCATAAATATTTCAATTCTTCTTAGAATTTTAACCGCCTATAGGCCGGGTTTTATAACACATTACTATTTATTTAACCCCCTGGTATGAAAATTTTTAGTGAAATTTCTTATATTTTTTAGTATTTTTTTGGAAATGTCAATCAGAAATTTGCCCATAATGTGGTCGAAAATCCGCAAATAAATGAAACTGAGCCTGTGATGGAAAAAATTTAATAATATTAGTAATTGAATCAGAAACGTAATATAAGTAGTAAATGAATCAGTACCTATACCTATAAAATTAAGTTTTTTTTTTTCGAAAATCCTTGTCAAAAGTCTGTGTTCTTTACCATTGTAATTTGATAACAATATTAAATAAATTTCCTTATATTCTAATTTCTGTATAACAAATATGTATATTTTACAATTAATATGTACCAGACTAAATTAACATTAAAACTGCAAAATTGGTATAAGCTTTTCAATTCTAAATTAAATTAATTTTACAATAAAGACTAATTTCGAAAATTCTGACTCACATTCGGTTAACATAACTGTGTTAATAAATGTTTAAAATCAATTTTAAAATCTAAATTTTTTAAAAATGTAAAACAAAAAAAAAATAATTTTAAAAGTACTGCGTGCGATTCCATTCGATAAAAATATTCAAATTCAAAATTATGATCTAATAATGCAAATATTTATTTGAATAAATAATGAAAAAGGAAAACAGGTTAAAAGAAATATATTAGTTAAAAGGTAAAATAAATACAAAAAAATATAAAAAAAGAAAACAAAACAACAAAAGGGAAATTTTTATTTTTGTTTGGTCTCTGGTCAGTTTTAAGTCACCTGATAAACTTTCTGTTTTCAATAACACAAGCAAGAATAGCGGGTGAATTTAAAATTGTAAATTAAAAAAAAAAAAGGTAATTTTTTTCTAAGGTCTTAAAAATATTTTGGTGTTTTTGTTTTTTTATTATTTTATAGTTTTCGTGATTTGCATTTAATGATAATAAATTTTTTTTTTTTTCTGAATTTTATGAGTACAGTTAAAGATAAAGAAAAGTATAATTTAATTAAAATACAAAAAATATGAAATTTGATTAGAAATTTTTTTACATTATTTTTAAGAACAATAAAATTTTTTATTTACAGTTGTATGTACATATATATCTAAAATTTAACTGTTATATTAAAATTTTAAACAAGCAAAAAATCATTATAGAATATAGAAAAAGAAAATCTAATAGAAATACTTAATTCGTCTATACAGTAAAACTTTTATACAATGAACCATTCACATAATGAAATTTTTTAATTAACGAAGAAATTATTGTGTAAGTGTCGGCAAATTTGCAATTTAATTTAATTTTATATTTAATGAACCTATCTCATTCGTATCAATAAATTTTATCAACAAAATATATGTATTTTACGTGGTTCGTTATATAGAACTTGTACTGTATTTTAAAAAATGTACGTATACCTGTACGTAGTTCAAGGTAATCCAAGTAAGTTGTGAAAATATTAGAAATTTTGTTCTTCAATAAGTTAAATTTTTAATTTTCTATCTTATAATCTTTTCTAAAGTCCTAAATTCAGTGAAATTCACCTAAAGGCGATTTTTGACATTTTAATGTATAAAAAAAAAATTAAAAAAAAAAAATCGAACAAAACTTTTCCAAGTCAATCAACTACTAGGCATACTTTCTATAATTTTTTTTGAATTAAGTAAATATTTTTACTTTAATATTCTTAAATAAAAAGTAAAAATAAGAAATTTTAATAACATAAAAATTAATATTGAAAAATGAACTAGAATTTTATACTATAATTAGTATAACAGTTATATAAATTGTTATATAAAAGTTATATAAATTAGTAAACAGTTATATAATCATACTATAATTAGTATAACAGTTATATAAATTGTCATATAAAAGTTATATAAATTAGTAAACAGTTATATAATCATACTATAATTAGTATAACAGTTATATAAATAATATAAAACAGTTATATAAAAAATTGAATTTTTTTTTTCAAAATATTTATTTCTGCTTTAAGAAAAATTTCTGTTATACTGAAAGATTTTGTTATACATATTAAAAAAATTATATGTAGTAATTCTACTCCAATTTCCTACATATATATACATGCCTACACATTAATTTAATTTAAATTGTGGTGTGTACACCTATCAATTATCTTGAATACTGAGGCATTTAAAAAAAAAAACAAAAAACAAAATATTTTACCCAAAATGCAATTTGCACCAAATTTAATTTTTTTTTTTTCAAATTTTTTAAATTCTAAATTTTTTTTGTGGTTTCTATTACAATCTATGTATTCAAATTGCTTACATCAGTTCAAAGATCATAGTGTTATGCAATAATATTGTATATAACCTAAATTAAGGCATGTATGTAGGTAATTAATTTGATATTCGACTATATAATTTATAAAATTTATATTATAGATAAACTTAGCTATTAAGTAATTATTAATTCAACACGAATTGGTTTTTTTTAAGTGATTTAATTAATAGCCTATAACGAAATAGTTTCAATAAATTCTGTACATATATGCAAAATTTAAAAAAAATTTATTTTGTAAATTTTTTGATTTTTTAAGAAATTTTTTAAAAATAACTAATAACTATAATTTACATATTTAAATTTTATTCCACATAAATTCTATTGAAATTTAATTTTTGCATGTTTATTTCACATATACATAATAAATATTATGTGGAATTTAAAATTGGCAAAAAAAAAACAAATTTGCAAATTTATTACATAAAAAATTAGAGAGAAAAAAAACCTTAACGCGGAATTTTTCGTGAATTAAAATTTCATTTAAATTTCAAATTTATTTGAAAAACTCCTTTTTTATTATAATTAAATTTATATAATTAATGAGAATAGATGTATGTGGTGCCGAATTGAAAATTAAAAACCGCTCCTATTTTATAATATCACCTATACAGAAATGATAAAATGAATACGTTTGGAAATATTTTTTTCTTATTTTAACAACAACAACAATTAATTTTAAATTTCAATTCAACTTTTTCTTTCTTTAACTAACATTTTTTACTCCAATTCTCAATATTATATTTACAATTACTTTAATTTTAATTATTTTATACAAATTAGTACCAATACCAATTTTAAACAAGAGATGATTATAAATTTCCACGATTATGTCTGTGAAATTTTTAGATTGCATATACCAAAAAAACAATCAAGCGCCAATAATTTCCGTTCAATCAAAAAATATGGTTTTAAAATTCAACAAAATTTACAAATATGCTAAGTGCATTTGGATACTGATTACATTTCCTATATACTACTGCAACCAATTATACAATAAAGAGTGAGTGGATCACATATTATACACGTTTCCCGCATATACAAACAAAAACTAACAAGAAACCATTAAAGCTTGTTAATAGAGTGGGTGACTTGTTGAATTTTAAATATACAAAAAGTATGAGAAGAAAGAAAAACAAGTCTTAAGTATAAGTATTTAAAAAAAAAAAAATTATGGAAGTAAAAACGAATGCCTACCAATGCTCTTAAGTGAAAATTTGTTTACCAATTTCTTTGTTTATTAAAATCAGTCACTAATAATTGCTATGGTATGTAAAGAAAATTTTTATACACAAGTCAAAAATTTCATTTGACATCGAAAAATATTAAATTTGTAAGGGATTTAATAGTATAGTATATAAAAGAATAACCCGAAAGAAGTGAAAATACAAAATTTTCGAAAATTATAGAACAATTTCAATGAGATTGTCAAAAAACATTCCAATGTGCCCGAAAGGGTACAGAGGAGTTCAGTTAAGTGTAAAAATTAAAAATATTGATCCGAATTATTAAAGACGCATTACATAAATGACGTACAATTTTTCATAGAATTTTTAAAAAAAAATTATTATAGACACAAACCATTTATATGCGTTGGTTTACGTTTATGATATTTTCTGTCAATAATACCTTCAAAATTTAAGTAAGTACTAATTTATTTGAAATAAGTTCAAAATATTTAAACCAAAATTAAAAAATATCTCATTTATTCCTGATAACAATCACCATTTAATATAGTGATGAGTCACAAGTGTAATTAAAACAAATACAAAAATAACCCACCCAAAGTAAACCAAATCGCAACCGAATCCTATACTGGAATCTAGCTATATAAAACAAAAAAAAAATATCAAAAATATTATAAAAATTGCAAAATTAGAAGAAAAAAATAATCCTAATTTTAGGAAAGTTATTCAAATTCAGAAAACACACCTCAAAGCATCATGTTAGCATAAAATTAAATTTCTAAGAAAACATAAGTTTTATAATATGCTTTTCTTGAGTCAATACAAAAAGTATTTATAACATGTACACATGTATGTGACGTGACGCTTTTAATTCATTCAAAAAATATTTTATGATAAAATAAAATTTAAATGAAAGCTGAAAATCACTTAGCTTTGTTTACTTGTGAGTATACAAGAAAAAAAATTAATTTTAATACAATTTTTTCTCCTTTTCTTGCTTCTTCATCGTTTTAAAAGCGCCGAATATCTAACGTTGCCGCAACTTGAATAATTTTTATAAAATTTTAGATTGTCTATTGTTGATTAAGTAATTTAGTGAGATAAGAAAGTTTTTTTTTTTTCTTATAGTATTGTTATCGTGTATGTATAGTTATTTATTTAATTAAAAATCTGAAAATTACGTACGCAAATAATTAAAAGCATATTAGGAAAAATTTTGTTGTTTTGTTTACGTAACGTAAACAACACATTATGGTTGCTAAATTGAATTTAACATTGAAAATAAATAATAAATAAAATACTTAAATGAATGTACATATGTGTGTTTGTTTGTAAATTAATGTTCATCATTTCATTTATAGTCTACATATATAAGCGGAAGTTTAAAAACAGACTTTTTGCACAATATTAAACAAATTTTTTTACAAATAATAAATAACCATAGATTATTTCTGTATGAGATGATTCCAAACTAATATGCACTATTGAAATTGAATTTGAAAAATTACTAAGTAAATTTATTTTGATTTAGAAAAGAGCTGTAGTAGAACTGACAGTTTATAATTACTTTTAATAAATAAAAACACTGAATAAGTATATAATTTTACCGTTGTTGCTTTCAAATTTAGTAAACTGAGACATGCTGAAATTAAGAAAATTGATTCTAAAAATCTTTTGTATAATTTTATATTTTTGGTACAGCTCATACGACATCTAATATTAAATTTTAATATTAATAATATTCGTATAGATTAATATAAGAGAAAGTAACTCAACAAAAGATACCACAAATATTAATTTTATATTAAATTGTAATAATTAAGTACTCTTCGAACATGTTGCAAACGCATTCAAACAAACTGTAAAATTAAATCTGTAATTTTATTTCTGTAAAATAAATGTTGAATATACTTAAGAATTTTATTTTTCTGTATGATAAGCTAACATTAATGAAATTAAAAACAGTATTAGGGATCAGTCAGACATTGTAATTTTTAAGTTTTGCAACTATTACTTGATTATAAAATCATTGTGCGCACATTTAAGCAACTTAATTATTGTGGCCAATTCAAATCGATTACGTTAGCTAAAAATTTTAATCAGTTTACAAACTGTTTGATCGCTTAATTGCATTCGATCATACAGTTGTATGTGTGTGCGCTTGAATATAAGTCTATGGAATATAAAAAAAGCAATCAAACAGTTGCAAAACTAAAAATTGCATGTCTATCTGCGTTCAAACAGTAGTATCATAACACAAATTTTCTCAAAAATTTCAAAAATTATGTTTCATACATTTAAACAAATATTGTTCGAAACCGTAATTAAAATGCCTTCTAACATGTTGTAACTCAATTCAAACATATATACAAATAGATATTATAAACAATCATTTATTTTATCTAAAGGTCAATAAACAATTTGTATATGTATGCATTTATAAATATGCACTAACATGTATACAAAAACGTTCATTAAGGCTATTTTTAATTACAAAATTATAAAGTTTTTTTTTTGATTTACATGTACATATGTATGATTGCATGTAAATATACTCGTATCCGATCTAAAATTAAACTTTAAAATCAGATTAAATAAAAAAAAATTATGTAAATTGTTGGTTAAACTTATTAATAACTTATAATAATAATTATAGAACATTCGTTTCCGTCTTTTCTTATTTTTTTTTTTGAAATCTTATTGTAGGATTTACGTTTTTTTTGTGTTCTGTTTTATAGCATTAAGAAATATATATGTATGCACAATATAAATTATTAAACGCCTGCTATACTATGTATAATGTATATTTTATTATAAATACAAAAACTTATGTCCAATTCCCTACAATAATTTTAGAAAAAGAGAGTAAATAAGATACACAAAAAAAACCAACCTCCTACAAACTTTTGTTTCAAATTAATTACATGTGGATGAATTAATTTTAAATTAAAAATTCCAAGAAATTTTAAGCAAAATAATGTTCTCAACAGAAGCAGAAATAAAAATAATATTTTCGTTTTTTGTTTTTTTTACACATGACATTTATTTTTATTTCGATTTTGTCACTGAGGGTCGGCTATTTCAATTTAATTTTTTATTTTACAATAATTATTATTACATATGTACATATATATACAAATTTAACAAGATGATTTGGCTAAGAATAACAATATTGCAAAATTTTTTTTAATTTTACCCACATATGCATATGTTAATTATATAAAATAGAACTTGTTGAATTCTCTTGGTTAAAGTATGACGTAAATAATTTATTAATATTATTATAAATAGATATGACAAAATAAATTTCATAATTTGAATAAGACAAGCTTCAAATTTGTGATATGGAGGGAAAAATATTGAATATGAAAATATAAAATATGACAACAATTGTTCAAGCTTTGAATTAAAATGAATCTAATTCTTAACAGAAGCAAAATCTACTTGTTTTTTTTTGCAAAATGGGCAAAAATCTTCTATATACTTATATACAAAATATCAATTGCCCAAGACAATTGTTGTGCAAGCAATTAAGATGTAAATTAAAAATTATTTATATACCAAAAAAATTTTCAACAATTAAAGTTCGACTTTTCACTAAAGTAAAACAATTACTATTAATAGTTAGCTATACTAAACTATTACTTAAAAGTATGAGTTCATTCTTCAAGGAACACATACAACCATAATTTTCGGTTAGTGAGTTATACAACCACAATTTTCGGTTTTCGTTTCTTGAAATTTTTTGGTAAATAAAGGATTTCTATAGTAATTTAAACGCATTTAAATGATTCACGCAGTTCTAATATAATTTTAAAAGTAATAAAATTGAAAATAAGAATTTTAGAAAATATTTGACTTAAAATTTAGGACAAACATTTAATTGTTTGAATAGGTTTGTATTTACAATAATGGTTTCGGCTTTTTGGGTATATCAAATATCAGTATCGCTTACTTACTAATAATTTTTTTTAGAATGAGGAAGCCCTCCAATTATAATAAAGTCTTAAAATTTATATTTCATTCGAAACCGAAACTACACAATTAACAAACATAGCGTTCTTTTCATAATTATTGAAATAGCAACAAACAATTAGTTCAAGTTCGAAATTATCCCAACCTTCGAAATTTTGTTTTAGAACTTTTATTATCACTATAGCTATTAAAAATTTATTATTTTTTATATTAGTATTTCCTTCTAATTATTAAAAAATAAAAATTTTAAAAATTATTTTCATTTACTTATTTTACCAATAAGCTGTGGTTCCGAGACTCCAATTCACTTAATTTTTATTATCATAAATAATTAATAATACAAAATAAAAAAAAAATAAAATTTTTAATTATATTAAATGACCTAAATTTTTAGAATACTTTTTATATTGGTTGAACTTTAAAATTTATGTGACATTTAAAAAAATCTTTTAATTTTAGAATATTATGGCATCTTTGCGAAGAATTACATATGGAAATCTTATGAACAACATATAAAAAATTTTTAAATACTTAATACCTAACTACTCGTATATGTGCATGTATAACAAATGTGAATGTAAAATAATTTTCTTTCTTATTTTTATTTCTTTTAATCAATGAAAAATAAATTTTCTCCCTTTTATTTTAACACAAAAATTTATTTAATGTAAATGGTTAAGAATTGAATAAAAATTTTTTAATGAAATATAATTGATCCGAGTCTCTACACACAAATATTAAAAATTTCTAATCAATCCCAATTTAATTTAGAATATTTTAGAAGTATCTAAGCAGAAATAATTACTTATATATATATATTTTTTTTAAAGTTATTTATTGTCAAATTAATTAAAATGATTAAAATTTTTCAAATAAAAAAGAATATTTAAGTGTTTTCAAGTTTATTCACCCCAAGAAGATCATATAACAGATTTATTATTCTAATATAATAGTATATATAACAATTGCCGAAAATTTCGTTAAATAAGAATTTATAATAATATTTTGTATTTTAGAAATATGTTAAGTTAAAAAATTACACAGAAAATATAATAAATAAACTGCACTAGGGCACGTGACGATTACGCTTAAATATTTATTCTTTTTAAAGTAGAGCACTACATAACAAATAGTACATAATAAGAAGTTGAATAAGCACAAATTGGCCAAAGGTAATTCTCTTGGCTATAACTGATTCTTCAAATCTTTAAGCCTCTAGTGATTGATCGAATATAATTTATTGTCTTTGATCTATTACTGATCCTTCCAATTGCTTAAATAATCTAGAGGTCTTAGAAATTATAGAATTAATTATTCACCTATGAAATTTTTTATTTATAAATTATCAACGCTTTGCGTACTTTGCGTACTTAAGCCTCTTCGCTGCTAACAATAAATTTGATATCAATCTTTACAAAAAAAAAAATAGCAGATGCTTATTATGCAAACCGCAAAATATGGTGTTTACCCAATAGCTTATTCGCTTTTCCATTTGTCCTGTCGAAAAAAAAAATTCCCCTTCCCAAAACAATTTAAAATTTGTTTAATATTTAAAGCTAAAATTTAGAAAAAAAAATCTGATGTGGTCAGCACATAACCGACCGCATTGTGTATTGTCTAGTTAAATGAAAATGTTACAGAATATTATAAAAATGTCTGTTATTTACTTCTTTCCAATTTTTAAGGACATTAGTAAGCTTATTAAGTTAACATACTTAGAAAAATGTAAATTTGGCTCTTAGTAGAGTTTCGCTTTGTGCTACCCGAATTCCCTGAAATGCTCGCCAGTTAGTTTCGGTAACAACCAGAACTCAAGTATCAAATTTCAAGAAATTCCATCAATTTGTTCTGTGGATATGGTGAAAAATGTAAAATCGGCCCGCAAATCAGTTCTCGAGCCCTGATCAAAAAAGTTATATGTTCATTGCTTTAATATGAGGTATTCATATATTAAATTTCAATGAAATCGGTTGATTATTTCTCTTTATATACACAAAAGTGTATGTTTGGCCCGTAGTAAACGTCTAGTTGCCGATGCCTGATCTTTCCAAAAAATTTACATGTTCATTGTTTTAATACGAGGAATTCAAATATTAAATTTCAATGAATTCGGTTGATTATTTCTCTTTATATACACAAAAATGTATATTTGGCCCGTAGTTTCCGATGCCTGATTTCTTCCAAAACATAAGAATTTTTGCGGACGGTCGAGCTGAGCTTATATATAAAATTTCAAATAAATCGGTTGAATATTTTCTTCAAAATGTTCAAAAATGTAAAACAGGCCCGCTAAAAAGTGCAGTTCCCGAGGCCTGATATATACCAAAAGTTGATCGATCCGTGCCATGGTGGAAATAAACTTACATATAAAATTTCATCAAAATCGGTTCAGCCGAACTTGAGACACACGCGTGCACACACAGTGTACCTATTGTTTACACAATACGGTCGGTAAAAATATGAAATGCATTAAGTTTAATATATAATTTAAATATTTGAATAAAATAACAAAAAAAAATTCATAAAAAATTTTATCTAATCCCCCTTTTAATATGAAATTTAAAGAGTAAATATTTGAATAATGAGAAAGTTTATTTATGTATATATGAAAGCATGTATGTATATGCATAATATGTGTGAACTACACCTTCATGATATATTGCACATCATACATCACACAGTTATGTGGTATAGTATTGCAAATTTACATTTTCGTTTCTATAAATGGATTAGAAATATACTTAAAATGATTTTAATTTGGACTTAGTTTAATTTTTCGCAGAGCTTCGATTCCAAATGGACATCATGCAGAAAACTTTAGGAATATTGCCAATTCAAGGTCGCTCTAGGAATATCAAGCATATTCAACCTACAGGAAATTTAAAAACGGAAAAAATTATAACCTTTTTCCGTATATTATAAAATATAATATACGGAAAAAGGCTCGAAACGTCTACATAATATTTGTAGGTCAAGTCCTTTTCCGAAAATCTAAAGTGTTATATGGCCGATGTTTGAACAAGACATTGAACGGATATTACAGAACTTTTTTAAAGTTTTCAATGATTTGCGGCAAGACAAAGTTATTCAAGTTTTTTAAAATTCTTTTGAAATATTTTTGTTCCAACATGGAATTTCACAGAAATGATCTTCGAGGACAAAAGTTTTATAGAGCATTTTCAAAACTTTTTTCAATAATATATAATGATATGCAGCAAATGTTTATGCCGATTTTATTTTCAAGCACTTATGAAAATTCCAACAATTTCCAATACTTTCATTCAATTCCAATTCATGTTAATCACTCTAGAGTTAACTGGGACAAATTTTTATTTATTTTTGTTATCTTTTTAAACTTAATAAAAATCAACAAAAACATCTGGTACGATTCTCTTTTTTTTCTCTCTCTCTTTTCTAATATTCAAAATAAACTTTAAATGCTAATAAAGAGCAAACAAAATGAAAAAAAAAATATAGAAAATTTTCTATTTGACGTATATTAAAACGTCATATTTAGGTGCTTGTCAGTTTGTGCTCTAATTTTTCTTGCATTTACTTTTTTTTTTATTTTTTAGTTTTTTTTTGCACAAAATTATAACAAGCCCATTTACTTATTATCTTTTAATATTGGACGAGTTTTTTTTTTCTTGTTTGCTTTTGATGCGTTGGCGTCAATCTTTTTTCCATTCATGTATCAATAATTTTAAAAAAAGAAAAGTAAAGCATAAAAAAAAAATATTAAAAAAATAATTACATATTCATATTTTTATTACAACAACAAGAAAAGCAAAAAAACACAAAAATAATAAAAATTTCTATAAATGGGAACTTGTTTGATAAAGAGTTATGAATGGCGGGCTATAGAAAATGTTTTTTTTTTTTTACAAAACTGAATTAAGTTATCACAAAAAATGAAAATTGCTTTTTTGTGCGGTTTTATTTAACGCCTAAATATTTAAATGTTTATTTGTTTTAACAAAAACAAAAAAAAACAAAGCTATCAAGCTAGCAAAGTTTATAATTATTTCAGATGTGTTGCCCACTTACTTATTCTCAATTGAATGGAATTATTTTTAAAAAAATCTATAAGTATTTAAATTTACTCTAATTTTTTTTTTAACACTAAACAGAGATCATGTGATGGTGTGAAGGTTTTTCTTTCAAAAATTTTTAGCAAAGTATAATTAAATACAAATGTTAATTTTTTTTTATTTTTAAAATAAGAATAAGTAAAAGTCTTATATTTTATTAGAAAATTTTAGGTGTGGATTTTTGAACTAAATAATCAATTAAATGATTTACAAGAAAATGTTTAGCTTTAATATTAACAATAACTTTACCTACTAAAGAAATCTTCAAAGTGACGTTTGATGGCATGAAATTCTAACTTTCAGGTCAATAAGAACAAACATTAACACGTAGTTTAATAAATAAGAATACCGAATAAAACACGAATAAAACGTTGTCCGAAAAAAATTCAACAATTCCGACAACTGAGCAATAAAAATTAAACTAAATTTATTTAGATGTTACGTCAAATAAACTCCCGACAATTGTTTCGATTTGACCCCATTAAAAATCGTTTCTGCGTCAAAGAACCTGTGATATTCATTCAGAATCAGAAACACGTACTCGAAGAAAAGAAGAATCATTTCCTGCACCGCTACGATATTCGAATACGTATTAATATTCGACTTCGATTTGCCAATCAAAATTGTAAATTCATATTCGATTAAACATTACAAATCAATTACAAATACGCTTGCAATTTGATTTAATTGAATCATTTTAAAACTCAACATTATTTTCGTAATCGATATTTTTGCATATACATACTTTTCATTTTCGAAAATTGCATACGTTACATTCGTTCTTCAGATTATATTAAACATTTTGTTATAATTTAAAATATTACTGAAACTATGTCCTTAATAGAGTTAGTAATAGTCATAAATTTTAGTATTATGAGAAAGATCTTATAAACTTATCTGAAACGAAAACAAAACAATAAATTCGTTTATAATCCGATTGCATTATTTTCTTTATGATTTGAACAAAACAGTTATTTCAAAATTAAAAAAACAAAAGGCGTGAATTTAATGGTATGAATATTTTATTTTTATAAATATCAAATTTATATCAGTTAAATTATGAGCATACATATACACGCATATATGTATAACACTACACTTGAACAAAATGAAATTATTACAACATTTTATTTTTTTTGTTTTTAACCCATAAATTGCACCCTACGGTACAAAATAAATAATAAAAAAAATCGTCTTTAATTTGCTTAATTGCAAAATTGTATCACAAATGCAATTTTTACATTAATAAAATTATACACATAGAGCATAAATCGAGGGGTGTAAAGTATTGAAATTTATGGTAAAATCGATATTCCACAATATTATAATCACCATTAAAGATAAAAAAAAAATTTCCCCTTTTTAATTCATTTTTAACCCTAAATTGTCAATTTTTGCTTGCTCATACGAGTATAATGCAGTCATATTGCGTTTTTATTACTTTGTACTTTTTGTTTATGACAAAAATTATTCTGTGCAAGTAGCATACAATGGCAACTTAAATACACGGATATGCATGTATATGGTTAAATGTACTGATCATTAAATTGGTATGTTGGTAAAAATTTTATTTATAAATATTATTGAATGTTTAGAAAAATGTCATGCAGAGAAACAACAACAACAAATACAATAGCAACAAAAGCAAGACTGCGTATTGACGAAAATTAAAAAATAGAAAAAAAAAAATATTTAGTTTGTATTCTTGTGCGGTGACAGATAAATTGAAAGAAAAAAAAAAAAGAGATGGAATACAAAAAAACGCGGAAGCGTGCTTTAAAATTTCGTTAAGGAAATCTAATCGTACTTATTTGTATTCAATTTAGAGGGTGAATTTTTTTTTTTTCTATTTTTAATTACTACATTTTTGAATTTTTTTTTCGTTTCACTTACAAGTGGCGGCAATGTTTTTCTTTTTTTTATTTAGAAATGCTAAAATTTTTTATGTACACGCACCTACACACACATATACATATATGCGTATTTGGTTTAAATGCGTGGTATTTCGTCCTATTTAAAATACGTCAATAAAATTGTACATTATTTTTAACAAAATTAGTTTACAAATTTAAAATTGAAATTTAGAACATGTGAAAAATTTTGTTTTCTATGAAATATCATAAAGGTACTAGAAAAATTATTTTAAAATTATTTAATTATATTTTTAATTTTCGCAATATTTGTTGTTATTTTTCGTTATATTCGAATTCAGTATTGACCTAGCCAAAGAAAAGTTTCATTCAAATGAATATACCATTCTAAATGCAAGTGTGTAGGGGTATAATATGTACTCCTAAGTAGCCTACACAAAATAATAGTTAGTCACATTTATTCCGGTAGGTGGCTTTTCTTTTAACGCATACATATATGGAAAAAAAGTGTAAAATATTTAATATTAAATTTATAGGTTAGTTTTGGCTTCTATTTAAGTAACAGGATTTCTAAACAAAACAGTGTTCCAATTAAAAATTGGTTAGTGGCAATTACTACGGAATAAATTAAGTAAATATGTTTTTTAGAGAGGGCAAATAATAGAATCTGAATATAATTAAATTAAATTGCAGCATTTCTGTTTTCTATGTAGTTTATAATTCAAATAATAAGTGTAATTTAATGCTTAATCAAATATATGAATGTTATTATGTTAAATGAGAAATTAATTTTAAATTTTCCATATAAATTTAATAATTTTTAAAAATTTTACAAAATAATATTTAAATACTTCCATCGCAAAATATATGGGTACTACATTAGATAGTAAATTACCTTTTCTTAAGGGGAAATTTTTATTTACTTAATAACGCAATAACTAAATACAAAAAATTAAATCAAAAGGTATAGTTTTAGCTCTATGGGTTTTTTTCTACTTTCTCAATTTTTGTATATTTCAAAAATAAACATAAAGAATTCTCAATAACAAATTAGATAACATTAAAAAAAAAAATAAAACCTTAAGAAATATTCAAAATTTTAAGCTCGAGGTGTTTTCTCGAAAATACCTAGAATAAGAAAATCATAAAAAAAAAACTTTCATTAAAGTTCATTTTTAAAAATTCAAATATTTATAATATGTTTAAGAGGTAATTTCATTTTAGAAATAATTACAACCTAGGCTTGTGACATGGGATTTTTAAAGTATGCAATTGGTAGTAGGGTACAACCATAAAATAAAAAAAAAAATCCGGTTTTAAGAATTAAATTTGAAAATTTCAATTTCCATTTTAGGGTTTCGGACTCATTCAAAGCACTTTAAATGAAAATTTCCCATGTTTCCTTTAAAAAATAAAAAAAAAAAAAATAAGAATAACAAAGAATTTAATTACGATAGTCTCTTCTCTCTTATCACAGATAAAATAGAAGTCTTGTAGCTCAATTTTCAAATTTTGTTGTTAATTTTGAATTTTCTTCCTTTTTGTTTTGTTATTGTTTTTATTAAAACACATCAAAAATGTTTTTAGATTATCAATTTTCTGACTTCTAAGAAAATTATATTGAATAAACAATAAATAACAACAATAAAAGAACATTTTATTTCACAATTCATGTTATTTTTTTTTTTGACTCTAAAAGTTAAAATTGAGTAAATCACAAAACAGGTAGAAGGTTTATTTTTCACGATCATTATTATATGTATTTTACCTGTTCTTGCTTAAATAAAGAGTTTTAGGGTGGTCAGACTGCTAATAAAAATAAAAAATGGCTGTAACATCTCCATTCAAACTATATTGCTTTAATACACATAAATATACGCACAATTACGGCAACTATACACATAATTCGTAATTGGGGTTTATGAATAAATTAATAAAAATATTTCCACTGTTCAAAATATAAATACTTAATAGTTTCCTAATAAATTCCCTAACAGAATAAACCAAATTTCAATATTTATAATTGTTTTTTTTTTCTCTGCAAAAATTTGAGGACTGTAAATAAAACCGAGGTCCCTAGAATTAATATAGGTTAGAGTTTTTTTTTAACAGTTTCAATAGATTTTTAGAATCATTGTGTTATTTTTCTTAATAAATAATTTGACAAAAATTTTTGAGATACGGGGTTTCGTACTTTGTTGTGACAGAATGTCATTGATGTTTGGTTTTTAAAAAACACCGCGTAATTATTACTTAGATTATGCAGTAATAAAATGAAATCACACCTTTGAATCGAACTGAAATGTAATAATGCCGTTTAATTTAGATTAGAGATTAACTGTCGAATTCAATTACAAATTTAAATTTCTGAATTGAATTTTCGAACCTTTAGTGTTTTTTCGACTTAAAATAAATTTCTTTTAATATATCATTTGTTCCCAAAGGAAAAAACAGCAATTGGCAACTCGATTACATGCTTATCTAAATTTTACTTTCTTTTTCTTCTTTTATTTTCTGTAATTATCAAATCTGACATTCAAATACACACATACACCATATCATATACAGATATATATAAACGTATTTGTCTAATTGTTACTATCTATAACGAATATCTTATAGTGCATACAGTAATCTAGTAAAATTAACTGATGACTTTGAAAAATAAAAGAAAACTATAACTAAAAATTGTATGAAAAGAAATAGACAGTCAATGACAAAGCGGTTTGGCAAGTTCTTAACAGAATAACCAGAAGACATTAATACGAAGAAGAAAACAAAAAACTCCTGTTTAGGTGTCTAGTGAAAAGTTGATAAAAGAAATAAAATCCAAGAGAGAAAAAAATATATATTTATTTATATTGTTTAATATACAATATGTACACACACATCTGCACCAAAATGGTGTTTTTTTTTTTTTTGTAAAAGGATACCATATATGTAACAGGAAACATGGATAGAATTTTTAAACAATGTTTTTGTTTTCTGTTTTTCATGATGCCTTTTCTGAATAAAACTTGACACGGTTTACGATCACTACGGAATTTGTAGGTATGCATAAGACATTACGAAAAAAAAACATAAAAAAAAATATTTCTTAATTGGATTTTCAAAAAATCCCATCATGCAACTGTTGTATGTTATGGGCTATCATAAAAACCAAAAATTAGATTTCGTTTTTCTTGTTTTTTTTTTTTTATTTTCTCATACAATAATAAAAAGCTTATAAGGGATTATCTAATAATAGGGATTGCTATATAGATTATAAGTATTTTTGTTAGAAATTTTAGAAATAAGACGCCATTTGAAATTTTAAAAAACTATATGTACTGGAGGTATTCTACGATAATAAGAAACAATTTGATTTTACATTTTAGAAAATTGAAAATCTGATGTGAGCAGCACATAACCGATAGCAAAGTATACTACTCGTAATAATTCTCTTTAAATATTTATTCAAAATTGTGCGAAAGATACATAGTAAGAAGGATTTAATATAGCTAGAAAAATGTTCGATTTCCCTCAAAATTTCTTCAGTTGAACTAACTTCAGGTAGCAGACAGAATTCAAAAAATTAAATTTTGAAAAAATTCATCAATTACTAGTTCCAAGATATGGTAAGAGATGGTAAATATAGTAAAACGGTTCAGTCCAAATTTAAATACGTGAATGCACAAACTGGCATACCGGCCCACCGGCATCTTCATAAAAATAATTTGATTACGCCAAAATGCGTTCCTATTGAAAACTTGAAATTTAAAATTGGATGTGATCACATAGCCTTCCATACTGTATACAATGCGGTCGGTAAAAAAAAATGGTAAAAAAAAACTTGAAACTTTGTGATTTAATCTTAAGATTTTCTTTTTATATTTAGTTAAAAAGCCGGGATAAGTGGTTAATTCTCGAATTAAAATAATTTCTTTTTTTGTTTTCCTTAAATTTTATCTACTCAAATGTAGACGTTTACTCATCCTATTTAGATAGAAAATTAAAGGATAGTGTCCAGTGAATAAACCGACTAAGAATCTCAAATAGATGTATGTATATTGCTCGAGGAAAATCTAGAGTGATCCGTTACTGAACAATTAAGATAAAGATCTTGAACGCTATAAGTAATGGACGTCAAACTATAATTCTTCCGAGAAAAATTAGAAAATAAACTAAAAAAATAAATGAACATTTTTAGTTTCGACCATTGCCTACTTAAGTTCCTTTCAATTTTTAATAGTTTGCATTATAAATGATTAGCTAATTCTATTAACTGATAAGCTAATTTGCTCAATGTACTAGTAAACAATTCACATAATTAATTTTCTTATTCTTTTATTCATAATCTCTATATTATTTCACAATTACACATACATACTTTAGTTTATTTCTTGTTATAAACAAAACAAAATATTTTTTTTTAAGATTTTCTAATTAGTTCTTTTTGTTCTCAAAATAATGACATTATGCCCTAGAATTATGAAATTTATATTTTGCGACAACAATAAAACTGGAATAACAATAATAAGTTTTTTTCATAATTTCAAATGCCTTAACATTTTAATTTTACAAAAATACTTTGTTAAAAAAGATAAATTGTAATTAATTTTAAAATATTCATA
Organism: Condylostylus longicornis; assembly: GCF_029603195.1. Lineage (NCBI taxonomy): Eukaryota > Metazoa > Arthropoda > Insecta > Diptera > Dolichopodidae > Condylostylus > Condylostylus longicornis. Next base: position 315,902 of record NW_026577989.1, read on the forward strand.
AAAGAATGAGAACTTGTCGGATAGCGCACTTAATTAATTTTTAAAATGAAAAAAGCAAAAACTAGAATTCTAATTTTTTTTTTGAATTTAAACCATATGGAAAATATTCAGTTTCTGTTATTATAAAACAAGTTCTTTATTATAAAAATTTGTTTAATAAAATCATTGTTGGGAAATTTGCCAAAACATATGAGAAATAGACAAAAATACTACAAAAATGCAAACAAACAAAAAAAATCTAAATTTTAGTCGCGTGAAATTTCAATTCAAAATAAAAATTAAGACAAAAAAAAATTTTTTTAAACCAAATTCCAATAATTTTTAAAATTAAAAATAAAAATATTTTTAATGATAGTAAAAAATTTTACTACATACTTAGTGTACGTCGTCTGTGATGCTTTATTATGAATTCTCAAAAACGCCAATGACGTAACCTTTAATTTTTGAGCAGAAAAAATAACAAAGAGAAAATGAAAAGATGAAATGGAATGACCTGTGCCAAAAAAAAAGCCAAAATAAAAAATTCCCCAAAAATTTATGAGTAGAGTACCGTAGTAGTAAATCTGAAAGAAGAAAGGTGTAATTAAAATTCAGTAAGAGATGAAACCGGCAAGCAGTACTAAAACAGGGATCTCATTTATAACACTAACGTACGTATGTGCACATTGGACATAAGGTAAACAATAAGTAAATATTCAGGTATCATAATATATGTACATAGTACATACAAACATACTTACATATTTATTTATTTATGTATGTTTGTATAATGTACATATTTTTCAAATTTATTTTTAAAATTATCATTCTCTTCTCTTCTTAAAAATTTATTTCAGAACCACAAAAACGTAATTGATACAAGAAAACAAAATATATGAAGAAAACAGAAATAAAAACCAGATGTAGTGCGGACTTGCCAAACATTATATTTACACTCATACTGAGTTAGTCATTCATGTATCTCTATAAAAGACATATACATATATAAGTAATATTAATATTCCGTACGTAGATTTTTACTGCAAAAATTAGTCAGATCAATTTTAAAGTTGGGGGGAAAATAAATGTTCGTATGTATGTATGTACGTATATGAAAAAAATAAAATAAAATCAAAATATTGAAAAATTATTTGCTAGTTAAAAAGTTTACAATTCAAAATTATAAAAAAATAATTTTCAAATGGCGTTTTCTTTCTTCTACATAGAATCAGAGTAAAAATGTAATTGAAATTGTCAAATTTAACAGCTTAAAAATGTAAAAAGTACTGAACATCGAAGAAGGAAATTTTTATAATTAAAGCTGACACAATATTATGAGTAGTACTCTTTAACAAATTTTACAAGTTTTTATGAAAGAATAATTTGAAACAAAACATCCATTTTCTGTTCGTCGCACTACTTGAAGTGATAGAATAGTAAAATAGAGAGTTTTAGTAAAGTAAAAGTATTTTTGAATTCGTTCATATACATTACAAAAAATTATGATTTCTAAATTCAATTTAAAAATCATAGAGTTGCACATTATGTTTAAGCTGATTTCAGTAAATTGCGGTTAAGATGAATCGAATTTGAAAACGTAGCATACTACAAAGAAACAGGAGCTAACTAATTGCCTAAATTTAATTTTTATTTTATTTTTAATTTATGTAATCGCAAATGTATCAAGTTTAAGTAATTTTAATTTAGAGTTTAAAAAATAAATATATATATACATATTTTGTACTTTCTTATAAGTATTTACAGTTGTTTGATACTTGATTCAAAATTATCAAAATTTATTAAAAATTTATGAAATTTTAATCATACGACAACATTGAAAATAGTTTCAGAATCGAGACTTGATCATAGTAATAATATTAATAATTTATCAAGCAAAATGAATTTTTAATTATAATTTTAATACCATAAACAAATATACCTATAAGTCTTATAAGGCACAAAATCCAGGAAAAAAAAAATTATTTCATAATATGAACAAGTTATAAATAAAAAAGAAAATCTCAAAAAAAAACAGGAAAATTTTAAGAAAAGGAGTAAAATGAGAATAACAAAATTGTTATTTTTTTAGGATCTGGATTTTTTGATCTTCAAAGAGTTATTGTATGTACAATATAACCTGAAATTTAAACCACACACATGTTCTTTTTATGTTTTTTTTTTTTTTTTGTGTTCTTAATATCTTATATAATTAGGTATCTATATATTTTTAGTGATTCAATGTCTTTCCCTAAATATCTGCATTTTTATTCATGAGCGTCTTAAATTTTTTGCACAAAAATTGTGTATGAGTACTATGCCAGTTTATTATAAATATATTATATAATAATTTATTTCTTAAATATTACCTAAAATTCCAACAAAATTTCCTTATACAATATTTCACATAATTATTTGTATTTGATATTTTTAAAGATTTTATTTAAATAAGTATGTAAATTAATTTTAAAATTAAATGTTTACTTTTTTCTTCAAATTGTAAAAAAATCTTAAATTGTTACAATTCGACGAGGTCATTCATTAATAAAAGTGTCGTTATTGAGATCTATTTATTCATTCATTTTTACATTATAATATGCATGTATTACACAAACGTACATACATACATATATTTCGCACTGTAAGTATTTTGTTTATATTATAAAAAAAAAAAAATTTAAATTTACGAATCACAAAATTAAATATAAAAATTTTTTCTTTTCCTTTATTTAATTTTAATATTATTATTATTTTTTTTGTATTTTACATTATTTCTGTTACTTTATTTTTTTTTTTTTTTGTAATATTTTAAATGATTTATTTATTCACTTAAATTAATTTTTCGATCACGATATTTTATAATATTTGACAAAAAAGTATTGGATCACTAGTATGAAAAATAAATAAATAAATTTTTTTTTTACATAGGTATTCAATTATCGTTGTAAATCGAAATTATTCATTAAAATTTGCATTTCATCTAGTCGATATTTTAATTGGAACAATTTGTAACAAATTCTAACATTTTTTTTTGTGGGAAAATTTCGATTTGAAATAAGTACATAAGGCATAAATCCAATACAAAAGCACACGTAAATACTTAAAATTAAGATTAGTAATTAAATAATTTTGACCGGTACTGTTTTATTTAAAATAATCAGAAACTACAGTTTCAAATTAACCCTTTGCACTCGTATGTCCCCGTGTAGGGGACAATAGACGTTTTACCGTTGCACTCGTATTTCCCCGCATAGGGGACATCGGTCGTTTTACCGTTGCACTCGTATGTTCCCGGATAGGGGATATCAGTCGTTTTACCGTTGTGTTCGTATGTCCCCGTACAGGGGACATTGCAACTCTAACTCATTTATCGCCGAATCGGCACAAGTATTTTATCTTTTGTAGATATAAATATGTTAGAAAGTATACGTGTACCTAATTGGAACTATTCAAATAAACCGGAAGTTCGTACCGGATTCCATTAAATAAAAAGAATTTTATCCTAATCGATTATAAAAAAAAATTTCGTGTTGGTAGGTACTCTTCTCAGACAAAAATACGAGTGCAAAGAGTTAATATAGGAGTAATATATAAATACAATCATTAAAAATTTGAAATTTTTATAGTGGCACTTAAGTGTAATGTCAATCTACTTTGCAAAAAAAAAAAAAATGTGACATATTTGACAGATGGTCAACAAATTTGACAAAAATATTAACTTAACGTATGCTACAAATATAGTTTATAAATTTAATATACATACATATGTATGTATGAGTAAACTTTTGATTTCTCGAATAATCTGACATAATAGAGAGTATATTACAAGTTATTAATTCTACTCTTTACTTTTTTTTAAAAAAAGTATAAATTTATTTTTGACAGATACCTATATTAATATTATGTATGTACATAGGTAATTGTAAAATCAAAATTTCAAATTCTAATTTAAATTTGACAGCTGGTTTTTAAATAATTTTTTTTTTGTATTGGTTAAATTAAAATTTTTATTTTTACTCTTAAATTTCAATCAATAATTTATTTACTACTTGTGTTATTTATGAGCAATCAAACAAATTACATACATATGTATGTATGTACATATGTATACTGTTATTAATAGTGAAAAAAATTTAATTTACGGACAATAACAATAAAAAAAATTTTATATTTACATACCTACATAATAATGTAAGTATATACGAATGAATTTTGAATTTCATATTTTTATCTTAAATACAAAAAATTCTCTTGATTGCCTTCACAGTTCCTTATTTCTTTTACTTTTAAAATATGAATTGAATATAGAAAAAAAAAAATATTTTTAGTAACAAATTGTTCCAATTAAAAAACACAAATGAAAAAGAAAAATTTTTTTTTTCGTAATTTTTTTCTTTTTTTTTTTTTACCACTTTACGAGCCAAGAATGTATCAAAAGAAAAAAAGTTTATTGACCAAGAGTACACACCCGCGATCAACTACTATCACGATTAATTATTAGTAAACAAAAACTGTATATATATATATATATTATTTTGTTCAAATTACCGGTCAAAAACAAAAGTAAAAATACAAAGAATTTTTCTTTTAAAACTTTTTAATTAATAATGACGAGAAAATAATAACATCTATTTTGTGACACGTTAATTGTGACGAGCGAATAATTCACTACCTACGTTTAAATTAAACAACGTCTCATTTTAGACTAAATTTCTGATTGATTAATTTTGATCATTTTACATGAAAATTTGAATGAAATGAATTGAAATGAAACAATTACCGTTGTTTTGTTGGTTGATACTTGATTATTTTTGTGAGAGAATGAAATAAATAAAATAAAAACATTAAAAGATGTAATGTAAAATAATAAAGTAAACAGAGTAAAAGAGAGTGCAAATAAGAGAAACGAGTAAACAAAGAGTATACACTTTGTAGATTAAAGATTTACTAAATACACATCATATTCAGAGATAGCTGAATTGTTGTATTATGAAAATTTCCATTTTGGTATTGCAACTCTTATAAAATAAGAGTTGCCAAAATCACCCAATTGGAGTATTTTAATTTTATTTATTAATTTTGAATTTAAAACACTTATATATTAATTTATTTAAGGGATTCCGAATGCAAAACCCAAAATTCGTAATTAAGAATTTTCAAATTAAAATTATAACTAAAATGAATGTGTCAGAAAAACATTGAACAATTACCGAGCTACGTTATTGTGACATGTTGCTTGTCATTTTGTTAGCATTAAAATGGATGCCTAAGAATTTTTAAGTTTTGATGAATTTTCAAATGAAAAAAATTGCAAACTTCTTATTTCTGTACTTATATATGTTTTTGATATGTGCAGATTTTTAAGCATCTACTTTTCATAATACTCGACAATACTTTCTATGCTTATTACTCTTTTTTAACGATACCAATCTCATTGAGAAAATAAATGAAAAACTAAAAAAAAAATGTTATTTTTATTTTATTCATTTCGCTCTCTTCTCTTCTCTTACATATGTTTTTATTAAAACGATTTACATAGGTGTGGGTTCATTTTGTTTATAAATAAAGAAGATTTATTTTGAATTTTTTATTTTTAACGTAAGAAATCATTATTTATGTATAAATGCATATATGTACGTACATTTTTATTTTTGCTCAAACAAGCGCAAAAAATATGTACTCATATGCATTTATAACAATACTGTTAGAATTTTGTAAATAATTAGTTGTATAAAAATAGCAAAATTTATTTATAATAAAATTATGCCGCTTGCGAATTATGACAACAAAATTAAAGATGATTTAAAGAGTTTAACAAAAAAGGATTGAGATTACATGCATATTAATGATGAATCATTAAGTCCTTGGTAATTCAAAATTTAATAAAAACAAAAAAAAATAATGAATCACTGGTTAATCCAATGCTGTTTTTAACCAGCAAAGGATTATGAATTTCAAAATTTCTCTAGTAATTGCCAAAATAATTTTGTTTTTAATAATTTCAGTCACAATAAGTCACAATAATATTAAATGAGAAAAAGTTCTTATTTTACCGAGGAAATTTCTCTTTATAGTAAATTTTTTACAGGAACGACAAAAACGAAATTATGTATACAAGTATAAAGCATTCATTGCACAGCAAAAGTGTGTTGTTATTAATATTTGTGTTGCTGTATAAACGAATACATATCTCGTATAATTTTTGAAATATCGTAAAAATTATACTTTCAGAGAGAGAAAAAAAGCGTACTAGTGAAGACACAAACCAAAACAAATTCTTCTAAAAAAAATAAGTACTAATTTCATATTCAGCAAAATGAAAATTGATAACGTAAATAAAAAGTTATTATTTTTACGATAAATAATGATTATTTTTCCAGAAAAATAATTTGGATTATAACCATTATACGTTAACAGGTATAATAGCATGTAATAGTGTAATTTTTTGTGTAGTAAATTTACTGTAAGAAAAGGTAGAAAAATTGTAGCATTTTTTGCATTTTGTTTTACAGTTATTCAAAAATTTTAGCAAATTATATTGGTACTTACACATTAAAGCCATTCATAAGCATATTTAGCACACTCACCTAAAAATAAAAAAAAAATTTAAATTATTAAATGGAATTTTTATAAAGATTATAAAATAATATTCATTTAAAATATAACATTAAAATTTATTTTAAATTTCAGTGACAGTATTTAAATGTGAAGGATCGACCCATAAATTGAGGCACTGATGGTCCTGTTGTCAAAACTAATTGCCTTGTTTTAGCCATCCTTTGGAATACTGGTTGAAAATTAAACCTTATTAAAAAAACATTAACTCAACATGTAAGAAAATGTACAGATTAGATGACAAATTAACACGCAGCATAACATGTAAAGGTAACATTCAACTTCGTTTTATTATTAAATTATGATATCAATAGTATGGTAAAGTGCTATTAAGTCATTTATGTTTTGAATCATAAATTATATGTACATATGCACTCTTTTTACTGTTACATTTTAATTAACATGGATTTATTGTAAATATTGTAGACTTTTCAACTTAAATATGGGTAAACTTTGGGATATCCAAGCATGCTTACATAAAAATGTAGATGACAGTTAAATATGAATTGACACATAAAAAAAATTTAAACTTGTAATAATTTAATCTTGAATTTTATGTTTAACGTATATGGCTCAAATCCCTTATGGTATTGTGTAAAATAAGCTCATTTAATATTAAAATATTGAGTGCCACATTGGCACTGACTATACGTTTATTGATTCGGTCAGTTTTTACTGAAGTCACAAGTATTTTTTATTCTTCGACTTCAATGCTTCGAACTTAATCGATTTCAGTTGTTCCGTTGTACCGTTTCATAACTAATGTTTCTAATACTCGTATCAACATTAAATTGTCAAAATTTAAAAAAAACAAGTAGTTTGTGACTGTTCTCAACTGAACGTGAAGACACTCATAATTTTTATAACTGTGAAATACTTCACTTTAACTGCACGTGTAAAAAGTGCCATTGATTGTTGTGGAAACACAAAACAAAATATCTCTTACACTCTCATTTCAAGATTCCATATATTCTGACATTGTTATACTCTCTCTTTTTCTATAATACAATAAGTAGTTAATGTGTGCAAATGACTCATTGAACTCACTTTAGTTCTAGTGTATGTTAGAAATGGAAACAAAATTTTATTATACTCCTCAAAATATGCCTACATGCGCCAGTTCTAAACAAACTAGAAGTTGAAAACTTGAACAAGTAAATGCAATAAAACTATTTTTACTTACATATTTTATTGTTAAATTAAATTTAATATTTTAATTATAATATTTTCTTAAAGAAATATATTAATGTCTAAATTTATTTAAATACACCTTTTTTTGTATGGAGTGTATTTTTATGTGCATTGAACTAAATTTTAATTAAAAAAAAAAAACAAGAAAAAGTCAATATAACGAGAATAGAAAAATATTAAAAGAATATTGGTGCCCCATTGAGAAATGAGCGAGAGCTCAACAGTGAAATCAACATGTAAAAAATATAAAATTCAGTAGAGCATAACAGTATGTTGCTCCAACATTGTATTTTACATACTTTCAATTATGATTTATGTATATTAAAAATTATTTAATGGAATGATTTAAGTTTTATAAAAATGAAAATAACTTGAAGACGCTATGTGCATTCTAGGAAGGAAATGTCACAAAGTTTTTATTATTATATACACGTTTTTAGCGATTGCATTGTGTATACAATAGGTAGGTTATGTGATGGCAACAAATTTTACATATCGGCGGAAACGCACTTCTCCATGGTAGGGAAGTCTAAATAAACTATTCTTAGCAACCTGTTGGTCTGTCGGTTTGTGTGTGCACGCATGAATCTCAAGTTCGGCTGAACCGATTTTGATGAAATTTTATATGTAAGTTTATTTCGACTATGGCACGGATTGATCAACTTTTCGGATATATTAGGCTTCGGGAACTACACTTTTTAGCGGGCCTGTCTTACATTTTTGATCATTATAAAGAAAATTTTCAAGAGATTTTCTTAAAATTTAATATTTAAATTCTTCGTATTAAAACAATGAACATATAAAATTTTTTGAAAAGGTCAGGTTTCGGAAACTTATCTGAAGGCCGGTTTTACATTTTTTACCATATCTACGGAACGAATTGATGGAATTTTCTTGAAATTTGAGGTCTGGTTGCTACCGAAACTAACTGGGGAGCATTTTAGAAAATTCGGGTAGCACAAAGCGAAACTCTACTAAGAGCCAAATTTACATTTATCTAGGTATGTTAACTATAAGCTTACTAATGCCCTAAAAATTGGAAAGAAGTATTTAACAGGCATTTTTATAATATTCTATAACACTTTCACTAGACAATACAAATTGCAGTCGGTTATGTGCTGACCACATCAGATTTTTTTTTAATATGGCAGAATGTACCTATAAAACCAAGTCTGGTTTTTAGCAAGATGAACTTACATAGAAGTTACTTTCACACACAATAATAGTAAATTTTTTTTTTAATATACAGTTAACAGAACGCATAAGGTATAGCGGCGCGTGTTATAAACAATTTTTTATATTCTTTGGAATTTAATTATGACTTTTTATTTTAATTTTTTTTCTTGCTAATTAATTATTCAACTTGAAAGTTTTGGAAAAATTTTATCTTCCTCAAAAAAAAAAATCTTCAGCTAAATTATAATTTCACTCCAATTATTATTCTTTTGTATGTTTTTGCTTCAATATTATAAAGATTAATGAATTATCCACGTGGTGGTGTTGTGTTTACTTTATGGTGCATTATGAAAAAGTTAAGAAAAAAAAACATTCGAACTTTCTACTTTTTTTGTTGTTTCTTATACTGTTGGTGAAAAAAAATATTTATTTTGAATAAAACAAATAATTTTTAATAGAAACAAGAAAATCGAATAAACATTAGTATATGTGACAATATTAAGCGTTAATTGTTTGTTAAAATAACAAATTTGCTCTGAACAATTGTGGTCGAGCATAAATTTTGCGGCTTCTAAAGAAAACTCAGCAATCTCCAGCATTATTTTACAGCTAACCCGGCTTAGTTAACTTGAGGCCATCATAATAGCCCAGCATTTTTATATTTTGCTTTCTTTTATTTTTATTTGAATTTTTCTTTTTATTCGAATTTTAGAATAATTATGATTTTTACAATTAGTCGGTAAATCCTGTTGTTAAAACAAATTAATTAGAGAAAGAAGCTCTCTTACATTATGTTGTAATTACTATGTGTCGTACACAAAAGGTTCACTTTTGACGAAAAATTGTCGGAAATTAAATGAAATTGACAGCAATTAATAAAAAATTTCTAAAGTATTATTCATTATAAAATTCTTTGTTTATTTTTGTTTCTAAGTTACGTAACTGAAAAAAAAATTATTCGCATATACGAGTATATACACATATGTATTGCAAAGATTTTCGAGATTTACAAGGTTACATAATTTTTTCTTAAAACTTTTTACTGAATTTATTTTTACAAATAGCATTGTAAAAACTTGTGTACTTAACGCCTAACAGTAGTGTGCCTACAAAGAAAATCTTTTGTGTAACGTGAAGAAAACAAAAATCGCTTTTCCTCAATTATATATAGAAAATAAATATATTTAAGAGTTTGGTATTCAATCCAATGCAAATAAATTTAATTCACCATTATTGATACTTCAATATTCTTGTAATTAATTTTCCATATATGCAAACATTATATAACCTTCAGTTTTTTAAATGATTGTAGTTTCTCTATACTATGCTGTAAACACTTTTTTTAGTAGCATAATAAATCAAAGATGAAGTTTACATAAAATTTATGTACATATGTGTTTAAAATGTGTGTTTATGTAAAATTCAGATGCACTTATTGCACATCTTCGTAATAATTAGTAAATGAATAAAGTAAAAATAAATGCCTCACCTATTGAATTTTAATTTTATGCTGTTAATGCTTCTAATGACAAAATTCATTATTGTAAAATATTTCGAAAGAATATTTTAAAATATGCAAAATTAATGTGTGACAAATTGCATTTAAAAATAATTTTTTTTTTTTTTAAATTAAAAGGAGGTTATCTACGATTTTAGATGATTTTAATTTCATGGTTATCATAGAAAATCGTAAAAACACAACCGCCTTTTTCGCCTTTTATAGCGTTACAGTCTGGTGTGAGCCTTAGCCTGATTTACAATACGACTCCAGTCATCCCCATCTGTTGCCAATTGTATTTTTACATTTTTCTTAGATTATCGATAACGTCACCTCTACATCTTAACCCCCGTCTTCCAATATATATTTGGATTCTCAATTTTTGTGCTTTAATATACCTCACAATATTCTCATTTTTCATTAAACTCATTAGTTCTTAATTCCTTCTTGTTTAGTATTCGTTATTTTCAATTATTCTCGACCCAATAATCGCCCAGCGATAATATAAAAGTCTCGGAACAATAACTTAATATTGGATAATTAATAAAAACATTATCTCCCTCGATATATATACATTGTTCCTCGATATACGTCGACTTTATATATCTCGTTTTGATATACATCGGCGAGTTATTTGTTATTCGTTTTTAATATACGTGGTTTCAGATTTAATATAAACCACTGAGAGAAAAAAATTTTCTTGGTACATTGACCCAAGTCCATAAGTTTGCTATATTACAATTTTCCCTGTCAAAAAGCTGACATTCGGAACATCATATTAGTATAAATTCGATTTATAATTGATTTTTTTCTATATGAGTTTTCGGTATACAAAAACGATCAAGGGATTTCGATATCAAGGGATTACAATTTATTGAGTTAATATAAGTGAATAAAAGAAACTACGTGTAACATATGTACATTTTGAATTGTTTCTATTAGAAAAGGCTATTGAAATGCATATATAACAGTTTCGATATATACAGAACTTTCAAAATTTGCTGAGAATTTAAATAAGTCTAGACGAGATCTAAGTAATATTAGTGAATCAAAGTAAAAAAATGATTCAACGCAAATAAAAAATAACAAGAAACGGATTACTTTCTCCAGTTCCCTACCCAAGTAAATGAGAATCACAATTAATTTTCCGGAAAAATTCCAAATTTCATAAGAACAAAATAAGGGTATACAAATTATCATAGAATCTTGAAAATCTTGCACAATAACAACGAAAAAAGAATTAATATTGTGAAAACTACACCTGTTAAATATGAATCTATTTATAAAAGCATTATTCTTCCAATGTATAATCATTTAAAATTTTATTGATTTTTTACATTACATGAAAATGTCACTATCTTCATCATCATCACCATCTTTCACTCATGTAGTATATAGAGATAAATAACATTCACTACTATTTATTCATTTCCTCATGAGCTGTTCACTACCATCTTATATTATAAAAGGAGGTGTAAATTATTACAAAAAATTTTTTATACCGTTTTAATCTAAAAAAAAAAAATAACATTCAAATTCCTATTAAACGCAGATCAAAAGGAAATAATATTGAATGGTGCCGTCATGTCCACTACAAATTTAATTAAAAGAATTTCCGTAAGTATAAAAGATATGGAAGAAGAAAGAAAAAAAATTTTTTCTTAGAAATTTTTAATTAATTCAAAATATAAAAAGACCAAAATATTGCGAAAGTATAATAAAAATTTTTTACAATAGACACGATTAAATTCGCCTAACATACAACATTTTATAAATGGGAAAATCACCATCAACTTACGCGATCATGTAACTGAGATAGTGATGAGCACGTTAAAAAAACACAAAAATTTTATACCATGTGACATATCCAAAATTTAAAATCTTTAAAACAAAAAAAAAAAATACATTTGCACATATCGCCAAATAAATAATGAGAAATTCCTTAGGTTTAATAAAACTATTCATAGATGGCATTAGTAAATAAATTTCATTTTTGTTTCTGGTATTTTTTTTTTCTTTTTTTTGTTTACCTTAAAATGTTTTGTTGAAATTAAAAGTCATTGAACAGAAAATCACAAAATTTATTTCATATATGGTGTTATGGTACGTAAGTTACAATATTTGTCCATACGATATTAAATTTTTTTGCCATTTTTATTTCAAAAAATTTTCTAATATTGAAAATAAAAACAAAAAAAGAAAAAGCCATCAAAGACGGTAAAGTCAAATAATATTCAATTTTATGAACCATTAAAAATAAATGACATAAACTTCATCTGCACAGCATAATAGAAATATAAACGAGTTTTTATGCTTTGAAAGCAACTGAAAAAAAAAAAACAAAGAAAAAAAAAATTTAAAATTAAAAGATTTAAGTGAGAAACTTTTTGTTTTATACATGCGTTCCGTAACTCTTTTATATTTAACTGAATGGCGCGCGCGCGCGTTAAGTTACTCTTTCATATATGTACACATTTACTGTTCGAAATTATTTACGTTTAATAAAAGAAACGGTAAATTTTTAAATATATTATATGAAAGTATTAAAGAGTAAGTAATATTTAAAAATATTAAAGGTTAACCATGCTAATGATTTAGTTCATATTTTGTGTGACAAAAAAACAAAATTGAATAAGTCAAAATCTTTAGTAATATTAAGTTGAAAGTTGAAAGATTTTTAACAATTTTGGGAGATTTTAAATTAACATTCAGTTTTAAGCTAAATCATTAAATTACTTATTATTAAATAGATTGTAGATTGTAAAGAAGCGATAACAGTGCACCGCTACCAGAATCTATTGTGCCTTCCACCTAGATGCGATACAAAGCCCTACAACACCCCCTCAAGGCCAACCTCTCCTGATGAATTCGAGCTACTTTGAAGGGCTCCGCTGGTGTGAGCACGTAGTTTACCAGTATCTCCCTTCTCATGCGGGCGCTGCCATCAAAAAGTTCACCGAGAACACCTCATCCTACCCGCAAAACCTGCAAACATCTTCACTTTCTAGACTAAGCCTTCTAAGGTGAGCCCTAAACCTACAATGCCCCGCCAAGATCCTGGTGAGAATACTTACCTGATTCCTGCCGTGCTCTGTTATTTTCCTGAAGCATATAAATTCATAATTTAATGAAAAACGCGGTATTGACTATCTCAGTTTTAATCCGATTTGATTTTTACCGGAGAGTTAGAATATTAAAGATAGTTTGAATTAATATTCAAGTTTTAGAACATAAAACAAATGAGAAATGTGAAATATCATACAATTTATTATTAATCTTGCTAAGAATTTCAATAAAAAAGTGATGTAAATATTGATTGAGTATTTAAAAAAAAAAAGAAGAAATTGCAAATAAATAATTTATGAACATTGTTTAAGATTTATCCTCAAAGAATCATTAATTCATTTAATTTTCAGTTTTTGATTTTATGTCGAATATAATTTTCATTTGACTAATATGTTTATAGTCTCGAGTATGGAATATGATAGACAATCATTTCCTGAGTTTATGATTGATAGAATTAAATTTAATTTAAAAGGATCGTTTAAGAATTTTCTGAACTACAAGTTTGTATTTCTATTCTATTTAATTACATTATTATGCAAATTATTTATTTATAGTGAAACTCAATTTAATGCGGCTATTTATTTTATAATTTGTTAATAAATTAAAAAATTTCACGCTCATGTTATCATTTAAAATAAATTGATTTTTATTATGATTTTAAACGATGCAATTTGAGCACACTATCAAGTCGAAATGAAAATTTATTATAATAGAGTTAACTACTGAAATAGTTTACCTGTGTTAAAGATTAGTAAGTTTCGCCATCATCGTCATTATTAGCCTTGTTTCAGTTTGGAAGCATTTTAGTGTATGTACACCACATATTTGCATGTATTAACTTAAATACGCAACATAATTATATACATACAGCAGTCCAAATACATGAACTGTAACATAACGTAATACGTAACGTAGCATGTAACGTAACACGTGACGTATCACGTAAGGGAACACATAATGTAACACGTAACACAGACCATAACGTTACATGTAACGCACAACTTAATATAAAGCATTGTAACACGTAACGCAAGACCTAACGTAACGTAACTCATAACGCAGGACCTAACAAAACATAACGTAACTTAACGAAACCTGATTTTACATAACGTAACGCAACACTTAACGGAACACATAACCTAACGTAACGTTACACGTAAGGGAACATGTCACGTAAACCTTTTCCGGACATTTGATGTCAAAGCGAGAATAAACCAAAGTCATAAATAGAATTTCTATAAGTCCTCGTGTATAACAAGATGTTCCAAAATTCCTCATATAATTATGCTTATTTTGGCAAACGCGAAATGTCCTGCAAGTTTTCACTAAATACAGTAAAACAACTACTTAAATTTTTGAATTTTTTTGAATATTTTTTTAATAATATTTTAATTTGTTTTCAAAATAAGGTGGTACAGGAAATTTTAACGGAATTCAATATGTATGACTCTTTACTGGACTGTCAAATGAAGGCATTCAACAAATATTTTAATCTAATAAATTAAAAGAGATAATCAACAACCTATGTGGCACACTTGTATTTCCCTATTTGGCCATAATCAAATATTTAGCAACATTGGCAAATTTTTAAAATATTTAATTAAAGCAGCGCGTAAATGATGCGGCAATTCAAAAAATAAAAAATACTTTTGAAAAACAATAAAATTATTAGGAAAATTTTCATTTCCGGAAGAAAAGTAAAAAAGACAACAATGTTTAAAATCTTTTACAATAAAAACAAATTATTGCTTTGTAAGTGAGTGCTAATATAAATTAAGATAACCACAATAGAAGAACAAGAAAAAAAAGGTTCTTGTTAAGTGTTTTCCATTAGATTTCCTCATAAATATTCCATGTGTTTATCAAATCTAAATTACAATGTTTATAAATTTTTCGTCTTATCTACATATGTAACGGGTTGAAGAAAAAAAAGAAGAACACACTGCAAAAGATTTTCTAAACTAAAAGGAAAAATAAATAATTCAAATAAATGGTTAAGTGCCTTTATAAGAGAGACCCCTGTTAAAGTAGAAACAAAAACCAGCACCAATATTTCTGTTAAGAATTTTCAAGAACAGAATGTGAATCATATAAATTAATTTTTTTAGTGATTTTATTTTTTTGTCCAAAATTTTTTACTAGAAATTATTTTACTTCTGATAAAAACAGGCTCAAATTATTTAAAACTCTTCTATATTATTGTTGTAAGTGTAATAAATTATTAACAGAATAGTGTATAATATATTCCTGCATTTGAATTTAATCACGCATTTTTGGATTTTTATAAAAGATTCATGAGAATTTTCCTAAAATACTCAAATTTATATAGTAAAAAATTATTTTTTATTTTGAGGTGGGTTCATTGAATTAGTATCTAATTGTATGATATTTAAGAATTAGAAAAAATAAATATTATGTTGAAATTTTCGAGGCTATTCCTTATATTCTCAATTAATATTTAAAATCAATTCAAACTAAATTCGAAACAAGAAGCAAAACACGAAATCGGAAGAATTTTATAAAAAAATATTAAAAAATTAGAAAAATCTCGGTTCGACAAATAAATATAGCTACTCGTATTGAAGCTAGAGTATAGTGCTGGTGACAACATTTTTTCTCAGTTTTCAGCTCGTGTTCCGGACTATTAATACGCTTTAATTTTCTCAATTCTACTAGCATAGTGAATTTTATGCCACTAAATTTAAATATATACTAATTATCAAAAAAAAAAAAACATTTTCATAATTTAGCACTTAAAATGAACACATGGACACACAATGAATATTTACTATAAATTAAAAAAAAAAAAACAAGATAACAAGTGCTCATCAAAGCATTACAAATAAAATTTTTACATGATCATTATAATTTGAATGCTTATTTGTGTGTATGGTTGAATAAAATAATTATTATTAAAAATAATAATAAGTATTTTGAATATTATTATTAACGCCGTTGAACCTTAAAATTGCAAATTCTTGTTTTCTGTTTTTGATAATTCCAGTACTTGTTGATGTTAAATTATCGTAAAGTAGGTAATTATTTAAAATTTTGTAAATAAATTTTACTTGTACAATACATAATTGAAAAAAAATAATGAAAAAAAAAATGGGAAAACAATATTAGAAAATATAAAAATAATTATTAAAATATCAGAAATAATTTCAAAACAACAATAAGGCACGCTTACACTCAAGAAAGAAAATGTATAAGAAAACTATGTTATACAGAGCAGCGCAGAGCATAAAAGAAAATTTAATCTAAAACGAGAAAAAATAGAGTTGACCTTTTCAACTCTGTGATACCCATACGAATTTGTTATCCTGTGTGTGAGTAAATATGGCATAACTGACTATGGGACAGACTATGACTTTACGTTGCCGTATTACCATATTAATTTATGCAAAATTTCAGTACTGTTGAAAATACCATGTATGCCAAACTACTATTGAAGTTGTATGGCATCTACCAGAAAGAGCCAAGCAATTTTAAGAAATTTTATCAAACACATCGGCCCTACTAATATATTCTTTTGTGTGAAATTTCAATACCATAATTTTATAGTTTGTGAGATATAGCCAAATAACTTTTGAAGTTGTATGACAGCTACCCGAACCCCGATCATATCCAATTTAAATAGGGTTCTGGCACTTACTACAATAAATCATTTGTGTGAAAATTTGGTGATTTTAGCCTTATTAGTTTTTGAGTTATCGCTGGGACGGACGGACAGACAAAGCTAAATCAACTCAGAATTCGACGCTGACCAAAAACATACACTTGAGTCTATATCTTAGAGCATTATTTCTTAGCGTTACAAACGGTAAGGCAAATTTAGTATACTCTTCGAACATATGTTCGAAGTATTTGGGTTCGGGTATAAAGATGATAAAAGAAGACAGACGAAAATAAATATTTTAATAATCAATCAAAACTTCACAGCTCCAACTTATTAGAGTTCTGAGCTTAAACAAGCAAATTTAAAAAAAAAAATAAAAGTTCTCTAATTTAAAAGTTCACCTAATGCTTATCAGCTTTTTTTGAAATTCTAACTAGAATTTCGAAATCATAACATATTTTCCTGAAAAATTATTAACTCAACTTTTCGAAAAATCTTATACTTTAATTGAATAATTTATTTAATTTTTCAAATTGAATTTCATTTAAATTTTCAATTGCATTTTGAATACGGAAAATTTGAATGCAAATTGTCTTGTATATTCGTTGTTGTACAAAAACGAGTTAAGCATTTTTAACATAATATCGCTGTTAAATTTTTGAGAGTTTTGAACTGTAAAAATTTATTAATACCGTAGAAAATCAATGATGGCCTATGAATGTATTCGTTTAGATAAAATCTAAGCATTACAATTTAAATAGTATTCTGACACATACTTTAAATCACTTTTTGAAAACTGCACTGCAATTATTTAAGTCGCCCGGGTACACGAGAACACTTTATGACATTCTTATTTCTCACTTTTATACAAATGGAGCGGGTAATTTATAACACTCTCTGAATATTGTAAAATGGAAATAAAAATTTATTGAATATTAAGTATATTGAAAAATTCCACAAACATGAAAATTTTTTAAAATTTTTTTCTGATAACCATCTTTCAAATAACATTCAAAATTTTTATAATTTTATTATCTATTTATTAACTAAATAATATCTTGAAAACAAAATTAGAAAAAAAAAATACATATTTGATTTTCCAATTATATAAAAAAAATTTCATCATATTATTTGATATTGGTATATAAAAAGTTAAGATTCATTCTCAATTCTCTTGACCAATTTTAGAGAAAAAAAGGCATTCAAATTGCACATATTTTATATGTTCTTAACCACTCCTATGATATTAATACAATAAATAAAAACAAATTTAATAAACCTGCTGGCACAGCCACCCTGATTTTGTATATACCATGCATTTATGTAGTTTTGAAATTAAAATTATTATTGTGTCTCTTGCATTGTCTTGCAAGAAAATTGTTGATGAAAAAATTCAATAAAATTTTTATATTGAAGAAGAAGCATCCTGCACATATTGCATTTTTTGTTGTTTGCTGTTAAGTACTTACTTATATTACATGTATATTGTCATAAAATTAAATTTTAAGGTGCGTAATTTGCAAAAATTAGCACAATATTCAAGAATCTAGATAATAATTTAAGATAATAAAAAAAATTTAATTATATTTCAAAATTATTAATTTTTTTTTTTATTAATTACAGCTTCGTGTACATGCATATTATGTAAATGATTGTGGCGATGGTGTAAAAATAAATTGCACACACGAAATTTTTCATATTTTGTACTATTATTTTGTGATTTTTATTATACACGAATAAGCAAACTCCTTTGAAAATTGCAATTGTGTTTATAATGTTTGTATATTTAAAATTATTAAGGAAAACAATAACTATACAGCAATTACCTTAACTAAATATTTTGTAATCACATAAAAATTTGTGTGTAATGAAATTTATGGATTACAAATTGTAAATGAGACGTATAGGTAATTGAAATTATATACTCATAACACTTGCATAATACGGAACAAAATTTTAGTAATTCGAGATTGACAACATGACATTCGTAATCTATCGAATTTCGGGGCTACGAACTGTAGTCATGATAGGTTTGATTATTCATACGAAATTTAAGGCAATATTTAAGTCTACTTTATTGCTAAATTTCATTTTCAAGCAAAAAATCATAATTTTAAACATCTTATACTCACACTTATTTTCGTGAAATTTATTTACACTGGGGTCTACTAGACCCCAATGTGTAATATCGTAAATATATGAAAAAAAAATTTTTGCTAATAAAGTTTTTTAGATTAATAATAAAAAGAAAATTTACGTAAACGTCTCGGTTTATTTACACTCATTTTGAAAGAGAAATCAATAAATTAAATTCTGTATAGGGTATATTAAACCTCAGTGTCAGTATCCCGGGTTAAAAAAAATTTCCATTATACACAATTGTATAAAAATTTAATAAATTTTTTTTTTTAATTATACAAAATTAATTTACTTACCTTTCTTGTACAGCTTAATGTTCTTTGTGATCTAAAACCGTAACCTAAACCATCATAATTATTATTTGAACGCCAAAATGGATCAACATAATCATCTAATTCACTTTTTAATATTTCTAAATCGATTTTATTAACGCTACCACTTTTTTTCATACCAAATTTACTATCTTCAAAACTGTCACTTAATAAATTACGATATAAATTATTGTCGCGTGCTGCCAATGCATTCAATGAACGCCGTTTCTGTTGTTGATGATGATTTATGGCTGTTTTTAATAGATTATTACGTGTTATATAAATTTCATTTAAATTTGAATTTGATCCATTATTATTATTAATATTATTATTTGTATTATATATTAATTCTTCATTATTTCTCATATCAATATTTTTATTATTATTATTATTATTAAGATTATTATTTAAATTACAATTATTATGATTATTATTATTATTAGAATTATAATTATTATTTTCTTTATTTAAGACATGATCTTCATTATTATTATTTTGATTTGAAATTGATTTTGTATTCGAATTTGTTTCGACTTTAACTGTTGTTATTTTATTACTTGTTATTTTAATTGATTCATTTTCATTACTATAACATATTTCGGCGATATTAGCAATTGATGAATGTTTTAATTTTGATGATAATGATGAATTAGATCCAGATAATGATTTTCGACTAAACATTTCAATTAATTGTTTTGCTTTATTTTTAATATGATTACAATCATCACAACCATCACCAACTTCATATTTATTTTCTTCATTTCGATGTAAATAAAATGAATGTCTTGTTATTATACGTTTTGATGATGTTGTTGAATTTCGAAATTCGATATTATTATTTGAAGTTTTTTCTCTTAAACTATAACGTTTTTCTATTTCGAATTCATCATCTAAATTATTCGGTTGTGTTTGCTTTTGTTCTTGTACTATATTTTCATCATCAAATGATTTCGGATTCAAATTTACTGTTGTGAAATTTTTTTGAGATATTGGTGATTTTGATTTTTTTCTATTTAAAAAACTATTTGGATTTGTTGGTGGTTTTGTACGTATCGGTATACAAGATTTTCTAGAATTTTTATCATCTTTTATATTTTTATTCTGTTTATCATCTTTTTTATTATTTTTTGATTTTGTTGTATCTGTTATTGATGAATCTTTATTATCATCATTTAAAATTTCGAAATTTTTTCGTAATTCTTTAACAATACTTTTACGATTTTTCGAAAATAAATATTGACGATCAAAATCATCTAAATTAAATGATTGTCGTGATGTTAATTTTCCGTCACCGCCATTTTTATTTTCTAATATTTGTTTTTGTTCTTTTTCAATTATATTTGTATCAGTAATTGTCATCGATTTCGATTCTTCTGATGTTTGTGACATTTGATTAACTGTTACTGTTGTTGGTGTTACTATTGCTGCTGTACTTGTCGTTGTAACATCTTTCGAACTTCTACATCGTTTCAATAATGTACCGCGAAAGAATGATTTATTTTGATTTTTGTCACAATTTTTTTGATTTATTATCAAATTATTTTTATTGCTACTATTATTATTTAATTCATTTAAATTTGTATTACTATTACTAATATAATTCAATGAATTATTATATAAATTGGCAAGAAATAAATTTCTTTCACTACTAAATTTCTTAATTGTAGTCGAAAGTTTTTTATCAAGATCATTTTGATGATCCGATACAATCAAGAGACGTAATCGATTCATTGTTTTAAAATATTACTAAATTTTTTTTTTAAATTTTTAATTATTTCATATATAATCACTTTTTTTTAATAAATTCTGGTTCATTTAAAAGTAAAATAAAAAAATTTGTTAAAAAAACAAAAAATTAATAACATGTCGTAACAATATTTTCTTTATTTTTCTTGTGATTTATTACTCTATAACTTGCACGGTTTATTACGCTAAACTTTCTTATTACATTTTTTTTGCGTGAAAATTTGAAGTTAAAAAACAAAAATTTTATGAATCATTCAGTTTAACTATTTGAATTTAAAACAAAAAAATACATTAAAATTAGTGTAATTAAAAAAAAAAAAGAAGATAGAAAATGGTATATTTTATCTCGTTTTCACTAATTATAATTTGCTGTACGCGCGAGTAATGAAGTATTTGAACTTAGAGAAGTGAATATTGTCAAAAACAACAAAAAAAATTGATACATTTCTCTCTCAATTTTGACATACTAAACGAACATATGAGTAAAAGTATACACATGTATATGTAAACGTAGTAGTTAGTTTGAAAGTAAAAGTTGTAAAAATTATAACAACAATTTAATTGACAAGCGGTAACATTGAAACACATCAAATAATACTCAATTAACTACAATAAAAATAAAAAAATTATACATTTTGAAAATAATGTGTTGCCTGATCTTGAATTTCTATACTAATCATATATAATTTAACCAGATTCCATATATAAAAATTAACCATATTATTATACATATTCGGAAAAATATTTGTTCAAATTGATAGTTTTTGACTTCCAAAACCGTAAGTGCAAAAGTATTTCTTATACATAGTATAATTGTCAGAAATTTGTTATGGGCGCATTATTTAAAATCTAAGAAATTTATTTAGAAATTTTAACTAAGTTTAAGCGAAAACACATACATACATACCGGACATACATACATACATACATATCGGAAAGGTGTTATACTAATGTCACGAACACAATGTCGCTATGGTAGGAAATGTCACAAAAAGAAAATTTTAAATTGTGTCATAATCGTGTTTGCAACTAATATTTTGCAACTTCTTCGATTGTAAATTTGCATATACAAAATTTTCTTAACGGCTGTGTAGTACTTTTCATTTGTTTCATCATGTCCTGTCATATTTTATGGTGAAAAGCATAATAATCTGATAACTATTACAGACATATGATGCTAAATATGATCGTATTTGAAAGAAACACATTGTATTATTGGTACAACTTTTACGACATTCAAAAAATTTTACATTAACTGTGATGATTTTTCGTCACAATTCGGATGTCACCGATAAAAGGGTATTGACAAGAAGGTTAAATTATTTAAAATTACCATAAAATCACTTTTTTTTTTTCTAAAAAGTGGATATGTTACTACTGTTAAAATTTTCGAGATTTTTTCATTACTGCCTATTTACAAATCAACAAACTATATGCTTTTTATAAACAAACACTAATAATATTTACTGCAATTTATTGTACAATTTTGTAACAACACTATAAACAAAAGTTTGACAGATTATTTTTTGTTTTGGCTTTTGAAACATTTTCGTAAAAATTATTCCAATAAGGAAGATTTTATGAGTATTAAATTAATAGTGTAAATTTATTTTTCTCCTCAATATATTCACATGTAGTATACACTTGCAAACACTTGTAAATAACTTAAAATATGCGATTTTTCAAACTTTACACATGTCAAAATCAGCTTAGTTTTTTTTTTAATGAAATATGGGCACGTAAAAATTTATTTTTATCTCTTTTGTTTTTTGTTAATTTCACTTTTAATAATGGATCATTAAGTGCTGCCATTTAATTATGAAAAAAAAAAATAATAAAAATAAGGAAATTTTTTTTAAAGAAAATTTAAGTGAAAACTAAATTTTGCTTTTTTCTTTTTAGTGTGAACCATCTTTTATGTTTACAATTATGTAGTAAAATCGATTAATTAATATACTCGTATGTAGTACGTTAATGGAACACTAAAATTACTGAAGGATATGAGATTTATTTTGAAATTAAAAATTTTGTTTTCATTTCCTTAAATTGTAACTTAAAATTAAATTGAATTTTAACACTGAATATTAATTACAATAAAGGAAGACCATAATGAAGGAAGAGCATTTTAATTACCATATTAACGTATTTAAAACGAGTTATGGAATTGTACAAAATTTTGAACGCGTATAGGAAAATTTAATGGTTACTATAAATGAAATGCAAAACAAAATAATTGTTTTTTAAGAGATTTCATAAAAAAATTAAAGAATAGCTTTTAAAGCTATAAATTAAAATTTCTTAAGAAAATTCGTTTAAAAACTGATAATATCGTATTTCAGGAACCAATTAATCGCAAGTAATCACAATTACTATGGACGATTACGATGCGTGATTTTTCAGTGCCTATCCATTTAGAATAATAAAGGTAATGATAATCGAGAAAAGTATATTTTCAAATAAAATTTATTTTTCTTTCAGTCATAGTTTTCCAAACGGATAAAATTAAAAAATTAATTGCTGACAACACTTTGGAACAAAAAACATATAATAAATCAAATTATTAATACCTTAAGGATTATTTTTAAGAAATATGTTTAAGTGTATTATTCCTATATTAAGCAACTCTTTGCATTACAGAAGAATGTCTACAATAGGCATGGATAACAATTTCTTCATACCTCTGTAGCTTAGTTGGTAGAGCGTCCGCCTAGAAAGAAATAGGTCACTAGCTCGAGTCTAGTTCGAGGAGAAAAATTTTGGAATTTTTCTCCATTTAACTCCTTATTTTGATTACGTTTTTAATCTGTTCTGCAATAGTATAAAGAAATTTCCATTGGGTTTAGCATTTTAAAAATCTACTATGGCAACATGTTAATCTCACAATTCGTTCCATTATTTATTAGGCTTTAATAAACGTTCGTGTAACGAATTTAACGAGCAATATAGATACTCGAATTTCGGTAATATCTTGACTCGTTCGTCCACATCTTGAATATGCATTACGACAGGTTTAAATATATATTATACTAGTACATCAATAGGATGGGAAGTGTTCAAAAAATGATTTTGATATTGAATTTATACAACAGTTGGCAGTTTCTCTATTACATTCCCGTTAAAGTTTTAGGCTTAAATGAATCAGTCTTCCCCATATGCAAAAAATGCAGTACGTTGCTAATTATTTATTTTTCAAGTTGTTCATTGATTTTTCCAGTTTTCAGGAACTTTTTCTTATTCTATTTCACAAATCAAATTTCGAGAAATTTTTCAACAAACTGATCTTAAAGGTATACGATAATTACGTTATTACAAGCAACCTTTTCATATTACATTGCCCATTCTTTTTTACGACAGCATGTAAAATTATTAATAATTTACCGATTTGCTGACTATTAATTTATTTCGAAGAGTAAATTTATTTATTTAATCAACATTGGAATGGAATTTATGTAAGAACAATAATTTCAAATTGCAATCCGATGTCATGTTCAAAAGTCAAAAACAATTTTTTTTTTTCTTTAATTTTTAATTAACTCTTAGAATTTTAATGATTCAATTTAAAATCAATAAAAAAAATTTTTATGTTTTTCTTAACTATGTTAAAAAACTTCTATTAAAAATTTTATTCATTGACATACTATTAACCTAGATTTCAAATTAAACCACTTTTTCATTTGATTCTTTCAAATAAAAGAGCAAAAGAAAAAAAAAAAACAGTAAAGGAATTTTAGCAAGGCTGTAGGTAAGTATCTGTAATTAGCACTTTTCCAAAAATTTTTTGAAAAAAGTGCTTATTAGTTTCACTCTGTCCGTCCGTCCGTCCGTCCGTCCGTCCGTCCGACCGTCCGACCGTCCGACCGTCCGTCCGTCCGTCCGTCCGTCCGTCCGTGTTTACAAAACTTCTACATTCTTAAAGATAGAAAGCTGAAATTTAATACGTACATAGATCTTTACTAGAAACTTATTTTCGTAGAACAAAATTTTTACCTATCTCCCCCCCTCTAGAAGTTATACCCCCCCAAAGCACTAAAAATAGCCTATTTTAACTATTTGTTGCAATGAAACCATAAGCATTTTTGAAATTTTGCAAACGCAGAAAGGCAGTAGCTTCCTTCCCCTAGCGCAGTATACTATAGCTAAACTTTAGAAAAACAAAATGGCCGTTCAAATTTACCGTTATCTAAAGTCCTTTTTTTCCAAATTTTTGATCTCGTTTTTCTTCTAAACCCCATAATGTAGAACTTTGAAATTTTAGCAGCTTTTAGACATTAATAAATAATTCATTTCGTTAGAAGAAAATTTTTTTCCATCTCCACCCCCTCTCAAGTTATGGCCTCTTGAAATTTGTAAAATTTGCATTTTCGCCGCCTTATATTTCTGAAACCGCAAGCTTTTTCAAATTTCTATAAACGCAAAAAGTTAACCTTAAATTCCATGATATTAAAAAATATAATTATTTTTCTTAACTCATACAATTAAACCTTAAAATCGAGCATTACGTTAACCCCTGCTTATATTAATTTTTGCTTTATTTCAAAGACTGCATAAATCGTTCATCCTAAACATATGCAATCCTAGAAATAGTTTTGTATATGAATGAAAATAATTTTAATAGTGTGATAGGTATACATACTCGTAGACTGTATTTAAAAGCAGAATTTTCACTTGTTGAAGGGAAAAGTGCTACAATACAAACCATTGGTTTGACTCAACTTTATTTTTTATTAAACCGTTCCTATTTTAATTTTTAATAAAATATTTTACAGTTCCAGTAGATTTCCTTTGATTTCCTCTTGGAATTTCTGTACTATACACTCATATTTCATTTCCTGAATGAATTTCCTTTTTTATTTCAATTGAATTACTAAAATATTTTCATCGGTATTATGATGAAGTTTCCAGAAGTACAATGATATTTTATTATAAATGCAGTAATAAATGAATAATAATTAATAATAAATTAAACTATGATTTTAATTGTTAGTTGAATGTGAGTGCTAATTAAAAGATTTGTGCCGAATTGATTAAAATGTACCCGTGCAAGTTATTTATACAAACATTGCAATCAATTTATTTGATATTTTGTAATTTTAATCCAATAATAATAATAAAATGTAGAGTACAATGAAGATGAAGAAAACACCTATCATTTTGAATTTTTTTTATATGAAGAAAAAAAACTAATAATGGAAGAGTGGAAAATTTAAATTTAAAATGGACTTGTCCATAGTTTTTAATCTAGTTGTGAATAAAAACTAACAAACATGTGTTTTTTTTTTTCATTTTCTTCAAACTATAAGAATTAATTTAATAGAAATTTCACTTTGAAATTTAATTGATTTACTGGTATTTTATCTAATTGCAGTTAAAATGTACATTATTAAGTATATATACGAGTAATATTTGAGTATCAGTGGCGATTAGCTTCATATTTGTTCATAAACATCTTACAAAAAGGAGATCTTTTTAAATAGCACCCGGCCATAGAAGTATTGGTAAGCGTACATGACTATGTCAGTTAATCATTGAAATGTTTTTAGAGTTTTACACTGTATAACGTCGTAAATGATAGACTGTTTACGATGGTTTTACCAAACGAAAACATATGGAAAACGGAAATGATGAAAAATTCAGCTATTGAATGGAACTGTAAAGTAATTTATTGAAAGCAGAATGACAGGAGAAAAACAGGGTTGAAAACAGAATTAGCATGATGTTGGTTCAGATGTTTTGGAAATGATTCCGCAATTAATGTCCTTTAAAAGCTTGGTTGCTACTCCGACAACTTTTCAGGCGAAAATTTTACCACTGTATATATGCGTACAAGAGAATGTTCACAGGAAGAACGACAATAAAATGATTATTAGATTTGTAAATAAAGCTAGATGATAATTAAAGTCCTTGATTCTAGGACAAGATTTTGTTTAACCCGTAAAAGCCGACAGAAGTTGATAGAACTAGATAGAAATAGGGAATAAAATACATATAGCAATAGTATCAGATGACATTAAATTGGCAGAACCAACTCTTTATTTCGCAACATGGTAAGTTTTACGTTTATTATAAATTTGCGACAGAAAAATCTAGAAGAATTCTAAAGATAAAATGCCGTCTGCAACTGATAAGGATTTATTTAAGCAATTTCTCAAAATGTGCATACATCTTGTTGTCATTGGCAGATTTCCATTCTGATAATGGACTAAAATGGAAATAGAACATTACAAAAGCGACTAGTGGTAGGTTGTATAAAGCCAGTTGAACCCTTATTGATTCTTTCACCGTCCCTTCCGAATTTTAAGCAGATATCATTCAGAAGTAATCAAAATTATTGGCAACAATCAGAGCCAACAGCAATTTTATACTTCTACAAGTTGCCACTGATAATGATTTTATATGTATGTACATATTATGTATATACATATGTACATATAATTTTTTTAAAAAATGTTAACATACAAGTTATTTACGTCAATTTCTAATTTATTGCTATTAATATTAAAAAAAAAAAAAAATTATGATCATCTTCATTGGATTTTAAAAAGCTGCAAATTAAATGATCATTGCAAGTCATCGTATACAATGTATATATATGTATATAATATTGTATGTCGAATCAAAATAGAAATAGATCGGATTCAAGTTCTTATTCTACGATATTTTTGTGTTTTAAAATATTATCAAAAGATAATAATAATTTATAGTAATTTATTTTATATAGTTTAAGTAAAAACATTCAAAAATGTATGAAGCACACATTCAGACAAAAAAAAACGAATGTCTTTAACTCGGAAACTTATATTTATCAATGAAGTTCACCTATCTTAATACCAGTTGCATTTTTTCTTTTTTGCTTCTGGTTTGAACTTGCTACCATAATATTCCATGTTCTTTTTTCTTCGATTACCCCTATAGCTATATTTATAATAATAATCAATAAGTCAATGTCAGTCTAGAATTTTAAAATAATCAAACATCTATAGAGAACTGACAAAAAAAATAAGCAAAACAAAAAATAAAATTTATTATCACATAAATTTATGAATGATTAATTTTCTTAGATCAATTTGATTTGAACAACGTACAACTTATTGAAAATCATAAACAAGAAGAGTAGAATAAATTGTTTTTTTTTTTTGAGTGTATCATACAAAATGTATGATAATGTATAGTTGATAATTTAATGGAAATTCTATTGAACTTGTTACCTATAATAAATCAGTATAGAAAATTGCATTAGTGAAGAAATTTTTTTTAATAATAATTTACACATCAATAATTTTTTTTATTTTTTAAGAAAATAGCATATAATCAAGTTAATTTTAAATAAACATTTTAGTCTGAAAATATAGTTATTAAAATTTATTCATCCTAAAGGCGGGTTTTAAGTGATATAGAAAAAAAAAAATCATAGCAAAATGAAATTACAGAATTTTTTATAATTGGAATTTAGACATTGCAAATTGAGTTTATAAAAAGCATTTAATGCAGAGTTGTTTGGTATGAGATCTCATTTCGAATCGAATAAATATAATTAACATATATTGGGAGGTTTTCTTCCAACTACATTGTTTCTAAAAATTACTAAATTTTTGAACATCGACTTTTGAACATGATCGTTAGAAATACTACAAAAATCGGAAAATGAGGGAGTTTTAAAAATTTTTAAAAATTCAAATATCATGTTAATTATAATTGTATTTCATAACAAAAATATTTAACAACACAAATAATAATAATTGTATAGAATTAATATAACGGTTTTAGTTTATTTAACCAACAACTGTAAATCTGCTTATTAAGGTAGTAAATCATAAGCCTATTACTGTTTATTATAAATTCCGTAAAATTTTATAAAATTTAATTTCTAGTATATATGGAGAAAATATGGTCTACCATTAATTTTTATCATAATTTCCATAAAGTCTATAATATTCTGGTTATTAAAATGCATTTATTATATTGCATTAAAATTTCTTTAATGCGTGAATTTCTTTTAAAAAGTTAATCACATTCTAAAAAATATATAAAACATATAGAAGAAATACATGTATATAAAATGTATAGAAGAGATAGTGACTATTTAAAAAAAAAATTTTTAATACAACAAGTTTTAAATTTAAATGAAAAAAGAAGAGAAAATAAGATGATTTGTGGGTAAGTGTTTAATATTATTTGTGTATGCATATATGTGGTACTCGTATAGGTACTGTACAATATCGTCAAAGAAATAACCTACGTTAAAACTGAATTTATTAAATAAAATAATAGGCAAAATAAATATAAACCAAAATTCGGTTATAACACAAAAGGACGGTACATACCATTGAAAGAGTGAAAGAATGGTACTGAGTGATAATGTATA
The DNA here is from genome assembly GCF_029603195.1 of Condylostylus longicornis. Lineage (NCBI taxonomy): Eukaryota > Metazoa > Arthropoda > Insecta > Diptera > Dolichopodidae > Condylostylus > Condylostylus longicornis. The sequence continues at coordinate 345,601 of NW_026577989.1, forward strand.
AAATATCAGATATAGTTAGTCCGAAATGCTAAAAAAGAAGTGTGATTTATTCGTACTTGTTAAGCAAAAATATACGCATAAAATTCTAATTTGCAAAATTTGACGTGGACATCTTGACGTTAGAGGAAACGAAGGAGCAGATATACTGACAGACGGGTCGCTTTGTGGGGTCGGTACCCATATGGCCGCATTAAACCAAGCAAAACGTGCTAAGAAGCAAATAAAGAAGAAAAGGCTTGAACTATGAAAAACACTTTCAGCGTTTCGGCAAATAAAAAAGCTTTTGGTTAATTACAAGCGAGTGCGTTTTAAGGTGATCATGAAAATGCCAAGGAATCATGTGATAACTTTCACGGATATCCTAACAGGACACTGAATTCTCAATAAACAACTAATGAAACTGGACTTATGTATTGAAAAATATTGCATATTCTGTTGGGAAGGGAAGGAGACTTTGTTTCACCTTCTCAGTAGATGTCAGGCTTTGATCCATAAGGGAAAGGACAGTTTGGGAGGATCTTCAATGGCAAGAATATCGTTGTGGGTAAATTTCCCGAAAAAGTTGTTGAAATTCAACAGGAATGTGATATTCAGGAAGGTATTGAAACAAGACATTGTTAGCTCAATGGGGGCACAATAGATCTTTCATATCGCAGTGCAACATTGCTCAAATTTACTCTTACCGTAACTGAATCTTTTGTTTGCGTATGAAATCCTACATTATGCAGCAGTAAAAGCTGACCTATAAATTTAATATTAAGAATTTTACATTTACATGTTATGTAAAATTCTACTATAGCTAAGCTACTTCTCCAGCATTCTCGACTACATACTTATTTGAAAACAATATATTTTAAGCATTTAATGAACATTTTTACGAATACATACTTTTTGTGTTATTTTAGATTTTTAATGGATCTTATTTCCTTCGACTTAATTTTACTTGGTACATTTTTCATATTTTTTAAATACTATAATACTTTTTATCACTTGTATACGGCAATTATTTTTAATATAACTTTTTAAAAAAAAGTATTTTATTTAACTTTTGTCGTCTACTAATTGCCATTATCATTTTTGATATCTTTGTATATTTACCAAAGAATAATTGGTGCAGCAATTTAACATCATAAACAGAACAGTGGAAATATAAATCAAAAAATGTTAAAGTATAGCTGGAATTGAAGACTCTAAGAAATTTACTCTAAGTAATTAAAATACTTAAATTATGTATAAAATTTTAATGTTAAAATCATTTATCATTTATATTTTGCAATAACGATGATTTTGTTGTTAATTGTAGATTTAAATTGTAATTTAAATCTTCATTTCAAAAAATCCAGGATTATAATTTTAGATTTAATAATTTACGAGATATTTATTTTAGAATTTCTTCTCATAATTAAACTGGTACAAAATCACATTATCTCAATTTTCTTTATGAATGTACTCTTATATGAAATTTTAATCTTCAGTATTTTTGATTTCAAAATTGTAGAAATTCAGTGTGTCAGTATGTTTTTTACGTTTGATTTCTTCTAATATTATTTTTACTAGCACAACTTTGTTTCAATAATTCTCTAACTAACTGTTGATATTATAGTAATTTTAGAAAAAAAAATTAAGACCCAATTAACATGATAAACACATTAACGTATATGTAGATGGAAAATTTTAAATTAATCGCTTCAATGATGGCTCTGATTTTTCATATTGTAAAAACAGGCTTGCCTTACCATAAATACCTAAAAAACAAAGTAGGTACTTGTTACATTTTCTTGTTATTTTAATTTCAATTTCTAAATTTATGATGCACGATATTAAAATATTAATCATAATTATAGCATATATGTATATTGAAAATAATAATAACATAAATTTGTAAAAAAAATTTCACGCGACCTCACATGCAATTCAAGTATGTAAGTACTACTTATATAAAAAGAACAATCCTATACAATAGATACAAGACTAAATATTTGTAACAAATATCATAAATTAAACTTAATATCAAGATTAAATTGACCTAGTAAGGTGCACTGTTTTATTTTTCTTCCCTCTTAATAATATCTAAGACAAAATAATATATTGTATGCAACTTGCACAAAAAGTCACAGGAGAAAATAGAAACAAAATACTAAAACATACTATATAACTGCATTGGTAATGAGAGAATAATGAAAAAGGAGAATTATTCGTTACATATTAGGGATGGAAACTTTGATACTATTGTAGCAAATTGAATATTTTCATAGAAGTAAATTTGTATGGTGGTACGGAATACGTAAAATTCAAAATAGTTCTTGTGTTACGCCGAAAAGATGGATTACAAGACTATAATTTACCGGCAACTTCACATCCAATTGGAATATTGCAAATTTTTAAATAAATTAATAATTTTACTATAAACTAAAATTTAAATCGTAACACGGAAATGATGTAACGTTAATTAACGTTAATGCTACGTTTGATTTAAAATGAGTAGATGCTTTAGAACTTAGAAAACGTCCAAGGTATCCAAGAAAATTCCAGCGAACTTCCAAAAATAAATAAGTCTTGTTATAGTTAGATAATTTTTTATCCCAATATAAGAAGTGTTATATAGTGTATTTATAGTATTTCGATTGCTGACAGAATTTCTCAAATTAAAATTCATTCCAATTCACAAACGTGCACAAATTTAAAAAAAAAAAAAACACGCAAGAGCGAAATCATTAATATTGAAAATTTTACTTGCAACAATAACAATAAACAAAATGTAATTGAAATTGCAAGAAATTGCCTAACACTAACGTTCTACATGACAGTAATATACATGTATGGATAAAGTATGATTGTTATTATAATTTAGTACATATTATAAAAATGGTTTGGTACGTTCAGAAAACTTAATGTTGTACTATAAAAATTTTTTTGAATTTCCATCACTGCTACACATATACGAGTAATAATAATAATAATTGAGAAGAGAAGAATTAATAACATAGTGTGTGCGAGTAGGTTAAATTGTGAGCTTGAGACAAAATATACTAAAGATTTTCATATTAATATTTAAATTAAATCAATTACTCTTTAATTTGTATGCAATTGCGTTACGATTTCTTCCGGGCTGATAATATTAAGAATAATAATAAAAGAGAAAATTAAACTAAACAACTTTTCAACTAAATTTTACATATACACTTTTAAATTATTTAGATCATCTCTTATATTCGCATATGTTTAGGCGGCAATGGTTCCGGTAATATTGAATAAAGAAATATTTAAAAAAAACGCATATGATTAAAATAATTTTTTCTTATATCTAATAATAAATATGGTAATGAATTTTTTAATAAAATTTTTTTAAATAAATTTAATTTTAGAATTTTGTTTGTTTTTTTTTTTATTGAAAAAAAGTTGAAGAGAAAGTTGTTAAAATTGGTCTGATGATGGAATATGTTTTATTAGCTTTTTATAGTTTCATAGATCATTAATAATGCAGTTTTGAGAAAAAAAATTTATTTTTAATCAAAAGTGGTTTTCTTAATTAAAATAAAATTTAAAAAATATTCAAATTAAAAGTGTATTTTTCTCTTTTCTAATAATTTATTATTTATTAACATTAACATATAGTTAAAGAGCATATTATATTTGTATGTGTGTATACAAAAATTTTTTTTAAAAATTATGTTTAATTGACCAAAAATATATGGAGGAATCGTGTAAATGACCTGTTTATAATAATTTACTTACTGCGCTCTCATATGAATATTAAAGTGTTAGTTGCGTTTTAAATCTGCATTAATTTTGGAAATTCGCGTTTAAAATTTTTTTAAATGACCTCTTTCTCTGTATATATATGTATGTATTAAAATATATAGATTAAAAGTGAAAGAAAAAATTTATACAATTAAATTTATGATTTATTAAGAAAATTAACATAAAATATAAGGATAAAGTGGAGGAAAGTAAAATTTCCTGAATTAAAAATTTTGTAATAACTCTAATTTGCCTATTATAATTATGTCAAATATAATAATTATATATATACATAGCTTAACAAGTTACGTATTATACAGAGACTTAAAGTCAATTTGAATTTTCGAAATTTGAAGTATAACTCCGTTAAATAGGATTTGAAAACCTCAGAACAAAGGCTTTCTGCACCGTTGTAAAGGGAATATAAACTTTGGTATTAAGGAGTCGTCTGTGGTATGAATATGTATGTATATATATTCTTGCCCAATGTAAAATTCTGCGTTGATTTATCCTTGTTCGTCTGTCCATCCGTCCATTCGATCGCACAATAACTCAAGAATGAATAACACCAAACCTCCACAAATGGTTTCTTTTTTTTCCAAGGACAACTCCTACTTCATTTGAATCTATTCGAACAACAGGTTCGGGTAGCCGCCATACCACTCAAATATTAATATATTTTAATTGAATGCCATACAAACATGAAATTATGCCATACAAACATGAAATCTATTTCTAAATATTTCAAAAACAAGTTATTACGATTAAATTTTCAAGGTGCCAGGTGAAATTAGATCGTCCGAAACATTCTTACTTGGTTTTCTTAATTTTTCGATTCACTTTAATAGTTATAATTAAGTAATCTAATAGAAAACAGTAATGATGTCTTCAGTTGATGAAATCTTCAGTTTTCCGAATTTTTTAACTAACTGTTTGAGCAATTTCCATGAAAAATGAAATTATACTAATAAATATTAAACAAAATTCTTATTAACCTACATACATTTCTCTTTTTTATTAAAAATCTTAGAAATCATTATTATCATAACATCAAAGAGTACTATAAATAATAATGAACTGTTAAATATTAAAATCTTAATATAAAATTTTTAATCATATTATAAGAAATCAGTGTATAAGTATCTGTAGACATTAAAAATAATAACCCCATTAATGAAATGTTATAAAGCATTTATTTACATTCACATACATATATATGTACATATATGTATGTATTTATTATGATAATAGTTTAACATGACTTATGCGTATAACAATCTAACTGCTTACAACCATTATAATTTTGTTCTGCTTCTTTCTTTTCCAACATGCTCACATATCTTTATACCTATATTGGCAAATCTATTGGCAAATGTACAATCATACAACAACATATATGTAGTGTATTGTAATAAATTTTGCAATAAAACTTGCTCAGATTTTTTTTTTATTACTAGAAAGTTCTAAATTTTTATTTTTATGTTATAAGAAAAATTGTGTCAAATCTATAATTCTATTTCATATTACGTGTGTATGTTCTTAAATTCACTTTAGTTCATTAATGGTAAAAAGAGTATATTTTTTATATAGAACAGGGATGGTCAACTTTAATCTCAACAAGTTGTGAACGAATTATGAATTTCGAAAAGACAAGGAAAATTTTTGAACAATAAAATGTTCGAATAAATTTCTTGGATAATTTTATTTGGAGTTCGTCCACAAATCACAGTTGAAATACACTTAATATAAGATAGGAGGCGCTCCGGAATTTCTACTTTTTTTTGAATCAGAACGTGATATTCTTTTGAAATGAGAAGATCGTTAATAACTCGGTTCGTTCATAGTTTGTAAAAAATTCAAATTGTATTCTTCAAAATTTTTTTTATGTGTCTACCGAATATTAAAAAAAAAAACCCGACAGCCTGAATATTAATGTACCCTCTGCCACAATGTTTTCAAAAATTTTTCCAACTGTGGCGTATCACGGTCATGTAAGAGAACTATCCCAAAGTTCGAAGTTATTCTAACAAGTCTCGCCAATCCTCAACACCTTTTCCAGCTTCTTCTGTTCCTTGCGTATTTCTACTACTAACAATTTGATATATAATCAATCGGTCTAATCATAACTACCTAAACCTTAGCACCTTCCTTTTCCAAAAAGCATTAATTTTTGAGAAGAATATAAAGAGAAAATATTACTGAAACTTCTTGAAATAATTCTCGTCAAAAATATTTTTTTTGAACTTATTTAAAAGTATTCACAATTTTTGTGCGGCTCGCGAATCTCTGTTATTATTTTGGAACAATTTAAAAATGTTTTTTCACCGAATCTGTTTACGTAAGTTAAAATTACACATGCGTATAAATTTGAATGAGCATTTTAAATAAGCATTCAAATTTTAAAAAGTTTTCTATACCACAATGGTTTGAATAAACATAATAGACTCGGTAACATTTTTGACAAAATACCATTTAATTGTGCTAACCAAAATGACAACCAATTCCACTTTTCGTTTGTTGTTTTGTGAATGTTTAAAAAGCATATTTCAATATAAGGAAAATTTTGAATTTCAGATGAAAAAAAAAGAATATTAAATTCATGTTTGTAACTGGAATTATTCAAGCAAAACTAACATTTTAATAACCAGTACTCCTGACATAGTTCAACTTTTAAACATTTATCATTTCAAGCCTACAAGATAATGTTTAATGGTTGCAGAGGAATATGGAAGAAAAAAAAATTACAAGCATTTTATAAATACACAAGAAATGTTTTAATGAATTATCAACTTTTATATAAAATTTATATATGTATCTAACGTTCAGGCTAAAAATTTTATCTTGAGTGGTAAGTACATATAGTATGAATGTATGTAAAACAAGTGACAAGTTTCACGCAACAGGTTTCTATTATTAATTTTGCTATTTTTCTTTTACTATTTTATTGCCTATTTATTTTTGTTCTTTTAGTTTTTTGGTGTTAAAGTTTTAAAGACAAAATATAACGAGGCCAGAGTAACTTGAGAGTTATTACCAGATTAGAATGCATTTTTGTTGAATAATATTTGAAATATGGAAAGCATTTGAATTATGCAAAAATATGGAAAGAAAATTTAATACGAATCGAAATTGAATTTGGAATGCGTAAAAGCGTAAAAACTGCTCCTTTTTCTGGCGGCCCTATGCACGAGTAAGTATAAGTAAAAGCGCAAAAGTTGTATCCTTCATTCGCTTCTTTATGTAAAGACTTCAGTTTATTATAGAATCTAAAATTAATCTCATGTATTTAGACTGATTGTATGATTGATGAGAGAAAAGCCTCATTTTATCAAGTTTTGGCGGAACTGTACTTGGTATTCTTTTCCTTTCCTGTTGAAGAGTACAACCTCTGTTATATATAGAGATTCATTGTCAATCCGCAGCCAGCAAGCGAGTTGATCTTAAGCACTTATTGAATGACCCTCTTTAGGGCATGGAGATACCACTACCAGAGATAGCAACTACCAGGTTTCGGCATAAACGATTATTTTGTAATTTTCCTGTCCCAGACGTATAAAAAGTTGATTCACCACAAGATTCCAAAGAAGAAGAAAAAAAACACGTCCTGCCCTAGGAGAGTGCCCTTTCCGAAAAATCGTTCGATACACCAAAATTTTATACTTTATGATGATTTTCGCTAAAAAGTTTATTTAGTTACAAATATTTTATAATCAACAAAAAATTAAACCTTTTGTAACCTTATTAATATGTTCCGACCAGCTGTTTTTTTTTTGCTTACCCAACTCTTATAAATTTAATACCAAATTAATAACACCTTTTATAAGACAAGTTGGCGGGCATGCATGTAATCAAAAGCGCATAGTATAAGAAAATTTAGTTCAATTTATAAGGAAAAAAAAAATATTACGAGATAAAATAATAAAATAGGAAAAAATTAAATGGAAAACAAGCAAAATCAAAAATAATAAATAAGCATATAAAAAGTGTGTCGTCCAGACAAGTTTGCCACCTTACATAGATTTTCTGTAAAAAAAAAAAATCTTTCCAAATGAACAAATTAGAGGAAATTTTTAATGGACTTTTTTTTTTGTAACATGCATATGAGTGCGAATGCATGTATGTATGTCTGTATAATTTATTGTATAATTTATTTCTATTAAAATGTCCTCAACATAAATTTACCTATAATGCAAAATTTCATATTAACGGTTAAATAAACTGCATAAAAGTACATTACGTAAGCACTTTATTTCGTAAAATAAATGCAGACACTATTATAATTGAAAATATATAAAAATTAACTGGTTATAAAATGAACATTTTTCATGTTTTCTTATGTCTATTTTATATTATTTGCATTTCCTGTTTTTATTATTATATACTTACATACCTATACAGTAATATTCGGTGTTACAAGAAATATGCGCACGCCATAAATTCAAGCTCTCTATAAACTATACTCAAAATTAACATTAATTAAATTTTTTTAATATTCCTTCAATAAAAATTATTAAATTATAAATTTAATTATATTAAATAAGTAATAATTATTTTTCTTATGTAATTTTTTAAGTAAAATATTTCTAAAACCTACATGAATTTGATATTTATTTTTACATCTACATATATGAAAATATAAATATCAATATTGTTTTGGTTTTGATAAATTTAGTCAAAATCTATTACTTATTGGATTATTATTCTTCCATGTAATATGTACAGTTCGATATTTACGAAATATTCTACAATTTTAAAGATGTGAGGAATATTGACGACATCCCAGAGTTTCTGTGGAGAAAGTTCTCGCAGAGTACAGATCGTACACAGACGCAGAACTGAGTAATGTTACAATTGTATTGGTATCGGTTTTTTAGATGACGGATCTCAGGTTCGAACCCTGATAAGGTGACAATTAAAAAATTGTACTGAATATTATATGCATAGCTTAATATTCCATTACTGTAATTTGGAAAATTGTTATTAAAATATAATTTCCATAATATTAAAGCTTGTTAACTCAACTACTTTCAGCCAGCCAATTGTTAACTCAATGATTAACGAAATTACAGTATGACTCTATTATGACGTCTTGCAACAGCTGAATACTCTGTATTAGGGCGAAAAGACGGGTAGAGGTGAAAAAGAAGAAAAAAAAAACAAACTATGTGATATTTTGAATAATTTTTACCTTAACAAACTCCGAAGCAAAGACCTTTGAAAAAATATAATATTTATAATAAAGGGGTACAGGTAGTTTTCCAAATAATCAATAACAGTTTTTCACTTAAATCTTTTATATTCTATAACAATAGAAATAACTTTATGAATAGTTTTGCATACTAATATAGAAAAGAATTTGAGCATTATTAAAATTTTTTTTCCTAACCAAGTCGATTGTATTTCTGTTAATTTTTAAATGTTGTATTCTTACGGATAAAACTCGAGTCAATAACCCGTTGAAATTGTAATCACCTATCTTTAGAATAATAATAATTTTATCAAAATTATTGATTATTTCCTGAATTTTATAAAAATTATTTTTGCTTTAAAAAGCAATACAGGTGCCAATTATTTACTAGATGCATGTATGCATATATATATATTTTACGCATATTCTACTTAATAATTATTTAAGAATTTTTGAGTGGGAAATCAAGAAGAATCCGATATTTTTAATTATCTTGATTGTTAAATAAAAATTTTAGATAAATGATAAAAAATTTCATTCTCACTATAATTGTGAAAATTTTCTCATTAAATATTTGATTTATATATTATTTTCGCATGAATAGTAATTATAGAATAGTAATAATATAATTAACATATATGCTAATTAATAATTACAAGTATGTTAATGAGTCCAAGACGAAGTATATGCTGTCAGCAAGCAAACTTGCCACTTTCCATCATATTGGCCAAAATATTACTGTTGATACATATAATTTTGAGGTAGTTAAGGAGTTCATTTACTGGGAAGCAATGTAAACTCTGCCAATGACATCGGTGTGGAGGTACGACGCAAAATAGCTCTGGCGAACCGCTGCTACTTTGGTTTGCGAAACCAACTGAGTTCAAAACTCGTATCCAGAAGCACTAAGCTACAACAGTCTTACTTTATGGCACGGAAGCTTGGACATTGTCTAGGACAAGTGAGCAGTGCCTTGTTGTTTTTGAGTGGAAGATTCTTCGTCGCATATTTGGTCCTATAAATGAGCGAGGGGTGTGGAGGTCGAGATATAACACCGAACTCTACGAGTTGTACCAGGACATGGATGCAGTCAGCAAAATCAAGGGACTACATTGGCTGGGCCACGTTCAACGAATGTCCTCTAACAAGGAGAGTTTTCCAGTCCAGACCCGAGAGAACAAGACATCGAGGCAGATCGAACCTTCGGTGGAGAGACGAAACAACGGCGGATTTAGAAAAATTGGGTATCTTCAACAGGAGGGGAGCCGCCCAGGACCGCGGTGGATGGAAGAAAATATTGAGTCAGACTCAGGACCTTCATGGTCTGTAAGGCCTAATAAGTAAGTAAGTAAAAAAAATAATTACAATAAAAGAGAAGAAAAATAAATGCACTTTGATTAATTATCAAATCCCAAAATAGCCTGATAAAATAACGTGGCTTTTTAAATTGTTTTTATTTAGTAATATTGTTTTCCTTTTTTATTTTATCTATCTCTCTTCTTCTCCCAATTCTCCTTTCCCTAGTCTCCTCTTCGTCATTCATATTTGTTCTTTTTTCCCTATCTATCCTTTCCCGCTATATCCCTCTCTCTCGACACCTTTCTATTTCCTTTTCCTTCTCTCTCTTTATTTCCTCTTCATCTCCCACCTCTCACCACCACCTTTCATCTCCCTCTTTCCCCGTGTTTCTCCATCTTTCTTTCATCCAATTTCTCTTTTGCTCTTTCTCTCTCGCATCTCCCACTCTCCCAGTCTTCCTTTCCTTCAGTCGCTACATCTATACATATATCGGGTGTTATAGACCAAGGACAATACAAAGAATACATAGTGTTAAAGTATTGAATTGTCATCGAGAACTAATATGTGCATAAAATTTAAGAAAGATTTGGCATTTAGAAGTGACCGAAAATTTATTTACAAATTTTTACCCAAACAGACAAAGACGAAAACAAGTTAAGAAAACTTGAAAATATAAGAGAATTATATATAAAATTTTTCTATAATTTTATACAATCACTAAAATAACAAACACTTTAATTATCTTGGTTTTCTTCTATAGTTTTAAATTCTAACTTTATAGAAATTAGTACTTAATTTCACACAAACAAACATAATAATCACCTCTAACAGTTTTTAACCTCAAATATTTGGAAATGTGTAATTTAAACCATAATTTTCATCACAATGAAATATTTTAATTTTACCCGAATCATTTGAAATTAACGCAGAATCTTCCTATTCTTCCTCCTCTCATTAAATTTGAAATGACCTTGCAATATGCAAAAAAAAAAAAAAAAATTAAAAACGAACAACGAAAAATTGAAAACAAAGAGAAACAAATGCACATTATTTTTTTCTCTTGGTTTTTTTTTTTATTTATAGGTCATCTACTCATCTCCCTAGTGGTTTCGTAGAATTTAATTCCAAACACATTAATCTTTTAAAGATAAAATTGAAAAACCATTTCCTCTTCAAAGCATAACCGCAATAGTATATAAGGAGAAATAACAATAAGAATAACAGCAACAAGAGAGTTAACAAAATATAACAAGAAGTTTTCTCATATTAAGAAAATATAGGTTAGTAATAGCATAGCAATTGCTGTTCTTCAAATCGCTTTTGCGTTTCTTTTCTTTTTTTTTTGCTTTACCACTGGCATTTAAACCATGTAGGCTTTAGTAATGTTATAAATTACGATTTTCTTTTTCTTTTATATTTTGTTTTCGTTTTTTCTGAATTTTTTTGTTTTGTTACTTAAAATGCAAGAAATTCATTATAAATGCAATGCATTAATTGCATGCATTCTTGATTTTTATGTTATTGAATAAATGCAACAAGCGTAAAGACAGTAACCATTGCTATAATAGAAGAAAACAGAAAAAAAAAAACAGATTGTTTACATATGAAATCGTTATTTTTTACATTATATTATTGATTATGCATACACATACTCACACACACACAATTATGCATGTTAAATAATTTGTTCTATATAAATTGCAAATTATTGCAAATATATAAATTGTATCATTTCATATTCGTACACGTATATGATTAACGCGGGATGGGCGGGGAATAACTCGGTATATGTAAAGCTTGTTTAATCAAGGATTAAATAAATAATTTTAGTTAAGTGTTTAATTAATGGAACACAATTTTTTGTTTTTTTTAATTCACTTGATTAGGTAATGAAATTTTTTGTTTTATGCTACATGCAAGAATTCCGCTGTTATATTGCTATAGTGTGGCTAAAAGAATTTTAGATGTAACCAAACCTACTATAGTCATATAATTCAAAGATTATAATAATTTGTAGAAATTAAATATAAGATTTAAAATAAATTGTAATACAGAGAAAATTTGTTGAAAAGCGGCAACAAAAAAATTTGATTTTGATCTCGATATATAGGATTAAAATATAGCAATAAATTGCTTTCAGATTATAATTATTAATTTATTTCATTTTATATTCTTAATATATAGAGAAAAAGTGCCTAGATATGTTCTTTTAATAATTTAAAATATTAGTGAAATTAATTATCGAAATTTTAATGGAAAAATTGTGTTAATCTTTCATAAGCAAATATATTTTACATTGTACTCAAATTTTTTGAAATTCAAGAAATTAAAAGAAGATGTTGGCTTAAATATATTTGATCTCATTTAATCGTAGAAAATCCGTAAATTATGATGGGTGTATTTATAGTTATCTAATCCTTGAATTATATTTATGCTTTTGAGTATAATATCTGGTACAATAGAGAAGCATTAGTCAAATTTTGACAATTTATAGATTAAAACTAGTAAAAACTCAAATTTATAGTTAAATAAACATACTTTGGCTGTTAAATAATATTAAATTAATTATTTTATGTCAAGAAATTCCAAGAATACTATAGAGGATTTCAGTTAAAAGATGTACTTATAGTGTTTTCACACTACTACATAATTATTATCGAAATTACGCTAAGAATTGTTAAAATTATTTTAAATTACATTATTATTATAGTATTGAATGATAAAAATCAGAATGAAATCAAATAAATTACCGAATTTTTTTCATTTTCTTTTTCTTAAGTAAAATTAATTTTTGATTACCCACACATATAAGAATTTTATTTCCTCTATAAAATTGAATCCGTTTCAACTTTCAATTATTGGAAAAACAAAAGTAGATCAATTGGACCACTTTTCTATCTAAAAAAAAAGGAAAAACATAAACAAATAAAAATCGAAGGAAAAAAAAAACTGAAAAGAGTATGGGAGTTATACAAAACAACCATAAGATTACCTAATTTAACCATTCTCACATATTTTTAAACATTTCGAATAAAGAAATTTTCAACATAATGTTAGCTTAAATTAAATATAAATATATTAAATAGATGAAGTTGAATTGAAAAAAAAAACAAAAATTCAACATGAGGTGAAGTTGAATTAAAAAATATTCAACATGTGGTGAATTTAAATAAAAAAATTTCTCTACATGAAATGAACTTAAATAAAAAAATAAAAAGTTCAACATGAGGTGAATTTAAGATAGAAAATTGATATGAATTTAAACTAAAAAAAAAAATCTTCAGCATGAATGGAAATTGATTTGAAATAAACATTCAACAAGAGGTAAAGTTTAAATGAAAATAATTCAACATGAGGTAAATTTAATATAGATATAGAAAAAAATTTTTAACTTGCGACTAAAATTTAAGTTATTGTTCTGATACAGAAATGATTCAAGCTCAATTACCCGAATTCATCACCATTCACGCTGAAATATACACTCAAATTCATCATTTCAAACTAAAATCAGAAAAAATTAAAACATTATTATAGAAATTTGAAATTTTATACACCATACATATATTTAAAATAGAAATCAGAAATTTTAATAATATTATAATTTATTGGAAAATCATTAATTCGATTCAGCTCAGTTTTAAGATTGCATTATTCACTTGTATACACTTTTAATGTGATAAATTGTGCTACACATTAAACAGGAGCAAGGAACTAACTATACAAACTTTTATATAAATATTTTTTTTTATGCATACAAATTCAATTTTTCTTGCGTATAGTTTATTTAATCTATACTGTGTGACCCCAATCTTTCTAATTTTTCGGCCTGATTTTAATATACAAGCAAAATAGAAAAGAAAAAAAAGTTTACTTTAATATTTCACCGTCCAACAACTTGATTTAAATGCACTTTAACTAGATACCAACTTGTTGTAGGTTGTTTAAAAAAAAAAAAAATTAATACATTCAATTTATTTTGTCGTTTCTTCTAGTTGTTTTTTGTCTAACATACTTAGTAAGTAAGTACATAAGTAGTTCACAAGTTGATAAATTCTTTTGCATCCAGTATCAATTTATCTTTCTATTTTTTTTTTTTTTTTGGATAACAAACAATCGATATAGATTACAATTTAACATGCGATCAAATGTCATTTTTGTTTTTGTTATTTTAAGATCGAAATATTTGTAAGAAAAGCAATATTGTGTATCTGTCACATACACACACGCATAAACATAAATGTTAAAATTGCAATATTCAAAAATTATGAATTCGAAAATCTTATATACCATATTATATAAAAATGTAATTGCTTTGAAAAAACAAGTTATTCAATTCAATTCAATAATAACCAATATTTCTACAAGACATCTGGGAGCCATACAGAATTTATATATAGAATTTACGTATAAGAAAACTAAAATCAGGCAATTCAATTTTGAAGAATTTGGAGAAAATAAGAAAAAACGGTTGAACTCGGATAATAACCTAGACTTTAGTTGAATAAATTGATACGATTTCGAAATAAAATTGGATTCCGTGTAAAATTTCCTATGCATCAGAATATACTGCCGCCTTCAACAGAATTGTTAACTCTCTGGAAGTTTTTCATATGAAAGTGTTTATTGTAATAGCATAAATATTACAATGAGCACCCTAGTTCTCAGCCAACGGTATATTAATTGTTCTCAGAATTTTAGAATTTTAAATTTTTTTTGAGAATTTTATTAAAATTTTGAAGAGAAATTAGCCGGTATATTTTGTGTTTTTCGAAAATTGTTAAGTACACCTGGATTGGAACACAAAATACAATGCATATACAATGTAATAGTGCCATTTTATTTGGTTCCGATTACCGTAAAGCAACACAACATTCTAAGACACAAAATTTTCTCATTTTTAATAAAAAAAAAGGAGTTGTTTGTTTTTGATTCTTGCACATACATACTAGCTATTTCAGAACGTATCTAAATATGAAATAGTTGTAGTATTGAAAATTTTTGAATTTTCAATTGAAAAACACAAGAACCAAGATTATTTTCTATTTATACAAAACTATATATGTATGTACATATATAAAAATGACCTAAATGTTAAAATTATTTGTTTTCTTGTTCAATTATAAATTATATTTATTTATTTAAAATCAATATTATTTGAAAATTTAATTAAATTTAAAGAGGCAAAATTTTATTAAGAAAAACTAGTTTATATATATACATATAAATACATAGATGTATATGTAAGTGGAGCAAAAAAAAAAATGTTTTTGCTTTTCAAGTCAAAAGAATTGGTTAGTTGAATTTATTATTGTAATTTTTAGAATATACAAGACAGGATTTATACGCGTAAAAAAAAAAGAGGAATCAACTAGTTTTTATTTAGGACAAAATATTCATAAGTTTTCGTAACTTGTATATATGAAAAATTCAAAATAGAAAATTCATTTAACCTAGAAAATGAAATTTTCTAATGATTTGTGAAAATTAAATGTCCTTATTCTCAGACAAACACTATAAAAAACACATTTTTAATGTTAATTTGTTTGTACAATTTCCATTGCTATGTTAAAATTTTAAGGATGTCAAGTATATACGTCTTTCTTTCTCAATTTATAGAACAGTTTTGAAGAAAGAGAAATGTTATTTTGGTGTCGAAAAAATTCAGAATTTGGGTAAAACGAGGCATACTCGTAAGTGATTAATGTAAGAGAACTTGTTAATGAAAAACGTGATAACAACAAGTAAATTATTAACAGATTTAAATTATTTACAGATTATTTAAATACTATATTTTAATTATCTGTAAAATTGTAATTGATTATCAATTTGTTATGCAATTCACAATTTATTATTAAAAAATAATTTAAAATAACCACTTAAGAACATAATTTTTATATTTAGTTTTGAAATGTGTGAATTATAGTAGTGATATTGGTGTTGAGAACTTATAATGGTGCTAAAAAAACATTATTTTAGCATTGAAAAGAGGTTATGAGAGAAAATTTCAAAAGATGTTATAGTAAGTGCGGTAGTAAATTATTGAAGAATCTTGATTCTACGGTTATTTTTAATAAAAACAGTTATGAAGTGTGGTACATTTTTAATAAATAAAAGGTAAAAAAAGTTAATTTTGATCTTTACTAAAATTAAATTACCTGAATTTTTAATTAAAACAAAGAATAATATTCCGGATAAAATTAGAGCAAGAAGAATAGAAGCCCAGTCTTTTTAAATGAAAATTTTTCAGTCTTTTTGAATGAAAATTTTTTAGGCTTTTAAAACTGTAAATTACATGACATATTTATTAAATTTTTTTAACGCTCTTAGAGTGACTATGTATACAGGGTAGGATTCTTTCAAATAGGCGAATCATGTTCGCTTATATATATCACCGATATTTTTATACTATAAAAATCAGCATCCATTCAAAATGAAAGCAAATAATTAACAATCACTGGCTTCACTTTCAAATTAGCTCTTTAACAACCAATAAATCTGACTAATTCCATTTAGAATTGGATTCTAAAAAAGAATATATAATCTATGCAATTCTATATATATGAAATCGTAAATGATTCCTTAATAGTGTTACCATATATCAAACGCTTAACTTATTAACGGACGGTGCCTGTAGATATACGTAATTTTTATTCTGACTTCCTAGGACGGATCAGGCAGATTTAAATTTTTCTTTGAATTTTAGGTACGTTGCGAGTTAGTTTTTCTATTTTAAGTACATTACGTTATTTTTTCTTGTTGTCATTACTTATTGCACTATCTCCCTGTTGTACCTACAGCGTAATTTTGATTTTAGTATTTCTAAACAATTTTATAACGGTAAAAATGGCAAACTGCAAGTAATTGTTAGAAAACTTATCCGGAAGTGATGTTGAATTGGATAAAGATTGTTAATGAAATATTTAAAGAAATATAATTGATTTAAGAAAATTTTATTGTGGTTACAACGACATAGATCAATTAATTAATGTTAATTTAATTCTTTTGAAAAAAGCCTGGAAACTAAGAAAGACAGAGCAGATTGGGCCCCGTCCGTTAAATGTTACGAAATCAAAAGTGAGTAAAATTTTTTTATTATAGGAGTCTATCAATTTTTAATATGTAGTATAAAAATGTCATTGACCAAAAAAAATGTTGACTCCTATAATAAAAAAAAAATTTTTTTATTATAGGAGTCTATCAATTTTTAATATGTAGTATAAAAATGTCATTGACCAAAAAAAATGTTTCGAAAAATTTTTGCTTTTTTACATTTTTCTGAAGAATTTCAATTGCAATAAGTATAGATAAAGAGCACATATTTAATTTCAAATACAATAATAAAGATTTTGAATTTTTATTCTAATCTAATAGCTTATCAAAAATCGTAGTACATTTGCACCTAATGCAACGTATATTTAACGCAACGTCCCTCTTATACTAAGAAACACCTACTTAAAATTTGTTATTCACATTAATGTATACTTGGCATAATAGTTGCATTGAATCTCAATATTATTATGTCAGTACCTCATTGCGTAATATAGTATTTTCTTTCCGATAAATTCCATTTTTCATTCATTCATATTCAGTGATTGTTTTCTTTTATTAAAATTATTAAGTTTAACCATTGTTATTCTTATACTTTGTATTCAAACAAAATCTATACCTTAAGTTCCAATTACCAATTCATTAACCTTTAATTATATAGCCTTATAGTTCTTATGTATACTGCAAATGATTTTCGCCAAAACACTTTTAAATATTTTTTATAAAATTGTTTCAAGATTAAAACCTTAATTAACCGCTAATGAAAAGATAAAAAAATCCTTGACCATTAAAATTCGGAAAAAACGATGTGAACGAACATAAACTTCATTTAAATTTTAAACATTAAAATTATGAAAAGAAAAGAAAAAAAAAATGATTTTTTTACTAGATATTTTAATTTTCATAACAGCTTCCAATTATCACACATTTTAACCACATTTCAATTTTAAATTTTTGTAATTCAAGAAACAACAAATTAGATCTCACCAAAAAATTGTTTGAAACACGACGAAATATTAAAAAAAAAAAAAATTTAACCCTATAATTTTCGCAACGAAAATTTTTTTTTTCCTAAAAATGTCAAAAATTTTAGCGTAAATGTCAAATTTTTTTTTAATCTTTCAATTCAATTCTCTATAGTATTTCGAATATTTAGCAACTAAATGAAAACAAAATAAAAACAACATGAAAATTCACCAATAATAAAAATTGAAGAAAAAAAAATGCCTAAATACTAAGCAATCATTTTAAATTATCCAGTGAACTTGAAAGCCCAGTAGTAACACAATAATTATCTATTATTATAATCGGCTAAAAACGGATTCACGCTTCAATGTTTCGGAAGTTGCAAAAACAAAAACACATAAAAATCAAAAATAACACAAGATAATTTTTTTTTTTGTAAAAAAAAAAACAAATTTATAGGGTTTTTTTTCACTAATTGTTAGGTTAAAATTTACAATAAAAATTGAAATTAATAAAAAAGAAAAAAACTCAACAAATCAACATTAAAATTGTTTCATGATTTAAATTGTATAAAATTGATGAATCAGTGACGAATTCGGCTCGAATGTTTTCAATGCAATAAAAATGGTTTTTTATATAACAACAACATTCTTGACACAAGATTCGCGGGGTGCATTGGTATACTACATTAAGAATAGAAAATTCCTTTTATTTTGAATTGATAAATAATCTTTTACAATTAAAGTTCGGAACTCACAAGCAACGTCATTTGAAAGATGAATTTCGTATGTAGAAGATATTAAAATTTCCAAAATCAGTTTCGAAAAACCGAAATTGAAAATTATTGAATATTTATTCAATTATTATAGAAATTCATCAATATTATTCAATATTCGATTATTGAAAATTAGTCAATTGCAAATTTGAAATATTTGAAGGAAAATTGTTAGTAAATATTACAATACAGTTATTATAGTTATTTTACAGTTATTACAGTTACATTTACTATAACATATGGGACAACCTTTACCCTTATTAACTTGACAGCCTCGCCACTGCATAATATACTCTAATTATATATTTTTTATTCACGATTTAGATAAAAAAATCATTACAGAATTGTTTTCTATTTCAAACTATACCAAATAAATATTTTTTTGTACCCGTACGAACGTATGTTCGAAGGGTATATTAAATTTGCCTCACCGTTTGTAAGAAATAACGGTCTGAGATATAGACTCAAGTGTATGTTTTTGATTAGCATCGAATTCTGAGTCGATTTAGCTTTGTCTATCCGTCCGTCCGCCCATTTGTCCATCCCAACGATAACTCAAAAACTAATTGAGCTAAATTCACCAAATTATCACAAATGGTTTATTATAATAAGTGCCAGAACCCTATTTAAATTGGGTATGATCGCGATACTGGTTCGGATAGTTGCCATACAACTTCAAAATTTACTTGATTATATCTTAGAAATTATAAAAGTTGTGGTATTGAAATTTGGCACAAATAAATATATTGGAAGTTGCATGGCTCCTTCTGGTAGCTGCAATACAACTTTAAAAAGTTAGAAATTATAAAAGGTGTTGTATTGAAATTTCACACAAGTGAATATATAAGTAGGGCCGACGTGTTTGTTAAAAGTCGTTTAAGTTTCTTGGCTCTTTGTGGTAGCGCACTACTGAAATTATTCTCACATTGGATAACAAATTCGTACGGGTATCATAGAGTTGACACGGTCAACTCTATTTTTTCTCGTTTTATATAAAATAAAATGCAAAAAAAAGAAACCATATTGTTTACATCTAAGTACTATAACTATACAAACATAAACATACATGTGTACTATAAATCGATTACTATTTCATTCGAATAATGTCCAAATAAATTTTCGAATATAATAAAAATATCTACTTTGACTAAAATATGTTATAAATAGGTGCGCAGAGCACATAATTTAAGCAAGTAGTATAATAATAAAGATTAATATAAAAAATGAATGACGGCCACACCATAAAATATATTGGTATAAAAATTAAAGAATTTCATATTAAAATAAATTTAATATGAAAATGATTTTTATTGCAGAATTGTCTGCATTGTTGATATTATGGTATTAGGTTAGACCTATATTATTTAATAAATAATATAGGTTAGGCTTTAAAATTTTTAAATTACTTTAAATTAAATTGAATATTTTAGAATTTTTATGAAATATTTTTCATTTAAATCATGTCATTTATATTTGCTTATACCTGGGGATTATGTAATGTTCTTTTAATTATATAAGCTGAAAATTTTCATATGTATATGTTTATATAATGTACATATATACATATTAATTAAATAAGCAGATGATTGATTTGATTTTAATAATTATTTTAAAAATATTAAATAGGAAAAAAAATTTATTTCTAATCAAATTCTAATTAAATTTGTATTTTTTGATACAATTGTTTCGCCAAAAAAAAGTTTTTTTTACGGAAGTAATTTAGAAAAATTTTTAATAATAATTTCCGGATAAATTTAAATTTTTGTTATTTGAGGATTCACGTCCCGTATGTGTGAGAAATTATTATAATTAAAAAGTGATTCCTATACTTATATGAAATTAATAATTTTATCAAAATAGCAATCTACACAAAAATTTGTTATACACTGTAAAAAAATTTTTTTTAAGAATATTGTTGACAGATTAATTGAGTACTTGATTAAACATAAAATAATTATTAATTCGTTACTGGTTATATTAAAAATTTGAAAATATTAGATTTCGCTAGATTACAATGCATAATAATGAGGACGTAAAAATTCACTTCAAAGTTTGGCAATTGCAAAAAATTAACGGGACTTTTATAAAATTAAAACTTGTTTTATTTTCTAATTGTTGAATCTGCTGTCTAGCAACATTCACAGTCGTTAATGTTAATTGGCAATATTAAGTGCAGTGACGATAAAATCAAGTTATTTTTTTGCTGTTGCTTTATTTTATAAACGAAAGGACTGAAGATCTTTAGTTTGTTCTTTACAATTTTATGACAATATGCAATTATTATTTCAAATGTAATTAAATTAGAGATTTTAGAGAAATTCAGAGATATTAGAAAATTTTATGTTTTTCTATGCTACATTGTGCTTTTACTTTAATTAACGTACATAATTTATATTTGATTTGCATTGAAAAATATCAAAATTAAGGAATATAGAAGAGTGATTCTAAAACAGCGCAACACGATCACAAGTGTGACCGGTGACAGTATAAAAATATTTGCTCGATAATGAAAAATTAAAATTTTACAAAATTTTAGTTTGACTAATTTGATAGACGGAAGAGTATATAAGATATTTAAGGAGTATGCAGAAAATATAGGCCATTAAAACTTAAATTCTAAATATAAAATGTAAATTTAATTATAAAATTATTTATTGCAATAAAATGGACTTGCACTAATTATTTTAGTTTGAATGCTTAATTAATGTGTGTAGTACTTGCATAATATTTTTTCTAAATATTATATAATGCAATTTGAAAATCAAAGAAGCGGGACTCACAAAATCGTCGCCCAATAATTTTTGTATTCCCGTTCTCATTCATTTTGAGAAACTCTGGTATAAATTCTAGTCAAAAGAATCAAAAGAGTACATTTTTTATAATTTCAATAAGTGTTGGAAGTTGTGTAATTTTTCACTAATCTAAATATTCATATTTTAAAATTGTTAAATTAATTTTTATAGTCCATTTAAAAAAGTGTTATGACAGTAATAAATTAAAATATATTAAATTTTATTTACGATAATGATGTGTTGTAGCATAATACCGAACAAAAATATGATAATTTGCATAAAAATACTCTATAAGAAAATTTTTTTCGAATCGAATTTTGGAACAGAAATTTTAACAAAACAATATATTCCTGTCATAAATGGGAAGAAGTTCCATTTTCATTGTATAGCGACTTAAGAACAACCTAATTAATATTATTTTTTCCGAAAGTTTTCACAAAATTTTGTATTAGAAACCAATTATTCATTATAGAGTAAATTAAATCACAAATCTGGTATATAGCAAAAAAAAAAAAGCATAATCAATTCAATTTAGTTCACACTTTCTGTCGTCATATTCTTTGAAGACACAAGAAGATTTTATTTTAATTAAAAATATTAATATCAAATTTTTAACAATTTTAATAAAGATTAATACTTATGAATCCAAAATCAAATGAAAATTTTTAAAATTTAAGAGTATAATCGAAACACAAAAAAATAATTTTCTTGCAACTTCAAAAATGTAAGAAACACTTACATAATAGAGTAATGAAACACTTTAAAGAAATCAAACATTTTTGCTACATGAATTTTAAATTTTTGTACAAAAATAATTTAAAAATAATTTATAAAATTTATTTATATACTTTTTAATTATATAGTTCTATTAATTTAATTCATTTCAAATTACAAATTATTTGATTTCATACATGTCTGAGCATCATTAAGTTTAATCAAACTTCACCATATTTGCCAAAATCCAAATAAATGAATTTTATTCGAATTTAAAAAATAAAATAAAAAAAAACTCTTTAATTCCAAATTTTATGATTTTTATTTAATTTTACCGTTCTTGTTTATTTTTAATTCATAAAATTTAATTATTTTTGATATTAAAATTTTGTTTATTTTTTGGAATTTTTGAGTTTTTTAATGAAATACAAGTGAAAAAATTAATAATACTTTATTCAATTGAAATTCTTGAAATTTTTTAATTTTGTTAAAAATTTATTTAAAATTAAAGTTATACCATAAAGATTATGCAAATTTAATCTGTTTCTTTGCATAATTCCACTAATTTTAAAACACTTGTATTTTTAGTTTTTGTCTTTATTTAACAATTTTTTAAAATTATTTTCTTCATTTCCTGTACACCATTTCAATCAAAATTTTTGTAGTGTGTTTATTACTTATTAGTATACTTATATATTTTTTTTAAATTTAATAATATAGGTAGTAGTTTTAAGTATATTTTATATTCAAAATATTTAGAAAAAAAAATAGTGAAATTTTATAAGAGAAAATTGAGTTGTTCACATAAATTTTAAATTGCGTTCAAAATTAAATTCATTATGAAAAATTTTTTTCAACAAATTTCTGTAATTTTAATTAAAAGAAGGTTTCTGTATTAAAAAATGAAATTATTATAGAAATTAATAGATTTATAAAAAAAAAAACAATATTAATTCGTTACAGAGTAATTTTTTTTTTGTTTTATATAAGTAAACGAGATTTTTAAGCATCATGTAGAGTTGAAATTTTTTTTACAAGACCAATAATTTGTTAGTTCATGTAGAGTTTTTAAAAAAAATTTTTCAGTAGAGATATATATTAATAAAAATCTATTGTTCAATATTGTGTCTCGAGTTACGGAAATCTACTATATAATCGACTCATTTCAATAAAATGTATAAAGTAAAATACAACTCCAAATTGTGCTCAATAATATTTTCGAATATTTTAAAAAATATTCTCATTTTATTATTATTATTTTATTGTCTCATATGGTCTCTATTAAAATACTCAAAAAAAAAAATGTACAAAATTTTGAAGAATTTTAAAAGTAAATGTTATGTTAGTTTCAAATACATTTATGACAGTAACAGTACAATAATTAAAATATAATATGATAATTATAACAAAAAACATAAACGTCGGAATTATGGAAGAATTACGAAAGTTAATTTTTTGTGTTTCGAGAAAAACGCATTTGAAAATATATACGCAGTAATGTTAATTTGCAGTTACGGGACAAAATTTGCAACATTATTTAGAACGAAAATAACGTAACGTTACAGTTACGTGGGTTTTTTACAAAGATTGAGAAAATTCTTAAATTTTTCTGTATATATAATTCAAAACTTTCAAAGAAGCAGAGTTTCGCGACTATCTCATAAAATGCCGACGAATATGATAATTAAAAGTTAAATATTTTACAAATAGTCGAATCAAATTTCAACAAAAATTTTTGGAAGTATAATTGAAAATTTAAAGATTTGTGATATGAGAGGAGATAATTAGCATGATAGTGCTCTTCATTATTATCCATTTATTATGAGAATAAATACTTATTGAGTAAAATAGGTCTAAAATTGTTATCATTGTCATTTTTATCATAATACTGTTATATAAAAGGATTTTATTTCGATGTTACTTGAGTAAAAAGACTAAATTCTCTTTAAACCGACATGCCAATTAATTTTAACTTAATTGGCATGCCGATTTAAAGAAGCACATTTAAGTTAATTTAAAAAAAAAAAATATTTTAACTCATACTGATTTCCCTATATCTCATCCTCTTTTCTCTCTCTCCCCCTCTCTCTCTCTCTTCCTGTCCCTGGGATTTTAATTTATAATGTTTTTGAATGATGTAAATTCAAAAGTTTTCAAAATCTTTGTTCAAAGATGGTACCCAAATATAAAAATCATTTGAATTTTTTTTTTTTTGTGAAATTTTAATGAATCATTGCTTTTGTTTTCCAAACAACACCTTAGTTGTTTTTTAAAGGTTCTCTTGCCCTCAAAAAAAAAAAAAAAAGAGAAAAATCGAAAACGAAAATCAGGTTTGGTTTTAAAAAATTTTCTTTTCTTGCAATTTATGTTCCACTTTAATTATTTTAAGGCTTTTTTTTTTCTTGTCTTGTCTTTTTTTTTACTTGTTTTCAAGTTTTCGATTTTGCAATAGTTCAAATTATTTAATTATCAGAACCTTAGGGCGTTTTTATGTTTTTGATTTTTTTTCGTGTTTTTTCCCCCTTTCTTTACTATGTGATCGTCGAATTATTCAAGTAAACACAATATTGCAAGCAAGCACATGAAAGCCATTTTTTTTTAATAAAACAAAAATTTTATAGTTAAAATAAATTCGGTGTGGATAATGAGAGAATAATAAATTATACATAACTGCTAACAAATGGGAGGGTTATACTTGGTTTTCCTTTAACTTATGTATGTTGCATATACGAGTACATTAGAAAAATTTAAAAATCGAAAATAAGAAATTTTTTATTGAAAAAATTGAAATTTTTTAAAAAATGAAAAATTGATTTTTTTTTTTTTTATAATTTGGTTATGCAAATTATTTAAAGAGAGAAAGAAATCATTTAAAATTCATAATAAATTTTTAAAAAAATTTTCTTTTTAAATAGAGAATAGTGTTTTTTTTTTTTGTTGTTATATAAAATTAACATTACAAATGTATGTAACATAGGTGTGTTTAATTTGAAACGATAAATGTATTCAATAAAATGTGATAGATTAGAAGGTACCGACAACTTTCCAATGGCGCATATAAATAATGAGTCTCTCATTTATTATATTAGAATCACCTCAATTTTCTATTTATGATTTAATAATATTTATTATTGAATGTAGGTAAGTATGTCTGAGTACACTCAAATATTAATTTAAAAAAAAATTTTTTAAAAATTTTATATTAAAAGTAAAATTGGGACCAGTAAATAGTTTTTAATTTATTTGAATTTTGATTTGAATTGGAAATCAATTAATTTTATTGAAATTTTATTTAAAAATTTTTGATAAAAAATTTTGTTGCATAAGTACTAATTTTAACTATTTACTAACTGACATCTATATCGAGAAGTTTAAATTAGAAAATTTCCAAAAATTCCAAGCTCACATAATATGCAAATTTTGAATTGTGAAATGAGAAAGTAATTATACAAAGGCAAGCAACAAATTTTGATAAGAGACAATATAGTAATTTGACAATAATTATTGTTATCCGTTCGCATTTAAAACAGCATTCTCTTAATCAAGACGGTGTTAAGGGTTTTTTTTTTTTAACAATTCTCATATTGTTGAATTTTTTTTAAAGAATTTTATTTTTAAATTTTTAGAAATGTTTGATGAGAGGAAACACTTCAATAATATTTTAATTTTCAAAATATGCAATTTATTTTTAATTTGCTACTAATTATGATTTTTAATTAAATTTTTTAAAAAAAAAATTCAAAAATTTTATTTAATTTATTTAGTATTGTAGAATTTCTTAATTATTATTTTATTATATACAAAATTATTTACTACGTCACACTGTCAAATAAAATTTCAATTTTATATTTCAATACTGTTTGAATAAAAAATAGAGAAGACAAAAAAAGGGAAAAAAAATTTTATAAACAAAAAAATTCCCACGATACAAGAACTATAAAATACAGACAATAACAATGCAACAGTTTATATGAGCAGCAAACAATTTAATCCTCTTCTCTCATTAAATTATACTTTCTACTCAACACAAAAATATATACAAATTATTTCTTCCAAATGTGACAAAAGCATCAGTACATACATGGGTATCATATTTTTTTTATATCTACGTCATATTAATGTTAATATAACATAATAATCATACCATACCCCTAACAAGTAACAACAAACAAAAATGTACTCATTATTTTTCTTATTACTATTACATTATTATTATTACTATATGCAATACAAATCAAGTGCAATCAAAGTAGGGTCTATTTTAATTAAAATTCCCATCATAAATATTCCCATGTACATATACTTTTTATTTTATTTCAAAATTTAATTTCTCTTTATTCTCAAAAACAATTTTTTTTTTCTTCCTTCCTCAATTCTCACTTCAGTTCTGTTTTAAAAGTAAAACTTGAGACAAACAGAAATTGAAACCAATGTGAATATTATTGTGAATGAAATATTATTATAGATATTAAATGATTAGACAGTAAAGAGACAATATAAATAATAATAATAATAAAAATTTTGTTGATAATATTGATAACATAACATAACAGGAACAGATACAGATTATTGAAATGAGTCGTTGGTTTTGTATGAGAATTCTTTTGCAGTTTTTTCTCAATTTCTTTTTTACGAGAGTTACAAATAAAAAAAATTATAATTTATTATTTTTAATGATTAAATTTTTCTTTCTCGAATTCCATTTTTTTTTTGTTACAATTATTAATTTTTTTCTTTTGTTATTATTTGTTTTTTATAATTTTTTTTTTTTGTCATCATCAGCGAGATCACTTTCTTTTTGTTTAACCGCTTTTTTTTTCTCTCTATTTACAATTAAAAAATTTTTTTTTTATAATTTGACCGAATTTTTTTTTTCTCTCAATTTTTCACTTCAATCGACAAGCGACACACCATAGAAAATTCCTAATGCTTATTTTCTTCTTTTACTTTTTTTTTAATGTTTTTTTTTTTATATTTGTTTTTATTATTAAAAATATCATTTTATTTTTACATCTACATTACAATATTGTAACTTTACTATCTTTATTATTTTAAATGATATTATCATTTCCAAAAAAAAAAAAAAACAAAAAAATTCCATATAATTATGAACAATAAAAAAAAAAACAAATGAAAATGAGAAAAGAAAAATTATTTTTTTTTTTTGCCACAAGAGCTCTTAATGCTTTAATATTTTAAACACACATACTACTTTGCTTTATATAAAAAAAAAATCAGAGTTCAATTCAAAAACAAAACAAAAGAGGCAACAAAAAAAAAAAAAAATTTTTAAAATCAGTTGAAAATGCAACACGAATTTCCCGAATGCAACCAACTGATTTCCATTGATGTTCGATTTGAACTGAGCTTAAAAAACCATTGATTTTAATTAAACAAAACTCTATTTTACACAACATAGACAACAGTATACTACCTCATATTATACTACATATAATATTATTCTCAGTCAAAGTAAATATTATTTTTTGTTACTAAGATTTGTTACTATATTACTATTATTTTTATTATATTTTACTTTACTATATAGCTAGTTTTGCTTTACAACAACGAAAATGTTAACAATTTTTTTATAGGTCTTCTCTTTTTTTTGTTTTTGGTTTTTTTTTTTCCAAGAGTCTCTTACACAACACAGAAAAATTAATAATATAAAAAACAGAGAATTGAAAAGAAAAACTGAATGGATGAATAAATTTAAAAATAAAAATAACAAGTTGATTTGTATGTATATATTTTATATGCAGGTATGTAAGTATGTTACTCACAAATATACAAAAGACCTATTTTTTTCTTTTTTTCCTTTTTGTTTCTATATAGAAGAAGCGTTAAATACCAGTCAGTCAGTAAGTCATAAGTACTCATCATATTTTTTTTTTAAATTCACCTCTCTCTCTCTCTCTCTCTCTCTATCTACATTATACACACTCTCTCGCTATACAATGTTTGTTCTATTAAATAAAAATTTACCATTATTTTTAATATTCAATAAAATTTTTTGGTAAGTTTTATTTAAAATCAATAGAGAAAATATGACCGGCTTTAATAGTCACTCACTTAACTATAAATTTTTTTTTGTAATTTTTTTTTTTTAATTTTCCATTCATTACGTATATGATTTAAAAAATATTTGCGATACTGCCAATCAAACCTACACATGTAAAAAAAAAAAAAAAAATTCAATACATATGGCTGTGTCTAATATCAAATAAATAATGGGAGTTTTGCAAAGAGAATAAGGTAAAGAGTGTGGTAAGGAAAAAAAAAAGAATGAAAATTAAAACAAAAGCAAACACTGTTTCATACTGTTATATAGATGGGTGTCATGCCAGAGAATATAATAACATTAAAACTATTATAATTATTTGACCGGTAATTTACATTCTCATATATATATACATATATATATATATACAAACATATACATCGATTGAATGGGAATAATATTACAGGATTGAATTATAAAATTTTAAGGTTTCTTTAATTTCTAGTATAATTAAAAATGGTTTTTTAATTAAAACGACTGATAATATTTCCTTTTTTTTGTGTTTTTCAAACGAGATTAAATGTGATTAATTTAATTTCAAAGGGTTTTAACAATTGCATAATTATTTTTTTTTATATCCCCTATAAGTATGCAATTTTTCATTTAATGTATATTTTAAGAATTCTAAGTATAACACATAATTTTTAGGATAATATATAAGTTTAATTAGTATTTGTTAGTGTGAGAATGTAACAAAAAAACTGAAAATTTTAAGATCTTATTCTTTGCATAATAAGTGATGCAAAAATGTATATGTAATAAATTAAACCGAGTAAGTATCAGAAAACTTTACCAACATGCTGATATTTTCATCGAAAATTGATAAAATCAAAATTAAAACTTTCAAATTTAGAAAAAGGTTTTCTTTAATTTCACTAAATTAAACATTTATAGAAATATCTTAATGCTGTGATAATAAACTCGTACATAATTTGTAATTATTTTTCAAATTTCCTAAAAGTATGCAATTTTTTTTTATTACAATAAATACATGTTTTGAAAGGAGGAAACAAAATGATTTAACTGCTATACATATAGAAAGTAGTATTTATGTAGTATATCGTATATTTTAAATTGACCCCCCCCCTTTCCCTCACCAATTTCTGAAATGATTGTTATTTATTTTGCATTTACAATTAAATTTATATTGAAATATAGTTTCCTTTCATTGTAAAATTAATAAAACTTTTGTACAAACCGCTTGGTTATTAACAGCTAGATTCAACTCTGTCTTATAGCACTTATAACATTAAATATTTATCTTTTATTTTCTATATATATATACATACATATAATCTTGCATTTTATTAATTTAATTTTTAATATTTTATTTGAAAAAATAAAAAAACGGCAAAATATTTTATAAAAATTTTAATTAAAATGAAAATGAGAAGATAAGGAAGAAAAATACCGCGTATATACCGAACGTTTTACGCCTATGCCTAATGCAATATACGTGCAGTACAGCATATTATAAGAAGAAATTACGACGAGTCAATAGAAATGATGTTCGAAAATTTTATTAAAGAGAAAAAAAAAAAATATTTATTATCATATTGAATAATAATTATAACAAGACATTAACGGGAATATCCACTGTCCTGGCATCAATCATTAAATATCATCAATATATTGTACATGAAGCAGATTTTCACTGTGTATACTTGCATCACTGTAGTGCAGATGACGAATTTTTTAATTGAACTACATATTTATTTTAAACAAGTTAAATTTTTAGCATAATAGTTAATTACAAGAGAAAAAAAAATTTTTTAAATATTTTTTAAATTCTTTTTCTTGTTTCTTAATTAAATGCAATTTTTTTTTTCTGTAGAAATTTTTTTCAAGTTTCTAACTCTAGTTTCTCTATGCTGCAAATTATGATTTTATTAAGAATTTTTTTAATGTTTATATAAAAAATATTTTAATGAAAAATTTTATCAGCTCTAATTAAAATATAACTTAAATGTAGAAATATGAAGTGAAATTAAAAATAACGTGTTTATGACTGTAAGCTTGTATAATGTTTAATGTGTAAGTATACAATGTATTAGAGAAAAATTAAGATTTTCAATAAAATCCAATTTATAAAAGATTATATAGTGAGGATGAAAAAATTCTTAATCTCTGAAAAGAGTGATTAATTCTTTATATTGAAACTAAGTGACTAAATTAGGATTAAATCATAACGAATCATAGAAAATTAAATCAGAAAATGCATGTATAAAAATTTAACTGCCTCAATATAAAGAAGTAGAAGTTGGAGTTAAAAATTTTCAAATTATTAATAAATTTAAATTGAAAATCGCTTCTTTGAACATAAACTAATCTGTAAATACATAAACGGCACCTAAACACACACCCTGTATATTATATAAATTTGACATTAAAGATATTTGAAATTGGTGTAATTATGTATACATCATATATTAAAATCAAATGAATTTGATTGTATTTAATTTGGTATAACAAAATGACTTGTTAATGAAAATAAGATTAGGTTCAATTCTAGGACTTAAGAAGAACATGAATACTCGTAAAATTAAGTTTAAAATTACGATTATAATTACCTAGTCCAATCATAAATAAAATGTTATAACAGATTTCAAATTTATATAGTTATCTCGGTAATATAGCAATTATAGTATATTATCAGCACCGGATTGCATTGATTACCATATATGCAAAGTATGCATTTGCAATAGGCGTCAGAAAACAGGGGCGCCATTAAAAATTTTGAAAAAAAAGATATACAAAAATTTCAAAAAAAAAAATCTGGAAGTTTAATTCCACGCTTTTAATTCTATGACTAATCTAGCATTCAGCATTTTAACGAGAGTGGAGGGCGGGGGTACCCTTTTTGGAACCGAACCAACTTAGGGCGCCAAACAAGTCAGAATCGAGCCTGTATATTATAATTTTAATGTATTATAAAAATAAGTTTTAAGTAATAAATTATATTTCAAGCTAAACATATACAATTAGATTTTAATTATGAAAACCATCAGGAAGATATCGAACGGCACACTGCAGTGAAATTGCAAAATGAATTATATTAAGCGGCATGTATCAAGAGTAAGAATTGCGCATATCGCATATAACGTATGGATATAGCGAGTTTATGTCCTTATATAGCTTTAAGAGAAATGTATGAGATAAAAAATTTTGTTAATTTTGCGAAACGAGAACACGGGAATCAATGAGACAAGAAGATGGGGAGTAATTTTTTTGTTTAACATTCTAAACTATTTTTTAATATCTACAAAATGCTTAAATTCTAATCTTCTATTACTATAGTAATTTAAGAAAGAATTGATTTAAGAAACTGATTCAAGGTAATAATTAAGTAATTTTAATAAACGGCAGTTGACGGAGTCGGGCGGAACAAAATATTCTATTAACTCATTCTTAAAATCATAATGCTAATGCAAAGAAATACCAGAGAAATCTCAATGATCTCTGTACATACAAACATTAAAAAATTTACTTTTTATGTAGACTCATCAATTGCAACAAGATTATACGAGGCATTATATTGTCATCTAGTTAGTTAACTAATAAGATGTACAAGCGAATAAGACTCTAGATCTTAAAAAAATAACATTAAAAATATTTTTTAAAACAACGTATAACAGTAATTTTTATAGTTTAAATTGGCTTAATATACAAACAACATTAAAATTAATAATATTTCTTTTATAAATAATAAAAACTAGTTGAAAATTTCAACCATTTTCTAAAACATATACATATAGTCTATATAGGTTCGTAGTCCAAATTTAACTTATCTACGCACACGTCCGTCGCCTATTAACAAGCCATACCATTTCGCTTTTACTTTAATTTTCATCTAACTCTTCTTTTATAATTCAATCATTATATATTATATGCAATATCTTTATACTTAGCGAGTCATATATGTACATACATTACGTACACTGTAACACAAATAAATACTGAAATTTGCAACTCATAAATATACGAGACTCATCATACCGGCAAATTATTTAAGAAGTTGTAATCATTTATTGCAAATAAATTCAAAAAGAAAGCAGAATTATTTTTTTTCCTCGTATTTACTTAGAGAGAAAAAATAAAAACTTAGTAGCTATTTACAAACAAGTAAATGTATAAGAAACTTCAACTGGATTGCTTATAATAGAAAAAATCTAATAAAATATTATTTAAAATAATTTTAAAGCGAAATTGTAATAAATTTCTTAAAACAAAAAAAAACAAGAATCTATTTATTTCAATTAAAATCCCAATACACATTTGAAATTATTTTGACATCAAACGTTATTATATGGGGACCACTTTCTATAATGGACTGGAATTATTAAGATGAGGAAAATTGTCATTAAATACTTAGCTTGTACGCTCAAGTAAGGAAGAAGCAGTAAATATCTTTTGATAAACTGGAAAAATTTCGAAGAAAACTATGTGTTGATTGGATACAAAATAATTAATTTATAGCCATATATGCTTGTGCGGCACAGAAATTTACTTATATAAATTTACATATAAAAACAAGGCATTTAAGAAAATGCTTTTTATAGTTCAAGTTCTCATAATAGTTTCCTATAATATTTCTTATATTTTTAGGAACCTATCGGAAATCCAGAGTTTTTCATTGTTATTAGTGGTTATAATTCTGTGGTTAACAGGGACAACTGTCTAACTTGATCTAAGCGCGAATTTGTTAATTGGACGAATATTCCAAACAGTAGAAGCAACACTGAAAATTTTGATTAGTAGAATATATTCTGCATACTGCGTAGCAAAAGAAGTTGCACGACAACCGAGCACCGTTCGAGCGTTAATATTTGTTTTAAAATTGCAATTTATCGAACGTATTGCCAGATAATTTTAATTCTAAAAAGGTATGTATATTTTGCTTAAAACCTAAAATTTAAATGTTTTTGTTATTTCTTGAAATATATCGCAATTTTTGTGTTAAGTCTTCACTGAAAGAAATGATATTGAATCAGTTTAAGTCCTGTTTGTCGAGAACAACGAACTAATAAATACATTTTGATGTAATTATAACCTATAGGAATCAGAGGACCACAGTTCATTTTTGTCCCGGAATATCTAAGGCACTAATTATCATGATTTTTTTTTTTTTGGATTTTCATATTTTTTAAACGACTTCATTAAATCTTTTCGGGCAAATTTTTTAAAATATCATCCGTAGAATACAACCATAATGCACATTGCAATAAATTTTTTTATATTTATGTACAGCGAATGTGTAAGAAATCTATACTTTAGCAAAATACAAAATTTTACATTTTTTTTTCTTAAATACGCAAGATTTTGTGCATTAAATCTTCAATAACAAGTTTTTTACTTTGAATTTATATAGTTGATAACAATAATAGCAAATATAGAAAAAAAATATGTAAGTAATTAATTTTAACTAAAGTGAAATTTAAAATTTAATCATTAAGGATTTATTAACGCCTAATATCAGTATATGTTAACGCCTATAGTTATGTAAGAAAATAAAAATTCATAATAAATTTTTCAACACTTTTAAATAAAATTAAGCAATTAATTTTATAGAAAATTAAGTGCGAATGCAGCAAAAAAAAAAAAATAATTTGAATTACTTATTATAAAATATTTTTATCAATATGTTCCACTTTCGCTGTCACCTTTATACTTTAATAAAAATAAATTATAGAACTGTCAAGTTTGGCTGTTTATACCCGTACGAACGTATGTTCGAAGGGTATACTAAATTTGTCTTACCGTTTGTAACGTTAAGAAATAACAGTCCTAGATATAGACTCAAGTACATGTTTTTGATCAGCGTCGAATTCTGAGTTGATTTAGCTTTGTCTGTCCATCTGCCCGTCCGTCCGTCCCAACGATAACTCAAAAACTAATTGAGCTAAGGACACCAAATTTTCACAAATAGTTTATTGTAGTAAGTGCCAGAACCCTATTTAAATTGGACATGATCAGGGTACCGGTTCGGATAGCTGCCATACAACTTCAAAATTTATTTGGCTATATCTCAGAAACTATAAAAGTTGTGGTATTGAAATTTTATACAAACGAATATATTAGTAGGTCCGATGTGCTCAATAAAATTCGTTAAAATTTCTTGGCTGGTAGATGCCATACAACTTCAATAGTAGTTTGGCACACACAGTATTTTGAAAAACAGTACTGTAATACGGCAACTTAAAGTCATAATCTATCCCATAGTCAGCTCATATTTATTCGCACATGGGATAAAAAATTCGTACTGGTATCACAAAGTTGACACGGTCAACTCTATTTTTTCTAGTTTTTTTTGTTTCTGGTTGTACGAAAACTTGAAAACTTTTGATAAAACTAAAATATATTAATCATTTTTATTTATTTATTTAATTTTTTCTATATACATCTAACATTTTCAATTAATTTTTCATACATACTTGTAATATAATAATAAAAATTCATGATCTTATAAATAAATGAATATTTTCCGTTTATATAAGACCATATAAAATATGTATGAAATATTAAAAGAAATTTCTCTTCCGATTTATAAAAATCAACAAGATAAAATAAATTTTAAATACAAAACTTCTTTTATAGAAAGTTGAAAAAAAAAACTCATCGGAAATATAGTTGGACTTAACTATAATTTCATATTCATTATATAGATTCCCATATATACAGACGCATATGAATACATGTAGTGTTTATGTTGAATAAATTAATATATGGCATATAATATGTATGTATGTATGTATAGGATACCAAATAAACCGCATCTTAAAATTATATTCAATTAATTTCCATATTCAATTACTATATTTTATCAATATTTCAAAAATATTTAAAATTATATATACATATACTAGCATATTGTATATAGACACATAATAATTAATTCCATCTATGTTGAAAAAAAGTTGTAATTCCGAAAAACAGCCAAAAAAAAAAAAAAAAACGCGCACCCAAAATTAAAAACCTTATAAAGAAATAAATTAATTTTGGAAATGTTTATGAATAGATGAGACTATTTTCAGTACATTTCAAACAATTTTGAAAAAAACAAATGTACTTTAAATTTCATTCTATCTCGCCCGTCTATCAATTATAACTGTTTGCAAAACTTTTTCACCCCTTAATTCAGAAAACTGAAATTTTATATTCAAATCTAATCTCCTTTCTTCTAAAAGTAGTATATTCCAAAAATCATTAAAATTGTTACAATTTATGAAAATTTACATTACATAGAAACCACAAACATACTTTCAAATTTCGTGGACATCGCAGTTTTCCTTTGCATTAAAATATAATACCATTAATCGTAACTTTGCATTCATTTAATTTCTTATAAAGTTTTTAATATCCTTTTTTTCTCCGATAGGAACTTGTAATCGCCTAATTGACAATTTGCTAAGATGTTATTAAACAAAATTAGCAAAATTTCAAATATCAGCAACTCATTTCCTTGAAACTGTTTTAACAAGCTTTATCAAATCTCTGGAGAGGCATAGAGCTACCTGAAAATTTCTTCCTCATATCCCAATATAATTAGACGCCAATTACCTTCCGAGAGATTATGCAATGAGAAGACATATAATGATGAAGTAGTCAAAGGAACAATTTAAAGTGGAAAAATTAAAAAATCAGTAGCCTCAAGTAGAGCTCGAACCTACCGCTTTTTAATCCGAAACTTTACCAAATGAGCTACAGAAGTGTTAAGAAATTATCGGAAAATTATTCTCATACAAATTCTTATCAGCATACAAATTATAATTAATGAGAGTGAACACATTTTGAGAGAATTATACATGAGAAGGGAAATGTGCTACATTACGAACCAATAATTTGATCCAAATTTATTTTTTTATTAATTCAATTTTCACTTTTGTGTTTTTTATTGTCTATAGTACAAAAAGCATATATGTATAGTTTCTTAGGCGCGTTTTTTGTTGTATACAAAAGTATTTTAACTGACTTGTATTGCATTGTATTTTATTGTGTTATACGACGTGCGTGCATCTTAATAATCATTACTGGTACGTATATACATACGTAGTTTCCTCAACAAGATAAATAGAAAGTATCAAATTTTATAGATAAATAATGAAAGAGTAGATAAATTTCGGAATTCATTGGATTTTTTTTCTTTTTTCATTATATTTAAAAAAAAAATAGTTAAAATTGCACACCCAAGCCCCATATAGTTTAGCAGCAATTTTGATTTATATTCTCAAAATTTTAAATTATAACATTTTTTCAAATTCTTTTATTCAAAGTTATAATTTTGTTATAATTTTGTTATTATTGAAATGATATATTAGATTTAAAATATAGAAGTAGAGAAAAACAATGTAAGAGATAAAAGAGATAATGTGAAATTCGTAAAAAAAGGGATCCAAAGAAAATCTGCATATTATATGATTTTCATAAAGGAAAAATTTCATTGTTATTTAATATTAAACAAACTCAGCGAACTGAGCGAAAAGTTTATTGAAAAATTTAGGTGTCTTATAAGAATAGGAACTTATGACTTCTCACAAATATTTTGCCTTAAAATTTGACATTAGAATGGCGGAATAACAATTGAATATAGACCAAATTCCTCAAATGTGGAAATCTTTTGAAAATTTAGCTTAGATTAAGAGAGAAATTTGTAGAGCCTAGGTTTTTAAAAAAACATCGAAACCCCCGAATCGCTTATACCAAAAATAAAACAAGATTATAAAGAAAATTCACTTACTAGACAATGGCCCTCCTCCTTACGAAATCATATTTTCTTTTGACACTTTTCTTCATTTTCTAATACCGAAATTCTTTTTAGATCTTTGATGTTATATAACGGAATAGGCGGGAATTGATTAAAATTTCAAGTACACTAACAAAAAACTTCAATTACTCTAGTCACAAAAAATTAATAATCATAAAGAAAAACCTTATTTTTTTAGGAAATTATTTGGGATTTCTTAATATTTTCTTCTTTCATCACTTTTGAATACTATCTTTTAAGTGCCTGAGAAAACCTATTATTTATAAGCAAATGATTTTATGTTTAACCTTAGGTGATAGGATTTTGATTTTATAATCGTGATAGTAATTGATTTTTTTTTTTTTGATTTCTTCTAATTTGAAAATAAACTATAATAATTTTCTCTTCTCAATAAAAAAAAAATCACGAATCTATTACGAATTTTTCTAAGGGATTTTGAAAAACAAATTCCCTTTTAACTACTTTTTTACGCGGAAGTAAAATTTATGAAGAATTTGTTAGTTGAAATTAGAAAATTTTTTTATGATTAACATTGAATTTTTTTTGATTTTATAAAAATGAATATTAAAATACTGGAAGTAACCTTGGAAAATTGTAAATATCATTTGATTAATCATACAGGCAATATTCAAAAATTATAGTTGAAAGATAAGTAATGTAAGAAAAAATGCAGTGTAATGCAAGTAAAATATATAGAGAAAACATACAGAGGAATAAAATTATTTAATTTTATGTGAAGAGATTCTTCAATGTTAATTACCATTATATAAAGTATGTAAGTGTGAATCATTATGTATAACTGGTAAAAATAAAAATTTTGCGATGTCAACCAAAGTACCCTGACGATGGAAGAATAACGGCCTCTTAAACGGCAGATGTTATTGGGATCTAGTAAAAGAATTAAGTTCAAGCAAATGTTATGACTTATGGATCGTAATGACTAAATATTAACGTCTTGCAACTCAGGGCTGGGTTACAACAGAATTTGTTGGATTGCAGTACTTCATTACTCTGTACGTAGAATTTATAATTAAAGCTACTTAAAGGTTATTATTTTCTTTATTTATTTCTAATACATATTTCTAATACATAGGAAGTGTAAGAATTGTTATGGACATTACACATTTCGTTTCATACCTAATATAATTCACAAATTACTAATAGCGTTATCTGTTAACAATTTTTAGAAGCAGATATAAAATGAAAATGAAAAATGTACTGTTTTCTCTTTTAATTCTATTACAAGCTGTATAATATTAGAAAATTTTTAAGTTATCTTCCATGTCTTCAAAGGAATAATGATTTTTAAAAAATTATTACCGAAAAATTGTTTGATCTCTTTCGAAACGTTCTTTTTTAACGATAATATTTAATTTTTCTACAACATATTTTGATTTTCATATTGCAAATTCAAATTCAAAAAACCAAATTTCAAAAAATAGAGTCGTGCAATGGGAAATTTTCATGCTAATTTTCTCAATTGTTAAAGTACCCCCATGTATTTCGCATCGTGAAAATTTCGCTACCAAATAAGATTGGACAAAAATATTAACATTTTTATTGTACAAATACATGCACGAAAAGAAAATAAATTCAAATAATTTTGAG
Organism: Condylostylus longicornis; assembly: GCF_029603195.1. Lineage (NCBI taxonomy): Eukaryota > Metazoa > Arthropoda > Insecta > Diptera > Dolichopodidae > Condylostylus > Condylostylus longicornis. The sequence goes on from NW_026577989.1 coordinate 384,553, forward strand.
TATACCCAATATACCTTAAATTTTTGTTGTCTTTTTCTTCGTTTCCGATAATCTGTTTTTAACAAGGTATTCGATAAATACTTAAATAATAAATATAAGCTAATTTTGCTTTTGTTGCTTTTGTCTTTAAAGATTTATTTAGTGAAAATTTCATTTTAATTTTTCCTGTTATAAAATTTAAAATTTGTACAAATGTCTGTTAACAGTACCAACATCAACAACAGTAGTATAATATAATAACAGCAACAACAATAACGACAGCAACAGGAGCGATAATATTGACAACAGTGTTGAATAAATAAAAGAAAAATCGTCAAAAAAAATTCGCTCTTTGACTAAAAGAGAAAAACATTCAATTAAAATGAATTTGGTTGAATGTGACAGTAAAAAAGTAAGCAAACAGTAAGAAAGTAAAAAAAAAAATTAATGGAGATTTTCTCTCACAACGAGACGATTATTGTATATGATGACAAGTGAACTTTGATAACAAAAGAGATAAGAAAATTTTTATCGGATTGTACACGTACATTAATTTGGAAAACATTGTATTAGTTAAATTGTCAATTATATTCATTGCATCTATATGGTTATGCAATATGCAGTTAATTGAGGTATGCAACTATAAAGAAAACTTTCAATTTCACTTTATGTTTTTGTTAAAAAAAAAATATGAATAATATCTACATTGTACACTTTTCAATATATATATACATATATTTTAATATCGCATATTATTGTTTGTTATCATAGCAATAATCTTTAGAAATTCAACTTCGAACTACGTATACGATGCATTCATTCATTTACTAACTTGTATAATACTTATAGAAAAAAAAAACTGACTGGTGGAGAAATTATGAAATAATATTGAAATGATATTCATAATGACACTCTCCGAGAATGTCATCAAATTGACAATCATGTAAATCACATTAATTACTAATTATTTACAAATGAAATGCCAGTCATATAGAATTAAAAGACTCATTTTCAAAAAAAAAATTAATCTTACAAAATAATGCAGCACTTGAGATAAGCATATAAAAGAATAGAAAATAATTTAAAAATAAACAATTCCTTGTACTGAGTAGTTGAAACAGGAACAAATTGTTGAAAACGTTTGCAAATTATTTGCAAATGACGTTCTGGGAATTCATAATATGCAAGTTATTTATTTAAAAAAAAATTTGTTCTATAACATAAACAAAGGGGAATGTCGTCATACACTGGCTGAGAAATGAAGACTTATTGACGTCTGAAGAAAACAATAATGATTGTAAGTGTATACGTAAGTATATCAGGAAATTCAGTTTAATTTTGGACCATTCTAGTATTACACATAATTATACTTATTCACAACTCGTAAAACTCATACAACTTCAATTTATTAACTTACTAATCCATATTTTTCGAATTGTATGTATATGTATATATTCAGGGAAATAACGGGAAAAAATGCAATATAATAAAGTATTTATTATAAAATTTATGTTGCATAATTATGTGTAAATGTTCTATTTAAATGATTCACCTAATACAGAAATCTAATATATCATTTAAATCTAATTTCATCTAATTTACAACGCGCTCTAAAACCATTCATTCTAATTTTGAAATATAAAAATATTACGTTGTTAAAATGAATTTCAACTATTTTGAGGTTAGAAAATAAACAAAAATTTTCTTCTGTTTTTTCTTTTTCTATTTCTATTTTACTATTTAACTTTTGTAGAATAACATTAAATAATTAAAATTACAGTAACTTTTATTATTAAATGTTATAAAAATAGTAAAAAAATGAAAAAAAAATTATCGTCATTATGAAAGAAATTTTGTGTAAACACACACTTCAAGCAATCCCATACATTTTATGGATAACACACATTTTGTTGTGTGTGTGGTTTTGTTAAAGTGTCAATTTTAAAAAAATTTTGTTCAACCAACCGCGTAGTCAATTTTATACTTCTTTTTTCTTTGTTTTTTAATATCGTGCAAGAATTTTCACATAATTTTATTAATTCTTTTTGGTATAATGTAATATGTGCATATACATACAGATGTACGTCATATATTAATTATGATTATTCATAATTTATCAATATCATTATTATTATTAATTTATAATGAAATTATTTAGAAAAAAAAACCAACAATAATTTTTTTAATACGAATACTCGTATTACAACGAAGATGTTAAAATTCTTTAAGTTTTGAAAAAATTAAACAAAAATAAATATATAAGTAAATTTTTAAATGCATATTTCAGTGGTTACAAGTAACAACTAAGTAAATTGAATTTGGTGATCATTCATTTAAGTTTTATTATGCAGAAAATCTAGATTACCACTTAATGTCCGGGCAAAATCAAAATATTAATTTAACTATTAAATATTATTCAAATGTATAAAACAGCTGGAGAAGACGTGTTCATTCATTCTTTTGGGCAACTAAGGGCTGGATCGAAAAGTCATTAATACACACAAGTACGTATACGTATATGTTTAGTACAAATATTTGACAGTTTTTGTTTAATAAAGGAAAATTAAACACGTCAAATGTCCGGAATTAGTGAAATTCGACAATTTCGCCTGCACGTTAACAGTACTTTCTCAATTGTGTTAAGTTACTATTGCCCAGATTTCAAGACATCAATTGGAAACTCAACTTTAATATACTGTGAGTGTCAAAAAAAAAACCGCTCAGTACAATCTTTTTTATTTCTTAATATTTTTTATTTTAATTATGCAATTTAAAAATAAATTTATAAAATTTAAAGTTGACTCTTTCAGTAGGACAATGACCCGAAAAATACAGCCCTTATTGTCAAAGAATGGTTGCTGTAAAAGACACCCAAATAATTAGATCATTTTCCGCAGTCACCATTCCTTAACCCATTTGTGGGATTTTTTTGGATAAGAAACTTAAAAGAAAAATTAGTAACAAGCAAGAGTAGCAAGCAAGTAATTTTAGGAGAATAGCAAAAAATACCCTCCGAATTAACATAAACACTGGTTGAATCTATGCCTTGGAGATTAAGCCAAAGAAATGCATACCAAATATTAATTCACGTTGTTCTTCGAAATATTAAAACATTTTTTATAACTGAGCGGTTTTTTTTGACAAGTAAAAACGGCTGTATTTTTAAATTTGTTTAAATTTGGTTTTATTATTGTTTTTTTAATGTTATTTTTTTTTCATAAATTTTGTTAATAAATGAGTGAACTTTAAATTTTATAAATTTATTTTTAAATTGCATAATTAAAATAAAAGATATTAAGAGTTAAACAAAAAAAGATTCTACTGAGCGATTTTTTTTTTGACGCTCACATTACTTCAAATAATCCTAAAACTATTAACAGAAATGTTAAGATTTAAAATTTTTTTAGAAAAAATAAATCTTATTTTTAAACTTAATTTTCTAAACAGACTTTGAAAGTTTTATAGTTTGACATTATTATGTACAAATTATCAGCTTAATTTCTATGAGTTTGACAATTTTTATTAATTAATTTCAATTAGCTTTTTATAGTTTATATCGCAACATTCCGTAAACATTTAGACAATTATTTGTACACATTCAAACATTTTGAACTTAAATTGTTCGAAACATATTTTTCAACGGGTTAGACAATTTCTCCTTGTAATCACAGAATTCTACTAGTTAGAATATAAGTATACACAAATACATAAATATTATACGCTTACAATAATTATTAGAAATATGCAATGCTAATGATTTGAAAGTTAATAATTTATTTATTTTTTTTTAGATTATACAATGTTGATAATATATGAGTATTTTGAAGTGGAACCATCTTACACCATTGGATACCAAAAGAGCAATTTTGTAAGTAAATATAAAGAAAAAACAAATAAAATTATTTAATAATTAGAAAAAAAAAACAAAATGCAAAATTTTGCAAGATTTTTAAAACTATTTAAGTAGGAAAATATTGAAATTATTGGAAAAGAATAAATTCAGGAAATTAATGAAGTCTACAATTTACTTATAATTTAAATTCAGGTTATATATTGAGTTCAATTATATCTGTATACATGTATGTATATAAATTAGTTGTCGAATCGTCAATAGTAATATTAAAATTATATTTTGCATTTTATAAAAAAAAAAATTAATTAATTTTTGACGTGTCGTTTGATCACGTTACAAATTCATTAATTAACAACTTGTATATTAGTAGGTTAAACATATTCACTATAGGGATTCTAACACAAAAAAATAATGGATTCGATCAGGCACATGATTAATTGCATTCTATTTTTAATTATTTTTTTAATTTAGAATTAAGAGTTCTTCGAGAGGGAGAACCTACCCTATATAAAATTATTCAAAATTTTAAAGACAATTTGGAGGGTTTTAATCCAAGATTAAATTTGTAAAAATTCGCTACCTGGAAGGAGATTTCCTCAAAACGTTTCTTAAATTATTTAATGAACAGAACCAGAACAATAAATTTTTCAGAAAATTATTTGTATTGTAGTACAGTAAAGCTTTTGAGAAACTATTCACATTTCTGAATTTAATTTGAAATTTACATTAAAATCGCTTAGCCAAAACTCAAATACAGAAGCTTACGCACAACACAAGCCCACTCAAGCATTTCTCTTATGGAAATTAAATTTTTTAAAACTACTATATAGTTCTCGACTAGGAACAAATATATTTGTTATATTATACCCGTACGACGTTTGTTCGAAGCGTATATTAAATTTGCCTTACCGTTTGTAACACTAAGAATAAATGGACTGAGATATAGACTCAAGTGTATGTTTTTGATCGTCGAATTCTGGTCGATTTAGCGTTGTCTGTCCGTTCGTCTACCGGCCGTCCGTTCGTCCGTCTGTCAGTCGCAACGATAACTCAAAAACTAATTGACCAAATTCAATCAAATGATTTATTATAGTAAATTCCAGAATCCTATTTAAATTGGGTATGATCGGAGAACTGGTTGGAGTAGCTGCCATACAACTTCAAAATTTATTTCGCTATATCTCAGAAACAACAAAAGCTGTGGTATTGAATTTTCACACAAGCGAATATATTAGTAGGGCCGATGTGTTTGATAAAATTCTTTAAAATAGTAGTATGGCACACATGGTATTTTCAATAGCACTAAAATTTTGCATAAAATAATATGGTAATACGGCAACATATAGTCTTAGTCTGTCCCATAGTCAGTTATAGCATATTTATTCGTACGGGTATCACAGAGTTGACAAGGTCAACTATAGTTTTTCTCGTTTTTATATCAATATGCAATGAAATCGCATAAATCAGAATAAATAAATAAAATTTATTTATTAATTAATAATATTTTTTTCTTTTAAACTTGTGGCAATATAGAATTTACAGTTATTTAAAATATTTTAATAATTTCATTTTTTTTTTCAATTTTGTCTTTGCATATACGTGCCATAGTAGACAGACATATTAATATGTAGTTGTTATTATAAGGTTTAGTTAAATTATTGGCTATAGATTCGATGACAAAATCCAATTAACATTATTTTATAATTACTCGCATTCAAATATCTATAAAAATTAACAATTTAATGCAAATTTTTAAAATCAACATTAGAAAACTTGTTCGTTATATTTGTTTTACACAATTTATTTGAAATTACATTTGATGAAGTAAAATTTGCAAAAAAAAAAAAAAAAAAAAAAAACTCGACTGGCCTATTAAATGCCTATATAGATTCTCATATATTTTGTATTATTGTTGTCCCACTTTTAATTTGTTTTTGAATAAGAAAAAAAAAACCTTCTTCCATGCAATTGAATAACATCATTTTTTCATCATGTAATTGCAATCAGAATATGTCAATATAGTCAATAGTAATTATTACAAAAAAATATCATGACAATTTTATATATTGAATGCAGTTGAAATTAACAGCATGTATTTTATGAACTATAATTGTAGATGAGGTGTAAGTATACCAAATTTATTAGCAATTATATAAAGAAATGTATGCAACTAGTTTTAAAATACAATCCCTGATAATTTGAATCATGAAAACACTTGTGAAATGTCAATTATTTAAAATGTGTTGGCTGCATTGTAACTATCAGTACAGTAACTATAAGAAATTTACTATCATAGTGTATACTAGTGAGTTACGTTCTCTCAGGAATTCCCAAAATTCGGTTTGGGTGGCTTATACTACCTCTTGGTGCTCTCATAACTATTCTAAGTTTGTAAGTCATATGACAAATTTAGAATTTTATCGGATAGAATAATGACTATTTGAACAGAGTCAGGACAGATATTTCCTAGTGTTGATCCAAAAAGGTTCTATAAATTATAAATGTAGATTTGATGACTACCCGTCTTCTTTGAAATTCTTCAGTGACTTCTCAGTTAGTAAGCATTTCATTTTTGAATAAAATTTCTCTTGGATGACAGAAGTTGTTTTGATTTAACTGGTTTCGGGAGTTGATGAAGTTCTTCGGCATCTCCAGTATATGAGCGACGAAAATTCAACGAGTCCTAATCATTTCCTGTCTTTAGTTATGCATAGATGTGTTTTTAGTTTTGATCGTTCACTAATTGATAAAAAAAATATTATAACATTCATCAAACTCGTTTTACATTATTTTCACCTATACAACACTAGAAATAGTTTACAGAACAGTATTTATATTAAAAATTCTTTAATAAAACTAGTAATAAATTAATAAATCAGATACATAATTAAAAAAAAATGTTTTTTAGCAACTATCTTCATTTAACTGTAAAATACTCAACCTTATAACCTAAATTTATTTCAATTTTTTTTTTTGTTTCTTTTTGCATTCAATCAAAATTTTTAACGCATCTCAAAATATTCCACTTCAAAATTTTAAATTCCAATTAAAAAATCATAATTTCATAATATTCATCATTTAATTTTAATAATATTTTAATTAAATTTATTAAAAAAAAAACGATAAACCTGAAAATTATTAAACTTTCAACTTAACGAAAATTACTCAGATTCGACAGACCGTCTTTAATTAAAATTTAAAAAAAAAAAATTAATTGTTATTGGTGTTCATTAACAAAAAAATTTGTCAAAAAATTTTTATTGTAAAAATTTAATTTAGCAGAAAAAAAAAAATCTTGAGTTTCTTCACATATACCCGAACACACGTTTTGTGCCAATTGAAAAATAACTATTTAAAATTTATTAGATACACCCATCACACATAACTTGTTTGAAATCACACACAAGTACTTACGATGCATGCAAAGGACGGCTAATTTGTAGTGTCATCTTTATTCTAATTCAAATCGTAACTTCAAATTATCACAAAATACTTGATTTTTTTTTTTGTCTTGTCAAAATTAAATTCATCATTTAAAATTTTTTGATAATCGTTTGAACTCTTGTCAACTTTTCATCTTGCAACTTCACAATAAATATTGCATAATTAATACAACCAAAAACAAAACACAATGCGTTTGACCTTTATGAAGGTTGTACGAAAGAAGAAGAAGAAAAATGAAACCTGATTAAATTGAATTTGAAGAGTCTCTAGAAAAGAGAATGAATCAAAAATAAAATTCGAATAATAACAAAAAGAAATTTTTGGATTTTAAAAATTTTATTTAAAATTTAATTGTGCTTTTATTCCACCACAAAAAAAAAATCCACCACAATTAATAATGAAATGGTCAAAAATAAAGTTAATAATGCCCGCAACGCAACTGACCGTCTAACATTATTGGTTTGAATAATAAGAAAATAAAAAGTGTAAACACTTGAAATTGTTAAAAAAGCTATAAAAGAAAAAAAGAGCTTTTTATTTCAATTCTAGTGAATTTTATTCATTTTCTTTTCATTCATAAAAATTTAAGATTGAATTTACAATGTTTTTGTGTATTTTGAAAGTAGACACCAAAATTATGTTTATTTGATCAATTAAAAGTGTAAAAATTTCTTGATAAATTTTATTTACTACCATAAATTGGTGATTTTCGGCACAAAATAAGTATAGTTCAACACAGTTCCAAATTATCTTATTATACATACAGAAATTACATGAATTACATATACTTCATTGGAGCACTTATCGAAGCAGCCTACGACTGAAACGCTTTAGAAGAGGCTTTATCAACCCGATCTCAGAGCTAGAAGTGCGTCTTATACTGGAATTTTTTCAGACGCCTAGATATAATTCTAATATAATTGGGAATAAGAATTACAAAATATCCTATATGGCTTGATGTGAGAAGGGCCCCGACAGGAAAAAAAATTGTATATATACTACATAATATAAAGAAATATACCCTGAAAACAAGCAATCTTATTTCTTATATAAAAAATTGCTGCACTACAGCTGAATTCACATACACTATAGAATTTATTTTCATCTAACATTTATACTCATTGTTTCGACTGCAATAGGATTCTTAACTATAACAAATAAAATATGTAGCATATGTTCACTCTATATTGCAAAAATAAAATATTTTCACCGGAAATTTTCAAGTTCCATATCGTATATCATCAAAATTTCAAGTTCCATATCGTATAAGTATATAAAAAAAAAAATCTAAAGTTAAGCCCATTAATTAAATTATCAAAGCACAGTAAAAACGGAAAAAAATTGCATTTAAAAAATTTTTTCTATTTTTATTATACAAGATGCTATTGTCTCTCTATATGTCGTATATGTCGGATATAGTTTATAGGCGGTATTAAACCAATTTCTTTTATAATAATATGAAACAGAATAATACCGTTATCTTCATAAATATTTACTGCGTTTCAAGTATTCTTGTATTAAAAATTACAATTTTTTTTTTTTACCTAGCAAATAATTTATTTCAGAAATTATACGCTATTTTTAATAAAGATGTCATCACTGAGCATAAAGAGTAAGATAATAACGACGTAAAAAATTCAGATCTCAAAAAATTTGACAATATAAGATACTAATCCATACAGACTTAATATTCATATATGTGTATACAATTTTGATATAAGTATTATGTATACTTATGTGGTTTAGCAAATTAACGTAAAAACACAATTTGATTGAAATTTTTGCAAGAATGAGAAGCAAAAATTTGAATAACGCTGACCTCATGATGAATTTTCAGATTGACAATAAATTTACTTGAACAATATATTGAATGCATTGCGGACGATTATTATTTTTTTGACACTAACAATTAAATTTATTACAAATGTCATAATATTGTCATCAATAAAATTTATATAGAATTTAATAACAGGCATACAGCAGTGAGTTAGCCTTCATCATCAATTATCATTTCCTTCAAGTTATAAGAAAAGCAAACTGAGAAGGATTGTTCTAAAATTGAACAATTAGTAAATAAATTGTTAAAATTTATTTACTAATTTTTAAATTTAGAAAACTACTTGTTTCTTCGAAAGTAACTAAATAATCGAATCGAATCCAAATATTCAGAAAAGTGAAAATATTAAGAACGAATTTGAATGAAAGTAGAAAAAAGTAGAAAAAATTTTTTCACACCTTAATTTTCACTCAACACTTTACATTTAATTCTTTACTATTAAATTGGAAATAAATAAATAAATTTTACAAACATTCATAAAGTAAATAAAATAATTAAAAATAACATTTTTGTTTACAACTTTCACTAAAAAGAAAAAAACAAAATAAATTAAAAATTTTCAAATTTTTCGGCAATAAATTAATTGAACATTAAGTATGTCGTATTTAAGAATTTATATTTAAATATGTGTATGTAATTAAAATCACAATACTTTTGATAAACACAAAATTCGGATAGCGCTGCTAAATAATTGCACTCAATTCAGCTATTCCTGAATATTGCATCAGCAAAAATCTTAATTCATTTTAAACCAAAATTCGTTCATATTACAAAAAGAATTTTTTTAGGTGGACACTATTAGCTTGTTGTAATCTGACAAATTTTCGTATATACCTTGGCATTAGCAGTAAAATATTGGACTGGAATTGAATACGTCCCAAATTAAATTGCTGCTTTTCAAATTATCAATATTCATAAAAATTTAACTAAAATTCTTATTTTTAATATTTAGAGCGCTGCCTCTGTCATAATAATTAATAAAATGCGACAATGAGCACCGAATATTAAAATTTAATATGTAAACCAAAAATTTCTAAAAAGTACAAACTTTATTCCTTACCCATTTTCTTTTTCTTCCAATTTCTCTTCTATTTGGTAAAGAATGAAACCATTTATGCATTTTTAATAAATAAAACCGAGAATAAGCACAAAAACCTTAAATCACTCTCAATTTAACAAATTTGAAAAACAAACAAAACGAAAAGAAAGTAAAAAAAAAAAAATTTTTTTTTTACACGGTTAAAAAGTAAACGCACGCACTTAACACCCTCGCATCTATAAAATTTTAAGCGGTCGTCTTAATAGACAAAACAAAACTATAATAAATGCCGTTGCAAAAACACTAATTAACTGTTTAAAAAAAAGTAAATTTGTTATTATATCCGAATACAATTTTTGGCTGTTCAACAAGACACCTACAAAACGCAGAAAAATTGTTATTATTTTTTTTTTTTTTGTTATTATTTTGTTTCTATATCAATTTACTTCCCATACAAAATTCTATACTACCACAAAATTTAAATAACAATTTTAAAAATATATTTACATATATATATGTATATATATATAAGCACATTATAGCTAAGATGAATTTTAAATATGAACAAGTAAAAACATTTCAGTCAGTATAAACCGGCCGAATTATACCCTGCCTTCACCTTGACAATCTCAGTTTAAAATTTGGTTTTTGAAATATCTAAAATTAGCTTCCATTGTTGTATACAAAGTACTCGAATCCGTCAAAACACTCAGTCTATAGAAACAGCAGGAATATGCCTGACCTATAATTGGACACACAATTGTCAAGTTTAATGCAACTAGTTTTATTATTTTTCTAAATATTTAAAAATTAGCTTTTGGATTTGTTTGGCAGCTACCCAAACCTGTCAATCAATTCAACCAAAATTTCAATAATATTATCTGACTTGAAATTCGAGACGCTACTTCAAAGTTTCATGAATCTGACTTTATTATTTTTCCAAATATTTAAAAATTAGCTTTCAGAATTGTATGACAGCTACGCGAACCAGCGCAGGCACTCCAGTAAAATTTTCAGAATACTATGTAAATTGTAATTGGACACATCTTTGCAAAATTTGATATTAATATCTTTATTAGTTTTTGAAATACACATTTAAAAAAAAAAACTCTTTCAGTTGTATGACAGCTACCCGAACCAGTTATCCGAATTGATCCAATTATAATAGCAGCCGTCCTTAGCAGAAAAGAAACAAATTGTGAAAGTTGCAGGTGTCGATTGCATTATTCGTTTTTGAGTTATCGTGCGATCGGACGGACGGAAATGGCTAAATCAATGCAGAATTTTACGCTCAACAAAAATATATATACATGCCTATATCGTACGCAACTCCTTCAAGTTATTACAAATTCCATACCAAAATTAATATACCCTTCACGAAGATGCAGGGTATAAAAAAAAGACTAAGCAAAAGAAAATATGATAATAAAATCAATTGGAATTAGCATGTGCCAATATGACACAAATTTTTATAAAGAATTATTTTGAAGCTTTCTCATTCGATATAAAATGCGTATATGTACATACATAGTTGGTGTTGGTGAAACGTAACTCAATATTTTTTACATAAATAATCGTAAATATTTAAAATATTCAAAAATAAATAAGACAAATAATATAAAATAATTATTGTAAGTATTTGGTGTTGTTGAGCATTAAATGTGAGGTGCATTAAAAATTGTTTCAAGAAAAAAAAATAACAAATATGTAGTTATAAGTAGGTATGTAGCTTAAAACAGAATTAAGAAAAAAATTAAAATTACTTACTTGTCACTCAACAGTGTTATTCAGAAATTATTCATATTATATAACACTTTAAACATATGCTCGAAAACTAATATATACGTAAAAATTATTGATTTAATTAACACAAAAAAAGATACTTAATATATTTAAAGCGGATTAGGATTTATTTTGATTGGTGTTTTTATATGTCTTCATTTATTATTCTCAAGATTGGTAAGTAAGTATATGAAAATTTTAATTTTTCAATCATAAGTTCAGTATTTTGTGAATTTACTTGGTAAAAAATACAAAAAGTGACCTTTAAAAAAGAAAACATGTTTTGTTTTCAAATGAAACTCAAAAAATTTTTTGTCCAATTTTACAATTAAATAGCTAAACTATTGGAAACGTGAAAATATTTAAAGTTATGATTAGGGAAGTTGAAAAATTATAAAATTTTATCCATCTATACACTAGCTTTATATTTTGTTCTACTAAAACAATTCTAACACATTAGAAATAATTAAAAAAATTTTAACAGACAAAAAATTTAGTGTTTCTTCGTATTTATTATTTAAGTTCCTAAGTAGTAGCACTGTTAATATTCGCTACTGCAGCTATCAATTTACACAATCCATATGTTTTCAAATAATTTGTGACCAAAATTGTACTTGCCATTTTAGTTCCATTTTCATGAAAATAGAAATAAGATTAATATACTTAAAGGTTTTTAAAATTACAAAACAAAACAATTCATTTATCATAACAATTTTTCAAAATAATTTCATCAATTATCAGAATCCTTGCTATCTATTCACCCCTATTTGATGCTTAGTGCGTAAATTTTTTTTTGCATAAGATTTCAAGATCGAAACATAAGCTCTGTATATGTATTGTGTAACAGGTATAATTATTACGATTAATAAATAATAATTATTTAAAAAAAATGTTATTGATCCAATCATAAGTAGTCAGCTACCACTCCACCTAAATGAATAAACAGATTTTATAACAGCAAATTATAATTATATATAAATGATACCAATTAATTTGCTAATTTAATTCACAAATATTCACTTTGTCACGGTTTCTATTCCTATATCCAGTAAAAGCTTTAATAAATTAAGTTTTCCGGTTAAAAAAACAAATTTAATGTTGCACAATAAATCAAAATATTTCAATAATTTTGAATTGGAATAATTGCTTCTAGCCTCTTTTAGTTAAAAAATTCTAAATCTTGTCTGATGGATAGATGCATGTCTACCTTTCTTAAGAGTATTTTATAAAAACTTATTGAATTACAAATTTAAGTTAAATTATGGTGATGAATGAGAAGATTAAAGAAATCTTTAATGGATCTTAATTTTTTTGTAATCATTTTGTATAGCTACAATTATAATTTAAAATATTCAATGATCTTCGATTTTACTTGTGTTGTGTTTTGAAATTTGATGGGCAAAATTTGTCACGGAATTTTTTGTTATCGCTGAGATTTCAAATTTTCAGGCTATTATATAGATGCATATGTGTATTATTGCTAAAGGGAAATAAACTTTTATGTAGATATACTTATATCTTCATAATTTATCAAAAGTTTTCTTAAATTATACATTCAAAAAAAAAACTTTATTTGCAGCTAAGCATAAACACATACTTAAAATGTAGATGATATTCTTCTCATAATAAAGAATTTTTACCCAATTTATTACCAAACATTACCCAACTGTAAATTATGATTACAGCTATATACGTATACATATGTATATATGTATATATGTAGCTAAGCGTCTTTAATATAATAATTGTTAAGGACCTAAAAAACAAAAAAAAAAAATAATAAAATATTTACTTACCTTTACACATGGATTCATTTTAACCAAATTTCCAATTAAAATATTTGATGTAGAAGATTTTAAACTTCTCAAAGATTCACGACGATTAATTCTTGATGTACTGCGAAGATCATGCATAAAACTTTTATTAAAATTTTCATTTTTATTTTTCTTAGTACTGCAAAAAACACTTGAAAATGATTTTCGACGAACTGGAGTTGAAGGCATTTTAAAAATAGTTTTTTTTTGTTTTTGAGTTTTATTTATATTTATTTTTACAAATTATTTTATAAATTACAATTTGTATTTAATATTTTTAGATGCACAAACACAATTTTCAATTATAAACAAACAACTAGTCAAACTGACACTGCACTTTTAAATATTTGAAATATGCAAATTATAAAGTATATTTATGAACTAATATGACATTTAGCAAAGACAAATAATATGGTTTTTGAATTAGATAGAACTGAAAATTTAATTTGCTACTTAACACAAAATTAAAATTATGAACTGAATTTTTTTTTAATATTCAATAAAAATTTAAAATAAAATAAAAAATAATATTTCTATTAAAATTAAATAAAATATTAGAAATTAATTAAATAGAAAAATGTATGACATTTTCTGTTTTTTAAATTTCATTATTAAAGAATGCAAATTCACAATATGTTTTAAGTAATTCAAAATATAAGACTAAATATCGATATGGTAGTGTTTCAGTTTAGTACTTCTAGTTTCTAATAGGTGGCTAAAATTCACCTTCAACATCCAAAATATTATCAATATTTACGAAGAAATGAGTAGATTTAATATTTATTTTTATTTAACGCCGTAATATTAAAATTGCAAAATCGAAAAAAGAAAAAATGAAAAGACAGAAAAATTATTGTACAAATAATTAAAAGGTTAACTTTTAAATGTTTAATACAATAAAATTTTGTTGATTTTAATACATGCTAAAATTCTAATTAAACAAGTAAGGTATTCTTTTACTCTTAGAGCTTGCAGGGCATTTTTGCCAAAGAAAAAATCTAATCTGCAAAATAAAGTAACCTGTAACTTCAACTTCATTGCATTTAAAATTGTTTTGGTTAATAAATTAGGGTGACATTAGATTTATAATCAGTAACTGCTGTCACCTGCTTTTTCCACCATGTGAAACGTTTTGCCTCAAATCTTTCAATTTATAATTTTCAACAATCTACCAACAACTACTTTTTTTTCAAAAACTTATTAATGATAATAAATTGTAATTCAACTTTTCATTTATTTATTTTTCTTTATAATATAATTTTTCTTTTTCATTTAATTCATTATTATTTCATCAAAAAACTTAAATAAATTCAGGTGAAATAAATTTTTACTGTCACAATTTTGTAAAACATGAGGGTAAATAATTTTGTGGGTGTTTTGCTGCTTTATGGGTTAATCAATTTGTTGAGAAAAATTTCATGCATGTTCACATTTCTACTTAATAATTTTTATTGTTTTATTCGAATATTATTGATTTGTAGAACACCTGAATTCCATAATTTTTAAATGCTACCACAGTAAATTACCACCTGATGTGATTAATTACTTTTATAAAGCATTAAATTTTATTTACATATAAAAATATTTGTAATAAATATTTGTACTACGTAACATGCATTTAATTTGACACTCCACTCAATTTGACATGGTACATATACCCACATAAATGTACATATTATGTACATGTAACAGCAAATTATGTTATGTATGAATGCATGTTACATATTTATATATGTACGTTATATACGAAAAATGCCCTAAAATAAGATTAATATTTAATTTATGTCAAATTAATTCATGTAAAAAATAAATAATTTAAACTATTGCGTTACTTAATGCATATATTGTATGTACATATGCATGCGCACACATCCAAATATACATACATATATTTCTTTTGCTCATTTATGTTATTATATGCAACAATTTTTGGATTTAAACTATTTATTTATGTCGCAATCTTTCCTTCCATTCTATCCATCATTTAGGTACAATCAATAATATCAATATTTAATTGATCAATAACTAATTCAAATATTTTGATATGACGCAGGATTTACTCTGCTTATTAATATGAAGTTTCAATATTTATGAATTATGAATTAAAGTCGACGGAAAAAAGAGCTTAAATTGCAAGCCCAGTATCCAAAACTTCTTTAATAAAACAAATTTTGTTTACAATGTGCATGAAGTTGCATTACAAAATTTGGTATGTACCTGATATTTTTTTCGAATCGCCATTTTGTCAAACATGAAACATAGAACAGAAATGTTTTGGGTGGTTCCCGATTTTGCAAATGGATTTTATCAAAATTTTCTAATATTTCAAAAAATTGAGGAACAAATATGATTACAACTGCGTTTCTGCATGTCTGTCATTTTATCAAGGATTACCGCCTGGAGTTATTAAGTGAAAGATTATGTAATTTAAAAATTTTGATTTTTTTTTTTGCAAATATTTAAAGCTCTTTTGCCTAGTTTTAATATAATTAATTTTGTCATATAAACAATTGACAATTTTTAAAAATTCTAAACTCAAATCCGATTTTTTCACTCAATTTTTCATTTTCTATTTTTATTTTTTAATTTATTCCGATATCTTTATTTAAGCTCTATATTTTTTATTGTTATTACCCATACTATATTTAAATGTGTAATTTGTTTTTCACCTTTTAAGATAATTACATATTTTATGAATTTAATTTATTCACAATAAAATAATTTATATGTACTTGTGTGCCTACAGACTTCTATTTTATGTGCATTTTTCAACATTTTTAACCATATGGTTCGACTAGATTCTGTCACTATATTAAAAGTTTTCAAAATTAAATTGTAAATTGTATAAAATTTTCTGAAAAAAATTTCAAGATTTATTATAATCAAGATTATTTTACTTTCATAATTATTGTCAAAAAAAAAAAAAAAAGCGTACTTATTTGAATTAAATAACAATACGTTGTAAACTGATTGAAACTGATTGAAATTTTCAATAATTTTTAGCTGTACATATGTCTGTATGAGTGTATGTAGGTACATTTCTATGCATGCAGATGGTGGTGCTTTAAGAAAGCCTGTCAAACTAAATTGCGTTATTGTAGCCACTGTGCTCAATTCAATTGAATTTTTATTGTCTAGGAATTTTTGTTTTTTCTTTTTTCCTTTTTTTTTGTCATTTTTGCATATTTTATTTTTTTTTTTTTTTTTTGACAATTTCATAAGTGTTTTTCAGTGAAGCAAAATAAGAACTTTGTTTCTTTTATTTTTTATATTTTTCAAATTTTATTTTGTTATTTGAATAGAATTTGCAAATTAATTAGTAAAAAAAAAAAACAAACAAAAAAAGAAAAATTGAAATTTTCGCATAATGCATTTAAAATAAATGAATTTTGAATTGGAGTTATTCTTGTCAATTCTGAGGTACATAAATAGTACTTAAATTTAATAAACAAATTGCCTGATATGTTGGTTTGTATTTTCTAATATATTTTGGTAATATGAACTTATCTGTATCTTATATACAGGGTATTCTATACAGTGGTGCATTGACATACAAATACAACTGTGCTGATCTTGGTTTGTAAGAAAAAAAAATTAACAAAATGCCACTGTCGCAGTCAGTTTTTTTTTTGGCTGGGTTGGATACGGCAGTAATTTAAAAATGCTGGATAATTGCAAGAGTAGGATACAAACAAGCATAAAATGAACTTCATAGAATTTTTCATAGTTTCGATACCACAAATATTTAAAAAATGAATTTTTGACATTTTTTTAATTTGTGATTTTTAAATAACAATAATCTTTAGTAATACGAAAATATTAGTCACTTAAAAGACTAACTATTTTTGAATTTTATAATGCCATTTAAATAGTTATAAGAAAAATCATAATAATGGGTGACTTTACAAACATTTGATTGTCAATTAGTGAGAAAAACCCAAAAAAAAAATCGGAATTGTAATTAATAATTAGTAGTGTTGTCATTTATTTTTATATGTTAAATATATTATGTACCTATATATGTAAATAAATTCATATAAATTTTAATTAATCATGAAAATATGTTTGTTTTAGGTGTTAAAGACTTTCAAACGAGCCGAAGTTATAAAAGAAAATATTCTAACAAATTGCACATTCCATCTGCTCCAGAATGATCGATATCAACCCGAGAATCCACGAATATAAATATGTAATCTACTAATGCATCAAATCACAGAATCTCAACTATAAAGTGTGATTAAATAGTCGAAACTCAATAATTTGTGAGCGCATTATTCGAGCATCAGCCTATGCATTTTGAAATTCAAAAAAACAAAATCTAGTTGACTTAATAATGACAATAGTTGGAATAAATGCAAAAAAGAATATATTAAAAGAATCCAAATAGCAAAATTATCACCCATTATAATTGTAGAATAATGAAAACAAGCAAAACCTCCAAAATTATAATTTGAAAAGTTCACCTCGTCATATTGGAATATGTTACAAAAAAATGCGATATAAGCTATATACATACATGAAACAGACGACAATGGGTGCGTAAAGGTAAACTTTAAATTGCATTATGACGTCATGATTGAATCTTTCATTTACACTTTTATTTACTTATTTTCTTTTTTTTTGTTTATCTTTTTTGTTTGTTTAACAACCTACAAATGAATAAATAAAATTGTTTCAAATATTGTACCAAATCTAATGATCAGACCCAGACATTTAATTATTGTTAACGCAATTTTTTTTTTTTAACTATTTTTGTTATTTTTGTTATACTTCTCGAATTTAAAGCAGGATTAAACGGGGGTATATAAATAGAACTTTAAAATGAACTATTGTTAGCAGTTTTAAATCAAATTTTGTAACTATTTAAACGAATTTCAAATATTTCTATAAATAAATTTTTTAGAAAAATGTTAAAGGTTGTAATATTGCAAAATTTTTTATTAATATTATTAAAAAATTTTAAACATAATTAATTTTTTTTTTATTAATTTTTATTTTAGTTTATACTTGCTCTAATTTTATTGTATACAACAACAATATTGGGATATGATGGACCAGCAATTGTTTCACAAGATCAAAATATTCTAAGATCATATGGTAATTTAGGACAAGTTTCAACATATTCAAAAACTTTAGATACACCATTTACATCAGTACGTAAAGCAGATGTACGTATTAGTAATCCAGGTATAATAGCATCACCAGCATATGCACATGTCGGTTATCCAGCTACAGCATCAATTGGTTATCCTGGTTTAGTAACAACAGCACATCATGCTGTTTTACCAACAATATCACATGCAAGTTATGTTAAACCGGCACCAATAGCAACAATTCAACATCATATTCCAACAGCAAGTTATGTAACACCAGCAATTACTGGTAAAACAATTATACCAGCTGGTGCTTCAGGCAGTTTATTAGGTGTTGCATATTCAGCTGCACCAACTGTATCACATATGTCATTCAGTAATGGATTAGGTTTATCATATGAATGGTAGAATTTTAAAATGATATGAAAAAAATTGAGGAGATTTAAAACCAAAACAATAATAAACGCTTTGTTTTTTTTTGTTTTTTGTCTGTTGTTGGCAATATTTATGTATAATTGCATATTTTATCAGTAGACCTATAAGTGCAATTTATATGTGTATGTATTCTTTTTTCATAT
The DNA here is from genome assembly GCF_029603195.1 of Condylostylus longicornis. Taxonomy (NCBI): domain Eukaryota; kingdom Metazoa; phylum Arthropoda; class Insecta; order Diptera; family Dolichopodidae; genus Condylostylus; species Condylostylus longicornis. Next base: position 403,972 of record NW_026577989.1, read on the forward strand.
TATTTATAAACGCTCGCATCTTATAAATTTTGTGCTTCTTATATATTTTTATAATGATTTTTAACATGTTAATTTTTTTGTTTTTATACATTTATGCAATATCAATAAATTCTTTTTTTAAGATTGATGTTTTTCGATAATATTATTCGTATATTTAGAAATTTGATTTACATATTTAGAATTCCTATATACCCACGCTATAATTTCAGATATCAGACAAGTACCTACATAAAAATTTGTATGTTAAACTGGAGATGTTTTTAATATGTTGAATTTCTAAACGTACCTACATACATTTATAATCAAAGAAGTTTTTAAAATAAATCATTAAAGATAAGGCTTATAGAATAGAATTTTTGATTCCGGAATTGCATTAAGATGCTCTATTAATACAGAATACTTACAGCTTACATGATGAATAATAGTTGCTGAATTGTTCAGAGTGTTACTGCGAATTTTCATACTCTACATAAACCAAAGATTTTAAGAACATTGTAGTTTCTGTCGTTGATTAAACACAATTCAACTCATAAATTATAGCTGCTAAATAATTCATAAAACGTTGAGTTAGCATTTGAATTGGATCCGAACAAATTCTTAACTTTCATCTTTTTGTTTTTTGTATTTTATGTGAAAAGAACGTGTTACGAGTATATGATGCAAATAAATTTTTGAAAACTGATTTGTTTCGAAGCAATTCAATGTTGTCTTATCTTTGTGGAAAAAAGTGAGTTTTGAAGCAGTTTATATGAAAATGGTGTAAATTTTTGCAAGATCTTTTAAAGGCTATTATTATAGATACGAAAGTATCTTTACGATATTATAGAAACGATAAATGGTGGAAGAGTTGGTTTTCGAAACAAGATACTACTACTCGTACATTAATACTGTATGACTGCTAATTTTAAGTCAGGATAAATATTATGCTTTTATTTTGATAATACCTCTACTTGATTTCATTTGTGTTGATCTGAATGTTATAGCAACCGCTAGTTGAACCATAACTAAAATATATAATTATAATGAATAATAAATTTAAGGATATTCTACATAATCTATATCTTCAATTACAATATTTAAATTAAACCACATATTAAATTAAAATTTACCTTGAATTTATAAATCTGTTAAAATTTTGGCTATATGATTAGCGCATCACATAAATTTTATACTTGAAAAACTTGCAAAATGTTAACGTTTAATATAATAAAGAAAAAAAAAATGGAAAACTGGTGCAAAAATAAAAAATTGGTTCAAACAAAATTTTTTTTTTTTTTTTATCGTTAACATTAAAACCATGACCTTGTGTAAATATAACAAAGTGGTTTAACAGAAAAAAAACAAGTAATAATTTTATTTCTGTATTAAAAAAAAAATATAACAATAATAAAATAATAAAAAAGGAATATTTAAATAACATTATTGGCGGCTTCATTTAACAATTATTAATAAAAGTATGTAAGTGTATTGACTAAAAGACAAGTGGCAGAAAAGACAACCTGCTTCTTAAGTACATAAAATTTCCAGGGTTATTTTTATAATATTTATAATAAAGGTTTTTTATTTCACAAAAAATAAAAATTAAAAACAAAATTAAAACGAATTGAATTTGGGCCAGTAATGTCAAAAAGTCAATATACTTTTGATGATAACCACACACACACTCTAAACTAAAATTAAAACAAAAACTTTTATTGGAAAAAAAAAATTTAATTCTAAAAGATTTTTGCTTCCGTACAGTTTTTTAATATATATGAGTTTAAGTTATTAATTAAATTAATAAAAATATTTTCTATATGCAATGACTATATCATTTTTCATAATTCCTTGAAAGGAATAATAACAAGTGTTATGAATGATCTGATAAAATTTCTTGAAATTCAAATTGTGTGCATTAGAGTGCCATGTTATTGTATGTTAAAAAATAATTTTTGTTATAAGGGAGTTTTCGTTTATTCAGTTCTAGAATAGTTCTAGCTACGTACTACGTTCGAAAATTCATGCTACATATACTGAGAAAATATAGATCGTTCGGAAATTCAATCTGCAATAAAGAAATGTTAGAAAAGTAGCTCAGATCTCTAGTATAAATTTTGTCGCTGCCTCATGAATTTTTTTTTTTTTAAAGTAAATATTCTAAAAAAAATTTTTAATTTCAAAATAGCAGATTCAAATCTTGTTAAAATTTGTAGTGAATCAGGGGGCGAAAAATAATTGGGATACAATTTCATATAAAATGTCATTTCTGTTCGAGTGATTCATTTCGGATGACTGATTATTTAAAATTTTCAGAATTTTTAGACTGCGTAAACAAAAAAAAAAAAAAAAATTAGCTAAAGTTTTTGTATACTGTTTAACGCTGTGACTTTTAGAAATTTTAGTTCTAATGTAGAACTTTCAGTGCAGCGTGCATGAACGAAAACTAACTTCTATTGATGGAAAATTCAGTGATTTCAACTCCTATTTTGAATTGTGCGTTTATAACATATTATTGGAATTTTGATGGTAGTTTGACACTAATTTACTGTTTTTAAATCTGACTTGCAAATAACATTTTCGATTACAGGCTTTACATGAATACCTATGAATGTTTTTTTGGAGATATAGATTTTAGGGTAGCTTTGGTTTAATCGGTAGCAGTATCACATTTGCTAAATAAGCCAAATTAGCGAATAGATCATCTCACTATAATTCGCAGTATATTGAATGACAAAAATGCATTTCAAACATTTGTAAACAATAGAAAAAATAAATGTTATTTCTTAAATTTCTTAAATTAAATTTTAATACAAAATATTAAAAATAAAAACTTTTATTATTACGAGTAATAAAATTTTAAGAATAAAGAAATAATAAATTTTATAATAAAATAAAATATCTTAAATATTTTGTTTTTAGCATTTTTTTTTTAAATTTCCGTGAAATATAATTACGGTTTTAATTTTGTTCAACAGTCGGTTGGTCTTTTTTTTAATATTTAAGTCAGTTACTCTTACGGGGAAAATTATTACATCAGAAGCATTCTTTCCAGCTAAAGTGCCAGTTTTAGAAAATTTTTTTTTAATATTCCGCCTAAATGTATGCAATACAATAATGTAATCAAATAGTAGTGCTTATTTTTGGAATCGAATTCTCATGTGATATCACGAAAATTTCAAATCTTTCAAATTAGGTACAAATTATTTGTGATATTGGTTTGTGTTTACAACTATAATATCAATATAATTTTCATGATGAATATCACTATCATCACACTTATTGATTCGATTCACAGAATATGTGACAGTAATCTTAACAGAACGTCATTTTAATTCTTAATGCTTTGCGACAATATGAAAATTTAAATTTCTGATTAAAATTTATTTAAAATGAAAAATATGCTATTTTACAAAGTATTGGTTTGATAAACCCTATTTTTCAAAATAGAATATTTATTATGTATTTATTAACTCATAATGAAATGTAAAATTTTTACTTTCAAAACTGATTAATTATACTTTTCATTGTGGATTATTATTTTACACAATACTCCACCTTATTACAGACTTACATAAATAAATTGCCTTCACATGTTATCTATATAACCACATATATATTTAATATTATTTTGCCCATTGCCTTAAGCTCATTAATGAATAATATTAATTGTCTTAAAAAATAAAATTATTGCAACTATGGTGAAAGATGCAATTATATTTGCAATTTTTGAATGAATGGAAATGAAAAAAAAATAATAATCTTACACACGAAAAGAAGAACTTGACATCAAAAATTGCACTCTATTTTAAACTCAAAAATTTATATACATATTTATTTATTTAACATAAATATAATCATAATTTTATACCAAAACCGGTAATTTTGATTTTATTTCTATAATTTTATTGCGATTATACCATTATATCATAATCAATAACATTTAATTAATTGTTGAGAAGAATTGTATGCAATTTAAGGATTTTGATCCAAATTTTAATAAAGAAATAATATGTACAGATTCTCTCAGAAAAGTAAAACAATTTAACAAAAACACGAAAACCAATCTACATTAAAACAAAAAAATTTAATTTTCTTTTTGTAATAATCACGAAAATTAAAAAAAAAAAAAATTATGTAATGACCTTCTGAATTTTTTAGTATTTAAGAAATTAAAATGAGGATCAATGGTATCAGTTTTGATCAGTCTGACGTTGAGTGAGCATCAAGACAATAAAAAAGTTTTCTTCCCTTTTTTTTTCTTTTGAATTTATAATTTTTTTTTCATTCAAAAATGTTTAAATTTATTGTAATCGCTGCTATTTCCTTAACAATTGTAAATGCTGGAAATATTGGACTAGTTGGTACAGCATATTCAGATGCATCTGCTGTTAGTTCTGTATACAATTCTATAGGACATCATAACAATATTGAACATCATAATCAACATGAAACTTATATTGCTAAACAACCTGTTGCTGTTGCATTACCAGTACATTCAGCACCAGCTTTACAGGTACATTCAGTACCAGCACTTCAATTACATTCAGCTCCAAAACTTCAAGTTCATTCAGCTCCAACACTTCAAGTTCATTCAGCACCAGCTGTTCAAGTACATTCAGCGCCAGCTCTAAAAATACAACATTCAATTCCGACACCAGTACAAGTTCATTCAACAATTCATTCAGCACCTGCTCTTTCAGTTCATTCAGTAGCAGCACAACCAACATTAAAATTACAGCATTCTGCTGTTCCATCTGTACAAGTACATTCTCATGTTCCAGTTTTGAATTTACATTCTGCTCCATTATTAAAATTACAAGCACCACCAGCCACTGCTTTCGTTCAACATTCAATTCCATCTGTTGCTGTTCATTCAACAGCTCCATCATCATCATCGTCTATTATTAAAGTCCAAAATACAGTTCCAGCTGTTAAATTACATTCTGCACAACATTTAAACACTGGTACATATTCATATGATGCAGCACATAATCCATCAGCAGCTGCTGTTGTTTATTCAAATAATAAATTACCAGTAGCTTATGCAACCAAAGAAATTAGTTATTCATTAGCTCCAGAAGTTTCTCATGTATCATTTGAAGGTCATGGTACCCAGTATGCATGGTAAATTTGAGAATAATTTATTGTTGATTTCATATGTAATGAATAAAACAAAAACTAATTGAAGCAAAAATTTATGCTACATGTATTCGAATAAAAACAATATTTTTTTTATAAATAAATAAAATACGTACTCAATTGATATTTTCAAATATAAAATAAATATTAAATTTTTTAATTTCAATATTGTCAAAAATAAAATAATAGACATCACGAGTCAATAAACAGCAAACTGTCGGTTTGAATAATTTTATAAAAATTCAATAATTCGTATCGAATCGAATGTATAATAATACATCGCGTGTCAATAGAGTATCGAATCGCTGAGTGATAATGACATTTATTGCAAAAAGTTCGATGTTGTAAACACAAACGAATTTATACGAATGATTTGTGTCTTTAATATAATTTTTAAAATTTTTACGATAAATAACACTATCACTATATAATTCGGTACTCAACATTCAAAATGAAAAATTTCATTTGACATTAAATGTCAAATTGCATATTCTCTAATTGGTGTCAAAAAAAAATTATTCTTATAGAAAAATTTCTAACCTGCAAATACATTTTCTTTGAAAAAATATTATTAAACTTTGAATTACACTTGTTCAAGTTAATGTTGTCCTTCTAAAATCCGTTCAATTTATTTTTGCTGTCTGAACATCCTAGTTAATTGCATTCCACCATATGATTGAAGGAAAACATAATAACAGCGCATGTTCCAAAGTGTTTCTCAATTGCAAACAAAAAAAAAAAGAACGGAATAAAAATCCTCATATATCCTTGAAGGGGAATGAACTAGATGTTTTTTTTTTTTGCTACATACATACAAATATATTTAAATATATTTTAAGGAAGATAACTTCTGTCAAATCATTGTCTTTTCATCACATTTTGGGTGTTAATCATTAAAATAAAATAAAAAAAAATTTTTTTTAAAAATGTTTTTTTAATGAAAATTTTAATACGACGTTCGTTCCAAAAAATTTACAATTTTTTATTAAAAAACAGTGCCAAATTGTTATTTTAAAATTAGTAGATTGTTTTTCTTAGTTTTTTTGTTTTTTAAAGAAGGAAGTAAAGTGTCTTTTTATAAGGACTTTCAATTAAAAATAGTTTTCAAAAAAAAATTTTTTTTCCAAGAGAGAAAAGAAAATTTTCTGAGGTAAATTTAAAGTGTCAAAATTTTACGCTAATTATAAAAATGTTGTCGAAATTGTTAGAGAAGTACAAAATTTATTAAAGAAAGATATTGTTGTTAACAAAAATTCGGAGTTCCCAAAGAAAGTTTTGCGTTTTTTTTTTAATGTTAATTGAAGCCTAACAAAAAATCTACACCGCCCTTTTTGTTGTTGTGTCTGCAATGTGCATATAAAAATCGTCAGATTTTTGAAAATTTTTTTTTTTTATATAATTGGGTGCAATATAGTCAGTGTTTCTCAAATTTTTTAATTAATAATTTTTTAATTTTAATTTTGATAATAGTTTGATTTTTGTATTTTTCGAATTTGTTTTTTTCTTTTTAACCACAATCATATATGTAGATATGTTGATACCTACTTGCTTTAATAATTTCTCTCTTCTTTGTTTTTTTTTTTTTACAGAAATCAAATTTTTTTTTTGTATTTACGATATAATAATTTGTTTATAATAATGTCTGATGGTGAGGAAGAAATATGTGGAACTGATAATTGGGTTATCAATTTGGAATGGATTCAAGATTTTTTAAAAGAAGTACACGAAGATGAACAAGATTTTACTATTAAAAATTATGATGTATCAAATGGTAGTACGAATGGTATACGTAATTTAAGTGAAGTTTTAGCAGTCAGTATCGATTATGAGTATAAATCTGTAATGAAACGTTTAGATTTATTTATAAAATTATTGCCGCATGATCCATTTAGCCGGTATTTTGTAACTGAGGCGCAATTCGATTTAAGAGAAATAAAATTTTATACTCAGGTATGTAAATAGTCATATCAATTTCATTCTATACTTATAAATATATTAATTTTTATAAAATTTAATTAATTGCGTTAATTGAAAATTTTACTATTTTATTATTTTACATAAATAACATGAAGATATTGCCAGATTTATTGGATTTTCAAAATAAATATTTAAAGCCAAATGAAAAACCATTATCAATTAATGTGCCAAAATGTTATCATACAACATATACATTAGGAACATTTATTGAATCAATTCATCAAAATCCAAATTTAAGTCCAGAACCACCCGAAAGTATACTAGTTTTACAGGATATGAGATCATTAAATTATAAATCAGCACATTTTACAACTGGTTTAACATATGATGAAGCAAAATATGCCATATCATCAATTGCAGTTGTTCATGCTTTATCAATTGGTATGAAATTTAAGGAGAAAGTTAATTTAAATGAAAAATATCCGGTATGTTATATAAAATATTAAAATTGAAAATTATTTTAAAATTTTTAAAAGATTATAATTAGAAATTTATGTTTTTTATTTCGAAAAAATATACGTACAATATGCAGTTTCTTTTTCAAATAAAAAAAGCGTCCGATAGTTATCAACAGTTGGTAGAACAAGGTTTACCTCAATTATCGAAATTTTTACATGAACGAGGTGGTAAAGAAGATGTATTGAATGCATTAAATGATATTCATTCTCAAACACGTGGAATAATTGAAGCATTATTACAACCTGTTGAACCAATGGGTCTAATAACACATACAGATTTTTGGTGTAATAATTTATTGATGCGAGAAAAAGCTAATCCATCTTCAGATGATAATTGTGTTATTTTAGATTGGCAAATGGTAACATATAGCAGGTACATATAGTAAACATATTATATTATTATAATTATAGTTATATACGTACACTAATAAACTTTAAATTTTATTTTTAGGCCGACAAATGATATTGCACTTCTTTTGGTGTCATCATTACCATCAGATATTAGAAGAGAAAATGTTGGTCATCTTTTAGATTATTATTTTGATTGTTTAAAAACGAATCTATGTAAAATTGATGTTGATTTGATATCAGATCTTAAATATTCAAGAGAAAAACTTGGTGAAGATTACAGACAATCTCAATTATTAGCTTTATTATTATGCATTGGATCTGTTGATATTGCATTAGGAAATCAAGAAGCCGAAAATAGATTTTTAGATGTTTTGGAAGATTTCTATAAGGAAGGAGTTTTAGGAAAAAATTTCATTCAACAATATTAAATTATAAACAAAATGACACTGTTTCAGTAAAATGCATTTAAATGTCAGCTTTCTATAGCTGAAAAAAATATGATACAAATTTGACATAAAAGAAATTAACATTTTTATTTAAAATTACAATACAAAGTATACAATATATCTTATATTATATATATATAGAAAAATTTTAAGAAATTTCAGCTTGCAGTTTTGAAAAAATAAACAAAAAATATTCAAAATTTGATTATTACCCTGTAAATGTTAAAAAAGATAAAAATTTACAGAAAACACTAATCAAACAATTTGACATAAATAAATTTTCAAAATATTACAAAATAAAAGTTGATAAAAAAAAACAGGTTTACAAAAATAAAATTGAATTCTCAACTAAACTAATCATGACAAAATTTATATAAAAAAAAAGAAATAATTATTTATTAAAACGTTAAAGCAATAAAATTTTTTTTGAACTTCCAAGTTTCAAACCAGTAAAAAAAATCGTGTACAAAATCCTATAGAATTTTCGACCGATGCAGTAGCCATAAAAAATCCAAGACAAAATAAAGCCGTCATTTTGTTTATATTTTGTAATTATTTTGTATGAATAAAGAAAAAAATTGGAATTTCCTACAGTTGTATCCCATCTAAATTAGCAAGGTTTAAGAACTTTAGTAATTGTTTTTTTCCACTTAATATTATTGCATTAACAATATTATTTTAAAAATTCTCTTTCAATATTTTTGGAAAAAATACACAACTAATTAATTTTTTTAGCCGGCATAAAACCTAAAAACGAAAGCATACTAATGTAATTATATTTTTATAATTTAAATTAAAATTCAAGATATCTGTAAAACGTTTTGATACATACATACATACTTACACATTATTTAGATAACATAAATACATAATTTAAGCTCTAATTTGATGTTTTTTTTAATTATTTTTTAAAAAAACAAATTATCATAACACACAACATAGATTAATTAAAATATTTAATACGTAGAAATGGACACCAATAAAATTCTTCATAAAAATAATTATTCATGTTTTATTTAAAAAAATATACATTTTTAAATAAATTAAATGTTAAATTTTGAGTGATTTGTGAAAAAAAAGCAAACAAAAATAGTTTGACATTAAATTACTTGTAACGAAATATCGATTAATATGAATGAAAATCGATTAATATCGCCCAGAAATAGATATTGATTAAAAAAATTAAGATTTTTTTAATATTCATTATATAGGTGAACTGAGCTCCCTAATAATCTTAAATAAATACCAGTTTCCCTCAAATTCTTATTTTTTTTTTTAAGCCATTATAAGTGGCAAGAATCAATTTCATTAAAATGTCAAAGTAATATTGAAACTTACACGCATAACATCGCATTTTGAGGCTGTAAAATCATAATTGTTTTTCTATTCTGGGTAAAATCACATATTAAGAAAAATGGCTGAGTTACGATAGTCGTAAATACAGAAAGCTTCCTTTTTTTATTCAATGAAATTGAATTGATTGATTAATAAATTTAATAAAATTTAAATTTATAAATAAAACCTATAATAGTTAATTATTAAAATAGCCGAAAAACACGACTTCTAAATAAAATTCTATAAAAAAAAAACGTTTAAATCAGCGACATTTAACAAAATAACTTTCTCTACAATAATAAAAAACATTTTTACTGCTTATGAGTAATTTACTTTTTGTATGTATGTAAAACTGCATTTCTCATTTAACGTAAACCTATTTAACATAAAATTTAAATTTAGGTAAAATATTCTCAGTTTATTACTTTTCATTCAAAATTTTTTTGTAGAAAAAATTCAATTTGAATTTCGATAAATTTAATAGTCATTTAGAAAAAAAAAACAACCCAATAAACATTTAACACTTTTACAATATTTAGAATTAATTTCACAGTTTCAGAAGCTCTGTCAGCCATTTACTTTCTAGGTAAAATGTCATGTTGAATTATAGATGTCAAAAAAAAAAATATATTTTGACAATTGCAACGCAAAAAGTCGCGATTTTCTTAACCTCAATAGTGTTTATAGCTTTTCTAATTAAATTTCAAGAAATATTTTAATAAAATTTTATAATTTTATTAATTATAAGTACAATGTGAAATCAAATTAAGAATTAACATAACAATTATCTGATTTATTATTGAATTAAAAAGTTGTATATCAGTGTATAAGTTTTTTTTTTTTTTTTTGAGAAGCTTCAGTTAAGAATCTGCGGGAAATTTTAAGTGTTCCCCCATTAAGAAAAGTATAATTTAATAAAGTGTAATTACTTTTAATAAAATTTATAATTGAATTGAAAAAAACCTAAATAAAATATAAATTAAATTTAAAAAGTTAAAAAAAAATATAAATGAAAATTTTAATATTGTAAAAGGAAAAAGTTGGGCGCTGAAACAATAATTTTATTGGTATGATTATGTGTTGCCATTATAAATGAGAAGTAATTTGCAAAAGGAAAAATAGAAAAAATGAAAAAAAAATTACCTAGCTGACGTTTTGTAATTTATTTTTTCTCTTTTTTTTTTTTTTTATTTGTTTATGGCTACAACAAAATGGTTTGATTCTATGATTTATTTTGGTTTAAGAATAAAATATAATGGTTTAGAATCTAGATAATTTGAATGAAAATTAATTTATACAAGTAAAATTACTCTACCTAATAATATTTTTAAGAATATGTACACAAAATTGTTTATTATTTTTTTTTAAATACTTTGAACATTAAATACGAAATTATTATTTACTCATATAGATTTGAAAAAAAATATAAAATTTGCAAATTGTTCAAATATTGATAGCTTAAATACACAATAATAATATGTGAAAAAAAAAAATTTATTTAGAATATTGAATGGGGTCTTCACATTTTTGAAATTGATTTATAATTCAATTTTGTGAAATCCAATTTTAATGAAATATGTAGACGTACTTATACCTACATGAGTATCTACTTGAGTACATAGTTTATTTCGTTATTAGTCGCTGATTTTCTCATTATTTTACTATGGTTTAATAATATACTCGTGTAATATTCCAGTAATTTAGAACAATACTTTTAAAAAAGAGTTGCTTTTAGTAAGTATTAAGTTATCCATATGATCACAGAGGAAAGCAATAGAAAGATTTTCTTTAATAAATTTCTGAAACGCCGTGAATCATGAAATTTAATAGGGAACTACTATGGAAATAGATACTTATATTTTATAAGGATTAAATTTCACACCGGTTGAGGAATCTGGACACTAGTTTCTACATTGATCCACTAAAAATATTAATTTTCACTTCTCTAAATTCGGTAACTTTAAATAAATTTTTGTTTACTCAAAAAAAAATTAACATGTATCATACATAATTATAATACTTATAGTTGCACTTTCCTCTACAAAAATTAATGAAAGCTCTTAATTTTAACCTTCTTGCTTAATTTAAAAAAATTGAATACCTACTTAGTACTTATAATATTTTACTTAATACATAAGAAAATATTTTTCTTAATATTAGATTAATTTAATATGCAGGCTAGTAAGAAGATACCTACCAGAGTTTCACCGTTATTTTTGTGTGAATTTCAAAATATCGGTTCTTTATTTTTAGCATTATTAAATTAAGGTTAATATTTTCGTATTTTATCATTGATGACTTTTAAACTGTTCACTTTTATAAAATAAAAAATTTTACTGCCATACTTAAATGGTATGTGCTAAAAAAGAACGCTACGTCCTATGTAAATTGTAAATATTAATATGATTTATTTATTAGATTTCGAAGTTGTAGGGCTTCGGAAGTTAAATGAATTAAACGATATTTTACAATAACTTTCATATTAAGTACTCGTAACTACTTGCTACACCTGATACACTCAACGTACTCATTTATATCTAATAAATTGTATATTAAGCGCACTACTTTTACTCGTAATACCTACATTTCACTGCGTGTTATTACTCTTATAAAAGTTTTGTTTTCAGAATAAATGTAATACTTAATTCTGTGCATTTTTCTTCCATAAGCTTATGTAATCTTTTAACAAGAACATAATTTAAATATTGGTCACCATCCTCCTTCCTAATATCTACTTATATGCATTTTATCCAATTGAGATTAGTGAATTTTTTATTTTTTATGTGAATAATTTTTAAAGTGAATAAATTTAATAATAATAAAAAAAAAAAATATAGCCTAAAAAAAGTTTCAGGTTCCATCATCACCTTATCCGTGTTATAAAAAATTTTTTGTTTTTTTTTTTGCTGCGTCGTCAATTTTTTCACTGAATTCAAGTGCAATGTCGACGGACGGCGACGCAAATGATGATACTGATGCTGGTATTGATATTATTGATAATGATGAGACATTCATAAAAAAAAAATATGTATTTTTTTTTTTAATTCTTAAGCAGAACAAAAATAAAAATGAAAAAGAAGAATAAAATAAGAAAAAAATCAAAGTTTATAACCAAAGATTTGAGATATCTAATAATGGTAACTTGGTACCCACCAAAAATATAATAAATAAATAAAACATAAAATATAACGAAACAACCAATAAGTATACAAAATAATAAAATAAGATTTAAAATTTAAGATTTATAGAAAGCAAATTTCCTTGGTATTTGTTTTTTTTTTTTTGAAATACGGCAAGGTCGCCTGAATTGCCGATTTAAATAATTGTTGTGTTTGATTCAGATAAGAAATCTTCATTTTTTTAAATTATTATTACAATTTACAATGAAAAGCAAATTGTATAACAGTAAATTTATAAAAATTTATTATACCTATTTTGTTGTACTTACACATTTTCAATTTATTTGTGAGTTTCTTTTGTATATTTTAAATATCAAATTGAAATCAGAAAAATTGTATTTTTAGTTAATTTCTGTTGACTGTTCTAAACGTCAATTTAACGTCAAATAAGTAATGTTTTGAAATTTAAGTGTTATACCTAAATGAACATCGTATATGGATTCCGATCGCTAAAAAAATATTGTTTTATATATTATTATACGTAATATTATAAAAGTAATAAATTGATATTGAGGCATGATTCAATTTTTGAATGTCGAAATGCAAAATATATAATAACTTTACGTAGAACGCAGCGTTCTTTGAAGCATTTATAAATACCATATATATTTTATTCTTAAGACATATAACAGGTATTACTGTGATAAGCATGAATTATTTCCCAAGAACGAATAAATGGGATCCAAGAGTGTTAGCTTGCAAGTTAAGATTGCAATGGGATCCAAGAGTGTTAGCTTGCAATTAGTAACAGACAATTATTATAAGACTCGAATTAAAGAAAATAAATGTAATATTGAGTACATTAAGAGAATTATTATAATTAAGTTCAAGAATTGAAAAATTCAATATTGTCCAAGTTCTTACAAGTTACAAGGCCATTCAATGTTAAAATATAATCCAACTTTCAAAACCAAACAGACAAATTATTTTATTAATTTTACTCTGTTTTCATTTTTGGATTTAAAAATGTGCTAAAAATAAAAAAAATTTTTTTTTTTTTAAGAAAAAAGGAAAAAAAAGTGTCGGCGGGAATTTTTGTTTTTGGTTCTCTACACATTTTTTTTTTCGAGTTTTGATTTTAGGTTTTTTTTCTTTTCTTTTTTGGTTTTACGTTCTTCTTTTATTATTATTTTGTCTTTTATATATTTATAACTCTTATCTTTTTGGGTGTTTTTGCATTTATATAGCTGTTAGTCAGTTGAAAAAGAATTTCTGTTGATACCACTTTTCGTCGTGACTTCTTACTTTAAAAAACAAAAAAAAAAAACGAAGAATGAAGTAAATAAAATCCCAAACTTAAAAAAAAAAAAACATATGAATCCAAGGAACTAATATTTAAAAAAGAAAAAGAAACTCAAAACAAAAAAAAACAAACTTGATTTGATCTTCAAAAACTCATCGCTATGTTTCGAGTTCACTTACATTTTGAATTCACTTTGACTAAATAGATTCAATGTTAACCTTTAAAATATTGTTTTGTATTTATTAAGCAATTCTTTCATTTTCTGTTTCGTTTATAAAAAACTCATATGTTGTGTAAGAAACAAAAAAAAAATACACCTGGAAATGGTGGAAAAAAAAAATATTGAATTCATGTTCTTATTTTAATAATCGTAGCCAAAATATTATTTGTAATTTGCATGAATTTAAAGGTTACTACAAAATTAAATGGGATTATGTTGGCGAGAACGAATTGTGTACTTAAATTTAAAAAAAAATAAATTAAATTTATAATCTGGGTACTAACATTATGAATTTTAATTCTAAATTTATTAAGGATTAAATATATCAGCACTAGAATTGAAAAATATAAAAGCAACTACGTACGAGTATAATACCAGGGAGTCATTATGTACTTCAAGTTTCTCATTCTAGATTAGGTTATGTTAAGTTGCAAGGCCGTACACTTAGGTCCGTTGTGATGCCACCGGATCTCCCCCCCTCTCTTTTACTAAAACCAGCTCGAGCTCCTCAGAAACCGGTCATGGTCTTTAGTATTTACTCTCGCTAGTTCCGTAGCCCGCCGAAAAAATTAATAATTGTAATTCTTGAAATACAATTTGGAAACATTATTAGGATTAATTTAGAATATTTAAATTGTAAAAGATTTGTCTGTATTTTTATTTCGAAAAAATTAACTATAACTATTCTAAGAACATAGGCGAAATTAATGAATAAGAACATAGGCTTCGATACTCGTATGACATTGCGTATTACTAAAAATAAATTTCTTTAAATTTCACGGTTTGGAAAAAATTCCATTTCTCTTAAAACAATTTAAGGCTAGAATTTGTGTCAGAGTAGTTTTGGGCCTATACAATTAATTAGATAGCGATATTTAACTAAAATAATTTTTTAATTGCTTATTAAGTATAACATTATTAAATTTTTAAGAGTCAGTAAATCTTGAAATAATAATTTTTGAAAAATTTTCATTAGCTTCGGAAATTGAATTAGATTGAGAATTAATGATATTTATTGAGATATAAGAGTAAAATTTTTGAATAAGAAGACGATTACTGTTACATTCTAGTTTCTTTTTCTTTTATAATTACTCCCTTTTATATTCCTTTCTCACACTTTCATATAACTGTGTACCTTCATTCATTCTATTTAATGCTCTCTTACACAGTTTTAGTTTTGTTTCCCTTTTTGTGTGTAAAGCACTTGCAGAGAAATTGAGAGAGAAACTTAAAAATTACTACCAGGTTGACAAAAATGTTTCGTAAAAAATTTCACCTCATAAGTTAATGTTTAATTATGAGTAGTAAGCGCCGGATCTGTCATATATGCAAAGTAAGCATATGCAATGAGCGCCAGAAAATAGGGGCGTAGTTATTATATGCAATATTAAATGTTTGTTGCATATTGTTCATTGTTTGGAAAGCGGTAGGCCAAACTTTTTGAGAACCGCGTAGGGCGCCGAACAGCTCAGAACCGAGACTGTGAGTAGTACAGGGTTTATCTTATTGTAATTTATCTAACTGAGGACAATATTAAGATTTTATGTTAGAACTTACTATTTTTTCTTAGAAATTCAAATCCTCTTAGTACATACACACACATTTACATATAATGTAAATGTAATGATCGCTTCTATTATTTTAAAATACTTTATATATTGTGTTTACATAGTTAATAAGTGACTTATTTACTAATTAAATAAAAATTAAATTAAGTAAAGGAAAAAAAAAATTGGACTATAGCTAATCGGATTTTCCCGATTTTAAACAACATAAAAGCAATTATTTATAAAAATTATGGAAAATTCTGATAAGTATAAGAAACTTATAATGTAAGAATTATATTTTAATATTATTCTAAAACAAATTGTATGTATATGTATGTATATTTATGTTATTTAGTTATTTATTATAAAATTTTAAGTAGGCCAAAAGTTAATAAGATGTTATTAAGATGAATAGATCCTCGTGAATCATTATTTTTAATATTATACTATAATTAAATTAAAAATAAATATGTATAACAAAATTCATATAACACTTATCTATATTTACATACATACTTATATATTATATGTATATAATCAATTATAGTGCAAATTTTATATAAAAAAAATATAATGAAAATTCTATTCATTTGACATTGTACTTATAATGATAACCTTAATATTTTAAACGTGTATCATATTACTAATTCTTTAAAAGTTTAAATATATATATATATACATATATGTACATATATATTTTAAAATCGATTTTTGAATTAATTAGGTTATCGATTTATTTGTTATTCTTTACTTAGCTGATTTGGACATAATTTAACTAAAAATAACTCAATATAAATAAGTATTACAGTTTGCAATATTTTACATAAAAAAAAAATCATTTAGCAGAATGAATTAAAAATTTAGAATAACAATAAATTTTATTTTCGTCAGTTAAAATTAAAAATAATCGAAATATTTTCTCTTATCAAATATTCAATAATTTTGTAAGTGATTTTTATAACAATTTTTGGGAGTGTGCATATTTTGTGCTAGAAAGCAAAAATATGTTATTCTAATTGTTCGAAAATTCGAATTTTTCATTAATTTGTACACGTACTTGCTATTAAATGCTAAATCCTAACTGTTCCTTTTGAGAAATTTTCAAGAAATGAGTCTTTCATACTTATACTGTTATATTTTCAAAAATACTGTTTTGTTATACTGTTATATTTTCAAAAAATTCACTAAAATCACTTCGAGTCTAAATTGATCTCGCGAAATTTTAGTACGGGTAAATGAATATGTAAAATGCCATCAAAAAGTTGCTGAAAATCACAATTTTACAGTCTGTAATTTAAAATGTTATTAAAACTAATTTTTTAAAATTGAGCTATTCTGAATAATTTTTTCTGTTATTTAAGTAGATTTCTCTAACTTTTGAAATTTATTTTCAAGTTTATTATTAATTTTCCATTGTTTCGTTTATACAACACAAATATTATGTACCTTAAATTTTGCTTTCATTTAATCATCTTCATAATATACGATCATACATTCAAATCTTGATTTGTATATATATGTGTATGTATATGTACATATTTTACTAAACGCACATCTTCGTGTATAGTATATATATATATATGTATTTATTATGTATACAACAATTAAATACACGTTATTAATGTAATTTCTGAATATTATACCTATATACATGTATATTTGTTATTAAGTGCATTTGTGTTTCTATGCAAAATGTAAATACAGTAGCATCGATTCGGCAAAGGCCATTACAAGTATACTCATATTATACTTATATTTATTATAATAGTATAACATGTTTTAAAATTAAACTAAAAAAATTTAATTATGTAATTGCGGCTTCAATAACAGTAGTATTTTACTTAATAATTTCCGCATTCGAAATGATTTTTTTTTTTGCAAAATAGTTGCGAATGTTGACAAATTCCAAATGAACTACACATAATTTTAGCTGAATAACTTTTAAATTTAGTACTTCGTTTATTATATTAGTAATAAATCAAAGAAATTTATAAATTGTTATAAATTTTAAAATTTTAGTACTTGTATGTACAAAGAAAATATAATTAAAATTTTAATTAACAAAAAAAATTCTATCGGCTGTTAAATGAAAGCATCTCATATATTGTGATTATTAAAATAATTATTTAAAATTTTTAATTTTCGAAGAATTACTTGAGATTTTCGTTATATAATTCCGATAAATTACTTTATCGTCTTCTATTTAGTCATAAGGCTAACTTCGTCGTCTTATGACTAGATTTAGATTAGAGCCACCGCAACCATTCCTGACATTCATTGTAGCCTCCCCACGCTCCCGCCTATAATATCCCCGTCCCAACTATAAAGCCGGAGATATCCCCAGACCAAAAAAGGGTAGCGGCTACACATAAAACGCCTTATGACTAAATAGTATAAGTATTCAAAATTAAACATTAAAAAATGTATTCTACAAAAATATTGGACAATTTTTTGTTTGATGCAGTTAAGTACGAAGAAATATTTCTATTTTTTTTTGTAAAAAAATAAGTTCATCTCTAATGAGTTAATATACTGATTTGATATACTCGTATAACTTTCTACCACTGTATATGAATTATATATACACAAAAAAAATTTTTGTATTTTTGATCATTTTTTTTTAAATTTTCTTTGTTTTATTGCACATAAATAATTATTTATATATACTTATACAAATGTTCATAATGCCTTTATGCCTAAAATATACAATATATACATACTACATATATGAAGATGTTCTTATATTATATATGAATAGGAATGTGTACATATTAATAAATAACAATAATATGTATAAAGAAAACTCATTTTAGTAGACAATATTTCTATGAAGCATAAAATTATACCTGACTGCCTGAATTCTTTTTACATACCTGAATGAAGTATTTTCTTATTTTTTTTCTTTTATATTAAATATATATATACATACATATGTATGTGTATTTTTGTACCTACAAAACTATAATTTGTTTTTCGAACGACTTTATCACTTAAAAACTAAAAAAATTACAGTCAAGTGCCTTTAATATTGACACGATTTTTTTTTAATTATTCCACATTTTTATAAAACTCTTTTAATCCTTTTTATACATAGTTACAGTGTGAATTGTTATCAATTGTTAAGTCTATTTCTTTCATACTTATTGTTTAAGAAATTCATTTAATAAAACGAAAATATGAAAATTTTATTTACAGTACCCAAAAAATCCTGACAAACAAATTTAAAATAACAAAAATTTCTCTTTAGTTTAATTAATATTTTCAGAATTTGGAAATAAAATCCCAATTCTTTGATTTATATGCATTAGATTTCTTTCACATGCTCAGGTTAATTCTCTCTTGTATAAGTAATTGAAAATTATTTTTATTTTTGCTATCTAGAATTTTGATTTTTTTTTCTTTCATTAATATAATTTTTAAATAGATTGTACTGTATAAATTGTTTTTTTTGTGAATAAGAAGAAAAACTAGAAAATTTGAAATGCATTTAATTTTTATATCAGTAGGTATGTACCCATAATTTAAACGCTTGTAAGTATATGAATATGTGTGTATGGTTTCATTTTTATATAAATTTTTTTTTATATTCTTACATATTTTACTACATACATGTTAGATTGTCTTCTTTAAACAAAAGAAAGAATAATAATGTATTCATAAATACAAAAAAAAAAAATTTGATTCTGCCTACAAGTGCCATACATAATTATGTACATACTTATACATAAATTTTATTGCATTTACCCTAGCCCTATATGTAATTTTATTAAATTAATAAATTCAAAATAAAAAATATTTAGCATCACATATCATAATCGATTGTTGTAGCCAACTACTGAAATTGACAGCACATAATCATCGGTTTTGTTTAACAAAAAAAAAAAAATGATAAATTTATTAAAAAGAAAAAATGAAAATCTCATCAAGATTCAAACTAAAAATCATAATATAAACCTGCTCCTGATTCCTTAATTTTACATACTCTTACACATGTATATATACATTTAGTATAATTACATATTTACTATGTACATATGAAACTGCATACATATTATATGTATGCATGTACATAGCTATACATATATTGCATCTCTATAAATATATGCATATGTAAGTAAATATAGATTTGCCAGTATGTACCTATATGAAAATTTTTGTATTAAAATTTAAAATTTTTACGTTTATGAGCATATACACATAAATATATATATATATATATATATATATATATCACAATTTATATCTAACTTCTCATATGCATATGCAATATGTATATATAATATTATATGTAAATATTATATTCAATTTATATATACATGTTGATAAACAAATGACTTACACAACATTTACAACTTGATGCTGAGATCAAATTTTATGTTTTCTTTTTTCTTTCTCATTTCTTTATAGTTATTGTTGCATTTTAGGACAGAAATAAAAAAAATAACCTAAAAAAAAAAAGAAAAGGAAAGAAGATCATCGCAAGAAGAATTTCTTTTTTTCTGTTTCTGTTGTTGTGGTTTTATAAAAAAAAAAAAAAAGGAGAAAAACCCCGAGAAGAAATTCTAAATTAATTTTATATTGTTTGATCAAATTCAAAAAAAGGCGCACAATATCTTAAAAAAGGTTTTTGTCCTTGCTATTAACAAATTAATTAATTTTTTTTTCAAATAATATTAAAAAAAACTGTAAAATTATGTGTGATAACATTGAATGAATGTAAATTTGAAATTAGAAATAAAAGTGTTACTCAAATATTTTAAATTTATTGAAAACATTAAAAATATATATATATATATAAGAAATAATTAAAGGATTCGAAAGGACGTAAGAATTCAGTTGAAAAATACTGAGAAAAATATTTTTTTTTGTCAAAATATAAACAAAAAAAAAAGTGCTAGAATTTTTTTTCATTTAAAAAATTAAATAAAACAAAATTAAAATTTTGGATTTTGGTAAGTAATTATTTTATAATATAAAACTTATTTTTTTCTATATTTTATTTATTTTCTTTAAAAATTTTATTTTTTTATAAAAATTTTAAGCTCCAATTGATGATCAACTTAAAATTTTATTTTGATTGCTTAGTTGAAAGCAATCAACATCAGTTAGTTAGGAATAAGGCCGCTTCATTATCCGAAAATTAAATTTATTTAGAGAAATACTACATATGTACATGGTTATATTAAGTATAATATCATTTTTAGGATTACCAGATTTAAACTCTAAAGGGTAATAAACTCTTCAAGTTGTGTACTGTTATTTGCAATTTTTCTGATCTTAAAACTCTAAGTTAGAAAATAAAGTAAAATTAATATCAGATTCTGAACTGTTAAAAATAATAAGAGAATTTGTTATACTTACATAATATTGTTAAGAAATATTTTGAATAATCGGTTTTTGTTAAAATTTTCAAATAAATTCGATATTCTGTATAATAAATTTAACTGAATTTAAAATTAAAATAAGATAATTTGATAATTTGAGACTTTTTGAAAAAAAGCGACACACTTATATGCAAAACTCGCAATTGAAGAGATAAGCACAATTTTCTTTCACATAAATTTAAACGGATAAATGCATCGCGAGTGAGTCCAGAAATTCGGTTAAAAGTAGCCAAAAGTTTGTAATGGCACAAAAAACATGCATTTTGAAAAATTTCATCCCTTAAATTATTTTGTATTGCTAAGCGACATAAAAAGGCAATTTCGAGATTTTAAGGTGTTATAATCAATTCCTAAAATAGCTTTGGATATTAAAAAGGTATAGAATTTTTGATACATGAAATTTGATGATTTTCCTATTTTAACTCACTTTATATTGTTGTGGTTGCCGAGTCATTCGTTCATTTTGCTATCATTATTATTGGGTGGAGAAGGTACAAAAAAATAAAAATCATATCTGAAAATTATTTTCATTACATTTTTTTTTTCCGATTTCTTCATTAAAGCAGTATGGAAACCTCATCATTTACATTTTTATTTATGAACATTTTTTAAAATTTATAACATGAAATGTTGAAAAAAAAACAAAAAGAAAAATTATTTTTTCTCTGCAATAGAATAAAAGTGAACGGAACAGAACAACGGTCAAGAGATATGGCATTAAAGAATAGAAGAGAGGTAAAGAGAAAATTTTATCAATGAAACAGGTTTTTCGTATACGCATAAATAACAAAAAATATGTTTTATTTTTTTATTTTTATTTCTCTCTTTATATATGCTTGTCTTCTTACCTATCTTCTTGTATATTCTTATCGTTGTCGTTACCTGTTGTCTTGTTGTTTAGTGTGCACCTTAATGGCTGGCGTTTTAATTTTTTTTTTTTTTTTTCAAGAAAAATATAAAATAACCAAAAATAATAACGCATCTAAAAGTATGAATATAAAATGAAAGAAAAAAATATCGAAAAAAAAAACTAAGAGAAGAAAAAAGTAGGATTAGTATACCAAGAGTGGTAAAAAGATAAATTTTGTTGCGATCTAAAAACCAAATTTGCAATGTTGTATATATTTCCATTCAAACTATTAAAATATATAAATAATAACAATTAAAAATAAAAAAGCAAATCAAAAATTTACAAAAAGAACTAGTTAAACATTATACGTTGTTCAATTTAATAAATATTTTGATATCTAAAATAAGTAACCATACAAAATATCATACAACAAACCATCCGATTAAGATAGAGTTATATTGAAAAAGAGTAAAAAGAATACAATAAAAATTTTATTACATGAAACACAATATAATGCGAATTCGTTACGCGAATTATACAAACGAAAAATTTTATTGAATGCTCAGCGGATTCAAGATAAATATTTAAATGTATGGAGTTAGTTTTCAAATTATAATTTTAGTAATTGTGCATACTATACAAATTTTACTGAGATGGCGAGACAGTTCGATTTAATATCTCTTCGTCAGGGATATATTGGAACAGTTATAACGGAGTGTCAATTAATTGTTAAAAATGCAAAGAGCATTAGTCTCTACGCGTATTATC
Source organism: Condylostylus longicornis (assembly GCF_029603195.1). NCBI lineage: Eukaryota > Metazoa > Arthropoda > Insecta > Diptera > Dolichopodidae > Condylostylus > Condylostylus longicornis. The sequence continues at coordinate 426,848 of NW_026577989.1, forward strand.
TCAACAGGAATTGTTGTGGCGGATTATCTACTTTCCTCTTTGGCTCAGCTTTGGTAAAGACTATCCCGAGATTTTTTAGCTATTAAAATGAAAAAGTTTGAAATGTGTAAACTTTTAATAAATGCCGGTACCTAAAATTGTTAAAATAATCCTTCTTGAATGGTAATTTCGTGTACGCTTTTATCGCTCATAGCAAACGCTATTTCATTGTACTTCAAACAATTGAAATTTAAAAAAAAAAAATGTATCTGAAAAAGAATTTTATAGTATGTAATTTACCTATTTTATTTTCCCCCCTTTTATTTTTTTTTTTCTACTATTACAGTTGCAAAAATCTATAAATTTTACAAGATCTTTTGAAATGATTTTCGATTTTCCATTTCTTTTTTATGTTTTTGTTTTTTGGTTTTCTTTTTTTTTACTAAAATGTCATCAGATAAAAGTATGAAAATAAAAAATAAATTATGTTTGAATGTGTGTTTTTTAAAACAGAACAAACAAAAAAAATATAAAAGAGTAAAGAGAACATAACTAAATTGGTACAACAAACAAGGACGATGATAGTTGATAGTAGATGAGTACATCATGTAATCGTGTATCTTTACCGAAACAAAAAAAAAAAAAAACAAAAAAGGAAAAAAAGAACATTTGTTTTTTTTTTGTTATTTTTATGTTGATAGTTTTTGTTTTTGCTCGTTTTTTTTTCATTATTAAAATCCAGATGGCATTGCGAATGCGCAAGGTCTTTTAAATTTTAATTTATGATCAAATTTTAACACCTATAGGTGAAATGATTGCTTTCAAATAAGGAAAATGTAGAGAAGAGAAAATAAGTGCAAATAAAAAATTTTGAATGAAAATTTTTTTGAGGAATCAGAAAAAAGAAATGAAAAATTATAGGTACACAATATAAGATGCATAACATGTATAAAACATAGTTGTAAAACTTTATTAAAGAATTTTCAACAGGTTTTTTTTTTTGTTAATTGTAAAAGATGATATAATTAGTGTTATAGACAATTTCATTGCTCATTAATTTCTTAAAAGATACAAAATAGATTTTAGAGTTCATTTTATATATTTAAAAGATTTTTACGATCATGCTTTTAATAGAAATTTTTAGAAAATAAGAAAACGATATTAATAGTGAATTAAAATTTTTTTGTGACAGCAATAAGTAACTAAGCATATAAGTATAAGTTTCAGAATAAGACGGCTTAGACGATCTTATATTCATTTATAGTTTTTTTTTTGCTTATTTTGTTAATCCTATAAACATGGAATTGTAGTGGTTATTAAGGTTAAGTTGGTTTGATACATTGTGCTATCATGTACCGTAATATAAAAAATAGTACTATTGTTGCCACCTACCAACTAACATATTTCAATCTGGGCAAATATATACATAGATCTAATTTACTCGGATCATTTCTATTATACTCGTATTATTATTAAAATCTTTTAAAAGAAATCATATAGAAATGTCCTCACTTGTTATACAATCTAGAATAGATTCTTTATATAACAGTACTATAAATTAATTCAGATTAAACGAATAGTTTTTAAAGTAGCATATTCCCCCCGTTAAAAATATTATCATTAAAAGTATTATCATTAACATATACCAAAATGTAGCATAATTTTTAAATGCTTTAATATCAAAATTTGACGGATAATTTGAGGTGTTAAGACAATCAATTAATTATGTTTTTTGATTACAACACAAAATTACTTTGCTAGTAAATATATAATTTCGGAATCGTTTACAGTTTCGAGAAAATGACGTACCTAAAATTTATATTTTAATAATTTTGATAGTCAGTGACTTGTGAAGGGATTAAGCTAGAAAATTTTCTGCTAACATAATGTCTAGAGGCCGTTAAAATTTGGAATTCCTATACAATTTACCGGGAATAAAAACGAGTTTAAGATGATGGTTAGTTTTAGCAGACATTTTAAATATTATAAATTCTAACTACGCTCTTTCGAATTAGAAATAAATTCTAATTTTTCTATATTCCATTGTTTCGACATAAAATATTTTTCATAGTTTCGACACAAAAACCTAAAACCTCCTTAAGCCTAATAACTTAAAAGAGGGGGAGGTAAATAAAAATTTTTTTCTAGATTAAAAGAACCGCAAAAATCTGTTTAAGGTCCATTTTTTTTTTCGGACAGTTCAGTAGTATGCCTCCTTAAGCCTAATAATTTAAAAGAGGGGGAGGTAAATAAAAATTTTTTTCTAGATTAAAAGAACCGCAAAAATCTATTTAAGATCTATTTTTTTTTCGGACAGTTCAGTAGTATGCATCTATAAAAAATTCGTTCGTTCGGACTGTTCGGCAATTGAATGTGTGATTATTCGGACCGTTCGGCATTATTATTTTTAATTTAGTTAGAAATTAAAACTGTAAGTTGGAGTAGTTTTTTTTCTTACTAATTATTTTTAATAAAATTTACTTAATTTAAAATTTAATTTTATCAAGATTTATGAATTTTAAGTCAGATTTATTTTCATTCCTATCAATTTTAAATTTTCCGTGATAAATTATCAACGCATAAAATTTCTTCAATTTTTTTTAGGTTTGCTCCAAATTTATTTTTGTATGTATATATGTATGTTAAAATACACCTACCGAATTTCTTGAAATGAAAGATTGATTATTCATTAAAATTGTCCAAATTATTACGATATAAAAGAAAGGAAAACAAAAAATAAAAATTTATCCTATTCTTATAATTTTTTTGTCTTTTTTTTTGTTTTCTATTACAGTTATAAATTTTTCTGCTTTAACTGTCTTTAATATACACTACTATACTTAATAACTGGTGTTTCAGCAAAATTTATTATTATTTCCAAGGCCATTATTATAACTATATACACATACTTAAGTACTTTTTTTGCATTATATTTTCCTTATATTTTCTCCTTCTGATTACTACGTGTACAAGTGTAAAATTTCTGTATATGTGTATATATAAAAATCCCTTAAAAAATAAATTTTTATACATACAATTTTTTTTCCCTTTTGCTTTGTTTTTTATTTTTTTTTTTTCATAAGGATATCGGTACGTATACGTATATCAATTCCTTTAATAATGTATTTTATATAGAAAAGATGTATGATGATTGTATACAGATCAGAATAGATACATGATAGATACATATATGCATGTATATATGTACACGTATATGTATAAAAAAATGTAAGTATTAAAGGATGTTCCATGAATTAAGACCGTAAAATCATTATAGTCAAAATGAAGTTTATAGAATGATGTCTATTTAGTTAATAAAACAAAAAAAAATTCAAGAAAACGGAAACAAAAGAAAGATATAAAAAAAAAAACGTAAAAGAAAGTGTATAACAGATTTATGTGAGATGATATAGAATGAATGAATTGTGTAGGTGTCCTTGATCGCGTCACTAAATTAATATATGTACATATTTTCTTATGTACATATATATTTACAATTTGTATATCAATATGTACTTGTCAACTATTTATAATTCTATATAATATGTACATACATATATATATACATATATAGGTATCTTCTACATCTTCTATATTATTATTGAAAATATTTTAAGGTTTGAATGATAAAAACATATTTAGTATTCATAATGGCTAAAAAAAAAAAATTAAAATTTTATTTTTCATTATGATCTTTTCTATTTTAAAAAAAAAAATGTTTTCAAATATTGTAAAATAATTATTATATACCATTTCATCCAATTTGAAAATGGAACATAGAACTTAGCAATGTCACATTATCCAAGTTGCAAACCAAAAATTATTTTTGATAATGATATATGATTCAAGTTGTAAAGTTTACGTTTTGTAAAAATGTTCATAACGCAAAAAAATTTTTTGTGCATTTGGTTTACTTACTTACCTTCACCGGTTTCAACAGATTTATTGCGGCAAAACTATTTGCTCATCCACTAAAATAGATGCTTCCATAGATAAGTATAAATTATTAAAAAATTTAAAAAAATAGAAGAAACAGCTGTTGTCAAAAACAAATTATGTGATAATAATTGATGACATCTAATGAAAGTTAAAAACTGTTTCAAACCAACAAGCATTTTATGTAATTTGTTCAAACTATGGTAATTACATTTGGTAAATGGGAGTCACGGATAGTATTTATATTCGAAATTTTCATAAACTGCAATACTACAAAATAATAACTACAAAACGGAGTACTACTAACAAAACGCAATACTGCAAAAACGTAACGTGATTATGCTTTTGACTATTTCATGAAAGCAAAAGCAATACATTTCAAAAGATAACAATTTCATTTTATTGCTAATAATTTAGCAATGTTTATGATCAAACAGGATTAGCAACATTTGTTTATGAACGTAAATATTCCGTTTTTTTTGCTATATATTGCTGGTAGACAGGATAATTCATCTTTTCAATGTAACAAAAGGGAAATGATTAAAGATATGGCAGGAGTATGGTTGTTATGATACTAGCATGAAACAAAAGTATATAGACAAATAAATTATAAATATTTAGTGTATAGTCAAAAATAATTTAAAATTTATCAGAAAATTTAAAATATAGAGAGCGGTCTCTTACTAACATTAAGATCAAATAAACTAAATTTTGAAATAATAAATTAGTGTTTAGTACATGGAAACTTTATCTGGTTCCACAACCTCATTTGTTGCTTACTTATTCAAATTAAATATTGCATATACTGAATTCTACTTAATTCTAATGAATCTATCGTTTAGATTTCGATGAAATAATTCAAAATCTTATTTTTCTTGTTAAAAATTTTGTTTTTATAGTTTATAAGTTTGTATTTATCTTAATATGTATATATATATATATATATATGTATGTATGTACTTAATTTAAGTGCAATTATAAAAAAAAATTAAATCTTTACAAAGAAAAATGAAAATATGTTAGGTATGGTAATTTCAATTAGACATATTAATTTTCTGAATAAAACTTTTAAAAGTTTTTTTTTTGAAATTTAGAAAGTAATTTGTTTAAAAGTATTATTCATACAATATACATATGTATGTATGTACACATATATGGTTTGTTTTACTACACATAGGAAGTTATTAGAAAACCAGAAAAATATTGTTGATTTTATTATTTTTGTATAAGTTTGTATGTTTATAAAATTATCTTAAAAAATCGAACAGTAGGTATGATACCATACTGTTCGATTCTTATATATGTAGGTACATTTGTATAAATGTAAATAATATATATTTTTGATGCGTGCATGCAATTAAGTTTAAATTTTACAAAAGTTTCTTTTTCGTACATTTCCAAAAAATTTGTAACAAAAATTTTGTATTTGTTTTACTCTGTACATCTTTCTGTTTGGCTGGATTCTTCAAGATAACACCGTATAATTTTATAAATATAATAGATGTCTTATTATCTTAAGTAGATGTTAGTACGAAGAACTCAAAAAGATGTTCTTCGCAACAATCAGATTTTTTTTTAACCTCACTCTCATTCTTCTACCAATTCTATGAAAACACAGAAGTCCGTAATTACTTTTATCGTAAAAAGCTATTATAAGTAGTATGTGGCACGTATTACCCCTCAAAGTTTACAAAATCCTAATTTTGATCTCATATTTCACTTATATGGCAAATAATAGAACTTTAATTGTTGAATTTATTGTTAACATATTAGCTATTTTAATGACTATTATACAAAAATATTGATATAGCAAAATAAATATCAAAGCCGGAAATTGTTAAATTGTATCTTTAAAAATATGAACGAACACTACAATATGTATTTTTGTTCTCTTATATGTTGCGTGTTGTCTATATGAAGATTCGATCTTATTAGTTGCCCAATCTCTTTTTTTTATAGGCCATTTTATAAGTTTATATTAAATATTATTACTTATAAAACATTATTATAAATTTTATATAATAATTCATTAATTTAGACCAAGCCAATGATTTGTAAAGAAGCACATTTCCCTTTGAACAAACGAATATAATATTTCTTTTTAAAAACAATCGTCACATTACTCTTGTTAATATAAATTATGGCATACTTTTAGGTTAAAAGAATATGATTTGATTACACAAGACAATTACCATTAGCCTCTTGATTTTTGTAACTATTTGTTATAACGATTCGCGAAAAACATTAACGGAAGAAATTGTTAGGATGCCTTTTATTAGTCTTATAAAATTTCCTATTAAATAATAAAAAGGAATTTCATTTAAAATTAAATTTACATTTTTAATCATCAACTAACCAGTGCCTAATTTAATTTATATATTACTTTTTCTAATATTTCTCCTAAATTTATGCAATATCATGTAAATAATTTTAATAGAACATTTTTTTTCTTTAGATATTTTTGACCCTTATAGTCATAGTCAAAAGTCTATTCTTTTGTCAATTATTTGTATTTTGTTACCAAACAAAAGAAATGAAACATATATATGCAGGCATACATATATACATAGTTATATAAGATTTTATTTGTAAATGCAAATGTATAAATTTTATTTCAATGTTATGCAAATAAACTATTGCTTGTTGCCTCACATTCAATGGCTAATTAATGATTAAATTATTGATGAGACATTAATGATAACCCAAAAGTGTTATCAATATAATGATAATTACATATATTATAATGTTCATATCCTATATATTATGTACTGTAATAAAATATAATGTGTACAATAATATAGACATAATACGGAAGTTAAAATTTTTTTCCATTAATATTGCATTTCAATAGAGATGTATTAGAAATTAAATGTATATATAGTTATCCATTTATACATATATATATATATATATATATATATATCTATATAGAACCATTTGCGAGTATAATTTTCGAGGAAGTTGGTATAGTATTTTGATTTCGCATTTTGTTAAAGGAAATGTCGTGGAAATACTAGTGGGATTATTATACTTTTATGACATCTTCGGTATGTATTACAAGTAGAACATAAGTTTTTTAACAACTTTAATTCAGTAACTCATCTATTTTTAAGAGAATTAACAATTTAAGCTCTTTTTAACCCGGTCGCACTCTTTTTTTCTAAGGGTCTCCCTCATCAATTTTTGTTTTTTACTAAAAAATGTTCATCTTAAAGACTTAAAATCACTTTTTAAAGTTGTCATAATATCACTAAATTTTTTTTCAGTTTACAATGTGTTTAAAAAATTTATATATATATGTACGTACATATATAATATACGTAAATAAAAATATTTATTTATACATACATATTATACTCTTGCATAAATATAACATGCACATGTCCATACATTTTTTTAAAATAAAAAATAAATTTTAACAAATTTAAAAAAACACAAAACAATAAAAAGTGCATCAGAGAGAGAGACAGAGAGAGAAAAAAAAAAATAATTGTACATTCCCTCAAATGTACTCTAAAATTTCCTATCATCAGGTAACACAAACATCGCAAAATCGTCATTATTTTTATAAAAATAATAATAAATAAAAAGAAAAATAATAAATGTACATTATTATGTATATATGTGTGTATTGAAATTGTTATTATATGCATATGTATATATATATATATAGAGTTGTAAATATATTATACTTGAATGTATACTATACGTATGTACATATGCGCATAAAGCGAATGCATAAGTATAAAAGTTTGTATACACTCGAATATAATATCGGAGATGTTGAAGAAACAGCAATTGTTTTTGTATTTTACACAAGTAATTTTGTATATGTATCCTCTGCTATTTTGGTTCCCAACCTGCCTATTTTATTTACCTTAGTCCAATTACTAAAAAAAAATTCAATTTTTTATTTTTATTTCATATACACATTTGTATATATGTATGCAAACATACGATATACACAAATATATTTGAATCTTATACCGTTCTCTATTTGCTTATACTGCATATCTGTATCTCTTTCTATACACGTATACCTACCATTAAATAAAGATATAAATGGACATATGTACATTTGTACATACACAGTATACAAAGAATATTCAATTTACCTGATAAAACATGTATGTATAAATTTATTCCCAATATTATATACATATGATTTGTATACTTACTATTGAATTTTTTTTAAAATATAAAAATATACAATATACGAGTACTTATTTGTATGCATAAATAGGTATAGTATGTGTTTGTTTAATTGTAAATGGGGTTTTAGTAATACAAATATAAAATTTTTATATTGTGTATACGAATTCGCTAGCATACAAAAGTATAAATGCAGGAGCCTTTTAACTTATGAATTTGTGACACAAAAATGGTATTTAAAATTTGTTTTTATAGAAAATTTTTTAGTTATCGGTTAGGAATGTGTTACCTTAAATATTATGAAAGGGAATGGAAAGAAACACCTTTCAGGTGATATTATAAAAAATTTTATTAAGTTACATTCTTATCACGTTCTAATAAAATACTTAACAGTTGTTCGAGAAGAGCAAATTACTACAAATTGGGTATACACTTGATAATCGGTAATAAGGGAGAAATAGATTTGACTAAAATGTGGTCAAATTATCGGTTTTTAGGTAGCGGAATCATGTGGAATATACAAGACACTAAAGAATAATAAAGAAAAAAAATGATGGATAAATAAGAGTCTGCCTTTATCTGACGTTCGGAATCTTTTTCTGTGCCTCAGTATGACAAAAAAGGTTGTTAAGCACTTTTTTAACATATACTTAATATGACTTCAAATACATACTTATGTATATATGTATTTATAATTCAACTAGGCATATGATTTGTACACACATATTAGATTAACAATATCGCGTAATAAGTTGTGAATGTCAAATTTGTTTTACAAACTAAAATAAGTATGCAGCCAAGTTTGGAAATAAAACATAAACGCTCAAACTTACTTAGCATTAATAATTCAAACATGTAAAATTTAATTTTTACACCGGAATAATGCAGCATGATGGCTATACTTTATTTTAACGACTATGTAAAATAGGTCATCGCTATAATCGATTTACATTGGTTTACATCGAATTGACATTTGGTTATTAAAGTGTTCCGGAACTTATTTGTTATTTTACTTTTTTGACGCAATTGACTGTCGACTGACTTTAAATTATAATCAGTTATCCGAATTATAATTGACCAAGGAGTTAAGCTAAAAGATGTTAGATGCGATAAATTTATTTGTTATTGGAGTAGTCAAAACTGAACTCAAGAATTTCACCTCTAGTAAATGGGTGCAAAGTATTATTAATTTGCGACATATGAATTGATTTGTCCAAGATGAAAATGACTTTCTTGAAAAGAACGTTAGTTGCGTACATGCTCAACATGAGGCTTTATGTTTATGCCAAATTTTGATGCCGGAACTTACAATTACAATCTATAGTTTTAGAATTTTTGTTTGCTTATTTATAAATTGAAAACTGTTATAATTTCTAGCTCAATAGCCTGGGTTTGCCCTGTATTTGATATGATTTTACTCGGTAAAACAAACATAAACATATACGTACCTATGTTTCTCAATTGAATATATAATTATACCTATACGTTTGTATGTACATATGTTTGCATACATAGACACATTATGTAAATATATGTTTATTGGGTAAACTGAATAAATATTGTATGAATATATGAACGTATAAATACAACTACATATGCTGTCATATATCTAATATAATTTTATCGAAACATCAACACACGCATACATGTTTACGTCAATGTATTCTGATTCAACTGAATATTACATAAATCTACAGATATTGTACGTTCATAATGTGTGTTTTATTCGTTTTTATAACACACGTATATACAGTTCAGCTTCATACTTTAAAACATTACAAACCTTAATGCATTAATAAATAACGTATATTCATAAGGAATAGTCTGTAAATTATATATGTATGTCATTTTATTCTTAAAGTATGTAAGGTTGATTATAGATTTGTATAAAATGAAATATTTTATTATTGTTTTTTTCCATTATTTTCTATCTCTTTCATTATTTCACTTTCTGTTACTTATTTTGTTCTCTTTCTGTAATTTTTAGCTTTTCGTTTTCGAAATGTATATATATATGTAGATGTATGGATGTATAAAATTTCATACTGATATAAATCTATACATCTGCATATACATTCATATAATAAATAGTTTATAATAATAAAAAATTTTATAATATGTAAGAGTGTTATAATATGTAAGAGTAACGTGAACCTATAAACATACACACTTAAAATTTATAAAAATGCGTACATACATATATTAACATGAATATGTATAAAATTATATACAGTTTTAAATGTCAATATGTATATTAATATTTGAGAAAAGTAAATATACATTTATACATTCGAAAACAAAAAAAAAAGAAAAAAACGAAGAAAAAAGAAGAACGAAAAGAAAGAGCACAAAAAAATAAGAAGAAAAAGCGATATGTTTATGGGGCGGCTATAAAACGTGTTTGTGTTGGTTTTATGAAGAGCATTATTATATTTTTATACTCTTATTTGCTTGTGGCACAAAGCAGTGTTACCAAAGATTTTTGCCATATTTTACTAAAGATTAGCAAAGATACGAAGGAGTACTATCTAGTATTTAATAAAAAATTAATACACGAACATTTGTCTTGCACTTATCTTTCAGATAAGTGCAAGACAAATACATAATTCAAGTGCAAGTAATGAACAGCGATTTCATAAAATAGCTTCTTGAATTTTTGAACAGCTTCTATTGTATGGATGTAAGAAACATAAACAGCAAATTAACCTTATATTAAAAATAAATTCTAACCGGAACAATAAAACTAGAAATTGTAACTTTGGAATTAATAAACTACTTCGCTTGCCTTTTTATGAAACCAACCATTGACATTAACTGAAAAATATTTCGAAAGTATAACTTAAATGAAAAAACAAAGAAAAACCTTATTTAAATCAGTATAAAGGACATCGGTCTGATCTTTCTTTTGTACATTAAGAGAAATGGAAATTAATTTCGCCGAATTCGTAACAGTAAATTTACCACTGAGGAATTCATGTTGATATTCAAATATCTAGAAGAACAATAAAAGAATATTCGTATAAACAATCTTCTCAAACATCATAAATAAAAATTTATTATAAAAATTTTGTCTACATTTTTAATAAAAATTTTTTTGCACCTCTTTTTTGTAAATTGAGTTCATAAATGACATTTTCCATACATCCGGAAAGACACTGCAGAATTTTATTAATAATGAAATCGAAATATTAAAGTTCGATATCTTTTTAATAAAATTGTCGCAAGACCAAACTTCTTTATCAAAGTGTTATTGATTCTTTGGTGGTTGTTGTTTATCAGAAATAGCGCACAGGAATTGGTATGTCGATCAAGTTTCATCTATTATGTGTTGTTAGAGTATTTTGAAATTGAGGTTCTAAATTTCTAAGCCTTGTGAACTTTTTAATTTCTAGAAAGGATCCAGAATGAATTAACAGAAAATATTATCGAATTTCTTTACATGGCATATCGTCTGAAAGATTTTGGAATACTCTACAAATTCTGTTTCAGGACTCTATCAAGATTTCGTAATTGGAGATTTATTCAAAAATCCAGTTTTGTGTGGATTAGATTAACGAGAACAAACCTACTAATAAAATTCACTCAAAGCAACCGATAAATAAACACCCTAAATAAACATTATAACATCTTTAAGAAACAAACTTGGCAACAATATTCCCCCCTTAAATTTCATTTGTTCTTACATATACATATCTATATGTAAATATACGTGTATACATATGTACGTATATTTTTAATACAAAAAAAAAAAAAACAAAAAAATTCAGACTTATTCACATTTAGATCTTCACATTGCCAGAAAAAGTAACAAAAAATAAATCAACAAAACAAAAAAAAAAACAAAATTACCTTTAATATGTACAATTTTCAAACTACCATAAATAATACGTTGTTATAATATGCCTATACCTAAAATATACATATGCATGTGTGTGTATGTGCTTAAATACAATAATAAATTCAAACCTAATATCTGTAGTATATTCACATAACCGTAAAATATATAAACAAATATTTATGCATACATGTATGTATGTATATATTTTATATAATTTGTATATCACTACATACTTAAATATATTTAGATTTAAAATATAGTATGTACCTACATACTTACATATGCATATAAAAACAACAAATTTTTCAATTCACATATTGATAGTTTTCCAGAGCTATATTTTGTATACTTATGCATATACATACTAGGTACTTAGAGTATCATATACTATATATGTATGTATGTATATGTATATTTATAGAGTATGCACTATATACTTTTAATATATATGTACATACATGTGTATATGCTATAATATACATACATTTATTATTATTAGTAGTATACAGAGAACATCGAACAAATTTAAAATCTTACATTAATTTTGTTCCGAAGAATAGTTATTTGTAAGATATTCTTTGCTTGGTTCTACCTATGATTATCGTACACATTTCTATTATTGCTTTTTGGTTAGTTAGTCAGCTAGTTTTTTTTTTTTTACAAAGTTTTTAACTACAGAAAACTATTTTATATAAAATCTTTCAAATATTTTTATATGAGCATGAATATAGGAATATATTATGTTTTCTACCTATCTATATATGTATGTATACATACGTATGAAATATTTTACTAAATGTATGTATGTACACATGTTCTAGTATGTAACTTATTACAACAATATTCACACCGATATCGATAAAACGAAATTTTAATAAAAGTTTTTTTTTTTTTCTTATGTTTAATTTCAAATTTTTTTATTTGCTTTTTATTTTATGCTCCTTTAAACATAACCGGTATACTAGTTTAATAATTATACCAATTTTTCTATTAAAATTTCGTTCTACCGTGTTTATAAATCATAACCTAAATATGGAATCTTTGAAATCAAATTAATGCCCCAACAATATAATACCCCCAATTTATTTAACATTTTCGTATTCCTATGCCGTGATATGTATTGTATATCGAATGAAAATTTCGTTAATTCGAGCTTCACATTTTGCTAATAATTAAAAAATAATTTACAGTTTTTTTCAACTTAGCTTTTTAACCATGAAAATTTACGGGACCATACGAAGTCAATTGATTTACATGATAATTTTCCCATGTGATTAGATATTGTATTTATAAAGTGTATTATTAAGTATTTCTATTTATGTAGGCATTCTTAATATTTTGGTGTTAAATTAATAGAGGAGCTTGAATACTTATTGGTAAATTGACAATGATAACAGAAGCAGTATTTAATAACAACGGCAACGTTGAATGATATAAAAAAAATATCAAAAAGAGAAAAAAAAAATTTACGTATAATAATAACAATAATAATAATAAAAAGAACAGAAAAAAAAATCATTCCTTTCTGTTTCTAGTGTGCCGTTCAAATCTCTTTTCGGTTTCCCTCTCTTTCTAGCTACTTTTATATTGAATCTTTTCGTCACTGCACTTCTCTTTCTTTTGGCTTATCTTTTATAAATTTTATGAAGAGAAACATAAAAAAAAAAGAAGAATAAAACAGAAGAAAATAAATAAATAAATAAATAAATTTTTTTTTTTTCGGTTTGCTACCATTTAGTTACCGTTCTAGTTGCTACTTGATAAAAAGAAACTCTAAATATGTAAGTGAAAATCATCTGTATGAACTTAAAATAATTTCAAAGAAATTCGTGTACTTACATATGTGCGTTTCATTTCACATTTAACAGATTTATTTAAATATTTCGAAACTCAGTTATAATCTGCATCCATAGCTCTTCATATGATGGTTTTTATGAATTTATTTTCTTGAAAATTTCCTCACAATAATTATTTTATTTATTTTCATCCACTTTAATATTAATTTAATTGTAATTCTTTCTATAATATTATTCAATTCATAACGTTACTCAGATTGAAAGATTAAATTGACAGCAATTTTTCATTTTCATGAAATATGAAAAACAAAAAATTTGTCTTGAGTTCGAATCCAAATTTTACCATTTTTAAAAAAAAATTTTAATAATATTTTCATTTTGAATTGAAAATGAAAATAAAAAAAAATTTTATCCTCGTGAATATTTAAAAAATAAAAATATTTTTGAAAAGTATATGTATACTATAATTTGGTGGTTTATATTAAGAATTAGTTCCTATATATTTGGTATGAGTGTTGTTGAGATTGTGGTTTGTTGTGTGAATGTGTTATTAGATTAAGTTTAAAGTTTTCAAAACATTTTTTCGACTTAGATTTTTAGATTTGTAGTACGACCGCACAAGCTGTGGCTAGAGGCTGGTCAATTTTTAGACCGGACTTAGGTCTTGATCCGTCAAAATTTTGACATTTTTTGTTTTTATATGTAAATAATATGATTGATTTCGAAGCCAGATTTTACAATTTAAAATTTTTGTTTTTTTGTATTTTGAAGCTTTTTTTTTGTAAAACAATAAAATTTATATTAGAAGAAAAAAATTTTATGATATCTAGAGACCTTTGTTCAAATCCACATTTCTATTAATATTTACATTTTTAATAGAAAAACATAAATTTTATGGAAAATTTTTATTTAAAGTAAGTTTAATGAATCATTTCACATTTGAATCAAAATATTGACATTCGAGTTGAAGTAGTTGCAGAACACAATTTTATTTAAAATTAAATTTAAAAATAATAAAACAATGAATTATGATGCAAACAATAAAAATGGCTATTGCAATTCTATCGAGAAAAGAATGATCCAAAAATTTTAGTAGTCAGAGGATTTGTTTTTTTGTCACGGAAGATATAACTCAAGGTTAATGAAATAATTATGCTTCTTGAATTTGTAATATATTAGAAAAATTAACAACGGAGAAAAGTTGGATTCAAAATTCCTGTACTGGTTTTCGAAAATATGAAATTTATATTTTCTTTTGTATACTTACATGTATTAAAATAATTATATTCGGCATTACGGAGAATAGGGCGGAAAAATCTTTAAGTGACTTCGGCATGTTAAAAACTTCCAGATGATAATCACCAAAGTCGATTTAAGAATATTGCAATGGAAGGGGTATTGTCGAATAAATAAACATTGGGGAAACGATTGTGAACTTATGTCCGATAAATAATTAGAAATTCTGTATGAAAAAATTTTCGGTTGTTGTGCGCTATCGCTTCTATTTCTTTATTTAAAATATACAATTATTGTAGTGAAACACAATTTGTAGAACTGTAAAATTTCGATGTATTTTATTAAAATTTGAAACTGTCCCCAAATTACCGCAGTGTCATTCATATAAAAAATTCGAACAAATACATTAACTTTTGTACCTAAAACAAACCAAAAGTAGATAGATACATTGAAAACAATAAAAAAGAAAAAGGAAGAAAAATATGAAATAAAAAAAAATGCTTTTATTTTTAAAATAAGGGAACACCAATAAAGATTCCAAAATCTTAAAAATTTTAAAGATTCATTTAATTTAGTGTAGGAGTTTAATGCAAATCAAACCTTTCCTTTTGTAGACATATTATGATGTGTGGTTGAATGCTCTGTTTAAAATTGACCGCAAACTTCAATCAATCAATAAGTGAAACAAGATGAATTTCAATTCGTCTTACTTTATAACAGTAATTTACAAAGTAGGAAACAGTAAGTGTTGGTTAGAATCGATTAGTTTTATTTACGGCTATCGAGATATGAATGCTTCTATTTGTGTTATAAAAGTTTCTTCAAAATTTTAAAAATTTATTCTCCATTATTAGTATTGGATGATATGAACTGAACATAAATACGTTTATGATCAATTTAATTGATTTGATTATTAGATAATATTAGAAAAATAGTAAGATTAGCATTTGGCAAAAAAATTTCGGTAGGGCTCATTGGATGGAGACCTGTTCTTCGAGCTGTTTCCCTAATTCCTTAGTGCTTGTTTCGTATTTGCAGTTATGTATTTTATACACATAAACATCTACACATAAAAAACTTTAACTTTAAAAGTAACAGGAAACTAAAACGAATTATAGATACAGATTGAAAATCATAAAAATAAAAATAATTTCTCTTTATATATACGAATAATAAATAATAAGTACATAAGTATATCTATATGTGTACGTAGATATGTACATACATTATTTATATATATCAATATTTTTTCCCTCATTGCTTATATACCGAACTAAAAAAAGCATTTGTTATGTACATACAAAAGTATATAAAATTTGTATAATAACGACACTCACGCATAGCGCAGCAGCAGCCGGTTGTATTAAAAGTATATACACACAATTGCACGATTCAATATACAATTATATACTTATAAAATACATTCGTATATATTTTTATATTACAATAAAACGAAATGTTACCAGAACTTATGATTTTTAAATACATAATATAAAAAAATTTTAAAAATATTTTCTTTAAATATCTTTAAATTTGTAAATTTCAAATGAAAAATCTAAAACTGACTTCTCCTCATCCTTTTTAAAGTTCTTGTATTTCGAACTTTTGCGACATATGTGAGCCATCATCAGTATATCAGAAATTTAAATTTGCCTATAATAATAAAAAGTCATTCTTATAAAAGCAATATTTTTATATTACCTTACCGCTCTCGCATATCTTTTAATGAGATAGTTGCCGAGCCGATGATTTTAAATACAAAACCTTTATTCATAAGTTAAATATATCAAAATTTACATAGATAGAATATACAAAAATTATACATAGATAGATTAAAGATCTCATAGATAGGTGCGCTCTTTATACCTCTTTGTGTGCTATAAACGAAACCATGACATAAAGCGTAAAGGCGTACAAAAAATATTTTGAAGAGGAGGTGATGGTTCTAAAGAACTGCATAAAAAAATAACGCAATTAACGCATACAGAATCACCGTAATTGCAAAAAAAAAAAAACACAAACCCTTAACATAAGACTGACAGCTGTCACATTCTCATCTTAGTCATATTATAAAAATAATCGTATCTCTTTATTAATTAAAACGTCAACTTTTGTTTGTTGCATGTTACATTTTGTATTCAATGTCACAAATAAGAAGCCTCACATTTTTTTTTTTTTGCTAACGCACGGTCTTATTACAGTCAAAAAATCAACTTTAAATAACTTCCAGTATTTGTAATTGATATTCTGAGAAACCAATAGTATCATATGTGTTCAAATTGAAATTGACTTTGGTTTTGAATGTAAGACAATGTTTGCAGTAAACTTTGTTGGCAACTCCAATAATAAATACGTATTTATATGACAATCTATTTTCATTGCTTTTATTATATATTCAGTATTGAAAGACAATCATACAAACCTACTTTATGTAATAGACAGAGACCTATCTTCGAATTCAAAAGTATATAATATAGAGATATGAGATATTTAGGTATATGTGCATGTATATTCGTAAACGTAATTCATACACACACATACACTATTGTAATACATATTTGAATATAAGACGGGGAAAAAAAATTAAAACCTAAGTAGAAAATAATAAAAAAATCAAAAGAAAAAACGAAAATAAAAAGAAAAAAAAAATATTTTTTCGGTACATCATTTCAACACAAAATTTTTGTTGCTTTTGCTTTTTATTTTTATTATTGTTGTTTTTATATTATTATTATTATTATTTTTTTTTGTTTTGTCTTTTTTATTTTATTATTTTTGTTTTTTTCTTTTATTTTCTTTTTCTTTTTGAATTTAGTGGATTGCATGAATGTTACTGACTGAGACTCTCAGAATATACCACAAATTATTGTATTGTCATGGCGTCGTCAGCGACGTTGTGTGTCTGGCAGTCGTCGTATCAGAACTGAATTAAAATAAATAATAATAAAAAAAAAAATATAATAAATAAATAAATAAATAAGAAATAGAAAATAAATAATAAAAGCAAAAAAATATTTGATAAAAAAATATATATATTTTTTTTTTAAATATAATTTGCAAACTGCAAAACAGAGATAATCACAAAAAAAATAATAAAAAATAATAATTTTTAATTTTAAATAAAATAAAAATTATATATAAATATATATGTATATACATATATATTATATACAATAAATAATTTTGGAATTGAAGACGCGAAAGTTGACGTAAATGAATCGCGTGCTGATTTTCGGCGGTTTAGTAAGCATTTTTGTTTTCTGATATTTTTCGGTTTTGAAACCCGGTTCATTTTTCGATTTTTGTTTCTATTACAAAAATTATTTGTGTGACAACAAGAAAAAAAATAATAATAATAAAATTTTTTTAATTTTAAAATATGCAACGATCTTAGAAATTTTAATTTATAAATAATGAAAAAGAAAAAATTAAAAATAATTTAATAAAAAAAATATTTTAAATATCAAATGTCATTTTTGTATTTTTTTTTTTTTTTTTTGTTTGAAAATATTCAATATTTAAACGAGTGTATTATTTGTTATAATTTTATAATAAAAAGAAAAAAATATTAAATTAATTAAAACAAAAATTTGAAGTATTATTAAAAATAAATAAGAAAACCGAATTATTAAAATAATATTAAGAAAATATTTATAAAAAATGTATTACTATTAATAATAGTAGAAAAAAGTATTGTTTACATCACACACAGGATATATTTAAAAAAAAGAAAAACAACAACAACAGCAACAAAAGAGAAAGCGAAAATGTAAACACACAATCACAATATCAAGGAAGAAAAATAATTTTTATATTTATAAAAAAAAACAATAATTGTTTTTGACAGATTAAAAATAATAAACACTAAGAAGTGAATGTGTTAATTGTCACATTAATTGTTGTGTGAATGTGATTATATAAAATAAAAATGTATATAATTGAATAAAAAAAGTATAATTTTGTTTTACAAAAAAAAAATAAATAAATTAGTATTTATTATTTAATTTAAAAGAAAAGAGAAGATAAATAAAAATTAAAAAAAAAAATTAGTAGCCATAATGGAAATGAAAAGGACTTGTAGATGATTAAGAACAATTAAGACACAAAACAACATTTTAAAAATGTTATGATTTCTTTGAATCACAAAATTTAATAAAATTTTTTGACATTTCTTTTAAACTACAAAAAGTCAAACAAAAAAAAAATAAATTTATAAAATAATCAAACAAAAAAAGAAAATTTATTATTATTATTGTTATTTTACAATTTTACGTTTTTAAATGTGTATATATTTCACAATACATTTTGAGTTGTCAAATTATTTGACAACTCTTGAATATATGAATGACAGATAAATATAGTGATTCAAAGCCGTCGGTAATATCATTAATTAGTGATTTTATCCAAAAAAAAATTACAAATATAGAAAATTCAGAGTGTTAGTATTATTATTATCTTATTTATACATATATAATTTTTTTTAAAATTAATAAATATAATATATATATTAATAACGAAAAATTTTGATATACCTATATTTAATTTAATCTATTTAATAATCTGTTTTTGTTTATTTTTTTTTTTTTTTCAAAAATTTAATTTTTAAAACTATGATTTGCTCCCATATCTATATTTACAATACATGAATGCATATTAAGTTTTTAATTTATAGGTATATTTTAAATTTAATTAAAAAATTCTATTGAAATATAAAATAAGTATGTTTGCATTATAATATGTGTATTGAATTTTGATAAATACAATGTACATACTGAAATATACTAAATGATGAAATTTATATTTATTACATGTAAACTATACATGTACGTACTTAAACCGGTTTTTGAGGAAGAAAAAAAAAAATAGAATGAGAGGGTGAAATTGAAAATGAAATATATACAGTAACTTTGTTGAAGTTTTCAAATTTGACATTTCAATTGTCAAAATTATCACAGTGACTTTTGACAGTTTGAATGTCAATTAATAATTAAATTTTAATAAAATTGATTAAATTATGTAAATGATGTATGCAAAAAGCAATTAGTTTTTACTTATGTATATATACTTGTATATGTATAACATGTGCAACTATATTTGTTATTTATTAAGCATTGTATTTCATTAAATAAATTAACTATTATTTTAAGTTTAATTATAATGTTTTCTCAACTATATATTTTGGAATAAAATTTACATATGTATAACAGATTATGTGTACATTGTGTTCAGATATTTTTGATAAATATGAAATTTAAGAAGATTGTCAAATTTTAAATGATTTCTCAATTTCTCTTTTAAGAATATTGAAGATTATTTTAATGCCGAATTTGTTCTGATTTTTGGAAGATGTTAAAGTCTTTTTAATTAATTTTTGCTTTCATTTCAAATAAAATTTTAAAATATTACAGTTATGTAAATGTTTTATACTCGGTAGATAATGTAGGTTTATTTAAAAATTTTAAATAAAATTTGATTTTTATTTCGAGTCTTCTTGTTTGATAAATATATTTTACGTTTTTTTTTTGTTGGCATAGTGTGAACTTTTATGTTCTCTAATTCACTATACTGTACTATATACTGTATTTACTTTTTCAAAGAAAAGAAAACAATAATAAACGAAAAAGGATATGAACATGAGAAAGAGAAAAATATAGTGATTTTTATTTTTTTTTATTGCCTCAAAAAATGTGCTTTGCTTCAAATATCTAAATAAAAAAAAAAATTAAAAAAAAAGTATGGTAAAACAAAAATTTATAAAAAAAAATCTATAATAATACCTAAATTCATACATACATACATATGTGAGTCTGTATTAGTATCTGAAAAAAAGTGTAAAGATACATAATTTTCTTAGTGTGAATTTCTTGATAATAGCAGTAAATTTACAGCAGGGGTTTAAAATATTCGAACGAAATGAATTCTTATAAATAAATTCTTCCAAATTTTAATATTAATAAAATTTTTAATAATATTATTAATGGGTGATTTAATTAAGTATACCTTATAATTATAAAGATTACTTAATCATGTTTTAATTCATTTAATAGGTTCAGAATTTTCAACATTCTCCTTTTATTTCCCTAACGTCTCTTTGGTTAAGACTAGCTTTGAAAAATCGATTTTTTCTCTGAATTGGGGCAATATCTGTTCGTAGAACTTCATGGTTTTATTAACCTTATTTATTCAAGGGTTGTTGGTAACTCAATTTTTGCGTTTTTTTCAAAATCTTTCTTCTCTTTAGCAGATTTTGATAAACTGTGAGTCAAATTCAAAATAAGTTGCTTAATTTTTAATAATGATTTCTAATAAACTGTTACACTTGACAGTTTACATCGTTAACGTAGTAAATGTAGGGCAACTACAGTTGTGGAGAAACTCTATTGAGCCTACACCGGTTTACTGTGTATATTAGGACAAGAATCCATGGAGATGTATTAATATTTCTAAATACATTCACCATATTGATTGAATGTACTTACTAATAATTTTACTCGTCAAATTTTATTTCCACTATTCCATCTTTGTGTATGTGTATTTGTGTATATAGAATTTCTAAAATTATATTTTAAGTTAAACAATTATGTATGTAAGTATTATGAATGTATGTATGCATAAATAGATAGTTTTTAATTGTGAAAGATTACTTTCAATTAGATATCTTCAAATGTCATTTTTGAATTTTTCATTTTAAAAATCAAAATAATTATTAAAAGTTTGTAAGAAAGAATTGAGTATTCTTTCTTCTTTATTGCTCATAATATTGAATCATAAAAAAATTTAAAAAGTCCACATTTCTTTGGCAGAGATTCAAAATAATTTTATTATTTTTCTCTTCTTTTTTTTTTTTTTTTTTGGAAAAGTACAATATCATCTACTACCGCTACTACTACTATTAGTACTACTACTACTACCTGTATTAATTTTGATAATTCATGTTGACAAACGTACTATTAATTTATATTTCTGTATGTGTGTGTGTGTGTGCATCCATACTTTTAATCGCAAGTATAGATAAGCAACGCGCTATATCAAATTATACATACTGTGTGTATAGGATATGAACGTGTAAATGTAAATTTTATGAAATCTTAATGCTATTAAAAGCATTCGAATGAAATTTTATATGAAAAAGAAAATAGAAAATTTAAAAAAAGGGAACAAACAAAAAACCAAAAACGAATTTTTATAAAAATTTTCATATTTTCCTTACATTTTTATTTTGCATTTTCATAAATCTAAAGCTGCGTGTAGTATATAATGTTATAGGTATGTACATATGTAGGTATTATAATTTCATTGTGTTCCGAAACAATTGAAATGTACAATCATACTCCTACAAATACAATTTTAAATTGATCATGTAGGTTTTTATTTGCAATTTGAACAGGTCTCTGACATTTGTTGTACTCTGGCATTCTCATTTGTAAACCAAACTTTTTTAATGGTTTTTGGTTTTCTTGAAATTTGATTTTTTCGTGTTTCTAAATATTTTATGTATCAATTGAAATAATTACAATGATTTTATAGAGGAAATTTTATAAAATGCATAAAATTTTGTCTTTTTTTTTTTGGAATTGGAGAGTAAATTCTTTGTTATGTAGAGTAATCTTAAATTTTCCCACCATAAGAACACATTCCTTGCACATTATTTACTATTTGAACTCTGGAAATTTTTTACTTTTCTTACTCTCTGAATGTCCATTATATCTTTGTTTTTATTCTAAAGTACGCTAATGCACGTATATGTGTGTGTACATACAATGGAATAGAATATATTGGTAAAACCGAAGAGCGAATATATTTAATACATTTGATTTTAAACTTTGAATCTATGCATATTTTGTAATAATATGTGTGCCTAAAATATTTGACTAAATATATATAATACAATACAAACGTAGCAATTGAAAAAAAAAAAAAAAAACAAATATACATTTATGCACATATACACACAAATATAGATAAAATTTTATTCTCTTTAAATTACAATAATGTAGTATAAGTAATTTGCTTTCTCCAAGCAAACATAAATACATATGTATTTTCAATATGCTATCCCTGATATAATAAAATTGTTCAATAGTGCAATGCATGTGTGTGAGCAAAATAACAATTTATCAATTTTATTTTTATATTACATTATATTTCTCTTTCTTTTATATTAATTATCAATATAACAAAACATTATTACAAATTCATGTAGTATACATGCACTTATTTATGCATTTTATAAGTGTAATATTACATCCTTGAGAAATATTTTTATATAAGAATGTAAAATCATGTGTATATACATTATATATTTTATGAACATACGGGCATACAAGTTTGCAGCAATAAAATAATAAAAAATAATAGATACGTATATGTACATATATAAAAATAATTTTTATACTCATGCATACATAATAATATTATGTATTTATAAAAACTGTTATAATATTCGTATAGAAACATAAATTTATTGAAGTACATACGAGTATGTATTCCTAAAATGAATGAGCACCTTAATATAATTTGAATAATATAAAATTGAATGAATATACTTGTGTGAGTAGAATTTATATAAAATTTAAAATTATACGTATGCAATTATTATGAATGTGTATATAGGTATAAATATGTACATATATATCTCGCAAGTTTGTGTTTCAATTTAAAGAACACAACCAAATACACTTAAATCACGAATTTAACCTAATACATACATCATGCTATCATATTTAAAAATATATGTATTTTTATTCTCTTCTATTAAACTATTGTACATGCATGTATGTATATACAAATCAATGTGGATAATAATTATGTGTAAACATTTGTTCCAAATCTATAATAAGTATATAAAAAGTATATGTACCAAAATATAAGCAATACACATATTTATGGCAAAGCAAACATAGAATAAATGAAATAGTATAATAATAATAATATTATGCTGCATAAGTATATAAATGTTATACTAATATAACACTATAATTTAAATATGCATACATAAGAATATGCGTATATACGTATATTTCGGTATACATAAAAGTGTGTGCATTTATGTATATAAATATTAATGTGTGCGTGTGGAAGAGTGCGGTGTTTTTTTTTTCTTCTCATTTTTGTTATACTGTTTTTTTTTTTTAATATTATTAATTATTTTGGTTTTTTTTTTAACTTATTTTTTTTTTTTATGAAAAATGTGCTAAAAAATAAACAAATTTTGAAATATACTTTTTTTTTTCTTGTTTTGTTTACTTTGTATTTATAAATAAAAAAAAAAATTTCTAAATAATAAAAATAAAAGAAATGAAAAAAATTTACTTATTTACTCCCTTAAATGTCGAATTTCCAAGAAATTATTTAGAACAAACAATTTACAAATTAATTTTACTTTTGTATATACTTTATACTTTATACTTTAATTTAATATACAAATGTAGTACCTATAATTTATAAATTAAAAAATAAGTTATGAGAAAAATTATTGAAATTTTTAAAATTATTTTAAATTATAAAACATTGAAACCTTTGAAAATATTGAAAGTGAATAAAAAAAAGAGAAAAATAAAAATTAAAAAAAAAAAAAAATTATTTACTTATTGGCCTTTACACGTGTTAGCATTACTGATTGCTATATTACAGTTAGTTGTGCAGTGTTGTGACTTCGGCAAAAACAAAAACAAGAAAAATTTAATAATTAATTAAATAAGAACAAAAAAAAAATGTAGTAAAATCTTAATGAAAATTTTAAAAATTAAGGATACCTAGTATTTTTTTAAATATTTTCAAAATTTTTAAATTAATTTTAAAAATATTTTAAATTAATTAATTATTAGTAGTAAAATTATTAAAAGCAATAATTTTGTTATTTGTTTTTTTATTCTTAAATTTTTAATGAAAAAATTTTAAATTTGTTAAAAAGTAAAATTAATAATAAAAATTAAATGTTGTTATTATTAAATTTAATAATATTTTTACTACTATAAAATTAAATAAAAAGAAAATTAACAATAAACAAAAATTTTTGAAATAAAATAAAAAAAATCTTTATTTTTCCTGGAAGGTTGTTGTTATCTACTTTGAGGCTTGTTCTTTCCCATATAAGAAGGTTATCTTTTTTTTTTCTAATTATTTTTTTTTTTTTTGTTTCTTAAATAAAAGTAAATTAATGCATATTTTTTTTTTTGTTTACATTTTTTTTTTTTGTTTTAACATAAAAATCGCTAATATTTTATTAATATTTTTATCTTTACATATTACATGAATATCATATATATATACATACTTATAATCATATATATCATATGTATATACTACTCAGTTATATATCATATGTATATACTACTCAGTATTATCATATATATTATATACTACGAGTACTCAGTAATTTTTTAGTTTATATATTATAGATATGTTAGACTTTTTGAATGCCGAAATCACTGTGTAATTTATATACAATATAACATACTATTCTAAAACATTATTTAATTTATATAACGATATTAATTATTTGTAATAATTACGGAACTAATGAAGAATTGAAAAATCACATATTGTATATGAAAAAATTACGATAAAAATTAAGAATATTAAAATAATAAATAAAATATTTTGAAACGTTTTGCATTTTATTGAAAAAAAAAAAAAATTTATATTAAAAACGAAAAGTTTTTTGTAAAATTTAATTTTAGCAATTGAAAGTTAATTTCGAAATTCGAATAATTTGTCATTTTAGTATTTTCTGAAATAAAAAATTAACAAATTTTATTTTTACAATTTAATTTTAGTTTTAACTATTGTCATTTACTCATGTATGTTTTATTAACCCTTTGAAACACCTTAAAGTAGTAAAGTAGTAGGTTTCTTAGTTACCATTTTTTTCTTCTTGTCTTACATTTACAATAAAAATTTAATGATTTTTTTTTCTGCTAATTTAATTTTTACTCTATTTGTTTTTTTTCTTGTTAATGAAATAAAATTTGTATTTCTAATTAAAAAATTGAGATTTTTAAATTTGTATAAGTAATTATTAATTTTTGATTGAAATTTTAAATTCTCATTAATAATTTTAGTTCTAACTTCTTTGTTACTAGGTTTATTTTAGGTATAAATTGTTCTCATTCTTGACCCGTCTATTTTTTTTCTTGCTCAATAAAACTCAAATTCTTAACTTGTGTGCAAAAAAAAAAAAAATTTGTTTATTTTTTTTTTTTTGCGGCAATTTGCATAAATGTATAGTACCTATATGTACATAAATTCATTGAAAATTATAATTTAATTTTGGTGAACAAAAACAGAAGCTATAAAATAACCGTAATACGATGCTTGGTGGTTAACAACAGTGCTCTAATAACATAATGTTGTAATCATGTATGTCGAAGTATGACTTATTAATGGGTTTTATTTTTTTAAGATTATTTGAGTTCATGATTTTAATTTTCTATGAAAATTTTAAAATTAAAAAAAATTTGATCTTAACGGATTAATTCAGCTTACTACGCGTTATAATAAATTGTAAAATAGCATAGCAATAATATTATTTTAGTATGTTAGGGTAAATTTGAAATTTTTTGAATTTTATACAAAATTTTTTAAGAAATTATTGAATAAGTAGGATTTTTTTTTTTTAATATTTGATAATTTAAGGGTTATATGATTATAAAATAAGGGTTACGATTATTTAATTTTCTTATTTTAATTGAAAATTCATTTAAATATTATAAAATATATTCTTTTTCTCCTATATATGTACTATAAATTAAAGCATAGTATCAGTGATACTAACTACTTAAGTAAAGGTCAAATGTTGAATTATTAAAAAAAATATAAATAAAAATAAATAAATTAAATTTTTTAATAAAAAAATAAAATATTAAAAAAAATTTCCAAAATTTAATTTCATTATTAATTTCATTTTTAACTCACATTAAATAATATTTTATTTTTTTCGTTCTTCTTTATAGTTAACATATAATTTACATTATATACAAAATAAATTGAATAAAATTATTTAAAAAAAAAAAATAAATGAAAAATAAAATTAAATCAAAGATCTCGTCATATTTAAAATTCAAAATTTAATTTTACTTTATAAAAAAAAAATTACAAATAATTAAAAAATTACATAAGAAAAAAAATAAAATAAATTATAATTTTTTTATAATTGAAAATTAAATTATACTAATAAAAAAAAAGTATGGAAAAGTGTTTTTTTTTTTGTAATTATTTTTGTGTTCTAATTATGAAAAAAAAATAAGAAAATGAAAAAAAAATAATAAAATTTCAAATTATCCTTTAAATTATCAGGACTCTACTACTACTACTACCGGTTGTTATTAAATTATTTTCAAAAATTAATTTTAATTAGAATTTTTTTTTCCATAAAATAAGTGAAAATTAATTAATATTTAAAAAGTATAACAAAAGAAAAATTAAGTGTAAAATACAAAAAAAAAAAAATTCAGAGAAAATTAAAATTAAAAAAAAATTAAAAAATAAAATTAAATAAAAAATAAAAAGGAATTTAAAATTAATTTTAATTATATTTAATATAAGTAAAAAAAAAAAATTAGAATTCCTTTGGTGATATTAATTTTTTATGTATATATATAACAAAAAAGAAATTGTATAAAATAAAAAATTTAAAATTAATTTAATTAAAAAATTATAAAAGAAATGAAAATTAAGTTATAAATATATATATATATATATATATATATATATATATATTTTAAAAATATATATAACTAATAAATTATCTAAATTTAATATTAATGTTTATATATATATATAAAACTTGTATATTATATAATAGTATAAATAATAAAATCAATAATAAAACAAACAAACAATAACCATACTTAATTAATTAAAAACTAGGAAAAAAAAACTGTATAACAAAATTATTTTGTCATTTTGTGGATAATAACAACATGCTAGGTTAGTTTATTTGTTTCCTATTTATTTTACAAAAAAAACAAAATAAAAAAATTAAAAATTAATAATAATAAATATTTAAATTTTTTTTGTTATATTTTTTTTTTAATTTAAATTATTTGTTAAATAATAATTTTAAATATAAAATAAAGACAGCAAAAATTACTTTGTTGCATAAAATATATTGTGAATATTTACACTATAGAAATTTCCTTTTATTGGCTATTAGGTATTAGGACATCTATTGACGAGATCTTTAATTATATTGTATGCAATTTTTAATTCGATAAATTGATTCAAAGTGTTATTGTTGTTGTTTTTTTTTTTTTTCTTCTTTAATTTTTCATTTGCTTATATTTATAATATTGTTAGAGTTTTAGTTGTTTTTTTAGTTTGTGGTCCAAATCCGACTAATGCCTACCCCCCCACCCACCTAACCATTGCATAGTACAAATTAAATACATGCGATTAATTACAAATAGAAAAAAAAAATTAAATTAAAAATATAAAATGCAAAACGTTTTTATAATAATATTTAATTTTAGAAATTACTTTTTATAAATAAAGATTTTTATAGGTAAAAAAATATTCATAGATTATGTGTATGTATAATATGTAAAGTAAATATATTAGCGATTAAAATTTTTGTAGATTGGAAATTATTAAATTTACTTTTATAAAGAATATTATTTTTGATATTGTTATAGGAGCCGGTTTATTAATTTTGTTTTGAAAATTAAAAATTTGCAAAATAATAAAGTAACAAGCTTCAGATGACAATTCTTTAAACTTTATTTATAACAGTAAAGATTTTACTACATTTATGAATAATTTGCTTATTGTCTAGACATGACGACATTTTGCTCTCCGCCCTAAAGTATGCTATTGTATGATAAATTAAGTAAATATATAATATAACAATATTATAACATTAATTGCTAAAATTTGTCTAAACAATAGCGATTTGTAAATGCAATGACAAGGGTTTTTTTACAGGAATAGTGTTCGGAATTGAGTTCGATATATTTTTCAAATTTTTGTATTTGTATTTAATTTTGTGAATTTAAACTTTACAATTCTTTTTTTTAATAAGTAAGTTGTATAAATAAATTTGTGCTATTTTCAGACGTACTTGCTTGATCCGTAAATTTTTTGTAATTCTGTGGTACAAATTCGATTTATATACAAATTAAAAGTAGTAGCCCTGTAAAATGTTTCCTAATATTAAAATTAACAGTTAAGCAATTAGTTACATTTTACATGATTTCAGCAATATAATAAAAAATGTCAATTTTAAAAATGAAAAAAAAAATATGAAATTGTTATCTATTGGTAGGTTTTTCGAAATAAAAATTTATTTATCTCAATTTTAGTTTTGTTTAAAAGAAAAACAAAAAAAAATTCATAGTACGAGTATTTAACAAATTTTTCTTTGTTTTCAAATTTATCAAAGTCAATAAGTCAGAACATATTTATAAATTTAATAATTATTGTTATATACATACATATATATATATATATATACATTCATACGTATTTAGAAAAAATACAGGAAGAAAAATAAAAATTTTTAGTATTTGTGCAATAATTTTTTATTACATATTCAAGGTAAATAAATTTTTATTTCAAGCGAAAAACTAATTGTATTTACGGTGTATTAAAATTCAATATTTAAATTTATTAGCAAATGTTTTCCAACACAACTTAAGAATTTTAATAAATTTTTATGTTAAATGTTTAGGATGAAAAAAAAAATATATAAAATAAATGTCAAAACTTTTAAGAATTGTGAATATGTTCGAAAAATTTCAAAAATATTTTGTGCTTACCTACTCATTAATGTCATAATAAGAGCGTGTTTCTACACACTTATTCTAGACTCTTCATAAATGTCATAAATTGAGTTCAGTATGACAACTATAGTTTGACAATTTAATAATGACATTTAATTTGCTTTAATTTGCATTTTTATTCGTTTTTATCTTTTTATACATCATTATATTTTTATCGAATACTGTTTATAATTTAGAAAATCTCATTGCTAAAGCAGTAATTTGAATTTTTCCGAAACTCCCATAAATATTAAATGTCAATTTAATTTTTCAATTGTCAAATTTAAAATATGTCTTTAAAAATGGTATCATCTGTTGCAATTAAAATTCATTGTCGAAATTGTACGTACTTTTTCAATTTCTTTATATATTTATTTATTACTGACATAGAATATTTTATAGTATTCTTAAAATGTCAAAATTAAAAACTGTAATAAAACAACTTTAATAACTGTAGGAAATACAAACCAATTTTTATTATTAGGAAGAAAAATTTTTTATTCTATTTCTTTCTCTTTTTTTTTCCAATTTGTACGTGTTTACCGACTATGTACATGTGTATTTTTAAGTCATCTACTTGTTGATTAAATACTCAATATTTAAATAAAAATACAAGTACTTACACATAATTTTTGATTTTTATTTTTATTTTATGAGATATAAGGAAAAACTTTATCATCTAGACAAAGATTATAGACATGAACATTTACACATATTTTACTTACCAATTTTTTTTTTTTTTTAATTTTGTTAAAAGTTCTAGATCTTCTACATTTTGTTAATCAAAACAAAAATAAAATTTATATGTATAGAATCTTGTACATCAAATAAAAAAATTTCAAAATTCATTCCTCTCTACCCACCCCTACATTATATTTTACATTTTTATTTTATTTTCTAATTTACTCCGATTGATAGAAATCATCCACATCTACTACATACATATATTTATTTGAATTTGCAATCATTCATTCATAACCTATAAAAAGTTTCAAACCCCAAATATGTAATTGAAATTGTAAATAGATCAAATTCCAAATATGAAAGAAAGTAAGAACAAAAAAAAAATCGAAAAAATAAAACAATAAAAAATTTATATGCTTTGATTTCATCTTTGCATGCCAAACACAAAATCAACAAACAAAAGGACGACAAGAATCCACCTATATGTGAGAATTTAAAAAAGAATTTTAAACATAAATATTAAAAAACAAGAAAAATTAAAGAGAAAAAACTGTACTCATCTCTCATATGTAAAGAGTAGTAAAGAAAGAAAATTTATTTAAGAATTGAAAAACTTGCAGAAATAAAAAAATATTTTTCCTTATCGACATCGATAGTAAAAACAATAAAAAAAAAAAAATAGAAAGTAATACAAGAACAAACAAAATATACGAAAAGGCGACAATAATACTTTTTTAGTATACAAGGATGTGTAGAAAAACTTTTTCCGGAAACTTTTTTTTTTATTTATATTTTGATTTTGTTATTTTTTTGTTTTACGTACTTTAAACAGAAAAAAAATTATATTATTTTTTTTTCTATCACTAGTTAAGTCAGAAAAAAAAGTGGTAGCACTATATTTGAATAAACGACCATTTTTTTTTTTTGATTTTCTATAATGCCTCCTTATTATTATGCGTGTCCGTAACACCTCATGATGCCGAACTCTTGTCTGTCACGCTGTTTCCATACTGTTTGGATTTTTCATGTAAATCTTTAATAATTTATTTATGTCATCAATTTTGTCACAATAATAAATATATTGATTCAATTATAGGATTCCAGTTCCAGTTGCGATCAGTTATTTTAGGAAAGCCGAACGTTTGTGATAGAACAAAATTTCTTACTTTAAACAATTAGTACGTAGTCGACATTATGTATAAAGTATTATTTCAAACTCTTTACTTATTTTTCGATATATCTACTGCAAATAATAAATTTGAAATGTGGGCATTGAAATGTGTGATTAAACAAAATTTGATTGGTTTTGAACAATGTGAATGTCAAAATTAAAGTGAGAAAAACACTCCTTTTGATCTATATATCTGATACCTTTTTGACTTGCCATATTAAACAAAATTTTATAATGTAGTGCAATTCTTATTCTAAATTCTAATATTGCATTTCATGTAAATTTTTAAAGGAAATAAATTCTATATTTCTTCTTGTTCTCTTGATCTTAACATTATTTAACATTTAAAATTTAAACTCATTATGTACACAATAAAATTAAAAGCATACATATATCTATATTTTCGAATGTTTACAAAAGATGGCGCCTTTAAAGTTTATTTAGTTTATTTGAAACCAATTTAACTAGCTAAAACTGTTCCCTCTTGTCGAAGCAAAAAACTACTCGTAATAGAAAATAAACTTGTAACTTATTTGTTTTCAATTTTCTACAATAATTTAGATAAAATTTTACTTATTATGTCATTTTGCTCTTTTAGTTTTTCATTTTAATTTTATAAGTTTAAATAATAAGTTTTTCTTTTAAAAATAACTTTTGCTACTTTAAAATATAAAAGGAAAACAAAAATACTTTATACATACATACATTTATGCAAATAAATACTTATTTAATAGAAGAGTAGAGAATATTTATTTTTAAATATTACAAAATTTTTAATACGTATGCTTATGTTTGAATGCAAAATATGAAAATGAATTTAGATTAATATAATTAATGGGAGTGTTTACATGTGCATCGTAGTTTGAGCGTAAAGCACAACGTTTACTACCCTTTAAATAAACGTTATTTTTATAGTAGAGAGGGTGTGCGAAACATTAAGGAAGGGCTGTGTATACGCTCATTGCATACTCGTTTAAACAAAGCCAATGCGTTATGACCGGCAAAGGATTTTGTAGTCCCAGCGTCATCTATGTTATGACATCAAAGTAACCATATCAATTGATTAATTGTCAAAGTAAATGTTTGACGCAAATATAAATTTTTTGGAATTGTATTAAAATGTTTAAGTAATTGACAACTAAAAATTAAATTATTAAAATTTAACGCTTGATACCACACCATTTGTCGTATAAATTGTCTCTCTTTCTCTCTTTTGCAGTCCTTCAACAAGAGTGTTGAACACTGTAAATAATGATAATACCTATATGTTACCATTTAGTGCCTATATAAATTATAATTTCCAGCACCTACAATTGGCTTACATTTTCTACTGGGACATTTTTTATGAGAAGTGTTAAATTTCTTGTTGCAAAAATTTCATATTTCATAACTTAAATATGTAAATCACATTTTGACATATTAATGTGAAAACTGTTATATTTGAATGGTGACACATTTCATAACTGTTATATAGATGACATTTTTGCTTGTGTGACATAATTATAATTTTCAAGTAAGTTTTATTTTCACATTGTCAGATCAAATCCTATACTAGTTGCTTAATAATATTAAAATAAAAAGTTGATGACTTTTTTGATCAAATAAACGACTAACGTTTGCACATCTAAGTTACGTTATTATTTTCATCAGATCGAGCGAAATTCTTGAACAACTTTTGATTTTTACATACTGTCATACGTAAATTTTATCTATAATAAAAGTATTTAATTATAGGAATCAAGAATTTTGGAATTTTCCAATTCTTTTCTACATATAGTTTGCCTTTTTTGTTCAAATTTCTATTTCTAGCTTAATTGAAACGCTTAATAAATGTTTGTGAATGTTTTCAACCAATAATTATAATAATTTCTGGTATACTAAGTCTACTTTTTGACCTTAATTGCCTTTAAAGGATCAAATCAATAGAAACCTTTCAAGATGAAAGTTTTGTTTTTAACAAAGACTTTTAATTTTTCTCAACTAAAGATTGATTAACTTGTGAAAGGATTTTAATTAGAATTTCGTGATTGAATTCATTAAACAGAAAAAAAAATATTGAAAATTTCTAGTTAATAAACAAATTATTCCCTTTATATTTTTAACATTTCCTTATTTTTATAATTGAAAAAACAATTAGAGATGGACAAAGTAAGACAGAAAAAAAAATTTGTAGTGCTTTTTGCTCAAATTCTAAATAACAAGCAAAAGAAACCTATTTAAATAAAATCAAACTAATAGCTTGTAAAAAAAAATAAAACAGCATCTGCTCTTTAAGCATTTAAAAAGTTTAAGGAAAAGTTGACGATAGGTAATTAAAATTTTTCGTTTTTTCTTGCATTTGAAATGAAAATGCAGAATTGAGGGTTTTTTAAAATCATAAGAAAGAAATGCTAATTTTATCCAGTAATGCTGAACATATTATAAATGCTCGTTTACATGAGAGTGCGTTTTTGTATGTACTCAAATTAGAATTGAAAAATAAAAGGGGTGAAAGTTAAAGCGATAAGATTTGTTCTACATTTTCATTTTTTCAATAAGATCATGTGCTCATTTTTGAATTTGCTATTAGAAAATGCTGTCATTTCAATTTGGGACAGACAAATTTGTAATTAAGCTCAAGTGAAAAAAAAAATCGGAATACTTTGAAAAATTTGATGTTTTTCGGATGAAACCGAAGCTGTTTCTCATGATAACTGTTAAGTCGAGCTTTTTCACTTAAAAATCGTTTATGTGTTTTGCAACGTTTTGCATTTAAACTTTTAACTTTTGCAATATCTTACTCATAGCCCTACATGAATTTAACTACAAATTTTAATTTTGCAATTATTGTTAAAGTCAACTGTTTAATGTTTACCAAGAAACGCATAAAATACTGCTTAAGCTCAAATTCTTTAAAAAACTGAAATTAGTGATATTTTTTAATTTTTTTTTCTTTTTGGTGCTGTACGAGACTTAAAATGCAAACTATCAAAAAAAAAAAAAAACAAGAAAAAATCAAAAACATTCAAGTAAAAAAAAAAACTCACATTAGGAAAAACTTTTTTCAACACAAACAATCATAGTTGAGCAACAAAATGAAAAAAAAAAGTTATGAAAGTTAAGAGAGAAAAAAAAAAATTGGAAGAACTTTGAAAAAGTTTTCCATTTTTCTCATAAAAAAAAAGTAGAAACTTCAAAACAAAATTGTTCTTTAAACAAAAACAAAAAAAAAAACTTTTTAGTTATGACATTGAAGGTCTATTTCTCGAGTCTTTTATATTTTTTGGTGCGCCCATATATAAAAAATCTGATCAGATTTGCAATAGCAAATTAAAAGCAGAATTTTCTCTTTCTTTAGTTGGTTTTTTTTTGTTAAACGAAATTCTCTGAAATTGCAATGAATTTTTGGAAGCAACAAAGTTTTTTTTGTATTTTAAGTTATAAAAGTTTTATGTACTCTATTCAAATTTGCGAAAATCTTTAATATTTATTCATTTATTTTCTTATATTTTCAGGGTTAAGTAGACGCGGAGTGGCTCCTGGGCCGCCATTGAGTCTGCCGTCCACGCTGGAGGATTCAACAGCCGGTTGGAAAGGTGGACCGGCTGGTGGTGGTCCCGATAATCAAACAGTTCCTGGCGGTGGCGGTAGCGGTCCTGGAAATGGTCCAGGTAATGGACCGGGTAGTGGTGGAGGAGGAGGTGGTGGATTTGGTCCATCTGGACCAAATTCATTTGGTGGTCCAGTTTCAGTATTTCCACAAGCTGGTCAAGGTTCACCAGCTGGTAATAGCCAATCGGTAGGTGGTTATCAAACAGGTCCACCACCAGGTTCAAATACACCACAGTATACAGCATCACCCGCCCCATCTGGTTCATCGACACCTGGTCCCGGACCACCACAAAATGTTAGCGGTGCTGGTTTTCCTCCTCCTCCGAATTCAGCGGGTCCACCATATAATGGGCCGGGTCCTGGTCCGGGAGGACCAGGTGGACCATTCGGATCACCCTCAGGACCAGGACAATTTGGTCGTCCTGGTAGTAGTGGGCCTACATTCGGGGGTGGACCAGGTCCAGGGGGACCTGGTGGTCCACATTTTGCTTCACCAGGTGGTCCAGGGGGATTTGGAGGGCCACAATTCGGTATGCCACCTGGTTCACCATTCGGTCATCCGGGTGGTGGACATCCTATGGGCCCCATGGGCCCCGGTCATATGATGGGAGGACCTCAGCCAGTTGATAGAATGGATCAGGGGTAAGTTTTTATAAGAAATTATTTATTTTAAATATTTTGATATTTTAATTTTAAAATTTTCATAAATAAATTCTCGAAATGAATTTTTTTTTTTGTAAATAATCGACGTATTATTTTTACACGCCCTCATGATTTGATTTTAATCTTGTTTTTTTTTTTTTTGAAAAATGTCTAAAAGAGGTCTTCAATATTGAGTGTATGATGAGAAAAAAAAAGATCTGTATATGTGAATCATATACAATTGTACACGAAAAGGCAAGTACACGTACACAATTAACATATGTATGCTAATATGCACTTCATCAACTACTTTAACCATGATTAGATCGTTGTTAAAAAATATTCAAAGTTTCTAACTATGATATGATGATCCAAATAATATGTGAACCAAAAAAAGAAAAAATTAAAATGAGAAAAAGAATGAAATAATTTTTTTTTTTATTTCGAAAGTTTCCAACTGAGAAAAAATTTATGCTGCGATGCGCGCATGACCACAACTAAATACATAAGGATAAAACGAATAACGAGAAAATGATTCGAACAAACGAATATACTTACATATGAATATTGTTGTATGGTGTTGTTGCTGTTATAATGTTATTGTACATTTAACATCAGCGTATAAAAAGAAATGAATGAGTTTTATTCGGAAAATTTTCATTTCAGAGTGTATCGAAGCAAAATTTAAACCAAAAAAAAAGAAAAGAACAAAAGAGAAAGAAAACAAAAAAGAAAGTAATTTTTTTTAATATCTCTGGAGGAATGCAAAATATCGAATTGAAAAATTATGTTTACCTACACTCATAATATGAGTACGTTGTAATTCTTTAAGCAATTGTGAATGTTATGATGTCAGCAACAGAAGTCAGTGATTATAGTTAATTATTACTGATTGATTCATGAATTTTTAGCTTTTTATATTTAATTCTTACAAACGATGAAAACATCAATACATTCTATATCGAAAGGAATATTTTAGTAATATTTAGTCTGAATTAGAGAATTTCAAATCAAAACTTCTTAAAATAGTGTTCAAATTTTTAGAATCCATTTTGAAAACGTCAAAGATTTTTCCTCTAAAACATATACGCAAACACAAATTACATTATGGAAACATCTTATTCTGCTCGGAATAACTTAATTGTTAGTATAGCTCACATTTGTAAGATTATGTGCTTACAAATATTGCTCTGAACATTTTATATATCCCCGTATTCATCTACAATATTTTTCATTTTATTTTCAAATTTTTTTTTTCCTTGAATAATTAACCTTAATGTTGGAGTGCTGAGTTATTAAGCCTTCTTGCTTAGACCTCCTTAATTTTATGTCCAAAATTCCGAATAATTTCTATAAGCAGCTTTAATCACACAAATCATAAAATTTTCAATAAATCTAGACTAAAAAAGATTTCATTCAGCTTTAGAGACCAAACTCCAGTTATGTGCAAAGAGAAAAAAAAACTAAGTCACATGTTGAGGGTTAAATTTTTTTTTTTTCTCATATTGAACAGATGAAGTATAGATTAAAGTTGTATATGTAGGTACATAAGTATTTTTTTTTTTATTTTCTGCAAAAAAAAAAAACAAATTTATTACATATGTACATGTATTATTATTGTTTGTATAAAAACATATATACATTATATACTTACATGTACGTACATAAATAATTTCCAATCTTTAGTCAGTTATTCAGTCATCTAGTCAGTCAGTCAGCTAACCAGCCAGCCGTAGCCAAATCAACCAACCAGCCAACCATCTAACCAATTCAACCAACCCATCAGTGTTAGTTTCGGTTTTAGCGTTATGTTCTTAATTCTTGAGGAAAACCGCACAATATTCCTACATACTATATATACATATGTTAGTGATATATATGTATGTATAACTTTATATGAATCTTTGTACATATATTGTATGTGTATATTAGTAGAAATAATGTACATATGTAGCGATTTATCTTCAGTGTAATATAGGAAAATAATATAAAAAAAAGAAAAAAAAAACGGTTTTCCAGTTCTTCTTTCGCAACTAAATATAATACGTAGATTATGTATTTCACACACACACATGTATACATCGAGTACATTTGTTAAATATTATTTGTATATTTAAAATATAGAAACGGAAAAAAATTGCAAAATTTAAAAAAAATTAATTTCTTATTTTTTATACTATTGGAAAATGTTAAAAATTAAAATGGTTAAGAAAATTTGGGCTTTGCTTTTTGGTAACTATATAAACCGAATACTATTTGCTTATAATACACGGGTACACAGAATGTACACATAATATATATACATATTATGTATATATAATGTGCTTATTCTGCTAAAAAATATGTACTCGAAGAATAATTACAGAGTCATACTTTGTAATTATAAAATTTAGAATATGATTTCACAAATAAATCAAGTCGCGATTAACAATCTTTAACCTTGTATGAGTATAACTTTTCACAAAAACAATGTTATAAAATATGACTGGTCCCTATTTTAAACGAAACAAGAATTCGAATACTATTTTAGCAAATTCTAGCCAAATTTAGACATTAGACAAAATATTAAAATTAAGAACCTCAATCAAGGGAATTTTCATTTGAAAACCTATTAGGCGAGTCACAATACCACCGTTGTCTATTAATTGTCAAACGACTGAAGTCCGAAATGGCATAGTATGAAATAAAAAAAAAACTTCACTGTCAAAATTTAAGTTAAATATTAAATTAAATTTTATTTGTGACGTTCAAAAATAAATATATAAGTAACATATAGTATGTACATATATGCATATGTGTTTGGCGAGTACATTTCAGTTTCTAATATAATTTCTATACCGTTATTTGTTCTATATTATTGTTTTTCATATCTCATTTTGTAAATTTAAACTCAAATAGCTGGGAATTTTTTTACCTAGTCAACTGTCAATTTTTGATAGTATTTTTGGAATTTTTGTCGGTTTTTTTTTTTGTATCCAATTCGGCTTATCGAATTTGATCTTATTCTAAATCGGTTTTTTTTATTATAATTACTTGTAGTTTTTTATAATTTGACTTTTATCAAACTTTTAGATATAAAATTTTGAAATTAAATTAATTGTTAAAATTAGTAATTGAGTTACTTACTCTTTATGTATTTCTTGCCAAAATTTTACTGGAGGCAGTGTTCCCTTGTGTTATTAAGCCGTTTCTTAAGAAACTCATGACTTATTTTATGGCATTATCCTATAATTTACATATACAAACCAATTTATTTTTCCATTATTTGTTAATTTAAAAAAAAAAATCAAACCAAAGAAAAAACAACACCCAAACGCTTTTAACAAACATATAAAATTTTTAATTTTTCACCTTTAATTGCCTATTCTAAAGAAATTAGAAATAAAAACCACCATTACACAAAAAAAAAAGAAATCTTATATTTTCGGGTTCATATGGTATCAAATGTGCTTTACACATTTTGTGGGCTTGTGATATGAGTTATAAAAAAAAAAGAAAAAAATTTGAAAGAAGCCATAAAATATCGGAAAACATTATTATTGTTCGTTTTCTTCTATTTCGAAATTGAATTTTTTTTTTTCTATATAAATTTTCAAAATAACACGTGTTATTTGTTCCAAAAATACACAAATTCTTATTATTTTATTTCTTCATTTTAATCGTACATTGTACATGGGTTGCTCTCACCGAATTTTCAAAAAAACTTTTGAATTTTGTTGGCGTTCAATTTTTAATTGTTGTATTTATGATTTCTTAAAATTTTTTTTGTTGTTTTTTTTTTTTTTTGATTTAAACATAAATAAATAAAAAATTAAAACAGAAAATAAATTATTTTTTGATTTTTTTTCTTTTAAAGACGCATCTATAAGAGGGAAAATAAAAATGTTGTATATCGAGAAATTAAGCCAAAAAAGAAAATCCCATGCAGATGAAATCCCAAAAATAGAAATTTTTTCAAATTTATAAATTTAATGAAAAAGAAAAAAAATGAAATTCTTCTTTCTATATTATGAAGTGTAATATCGCATCGCTTCCTCCCCATATTTAAAAAAAAAAAAAATAAAATGAGAAAAAAACACACATTCTGTGTGTTTAATATGGGAGGAAAGAAAACACAAAAGAAACGTTACCTTGATCGCGCATTTTCATTTGAACGTCACCATATAGACAATTTTTTGTTTTTTAATGTTGTTGTTTTTTTTTTATTATAAAATTTATTTGAAAAACTTTAAATATTTTGTAATGAAATCAAGTTCGAAAACAATAATTATGTGGTGAAAATTAAAATTTTGAATATTTATTGAAAAAGGGCTTTTTAAAATTTATTTTGTAAATCAAATCCTTTCCATCAATTTTGAATTTTGTTCTATTGTAAAGGCATAAATTTTTCACTTAATTTTTTTTACATTTTTCATATAATATGAAATCATTAACCCTTTCTGTACCGTGGTATTCATGGGGTTTTATCACTACATAGGGTATGATCTCGCTATTTTACTTGTCAAGAGAGAAAAAAAAAATGAGTTACTATTATATATTTGTATGTATAATGTAATTGTCTCGCGAGAAAATTTTTTTTTGTATTGCGAATCTCATTTTTTTTTGTAAAATGTGTACAAAATTATTGATTACGAGTAGCATTATTGATTCAATTTGTTTTTGAAAATTAAATAGTTTAAGTTAATATTATATTTTGAGAAAGAGCGCGAAAATCCAATTAAAATAATGAGAATTGCAAAACTGACGCATTTATTTAAAAAAAAAAATTGAGAGTTCTGATTTGAATTCACTTTCGAAAAAGCGAGACGAAAGAGTATTAGACTGACAAAGTTTATTTGAATCATTCAATTGAGTTATTATAGAATGGTTTTCATTTTATTTCATTACCTTTTAGTAGTTTTTATTTTATGTTGTAATTTAAAATAATAAAAAAATTGTTTAGTTGCCGAAATATAAATTTGAGGTTTAAAGGGTTAAAGATTAAATTTAATTTAAATTTTAAAGTACACTTATTCCTCTAATATTCCGAAAATTTCAGTGGTTGTACCAATTGTGGCAATATACACGTTTGAAAATACACAATTTTTCGAAAAGAAACTATAAATATTTCGATCCACTGTTACAGTTTTAAAAATTTAGACAGTTCTAACATTTGACTTAAAACAATACAAAAAAAAAAAATTGTAAAAGCCGGTGCAAGAAAAATTTCACTAACACAAAAAACAAGTACATATTGCCGTTTTTGAAGAAATTTGTCATTATATGAAATAAAATGTCAAAAAATATTCTATTGTCGCTATATAGATTTACGTTGTATAAGGTGTTACGTTATAAGAGCAATTCGTGTATTATGAATTAAAATAGCTTTATTCACAAATAATTTTCGAAATTATGAAGAATTCTTTCCGAAATTAAAAAGTTTTACTTCAAAATTTTTATTTTCTGTAATAATTTATAGTACCAATATGCATATTTTGACATTTACGTACAAAAATGACAAAAGTATAGAATTAAAATTATTTTATTTAATTCGTTATATGAACCATAATGATTATTATGGTATACAATTAATTACTTATATATACATATATACATAGAAATAGAAATAGAAATAGAAATTTTTTTGTTACATAACAATTCCAAATTAAAAAAGAGAACGCGCTATTAATCAAAAAACCTTTACATTAAAAGTAAGATATTATTATTATACATAGTACATGTGTTATACTATGTACTATGTACTTCTTGTTATACACGTATAAAAGGTAGTAAGTATAGTTGAAATAAGAAATAAATCTTGATTCTAAAATTGTTTTATCATGGTGACATTTAAATTAGCCTATCATATACATATATAAAGTAAGTACCTATACGTATACTAAGTTATATACTATGTAAGTACTATATTATGTTAAAGAAAATAAGTTGCCAAAAAAAAAAAAAACTACAACAAAAATACTAAGAATAATTTTCTTATTTCAAACGGTAGCACCAAAATATCATTTGAAAATTTGTTCGTATAAGCACTACAAAAAAAAAAAAAATATAACAGTAATTGAGTAATAGTAGCTATGTATAAAAGAATATTTGTATAACAATATGATTATTATACAAAATTTAAAATCAGTTAGTATAGAGAAGAGGTTTTTTCATTACCATTTTGTGGTTAACCACGAAAAAAAAAATATTTATTGATTAATGGACGCCTTTTCAATGAGCTTTTAAAGTATAACATAAATTTATATAGAATAACGCGTTATTTTTTCTATTTTTGTTTTTACTTCTGGTCGATTTTCATTTTATTATTTTGCACATACAATTATTTTTTTCTAAAAATTTATTTTATTATTTATGACTTAACTAAGATTTATTTCTGTTTTTTTTTTTTCATTTTTTTACTTACATTAGTTTGTAGGTGTATTATAGATGTATATAGATTATATAATTTTCATACTATACTTAGGTACAATTTACTTAAATATTATTTGGCAATAATTTATTTAACTTTCAACCCCTCTTTAATATTATATTTGTATAAATACCCAAGGGTATGGGAATGGGGCGGAAGGTATATATTGTTTAATTTGGTAGTATATATATAGGCGTTGTTGAGGAGAGATTGAAATAACAATATTATAGCAAAAAATCTCATTTTCTTATCAAAGGAATAAAATCTTTAAGAGTTAATTTCTTTTTCAATAATTTTGGTTTCTTTTCATTTTATTGTTGGTATTTGTATGTTTTTTTAACCTTTCTGAAATTCTAACAAAAAAACAAACCTTTTATTGAAAATGAAAATAATTTTCTTTTTTTAGTTATACCTATTTTAAATATATATTTAAGGTATAATTTTAGATATTGAGGCGGAGGATAAAATATTACATTAAATCTATAATAATTTTAATGTATATATATATATATATATGCATTAAATATAGGGAAAGTATAGAATTTCATAAAGTGTATAAGAATGTATTAAGGGGGTCCATATGCAAGGAGTACCTATAATATGCCTGTTTACATATAGTAACAGTGTAATGTTAATGATCGTTATTATATTGTGGAGTTTGGTAATTTTTTATTTTTTTTGGTATTTCAAATTAAATATGTGGTTTGTATTTATTTGTGTGTGTGTGTTGTTTTGTGTATATTATTATTATAAAATTAGTACATACAAAATGAAAAGATATCATTAAATCAGTATCGCGTGATACCCAATATATAATAATAATTTTGCGTTTAAATATTCAAAAAAAAAAAAAAAAACTAAAGGAAATAAATGAAATGCTATTATGTAAAATGAAAAAATAAGAAAAATTGATTTTTTTTTTTTTACCTTTAATGCAAAACGAACATTAGATACCTATATAACTTAATAATTTCTTTTTCATTTAGTAGGAAAGAAATTATTTGATGGTATATTTTTAAAATTTAATATACTAGTCCTTATAGGACAAAATTTCCTATTTTTTAAGAAAACCTCTATTGGATATCGTCCCTAACATTTGCAATTACACGGAATTATTTGGTAGTAGTTAGTAGTAGGATTGTTACCATTATTCGTACATTGCCGCTGAAATTAAGTACAATATTCCCTACTTTCAGGATTGTTCAATTAATGATTGATTATTTGATGAAATGCAAAAAATTGACAGATAAGAAATTGACAATATTGCAAAAATCACATGATTTGCAATCATATATATGAAAATATATTTAAAATTGTTAATTTCAAATTTTGAACAATGCTTGAAGGGTATATTAACTAGAAATGTCCGTTAATCTGCCCGTTCGATCGGACGATAACTCAAAAACGAATACAGCAAACAACATCAAATTTTTGACAGATTGCTTCTTTTCTGCTAAGGAAAGTAACAATTGAATATGCAGTCCGGATTAGCCTAATTACAATATTGACTCAATTACTATATTGGTCTAATTCGGACGACATGTTCGGTAACTGCCATACTACTCAAGGAGATTATTTTAAATATTTTAAAAAACTTAGAAATTAATAATAACATAAAATGTTATAAAGGCGTGGTGTCCCCAATTACATTTTACATATTATATTCTGAAAATTTTCATTTACATACTTGAAACTATAAATTATTTAAGTTTTTTATTAATATTTTTATTTAATAAATTAAAGCCGAATTTGAATTCATATTAAAAAATATGTTTGAGATATTCAATTTGCACAAACATACAATATTTATGTAAGACACTAAAATTATCCTATTAGATATGCAATTTATACTCGGACATAGTTACGTTATATAACTCAAACGTTACATAATATAGCTGAGAATAAAAATTAAATTGAATAATAATACCATCAATTTCCACCAATTCCAAAAAAAAAATTTGTGTATATATACTTCAGTATGCATTTTTAAACTGATGAATCTTACAAAGTCGCCGTTCTACGTGTTGATTTTAATAACCATGTTATCCCTATGTAATATTGGTAAGGACTCGTGTCATTTCTATTTTTTTTTTTAATTCTAATATATCGATAATATTTATATACATACATATATAAATATATTCATACATACAAATATCTAATGTATTGTTACAAATGATAGATTATAAAAAAATATATATATATATATGTATATAAAATCACTTTTCAATTGATAAAACA
This sequence comes from Condylostylus longicornis, assembly GCF_029603195.1. Classification (NCBI taxonomy): domain Eukaryota; kingdom Metazoa; phylum Arthropoda; class Insecta; order Diptera; family Dolichopodidae; genus Condylostylus; species Condylostylus longicornis. Next base: position 471,282 of record NW_026577989.1, read on the forward strand.
TGTGTATGTGTTTGATAATAGATTTATTCCCATTTATAATTATATGTATGTATGTATGTATTTGTTTAATGATTTATTAGTTATATATATATATATATATATATATATATATATGTGTACATTTAGGGTCGTTGGAAAATAGGGGTTAGAAATTCGATAAAAATACTCTAATACTTCATAATTTTTTTTTTTCTCTTGATTATTGTTGTTATTATTCTTTTGTGTTTGCATTTTTTTTTTCCTTTCTTTTTATTATTTTTTTTTTTTTGATTTTGTTACTTAATTCTAGACAACAATATTATAAATATTGTATGTATGTTCATAGATATATATATATATATCATATACATGATATATATATATCTATATATATATATATATATATATATCATGTGTTTTTGTATATTATATGAACATGGGCTCAGTTGAAGGACATTTTTGTGCCATGAGTTGTGATCATTGATTTTGTAATTTACATTTTGTTTGCTGTTATTTTTTCCTATACTTATTATTATTTTTATAGTGCTGTTGTTTATATTATGATTCAGGTACTTCCTTTCCCTAACTCTTTTCCCCTTCTGTTTTATTCTATATTTTATTAAATTTCTCACACTATGCCACATATTATGTCTATATATATCAATATATTATGTAGTGTGTACAGTTAAAAATTTGAATGCAAAAGGCAAAATAAAGTGGCAATTGCAATACATAATGTCATTTTGTATATATATACATAATATATATATATATACTTGTATGCACAGAGAAATTAACGGTATATATTTATATAGCATAATGTATATATATATATATGTTTTTGAGTTTGAAACATAAGGGGGAAAAAAAAGAAGGACCCCTGTGGAAAATAAACCTGAAGGAATAAAAAACACAAAAAAAAAAGAATATTTTTTATTTTTGTCTTTTGTAAGTGTTGGTTTGGTTGGTTGGTTTATTCTTTCTGGAGGGTTCATTTCTTTTTATTATATATTATTAATATGTATATTATATACTTGTATATTATATATATATATATATATATATATATATATATCTCCTTTGTTATTTATTCTGTACCCGTTTTTCATTTTGAATATTCATATTTATAAGAGTATACATTCACTTTTATAAAGATGCAGAATGTACAAAAAAGTTGCAGTGCATAGTATACACGTTAAATGCATATAATGCATAAGAATTGCATATACTGATATTACAAAAGAAAGGAAGAAAAAAAAAATGCAATGAAAAAAATTCAGGAAAATGCAAGTCGCGATTGAAAAATATCCTTTAATATAAATAATGGTGATACACTCAGAAAAGAATCAGCATTTCATGATTTAATTTCTTGAATTAAATTAATATTGAGCCTTTGAGTTGGTCAATTATGTTCGTAAGTTTGTGATTTATTTTAAGAAATTCCTAAAGATTTAAATAGGGAATAGTTACTTTAAATATTGCTCTTTTGGCCTTGCATTGCTCTTTTTGCCAATATATGGTAAGACTTTTCAACATTTTCACTGCAAATATATAATAGAACATCGTTTATTTAAATGAAGAGTTTTCTGATTCTAATTTGATTTTAGGTGTAGACAATATTTTGAATTTAATAAATTTTGGAACAAGTTATTACCCACTCAATAAATACCCACAGAATCAATTAATATTTAAATAATCAATAATTATGTTCTTTTTCTGAGTGTAGAAAAAAATGCACTAAATGTAATGAAAAAGAAAATAAATAAATAAATAAAGGCAACAAAACAACTTATTCAAAAGCACCAATGCCTAATATGAGGTTTTTGTGTGTTCGTCTATCATAGCGTTCTAAAAATTGCTTTTTTTCCTATTTGTTTTTTTTTTTTTGATGAAACTTTGGAAGAATTATTGACATGAAGACGTTACATGATAAAGATATGATATAGATATTCTAGTATATTCACAAAATATATAGAAACATTTAAAGTATAGACACTTTATTTTTATTTTGTTATTGGTGTATACCTTCTGGGTATATTTTGTTTATATTCAGTTTTATTGAGGTTTCATACCATATAAATACTAAAGACAGGTATGATCAACCTTTTTTTTTTTTGAAATCTATACTTAAAGTAAAATTTTCAGATTAATATTAATAAAACAACTATGATGCATTCTGAATTTTGCAAGATGCAGCAGTAATATAAAGTTATTGCATAGAAAAATTTAATTGCAATTTTCGATTTTTGCTTAAATTTGTCATTTATTCAAAAAATTTGATTTGATGAGTTAAGCCAAAGTATACAATTTGAGGTGACCAGTTTAACTTATTGGTTTTGTTGCCAAAAACTTATATGTGCGTTCAGATATAAGCAAATGATAGTAATTGCATACCACCTGGCGTTTATACAAAATAATTGGAAAATAGATAGATTTTTTACAAATATGCAATATGATTTTCATTATTTTATTGTACAAGTCACAGCCGTCTTTTAATTTGTGCCAATTGACTTTTTTTTGTAAAAGTAAAATTTAAAATGTCAAAAATGACAGTTAATTAACGATCACTATTGCGTCAAAGGTTACGATCTCATGGTAAATAGGCTGCATTATACGCTTACCATAACTGAATAGCAGAATGCAAGTTTATTTATTAAATTATCCTAAATTGTGTATGTGTTCATTTAATTTTGAATGTATGCTGTAAAAAATTTTTACAAAGAATGCATACAAAGCACAACATAAAAATCCTTCTCTATTACATTGTTGTCCTATTATGAATTTTCTTTTTTTCTAGAATTTTGTATACTTTTCGGTTTCGAAGGGATCTTTCGAACAGAATTCTTTATTTTTACTTTTTAACTTCTTATTTTATATTTTTCTTACATATACATTATATTAAAGACTAAAAAGAAAATAAAATTATACAAACTCATACACATTTGGAATGTCAACATATTCATGTGTATGGGTATATAGCATATAAATACAAATGGGTATATAAGAAGAATATAAACACATGTGAAACATAAATATTATCACATATTTATTATTTAAAGAATAAAATCATAGAAAGGATATTTATGTATGCACTCAGAGTATACCAGAAATTCTTGGAATTATTCACAAGGATAATTTAGAAGTTTATTTTCTTCGGCTATAAATAAAATAGAAAAAGAAAAAAAAAAATACATGTCAAGTTGGGATGCATTTTTAACATTAAATTATAAATTTTTTCCTTTCTTTTTCAAGCTGAACAGCTGAAAAAAAAAACTGTATTTGTAAATGTATGTGTAATGAATGCTTAACAAATCGTTAGCTCTAATGCTTTGTATCAATTATATTTCTTATAATATAAAATATTTTTTAAATAAGTACACAATTATTGTGTTAAATCAAAATTTTAAAAATTTTAAATAACTATACAATTAAGACTTCAATATTAGCAAATCAAAATAGTTAGCCGAAAACTAGGTTTAAAGGCATAAAACTGCAATATATTATGTAGAAAGACCAAGCATATCAAATAATAAAATTTGCTAGAAAAATATTTGTGAGTAGGTAAATTTAATTTCTAGAAAATTTGGGTTCGATAATCCAGAAATTTCGATTAAATTTTAATTGAATTTAAAATCCATATTCCGAAAATGAGAATTGGTTTCAATTTTTTTTTAAGAAAATTTTTAATCATAGAAAACAGTTTCAAAAAAGTCGCCAAAATTCGCAATTGCTGCATACAAAACCCATTTAGAATCTTCTGGAAAAGTTATCATGCGATCCTAGACTTATGCATACTCTACGTCATATTCTAGAAAATTTCAAAATTTCAATAATGTATAGAAAAAAATAAATTTACCAAAATTTTTACCATAATCAAAATTAACCCCTTTTTTTAAGTTCCGTCAAAAACAAAGAATTTTCAGTTTGAACTGATGAGAATATCATTTATCATACGAATGACATTGTAATAGTCAACTGTTATACCAACATACCTTGGTAAAATGAAATTTACTTTTATAATTTTTCGTTGTTTTGTAAATGCCCTAATATTTAAGTTAGTTAATCCCTACAGATCATTTATTATGAGAATTTAATGAAACGACTTTTTTTTTTCATGAAAATGTTTTATATTTCAATTTTTTTCGTATAATGGTACGAATATTGTATAAAAAATTTTTTCCGGTATTTATTCAATAAATCATTGTCTTAGGCATGGTAATTGTCCATGGAATCTTAACGACTAAGTATTTTGTAGAATTTATATTTTATTACACTATTTGATTGCAATTACAATTTTTTGTAAAAAATTGTAAAAAATTATTTATTTGCTCGCAATTCCTAAAATATTATTTTTATTAATAGTTTTAAGAATTGGCAATTATTATGATTTTTACAACACTATTTTGAAATTTCTATTTCGTATTAATTTGAAAATGTATAACACATTTTATGCGTCATTTTATTAAATAAACACATGTTTTAAAACGTAATACAAAATTGTTATATAAAAAAAAAAAATTATAATTTATCCGGTATTGGTTTTTCTTTTATAATTTCTTAATTTCTTATTTTATACAAAATGTATTAAAATTTATACGCAAAAGTGCTGAAATTAAAATTGCGAAAAAAAAAAGAAAGAGAAAAAAATATGCACAATTTTTAATAATAAAAACAATTATTTTAAAAAAAAACAAAAAAAACAAAATTTTGTAGACATTGAGCAAATATAAAAGTAATAATAGAGTGGAAGAGAGAGATAGAGGGAGAATATTTTTATTTTTAACCTTTAAACATAATACATATATTTTTCCATCTTTAAAATTATACAAAATTAAACCGATATTACAATATGGCTACACATTATATAAATACAAAAAAAAAAAAATATTTTTTTTTTAAAAAGAATTTACCTTCAAAAAATGTTACCATATTTAAAATTTTTTAAAAATTTATTTTCGTTAAAATTTATTTACAAAAAAATTTGCTAATACTACAATATTATTAAAATTTTCATTAAACGAAAAGTAATTTACAAGCATAAATTATAATTAGAAAAAAAAAATTAAATTAAACTTAAAAATTTATCGAAAGTTTTTACTTTGATTGACAACAAAAGCGGTGGTTAAAAAATAAGCAAAGAAAATGTATAAAATATATATTGGAAAATTCACTCATTATTGAACTTAAGCAATATTTATAATTAAACGAACTTAACGAAAAACTAAATTACATAATTTAATAATAATTTATTGATATTCGGTAAGTTTCGTTAAGTTTCGTTAAAAATCAAATTACGTATAAAAATCCGTTAACCTCAATTTATTAGGGAATTATGGATGCCAAATCAAATTATTTATCTTTAACGAGCGAAATAATATTTACAAATACTATACTGACTTGTTCTGTACACATAATTTTAAATTTTTCTGTAAATTATTTAAAATATAATACTCGTATAATAAGAATTTAATTAATTCTAAAGTAATATTATAATATATCAAAATTTCTTCATAAATATTGTTTTGCAAATTTAACGAAAGATAAAATGTTTCGTTAATTAAAATTTTAAGATTTTATTATATTATGTTAAAGTATAATATTTAACAATAATTTATTTTAAATTACTTCATAACCATCGCTCAAATTCTGTTATTTCAATTGCTGTCAAAGTTTCGTTAAATTTCGTTAAGAACTCGTTTAGTTTTTTTTTTTTTAATTTTTAATGATATAAAATTTTTATTTTTTTCCCCCTAAAATAATTATTTTTTTAATTTTATTGTATTATCAAATAAAGGTGATAAAATATACGTCGGAAAATTAGTTTCTTTTTTTTTTTAATTTTTCACCTTTAAATATTTAATTTAAAAACGTGCTTTTAGCTAGATAAACGATATAAGATGAAACAAATATAAATAATAACTGTACACGAGTTGATGTGCATAATCTATATATATATATATCTATATATATATATATATATGTATATATATATATATATCTATATATATATATGTGTATATATATATAATTATAAATCGAAATTATACGCAATACATCGTACAATATTATGATTTCGTTTACATATACTTATTTATGTGCGGGTATGGGTGCATTTATATCCCGCTATATATATATATATATAATGTATAATTAAAACAAATATAAACCATTTTGTATTTATTAAAGACTTTTTGTTATTATTAAATATCATATAATTTTATTTTACGATGTTATTTTCAAACCAACCTGTTGAGAGAAGGAGAGAGAGAAAGAAAAAAAAGAATGATCTATATTTTCACATTTAAGTTAATTAATTTTTTTTTCGCGTGAAATAATTTTTTTTTTTTTCATTTTTGTAAACGGTAGCCTATAATAGATTTATAACAATTAATAATTATTAAACACGAATAATAGATTTTTATAAATATACCAAATACTTATGCATTTATGTAAGTACAAATTTATATACTTACATACAATATAAAGCAAACTATATACAGTAGTTGAGAATAAATCAGAAAAAGAACAAATTGTGGTGGAAATAATTGATTTCAACTCATTCATGTTATATTTGCTTAATTTTTTAAATAATTATTATATATGTACATATGTATAGATATGCATTGAAAATAAAATATTATTTGAAAATGAAAAATTTCTAATTCATAAAATTCGTGCTTCCGATTTAATATTAAATATTATTATACAATAAATTTAAATATAAATATTAAAAATTCTATTAAATATGAATGAAATATTTAAAAAATATTTAGAAATTTATCAAGGAATTAAAAAAAAAATTTCTTAACATAAATTTGGTATATATAAGAAAATGATGTACAAAATACAATAAACATTGCATGTCATACAATATTTACTGTATGAAGAAGTATTTCATACAATACACATGAATATTGTGTAACATACATTTTGTTGAAAAGTAAAAATCACAAATTATCAGCAAACACATTCGATGCTATTTACCGCCGTCGTATTTAATGTACATAATTGGTGAATGATATTTTCCAAATTTAATATTTTATAACATTTAAAAATATACCAATTTGTTTTTGTCGAATATTTTATCGAATTTTCATTAAGCATTACTGTTTCTCAATATGATTTGGTAACACTGATTTTATTTTTTTGTTTTTTTTTGTGTATATTAAAAATATTAAAGTTTTGTTCAATACTGTTGTGTTGTATGATCATCCTCGTGATTAAATCTTATTACACACATATATTCATACATAATCATGATTATAATGATCATTATTATTATTATATATACCTTACTTATTTGGTTAAGATTTTTTGTAGTTATAAAATCAAATTTGTTTAATTTTTTTTATTTTTTGAAGAACAAAACAAAAAAAAAAATTGTAAAAATTAAATAAATTATAAAAATGAAAATAAAAATGGTTGAAAAGCTTTTAAGTAAATAAAATATAAAACAAATTGAAGAACAAATTGAAAATTTAAATATTTTTTTCTCATATACGATATTGTTAATGATTCTGTGAAATATTGTTTAAGTACATTTTTAAGTTTCTAACAGGAGAACAATATTAATCGAATAAAAATAGACTAATTTTTAGTTTAAGCTGGTTTTGATTTTACTTATCTTGTTTTTACTTCATATTGAAATTAAAATTAAAAGGTTCAACTTTATATATTATATAATGGGGGGGGTGTTAAAATTATTGCTACGCAAATTTCAACTGCTAGAGAAAATAGTGACAATTTGTAATAGTTCCCATTTTTACTCATAGTTCGCATTTATTAAGATACGATAAGACAGGCGTTAAAAAATTCGTTCCGTAATCTACATGACAGTATACCAGTTTTTGAGTTTTCTGTACATAGTCAAAATATTTTGGAAAAATAAGTTTGAAATTGTGACACATTTATGAATTTTATTTTCGCGTTCAGATTTTCGATATAAGACTTCTCAAATTATTTAAAATATTAAAATCAAATTTTCCGAATTTTTCAAATTTTTTTTTTTTTTTTTACAAATTTGTATACCATGTACAATAAAAAATATATATGTATGTACATACTTATATACAAATTTAGAAACTATAATTATATGAAATCCAATCCTTTAAAACGGGTAAATGTAATTTTGATCAAATTGTAACTTAGTACATATTGTAAGACAGGTGGTGAAATAAAAAAAAAATTTTTTTTTTTTGTTTTACAGCTACGTACGCTTAGTAACTCTATGTACACACTTCTCTTTATATACACACATATGTACATTATGTACAAATATGTAATTAATTTTCTATATTTTATATATGTACATACTTAATTTTTATATACCTACATACACGAATATTATAATTATATTTAAATATATAAGTTTTATATATACTTGCTATATTTAAATTATATGTATATGATTTTTCGATTTGGTTGTTAAGGTAAACAAAAAAGCTCCATCTGTACTTATTTATTTTGAATATATAGAAAAATAGGAAATAAAGAATTTTTTTTTTCTTCTAATTTTTATTTTTCTTTTTTTTTCTATTACAAATTGTATGTATTATTTTGTATATATAAGAATTTTTTTGATTAAATACATAGTGAACACGCGAGCAAAAATTGTAATATTCAGTAATGTATAACATTTTTCATTTATATATAAGTACATTATATTAGTACACAATATTTATATTAACAATTGTATGTGATATATGTATGTAATATATTAATGTATGTATGTAATATGAATTTATCATATAGGAATTTCTATAGTGTTATACACATAAGAAATTTGAAAATTCTTGCTAAAAGTTGTACTTGACGTGTCATATTTTTATATTTCTTCCGTTTGACAATGTCGAGATTTCACGAAAATATTTTTCTTAATGTCAAAATTATACCGTAAAATATTATAGACACTTTAACGTACAATGCAAACGAATATTTTTCATTCAATTGTCTTTTAATTTATTGAAATTTTCTTCATATTTTTTAAATTTTATCGGTGTTAACAACCAAAACTTAGTTGTGAAACTTACTATCATAATTTGAATAATTCTATATATCTAAGTAAATAAGTTGACATAGTTGTAAATTTGAAATAATGAAAATTTAAAAAGCTAATTTTAGAACGAATATTTAATAATTCTGAGAGTAAATTATGAAAATCAAAAATTTAATGTTACAAATCGTTTATGTTACGATGTTCAGCATTTCGAATATCTAAGCAGAAATCTTGAATATAATGGCAACACTAGTTTTTTTTTTTTCAAACCGATCAGTCTTTGCAATTCGAACAAATTCAGATTTCGCAGTAATATTATCAAAGATTATGCAGATAGTATTTTAAAATGTGGTAGCAATATGGATTGTATTCAGGTCTCATGAATTAACTCTGAATGTACCATAATCGATATTTATATAAATATATATGTATATATTATTACGTATATAACAAGTATATATAATTTTTTAAAATGATAATGTTGCATGTATAAAAAATTATAAAATAATATGTTGTCATAATCACATTTAAATTGGGAAAAACTTTTTGTTTTACTAATCTTTTGCAACTTCTGGGCTCATACATGCATTCGTACATAGTATTATATATATGTATACATATATTATCTGCATATTTACTTGTATGGCAATTTAATTTTTTTTTTATTTTAATTATTATCTTATTATTCAGATAATTATCATGTTTGCATGCTAAAATTATTTTGTTAATAATAAAAATCAGAGATAAATAAAAAAAATAAAAATAGTATTAAATTATATGTTTTAAATAAAATATATGTATATATATATATATATGGAATTTACAAGCATTTATACTTGTATAAACATTTACATATATCAGATTTTAATATAACACATAAATTTATATAGAATATGTACATATACATACATATGTATTTACATTAAATTTAAGTTGATTATTACTTGTTGTCATACAAAATAAAATTGTACAATTGTATGGCAATTTTTATATATATATGGCGCGAAATATGCAACAATCACATAAATTTACTTATACAAAATGCATATAAGTAAAGATATTTGACATGTACATGTAATGAGTTGTAAACAATTTGTGACATAATTAAAAAAGTATTGAAGCAAAAAAAAAAATTACAGAAAAAAAAAAATAAATATAGGAAAAAAATGAATTAAAACACTTTCAATTTCAAAAGAATTTTGAATTATTTACAGTAAATTAAACTTGTCATAAAAATATTGATAAAAAAAAAATAGAAAAATCATGTATGTTCGCACATACGTTAAAAATTTATAACATGGTTGGTGTATTTGGTGAAATTTTGTATTTTTAACATGTTGAATTAAAAAAAAAAAAAAAAATTGCGAAAATTTTTGATTTAACATGAGTTTTTTCTCATAGTTTTTTTGTAATAGTACTATTGTAAGTTTGACAGATACATAAATGACAATGTGAAATACAAAAGTACTTAATGGCTTAATGTTTTTTTTTTATTATAAAATAGTTTATTTATTAAAGATTAAGTATAAGTTAAATTCTCACCAAAGACAGCTGGTGCTTATTGTGAGTATCGAATAACTAAGTGATAGAGTTAATTATCGTGAAAAGTAGAATATTATTATTGTAAAAACAAACTAATTCACACAAATAATTCATGTCAATAATAATATTTTTGAAATTCGATACTCCAAATTGATCCCACTATTTTTTTGCTAACTAACTAACTAACATTTCATGCAACGAGAACTTACTGCATCTTGAACTTGAAGTCTTGACATTTTATTTAGGTACTTATCGAAATATTCATAGCTCGATGAAACGTTGATGATATACATAGTGCGTAGGGGTTAATTTCACCATGTTTTCGCTTGATTGTTGACTCAGATATCATGGTTGGGTATCAATCTCAATATTTACCTATACATTTTAAATTCAGCATGTAATTCAGAAATATTACAGGCAATTGCAAAAACTTTTCTTCCACTTTTTTTTCAGTTGATGGCGCTAAAATCGGCAATTTTTAGTGCACTAGTTCTGGATATTTTCTAGATTTACAAAACTTTATTTTGCACATTTTTGTAGAAAATATTAAATTTTTACACAGACACATACTTCTGAAAATAAATTATTTTAAATTAATGCAATAATAAATTTTAAAAGAGAAATATGTCAAGTTATCTACGATAATTCAATGTTAATTCAAATTTCAGCAAAAAATTAAACCGTGTTACCAAAAAAAAAAAAAAAATTTTTAACGAAACTCAAACGATTAAATTTTGTATGCCTTTTAAATTCACGTTTTCTTTTTTTTTTTTGGTTTTTTTTCAAAATCGCTAGCTACATCAAATACAAGGCACGAAAAAAAATTAATACTAACACTGAAAAAAAAAATAAGAAAAACTTGAAAAACAAAAGTAACACATCGTCTAATTACGTTATTAAAAAAGCAGAAAGAAAAAAATAGCTGTTAAGTTAAATTATGCAAAAATTTGCTCCATCACACGATAATTAACCCAAAGAAAATTGCAATGTCATGGCTAATTATTTAAAAGCGCATACAAACAACAAACTAAATATCTAATGAAAATAAGGTAAAGAGCAACAACAACGACAGTAGCAACAACACTAAATTCAGTCAGACTACTTTCCTCGTGTCAAAAAAAACTAAGACGATAGGAGAAAGAAGAAAAAACAAAATTTGCAAACAAAAGTATAAAAAAAATATAAAAAAAAATATTTTTTTTTTTATTTTCGTTTTGCATTTTTATTTTTTTACTGAAATTCAAAGCGATTTTCTTTTTGTGATATAAGTAAATAGTACTTTTTGTTTTTGTTATTTTAAATTAAATTTTGTTTTTTTCAAATAAAAAAGGAAAATTATTAAAGAAACAAAATTATAAAGCATATTCGAAATTCTTCAAAAATTGTTTCAACAATTGTTTAATGCCACTTGTATGGTGAGACCGGCACTGGATTTTAATTTTTCTTTAATAATGATATCGGACGGTATCAGTATGGGCATCATCACGAAAAAATCGTACCACTTCAAAATAGCAGATAATTTCTCAGATCTCAATTCCATTAACAGTCTTAAAATAGGTTAAAAACTCAGACTTTTATATAGAAACTGCTTTCCCAATAAAAGGTTAAATTTCGGAAATATTTTCTCAATTAATTTTTTAAATTTTTAATTAATTCTCATTAAATACTCATTTTGGTACTCAATTTTGGTATGTTAATGGAAATTGGTAGTGCTCCTTTAATATGCTATCAGTTTATCAAATTAATTATTATTAAACTCACTTTTTTTCGGATAATTTCTATATTTTGTAATTTGTTACTTATGTTAATTACAAATGCTAGAAATATGTATTCCGAAAAAACTAAGTTGATAGTTATAATTTTCTCAAATTTAAATAAAAGTAAAAGTTACAAAAAATTTACAACAAATGATTGAAATTACAATGTTTTGTAACTTTTGACATAACTTTGACAGATATTTAGCAATTTCGGAAAAACTAGAAAAAGTACGAATAAATGAAGGGAGAAAAATAAGAAGAAAAAATTCTTCTTTCTCATTATTTTTAATTTTCTCAGCTAAAATTCATTGTTCTAAATTTAAAAGAAGACGAATAAGTTTTTCTCATTCTTTTTTTCTTTCTTTCTTTCTTTTTTTCTTATAAAACAAGTTCATAAAATAAAAAATTTTATTAAGATATAAAAATGAATTCTAAAGAAAAAAAATTTTGTTGAATAAAGAGAATAGAAAGAGATGAAAAATTTTGCATATCTTGTTATTTCAGTTTTTGCTTTTGCTTTTCTTATTTTTTTTTTATTCCTTGTTAACAAAAAAGAAAAAAAAAGTTTTTTTTTCCTTTTCACTTTAGTCTTTCTTTAAATTTTTTTTTTCCAACTAAGACTAAAAGATGAAACTTTAATATTATTTTTATTTTCTTGTTGTTTTTCTTTTTTTTTTCGCTACTTTGAAATCTATAGCATTTTGTATAAATGTAAGGATTTTTATAAAGAAACGACAGCGGAAAATCGTAACAGAACAGAAAATTATTAAGGTGCATTTTGTTCAAATAAATATGAAAAAAAAAAACATTTAAAGTTGACAGTGACAACTCTAAGATATTTGATGCATTGATTGAATGCAAACTATTTCGAGGAGTTAAAATCTATAATGGTAATTTTTTAAGGGGATTAGAAAATCTCTTATTTGTATTAAACCTAAAGTCTTGTTAATTTTATGAAGCACGACAATTTTTTTTAAAGAAATAATCATATTTAAAAGTTATTTATTAGAGACTCAAACCAATTTTGGATTTAAAATCGCACTAATTGAAACAATATAATTTCTAACATTTTTAGACTATTAAAGTATATGAAATCTGTTGAGGTATGAGTAAAGTCACATCCCATCTTATGTAATTACTGGTTCGTATAAAACCCTTTACAGTTCAATCAACAAGAGTCGTCTTCATTTGTCCGAAATCGACTTTTGTCGTTTGATTTTTGTCGTCGAGATCGAAGTGGTGGCAATGGTAAATCTATAATTAAATTCCTTTTATTTAAAATAGCATATAAAGAGAAAATAATCAAATTTCAAATTTTCGGAATATTCGGCAAACAATTTTGCCGAATATAGTAAATTTCTATCCCACGATCTTTTGAATGGGTATTAAAATTGGATGAATAAATTTGTTACATTCTTATAAATTACATGGTATAAGTATGAAGATGAAGCAACAGAAATAAGGGATGAAAAAAAGATTTCGGTATATATCATTGAGAAAAAAAATGTTATCCTTTCAAAGTTTTGTTGCCTTGTGTCTTTGCCTTTTGTTTTATACATGAAAAATTTTGAACCCCTGATATTTTTTTCATTTCTAATTTTATTTCTTTGTGTTTTCGTTTGTTTTTGTATCTCCTCTTCATTCTAGACATTTAATTTAGTTTAAGTTGGCTTGTCTGCCGGTCTGTTCTATGGTGGTATGTTTTATTAAGATGGAATTATGTTTTAATATTTTCTTATTTTTTTTTTTTGTTCCTGTGAGCTTCTGTATCGTAATGTTTTTTTTCATTATTTTTTATTTGTTTGATTTTTGTGTTTTCTTTCTTTAATATTTAAGTTGTATAATGTAATTCAACAGTCTAAGTTAAAGTTTGAATATTAATTCATTGAAGAAAGGAATGGTGATGTTTTTTGATGGTATAGAGAGAAATTGTATGTTGTAATGGTTGTTGTATGATTGCTGTTCGTATGAGTGTACATACAATATGTACATATGTTATAAATAAAAAAGTTTGAATGCGCATGATGTCCATGGAATTGGATAATTTACTTTTTTAAAAATATGATAAGAAAGTTGATTTTTTGAAAATAAATTCAAAGTAAAAAATAAACTAAGTGGAATACTTAGACTAGAAAATGAAAAATTTTATTATAAATCGATTTTGTATGATTAGCATTTTAAACATTTTTAACGTAATTTTTGTATGAACATACATTACATACTTGTTGAGTTCAGAACTTTATCTAAATTAATGTAAAATTCTGGATAACTCAAAAGTGCTTTTCAAATTAATTATTTAAATTTGCGAGTTCACTTTTTTTAATTCGTATTGCGATATTTTTCTTGCTAAGTGAGGAGAAGGTAATCCACTATTATATATTTGTATATTGTAATTTTCGAATGAGACGAATTTTTCCGTATTGCTTATCACGTTGTTATTAAAATGTATACGAAATTTATTCACTTCGTTTTTGACGGTATGTAACCAGCCAGAGTCCATAATTTGAGAAAAAATGTAAAAATTCAATTAAAAAATTGAGTAATTTTATTAGAAAATTGAAATATTCATTAGAAAAACGGAGAATTCTGGCTTGATTCTGAGTGAATAAAAAATGGGATGAAAAAACGAGATACACGATCAGACTGTAAAATTTAACATTTTTTATTAAAAAAAAACCATTCTATAAATGAATAATTACGAAAGGACTGTGATCATTTTTAAAACTATTTTTTTTAATTAATTATTTTCGACAATTAATTTCATTAATTTGGTAACCCTTTTAGCTTGAAGCACTGATTTATGTTTTTTTTTAACAAGCCCTAAATATGTTTCTCTCTCTCTCTGTCTCTCTCTTTCTCTTTTTTTTTTGTGTTTTTACCTTTTACGTTTACATTTTTCTTAATTTTTTGTCCGTTGTTGTTGCTCTTTTTTTTTAAATACGTACTTTAATTATAATTTTTATTATAAACTTTTTTAACTTTAAAAAATTTAAAATCTGATTAAATTTTAAATGAAAAGTATAGAAAATTGCAAAATTTGAAGTTTTTTCGAAAAGAGAAAATTAAAGAGAATGCTCTTTAAGTTCTAAGTGAATTGTTCTCTTTTTTTTATGTGTTCTTTACAAATTACAATTTTTACTTTAAAGAGCAAAAGTTTTTCTTGTATAAAATTCTTTATTAAAGATTATGAGAAATTTGAGACTAAGAAAAAAAAAGAACAAAACAAAAAATAATGCAAATGACTTAAAAATAAGACAAGAGAGAAAAAAAGAGGAAATAAAATTTATCAATTTTTGGAATTAAGAAAAAGAAAGTATGAGAACCTTTTTTTTGTTGTTTTAAAGACGAGAAATTAAAGTTAATGTTGATTTCGCAGGTTTTCTTAGTAATCGTCCAGTTTTGATCTTTTGACCTTAGTAGTACTGTAAAGTTTTTAAAAACATTTTAAAATAGAAGTAATTCTAAATTTAGGCGCCGATTTATAACATTAACAATGTTTTTAACTGGATTGTATACATATTCTGTATATTCTTTGGTTCTTTGTTTGATTTTCTTCACTAAGAGACGTGGAGTTGGTTTTAAAATTTTGTAATTCTAATTATAATATTTTTTAAGATCGTAAATTTGTTTCAGGTCTTGAATCTGAAGTTCTGTTTGTAAAAGATATTTTTTAATCTATTATAATATCATTCAATTGAAAAAATTTCAAGACTTCGAAATCACGTTTCCGTTCTTATAATATCGTAATCTGAATTTCCGTTCTTATAATATCGTAATAAAAAATTTTAAAATAATATAGTGTCAAACCATTATTTTCGAATTTTTCCATTCTAAAATATTGATTTTCAATAAACACTCTTTTTTTTATTATATAAGTGTGTATTTATTCAAAAATCAATGTGCCATATGAATACAAATTATAATATCGTATATTTATTCAATATTTATATTAAGAAAAAAACAAAATTAAAAATACTTGATGTGCCAAAAAATTTCTTCCATGAATGTTAATTAAACCAAATTTGGTACACAAAATTTTTTGTGTACCAAATTACCAGTGAGTACTAGTTTTATCTATGTTTAGTTTAAATAAATAGCAATACGAAGAATTAAATTCAAATTAGCCAAGAAAATTTTTTTGCAATTATTTTTGAAAGTTTTCGTAAAATTTTTTACTTGGCTTTCCAAATTGGTGCGCATAATATTTTTGAGATTATATATGTGGATCCAAAATTTTTTGCTTGTTTAAACTCATTACAAAATGTTGCTTAAATGTAACGAGTTTTGCTCATAAAGTAACAATGTATAAAATATGCGTTTCGGGATTCAATGAAAATTTCAATTCAGCAATTTAAAAAAAAAAATTTAATTTTATATTTTCAATTTTTTCTTATTTTATTTTTCAACACAATTAAAATTTTGTAAATGATTTAAACATAATAACAATTTTTTTTTGTATTTTTATTTAAATTGCAATGTATTATACATTTCCTTAAAATTTTAATGTGTACTCATACTACTCTCAAAACGAAAAAAAAAATTTGTATTGTGGAAAGCTCTTTAAAATTTTTTTTTTTATTTTTGTACTACTTCTTCAAAATTATCCTTAAGAAATGAAAGGTACAACAATTCATATCCTTTCTGGCATCAAGCACAACAACAAGCTAAAAAAAATGCAAAATTGCAAGAAAAAGAACCGAAAAAACCTCAACTACATTAAAATAAAAAAGACAAAAAAAAAAATCAAAAAAAAAAATAAAAATGAAAATTCGTACCAATTACACCAAATGTCAGAAATTATAGAATTAAAAGAAGAAAAAGAAAATCATGAAAAATTCTAACTATGTGCATACTTCAAAATAATAAAACAACTTGACATCGCTGCAATCTAACAAGCACATAATTTTAACCTGTTTAAAAAAAAAAAGAAATAAATTTGTTTTTTTTCTCCTTTAAATTCAAAAAAATCAAAATGAATGAAATATTAAATATAATTTTTAATTTCTGACAATTATGGGGACATTTTGTACTTTTAAAAATTTTTCAATTAATTTTTATGAAAAATTGTAAAAGGCTCAGTCATTTGCAAGGCTCTTTTATTCATAAAATTGATGTTTTACTTTCAGAATTTGTTAAACTGAGCCTTGAGATAATTATGGGAATAGATTTTGCTGAGAAAATATTCAATTTTTAACACTCAATTTAATATTTTTTGAGCGAGAAACACGCAAACTTCAAAACGAACAAGAAGAAAATTAATTACTGTGCCATTAACACTAAAAGCAAATATGTGAAATAATGTTATAAAATTATAATAATATTATACAGAATACAGTTTTCAATTACTGTCACAAAAATATTGTGGTATGAGAGTAAAACTTGTTCAAAAAAAATTATATATATACAACATGTTGTTGTCGTTTATTTGTAAAAATAGCAATTATTTTGATATAATCAAAAAAATGTACACTCCTTGGTCATTTTATAAACTTATTAGCACTAAAATTGGAATAAAAAGTAGGTGTTAATTCCGGCTGCCTGAAATAAAAATTTAATAACAAATGACAAAATAAATAATATCAATCGCATGACTATTAATGTTTAACCGTTAGAGTGCTAAGCGGCGCAAAACGGTAGCAATAGTTCGAATCACAAATCGGCAGCGCCAAACTGCCGCACGTATCATTGTGTTTTTAGTGCTTCGTGATAGTAATTGTTTGATATTTGCCTGAATTAGATTTTGTTTTATTTGACAACATTATTTTTCCTTTCAAAAATAATTAAAAAAATGTATAACAATTTTCATTGTAGTTAAATGGAATCGCAATTATAACATCGGATATTATAAATGTTATAACAATTTCATTATACTAATTTTTAAAAATGAAAATTTTGTATATCCGTCATAAGCGTAAGAGAAGACATAGAAAATATCGAATTGAAGAGAATAACCTTCCAATTTTCTATATATACCCACAATTTTATTATATTATGTGAATATACCTACATATATTGCATATACATGTATATATGTTTGCTTATATACCAAATAAATTATACAGCACAAGTATACAATATAATTCAATGGCTTAGCTACATAACTAAATAAATATAGAAGAGTATAATCGCAATATTTGTTAAAATAAAAGTAGAAAATTTCTAAAAAAAAGAAAAAATAAAAAAAAAGAAAAAATAAAAAAAAAAGAAACAGCAGTACTGAATTGCAAAACATGAAGGAGATGCATTATAATGAAACCTCTTTTCATAACCAGCGAAGCAAAATTTTTATATTTTTTTTTCTTTTTTTGTTTTTATTCTTCTTCTGTAGAAATTTTAATTCTACGTTGTTCTATTTCATTCATTTCTATACCCTGCCATTATTTTTTCTTTTTAATATTTTTGATTTTAATTTTGTTTTTTCTTTTCATTTCGTTCCGTTTTCTTTCCTGTTGTTTCTTTTGAGTATTTCTTTTTTTTTTCTGCGTTTGTTTTGTTTTTTTCTTTCCGTATATCGCTATCGCTACTTTTGCTTGCTTTGCTACTGATGGAAAATTCTGCTAGTGCGACTGCCACTGTTATTCTCGCTGCTGTTCTTGCTGTTGTTGCTGTTGTTGTTATTATTAAAGAAAATTTTCTAAAAAAAAAAAAAAACAAGGAAACCGTTAACGATATTGCAAAAAAAAAAATTAAATAAAAAAGGAAGAGAAAAAATATAAAAGAAACAAAAAAAAAAAACAAAAAAAAGGACCTCTTGTTTCATTTACAGACTGAAAATTCATTTTATTTAAATTTTATTCTGAGGAAAATTTTTATACAAAAAAAAAAAAAAAAAAACAGAATAATTATTTTTTTTTCTGTTATACACAATTTATGCAATATGAACGAATGTTTGTATACGATTATTATTATTAAATTATTTTTTTTTCTTTCCTTCTTAGTTTGTTGTTATGTTTGTTTTCATCTCTCTCATTTAAAACTGCTTATTGTAAGAGATGAAATGTTGATGATTTTCTTTTTTTTTGAAATCTAGTGTTGTCAAACATTTTAAAATCAATTCAACACCGAATACAATACGGCGCCAATTTAAAAATTCAAGAAAACAAAAAGGAAAGTGGGGAGCGCAAAGAAAAAAAAAATCTAAACTTTTCCTGTTGCAATTATTTCTGTCAACAAAAGATGCAATAAAAAATCAAATATTTTATTTAAAATTTTCGATAAGTTGTCACATGTGTTTTCGAAAAAAAAAAACAAAAATCAATTGAAAATTTTTCGATTTAATTGATAACAATTGAAAATTTCTATTGGATTTGCTTTATAAAATTTAAAAATGATTATTAACATTATTCAAGATTTAAGTCTGCATTTAAAATTTTTGAAAATTTCAGTCTTCGATAAGGGGAACTATATTTTTTCCTCAAAGAGTTAATTTAAAGAACGAAAACGAACAAACTTTTGAATTTAAGCTTAAAATATTTAAAATTACTTGCTAGCGCAAAATCTTGTATATATAGTGGGACCTCTATAACTCGAAATCGCACGAGAACACTAAAACAGTTCGAGTTGTGGAGATTTCTCAAATAAAAAAAATATACCAATGTTCAAGGGAACTTATATGGTTTCGAGGTAAGGAGATTTTCGAGTTGTAGAAGTTGGTGTTGTAGAGGCTCCACTGTATTTTTTTATTTTCCTCCACGGAGGACCGAGGCCCCTAGGCCCCACTCACTTCGACTCATAGGATCTTTTGTGATTCCCATCCCTCTACGTTAGCTCTATTCCTAGGCCCTATTCCACTGTATTTATTTTTAAACTCAACATCACAGCTCATACTGGGATGGGACTTTAGCGAAACAACATCGAAATTTCATTTATGCTAATTCAATTAAGTGTCATTGTTTTTTTGAGTACTATTAATCGATTCTTATTTCAAAATTTAATTGTAATTCAGTATTGCTGAATCAAAATAAATGACAATTTTATTATATTAACAAAATCTTTAAAAAATTTGAGTGTTTCCCAACAATTTTACGGTTGAGTCATCCATCATTGTTGAGGAAAATTGCTGTAAATTTTTTTTATTTTTAAATTTTTAATGCTTTCGTAATAGTTTCAGTCAAAATTTATTTTCAAAATATTTTTTAGGTTAGATTACTCATGTACTAAATTTTTTTAATGGTCACGATTTCTCTAGATAAGACAGGTGCATGTTTTATAAGTTTATGTACTATTTTTAGTTTTTAGTTGAAAAAATTTTTCATACCTAAAATATTTTTAAGGTGTAAAAATTCGTTTCGGTTCGATGTGTTTTCTAAATTCATTTGGATTTTGAAGGTGGAAAATAGTTTTTTTTTTTTATTTTCAGTTTTCTTTTTGAATTTTTTATTAAAATATTTCTTTCTCTTCCTTATATGTTGTTTTTCTTTCTTTCTTTTATTTGATTTTATTTATGTGCCGCGTCTATTTTTTTTTTCATTTTATATGATTATCTTCTTCATTTTTCCATTTTGATCAACGATTTCTTCATAAAATGAATTAAAAACCGAAAAAAAAACCTAAAGTGAAAAATTAAGCTAACGTTGAATAAGGTGGTGGTTACCTAAAAATAACGATATTTGTTTTTTTTTTTAGTGATTTTATGTATTTTTTCCCCCCATTGTTGTCTTTTTTATCATTATTTTTCTGATTTTGCTTTTTTTTTTATGTATTATTCAGCTTTTGTGTCTTAATAGTCCCTAAGAGCGTTTGTTATATACACATTCACATATATTTTTAAATATTGCGGGTGTAATGTACGTTTTATACCCATCGCCATCATATCTATGAGGTCGCCGCGTGATGAATTTCATTTTGTTTGTTACTCATTCTTTTTATTTATTTTTTTTTTTTTGGTTGCTTAAGGTTGAAAAAGCAATATAACAAAAAAAAAAGAGAAGCGAAAATAATAAAAAAAAAATGGTAGACACACGGAGAAAAATAATTGCCATAATATATCAGGTGTGCAGGTTGTGTATTAGTGGTTGATTTTGGTTTTATTGCTGTTTTTGTTGCTCCTGTTGTACATTTTTTTTCCTTGTTTGTGTGTGTTTTTTTTTTTATACATCTGTTTCATTCTGTTGAGTGAATTATTTGAATAGCGATTAGAATTAATGTGTTTCATTTTTCTGTTTATTTTTTTCAATTTGTTTTTTTTTTTTGGAGTTAGTAGAGGTTCTTGTTGGGGTAGATTAAAGGTTATTTATGTGATGATGATGACAATAGTATATATATATGTATGTACGTGCTTAACACATATTTATACTTATATTTATGTATGTTTGTATATGTACATATATATTTAGATTAAAATATTTTATAAAACAGGTGGTTTAATTTATTTATTTAAATATTTATGTTTCGATAAATTTTTTTATCGAAACATAAAAACAGATACAAACATATACATACATTTATATGAATGTTTGTGATAAAATATTATTAAAATGAAATTGAAAAGTGAAATTTATAAAAACAGAAAGAAACAAAGGAATTTAACATTATAAATTTCGCAAGTTTATTGATCTTGTCTAGAAGGAATTTTAATTATAGATCATTTTTATTAATTTATAATTAACAATTTGAAAAATATTCAAAAATTTAAAGATAATATTGAATTTTATTATCTATTATAAATTATATTAGACTAGGAACTACTTTGATAAAAAATTCTAATTAAAAATTTGATTTAAGTGAATTTAACTTTAGGAAATAATTTTATTTTTGAAGAGTATCAGTATTAAGTCTGTCTGTTATATGTATTTGAAGGTTTTATTAGTATTCCCAATATTAATTTAAGTCAATTAATTTTAACGAAAATTAACGTTTATTTATGAAGGAATTTCGCCAAATATTTATGTTAATTTGGTTGTTGTACCTGAGTTTTACAGTTTTCATGTGGGAATATTACTGTTTCAATTTTAAATTTCATTATTCAATAATTTTGAAAAAAAAAAAAAATTAGGTGAAAATTTTGGAAGAATTTAACGAAACCTAACGAAAATTTGGAAAATTTTATCGAAACTTAACGAAATGCCGAACTTTAAACTTAACTTGCCGAAACTTGACGAAATGTCGAACTTTTTAACGAAACATAACGAAAAATCGATAATTTTTGATGAAACTTAAGGATTATTTAAAGAAATTAACGAAACTTAACAAAAATTTGAAAAATTTCGATTTTGAAAAACTGGTATACAATTGTTCATTCCATTATCTAGGATTTAAAAGTGTATAAATAAATATTTGGAAATAGTTGACGAAATTTAACGAAATATTATTGATTTTGTAAATGTTTGAATACAATATTTTTATCAGTGTTTTCTTGTATAACAAAAATGACTATGAAAAAATATATTATTTTTCTTTTTGTTGATTTTCTATTCTTCGATGATTTCTTTTTTATTTATTTTTTTTTTCTTGTTTTTTTTTTTTTTATTTAATTTTTCTTAAGTTTTATTTTCTATCAGAGTACTTAGATTATTTATTACATACATACATATGTAGGTACATACAGGTACGTATGTATTTTTTCTAGTGTTTTGTTACTGATCTTGTATAAATTATGGTACCATTATAAAAGAAAAAACTGAATTATTGTTTCTCAGAGTTTTAGAATTCTAATGCTTTCATTGTACATAAATGTATAAGATTTAAATGCATATTTATATGTATATGTACATGATATGTATATACAACAGTAAATTATATTTATATACCGTATATAAATTGTTATAGTTTTGTATTTTTTTATTGAAATCCAACAACTTAAGCATAAAATGTTTATAAAATATTTATACATTATGTAAGTAGGTAATATTAACATGAAATTTACATGGTTTAATTTTTGTTTTATTTAAACGCTTCTCTTGAAACTATGCATAGATACATATATGTACATACCTATATTATTTATAAATATAATTAATGTAAAGGTACACGGATATTTACCTTCTTCTTTAGTAAATTTTTATATTTGACTTTCTGAGTCTTTCTGATATATTTTGGTCAAATTAAAAAAAAAAGCGGCAACGTTGAATGAACTAAAATGCGCGTCTCGATTACACCACCATATTTTTTTTTGTAGCTCTTTCTCTCTAGCTCTTGCTTTCTTATTTATTCTATGATTTTTTTTATTTATTTTCCATTATTACATTAGATTTTACTAATGTTTATTAAATTGTTTAGCTGCTATTTTTTTTTGTAAATTTTAGCAGAATGATTTTCTTTTTGGCTCACTTCACATGCTCCCCAGATATAAAATTGGACCTATATATTTTAAGTGTAAGAGAGAAAATAATAAAAAAGACTTCTTTTTTCTTTAAAAAAGCTAAAAAAAAAAAGAAATATGTAAGTATTTTCGAGGGAGACACACAGAGAGTACGTAATATCGAAAACGGTTTATGACAGGTTCTCGTCTAAACTAAACAATCGTGAATTTTTTACATTGATTTTCAGGTGGTTTTATTATTTTAAACTTGATATTATTTTTGTTCAAAAAATTAAAGAAGAGTGAAAAAAAAAATGTTTTTTTTTAAATAAAAAGTATAAAAGAATAAGAAAAAGAAAAATAAATAAATAAAAAAAAAACATTAAAATTTTTTTCGGGTCAAATATTTTGATGATGGTGATCACCTTCTTTTCGGTCAATCGCTCTAAAAAACTAAAACAAGGAAAAGAGAAAAAAAATCTCTACCATGATGACGATCACGTCAATGCTTATGTTTTTTATTTAAATATATTTTTTGTACATGTTTACTTACGTAGGTACTGTGATTTTGAAACATAAGTGGTGTACAATGAAGAAATAAAAGCAAAAAAACAAAAATGGTGGATTTTCAAAAACTTTTTTAGGTAAAAAAATACCACAAAAATTACGAGAAAGAAAAAAATTGACTAGATTAATTAGACAAAGACAGAAAAAAAAAATGTTTTGCTTTCCCATTTTCAAGAGGGAAGTGAAAACTGAAACGTTTTCAGTTTATTTACATAATGTCAAAAATTTTCTGTGTATTTTTTTTATTTCTTTATTTCTTAAATGTTATTTTCTCGTTTTTGACATGATTTTTTTGATTAAATGTACGATATGTGTGTATGTGCGCATTGATTGTGTGTATTCAAAAAAAAAAATAGTGTCAAATTTACGGATTATTTTTTTTTTTAAATTTAATTTTATTTTGCATGATTTGCCGCGGGACTTTTTTTTTTTTTTTAAATTACCTTAATCGTTTGATATTCATTTCATCTTGATTATTGTACAGGAGTGATACTTTAAGTGTCCTTGAAAATTATTGTTGAATATCATAAAATTCTTCATAAATCTTCACGTCTTTTTTTTTTGTGTTATCGTAATTTCAAATAGTGAAATTAAATCACCTTAATAATTATTATAATATTTTAAAAATTGTGTTGGTAATTATTGCTGAATGACAGAGATTGTATACATTGACAATTGTTCATGACACATTTTTTGGCGATTACGAGAATAATCCATTCTAAAACAATTTCTTAACACCAGAACAAGCACTAAACAACAATAATTAAATAGTTGTTCGCTTTTGTATTTTATTTTTTTAAATGCACTTGTGTGTATTTCAGGACCTTTTAAGCTTTTAGAGCTTTAAATTTTATTATTTCAAATTTATTTATATATGCAAGTGTCTATATAAAATGACTTTGTGTAGACTTCTGTCGATTTCAAAATCAGAAGGAAATTTTGACTGGTTTCCTGAAGAGTGTTATAATTGTACTTGAGGTTATGATTACAATTGGGGAAGGCATTAAGGTTGAGGTTGGGAAGGCATTGAGGCAAGGAGGTTTTTGAGCCCAGAGTGGTCAGATTTCGAGTAAGAATAGAAGTACGATATTGACAAGCAGAGGTCCGTGGCGAATTTAAGATTTTGACAAAAAAGTATCCCAAAAGAATAGGAGGAACAAATTAAAAATTGCAGAAAAATCATCTGAATATATTGAATAATTTTAAATTTTTAATAAAATTCATTTAAATTATTTTGAATTCATATTGAATTTGTATTGAATTTTATTGTACAAATTTTAAAAAATAATTTGTATTTGTTATACACGTTTATATTTTTACATTAAATTTTGAGAATTACTTTAAATTATTTAAATTTCTTTTCATTAAAATTTAAATATAATAAGACAATTGTATGATATATGTAAGTGTGCATATTTATACATATGAATGTAGGTATCTACATATATAAAAATTCATAAAAATTTTATATAAAATAATATTATACAAGTTCATAAAACTGTATCTTGAATTCCCACTTGTTTAAACAATTTTCCTTTAATTTTCTATTTCACTGGTTTCATTTATACATAGTAGGCGTTAAAAATTTTGATATAAACCTACACATTTTGACATAGTATACATGGAGAAAAAGAACACTGAATTTCATCCAGTTTTTTCAAATTCATAAAAAAGGTATTTTTTTTTTTAATTAAATTTTTTTTTTTTATGGTAATTTACGTATACTAAAATATGCTTTGATTTTTATTTAATATGTAAGAATTTCTTAAATTTTAAATATATTTACAACTATTACAAATTTGACTAATAAAGGTAAAATGTATATTTATTTAAATCTATGTATATCAATTGAATTTTATTAAAACAAAGGTTTGATCATACATGAAAATAAAATTTCAGATCCAGTAGATATGCTTAAATAATTTATTATTGAAATTTACAACAATACTGTGAGTTATATTTAATGTGAGCTAAATAATATTTCATTGCGTAGCCTTACACAGTATGACATCTATCACAATCATGGAAATTTCGCCGCTAATACCAATTAGGTGCATACACATACATATTTATGTATTTACATATAATTTAAATCACACAATATAAATCTTAGTAATATATTTTCTCAGTGTATAAATACTTTAATAGATTTGCACTTAAAAATTTATTACAATATTTGTACACTGGGAAAAAAAATTAGTTTATTTTTGATCCGGTTTTTGTTGAAGCTCAAATTTTTTGTGTTGTCCAACAATATTAATCACTGACAAATGATTTTATATTTGTTAAATTGTTAAATTGATTTATAAACAAAATAATTGTCTAACATGCCCTTTTTTTTCAAAATTTCCAAATAAAACTAAAAATATTCAATAAATTAATTTTAATTAAAAGGCACAATCCGATTTGCTTCTACAATATTGTAATTTTTAAATTATACGAGTATGTACATATAATTTTGTGTTTTATACATGTTATCCTCTTTTTTTTTTTTTGCTAAGAAAGCTGTCATATGTACAAATTTATAGTTTCTAAAATAATGTATATATCCATTCTTTAAAATTTACAGTTATACCGTTCCATTTATGAATATATAATCTGTGTTTATAATAATAACAATATTGTGTATTTAAAAGAGGGGCGAGAAAAAGAGAAAGAAATAATTATTAATGTAACCTAATAGAGTATAAAGATTTTAAAATATAAATGAGTTCCTAATATTCATTCACCCCATTTTCAAAGATTTCAATAATAAATATAATATTACTATTGCAATCGTGTACATAAAAATAAATAAATTATGGTGTATACATACAAAATATTTATGTGTACTCATCTTACATTATTATTATTATTATTATATAAATAAAATGTACAATAAAGGATGTTAAAGGATAATGATATTGTATATAATTTAGAAAATAATACAAAAAAAAAATGTACTTAATACAAAATTTATAACGTATGTATATCCTTTTCTTCTGCATTTAGGAAAAGAATGGAAAAAAAGAGAGAATGTCTAATGTCCGTTTTTATTGATTTCCAAAGTCTAAAAATTCTCTATATTACAATGCATGTGCCATCTGTCTAAATTTTTTTTTTGTTTTCTGATTTTTTTATTATATTTTTTGTTTTTTATACATATACATTGTATATGGCTTCAGTTTTTGTATTATTTTCTCTTTTTTTCCTTTAATTTCTTTTGTTCTGTTTTTGATTCAAAAAAATCATAAGACATCTGTCAACTTTTTATAAAAATTTGTCCTGTTTTTTTTTTGTTTATGTTTTTGTTTTTTTTATTTATTGCTATTTTTAGTTTCAATCTTAATTTAGGGCAATCTTCTAAATTTTTTTTTTTGTTTTTGTGTAACTGAAAGGTATTAAAATTCGATTTTGTAATAAGAGGCTTAATACGTATGTCGAATTCGCCAACTTGTCAAATTCTTTTAAGTTGGCGAATTTGTTAGCATTTTACGTTATATATATTGCAAATGGATTTATTCGCCAGTTTTTATTCTATAAATAAATTTTATTCTTTTCACAAATCCTGTTTTGAATTCGCCTTACAACAATAAGCGTCTAAAATTTGCTTTCAAAAATGATCAACACGAGAAAAAATGCAACTTACAGTTGTTACAAAGTACAGTTCTCAAACATTCTCTCGGTTATATCAGTTAAGAGAGTATATAACACATACGTTTATTTACCTTCATCCCAATTACCTTCAATTTACCTTCAATTGATTTAACACCCTCTTGTAAAATAAAGCTGAAAAAAATCACATTAGCTTAAATAAAACACTGCCGTTAAATAGTAATTTTCTTTTCCACAAGATGGCCATAGTATAATATTTTTTAAATGTCAATAATGTCAAACTAAATTAAATTTCAGAATCAAAACTGCTTAACTTTTTCAGAATCAAATTCATCGTCATATCGTAACCACATATTTGTTAAACGAAAAAACTTATAATTTTAGTCAAATTCGAAATTACAAAAAAAAAATCAATTAAGGATTAAGTAACGACGTAATTTTTTCTTACTTTATATCGGAAGTAAATCTTAACTTTTGACTTATTTTAAGTTTAAACCATAAGACAGTTGAATTTTCTTAAATTGACTTCAGACAATTAAACAAATAAAATTTTCAACCAGTCTATATTTAGTACATTGTCAAAAAAACTGTCAAAAAATTTCTTTTTTCTTTTAAAAACAAAAATACTTCACTTTTATTTATGACATTTTAATTAGAGTTAAGTAAAAGAAAAATAAAGAAAAAATTGTCAACATCAAACAAAAACAAAACAAATAGCATTGAATTAAGTGAAACGCCTAAAATTATACACAAACACATTATATTGCAGGGGTGGTAAAATAGATTAGACAACATAGTGAAATTGAGACAACATTCTGTATGAAATCAATCAAAAAAAATTTTACAAGTTATAAACTGTCTATCTATACTCTTCTCTTAATAGGAGAACAATAAATAAGAAAAAGTGTATGATGTATGAATTGCATTTATTACATGCATACACTCATACATGTAAATATATTTTGTTTGCAATATTATATAGTATGTGTAGACATCGATATTTCAAAGGCGTAACGCTTTGCTGTGACAACAAGGAAAAATTTGTAGGTTATACGTTGAACAGAAACTGGGAAAACAAAATATAGTTTCTATTATTTTTATTTTTTGTTTATTTTTAAAACTTGTTGCAACAAAGAAATGAAATTTTTAAGTTATGAACGATGTATGAGGATGACCGAAATTACAAAAAACAAAAAGGAAAAAGGGGAAGAAAAATCAGTGAACTAAAAATAATTAAAAGGAACTATTAAGGACGATTTAGTTTTTTTTTTTCCTCATGGAACATAATTGTTGATTGTTTTCAAAGGCTTTGTATTTTTTTTTTTTTATTTTGAATTTTTCAATGTCGCACCATGCTACATAAATTAAAATTTTATGGATTAGTCTTTTTTGTATTTAAGTATAGAATTGGGTTGGATTAAATTTTAATTAATTGTTTCTAAATTTATAAATTATTTCAGTTGTTTTTGTTCATTGATGAATGAAATGTAAAAGAAATTATTGAAATCAAGCAATAAGTGACAAAGGCTGGATCTGTGTCGCACCAGTGACAGACATTGGAACTTTGACCTCTTCGTTACAGACATTGTTTTATTTTATGTTTCAAACATACCAGGATGAACCGCCCTGTGAATGATCTCTTTAGGGTTGCTATGACAAGGAGGAGTTGCCTTGGCTCATTTTTCTTTTTTACGGGATACGGAACTGGCGAATGCTAATCCCGGTTTTAGCCGGTTTCTGAAAAGTTTGGGTTGGTTTTTGTGCTGTGCTGTGAATTTTGTATATCTAGCGGTATCACAACGGACCTATGTGGTCTATGTGCACCTTACAGTATCATCGTTAATCTAACCTAACTTAAGTCATGAGTTGTGTTAATATTTAAAATTATTTACTTAAAAGTGAATATTTTCATGAGTGATAATACACTTTTGTAATAACGATAAGAGAATTTTATAAAAAGTATAGAAATTTAAAACAAATCAAATACCTCTTTTGATATAAACATTTGGTATGACTATGTTTGATTTAAATTTTTTTTGTATGAATCAAAAATTTTTGATTTATTGCAATTTATAATGGGCTCCTGAAAGATTTGCATTTGCATGACTGCAAATAATTTAAATAATAAAAAATAATATTTAAATTTCATAAAAATTTTTTACAACCAATTATTGAATTCTTCAAAATAATCAAACATGTTGTTCATACAAGAAAATTAATGCTTTAGATGGAAAGTATTAAGATGAGTTATTTATGAAGTTTGCATAACTCATGTTGACTGATGTCATTTTATATTCAAGATGACTAAAATATTTAATTAAAATGTTATTTAGCGTCATATGGAACATGTTTTGTTGGACCTGAACTGAATGTATCGTGAATACAAAAGGAATTCAAACTTAGAACTGGAAATATCGTATTTTTTCTATTAATTACAAAGTTTGTAGATATCACACCAAATACAAATTATAATCCGTGTTCTTAGGAGAGTAGTAATTTTACAAAAGAATTAACATACTATATGCTGCGAGAAATCAAAATTGTTAAGATTTATTTACAACAAAATCTAGATATTACCGTGTTTGAATCCTTCATTTTAAAATCTATATGTCAGAAAAATTTGGTTTAATTCGAACTAGTAAAAAGAGGCGATAAAATGAAATTTATTGAATAAAATTATTGATTTAATGTCTTAATTGGAATCCTAAAAATTTTACCAGAAATTTCTTTATCTTAAAGCTTGATTTACTTAAAAATTTCAAACAACTTATAGTTTTAATTAAAGTAATTTTTCTTTATTACTCTAAATGCTAAAATAAAATTTATCATGCTTCAATAATTTAAAAATCAAATGATTGAAATTCAAACCCTCTTTCACTTTAATTTCAATTGTTTCTCAAACTTATTCAGTTTTTCTTAATATTTTTAAGTAAATCTATTTTTACGTATTGATTTATACGTAGATTTTATTAATTTATTAATATTTATTTCGCTTCTAATATAATTTCATTATACTTTCAATTTTATAAAAATTTATTACTCTATTTCTAATAAGATTTCGATGTTGTCTTCAAGCCTATTTTATAATTAAATTTTCAAATCATTCTACTATATTTTTTTTATTTTCCTCAACCCTGTATCCAACAATATATTGTTGACTATATTCAAATAGAATTCATATAAAGTCGGAATAAGTAAAGGTATAACAGTAGATAATTTGAACAACAGTATCACCAACATCATCATCATCATCTTTATCAATATCATCAAGATTGTCGTCGTTCAGTTGCTTTCGTCGTCGTCATCGTCGTTCTAGTCGTAAAAAAAAAACCCGAGGAAATATATTATAAAGCTTAACAAAAAGGATAACCATAAAATAAGAAAATTTATATTCTAGCAATTTAATACCAATGATTGGTATATGTAGTAGTCAAGAATAATTGGATATAAGGGAATATAAAAGTATATTAAAAAAAAAAAATAAAAGAACAAAAAAAATGTTCGTGATGTCTCATAGCTCAGACTTCCAGAATAATTCGGTTAAGTCAAAGAAGAATCTCTTTTCTATATTTTTCACTCATATTTTTATTCTTATACACTTTAACTACTATTTTCTCGATCCCTAATAACAAAAAAAAAAAAAAAATAGTGAAAAAACATTTGGAACTGTAAAAATAAAGCATCTATATTTTTTCGAATGGGGTCCTTAGTTTTTTTTTTTGTTTTATTTTATTTTATATACACGTATATAAATGGAAAACAAGGAACGATGACTACCGTTAGTGCGATTTTCATTTACAAAATTATTGATGTTATGATGGTGAAAATCGTTTTTAACATTTATTTTTTGTTCTTGTAT
The DNA here is from genome assembly GCF_029603195.1 of Condylostylus longicornis. NCBI lineage: Eukaryota > Metazoa > Arthropoda > Insecta > Diptera > Dolichopodidae > Condylostylus > Condylostylus longicornis. The sequence continues at coordinate 502,814 of NW_026577989.1, forward strand.
TGTTCTGTTTGGCATCATATCGTATATAATAAGAAAAAGGATATAACTCGAATATTTGTATTTGCAAGCTGTATAAAAGATGTTATTCTCCGCTCATAATAAAATGTTCCAAAAATTCAATGAAATGGGTTCTCTAATAAAAAAATTGGTATTGCAAAAATCTGATCAGAGGAATGCTATTCGTATATCATTTTCATTTAGAATAAAAAATATTTTTTTTGTAATAGTAAAGTCTTCGAAGATCCGTAAATTTTGTGATTTGAAGCGCTTTCGTTCGGAAAAGTTCGGAAACGTTCGGAAACGCTTGCAAATATCAATAATTTTATAAATTCTATGTTTTATAAGTGACTGAATTCAATTTGTGTACTAAAATTTTCATTAAATAAATGGAATTTTCATTTTGAACATTTTTTTTTAAATTATCGGGAATTAATGGGTTAATGCGAATTACCCTATTATTAATAACATTAATACTATTAAATTTAATTAGAATATGAAATTTTTTTTGGCATCAAAAGTGTGAAACAAACCATAATACTCAAAAAGATGAAAAGACAACCTTAAAATTGATTACAATCAACTTTTGATATATAGTTTTCTCGCAATTTCGCCGATTGAATACCAAAAATTCAATATATTATAATTACAATACAAATATACAAATTTTATTGATGACAGAGTACAGGGAATTGAAATCATTACAAAAAAGTAAATAATATCTATAAATTTTATGTATATGTATGAATGTATGTGTATACGTATAAGTTTAAATATGAAAATGACATCTTATTCTGAAGTTGAACATTCTAGTTATTTCAATTTTAAATATATGTATGTATGTATATAAAAATAAGTTAAAAAAACGAATAATAATAGAAACAACAATAGTAACAAAAATAATAACAGTAAAAATTACATAGACACATATATTATACTATCACCGCGCCATCTCTCCTATAATATATGAAAATGGTGAGAGAGAGAGACCAGTTATGATGTGGTTGTATAACAGGAATAAAATTTTCTCGCTATATATTTTTCATTGATTTTTTATTTATTGTTATTTTTTTCTGTTTTTTTTTTTTTGTTTTCGACTTGTCCCCCCTTTACTGTACTTATACGGTACCGATATTCTGTATTCTGTATCAAAATATATAGGTACGACTGTATATATAAGTATGTATAATATTTACTATTTAAAATCCTGGATTTTCAATGGTATATCTACAAGGTAAATCTAAAACTAAATTATGAATAAAAAAAAAATGAGTAGAAAAATAATAATATAAAAATTAAAATTTCTGACCATTCTCTATGATAATTTGAAATTATGATGTAATCATTCTCGTCTTTAATTTATACATCTTGTAATATTGGAAAAATTTATTTTAAATTGGTAACAAAATTATGGTTATTCCAATTTAATAAATTTTTAATTTTTTAAACATTATACTTGTAAGTATATTTTTTGTATTTATGAATTGAAACAAAAAAAAAAAAAATTTATTCCAATTCAGTTTTCCATTTGCATCGATTTGAGTTTCTTTAAATTCAAGTTCTTAAAATTGGAACTCCGGTTTGCAAGCAAATTACGAATAACTTATTTTTAATATTGTCAAATTTTCTCATTACACATTTCCAATTTAGTACTGTTTACATAATAATTTACACTTTGATACAATACATGTGACACTTGTGCCCAGGATAGAAACTGTTTCTTTTAGAGAAAAGTGCTTTTTGCACTTTCTTCAAAAGTTTTCCTAGAATCAAAAATTTTCCATTAACATAATATTATGATTAACACTGATCAGATCAGATTAGAAATTCAAAAATCTCATCAGATTTTTCTTGCAGTTATTGCATATAAGTTACCTTTTTTATGTTACCTAAGAAACTAATTTAGTTTACAAATTCTTGAATTAATTTTTCCCAAATTTACAAATATCGTTTTTGAAATAGGGTACTGATCATGTTAAAATCATCAGTTTTATTGTTAAATAACTAAGAATTTTCTAATTTTTTATTAATAATATTGAGAACAAAAAATGTCAAATTTAAAAAATTTTGAAGTTTATAAAATGTCAAAATATAATTTGAACTATTACAATTATTTTTTTTTATTCTAATCTGAATTCTAATATTAATTATAGGAGCCATTATTTTAAGGCTCTCATTGTATATTGTTGATTGTACAGGCGAAGTAATAGTATGCATAGCGACCAGCATATTAGGCTCCTATTACGAAGGTTCCAAAAGTAAAAAAGTAATTACATTATAATTTTGAATTTCTGATTCAAAAACATCAGTTTAAGAATTTCTTGAACCATTTATGGTACTATAAAAATAAATTTTCAATTATTTTTATTGTACAAATAAAAAAATTTCAATTTTTTTTTTTTTGCAGCAGCAGCATAACTTTTGATTTTGATTTCGAAAGATCAAAAAATGCGAATATAAATGCGCATGTTATACAAATTATATTTTATATTTTCATTCAATTCCTTTATCCATTAACTGTATTATTCTGTAACCAATTCAAAGCTTTATCAATTCTACTATTTTCCATAATACATACCTATATATAATGGGAATTGTAATTTAGTATTGCTATATACCAATAATTGTGCGGTATTATTTATAGTTATATCAATCGTATATTTACTATTATTATGTAAGTATAACAAAAAATATTGTATACAATATTGTTGGTTGTATAATGAAAAAATTATTAAGAAAATATTTTTGTATTGCTAATTAAATTAGAAATTAATTCTGAAAAAAAAAAATTATTAAAACTCTAGTCCTCGATTATTTTATAGTTTTCTATCTCTGTTTGCATATAGTACATAATTTACAAAAAAAAACAAAATAAAATTACAATTAATGATACAAAAAGTTCAAAGTTATTTCCGTTGAATTTATTTTTTTTGTATTTTTTATGGTTTTATTCAATTTTACTTTAAGATATTTTTGAATAATATTTTTTTTTCAGTATTGAAATAGGAACGCCAACAATTTCCATCAAAGAAAAGTAAAAAAAAATACTTAAAAATTTTAAATTTCTCTTGTAATTTTAGCTATGAATTAAATAATATGTTTGTGGGTGTGTACATATTCTTTTTTAATTTTAATGAGAAATGTCTAATAAATCAATATGAAACCATTTTTTGTGCGGTTTTATAAACTGAAGACCAAAGGAAACCTGCATATTTGTCCCTTTATTGGAAAACATGTTATTTAGGAAACGTGAGCCATTAATGTCAAAAAAAAAAAAAAATCAAAAAAATTATTTTTACGAAACTTGTCAAAATCAGCATTTGACATTTTTTTTATATGTCATATAAATTTATCGAATTATGGTGAATATCGAACGCTTATTCACCATGAGTTAAAATTATTTTTTAATTCAAAATTTTTAGTAAACTTTTTGCATTCAAACTTTCAAGTATAACTATAAAATTTACTTAAATGACAATACTGAATGACATGTATATTTTCCGTCTTTATTGTTTAATATTTAAATGTCAAAATAAAATCTCCTCTATTCTATTTATATGATGATCTAGCTGAAATTTCCAAAAAAATTTAACCAACACTAGCTAAAATTTAACTAAAGTTTAATTCAATTGTAATCTTATTATAATTTTTAATTAATCTAGAATATAACATAATTATAATAACAGAATTAATAAAGGGTATAACAGATATATAATTAATTAAAAATTAAAATTCAAAATTTTTTTTTTCCATTAATTTCAAACTTAATTCCTAAATTACAATATTAAAATTTACCTACCCAAAATTTTATGACAAATATGATATGACATGACATTTCACAAAAAAAAAAAATAAAAATTTATATCTGTCATTCTATTTGACATTGTCAATTCAAAATGGAAAATTTTTTTTTTTACTTTTATTTGCTTTTTTTTTTTTGTTAGTAAACTTTTGATTTATAACATGAAACTATTTAACTATATAAAACAAATACATATATATATATATATATGTATAACATGTTATATATGTATAACACATTAATAAAACAGGTGAAATATGTACTCGTACTTATATATGAAATTTTATATTTATTACTAATGCAATAGAATTTATTTTGAAAGAAATGATAACAATTATATTTTTCCAGAAAACCAATTAATTTATTATACGACATATTTTATACGACAAAGAATTAAATACATACAGTATAAACTTTCAAAAATTCAATGGTTTTTCTAATTCAATTTCAATTTAATATTTTTTAATTCTATGAAAATATGTTCAAGTAATTTTGGTGTGTATGTCAATTATACGGTATTTCATAGTAAATTCATAATATTATTATTTAATTTTCAGGTGTACTTTTGTTAATGTTGTGAACACGTGTACAATGCCATTTGTACCTACACATATTATGTATATACGATTTATAAACCAAGTTCGCAATATACATGGATCATTTAACAAAAGCATAGCTTGAAATTATAAGCGTGTAAACAACATCTTGTGCAATTATTACATTTCTTATATGAAAGTCGCGACTATAATAATTTAATTATTATTTTAAGTTAAACAATTCGTTCGAAAAAATATTATAAATTTAATTTATAATATTTTTTTAATTTCAACAAATATCTAATCTCTTTCATGAAAAAATATTAAATTTCGAAAGATTTTTAATATTTTTTTAAATTTTACCAAAATTACGATAGTTTACCGTAATTACTTACGATATTGTACTGTGATTATTAGTCTTTTAGAATATGAAGCCCGTTTTTGCTGATTTTAAGTAATAAAATTGAATTATAGAGTATTTCATAATTACTCTACTTATTTAAAACAGCTAAATAATTATTTCATAGAAATTTAACAATAAAATGACAGAAAAAGAGGAAAGACAAAATTAAATATCAATACGATAAAAAAAGAGAAGCAGAAAAATTAAAAAAAAAAATACATTTTTTTCTCTATTTCACCATATCTAATATAATGGAGATAGAAATTATTTAAATATTTTTTTTTTTATGTTCGAAAATATTTTTGACAACCGATATCGAAAATAGATATTTTATACAAAAGGTAGTAGCATTATAACAAAATGTAAACTTACATGTAACTTAAATGTAAGTATATATGAATAGATTTACCAATCTATTCCAATCATCCAATACAAAATGTAACATGGAACATAATATCATAGCCAGTTTTAAATTTACTGGTCCGCTATAATATGGTAAACATTAAAGAGAAACGAGATTATTTCAGTTTGTTTAGTTGTTAATGTACAGTTTGTATAAAAATTTGTACATGATTTGATGTAGATTTTCGTATAAATGTATGTATACATTTTAAGATATAAATATATATACGTAAGTATGTATATGTATATAATATATTAAAATTTATAAAAATAATTTTTAGAATATAAATTGTGTATATTAAACACTTTAATATTTTCTGCTGGTACAGAAGCTATCATACTTCAATATATATATCTACATATGTATGTATATAATATAAAATAATACATACATTTATATAACACTGTATAACTGTTATAACAATAGCATTTATATACTATATTTATTTTTGGGGGGGGGGGGGGGGGGGGGGGGGGGGAACAAAATTTAGTTTATTATTTTTTTCTTTTTATATTATGTTTAAATGTGTACAGTTGTACATACATTCAATGTATGTATGTATGTATGTATTCCAAAAAAAATAAAATAAAAGAAATGAGAAAATACCATACTAAGCCTGATACACAATACTGTTGCACAATATTCCTTAAAAATGTAAGTAGGTAACAAAAAAAAAGAGAAAAGAATAAGAAAACAAATCAAAAATTCAACAAAATAAAAATATTTGAATAATAACAGTAAAGGACAAAAAATTTCAGTTTCTTTATTTATTTTCTTATATGCCAATTTATCTCTTATAAATATACCAGTTATATTTAAAAATTGCAATAATTTTGCATTATGGAACGTAAGAATTTCGCAGTGTATTTTTTTTGGTTCGTTGTCCGCCACATAATTTTATAATTAAATATTCTTCAAAGACCTTAAAATATTCCGGAGCTCATCAACTCTCATCCGTCCTCTGATTTTGAGAGTATAAGTTCCGTTCTATTATAGTCTGAATTTAATTTAAACCTTGTCAAATATTTTCAAATTGTTAATGTCAAAAATTCTCGGGACATATGTATTGGGTTCTCACTATAAATGATTAGATATTTTTTTGGAATAATTGTAACATCACATTGTGTCAGAAATGTAGAAATTTATTTTTTGCTTGAAAATCTATTGAAAATCACCCGTCAAAATTTTATAAACCTCATACTTATTTTTTTTTATAAAATATAGATATACAATCTATTTATTTACATACATAGCGCATTATGTATATATATATATACGGTATGTGTAGAATAATAATATTATTCTCAACATCAGCAATATTGAGAGAAAAAAAATAACAAAAAAGAAAAATAAAAAATCAACAAAAATAATAAGAAAACAGGGAAAAGAAAAGAGTCTGACGTCTGTAAGAGTAAAACTGAAAAATAATAAAAAAAAATAAAATGAAAAATAAGAGAAAAGAAGGAAAGGAAAAAAAAAAAAACAGGAATCAGGACATAAGAATACCACGATGGTTATAATTTTCTTGTTTCCACATTTTTATGCGATTTTTCTTTGTTTTTTGATTTGTTTTTCTTCATTTTTTTTCCTCTCTTTTTTTTTTAATGTGTGGCAAAAAAAATATGAAGTGAGAAGTTTTTTTTATTCAAAATGTATTAAAAAAAAATTTTTACTTGAATATTTTTTAAGTGTTTTTTTAATAATTGTAAGCCATTCTTGTGTCACTTACGAATTGTGAGATTAAAAACTAAAAAATTTCAAACCAAAAACTTCTATAACTAAGATTCTTTACTTTCGAAATTAATTTCGAAAAGTACCTAACTTATTTAATTGAATACCATGCTGTTGATTGGTTGGTTGGTTATTGGAGCTTGTGCAGCAGGTCTACCACACCCCAATTAGCACAATTGTGTTGTTTTGTCACCCAGCTCTTTTAAGGAATCTATCCGAATCTCTGATGCCAATCTTTGATATCTGTTCCAGTCCCGCCACATCCGCTCTGGTTAACGTGACTAGTCTAGGCCCGCCCAGAGGTGGATCAAATATTATAGTTCTAATTTTGCTTAAGACATATTCAAATTATAAATTAAAAATGATGCAACATTCACATAGAATCCCAAAATAATATTTTTTAAATATTATAATATATGAAACTTAAGTAAATTTTAATATAAATTTTTTTAATTCGGCAAATAATGTAATTGTTTCACTCTACTTGCCAAAATAAAATGCTAATTAATTTTTGTTTGAAAAAATAAGCTGGAACTTATGAAAGAAATTTTTAAGTTATAAGAATCCTAAGGCTCATAATATAAAAGAGCCCTAAGACTCATAATATAAAAGAGTCCTAACGCTCATAATAGAACTGTGGAATAAGAGATGTGTGTTTAAAATTTTCATGTTAAAATTAACGTGTGTTGTATAACAGCTTAGTATAATAGGCTTCATTTGAACAGGTGTTTAAATTTTTGTTACCAATTTTCTTCTCAGAAACAAAATACGGTTGGAGTGAGTGAAAAAAAGACGAATAAATCCGAAGGCAGGCGATTCTATTAATTCAATTCAAAAGCAAAAAAATTATTAATATTTTTAAAATGGAATGATTTTTATATTTTTTTAACTTGTTGTAAATTTATTTACCAATTTTTTTGAATTCAATTGACTTTGGTTTATTAAATTTCAATCACACAGATCACATAGATTTTTAAAACAAAGATTTTGTCGATCTCTGTACTAAATTTATTCCCAATATCTTAGAATTTTTAGTATTTTTCCAATTAAAATCTATACATTTTTTTTCTTTAAATTTTTAAAACGAAAGAATTGAAAAATTAAAGAAAATTTCTTTTACTTGATTAATAATTCAAACTTTAAACTAGCAAGCTAAAATACAATTTCTCTTATTTTTCTTTCAATATATAAAAGAAGGACAAACGGTCAGATGAAAGCGGACAGATTGAGGACATAAAATAACTAAAGCACAAACAAAACAAAAAAATAAAATAAATTTTTACCAACAATAACCATTCTACATGCTGCTTTTACTATAGCAGAAGAAAAAAAAAAGAGAGAAATTGTGAAATACTTCTAGGATTTTATATAGTAGTTATGATGCCAACCACTTTATATTGGCCCATCATAACATTGCAGGGTTCAGGATATGCTTTTTTTTTTTTGCTTTTTTATTGTTTTATAGTTCAACATTTTTGTTTTATTTTCGGTTTTTGTTTTTCTTTTCTATATAAACGACAACAACAATGATTATGATAAAAAAAAAAACAAAAAAAGAGAGAAAAAAAAAGAAACTTGGATATTTGCAAATATAAATGATCCTTTTATAATATACAAATATAGATATCGCACCCTTAAAACTAGACTGTACCACATATGAAATGTTGCAAATGTGGAGCAATGGTAACCTATAGATGTGCGATGTTATATTAGATTTAGTGATAACAGTTTGGTCTCAAAATCTCGATTAAGTATGTGACCCCAATTACATTTGTTTTTACTTGTAATCTGGATCAGATTTCGATTCCGACGATAATGCATTTAAAGCAGTAGTTTTTTAAATTTTAAATTGAAAAAAGCGACTATAGGAATTGAAAAATCCAGAAATTTCGACTTTGACACTGTTTACTTGGTACTCGCTTTTTGACTTTGATTCTCATTTTTCGACTTTCACTTCCCGACTTTTCGAAATTATTTCCGATTTATTTCCGAATTTTCGAATATGACTCTTCGGATCGTTAACTTCAACTCTTCAACACCAGCTCTTCAATTTCGACCCCGATTCTGGGATACTAAAAAAAATAAATCGTTCCAAATTGAGCTTTATTATTTAATTTCGCACAGAACATACCAGACTCTAAATTAAAAAATCTCGAACATTCAAAATTGGAAAAAGATATTTTAGTGATGTTTTAAAGCTACGATTTATCGTGTGTATGTATATTTAAATATATATATATATGTATATGTACGTAATAATATGTTTATGCATATTATTATATCTTATACATATATCTAACATACTTATATTTTAAAATATTCATAATATATTTGTATTTGTATAACAGGATAACAATATTCATATATCTACATGTACATATATATTAGAGAAGGCAATAATAGTAGCAACAGCAAATAAGGGGAAAAAAAAGAAAGGGCAGCAAATTGACTATGTATGGATTGATGGGTTCATTCGTGAGGGTTGATGGGTGGAATAACATAATATTTGTTTTCATTATTTTATTTTATTTTTTCTTTTTTTATGGCTTTCTGTTATTTTTTCTTTTTATTTTATGATTTTTACCATTTTCTCGTCATACATTTTTTGACAACGTTCCTATTATAAATAAATGTACATTTGTATATTGATATAAATGCTTGTACATTTAGTATAACAGATATATTATGTATATAACTGCATATATATATGACAGCATATCTTTCTAAATAAAAAAAAAGAAAGAGAGGAAACTGAAAATAAACATTAAAAGAATGAATGAGACAAAGATATCTTAAATGTAAAAAGCAAAAAAGAGATGGAAATATAAAAATAGTTAAAAGAAAGAAAAAGAAATAGGTACAAAACAAAACAAAAAAACAGAAAAAAAACGAAAAGAAAATAAAATGAAAGGGACGAAAAATAAAGAATTGATAAAATAAATATATGCATGGCTCGTTATCAAAAAGAGAGAGCAAGAATAATAAAAAATGAAAAGAGTGAAAGAGATAGAAAGAAATTGAAATTATTTTCCTTTTTATTTTATGTTTTTTTTTTTTTACTATTTCTGTTTTGGTTCGTTTTTTTTTTTATTTACGTTAAAATTCGTGGCAAATGTTATGAGGAAAGAGGAGAATGGTGGGAGCTTTGAATGTGAAAATTTTCTCTTTAAGGATTTAAAAAGACGAAAAATACCTTAAAAATTTAATGTTTAAAAAAAAAAAAAAAATTTTATATTTTGTTTTCTTTGTATTTTCCAATATCTTCTTGCTCCTGTAAAAAATTCGGACGATGAAAATTTTTGTTTATTTTAAAGAAGTGTAAAAAGAAAATTTTTTGATTCTTTGTATAGTTTCCAAGAAGGATTTAGTTTGTCATACATAAGTACATATATGGATGTATGTATATGTGCCTATATACTGAATTTTTCTTTACCTTCTCTCCTTTCAACATAAATGTTTCAGTTTCTTTTTTTTTTTTTTGCTAAAAATATTTTCTATAAATATCAAAAGAAAAATATTTGAATTCAATAACTTAGCAACAAGTATATTTATACTTAAAAATTGAAATATACTGGTACAAAGGAAAATTAAAAGAACGTTTTGCTATTTTGTACACTTATTAGTAAAGATGAATTGAGGAAATCACACCTATAACTAGAATACATACATCTATACATTTCCACGCATAAATAGATTTTATTAAACAAATTTGTTTGTTAAGAAAATGATTTTTTAATTATTCACTTAAGATTATTTTTAAATACTAAATACTAAATCAATAAAAAATACTAAATTTGTAGCTTTAAATAAATTTCTTCACTTAATTACATACATATTTGTATTAAATATGAGGAATTCTAATAAGTGTCATTTGTTTTCTGAACCACGAACAGAAATTAATTTAAATAAGACACCACAAAGTAAAATTTAAGTTTCACTATCATTCTTAATGGTGTGGTTTTTCTATATAGATTTTTTCAAATTCTAACCGACGTTTTCTATTTTTCAAATATACAACAGGTTTCTTCTTGGCAATACACTCTCTGAGTCCGACGTCTAATAAACATCTTCTAACATTTCTCGCAGACACATCTAAATTGAAATCTTTTTTCATTTGTTGCTGAATCTTAATTGAAGTAAGAAAAGAATCTTTTTTATTTAAACGTACCATGGCTCTATCTTCATTGACCGTTGTTTTTGTTATCTAAGCTTTTTAATTTTTACACATCGCAAATAGCGTTTTGTACAAAACAACGAGATCTTTTTACCACAGTCGAAATTTTTTTAAACACACTCATAAATTAATTGGCTTTTATCTGGAGTGCAGTGTTTTCCTCTCCAAAGTTTCATGCTTTATTAATAGTTTCACAGTATTTTTAAGCAATATTTATTTATTTTTAATATTGAAGCTCTAAAATTCCAAAAACTTATTAATTGCAACATTTACTTTGAAAAATTATTAAAATAATAGCTACTTTTAAAATGTGTCTTATTTAAATGCCCGCAGTATAACTGAAGCACTATATTTAAGGTGTCTACTATATCGAAAACAAAAACTCCCATTATAATAATTGCTTTTGAAATTCTAAGTGAGGAAGGCAGTATGTTTCAAAATATTAATATTATGTAGGGTGTTTTATTTAGCTGGCCACCAGTATATATATATAATCGAAATTTGATCATTTTAATCCTATATACCAGGAAAAAAGAGCTCACATACAGCCAATGTTGCAAAAATCCTATTTTTGATAAAAATAGGATTTTTGCAACATTGGCTTTTTTGATTTTTGATAAAAATATAGTTTAGCTCCTTCATTTTTTCAACGTATGTTTAATATAAGTGAGCCTTAAATCATTGTGATAAATTTTAGTTTCTTGAAATTTAATTACATACCATATTCTTGTAATGCCTTCATTTTGCTTACCTATATTTTCAGTTTAAATCTTCCAAAAATGGAAAGTGGTTGTCTGGATTAATATTTAAGTTCTAATATTGAAAAATAGATTTGATAGTCCTGTACAATTTTATTTAATTCGCGATAAAGATCTCCCATCAAATTTGATACTGTTTAAACATCAAAAATATGATGACAAACCGTTCTAAGACAAATGTATTGTCATCAGCCCATAAACTAGTATGAGTAACTTGTATATTACAACAATCTGAACTACGAAATCTTCCATATTCAATAAAAAAGCTTGTGAAAAATTTATTAATTTTTAAAATTACTTTAAAATTACATTTTTTATTTTGTTTCCTTCTAATTAATTAATAATTTTATTGACAATTAATAAAAAATTTGTACCATTTTGTTTTTGAATTTTTTAAACAAAAGCTAAAAAGTAATTAAACAACAAAAACTTTAATAATCGAGAATTTATTTTATAGTTTTTTTTTTATCTACTAAATTTTTATTTAAAATTTTAAATTATTCTGTAATTAATTTTAAATTTTTTTTTCCTATCTTTTCAGGTGAGTTTTAAATCAATTTTTTAATGTGAATTAACTATAAGTAAGTAAAAGTCATTAAAATTTTTAATTTCTTTTATTGAAATGCATAATAAAATTGTAATTATATTCTAAATTCTATATTTTGAATAGCTCGCATTGTTTTGTGTTGTTAAACATTTTATAATCTATTAGAATAATCTCAAAATGATTTTACAAAGTATGAGATTATTTTGCCTTAACCACGGTTTTTCATCTTTAATGCTTTGTAATATTTTCTAAATGTGTATAGAGGAAATATTTTTTCTCAGTGTGTCAGAAATCAAATATTTGAAAATTTGTTCATTATATTTCATTTTTGATTTGAGGAACTGGAGTATGAACACCTAAATTTGCAATTGACTAATGAATAATCTGCATATTAGTATCGGACATCGATGAAAATAAATTTTTATATATACCAACTTACACGCATTTGTATATACCCGCAATTAGTTAAGTAGGTAAGATCAATAATCTCTGATAACCGTCGGAATGATTAGTTCTATTGGAGTACGAATGACAGTAATAACTTTCATAGTAGTGCTCAGAGACTCAGGCTCGTTCACTAAATATGATTCTGTATAATTTTATTGTTATAATTTGAATAGCTTTTGAGAGATCTGAATATTATTTGAGAGCAAGTTAAAATTGTATATGCAAATAAGTTGAATTCACACCATACGCATCAAGTTTAAATAAAATTTTGGAATTTGATACATACAACTATGTATGTATACACTTAAGTAAATCAAATGTAGACATGTCAATATCTCAGACTAATAGCGGAGTTACGTTAAACTTACATGATATGAACATTGGTAATAAAGGTAACAATTTGTCTGGATTTCAACCTTATCATCTTGTAATTTAAAAAATATTTTGAATTTTTAATGCACATAAAATAATTAGTCAGAAATTATTGTCATTAATATTTATAAATGGCGATTCTCATAAATAATATTAGCAGTCGAACAATTAAAATCTGTCTAAAAAAAAAATGTCAATATTTCAAAAATAATTAAATGGAGAAAAAAAAACTATAATTAAATAAAAAAAAAAATAACAAATTATTCAATGTAATCAAAAGAAAGAGTGAGAAAATCTTTTCAACTTTTAGTTCTGTTATTATACGACACAACATTTATATGTCATATACGACACATTTGAGACCGACATTTTTATAATAGGAACATTGCGGGTAATTATTTTTAATTTCTAGACTACCAGACTATAATATTACATTTTGATTATTTATTCTAATTTATTATTTATAAAAAAAAAGCAAGAAAATAGCAAAAAAAAAAAGTCCAACTAATTATAGACGTTTTAGTGAAGCGTAAATTTTTTTCTATAATACACAAAGCATTTTTTGTTTTTTTATTTAGCGCTTTTCGTTTTTACTTGATTTAGTGACATGAAACTTATGTTAAAATTTATATTTATATTATTTAAAGTAATTTACGTATTCATATGTACATATATATGTGTGTGTACATATAGCCTTCGAATATACGATATATGTAAATGTTATACACATTAATTTTTTTTTTTGAATTTAAACAGTAGTGGTGTTGAGTAACAGGGTGTTAGAAAAAAATTCAATCATATTTTATTAAGTACTTAATACTTGGCATATGGGTATAATTCGGCGCCGAATTACGCTTGCAGCGTTCGTGTTTTCGTGAATCACGCGGAAGTTTAGTTAGTCAGAAAAATCGCATTAAATCAAAAACTACTTCGTTTTCATGAACGGAACAAAAGAAAAAATGCAAATTGTTGCAAATCAAAATACGTATTTTTACGTGACCCGCGCTCCTACTACAGACTACAAAAAACGTAAAAATACGTTGCCCGCATGAAAAGTGTTAATTATGTTAAACAAATTTATATAATGTCGTAACTCGAAATGTCGTATTAGAAGATATCGTATCTCGAGGACTTATTGTATGTAGCCAACTGCTGGAATGAATGTGCGCCAACTATTTCTATACTACCATTCTATATATACTGGTCTAGTTAAAAGTGTTACCCTCTTAGTTGCTAGTGTCGTATGCCTTTAATGAAAGAGAACCAGTAATAATTAATTTTTTAATTATTATTTCTTTGTTTTTTTTTTCTGAGTAGAGTCACTTTTAAAATCAATTTCATCAAATATGAACCCATATGATTAAAATGCACTCGTGTGTACTTAACAAAATTATTCTATTTTCAAACTAAATTTTAATTAAACAAATAAATTTTCAGTTTATAAAGTGTTACACCCTGTAAAAATCTAAGGAAAGAAGAAAAAAAAAGCAAATAAAAGTACAAATCTTTTGCACACTATTCAAAAAGTGTCTCTTAACAACACATACACGCCACCTACTTTTGAACTAATCTAAACATTTTTTTTTTTTAAATGTAAGTTTTTTTATTGTTATTATTTTTTTTTTATTTTTTATTGTTGCTGCTATTATAAATATATTATGTACTTTGTGATTGATTGAATTAGGTCATCGGAAGAAAATTTGTCAAATGGTGTAGAGACATTTTTTATTTTTTCATTTTATTATTATTTTTTGTATATATATTTTAGTTTTTATTTTATATGTAATTGTTATTATTTTTGTAGGGCTTAAAAATACAAAATATTATACTTTTAAAAACAAGGAATATTAATGTTAATAACTTAAGGGATAAAAAAACAGGATAAGGTCGATAATAGTAACATAATAGTTTCTTTGTATAATTCAATTGGTTTCAAAGAAATTACTCTCAAACAAAAATTTTGATACCTCTCTGTTATTAACATTTAAAGTAAATGTAGTTGTCCAGAGCTTTTCAAAACTACATACATGGAAGTACAAACAGAAACAAGGCCCTCAGTCTCCGGCACAACGAGGGTGCTAAGAATCCCCGGAGGTAAAACTCAACGCAAACTAAAAATAGGTACTTGGAATGTTCGTAGCATTTATGAAAGCGGTAAACTAGCAAATACCATACAAGAAATGAAGAGACTTCACATCGATATATTAGGTGTTTGTGAAACATGGTGGCCTGATTCTGGCAAATGTAAAACAAACGGTGCAACAATGTATTATTCCGGGAACCAAAGTAGAAACCATAGAAATGGGGTTGGAATAATCGTCTCAGAGGCCGTCGAAAAATGCGTAAAAAACTTTTTGCCATACTCAGATAGAACTTTATTGCTTCAAATACACGCGAAGCCTTTGAATATAAACATCATTCAAACATATGCACCAACTGCTGATAAAACTGACGAAGACGTTGAATCATTCTACAATGAAGTCGAGGAGCTCATGAAAATGACCAAAAAACACGAGATCAACATCATTATGGGGGATTTTAATGCCAAAATAGGAAAGTCGCAAGTAGAAAAAATTGTTGGACCATTTGGTTTAGGTACCAGAAACCCAAGAGGTGATAGACTAATTCAGTTCTGTACGGAACAAGAGCTCAAAATAATGAATACTTGGTTTTGTTTACCACCTCGTCGACTTTACACATGGAAATCACCTGAAGATAACGATCGAAATGTAATCCGGAACCAGATCGACTTTATATTAATTAACCAGCGATACAGTACATGCGTATCAAAAGTTTCAACGTATCCAGGTGCCGATGTTCCTTCAGACCATAATTTACTGTTATCGCAAATCAACATAAAATTGGCAGTAATGACAAAATCAACACGCAAAAAACATTTAGACCTACAGAAACTCAAGGAAGATGAATGTAAAACCGAAGTTACTCAGGAGCTTAATAATCAAATGAAATTAAATTTCGAAGGTACCAGCTTTAATAATGTGGAAATTGATGAAGTATGGGATCGATTGAAAAGTACTATGAAAAATGTAGCTTCAACCAAACTGGGCCACACGAACAGCAGAGCAAAACAGAAATGGATGACAAGCGAGATCTTAAACTTAATGGACCAGGGACGAATGCACAAAAATAAGGACTATAGTCAATATAAGCGCCTGCAAACAGTAATTCGCTCAAAAATTAGATCTGCAAAGTCACAATGGTTGAACTCTCAATGTCAAGAAATTGAGACTTTTCAAAATCGTCACGATATATTTAATCTTCACAAGAAAATTAAAGAAACCGCTGGAGTATACCGCAAACAGACATTTTCTAATCTAGTTGACAACAATAATAATATAGTCCTAGATCAAGAACAGAAAAAACAAGTCTGGAAGGAATACATAGAAGAAGTATTCAATGATATTAGTAGAACCGATGCTCTAAGAACTTCGGAAACTGAACCCACAGGTCCTTCAATAACAACAGAGGAAATAAAAAGAGCAATTAAGTTGTCAAAAAATAATAAAGCTCCTGGACCCGATGAGCTACCCGCAGAAATTTTTAAGCTAATAGATGACGAAAACTTAGAAATTTTGAAAAACATTTTTAACAAAATTTATGATAGCGGAATATATCCAAAGGAATGGCTAAGTTCGGCATTCGTTACCTTACCTAAAAAATCAAACTCGAAAAAATGTAGTGAATATCGACTTATAAGCTTAATGAGCCACGCTTTAAAAATTTTTTTAAAAATTATTCATTCCCGTATCTACAAAAAATGTGAAAGCAGCATCAGTAACACACAATTTGGCTTCAGGGAAGGTCTCGGTACGAGAGAAGCGCTTCTTGGTCTCCAAGTATTAATTCAGAACTGCCGCGATGTTCATCGAGACATTTTTATATGCTTCATTGACTACGAAAAAGCTTTCGACTGCGTGCAACACGACAAATTAATGGAGGTTTTGAATAAAATAGATCTGGATGAAAAAGAGATTCGATGTATCAAAAACTTATACTGGAACCAAAAAGCTCAAGTTGTTACGAGAGATTTCACCACTGATGAGATAGAAATAAAAAGAGGAGTGAGGCAAGGTTGCATATTATCGCCTTTACTTTTTAACCTATACTCTGAAAAGATATTCGAAGAAGTAGCTGATAACGTAGATGTTGGTATAAAAGTAAATGGAGTAAATATTAACAATATACGATATGCAGACGATACCACCTTGATTGCCGGCAGTATTACTGAACTACAACAACTTTTAAACTCAGTAAATGACCACAGTATGCTCTTCGGTTTAAATATGAATATTTCTAAAACCAAATTCATGGTTATATCCAGGACCAACACATTTAATAATCTAGTTTTAACCGTGAATGGCCAAAATATCGAAAGAGTTTCAAGTTTTAAGTATCTGGGATGTTGGTTAAACGAAGACTGGAATTCAGATATGGAAATAAAATGCCGAATTGAATACGCGCGCAGATCTTTTATAAAGTACCAAAATATATTTTGCAATCGGGATATACATCTCCACAACCGTATTCGATTTGTAAAATGCTACGTGTGGTCAATTCTCCTCTATGGAATGGAAGCTTGGACACTAAAAATATCAACAATGAACAAGCTAGAAGCCTTCGAGATGTGGATATACCGCAAGATGTTAAAAATCCCATGGATAGATAGAGTTACAAATGAAGAGGTCTTAAGAAGAGTAAATAATGACCGAGAATTATTACTAACAATAAAACACAGAAAAGCAACATTTCTCGGTCATTTAATGCGTAACGACAAATATTTCATACTGCAGCTGATTTTGCAAGGCAAAATTGAGGGAAGAAGGCGTGTGGGAAGAAAGCAGATGTCTTGGCTCAGAAACATCAGACAATGGACTGGCATACGAACAGTAGAAGAGCTGGTACATGTTGCGCAAGACAGGGAGGCATATAGAAATGTAGTCGCAAGCATCCAGTAAGTGGATACGCAGAGGAAGAAGAAGAAGAAGAGCTTTTCACTCACATTTCATTCAGTCTGATTTCAGTATTTATGTCCATATATCTTATACTATTTTAGGTGTTACGTGACAGACAGATAGACGTACGGGCGGGCGAACGGATCGACATTACTGAATCGATTCTGAATTCAATGGTGACCAAAAACATATAGAGCGATTCTGTGTCTCAGTTGTCTACTTCTTAGCGTTACAAACTGAGTGATAAATTTATAATACTCTCAGAATATTCGTTCGTTTGGTCATATTGGGAGTATAAAATCGGGGTCACCATTATAACAGCAAGTGCAGATGTAGTTAAAACACCTTTTTAGTTGAGTTCTGTTTCAAGACTGATTTATTTCATTATTCAATACATATTCTTATAATCTATAATAGTGTATTTATGTTCTATGTACTTGTGTAAGCAATAATGTAAGCAGCCAGTGTTTCCACATCATATACCCTTCAAACATTTCGTCCAGCGAATATATGCTTTGAGGAATAGCTAATGTGTCAAACTGTGTGCCTATAGCTTAGTTTTGGATTGACGTTTTATAAAACGGAAATTGCTATCAATTTTTTAGAACCTTATATTCTTATTAAATTCCTGAAATTTTAAATTTCCTGATTTAAGTATATCCGATCTTTGATATTTATATAAAAATATGGAAATTTTTTATTTGAAATTGACTAAACGACTTACATTTTACATAAAAAATGACTGAGCAACTTTGTTTGTTTATCAGAGATTCTATTACACTAATGTCTCTTAATGAATATTAACATACGTGCAATAGATCATAATAACGAGTAAGTACCTGTGTTTAACCAAATAAAAGACATTTAGTTTGCGGGTTAGAACGTGCATACATACTTATTTATGTAAATACATATATACATAGGATAGGCTATTAACATTATTATGCACATTAATAATTTACAATATTAATAATGGTAGAAAGTAAATTAAAAAGTGAACACAATTGAAAATGGGGTTCCAAAAACAACCTGCTTTTGAAGGCAATGAATAAAAAGAAAAATTCAAATTTTATACTTCAATTCTAATGAAAAAATGAAAGGGGGGGTTTTATGACAAATAATAAACAATAAAAAAAAATGATATTGCTGAATGATTGAAATGATTGATTGATTGATTTGACATCTGGTATAATATTTGTGACACTTACAAATTTCACTCATTTATTCACTCAATTTTCTTTTCATTTTTTCAGAAAATACTTTTTTTTTTTAATTTTTTTAATAATATTTTTTTTTTTTAATTTATTAACTACGAAAAAAAAAAATGTTAATCAAATATTATGACATATTGCATACATGTGAGGTGCTTCAAAGTTACATACACGCGCATACATATACAGAGTGCTTAAATAAATTATTTTGATGGATTCAAAGACTTGTTTTTTTTTTTCATTGGTATTATATTTAAAATGGATTCGCTTTTAATAACATTTATTATCAACATAAAAGCAAAAAAAAAACAAGAAACAAAAAGAGTCATAAAAATTTGCTATTACGTACATAAATAACACCCCAAAAATAATACTGGCAAATTGTTGTTTTGAATTTGTGTTATTGATACCATCGATGATTGCCAATTAGTTTGAATTTTTCACTGAATTTTTTTTACCTTTATTGGATGGTACTTTTATATACTCCACAGAAACTAATTTAAACTCCACAGAAATACACAGGACAAAAGTCTAAATATGACATTTCAACATTACAATTTAGATATCTGCGTCAGATTATGTAAGCAGAAAAACTTTTGCTTCAAACTTTTTCTCGCTTTTATTTCAAAATTACAAGCAAACATGAAATTTTTAGTTTCGCAATTACTTCTTGATTGTAAAATCAAAAACATTTACTGCTGAACCAATTGACTGTTTGCTTACATTGCGTCATTTCAAATTCATTGCGTTAACTAAAAATTGCAATGAGTTCGTAAAAAATTACAAACTGTTTGATTGCTTAATTGTATGCGATCATACTGTTGGATGTGTGCGTGGTTGTAAATATGCAATCAAACAGTTGTTTAACTGTTCTTAAAAATTGCAATTAGTTCGTAAAAAATTACTAACTATTTGATTGCTTAATTGCATGTGATCATACAGTTGCCAGGTGTACTCGCTTGGAAATAAGCAATCCCTTTCCTTAAGGGTATTCGAGCCCTTCCTGCACTCGAATACCCTTACATTTTAAATATTCTTACATTATTATGTTAGGGGTACAATTTTTTTTTTTGTAGATTACAAATATCCACATATTCATTAAAAAAAAAAAACAAAAACTATAAAAGAGTAAAAAGTGGAAAAAAAAAATTTGCACAAAACGCGACACAAATTCCGCGACAAATTTCGCGTTTAGCTTTTTTTTTTTGCGAAAATCTTTTTTTTTTTTGTTTCTTTCTTTCCTTTTGCGTTCTTTTCATTTGTTTTGATTTTTTTTTTATATTCTATATATTTTTTTTGTTTGCATATTTTATTTTGAGACAAGAAATGCGATAAGATAATTTTATTATGGCGAATAAAATGTTTTTGATAAAAAAAAAAAACAACAAATTTAATAGAAAAATGTACAGAGTTTTTTTTTTTTTTGATAAATTTTATTTAGGGGAATATTTTGTTGTTGTTTGCGCGTACTTTGTTAAAAATTGTTAGTAAGAAAAAAATTTTTTTTTTTGATTTATTTTTAGCCTTATTTTTCATATCTAATGAATCGCTAATCATTTAAAAATTTTTTTTTTTTGGTTATTTTACAGCATTAATCTGCGTTTTAAAAATTCTAGTGAGATTTGTTTCAAATTGAAATTTTTTTCTTCTGTATAGAAATTTTTATTGAGATTTTTCAAAAATTTAGTATGGATTAGTATAATTAAAAGTAGCTGCAAGTACGAATTTTGTTTCTAATACGCAAACTAACAATTCTTGTTGATTAATCAAAATTTTCATTCGAGTAACAGATTTGTGAAACACAAACAGTCCTTTCTTATGCAATATGTACAATTGCTCCTAAGTCTCTAAACTTGAATCTCTATGTAGTCGCCCTCCATACTTGTTAATTTCAAAAATAATCTAGTTATTTCTCAATAATATTCTATTGGTATATGTACATATATTATATATTAAAATGGTTTATAGGCAAGTACTAACAAAATTTAATAAATTCTAATAACAAAACTTTAATATTTTTCAATATTTTAACTACTATTCATATATATCAAACAAATAGGTGATTAAGCAATTCAAATTATTAATTAACTATTCATGTGTATGTAGACACATACTTATGTAAAATGACACAAAATGTTGAAGGTTAAAAACCAGACAAATTTATTGTATTTATATTTGCCACGAGCTATAGTCATAAAATTCCTAAATATATGCAAACTATAAAATTAAAATTCATTTCAGTATAAGGTTAGACTAAGTTACTAACAACGTAATTATTACAAAATTTTCGAATAATATTAAAAATAGAGGGAATTCATATTTTATTTTTCATACAAAAAAAAAAAAATTATGTACAAACAAATTAAAATTATACTAGATTTAAGATAAATCTTGTCTTGAATCTTTAATAATTTTCATATTACAAATTTTTTATATATTTGTCTCACCTATGCAATAAATTACAGCCAGTAAAATATTCTTACAACACTATTTTTACTTACTGACTATTCATTTTATAATATTCACAATAGATTATTATAAACTTTACTGATCAATTACTAATCATTGACCGAAAATTACCGAAAGTTGAATGGCCGCTTTATGAATAATGGCAGCTCTCTTCGACAGAGATTAAATGTATGTACATGCATAAATAATATTTATAAAAATATGTTGAAATGATAATAGGGGTTTATAAAGAAGCACATTTTCATATATATACATAAGTGTAACGAATTTTATTATTACAATAAGGTAAAAAAATTATCGAAAATTAAGAAAATAAAATTTCAATAAATGTTTTTTTTAAAAAAAAAAAAAAAAGCCTTGTAATATTTTATCGTTTACAAAAAATTAATCAGTACTCTATGTACATACACATGTATATATTAAGCTCCATACTACAAGTATATTAAAATACGATCTTTGGAAATTTTATGGGCTCCTAGCGATATCTCGGATAGCAAAACGGCGTAGTGATAGCAAAACGACACATTTGTGCTAATTAAGGTGCGGTGAACTTGCTGTACCAATTATGTACGTCAACAAATCAATCAACCGGCAAGTGTTATGCTACAGTAATCAACAGCTGAATTGTGTGCAATTTCGAAAAATTTTTTTAGAAAACTTCTTTAACATTGACTAGATCAAATATCTAAGAATATATTGAAGTTATCATTTGTACTGCTGAATGAATTAAAATTTTGTTAGGTTCAAATTTCAATAGATTTAATTGTCTCTGGGGTCGCCCATTATCTTGTTATTTTTGCGCTTGATGTGTTTTCATTCTTTTAAGATTTTATGTAAAAATATTGAAAACAAAAAAAAGCCAAACAAGAAGAATTAAACAAATAAGCCAACTATTTTGAATTTTATTCAAACACACTAAAACGGAAAACATTATTTAACCATTTTCTGCGATCAACATGTATTTATTTTTTTCTGCTCTTTCCATTTTTTTTTTTCTGAAAATATGTACATATACTTATGTATATGTTTGTATGTATATGTTTATAAATATATGATTTTTTTTTAAAAAATCATTCATAAAAATTGGTAGCAAATCTCTTTCTATATACACAATAATTTTAAAATATTTCAACATAATTTTTTTTTTTGATTTTTACTTTAAAAATTTTCCAAGATACTTAAGTAACAATGGCAATAAGAGTATGGAGCAGAAGTAAACAGCAAGCAACAGCATAAAAATCTGTTGTCCATAATTTTCTTTAATTTTTATTATGTATGGTTTTTGTTTTTCTGTTTTAATTTTTTGTGTTTTACATTTTTCTCTTTTACATCTCAACCTCTTATGACAGCATTCAATAATAAACGTTGATTTGCTAAGTGCTTCTTTACTATACAATTTTATTTTCTACATAAATACATACATATCTACATATATATACGTTTTGATTATATATACAGCTAGGCAATAACACACAGAAGTCACAAACCTTATTCGGGGGCAAACTTAATGCCAAATTTAGCGTGAACTAAAAAAAAAAACAAAACAGAAAAAAAAAAGTATAAAAAAAGAGCAAACAAAAAAAAATTTGAAACTTGAAACCACAACACTATTATGTCCATGTAGTTCTTCTATATGTACCCACAATATAACGTTATCATCCCGTATTATAAGGTTGACAAACGCCACATAAAAATTTGTTTGATAATTATGTGTGTACATATGTATGTATGCGATTTTTTTCAATAATATTTTTTATGTTGTTTTCGTTTTTGACGTAGTAGTCTTGTTTGTGCTAAAAGAAAATATAATTGTTTACAAGTACATAAAAATAGTTAAAGAAAAATTACAAAAAATTTGGGAATCGCTGAAATGACATGACGTTTGTAATGTTGAGAGGGTATGTTGAATAACATTATAAAAATTGTATAGCAATACCAATGTTAATTAAATATTTGCAGAAAATATCATTAAAATTGTGAATTCAGTAAAAGAAAAAAAAAACATTTTGTTCTATTGTACGATCGCATCCCACTTGAGAAGCACAAGTGAATATGCGAGAGTATGTTTGGAAAGAGAGAAATGTCGTATGCAACATTAAAAAGAGTGCAGTAAAAATTAAGTACATTCTAAAAAATGAGTCGAATAGCGAAACTATTTGTGTTTTTCAAAAAAATTTTTTTATCTATGTTTCATACTTTTGAATTATTTTTACTTTTTTTTTTAATTTTTTCCAAAGTTATTCAAAATATTTATTTTTGAAACACAAAATGCCATTTTAGTAATTTACTTGTTCGGGAGCTATAAACAAAAATATCGCTTAATTTGATTTTACCACCCACCAAATTGCAATTGAAGTTTTTGTATAAGCACATAATTTTACATGTTACATTACACACAACACAATATTTTCCTATAAATATTCGATAAATTTGCATATTATTAGGCTGAAGATTTTTTTTTCATTATGTATTTAATTAACCATTGATTATAATCTTATAAAATTTTACAATATTGTAATTAAATAATATAATTATTTTCTAAGAATATAAATTTTAATTAGTAAAATGTTGTAAAAAATAATAAAAAAAATAATAATATTAATTTTTATATACTTTGTATAACAACAATATATATTTTATTTATGATGATGCTGATGTAAACGTAAAAAATTCTATCTTAAAATATTTGATTTTTATTATTCTTTTTTTTCTCATAGATGAACATTTAGTAAAAAAAAATATATATATAAGTCAATAATAATTTATTATTACCCTTAAGTAAGTAATGAAAAACCGGTATATTACGCGATAATGTAATTTCAATATAAGTACATCTTATTTTACTATTCGCCATACATTCATGTATAAACTATACAATAAAAATACTATTGTAAACGCCATTCAACAGAAAATTCATATGTATATAGAATAGTTTGTTTCTCTTTTAAATTAAAAACATAAAAAAAATCGAAATTCTTTTATTTTTCCTTTCATGTCTTAGGTATCAGCTGCAGGCATCTGTTAGTTTATTCACTCATTATATTTGAACATCAAAATAAAAAAATCTGATGTGGTCAGCACATAACCGACCGCAATGTGTATTGTCTAATTAAGTGAAAGTGTTAAAGAATATTATAAAAATGTCTGTTAAATACTTCTTTTCAATTTTTAGGACTTTAGTAAGCTTATAGTTAATATACCTAGAAAAATGTAAATTTGGCTCTTAGTAAAGCTTCACTTTGTGCTACCCGAATTCCCTGAAATGCTCGCGAATTAGTTTCGGTAACAACCAGAACTCAAATATTAAATTTCAAGAAATTCCATCAATTCGTTCCGTAGATATGGTAAAAAATGTAAAATCGGCCCGCAGATCAGTTTTCGAGCCCATTTGTTGCCATCACATAACCTACCTATTGTTTACACAATACGGTCGGTAAAAAAAAACTGCAAACATAAAAGGAAAAAAGGAATCATAAAATGAATGACCATTTGTAAACTTATTAAAAAATCTACTTTAGGATGCCTGTACATGCAGTGAAGTCTAATATTTTTAATATTGAAAGTAATTAGTAGATCCAAAAATAAAAATTAGAACTCGTGTTAGTAAATTTTACAGAAAAAAAAAATTGAATTATACTCGTATAAGTAGCTGTAGAATATGTTTATGCTTACAATTGTATAAAATAATTTAATTAATAATATCAGTAATAATCGGAAATAGTAATTTTAAAGAGTTTGAAAGAATGGCGGCACGACCTCTGTTATCGAATTATAAAACTAAAACCTATAGTTTCTGTGTTTGAAAAATTTTTGAGATCTTTTACATTATAGAAACTGCACGCGCATATTTGTTATATTGATATAATAAAAATTGACATATAATGATGAATAAAAATTGACACACAGAAGGAGGTATTGATACATAATACATAATTGCAGATGCCGCACATAATAACAAAGTTATATATATGCGCTGCCTACATAAAAATCTACTAATTAGGAATTTTGATTTTTTAACCAGAACTAAATGTTACAAACGCAATTAAAATTTTTAATGCGTACCATTCAAATGTCATTGGACCATTGGTCTCTTGCGCGCTGCTGTTAAATTACTTTACTTCGCAAATTATTCCTTTGTATGCACATGTATGCACGTATGTATGTATGTATGCACACATTATTCTCTTTTGTTTACTTTGGTGTTGATGAATTGATCTGACTGACTATAAATGTCATTGGAATTGCATTATATACATATAAGTAGATCTATGCAATTTTAACAAATTCATAAATCAATCAATGGTGATCTTTTTATATGTACATATGTAGGTTTTTTTTTATTGTTATTTTTTTGTTTTGTAACGAGATGACAGTTTGTGCTTATTTTCATTATTATTGTTTTGTTTCCCAATGTTTCTTGTTTTTATCGTCGTGTGTTAAATTTTTGTACTTTCAGTAGACCGCAATTTCAAAATTATTTTTGCTTATTTTGTAAATTTTGCAAATTTTTTTTTTTTTTTGAATTTTTGCAAGCAGGTTGAAAATATTTTTTTATTATTATTGTGTGTTTCTAATACCAAAATAAGTAAATAACCATAAACATAAGTATATATAAAAAATTAAAGTTGCACATTTTAGTTAAAATGTGTGCCCGTTTAAATTTGCTTTGTGTACGTTTTTTTTTTTATGGTACACACATAAGGTTTTATGCAACAAATATGACGCGAGATTTTTATTTTTATTTTTTGCCTATAATTTATAATTTCATTATATTTTTTCGTTTTTATATTTTTTTTATTTTACTATTTACCTTTTGTGACAAAGTTGCAATTTACATTCACAATATTCGTAAATTTTTATTACATACTTTTTTTTCACTCATTTGCTTGCTCATTTTTTTTTTGCTCATTTTCCATTTTGTTATTTTGCTGACGCTGTAATTTTTAAAATTTTTTAACACTTTTTAATATTTTAAATATATAGGAACACTACTTTAATGTTATGTTATTTATTTTGTTGTTGCATTTAATTTTTATGATCACTAAATTATGGCAAAAAGAAAAAAAAAAAAAACGAAACAAAACTAGTAAATGAATAAATTAAAAAAAATAAAGAGCAAAGCAAAAATTTTTAACCTGTGGAATATTGGACATTAACTTAACCATATATGTATGTATGTGGATGCATAAAAATTCATATGTACATGTGTATACTTCAAAGCTATAATGAGCCTTTAAAAAAAGTTTAAATTTATATAATCATTAATTTATAAGTATATAACTACATACATAACATATGAAATATTTTTGTACACATAAGCCTTTATATGTGTTCATATATGAAAATATAATAAAGTGAAAAATAAAGAGAAAAAAGGTACTCAAAAAAAAAAATTTTGCGATGGTAGCTCTGCTCAATGTGATGCCGGAGAAACGTTAAGTGAGAAAGAGTAATAAGAGAAAAAGAGCAAGTAGAAAAAATAAAGTTTCAAGAAAAAAAAAATAATGAGAAAAAATAATGAAAAGGTGTACGGCACTTTATAAAATTCAGCCGACGTTTTGACTGTTATTTTGTCTTTGTTTTTACTTTGCTTTAATTTGTTTGGTTTTTTTTATTCTGTTATATTTTTTTTCCTTTACTTACATTGAGTCCTTGTCTGAGAAAAACATATTGTAAAAACAAAAATATTAGTTTACTTTCAGATGTTCAGATAAATTTGGCGAATAAATAATTTGGCGAAAATCGAGAAAATAAAATCTAAAAATCTCACATCCCTTTCTCAAGCTTTCTTTTCAAAACAAAGCTTTTCTGTATTTAAATATTTTTTTTTTAAATGTACCTATACTGAGAAATAAATTAATTCGATAAAATTACAAATTATGTATGTATAATATCGTAAGAAATTTAATGGTAAATCGTAAAAAATTTTTATTAGTTTAAGAGGATTAATGACCTGTTGGTACCAAATAATAATTTTTAATCGCAAAGCTATTGTGATATTTTATTATAGAAAGTTACTAATAATAAGTTGATATTACTACGATATATATATTACTCGTATTGTAAACACAAACCAATTCCTATAAATTATTCATGTCTCTAATAAAACGTTTGATACTTTTACGATATTTATATCACCATCACTTGTGATGATCGATATTCAGAATAAATTCAAATACAAAATTATTATAAAATGAAAATGAAACCCATATTTTATTTTTACGATACAAAATATATTTCTGTATATACTTCATTAATTTATTAAATTTACTTGTTTTTAATTTGGTTGTAATCCAATCTACGTTCAACATAAAATAATTAAATATTCTTATAATAATAGGATTGTTATATTTCTCACCTGCTGCTGTTGCTGATATTGTTGTTTCTATTGCTGTTGGTGATATTGCAGCTATTATTGTTGCTGCTGCTGCTAATATTATTGTTATTTTTGTATATTTTTTTTTTTACATTGTAGGTGCCTGCTGGCTTGCTGATCACCATTGCAATACATATAAATTTATGTATATATAAATAAATATACACATATTAGTATAGGCAGATCAGAGCAAGTGTTGACGGCAGTTTTAACAATAATAAAAAAAACAAAAAAAAAAATATGAAAATACGGACAAAATTTTTCTGTTTTATGCTTAAGATATTCGGACTATGGGAATATGCTGCAATAAGAGGTTTCAGAAGAGTATGGAAAAGAGAAAAGTATATTGAAGACATAAAGATGAAAACTAAAAAAAAAATGTGAATAACCAACATTTTGTGAGTTATGTGAATAGTTGTATTTTTTTTTTCATGATTATTTAATGTTGTTTTTGTTGCCTTATTTTTTTTTTTTTTAAATATAAACAAAAAGTAATAATAAAACATAAAAATCAGTTTTTGATCGCAACCTGATCAGGTTTTCTGGTTTTACAACAACAACAAAAAAAAAAATAATAAAAATGCAAGGAGAAAAAAAATGCATTCACTTACCTGTCGCACACGCGTATGTGAGTGTGTTTTTGATTTTTGTTCTTTTTTTTTTTTTGGTATTTTTTAATACTTACAATGTTCATACAATTCAGCATCATTATAAACTCAACACTGTACTATTTATGTATTTTTACATCAGCTTAGCTCATAACAACAAAAATATTCATTTAAATGGCAACAGCAGCAGCAACAACAACAGCAATAAATACGATAAAAAAAATAATAAAACAAAAAAACATATGAAAAAATGAAATAAGAAAAAACAATGTGTATAGGAGAAAGGGACAAAAAGTTAAAAACCTGTTTTGTTTTATGACGACATCAAAATTATTTGATAAAGCTGCACAATCTTGTTTCTTATACTTACTTTTTATACCCTGCATCTTCGTGAAGGAGTTGGCTGCGGTATGGACATGAATATATATTCTTGATCAGCATGAAATTTTGCATTTACTTAGCTATGTCCGTCCGTCTGCCGATCCGTCCGTCTGTCCGTAGGTTCGTCCGTCTTTTCACCTGTCTGTCCGTCGATCCGTCCGCTCGTCTGTTTATCCGATCGCACCATAACTCAAAAACGAATAATCAAATCGACACCAAACTTTAACAAGTTCTTCCTTTTCTGCCAATTATTGGACCAATTCGGACAACGATTTCGGGTAGCTTCCATACAACGCAAATAGGTTTTTTTTTTTTTAAATATTTCAAAAACTAATTAAGATATTAATATCGAATTTGTAGTAGGGGTGTGTCCAATTACATTCTACATATTATATTCTGAAAATTTTAATGGAATGACTAGACTGGTTCGGGTAACTGTCATACAACTTTATAAGTTAATTTTAAATATTTGGAAAAATAATCAAGCCAAATTCATGAAACTTGGCAGTCGTGTGCCCAGTTATAGGTCACACAAAGTTTCTGTAGAATAGTTTCAGAGGTTCGAATAATTATTATACAACAACGAAATATGCAGGGTATAATTTAATCGATTTATTCCGACTGAAACGTTTTTACTTGTTTTTATATTAAAATCGAACTGGACTCGAATTCGGTGGACACAAAAACTTGTGAAACAATATTCATAGAGATGGGATTTTTTTTCTTTGTTTTTTTTTCTTCTAGTTTTTTTTTGGTTTTTTTTTCTTCAGTTTATTGTTTTATTCTGCCTATATGCATGGTGAATTGTGTAAGCTTAGGTTAAGCTGAGTTGTTCAATTCAGTTTTTATCTTTGAAAAATCTCTAAGGAATTTTGTGTGGTAACTGGTTCAGGACGGGTTTTTTTTCTCTTTTTTATCTTATTTGTTTTTTTTTCGCAAAAAAAAATTTTTTTTTCTTTTTTGCATTTTTGTTTTTCTTTGCAAAATTTTTAATGTTATTATTTCTGTTTAAAAACTTCATATTTGCAAAATAAAGGAGCTGATTAAAAACATACTTACATATGTGCATATTATGTGTACATACATATAATACACAGAGAAAAATAAAATAAAAATTTAAAAAATAAAGTGAAAAAAAAAAAATACCGGAGAACAAAATGTTGCTGTTGCCACCACGTGCATTTCAGATTAAAATTTAAATATTTAAAAGATTTTATTTTATTTTTTTTTTTATTTTTTTTGCTTTTTATTATAGTAAACATTGAGTAATTAATTTAAGAAATAAATCCTTAAATATAAAATGATGATACTCTTTATGATGATAAATATAATACTGATATTGATAATTATTATGATGGTCACGATGATGAAAATGAATGCATATGTATATATTGATATACATATATATATGTGTCGGAACAAGTTACAGAACTGCTGATGCAAAGGTACTTATAATAAATATATTATATAGGAATATTAAAAACGAAATGATAGAAAAGTTAAATAATGTTGATAAATAAAATTTAATTATGTATGGACACATATGTGTACATTATATATATATATGTATGTTGGTATATGCACAATTTTTTTTTTAATTCTTTATTATCATTGTGATGTATCGGTTAATGTATTACAAATTGTTAAAGTGTTATATAAAAAACAAAAAAACAATAGAAGCAAAAAATAATAAGAAGAAAAAATTACAAAATAAGAAGTGTAAAGGGAGAAGAACAAGAAGAAGAAGAGGAGAAGATTCTATTCCTAATTAAAGGTTAATTAAATATGAAAATTTAATTACATGATGAAGAAAGTGCAATGTGCGATAAACATGTGCATCATATGATAATTATTATTCATTCCAATTAGAATTAGAAATAGAATTAGAATTAGAATTACATAATAGATAAACAGATGATTAGGATTTATTCTGTAATAATGTGCAAAATGTATAGGGTCTGATATGCGTTTAAAATGTAATTATTTTATACAATATGTTACGTAATTCTGCAATTTCATTTGTATACTCGTATTTTGTATGTAATCCTTAATTTTAATAATAATTTTAAAATTTTTTAAAATGATTTCATTAAATTCTTAAAAATTAGACTATTACGTATAATATCTTTTGATAAATTGAATTTGTAAATCAAAATTTAAAATTTGTATAAAATTTTGGGATTAAGAAATAATATTGAATTAGAATTGGTTACAGTTACAAATCATATAGCTTTTATTTCATAATTAAAATTCTCGTTATTATTCTTTTATTTCTTAATTAGAAATCTCATTATTAAATTTGTAATTAAAAATCGATTAAATTTGTGAACTATGTACTTTAATTTTGTTTAAATTTAATCACAATACAGCAATTTTTTTTTATTATTTATATTTTCGAGTTTTAATTTAATACTTTAGTATTAGGTCTCAAACAGTATACAATACCTTATAAATTGTTAAAAAAAAAATTGCACTAACTATTGTGAATTTGATTAAAATTGAATTATCATTGAAAAGTAAATAAAAATATTAAAATTCTTTATATTTTATTAAATAAGATTGAATTCTTTATAGTTATTAATTAAATTTAAAATTTTCTTCAATAACTTTACGAAGTAAACATAAAATATTCAATTAATATTAAATTAATATTCACGGTAAATAACTTGTCAAAGGGAGAGAGAGGGAGTGAGAGAAACAAAAAAGAATTTATTAATTTAATTACATTAAATTTATTAAATTTCTTTAAATTAAACACAAATCCTTTTTATAATAATTGAAGAATTGCATGCTCACACCATTAACTTTCAAAAAGGAATTGAAAGTTTAATAAATTCAATAAACTTTAATGGGGAATTTTCATATGTATATGTATATAGAGTAATTTTACCATAAATATATTATAATGCTCATATATGTATACATACGCGTTACACATATGTATACATGTTACGCTTTTAATAATATTAATGTCATGGAATTTTCCATAACCATAATATTTAAATTACTTTAAGAATAAGAAACATTAATTTGTATAAGTATAAAAAAAATTTAATATTTCCGATAATATTCAAATTAAAGAAGTAAAAAATTTGACTCTTTTTTGGGCTGGACAAGTTTCATAAATTTTTGAAGTTAGCAATAATTCAATGAGTTTTTTTTTAATAACACAAATTGATTTAAGAACAAAAAAAAAAAAATTTCAAAAAAAAAACACAAAAATTCTGAATTTGTCGAATTCTATCTGGAAAGCGATACCACAAATTAATTTGATTGTAAGACCGAAAATATTAGTTTCCCAATGGTTACTCTATGCCGCATGTTTCCGAAGTTATGAGTATTTATTTATATGCAGGAACAATGTGGTACCTTTTTTTCAACAGGCTGCAGCTTCAAAACGAGTATATCTACACCCCACCGACCCACACAATTTTTTACTGAAACTTGATCAAAGAATCATCCCTGAAATTATTTGTCACCTTATGCGCAACACTCTATATAAAAATGCTTAAATTAAAATTTATTTCTCCAAACACACCGAATATACTTATGTTATCGTAATTTTATTCACATTTCTTAATTAAAATTAAATGTTATTAAATTGCAATTGAAAAATTTTATTCAAATAGTATTCGAATTAAGTAATCTTAATCGGTTTCTGAAGAAATCGAACAATTCGGATAAGAATGTTGTGAATAATTTTGGGACTTATGTTAATGGAAATTATATAAGTATTTAAAAAGAAAAATTCAATAATCTCTTTATAAAATTCAAAAATTCTATTATATTTATAAAAATTCTTATAAAAGTTGGTCAATCGAAAGTATAATGTTTGCTTCTATATGTTCTATACGAACTCTATATGATTTATAAATTATTGTGTTTAATTAAAATTAATATACATTCTATGGTCACTTTACTATGAAAGGATATAATTTAGGATCTAGTTATTTTTGTTATACGAACACCATTAAGATATTACAAAAAAAAAATTTTTTTTTTCTCTTTAAACATTTATCTTAGCTTTTCATCTGACACATTTTATCTATTACACATATCAAAACCAAAAAACCTATTATTTCTCTTTAAAAAAATGAAAACCAAAATAAAAATATAAGAAAAATGAGAGAAAAAACAAAAAGCAAAATTTAAATATAAAAGCGACAAAAAATAAATATAAGCAAACATTTCAGAAAGAAAGGGTATGGGTAGCAATCGTCTTCATCATCATCATCATCATCATCATCTCATTATCCGTCAACACATTAATTCAAAATAATACAAAAAAAAATTCCAGAAAACTTAAATGAAGAAAAAAAATTAAATTTTTTTTTTGTATTCTTTACGGCCCCATAAGTAAACATTCCCCAAAAAGTTAAAGTCAAATGTTAGTGTGCGATTTAAGTTTTGTTTACAAAAAGCATAACAATTGTCATGTAAACAGGATAAGAAAAACTAAAAAAAAAGGAGGGAATTCTCTTCCTTTTTTTCCTTACGTTTTTCTTATTTTTCTTATTTTTCCTTTAAATATTATTTTTTCCATATGTATACACAAATATACCCTTTTTCATTTAAAAATTTTTAAATGCGTTCTATATACCCTCACCCTCATATATACGTGTATTTATGTATACATTTTTGAAAATATATGTATGTATTTTGTGTGCATACATGCATGCATAATGTTTTTTTTTCTTCTACATATATGTGAATAATTTTTATTGTTTTTATTAAAAGTTTTCCCTTAACTTTATTATGGAATTGCCAGATGTTTAAATTTTAATATAATTTGTATGGTAAAATAGTGCAAATTTTAGAGTGGAATATACAAAAAAAAATTACGAGTAATTATAACATTATTGACATTATTGACATAAGCTAATTTGACATTATTGACATATTTAAGGGTGGAACTAACGAATGCTCTTGCACTTTAATATTTTAGATCTATTTCAATTTACTCAAATAAAAAAATTTTTGAAATTTCTTAAAGAAACTATGTCCAAAAAACTGAACTATTGCTAAATTTCTCGAATTTTATTTTATACCCATTTCCTTGTTGTCAAATTTCCGTCGAATTTGTGTCGAATTCAAAATAAGTGAGCAATCAGACTATATTCCTTATTCAAGGGTTACTCTCGCTAATATTTAATTAATAATCGGGTTTCTTGCTAATCATTATATTTTTAATATTTTTCCAAATTTATCCAAAGTAATATATTAATTTGCATATTTTGGGGCGTCTTAATTTTTTTTTCTAGCTATTGTTTATTGTATGTAGTTTCATTTAAAGCTTAGAGTTCGTTAGTATTAAAAATTAATGACTTTAATTCATTGCGAATTCAGAAAAATTATCAATTACAAAAGTAAGTTATTTTAACATAAGTATTTTTAGCTGTATGGGTAATACTTCTCATTTGCTTATATAATACATGAAATTTGTAATTATTTATATTTTACTTTAATTTTTACATAATGTATGCATCTATATACAATGATTATGCCTATATATATATATATTAAATTTTCACTTATATCACATATTTAACTTTTGTTCGAAATTTAAGATTTCTCCTACATACTTCCTTTATATAGTATGTTGACTTCTTATTTATAAATACGTACATACACGCAAATATACATATATATACTATATATGAAAAATGAAAATAAGAAAATATTAATTTTAAAATTTCAAAAATATATGTATAGAAAGAAAAAAAGAAAACAGAAAAAGTCCAAAATTATTTAATTTTTATTTTCCTGCAAAAAAAAAAACTTAAAAAATTCGGCAAAACTTAAAAAAAAAACTATATGGTATGTTTGTGTTTACATTTACCATAAAAACTGTGGCAATAAGACAACACTGTTCAAGTCAACTTAACTCAAAATTTGAAAGCTGTAACATTTCAATTCTCTGTATTCGAACAATTATTTTAAATTTTAATTCAATTTCAGCTATTATATAGGGTATAACAAAAATAAAATGAGAAAAAAGGATTTAAAAAATTTTATTAAATATCAAGTATTATTTGCAATTCTATTCTTTAGAAACAACTGATTGTAATCAGGTCAATTTTATAATAAAATGTACTCCTACCTACCCTGTCAAATATCATACTGGAATTCTAAAATTTTATTTGCTTACAAAAAGAGAAGACAAATTACATTTTAACCCAAATTACTTAAATGGAATTAAAATTAATTATATGGAAATAATTGCCTGACTCCGAGCAGAGTTTTCTAAAATATACAATAATAAGTTAACCATTGAGTAGAAAAAAACCATTGTAACATTTTATATTCAAATTTTATTTTCATTCTATAAAAAGTTAAAAATTTGAATTGCAACAGAATAGTTTTCAATTTGTAAAGTGTTATACAATGTACATTTTTAATATGCATATTATTGCCTTATATGAACATTTATATATATGTATACCACATATAAGCACCATATCTAAAATAAATATTAATATATACTTACTATTTTATACATATATGTACATAAAATAAATAAAGCATACATAAAAAGAAAGAGAAAAACAAATAAAAAAATTTTGTTGGAAAAAAAAGAGAGGTGGAAAATATGTGCATATATATGGGTGTAAATATATATATATGTAAATAGAGATTTCAATGTGATAACAATTTACATATAAAATGTTACATAAACATTTAATAACGGTACATTTACATCAAGTGAAATTGGGAACATATACATACGTACATATGTATGTACTTATACAATTTTAGATATATATTATAATTCATTATATACTCATATATTTATAGATTTAAATGCGTATTAAAATATATTTAGATATATATATATATATATATATATATATATATAAATATACATATATATGTAAAATACAGTTATTTTCTAATAATGGTTACAGAAATAAAAAAAAAAAACAAAAACAAATAAAAAATTAATACAAAATTCACAATGTGAACGTGCGCTTGTCAATATAACATTATAACTACCTATAATAACGGTTTGTTTGCATAACCAATTTTCTTTTTTTTTTTTTTTTTCATTTTTCGTTTTTATTTTTTGTTTATTTTACTTTTATTTCGTTTTTCACAATTTTTTTTTTTTTTTTGTTTTTACTATGTAGTTTTTCCCTCTTTCATATTTTAAGCATTATATATTTACATACATATTAATGTTGTTTGTATATATAACAATAACTGGTTTATATACCCATGCATATGTATGTATTTAAAATTATATAATGAAATGTATATGTATTTGTGAGCATTTAATCCTTATACGTGTAAATATATATAAATGCATATAACATAAATGAAAATATGGA
Source organism: Condylostylus longicornis (assembly GCF_029603195.1). Classification (NCBI taxonomy): domain Eukaryota; kingdom Metazoa; phylum Arthropoda; class Insecta; order Diptera; family Dolichopodidae; genus Condylostylus; species Condylostylus longicornis. The sequence goes on from NW_026577989.1 coordinate 539,330, forward strand.
AATATTTAAGTATTGTCTTAGATACATAATAAATTTTCTGGAAAATATGAATTAAAAATCGAAAAATAAGAAAAAGAAAAACAATAACAAAAAAAAAAATTGTGGAAAACTTAAATCAGAAGTTGAGAATTTTCGGAGGATTTTTGTACTTTTATGACGAATGTAATTTTATTTAAATAAAATTCCTAGTTTAGGTGGAACGAAATATATAGAGATGAGAAAGGGCTATATAACAGAAAAAAAAAAATAGTAAAAAAAAAAATGAGAAAACCGGGTATTAATGTTGTGTGTATGCTTTGTGATATGCGGTTTATTTTATGTTTGTGTAATTGTTGCGGTTATAGAGAGCTTAATTGTGAAGCTTTTTTTTTTATTCCAGTTCAGAAATTTTTGTTTATTTTTTTTTTTTTGTTCTTTTGTTTTAATGCTTTTATATTTTGTGTATCTACATAGTTAGAGTATGTATTCAGATACAAATCCGACATGCAGATATATGTATGTATATGAATTATAACGTATATAAAATATATATATGTATGTGCATTAGTATAAACATATTTTATGTATAAATAGCTTTTCATTTTTTTCTTGTTTTCTTGTTTTTTTTTGTATAAAGATAAAAATGTTGAATGTTTTTGGTACTCGTATATATATATATATGTAAATATTTAATATATGCAATTATATATATAATTTAGTTTAATATAGAGATTTTATATTTTTGGATCTATTTAGGAATATTTATAGGTTTTAGTTTTTTCTTTTTTGTGTGTATATTTTAATATTTAAAGTATATTAAAGCTTTTAATATTTTAAGATTTTTTACAATTTTTTAATGTTTTAACTGCGTTTTTCGTGAATTTTGAAAATTTTGCTTATTTTTGATATTGGTAATACCATTCTTTCCTATAATATTGTAAAAATTTTTTAAGATATTTAAAAAAAAAATTGCCTACTTATAGGCGAAGAAATTAATTTTCCCGAGAAAATTTTTATTTGATACAGGAATTTATGGATATATTTTTTTATTTTTTTTTTAACAGAGATTTATTTGGGTCCAACTTTAGTATATGTATGTATGCTCTGACGAATCAAGAACTGTTTTGCTATTGAAGTGTTGATTTCATACATAAATTGTCTAGGTAGATTCAACCAGGGTACATTACATTGGATGCCCAATATATTTGGTGTTAGAAAAAAGGGTCGATGACGTACATACGGGGCCGGAATCCTTTTTTGAACGTAGACAACAAATGGTCTAGGACAAAAATTGATTTAAAAAAATTTTAAAACAATTACTGTAAAACTGCTTCACGAATTATTTATACATATTCAAAGACGATTTTACAGTAATACGATGGTTAAATAAAATTGGAGCTTAAGCCCTGTGATCAGAGTTCACATATTAAATTACCAATAATTACCAATTTCTATATTCAGGCTACATCAGGTTACATTAAATGTCAATTTTAATTAAATTTAAACTTTAAAACTCCTAAATTTATGCAAAATTGAGTAAAATTATTTAATATGGAATAATTTTTAAATTTTCCTAAATTATTGTTTTTTTTTTTAATTCCATATAAATAATCTCGAGTTAATCATGTACAAATCTTTTACTAAATTTATTTTCGTCTCTTTCGAAATTTATTGTTACGTACGCCTCTCTCGTTTGTTTTCGTTTTTTGTATTTAACCTGAAAAACTCACTTTTATGTTAGAGATGAACCATTACCCAATTACTGTGTAAATCTTTCTCAGTTTAATTTACTTTTAAATGTTTTATAAATTTTTCAGTGATTTACTTTTTTCTGTTATATTTTTTTTATCTTAACACGTGCACGTCCGATAAAAATTTCAAAAAAAAAAAAAAAATATATGTAAAAAAATTTTCTTTTTTTCTTCGTTTTTAAACACGTAATAAATTATATGACAATTTAATATTATTTGTCTCTTTCTCTCTTAATGTTTTAGAAATGTTTAAAATATATAATTATATTCATGTTATATTATGTTTGTATGTGTAAAATAATATGCTTATATTTTTTATAAGTGCATATGAACTTATAAATTATGTGATTTTTTTTTTATAAATAAATAAATAAATATATCAATGTAGTTAAATATATATATATATGTGTGCCGAATATAATTTTACGGGTAATTAACTAAAGTATTTCAATGAAAATTTTCTTTTATATATAAGTATATATATAATGAAAATATATAATATAACAATTAACAAATAGATAATATAATATACATATAATGCATTGAATATAAATAATCAATTATATAAATACATAATATGTACATACACAACTAAAAGGTATATTTACTTAGAATATGTATATTTAATAAATAAAACCGGATGTTTCGGCTAAAAATATTTATGTATATAGAGAATTTAATCTCGAATATAAAGAGCATATGTATTGGAATAATTTTATTTTCGGCGACGAAAATAGATAGAAATAATGTTGTGTAAAATAGCAAATTTTCTTAAAACAACATACTTTTAAATTTTATTGCATACTTTTAGGGGAATAAGAAATATTAAAATAATATAATTATATGCTTACAATAATAAAATTATATGCTGAATTCGGTCAGTTTATGTATATAGAACTGACATTGTATTTTATGTCACGTCATTGTACGCCACTTTCCTGTTCTGATTCAAATTTTAGTCAGAAGGTTATAGTTGAAGACTTTTCATATGTTGATTGGAATAATTTTGGTACTGATCATAAAATTATAACTACTTTATATTAATATAATTTATTGTTTTTTATAGAAATAAACTATTAATCATATTTTGTGTATGAGGAGGCCGGAGATGAGGGTTAATCATAATTTCTATGACACACTCCGTATATTTATCTATTATGCAGAAAATTAATTTATGTGTGTATATATGAAGAGAAGATATTATAAAATATTAAAGAGACAAACAGTTTTTGATTATATTCCAGCAGGTGTGAAGATTTCACACAAAAATTTTCTAAAAAGAGAAAAAAGGAAAAAAGCAAACAAATACAGAAAACTATGAGAGAAAAAAAAAATAAAATATTTTTTTTTTCAATTTAATTTGAAAGCTTTTTTTATTCTTATTAATTTTTATTATAAAATTTATATATGTATAATCGATTAATTTATTTATTTACATATACATACATAGGAATTATTATGTATTTGTATTCGAACGTAATTCCTATGTATACTAATGTCCTATGTGAAAAAATCTAGGAACTAATACTTATTCAAAGCAATTACCATATGATAACTATATATATATGTATATATATATATATAATAGGATAACTACTACCTTTAGCTCTTATTGCAATAAAATATTTTTGTATTTTTTTATATATATATATATATATATATATATATATATATATATATATATATTATAATATTTCATTAATAGTTCATTTAAATATTAACGATATTTATAATTGTGTGGGATATTTTATGTACAGGTATAAAATATAAATAAAATGTAATTATTTATGTAAAAAAATTTTATATACATACACATAAGTAGGTACAAGGAAATGTTTAAATAAAATTTAATTACAGAGTGATTAAGGTATTCAGAACAAAAATAAAAAATTCAAATTTAATTTTTGTTATAATTTCATTTTGATTTGTTTTTCTGTTCTTCTTATGAAGAGCACAATAAATTAAGTTTTCATAGAAAAATTTAATTTTATATATTAAAACATTTTGATATTTTCCTAAATTATTTTTTTAAATTCGGAATTCATGATAAAATATTTATGTGTAAAAATTTTGATTCTAGGGGTTTGGTTATCAAAATCAATTTTCAATAAATTTTGGAACTGGCATTTAAAATTAAATTTTGAATAACAAAGAAAATCTCATATCGAATTTTAAATTTTAAAATTGAAATAAACTGGGCTTAGTAAGCCAAATTTTGGCAAAACAAAATGTTTAAGAAAATTAAAATGTTTAAACTCAATATTAAATGAAATTTTTATATAAAAATTATTGCACGAAAAGTTAAGACTTCCTTCTTAAAGTGCAACCTATAGAGTGACCAAAAGTGTGACTTTCATAAATCATAAATTAATTGTCTACCAATATAAATTTATATAATTTAATTTATTATTGCCATTTAATTCATGCCATTTACTCAGAATTAGCACGTATTTTTTAATTTATCTTAACAATATTTTTATTGAAAAATTCAGTCAAGTGCACAATGGAATCCTTCCTTGTTCCTTATTTTTTATTCTTTTATTTTCAATTTATTTTCTTTTTTAATTTTGCTCCCTTTATTCCTTGTTGTATTTATAAAGAAAAAAAAAATGAAAATTAAATAAAATAAATGTAAAAACATTTAATCATTTGATACGGCACTTTTTAACTCTATTTTAACAAACTTAGGTCAGTTTTTCTTGTTTTTTTTTTTTTTTTATTATCAGTATGCTTCAAAACAAGAAAAATCAGGGAAAAACTTATGGTTGTTTAAATTTCTTATTATATATAAGCAATTCAAACGAGATCTCATTAAATTTATAAAATATTGCTTTTTATTGTGCTTTGTATGAAAAGAAAAATTTAAACACGAAAGAAAAGAAAAATTTAACCCTGAAAATTCACATTTACGCTTACGATGAGCGTGTTATGCTCTTCTCATTCTTTTTCCTCCTTCATTTTTTTTTGGTACTCTTATTCCTTTGGTAAATCCCCCATTAATGATAGGGTTTTTTTTTCTCTTTATTCTTTCGGATTTTTGATTTTGCTTTTTTTTTTATAGTTTTTTCTTACGTTGCGGATTTTCTATATTTTTTTTCGTTTTTTTTTTTTTTATTTTTATTATTGAACTTGTGAAAATACATAAAGATTAAAATGACAGAACAGTGAGAATAACTTTGATTTATGCTGTAATATTTCACATTTGGTCATGTAGGTATAGGCTATATATTAAGGTATACGGTATAAGATGAATTAAATAAAGCGTAAAGAGTGTATGTATATATAATAATAATAAATAAATTTATCAATGTAAAATATATGAGTACACACGTGAGTACATGTTAGAATACATGAAGAAGTACTTACATATAAATTTATACATGTTTTCTATATGATCTACATATATCCTTTTTTTTTGTTCTTGAACATTTTTATGATTATTTTGTAGTATCTACTTCTTTGTTAGCAAAGAAAGCGAAAAAGAAAAAAAGAAAACCAAAGAAACGAGCAAAAAATAGAGAAAAAAGTTTTAAAGGAACAAAAAAAAATTTTTTTTTCTGTTTATTCGTCATCTCCCTCTTTCTCTTTCTCTCTCTTCCCCTCTTTCTTTCTCTTTCTTTCAATCATATACAAACAAATTTTATATATATCGTTTTCTCTCTTTTTGGCATTCATTATCAAGGATAAAGAGTATCGAAACAATAAAAAATCTTTTTTTTTTTAAAAAAAAGGAAAAACAAAAAAAGAACAGAGAAAGCAAAGTTATAAAACAAAAAAACTTTTCAATATTTTTATAAACTAGGTGAAAGCTTTTATTTTTCCCAATGTGATGATGAAATTTCGTAAGAGAAATGGTAGTTTAAAAGAGGTGGTACACTGGTTACCGTGTAATGAAGTAGGAGAGCATAACAGACAATAAGAGAGAATAAGAGAGAAAGAAAGGAAAGGAATATGTATAGTGTTGTGTGAAAGTTTGAAAAGTTTCTATTTTTTTTTTTCCTTTTTTTCTTTCAAATTATCCTGAAAAGAAAAACGAGCAAAAATTTCGGAATTTTTTTTTGATTTTTTAAATTTATTTATATAATATGTATTAGTATATATAAACATACATAGATACAAAATATGCATATTTTCCATTTATGTTTTCATGTAAATTAACCCTTGACTGGTGTTTTAGAAAAATAAAAAAATCAAATGCTTTGTGTGAATTTCTTTGTTAAAATTATTTTAATATATAGTCACAAATATTAAAATTAGAACTAATTTAAAATAATACGAGTTACTTAGTAACTCGTATTATTTTAAATTAGTTCTAATTTAAATGAGATATTTAGTGAAAAGGCGTCCGTATACCTTACTAAAGTTACTATCAACTAATTTTTTGAATATTCTAGATTTTTAATAATTTTCGAAAAAAAAAACCAAGTACTTTAAACTATCAATTAATTTGAAATCGAATTAAATTTTATTAAATTTAATTTATCGAAATCCAATTAAAAATTGATCGAATATCGAAAACTATCAGAGGAAATTGTATAATGTAAATTGAATTATAAAGGGGCCCATAACAAACATTAAACATTACAGTTAAGGGTTAAAAAAATTATTTTTCTCTATGTAAATGAAACAAAATTTTTATTTTCATAGAATTTCATATTTGGTACATATACTATACACACATATATATATATACATATAATTATAAAAGGCATGTATGTGAAAAGCCGGAAGAAAAGAAAGAAAAGTTTTGTTTTCCCAATTTTGTTTTTTTCCCCCCTAATTTTTATAATGAAATAAAAAAAAAATTTCTTGTGATTTTATTATATAACGGTGTGATGGTGTGTAGTGTGTTTATAGAGAAAATATTTAAAATAAAATTTATGTGCTTATGTTTGTATGTATAATATATTATATTAGGTGTTAGTAGTTGTGTGATATGAAATACACTTATGTATAATTAAAACTTTTTTATTTTTTATTTAATATGTTTCTTTTGTTTTTGTTTTTTTTTTTTTATACCTACAAAGTTATTTTTATTCTTTTGTATTCCCTAAAGCATGTTGCACCAATATTATCACGTGTTAAAAACTGGTTAACAGTTGGATCCTATGTGTATAAATATATAATATATATATTAATATAAGTATATAATATAATATTATCCAATATATATATATATATATATAAATATTGGATATATATACATATATATACATATTGGATATATATATATTGAATATATATATATATATATATATATATATATATATATATATATATTTTGAATATATACTGGATATATATGTATATATATATTTATATATATTGGATATGTAATTTTTTTTATTGTTATCTGGTTTTGTTGTTGTTTTTTTTTTGAGTTAATATTCTTGTTAAAAAGTTTATGTTTTATTTTTTATTTTTATTATTTTTTTTTTAAATATTTAATGCATAGGGAATAGAAGTCGATTAAAGTTTTTTTTTTATTTTGTTATTTATTTGATTTGAGAAAAGAAAAATTCATAATTCTTACACTGTTTTGTTTGTTAAAAAGCAGAAGAATAACGTAAAAAAAAAGAGAATTAAATAAATAATTTGATTATAATTCTAAAAATTTATGATTTTGTGGTTTTTTTTTTTTTTTTTGAATAATAAGAAATGATTTGAAGTGAAAAGGAATGCACGTATATTGAAATGTAAAAAAAGAGTGCATAAAAAATTTTTTCTTGTTTCATAAATATTTTGAATATTTCTATAATAGTTGAACAATTTCGGCATGATTTCAATTCGTTTTACAAAAATTTTAAATACAAAATTAAAATTTCGTAAAAATAATTAAATTAAATGTGCGTACTTAAAGAGAAAGTAATATTAAGAATAAAATTCCCATTTATAATCTACTCTCTTCTATATCTTTTATTTAACAATCGTATTTCGCATTTCACATAGATTTGATTTAACCGCTTGGAAGAGTTCGGAAGAGTTGCACAGAAATTTGTATCCATGAATGAATTTTATTCTAGTAGATCGAAATGAATTTGAATATTTTTGATTGCAACTAAAATTTCAAAAAAATTCAAAAAAAATGTGCTCTTTTACAAACCTTTGGGTCTCATTAATTTTTTTAAATGCTTATGTTTTTTTTTTTACTTTATATGAAGGCATTCTTCTTAAAGTGGTAATTCAATATTTTAAGAAAACTTATTCTTAAAGTATTAGATATATCATTGAATATTAAAAATTGCATAGTTTTAGGCTGTTTTGTTATTTGAGTTTTTATACATATTAAGTGTGTATATGTACTAAAATTTTTTTTATTATTATGCGATTATGTGTTGGTTTTAGTTTTTTACACAAATTTTTGCTATACAAGTATTCATATACAATACAATAAATTATTTTTGTAATACTCGTAATTTACAAAAAAAAATTTCAAATTTTTATAAAATTTACTACACAATTCAATAATATGACATTGTTCTAGCTCTAGATTTGCGACAAAAAAAAGGTTATATTGCTTAGCTTTATTTTAATATCCATAACAAATACAATATTATTTATATGCCAAATTTCTTAGAAAAATGTTATGATTAATTTTAATTGGAAATCAATATATTTGGAAATAAAAGAGTTATTCGGATTGTCATAATGTACAATAATGTCCTTAAAAGAGCTTAAAATAAATTAAATTGCACGTCCATACATGAGTACAAATGTAGGTATTTTTCGCATATTCAAGAAATTCTCAAATTTCTATAAAAAAATTAAATATTATAATGAAACATAAATCCATTTCTTTGTATAACATTTCCCTTTGATTTTCAAAATATTCCAAAAATAATTTAATATTTTTACACACATAATATTCATATTAAACTAAATGTGATGCAAACAAAATTTTTGAAAATTTTCAATATTATATTTAATTTTATTTAATTTTATTTCTATATTCATTATTATAAGGATATTGACCTTATAGAGACGATCCTTTTAATATACCTAGATTATATAAATATTATTAATAATAAAAAAAATTAAGTATCAAATTTTAACCCTTATGTGCATTAAATAAATTCTAGTATACAAATATATATTTATGTATGAATATAAATTTACATTTAATTTTATAATATTGTATAACATATTCCAGGTTTAAAGGATATTATATTTCTTTCAGTTAATATTTTCAATATAACAAAATTTTATTATTAAAATTTTTATTTCATTTTCTATATTTTTTGGTTTTTAAACCTAATCTGACAAATATTCTCTCTAAATTATTTAATAATTTAAATATTTTATTAAAAAAAGGAATATAATTTTCATTTTTATTTATTTATTTAATTTTTATATTTAAAATATATTTAATATACAATGATATAGTTACCAAATTCAAAAATAAAAAAAGGTTTCTGTATTATCAATATTCTCTTGACTATAATCATGCTGACTTCTAAAATTTATTTTTTTTTTGTTCGGAATACCATACATACTTATATATAGAAATCCTAATAGTTTCGATTATTGCAAGGATTTCAGTCTTTTTCGTATATTTTCGTATATTTATTATTTTTTTATTTTTTCATTTAATACCAATGAAATACGATCCAAAACAAAAGGGGGCTTTAAATATATTTAACAAAAAACAAAAAAAAAAAAATATGTAGCTATATATGAATAATTTTAATATCCCTATTTATATATTTTTAGTTATACATAGAAATATAGGTGTATGTATACAAATGTTTATATGCAATGATTATTCAACAAAAATTTTATATTATATACTCAGATATCTATATATATATTGAATGTATGTATTAAATGTATGTGAAAATTTGTTTTGGAAAACATGCGCTTTAGCTTAAATGAAAAACAAAAAAAAAATTATAATAAAAAAAAAATAATAAAAAAGAAAAAAGAAATTTTTCACAAAAGTGCAATAAAATTTATGACATTCGACAGGGTATTTTTTAAAGACAAAAAAAAAAGAAGAAAAGAAAGCAAATAAATATAAAAAGTTTATATTATATAAATTTCATAATTTATTGTACGTACACTTAGCCCTCAATTTACGATATTTTTTGTATTAAAATTATGGATTTTAATAAAGAATTTTATTGTATAAATTAAACAATAATTTTAAGAACAATTTATTTATATGAGCTCGAGAATTATTTTGTAACACTTATAGGAAAATCAACAAAAGAACTCTGGATAAAAGCGGTTTTTTATTGCACTAAATTAATTAGAACTAGAATTTCAATTTAATTTTTAAGGCAGAATATTCGTGTTTGTTGATCTACTTACTCAGTATTGGCCTTTTTGAAATTTATCATTAAGCCAAAAAGCAATTTTCACGTACATTGCAAATATTTTGTATCAGAAATCAATTACTAAAGAGAAAAGTAAAATAAATTTTCTTCTTAAATTTCACGATAAATATCTGAGTTTTTTCGGAATATGAATCATTAAAAACATCTAAACAAGATTTGATCTAAATTATGTAAATGTCAAGAATAATGTGGGTAACAATCATATCCATTTGCTTTAAATATTAAGAGTTTTATTGAAAATTCTATAAGAAATTATCAAAATTTTGCTTTAAATTCTTTGTCATAATTTCATTTGATTTAGAATGTTGAACCCTGAAAAAGTTCTAAGATCAAATTCTAAGTATGTGCTCACTAAGTAGCACATTTCTGATTTATATAGAAATACAAATTTTTTTATCGTAATTCATTAAACAAGTGTATTCATTTATTTTGTATTTTATGCATATTTTAGCTTTATTTATATTTACAAGTTTATATAATAAAATTGTGTGTATGTTAAAATGTTTGCAATTATTATAGTAGTATTTGTTAGAAATAAATACTTATATATATTAATATTTTATATATACATGTATATATTGTGCTTTAAAGTTTATCAATTTCATGTTATCTATACATACACATACATACCGCAAATACTTAACAATTATACAGAAGAATATATTATATGTAACAATAATAATAAAAAAAAAATAAAAAAATAAAATCACCCACTATACTAAAATCATCACAATTTCATCAACATGAATAATTTATTTTTCCGTGTATTGTACGTGCTTTCCAAGAAAAAAAAAAACCGGAAAATCCCAAAAATGAAATAAAAAAAAAATCATAAAAATGGTCTTATTTCACCATAAATATCTATGTGTATATGCATGTGTTTATATAATACGTCAATATATATATTTATATACTGAACGTATTAAATATACAAAAATAATAGTTATATCGTAAAATATAAGTAAATGGAATAATAATAAAAATAAAAAATAATACCATTATAATAGTATTGGTGTATAAATATAAGAAATATATATATATATATATATATATTGATATATTTATATATATATATATATATATATATATATATATATATATTGATATATTTATATATATATATATATATTGATATATATAGATTTGTTTAATATTAATACTATCTCTAATGAAACGCACGTACATATATTCTAAACTCTAAATAATATAACAAGGATTCACAAGGATATTTGATATTATATACTATATATTTTTTTTATGATATTTGAGTTATAAATATTCAGAAATGAAGAGAGAAACAAAAGAAAAATGAAAATGAAATAAAACTTAAAGCTATATAGAATTATATATATATATATAAGTATGTTTATATATATATTATGTACATAGATATTAAGTAGGATAAAAAGTATAACAATAATAATAATAATAAAAATAAAGTATAAAGAAAACGTAGATAGAAAAAAATGAGCAGTTATCATTTTATCTCTTATATATACCATTTGCCCATACCATACCTCTACGAAATCTCTTCTACTTTTCAAAATATTCTCTTAATATTTTTATTTTAGTTTTTTCCTTATGTTTTCCTTTTTTTATAAATGTAATCGTAAAATTATTGTGTATGTATATGAATTAGTATTAAAATGGGTATATATATTATATATACGATCTATAAGTATATTATGTATATTAAAAAAAAAAAAAAGGACAAAATATATTTTATAACATTCGAAAATATTCATTTAAACAATGAAGAAGTGTCTTGACTGCTCTGTACTGTCTTATATATACTAAAAATTTAATATTTTATTATAAAATAAGAATATACAAATACATACATTTAAATAATTATATGTATATAGGTTTTTGTATGTATATATTGTGTATATTAAGTTAAGAATGATATTTATTATAATAAAGAGCTAATAAAATAGTATGGTCCATTTTTAATTTTTTTCTTTAACAATAAAAAATAAAGAATATTTTTTGTCATTTAATTTTATAATAAAATCAATTATTGTATTACACATAATCCTTTCTCAAAGATAACGTATCCTGGCCTATACTAAAGGTATTATTGTAGTTTTGAATTAGATCTTTGAATTTGTGAAAAAGGCAGTAAACTATATTCGTGAAATTATTGTTGTTATTAGATTTTCAATTATTAACCCCATATTACAAAATTAAATTCAGCTCGATCTTTCTAAACCTCTCTCATATTTTATTCAATTTCTCTCTCAGTTGAATTAATTTAATTGAATTTATAGTTTCTAACTCGGTATATTTTGTTTTTATTCGTATATGTGCAATATTTTAAACAGAGAAGGTTGTTTGAATTTCTTCATAGGAGGGTAATTTTGAACCGCCCTAAATGATTTAGGTGCGATATATATAAAGAATATATTTACAATATAAATTGTTCATTCATATGAAGAAAAATATTTTTTGAATATCAATACTAATGTAAAATATTTTCTCTTTGTTTTTTAAAATTTTTTTTTTATATTCCAAGAAGGAAAGAATATAAAAATGAATAACAAAATAAATATATTTTGTCTCTCTTTTACAAATATCTGTATAATATATATGACTGACAAAATATATGAAAAATCTGGGAATGAAAATGTGTGACAAGAAAAATGTGCTCCCGTTCAGTTTATTTCTTTCTCATTTTTTTTTTTTTTTTTTTTGGTTTTTTATTTTTTATGTATTTATGTGAGAAAATATAAAATTATAACAATAATTTCATAATAATTATAACTTTAATATAAAATTTTTGAAGTAAATTTACAATTTGCTCTGTTACAGCTATAAAAATGAAATATTAAGCGTATTTTAGGTTTTACAATATTAATTTAAACTGAAAATTTATTAAAAGTTATTAGCAATTTCAAAATAATGAATTTTTCATAGAAAGGAAAGAAAAAAAATTTAATGCATACTTTTAGGCAAAATTTTTTTTCTTGTCATTTTAATTATTTTTATTCAATTATTTTCCTTTAATAGGGAATATTTTAATAATTTCACTGAATAAAATAATTAAATTGTTATAATAATAATAATATGGTCTATGGTAGATTCGTCATTTACCTAGTAAAACTTAATGACACAAAAAACTGGTTCATTGTTTAAGAAAATGATTATCATGCACCAGCCCTGTGCTCCCCACAGGATTGAAGTATGACAAAGAAAAAATAGTATGGGAATATTTGCTTTTTTCTCTGCTAGGGAACTTGAAATTACAAATTAGGACATATATCATTTTGCAGCTTTGTTTCTCATTGATTTCCTTAAATCATGTCACTAATTCTGTTCTCTATTAAGCTAATTGTAGAAATTTTAATGTATTGTGAATGCGTGTTAGAATAATTATTGCTCAAATGTGTGTTTAAATCAATAAGTGCTTATTCCAAATATGAGAGCTGGGGGAGGAATTTTAAATTTTAAAATTTTAAGAAAAACCATAAATAACTGTAAATATAATATATATGGTAAATTTTTTCTAACATGACGAATTCAGTCCAAAGTTTGGGTTTTACTTTTTAACGATAGAAAACGTTATTATGTTTTTGCGAGTATACGAGATGGCAGTGCCGTCCTTTTATTGCACTTAACTTTTTAACTAAAACAAGATTGGAAAAAATGAGATTTTATTGATTTCAGTCTGAATAGTTTCGGGGGAAAAACAAATTTAATATTATAAGCTTATTTTAATAAATTGTTAGCATCACTATTAGTCCCCCCCCCCCCTTTTAACCGACGATAACTGTAGCTCTCGATATATTAATAGAAAAACGTAAATTTTGAAAGAATTTACGTGGAAAACTGGTCCAGAAAAATAATAAAAATATAAAATAAAAATGCTATAAAAACCAAAAGCTAGAAACTCAAACTTTTTTATAAAAATCATAAAAAAATGAAGGAAAAAAAATGAAAATTGTTTGCTCTATGAATAATATACCACCTACCGATGTGATAATCTATCTCTTTCTATTCCCATACCCACAACATTTAATCTCTTATTGTAATTTAGAAGATGTAAAAACTAAAACGAAGGCAAACGCAATAGGTAAATTGTGATGGATGCCTCATGACGCATTTTCTTAAAGCTTCAATTCTTAAATATGATTTTTTTTTCAAATTTTTTTTTTGTTTGGTATTAAAATAAAACCATTTTCTCTTTAACTTTTTGAAATATGTATTTTTCCTTTATACCTATAAGAATTTATGCTGACGATTTAAAGTTCTAAATTTTCATCTTTTTTAAATTTTATACAATAATATTTAAGGACAATCCATTTTAATTGAAGAATATTCGAAATTATTAAATAAAAAAAGTTTTATGATAAATGATTCACAAAATGTAAAATATATATGAATATTTTCAGAAATATTGAAATTAAAAACTCGAGAGTTAAAACCGGATAACTCCATATTTCAAAGAAATGATTTCCTTCGATTATTAAGAATTAAAATAATATAGAAGCCATCGTTTTAAGCTAAAACCATGTATGAGGGGGTCAGAAGTAAAGTGGCCTAACCCTCACTCCCAAAATTTTTGCTTTTTTGTCAGATATATATATGAAATTAGGTGCCAAAATAAAATTTTATCAACAAAAAAAGTCAAATATTTCCCATATTCCGTTTTTTTTGGCCTAAACCCAAAACTAAATATTTTTCAGTTCAAAAATGGTCTTAACCACATATTGTGGCAAAATTTAATATAATCATATAATTATATTTAATAATAACCCCTCATATAATAAATTTGTGCGATTATAGCGTTTCTATAACAATTTGGTATATTTGATTGAATCTATTCTAAAAACAACATTTTCAAAAAGGTTTTTGTCCTAGCTAACAAATGCTTGTTTTCTGCTTTTTGTACTCACGTCTACAATTCACGTAAGAGTTGTGAATTGTAATAAGATTTTTTAACCAATTTTTAGCATTTACAAATTTAATATTGTAAATGAATTAAAGGATTGGCCATTGTATTCATATTAAAGTAAATATCCTTTTTGTTTATATGTATACTTGAGTAAAATGTAATAGAGAATAAAGTGTATAGAAAGAATTCGTTTTCTTTTTATCGTTGTTGTTTTTTTTTTTGTTATTTCTTTAACAACATTTTTTGATATCTATTTGTTTTACCGTTATTATTACTGTATAGTATTTTTGAGTATTGCTTTACTCTATTTCTATATATATACATTTTATTTCTTTCTTCTTTTTATTTTTTTTTTTTTGCTTTTATTTTATATTCTTAGAACATTCATAGCTCTCTTTCCTGAATACCAAAACGAAACAGAGTATTGTTATTAAGAGAAGAGTGGGTGAAATTTATATTGAAATAAGGGTGAAAAATATAAGAAGAATCCGTTTTCGTTCAGGATATACTATTTTTTTGAATTCTATACTATATTTTGTGGTGTTTGAAAATATTTAAAAAAAAAATATAAGTACATAGTAATATGTATACTATATATTTGTATGCATATAACAGAATCCGAAAGTCATTCATATCATAAAAAAAAATAGGAAAAACAAAAAGAAAACAGAAAACAAAAATAGAACTAAAAATCTACGTTGTTAAATGTGAAAATTTTCGTATTGAATGGAAGAGAAGGATTGGTTAGTAACCAACTTACAAAAAAAAAAACAAAATAAGATAAAATAATCATAATAAAAATAATAAAAGAAAAAGAAATAGAAAATAAAATATTTTTATTAAGATTGCCAACTTCATAATGTATAGAGGAAATAAGTAATTTTTGAGCCAATCTTCCCAATCCTTTAGAAATTAGAGAATATTAAAAATTATGGTGTATAATTGTGCATCATCTATTCTGAGCATTGAGTATTTTTTAACTCAATTTTATGTAAATGTAGATGTTATTATAGATTTGACAAAAACTATTTACGACGGACATATTCTGGAAAATTCCACGACACCCATAACTCAAGTTACCAAGAATATTGGCCATTCTAAAGTCGTTTGTAATGAGAAAGGTGATAAGCTGACAAGGTTTGACTAGAACTAGGCTGTCGTAAAGAGAATTAATAATTCAGTGCTTTTGCCATTGCTTTTCAGGAATGAAACAAGGAGAAGGAGAGAAAGTTTTTGGGATGGCATGTATAAAGAAAAGACCAATTTGCTATGGTCGATGCAGGATGCAACGACGATAAAAGCAATTCTGTTGCTGTTTGAACAGAATGTATAATACCATAGGTGCCGGAATTTTCATTAGAGTAAGAAGTTAATAGCCAAATACTTGATGGAAGATGGCTAGGAAACTGGATGTTTCTATATATCCATTCTCATTTAATGTTTGTCGAGGTTACAAGGGCGTTGGAGTGGTTGATAATGTACATAATGTGCCAATACTGTCAGTACCTCCCTTTGATATAGAAGGGGAGGAAATATTTGGGACGCTATCAGTTTTGAAAATTTGGAAGAGTTATCGGTGGCATCCATGTAAAATATACTGAGATTACTGAAGAATATCGGGTGTTTGCTGTAGTATTTTATGTTTAGTTACTCAAAGCTAGTATCAAACATTTTCTACATTAAAGCATTCATTACACTTTAAAGTAAAAAATTTTAAGAAAATAATTAATTTTTATTTAAAGAGAATGGCAATACTTTAATTTTTTTTATATCCAAAATAATATCTTATATTTTTATCTTATATATTCGTTGTGTGAATGCACGAATATTGTAGTTTGGGAGGATTATACTATAGTATATACATTACAAACCAAAAAAAAAAAAAAACAATTTTTTTTTTTACTTTTATTACTCATTTCTGTTCCGCTTGCGTTATGTTCTCTTTTTTCTCTTGTTTTTATTTTTTTTTATTATTATTCCAATCATCAACGTTTTTCTGTGGGGTTATTATCATAGTGTTATGAATAGACTTGGTATATCTTATAATATCCTTACGTTTTCATATACGTGTACGTATACTTGTCTGTATATACTGTATGTAATTGTACAATGTAAATTATGTAAGTACATAGGTAATATTGCATATATAAATGGAGATATACATGTGTGTATATATGCGAGGGAATATATATATATATAGAGAGAGAGAGAATGATATACTCGTACATATTTATTTTTTCTTTTTTTCGAATATTTTTATTTTTAAGACTTTTTACAACATAATAAAAATGTAGTTAAGGTTTGGGGTTAAAACATAACACAAAAAACAACAAAAATAACAGAGAGAAAAAAAACAGACCAAAAAATGAATAAAATGAACAAAAAAAAAAAATAAAAAGAAGAAAAAAAAATAGGAAAAACTGAGAAGAACAGACCGAAAAAATGAGAGGAAAAAAAACGAATATCCTTTCTTGTTAGGTTAGGTTTTTCCTTTCCTTTTCAATTTTTTTTTTATTGTTAATTTTTCCTTTTTTTTGTTTATTTGTTGCTGATACTTTTCTTTTTTTTTTTCATTTTTATTTTAAATGTTGGAAGAGAAAAATCTTTTGTGTGGGCAGTGTGTATTTTTTTTTTTTTATTATTAGAATTTAAAATTTGAGGATTGTTTTTTTTTTTCTTTTTTATTATTTTTTTGCTTTTATATTCGAAAAGTCAATTTTTTTTTCTTTAATATGGTCCTTTAGCTCATTACATATGTATATGTATGTATGTACAATATGTCTATTTAAATGTAAACAAATTTAATATTTTGCATTATAAAATGGACAATATTTAGTCCAAAAATTGAATTTGTAGATCTTATTTTTCACTTATATACATAAACTATTTACCGAACGCATTGAATTTTCAATGGGAACTCACTTCTCCATGGTAGGGAAGTGTAAATAAACTATTTGTACCAACCTGTCGGTCTTATAGTCTGCCGGTCTGTCGGTCTGTCGCGTGTATCACAAGCTGGCCTAATCGATTTACATAAAATTTTATATGTAAGTCTATTTCGACCATGGCACGGATTGATCCACTTTTGGGATATATCAGACATCGGGAATCGCACTTTTTAGCGGTCCTGTTTTACATTTTTGATTATTATGAAGAAAATATTCAACAGATTTACTTGAAAGCTACTTTCATATATAAGCTTCATTCGAGTGTTAAAGAAACCTCCTAGGTTTTGGAAGAAATCAGGCGTCAGCAACTGGACGTTTAATACGGGCCAAATATGCATTTTTGTGTATATAAAGAGAAATAATCAACCGATTTTTTTGAAATTTAATATTTAAATTCTTCGTATTAAAACAATGATCATATAAATTTTTTGGAAAGATCAGGGCTCGAAAAATGATCTGCGGGTCTATATTACATTTTTTACCATATCTACGGAACGAATTGATGGAATTTCTTGAAAGTTAATATTTGAGTTCTGGTTATTACCGAAACTAATTCGCGAGCATTTCAGGGAATTCGGGTAGCACAAAGCGAAACTCTTCTAAGAACCAGATTTACATTTTTCTAGGTGTGTCAACTATAAGCTTACTAATGTCCTAAAAATTGGAAATAATTATTTAACAGACATTTTTATAATATTCTGTAACACTTTCACTTAACTAGACAATACATATTGCGGTCGGTTATGTGCTGATCACATCAGATTTTTTTTTTTTGTTTATTTTATGTATTTAAATTATAAACTCCCCATATCGTAAATATAAGGATAACACACATATTATTTGTACTTAAAACTCAATAACTTTTATTGTACTTATCTAATAGTGTATATTTGTTTTGTACTGCACTAAAGGAATGGTTACTTTTACAACATTGTACTCCAATGGATACCTTAAAATATTATGTATAAATTTGTTTATATATATATATGCTCATATAAGGAAGTTTTATGCACATATAAGTATGTATAGATATTTGCACATGTATGGAATTTAAAGTGTTCCTCATAAATTAAAATATTAATTTTCTCTTCTTATTTGTATGTTTTTATTGTATTTTCCTTTGTTAGAACATATAAAATTATAATAACAAAAAATATGGGTGTATGTATGTGTGTGTTTATTGCATGCATATGTAAGTATAAAAAGAAAATAAAAAAAAATTGTAAAGAAAATATAATAGAGGAGAGGTTTGGTTACCCAAAAACAAAAAAAAAAATAAATAAATAAAGGAGTCATAATGTTATCCTTGTTGTTACAGTTTAAGAGTTAAATGATTTTTGTTGAGATATTTTTGCTCATAATAGTAAAAAGAAATGATAATGGAAAAAAAACGAGAAAATTAGGAAAACAAAATTAAAAAAAAAAAAAAGAAAGG
Organism: Condylostylus longicornis; assembly: GCF_029603195.1. Taxonomy (NCBI): domain Eukaryota; kingdom Metazoa; phylum Arthropoda; class Insecta; order Diptera; family Dolichopodidae; genus Condylostylus; species Condylostylus longicornis. The sequence continues at coordinate 558,673 of NW_026577989.1, forward strand.
ATAAAAATAAATTTTAAAGGGTTAAATAAAAGCATTGAAACTAAAGAGAAAGAATAGATTGTTTTTAACTGAGAAAAAAAAAAATTAACTTTCCTTTAAATTTGAGGTTTTTTGATTTTTTTTCTGTGCTTTTGTTTGGTAATTTTTGAGGGCGCATTTGTTATTTTTTGTTTTCTTAATTTTTTTTTAAATGTTTTTAACAACTTTTACTTTTTTATATAAATAGTTTTTTTTTGTTGCTTTCTCTCGTACTTAAATATTTCAATGAAACTTTTGATCTCATGATTAATACGTCATTATATTTTCAAATGTATTAGGTCTTTTCAAGCTTAGCTGACGTGAGTCCCTGAAGGGTACGTTTAGGTTAATTAAATCGGTTGTGATACCATTTTTCTCTCCTATTCTGGCTCTAATTCGAAGTAGACTGAATTTTCATAAATCAACTTCAGACCCTTAATATTCCAAATGTGTATTTAATTTAAAAAGCTATGATCTATCTAAAAATATGAGGTGTTGTTACTAATTTAATGAATCTATAATTTTCTTACTGAATAATTTTAATGTTTTGCCATTCGATTTAATTTTATAGTGAAATTTTTAAAATGATATGTAAATTTAGAATTTTAAAAGAGTGTGTATTAAAAAAATAAACCTCAAATTAGTGAAATCTGTATTATCTGGAATTTAGTGTGCATATCCATTAGAGCAGCCTTCGGCAAACTTTTGTGGGTTATGGGCAAATATGTACTATGTATGAGTATGGGCCACCTCGAATTTCTTATATTATCTACTTACAAGAAAAATGACATTTTCAACTGTTTATTTATTCTTTTGTTTTGATAATTAATAAATTTGTATGGAATTTTATTTTCTCATTGAATTCTAAAATTTTTTTTTTTGAAAAATTCGCAGTTCAAAAATTTTTTTTTTGAAAAAGTCACAATCGAATATATTTGTCTCTTGCAAGCAATATGATGGGTCACATTTTAAAATTGAATGAGCCGCACTTTGACGACGGCTGCATTAGAGTATAAAGTGAAATCAAAAAAGAGGTGGACACTTATTTGTTAATGTTCATATGTGCGCAAAATCGTATTGTTTAAATAAATAACTCAAATCAAGCTCGATATCTAAGGTGAAGTATTATCTATCTATATCAGTTGATTTCAAGCTCTTGTCATATAAACTCATCATATTCAGTAAAAATTTATTGTATGGCCCAATTTTTTTCATATATCTAGATAATTTTCAATGAACGTTTCCGGCCGTTCAAAAATCGAAATAATTATATTTTTCTTTACTACCTAGAATCATCAGCAAATTATGATTTATTTAATTGACAATACTACATAATTTAAATCTAATAAAAACATCAAATTCCGATGATTCCAAAATACACGAACTATTACGAATGCGTCCGATTTATGATAAGTCTCCTTCGACAGCATTATGTAATATGCTTTTTGTACAAAATAATTTTTAATTTTATAATTCAAAATTATGTGTGTTAAATAAGAAAAATGTCGAAAAACCGGCTTACTTATTCAAGCAAAAAAATAATAATATTATGATGTTTTCTTATCTCTTTTCAATACATTTATAACAGTGACCAGATTTTACGAAGATAATAAATTTTCGACCGTATAAAATTACAATTTTAAAGTTCATAACATTTAAAATAACAAATTTTCTAAGATGATATTAAGTGTTCAATATAAAAACAAAATTTTTTTTATATTAAAAATTTGAATGAATATTGAAATTGTGCACGAGACCATGTAAGCAAATTTTTAAATTCCTCTAAGTCTATTAAATTTTATTGAGATTTTTTTATGGTACCTATATTTAAAATTTAAATTTAACTTAAGATTTATTAATTTTTTTGTTTTGTTATATTTTTTCAAATAGATTTCTCATTTTTATAGTCTTTTGCTACTTATGTTATTTTATTAATAATTTTGAGTTTAAACGTGTCCAAAGTATTAAACATATACTTAAAGTTTTCATTTTCATGTTACTCACTATATATATGTGCTATGCATGTGTATAATTCATTTTAATTCTAAAACTTAATCGAGTACCAAGCAGTGCATATAAAAATATTATATGTATATGATTTTTATGTAGACAAGAACAACAAAAATAAATATCTATAAAAGTTCTTATACATATATGTATGTATTAATAATTTCATTGAGGGGGACTTGAAATTTTCCCATTATTTTTTACTTTATGTCTAGATTTGTTATAAATAATCTATATAGTTATTTGCATATATATACATATATATGTAAAAATACATGTATGTATATACTATGTCTATGGGTATGTGTATATAGTTGAGTTAAGACCGCTTATACACGAATATCATCCCACGAAACAAGATTTTCTTGTTTTTTTTTCTTGCGTTTCTTATTTCTTATTTTTTTTTGTTTTTGTTTTTTTTTATTCAATTCTTTCACCCATCATATCGCCTTCATCACCATGCCTTATCGTCTTGTCATATTTTCTGTCGCATTGAAATATTTATACGAGTATTTAAGAAATTGATGTTCCTGCGAAAACGCGCTTTATATAATATCTTTAAATATTCTTACATCAATATTAAAGCTATTATAATATGTATATTTAAATATATATATATATATACATACTTTATGTTATTACTTATATATTTATGAAGGTACATTATATTTTTATGTACGTGATTTTTTTTTGTTTTATAAATATACAGAGTGATTTAACAATAATTGTCAATTTTTTTTTTAAATATTTCCCATTAAAAGTTGAAAAAAAATTTACTGATTAATTTAGCGCTGTCCGTCCGTTTTGAATTTGGTGAGAAAGTATACCTATACATTCCAGCCAATTATACCACTCAAAATTTTACGACCACTCAAAGTAATATGACTGGTATAAAAAATAATTTTTTGGAAAAATTAAGATTAGAGTAAGATTTAACAGTTTCAAATAAAAATTTTAGTCAAACCTGCTGCCCTATCATGAATTTTGTTCGTAGCCCCGAAATTCGGAAAATTACGAATCTCATATTGTCAATTCCGAATTACTGAAATTCTGCTCCGAATATTCAAAGTAGATTAACCATAAATTGTGGTCGTATAGTAAAAATAAATGACAATAATCTACGAAAACAATTTAAAGAGAACGGAGACAATAAAAAGACGTAACAAGCAATTTAAATATAGAACGGAGATTTTTAAATATTTCTCTAAAATAAAAAAATCCCTTGCTGTCTTCTTCTTCGAACGTAGCGCAGGTACAATATTACGGAAAATAAAAATAAGTTCTTGTTTGCTAAAAAAATTTTCAAATATTCAAAAACCAAAAAAAAAACAGAAAGTTGTTCATTCAAATAGCAGCATAATAAAAAAATATAAATAAATATTTGACAATTAAAATATATTGATTTTGACACTTCGACAAAATGATACTGTCATATTACTGATTCATAATTTCTACGATCATCGTCTACGTCGTAGCTAAGTTAATTAATTCGTAAGATTCTACGAGTGGGGAAGGCTGCTGATACTTGAAACTAGTTCCAGCTTAAATATAAATCATCCTGTATTATGTATGTATAATTATAAATAAGAAAGAACAGGGGAAAAAACACTTCATTTTTAGCGATAAAAAAATATAAAAAAAGAAATAAAGAAGTGTCTAATATGTATGTTTATATGTATATATAAAAATATATTAATTTAATGTTTATATAGGTTATTCATATATTTACATATATTGATTGTGTGTTGGTGATGTGAAATGAAAAGAGCGAATACAATTCTGTGGCACGGTGTTTTGTTGACAACAAGCATCTAACAAATCAACTATAAAAAATAATATCTTATAATAAATATACGGACACATTATAAATACATGATATCTACATATATACTTATTATATTTACATATATATTGTACTTCTATATTTAATTTATAATAGTTAAAAAGAATAATCATGAGATCTCATCATTATTTTGCACCCGAAAACAAACTGCTATTAAAATTAAAAGTACTTACATATTTACATAAATATAATATAATAATAGTATATATATATATATATATATATATATATATATATATATATATATATATATATAAATATACAATAACAGTATATACTATGAAAATATATAAATATTTATAAAATTATGAGCGTACAAGATTTAGAAACAAGTACATACTATTATACGCATTTATTTTAATGTAAAAACATCCAGAGTATATATATGCGAACACAATATTAAAGACAACCCCACCCAAAATGTATAAGAAATAAAAATAATAAAAAAAAAACAATAAAAATTTATGCTGACTAAAGACAAATCATATAACATTAAAATAGAACCACCAAAAAAAAACCCACTAAAGAACAAGAGAATTCGAAGATGAGGAAAAATTTAGGAAAATGAAAATTTCCTTATTAGATCCTTCTACTCTATACATGTTCTGTATTTAACTGTTTTATAATTAAAAAATATATTCTTAATTGGAAGACAAACAACAGGGAAAAAAAATTTCGTTAGAATTAGAACTGTGGCATATTCGGAAATATTTTGTAATGCCACATTTTTTGTCACATTTTTTTAATTGTAATGGAAAAGAGTTGTTAGAAAAATCAAATTTATTTTCTTTGATCGAATTTTTCTCAATCAAATTAGAATCAAAAACATTGAAGCTATTTGCTTAAACTATGTAGGGGCTATTACAATTTGTGTAAACTTTACCATGCGTCGCAAAACTAGAGAAATTTCTAATGCTACCTTTAAGACTCATAACAAAATGTAGTGGTCAGCCGAAATTTTCTTCTCTTTATTTACAGTGTTTTAATAAAGTTTTGAGAAATTTCATGTTAAAAAATTAACAGCAATCTTAACTACAGCTAAATTTGTTCTAGGTATTTAATTTGAAAAGACGTGTACCTAGCACATACATATATTAAAATTTATATAAAGAATTAGATAATGTATTTGTGTATCTATTTATATAGCTCTATAGATATATATATATATATCTATATATATATATATATACCAATATGTATAATGTATGCAAATGTACTTAAAAGAACAAATATTATTAACCTTCGTAGTTATTTACTTATCAGAATAAATCTTATATAACAAAACGTGGTTAAATTTTTTCTAAAATTAATTTACATTTTTATATGTACACATTTGTATGTATGAATAAAGTATTACACATTATTATTTTATTATATATATAATTACATACATAAATGTTGTCATGTCAATATTAATTTTAAGTTTTTATAGTTTTTTTTTTATTCATTACACTATGGCAGATTTACCATTTTCATATAAAACTCACTGTTATATTGATTCTCTATAATACACAATTAATAGAAATTTAAAATAAATTTTAAAATTTTGAAAAATTACAGTAGAATTAATGATTTCTTCCATAGTTTGTTTTCTAGCTAGTTTTAAAATTTTAATATAGTAACGAGAATATGTAGAATGTCAACTCTCGGACCATGTTGTCAACTCTATGATATTCATATAAGGCCTATTAATTGAATGTATAATATTGAATGAGATCTAATAAAACCTCAATATTTATTATTTAATTTAGTAGCAAAAATCTTTTACAAGATTCACGTTGACGACCTAGATTTTTCATAATATTTCGCGAGTTTGAATTTTAGTTTCTATTGAATTATTTCTTTAATACTCTTAGACAATTAAAAAATAATTATTCCCACACAGTAAAGTTTTAATATCCTCGATGATATTCGAGTCATTGTAGATATTGTACACTGCAGTGCCCTACATTACATAAAAAATTTTATTTTATTGAGTTTGAATAATTATAAATATTATGGTATTTATTACGTGATTTAAATATACTGTTATATATAAAAAGTAGCACATGTAAATGAATATCTAATCACATACCCATATATGCGCGTATGTTCAATTTGTATGGAACACTTAAGATAAAAATCTTCTTTGATTAAGAATATAAAATTTTTTTGTGTACGTGGAATATTGATATGCGTGCAATGTGTGGTATATTGAAAAATGCATGCAAGACTCTATGGTGTATCAGAAGTAGGGTAATAGAAAAAGTTCCAGCAAACTGAGAACAATTTTCTTGCTTTTTTTCGTGTTATTTTTCCGGTCACGAAAAACTGATCATTCTCAATTTTATTCTCTTTTAGCGCTTGCCCTCAATGTAATCTAAATGTATTGTAGGAATAACAAAGTTTGTGAAACAACTTTAAGGCCCACGATTGTTTTTTTATTGAAAAGCCTTAAAAATTTTTTATTCTATAAAAAACCTTTATTCTAACACCAAACATTGTATATAAATAACTACTTTTGTTTGGCAAGCCACTCATCTATCATAATACTTCAGTAACATTTTCGAGCTCCGGACACCATCTTTGTTTATGTTATCTGTGTTTAAAATATTATAAAATTGTGGAACAAAAAAAAAAACAATGATAAAATAAAAAAAAAAATATTAAGAAAGGACGACAAAAACTTTTTTATTTGTTTTTTTTTTTTTCTGTTTGTTTTTCATATATATATATATATATATATATATACGATTCAAGATATATATATACGAAATATTGGGAACGATGGGAGTAATTTTATGCTAATCAGGTTAAGAGTTTTATGAAACAATAGAAAAATTAACTATAAGAATTTTGTATGTATGTACTTATTTTCTATATGTTTGTATGTATATACATGTGCATGGATTTGTACGGGTAAGTAATTGTAGAATTTCATTCTCTATTGTGCTATAAATCTAGTCATACTTGAAAAGTGAAAAAAAAAATATTTCTGTAAATATTTGTGTAAATGTTTTCAAACAACAAAGAAAAAGAAATTATAAGAACAAGTTTGAGAAAAAGTGAAGAAAATCAATTCCTTTAAAATTTCCATTGTTTTTATTATGCCCTCCTTTTAAGTCGACGATTTCATATTCCAAGGATCGGAAACACAAAAACCTGAGAGAAACAAAAACAGCAAGAAAGTTCTAAAAGAAAATCAATGCAAATGCTATAAGAAAAATTTTCTCTCATTTTCTCTTTTATTTTGTTTTAAAGAGAACAAAAAACGGTATAGAAAGAGAGAAAAGTTATTAGTGTAATATTTGTACACCCAGGGAAATAAATTGTTGTTTCAACTACAAAGTTCGTAATATCAAATTTAATTTTCTGATCAGATGGTCATTTCCTAACCAACAACAAATCGTTGTTGGATATACGAAAATATCCAACTGAGTAAATATTTGATTTTAAAGCTATTTGTTGTTTTTATTAAGTATTTCGGAATGAGATTCGTCTATAATGCACAGACGGCACTCGGGTTCGAAACTTCTCCACGGTAATTTTGTTTATAATAATAAAGTACATTAATAATTTTAGAACTTAAAAAAATTTCACCAAGTATTTGTTTCTCTTTTTTTTCCGACAACTGTTCCTATTACACCATACAATTTAAACAACGCCACATGTGGTAAGTTTAGTTACTAAAACTTAAATATTAATTAAAATTGAGGTCAGAATTTAATTATTTATTTTTTAAAATTTTTAGAAAATGTTAACAAAATTTAAGCGAAAAATTGCATATTTGTGGGAGTATATTTTTTTTTTCTTTTGTTTTGTGAGAAAAATTTAATCAGATAGACAAAGTGAATTTGCTAAGTCCATTTTTTCTTTATTTAAATTTTTTGGTTTTGGAGAGAAAACAAAAAATATGCAATTATAATTTTTTTGCCATCTTCAAATTACAATTATTTATTAGTAGGCATTTTCAGTAAGAGATGCAAATAAGCAATTGCGAAGCAAAAAAAAAAAAATCTCGCATTCTTAATTTTCGCATTCCTAAATCATTTGTTATCATTTTTTTTTATAATTTTCGGGTGTCCTTGAATTTGTTAATTTTTTTTTTTTGCTTTTCTTATATAAGTATTTCGAATTCATTTCTTTTGCCTTCTTCTCCTCTTCGTCCAGAAATATCTTCAAAAGAATTTGCTGTTTTGTGAGACATTATAATTCATGGAGCTTTTTTTTTTTTGTAATGTGATGAACAACCATATTTTTAAAGTTATATTCAATCTCAATCCTACACAATTTAGAAAAACAAAATTCGAAGAAATTTCTTTTTTTCTGTTTTTCATGTTTTGCGCAAAATAATTATGTAAAATTCTGCGACTTTGTTTTTTCTGTTTTGTTGTTATGGAAATAATAAGGATAAAAATAAGTAAAAAAGAAATTAAAAAAAAAATCAATCATTATCATCATCCTGTATAATATTATCATTAGCGTACTACTCACTATTCATCATCATTATTTTTTGTTAAAGCAAATTTTTTTTTTATATATGAAGAAAAATTGAAAGAAAAAGAAAGCAAAAAAAAAAGTTAATCCTTGAGACAAAATCCTTGTTTTTAAATTAATGTAAATATTAAAAAAAAAAGAGAGAAAACAAATCACTTTTTATTTTTTTTTTTTTTTTTGTAAAAGAAATCTCTGATGTGGTATGCCTTTAAGAGTAGAATTTGTGGAGTAGAATTTTCAGTGTTCATAAATTTAAAATCAAAATAAAATGAAAACAAAAAGGATAATAAAAATATTTTTGTTTTTTTTTGCAATTTCTTTTAAAATACAAATGAAATCAATTTTATTTTGTGAAAATATCAACAAGTTTTTAGAGAAAACTTTAATAATTTTAAATTTTGTTATGAAATTTTGTAATTTAATTAAATTATATAGTTTGGTCAGATTTAATTAACAAAAATAAGAATAATTTTAAAATGAGCTAGGATCAAGTTTATAATCATTGTTGAGCTAGGATCATTGTTCTTATAATTGATTTTGGAATCTAATGAAAATACGTAAGGAAAAATATTTTATTAAAATTTGAGGAAAGTTTCCATTTGTGTCAATAAAAATGGGCAAATAACATAAAATTTTTTTTTGAATTTGAGTTTGATAGAAAAAATACTGGGCGATTGAGTGCGCGATTCAGAAACGAGTGCATTTAGAAATGAGTCCTAGATAAAAAGAACTGGTAAAACTCTTACTGCTTTATAAAAAGAGTACTTAAAAGTCAAAAATCCAAAAAACAAAATTTATTTTTCTTTATAAGAATTTCATCTATTTTTTTATTCTCTATCGGCCTATGTTATCATTTTAGTCAGTTTCTATTAAAAAATCTCTTGTAAATTGAAGTAAACCTTTCTAAGACATACAAGTTTGAGTTTGCGCAGAAAGTCATTAATTTCGGCTTAAAGTCATAATTTATGACCTTACAATTTTCTTTTATTAATACACCGAAATCATATTTAAAACAACATCCTAGAAGAAACTATCCATGTAAATTATAAAAATTATAAAGAAAAAATTGTTTTCTGAAAACCTACTAAAAATAGACTTAAGTAATTTTTTTACCCTGAAGCCGTAGATTTGTGTTCAGAACTAGATTTTTAATCCGAACCATTTCTTAAATGCTATGATTGATGCTAAAGAAAATTTTGTAAAATTTTTAATAATTCACATAAAATTTTACATCTAGCTTTCGTTAAAAAAAAAAAAAATGTTATAAATTCCAATTATAAAATTGGTAGACTCAGTTATGAGCTAATAATTGACATTGAAGTACGGTTTAATATTTTTGGCATTTTGTTTTTTTTTGAATTTTAATCGTATATAGATTTGAAACATTCATCTTTTTATTTGAAATCAAATTTGTAAGAAAGGAAATCAAGTAAAAAATTGAAAATATTAAAAATTTTATTTTAATATACACAATTTCCTCGAAACGGAACGGCTTAACATACCCGGCTTATAATCAAAAAAAATTTTTCCTTTTTTTTTTTTCTAATTCTCTCTTACCCACGTTTTATAACACCCACATTTTCTTATAATGTGTACTTATACTTCTGAATGAGCCTGTACTTGCAATTTTTTTTTAGAAAATTAACACGTTGCCATTTCTATGTTACCAACAAAACCTTTGCTCCGGTTATAATTAAAATTTGGTCCTCTTGAATTTATTCTTGTTCAGCATTCATTTGAATTCGAATTTCGAAATCAAAATTTAAAATTACATTTAAAATGTTTGTTAAAAACAAGTGAGAGTGTAAAATTTTTAGAAGAGAGCAAAATCTCTTGATGATTCATTGAACTAACAAATTAAAAACTTTGAATTGCCTTATAAAATAAATTTAAAAAAAAAAAAATTTTTTTCTAATTTTTCAAAAAATAAACAAAAAATAAACGAAAAAAAAAGACTAAACTTGAAAAGGACATAAAATTTTTTTTTTGATTAACTTCTTGTTTTTTTAAAAAAAAATATCTTAGTCTACTCATATATAGGATTTGTACGCCTTTTTCTCTTGATTTTTTTGTTTTATTTCAAACTTTGAACTTTTTTTTCATCATCTCCTCATTTAATACTTGTACAAATTTTTTCTTAGCTTACAAAATGTTACAATATTCCGGATTCAATATATAAGTGAAAAGGAATAAGAGCAAAATATGTTGTAAGTGTCTGATTGAAAATATAAGGATCACACATTCTGGTTGGTCTTGTGAATGAGAAGGAGTGAGTCAAAATAAACAAAAATGTCTTGCTTTCAACTTTGTAACCTTTACCTCCTTTTTTGTAATTTTTCTTTTTTTTTTACGTTATTTTCCTCCGATATTTTGTTAGGTGTTTAAACGTTAAAAGTCTAGAGAACGGTTATATAAGAGAAAGAATATCAAAAGATAGAAATGTGAAATGAAAGAAATTGAAAGGATCCGTTTTCATTAATTTTTTGTGCTTTTTGTTTGTTTGCTGTACAAAGTTATAAAAGTTTTGTATTAAACACATGTTCCACCATAAATATTATCGAGATGAAGTTTTCACATTATTGATATGACAGTACCTTATACATATGCTTGTATATTAAAGGTGTCGATGGCATCAAAGAACGAATTTAGTTTTATATTTTTTCTTTTTCTATATTTCTATCTTTTGAATTCTATTTATACAGTTTCATCATTAAAATCATTCTCTATTTGAAAACTGTTATATAATGTTTAGTTTGTATAAGATTAAATGGTGAAAATGGTGTAAAAAAAACCACGTTAAATTAAAAGTATTTGCTATTTTTCTATATGCTTTTAATAAAATTCTTATATACAATTTGACTATTACATGGTCTGCTCCAATATTGAGTTAAATTAGAATTTGCAGCTCTAAATCTTAATATTCAATTTTCCTGAATTTTTTTCTATTCTTATTTTTTTTTATACCATTTACTTGCGACTTGAAATCGGATGACAATTCATCTTTTCTCTTACGTATTCATTTTGTAAAACTCATATATTGAATTTGCATATTATATAAAATCCTTTTGATCTATGTATATGCATAGTAAATGTATGAATGCCATATAAACAAATGATTTTCTTTTGAAAAAGAAATGTACAAAGATAAAGAAAATATGAAATAGGATCAGGATTTCAAAAGATCTAAGCACGTGTTTTATAAAAGAGTATTTAAACAAAAATATAAAATAACAAAATTTTATAGAAATTAAATTTAATTTGTTGGAATTAATTGAGTTGAGGGTATGTATATGAAAATTTCATTATAATTAGAGTTTTACTTAAAAAGGAAACCAGACTAGGAAGATTTTTACTTAAAATTGACTATTCATATTTTTTGAAAATATATGTAGTGGAAAATATTGCATATTTCACACCTGTCTTGTAGATTGTAAATTGTAACCCCGTCCTAACGGTGTGATCAGTATTGCTTAAGCTCGTTCTATGAAAATTTATGAATATGAGAATTTTGTAAGAGTTTCTTAAACTTCTTTAAAAATTCTTAAATTTAAAAATTAAAAAATCTTTAAATTTTAATTATTATTCTTTCAATTTCTTATCAACTTAATATTACAGCCGTGGTTTTATTTTCTTGTAATTTACAACTCAATCATGTATTTCGCTTTTTTCACTCACTTTTTATTCACTTTCAAATCAGAATTCTCTGTTTTTTCTAATGGATATTTCATTTTTCCAATAAAATAACTCATTTTTTCAATTGGACTTGTGTATTTTTATCTCAAATTATCGTCTGAACGTCTTACATTCGAACAAATAAATTTGTATATATTTTAGAAAAGAACGAGATACTCAATACGGAATAATTCTTCTAATTATATCTTGTATCTATTCTTCTTGTAATTATACAAATATTTATGATAGTTGCTCACATTTTTCTCACTTGGCGTGTAAAATAACAAGATACACGATCAGGTTCTTAAATTAATAATCTTATAGTTTTATCCTGTTTTGAGAAAATTGAGTGCAAAATTAAAATTCTATTTTTTTCACTCATGATAATGAAAATAAAATGAAGTAGATCAAAAAAAGGCTAGAAAATTTAAATGTGAAGAATTCAATCTTGAAATAATTTTCACCAAGTTACCAGAAATTAAATTAAATTATAATTTTATTTCTCCGCAACTTGGGTAACTAAAACAAGCTCATTTACCAAATTTTATCGAAATAATATAATTCAAACCAATGTGTAAAACACAAATTCCTATGTTAAAACTAAAAACTTGAAAATGTGACATAGACACTTTTTGATTAGGATCACAAAATTATATATTACACACATATTTGGTTAATAAAAGCTATTTTCCACATTAATTTTCAATTTAGTTGAAATTTTTTTTTTTTAGATTGAATTTTAATTTCTTAAACTCTGGCCGGGCTTAACTTTCAACATTGAAAATAAATAAAAAACAAAAAATGGCGATAAAATTACAGTTAAAAAATAACATTTTTTTTTCACTAATTATGCAAGAATTAAAATGCAAAAAAAAAAAAACAAAAACAAAAATAAACTGAAATAAAAATGCAAATTATCCGAAAATAATGAATGAGGTAAAAAAAACTTAAAGGGAAATGGGTGGGGTTGGGATGCTCAGTTTCAATAAAATATGAGAAGAATATAGGATGACAGAGAGAGAGAGAGAGAGAGAGGAATATATAGTAAAAATAACAATTATCCTTTAGTTTTCAATAATAATCCTTTTTTAGTTTTATAAAAACTATGTTTTTTTGTTTCATTCTGTTGTGTAAAATGACTTGACTATGAAATTTTCATACTTTTGAATGACATGCGATTTTGTATCCTTTTCTTCTTGTATGTATGCTAGTATGTTAAACGTTCATTATTAAAACTTTTAGAAAATCGGATTTTCCTTAACTTTATACACAATAAGCTTTAATGTCTACACAAACATTCATTTAAATTTCTATAGCAATAAAATAAAAATTTAACGAGTCCGAATTTAAAGTTTTGAGCAGAATTTGGAATTAAAAATTTTGAAATTATTTTTGAGAAAATTTTAAGGACTTTTGAATCAAATTCAAATTTAGGTAATTTTATAATCTCAATTTTATCTTAATTTAAAATGTCCTTTATTTTAGGCTCATTATTTTACTAATATTATACTATCAAATTTAACTAGATTATCGAAATCATAATAATATGATTTTTAAGTAAAAATCAATTTAGAGCTTCCAGGCAGAGCAGTTTGATTGCTTATCTGTTATTCCATGTAGGTTTATGACGCATTCAACTTTATATATGATCGTATACAACTGTATGATTGCATGCAACTGTATGAACGTATACAACAAAGCAATCAAACATTTTGTAATTTTGTACAAATTAATTGCAATTTTTAATTAACGCAGTCGATATGAATTGAAACAATAGTTTAGATGTGCCCGCAACGATTTAACATTGCAAAATTAAAAGTTATAAATTTGTCTGAGCTCTTAGTCAAATTTATTTTGGTCTCTCTTTGTTTTTTATTATTATGATTTGATTAATTTTGAATTGTTCGAATTTGAATCAAATTTTGTTCGGGAATAAATTTGAATTATGAAGAATTCAAATAATTTATAATATCTCCATTTGGTTCTAAGTGGACTTAGTAGATTTTGTCTTACTCTCACAGTTTTATGTAAGATTTTAATAACCTTGTATACATATAATTAAGCTCGTATATAACATGCACTTGTTACTTTACGAACAGAAAAAATAAAAATTAAAAAAAAAAATTTTTTTTTGAATTGTTAGAAAAATTAAGCTAGTACTGTATACATAAAATTTTATTTTTTTTTTTGGAAAAGGATTGAAAATTTTCTCCTATATTATATTTTCCATGTTTCCTTCAGCTGTCATTTTATTGCATTCTATTCAAGTCAATGTTCTTTAATAAAGCCTTGAAACTGACCGTTTAAATAATAAAGAGAGGAATATAGGAAAAAAAAAAGAGAGAAAGAAAATAGTTTAAAATTTATTTATTTTTTTTTTTAATTCTACTTATTTAGTTTTCGATCTTAATAAGCTATTTCTTACATTCTATATACTTGAGGAAAAAAAAAGAGTATTTATTATATAAGAAATATATTATGCTCAGGATATGTGTTTATAATTAAAAAATTTGGGAGATAATATTATAAATTTTTGGAAACGTTTGTTATAAATTAATAGCATGTTTTGTGTTCTCTATTGTAATAAAGAGCAAATTGAGTAAAAATTGGAAGATAAAATATGGCAATAGAGAAAACTTTCTAAAATATTGCAGTTGAACTCAGTAACTTTCTAAAGGAGAGTGACTGAGTTTAAATTAATTATTTCCATAAATATTTTTGGAAAAAATTGAATATACGTGATATTGAGAGAAAGAGAAGTGAGATTTTTATGATTCGGAAAAAATTTTTTCTTAATTGATTTCGGAATATTTTACGAATATAAACTCTACATTTTATAGAGAGAGTATAGGGAGAATCATAAAGAATTATAGAGAGAATAACAACATTTATTCTCTCTATAATTCTTAGCTCTATTACTCTCTATAATAAGTATACGTTTCCATATTCTTATATGTATGTAAATATGCATTATTTATTTAAAATTCTAGTGTTATAATATTTACATTTAAAAATTTTTTGAGATCTAAATTCAAAAATTAAATTTAAATTATAATATTTTTATTTCTGGCAATAACAATCAATTTTAATGAATTTATTATTTACATTTCACCCTGTTTATGAAAAAATAATTTAAAAATTATAAATAATTTTTTGTCTAGAGGCGTTCTGGTCACAAGTTAATATTGTATTAATTAAAAAATAATAACAAAAAACTTGCAAATTTCAATAAAGGGTCAAGTACTTAATTGTACAATCTTTGAGTAAGGCAGAATCAATTAAGTTTTTTCTTCTCATTCACATATTTATATCCATTGTATGTTTACATCTATGATCTAGATTCTAAAGAGAATCTGACGATATTAGTAAATGACTTTTTTTTTTATATTAATAGACAACAAATACAAGGCAAAAAATATAAATACAAGGAAAATATATAAGAGATAAAAATCAAGGAAAATATTTTTCAAATAAAAAAAAAAATTATATAAGAAAAATCAACTTTATGAGTCCTGTTTCGTTCCTTTAATTCTATTTTTCTCATTTTATTTTCTTTTGTTTTCCCTTTTTTTTTTTCTTTGCGATCTTTAAGTAGGATAATAATGAACCAACATGTAGAAAAAGAAAAAACAACAAAAAATATTTTCAATTTTTGTTTTCATTCTCTTCTAATACTTCTACTTTACTGTTACAATTACAATTTACTATACTACTTACACATGTACACAAATATATTACAATGAATTTAAGTATCCTTTTTGAAAAGAAAAAAAAATTTTTTTTTTATTATAAAACCGAAACACCATCATGAAGCATCATGAAAAACAAAATATGTACACTATTATCAAAAATAAAAACTATATATGAGGAAACAACGTCAGTGAGAAAGAGAAAGAGATGAAAAGAAAAAAGTTGTTACAGAAATCCTGTAGACTTAACAAGCAAACCGTTTCCAACACTAAATTCCAGAATAAAAGTATAAGAACGAAAAAAAGGAAATAATAAAATAATAAAAATAAAAAAAATAATGAAAAAAAAAAATTCAAGATAAAAAAAACACAAGGAAATGAAAAAAAAAAACAAGAAGAAGAAGAAAAATAAATAAATAAATAAAAAATAATCCTGTCTCTTGGAATTTATTAAAGCCAACGAAAATAAACGAGATATAGCAAGGATTTTCTTCAAATGCACATTCATTTTTCATACATATATACATTCAAATATATTTGACATGTACTTATATATACAATTATTATAGCGTGGAATAAGTATAAGTACATGTAAAATAAAAAAAAAACAAAATAAAACGAAAGAATAAAGATAAAAAATGAAAACAAAACAGAGAGAGGGGGAGAGACAGAGAAAAAAAAAATACAGTTATAACCGAGAACGGTCCCGAAATAATAACGGTTTTGTATTGGAGGAATTATTTTTTTGAATATGTTAAAATCCAGCTTGAATCCTTGTTAACAATTATATCAAAAATAAAATAAAAAAAAAAAAAAAGTAGCACAAATATACATACAATTGTACATACGAATACCAAATATGTGTATAACAGTTCATATACGCATATGTACATGTATAAAAATACTAAATGTACAGAGTGTGTTGAAAATTGAAAATTAAATTTTCTCAAATTTTTTTATCGATTGCATACTTTTAGGGAACATGTTTTTTATATTTCTCAAAATTTCCTTTCTTTAATTGAATTACATTGCATTAGATGAAAAATTAGATGAATCTTGGTGATTTCCTTCTACAGATTGGTGGTGAAAATTTCAATGCAGTTTCACAGATTTGTTGAGCACTTTGTTTCCACAAAATTAGGTTTTACTTAAAATATTTTGTAAAATTATAAATTGCTTAATCGTAGGCATTCTATTATAATCATACTTACAATAGTGCTTACAAAAGACATTCTATTCTATTGTAAGCAGTAAGTATTATTGGAATGAGCATGCATGAGCATTTGAAAAAATAATTTTAAAAGAATAAATATTTCTCAATACTATATTAGTAGCTGTGCTCTTGCCATACATTTCTTAAATATTTTAAATTGAATTTTATTTTTTTTTATGAAAAATAATTTTAAATATATACAATAAATATCTATGTATATATATACGCACATAGCTCTAGATTATCTTTAATTTACTTCTACTGAAGAAATTCTCGTTTATTCTTTTATATATTTAAATTTATTAAAAATTCTTCTGCCTTCATAATTCATAAACTATTAAAAAAAAGAAGAGAACTTAGGTATTGACTAACAAAATAACGGTAAAATTTATTTACTTTATATTTAAAGACAAGACCTAGTATATTTTTTTAGTTTTTTCATTCTCTTTCTCTCTCTCATCCTAGAATTCTCTTTGTCTTTTATTCTTTGTTCATTCTTTCCTCTTTCTCTTACCACTCGTTCTATTGTAATGTAAAATACGAAAAAAAAAATGCTTCCTTGCATATCAGATTTATGGGTTACTGACAATAAATTTTAACCGCTTAAAAATTTTTTTGGACACACTCTTGAAAGGATCTTTCCCATTCCCAAATGCCGTTGAACAAATAAAAAGAGAAGAAGAACAAAGAAGAAAAAAGAAGACTGTTATTTTATTTTTATTTTTTTAATGAAAATGTGTGCAGTTTTTTCTTCCTCGTTTTTTATTTTTGGATTTTTGTATGGGAGTTTTTTTTTTGTGTACATAGCGATTATGTGAAATCCACCTTTTGTAAACATTTTTTTTTTCTCTCTGTATATTTCGGGAAAAAACGGATATTTTTTTTTCTCTCTCTTGTTTTTTTTTGCTATTTTATTTTATTTGTTTCAATTTTTCGATTTTGGTATTTCTTTTAGATTTTTGAGTTTTTATGCAATTTTTCTCTTTTTGTATATTGCGATCCCAAAATAAACCTTAATGCAAAAAAAAAAAAAAAAATGGGAACAAATAAAGAAAAACAAGGAGAAGAAAAATTAAACTCACAGAGAAAAATCTTTATGGAAGACCAAATGAAAAAATCTAGTGTTAGATAAAAATTTTGTTGTTTAGCTCGTGGGTTAATTACTCGAATTGACAATGATTGACATTACCCCAGAATATGTCACATTAAGGTTGAAAAATTGTTTTTATTTTATTCACTTGAAGGGAATTGATACGGTTCTCAGAATAAGTCCCAATACGTCTATACAAATAACTATAGAAATTATGTAAAAAAATTCGTTTCTAATTTAGTATTAAATAAAAAATTGTGCTTTTTACCAGAACTTCGAATTACAATTCGGGTTTCGAAGCTCCAGAATAAAGTTAGAATTGTAATTTAAATTTTTGATTTATATGAACGCAGTTGAAGTCGGATCGAACTCAAAATTTGAAATTTTAACAAATTTTAATTCAATATCGGAACCACAAATTTTTAAAGTTCCACTAAATTTACAATTTTCGAACTATTCTCAGTCATAGTTTTAGCATTTGATATTTCTAGTATTACAAGTTGAACATAGAAACGTTTTTCTCATCCATTTTTGGTTTTCATAACGAAAATTTTTAAAAAATTCATTCATACATGAACCCTTATTTTATTTTATTCTTTTTTTTCTCTCTGTTGAATCCTTGTTGCTCATATAGGTTTTTTTTTTGTACCTTATTCTCATTTATTTGGTGTTGAGTTTTTCTTGTTTTGTGTTTTTACAAAGAAAAAAATATTCTATAGATTTTTTTATTTTTTTTTCTTTTAATTTTTGGGTAAAAAATTTCGTGAAAAAAAAAAAAACAAAGAACACACAGGAAAATTGGAAACTTTTTTTTTTAAAGCTTTAAGTTGTAATGTTTAAATAATATAAAAAAATTGGGAAATAAAAAAGTTAAATTGAAAATTTTAAGAGAATCACCAACAAAATTGATTTTTTAATATAGTTGAATGAAATTCTCTTGAATAATTAGAGTTTTAATTTGAATTTCAGTTTGAAGTTTTGTAATTTTTTTGTTAATGATCTCAAAACAGATTTTGTGAATGAAAATTATCTCATAAATCAAATATTAGGTCCTATGTCACCTTAAATATGTCGTTTACGCTGGCATAATAATATTACTAAACGATTTGCCTTATTATGTGCCTAAATTTTGGTGGGTAATGCCATTGGATGTTAATTCCAATTTCAGTTTAAGTGCAAACTAAATTATTGTCTATAGTCTATTTGTGTAAATCTGTTCTCAAAAAAGATTCTAATTAGAAATGCAATCGGATTCCATTGTGTAATATGAATTCATTACAGCTTTGCTAATACCGTTCCTGATCACGGGTTATATATGATGATATCTTGCATATAAAGAATATCAAAAAAAGAGTGAATTTAAGGCACTGTAATGGCATGGTGTCTTATGCTTACACGCAAAATGGCAAAATTGAAAATTAAAATATTCTTATTAAAAATTAAATTAATTTAAGATCATAATTAAAAAATTACTTTAAATATATTATTTGATTTATATGAAAAAATTTACAAAATTTTAATTATTTTTCTTCTTTTCGTATATTTTCAGACCTAGAAGACATACTTCATATTTTAGTCAAACTGAACACCGAGTGTTCGAATTAAATAAAAGATTACAACAAAGGACGGAAGTAAGTTGAAAATTTTAATATTTAAGAAAAAAAAAATTGTCTATTTTTCATTTTTCATAAAATTATAATTATTTAAAGGAAAGTGATAATTGTTGGTGGGATTCATTTGTAACGGAATTTTTTGAAGATGATGCTACGTTAACTATTGCATTTTGCCTAGAAGATGGACCCAAACGATATAGTAAGTGCTTTAATAATTATTCTTTAAAATTTAAATTAAAATTTCGAAAACTGAATAAGTTGCTTTACAGAAAAATTAAATTGAAAATATTTAAAATTTATAAAATATTGAAATTACATCAAGATAATAAAATAATTTGTAAAAAATAAGAATGTACAAATATTAGTACCGATTGAAAATATTTTAAAGCTTAAAGTGCAGCTTTTTAGCACTTCAATTTCAATGATGGTGGTGATGTATTTTTAAAGTTATAAATGTGTTAAACATGGCATAGTTTCCATAGATTTTATGTACATAAGTTACAAGGAATCTTGCCAGTTATACCTCCTTTTACCGGCTGTAAAAAAAGAGTTCCACAATCGATTGATAATTTTTTTTCTTGAAAATTTATTGTAGAAACGGTAATCAATTTGGCAAATACGGTAAGAATTTGTTATATACAGGAACGAGGAATTATTAATTGTCTATTGAAAATATTTTGTTTTTTTTTTTTTTTACAATTGAATAGAAAATAGTGAAATGATTTTGGGAATCTTAGTATCTTATTAAATCAAACTAAAAAATATTATTTTGCCAATATGATTTTCATAGTAGTCTTAGAAAGCATTGATTTGGGGAAGTGTAAAATAGGATTTGTACACGAAAGCATGAAATGTTGAAGATTCCTGCAGTTATCCAGAAATTACCACATATTTTTCTGTACCATTCATCTTAAATCATATTATCAATTATGTTATGTACATTTAATCTGTCTTTAGTATAAAGTGAGAATAAAATCACAGCAAATACCATTAACTTAAATCTTTTAATTATGAAAAATTTTCAAAGAATTTTAAATAATTTTAAAAAATTTAATAAAAATTAAAACACAATTATTATGATAATAATTTTTCAAGAAAACAAAAAGAAACCTCCATTATAAGTTAACACTTTTATTAAATTAGTAAATATATTTGTATGTACACATGTGTATACACAAAAATTTTGAATATTTTATGAAAAAGGTGTTAAAAAATTTTTCATTTTATTTAAATTTATTTAAAACCAATCACTTATAATTAATATTTTAGGGGGAAAAAAGAGGTGAAAGAAAAGGTGACAATTTATAATATAAATATCGCCCTCACTATTCACCAAATATATTGAAAGCGGGATTTTACAAAAACAACAAAAAAATTAATTATTTTTTTTTATTTTATTAAAAAATTACACAAAATAAAAAATTGTCACGGTTCTATGGAAATATTTAAGTTGAAAATAAAATATAAATAATAGGAAAACAATTTAAAAGAAGAAGACGAGGATATACATGACCTCCATTTTTTAGTGCTACTTAAAAATAATTAGAAATCTTATGGTAAAAATAATTTTGTTTTATTTATTAATTATTGTTAAAGAAATTTGTTAAGAGTTGAAAATAGAAATCCGGTTTCGAATATTAAAACTGAATGGATTAGGAAAAAAAAGGCAACTATAAATAGAAAATTTTTAATTCAAATTTATTTACATACAAGTATGATTCAAAGTCAGTCAGACACAATATCCAATTCAATCTTGTTTCATTTAACAATTTTCCATATTTTAAGAAATCTTCTTATAAAAATAATCAATAAACAAATGACAATTTTATAAATCCATTTTTGAGTAAATTTTTTTTTTTGATTTTTTGCTTTTTCTAATCTTTAAATTACAATGTGACTCTAAATATATCAATAAATAGTAGATATACATACTTATATATATATATATATATTTATATAAGGAATAAATTATGTGATCATTTGTGTTCTTCTCATCTCTTATATCTCTATATATTTAGACGATCGAGTTCATGCCTTTAAAAATTTCCAATATTCATGTATTAGTTTTTTTTTTAATGATATGATCTTGTATACTTGGTAATAATAAATAAGACAACTGATTTCTTATACTCATATGACAATGTTACCTACCATATATTTATTCAATATATGAAAATATTTTCGAAAAATATTCAACATAAATAAATAAAAATAAGAAAATCACAAGAATCTTAAAAAAAAAACAAAAAGCATCATTATTACTTACAAATTTACGATGTCATTGCTCTCTTTACTTTTTTTTTTTTTAGTAAAATTTAAATTCAAAAATTTTTAGTAGAAAAAAAAAAACACTAAAGAAATAAATAAAATTAAGAACAAAATATAATGGAAAAGAAAAATAATAAAAAGAAACCAAAAAAAAAAAAATCTCTTATTTTATGTGTCCATTAGCATCACACAACTTCAAATATCATCAAACTATACATCATCCACATCACACATAACTACAATAACGAAAACAACCAAAAAAAAAAAAAATTCAAAATCTTTATCGTCATCATCATTGTCTTTCAAAACCTCAAATCTTTCTCTCAAATAGATCATCGGTAATATGCTGGCAACTCTTCAAAAAGCAAAATTATTACCACATGAAAAACGATAACAATAAAAATAATAATGGTAAAAAAGAACAAAAACAACAACAACAAAAAAAAAAATGTAGATGATGATGAAAAAAAAAATTTTTTTTTTTTCCAGAATCTAGAAACCATCAATAGCTCTAACAAATAAAGAAGAAATTTGAAGAAAAAGAAAGACAAGAAAAAAGAAAACAGAAATACTAAATTCCGTAATGAAAAATTTTTATAAGTACCCTCTGTAGCTGAAACTGGAAAAAAGAAAATGAAAATATAAAAAATATTATAACAGTTATATTTGTTTACTATCGGGTATTAATTTTTGACATTTTTGTTTTGTGTAATACACGAAGGGGGGGGGGGGTCTCTAATAAAATTTCTGAATATTTTAGTAGAATTATTCTTTTTATAATGGTGATTGAACTCTTTTTGGATAAAGTATTCAATCACTATTATACAATATTTTGTAATAAGAATATTGTTATACAGAAACGCCTAAAACCACCCGAATATAGTTTTGCCGAGAAAAGTCTATAAGACTCGCTGAAAGTAATTTTTTCTATAAAAGTAATCCAAAATTGAAAAAATATTTTTTTTTTATATATAAAAATTAAGTATGAACTTCGCTTGGAATAAATTTACGATCGTAAATTTTCGGTTCCAAAATCGATTTTTTAAGCGAGGGATTACTGTACTGATATTCTTATCATTCTTAATGTAAATTATAACAAAATCTAATACGGTATGCGCGTCATCTATTAACGCAATGAAACAAGAAAATGGGGCATTGTTATCTACTATATCATATATGACTTTTATATTTCTCTCGGGAGTGAAACAGGGGGAAAAAAATGAAAAGTCCAAGGTAATACTGAGATAAGGGACTTTTTGTTTTTGGATATTTAATTGTATAATGATTTATAAGGTTTTTTAATACTGAATGAAATAAAATTGTTAATAAAAAAGTTGTTTAGCCTATACTCACTGTAATTGTAATATTCTATGCTCAGTGTGTGTAGCAGATTGTAAACTAATTGTTTATAGGTAATAATTCATTTTTTTTTCTTATGAAAATTTCGAAAAATTTGCTTTGTAAAGTTAACAAAAATTTACAAAATCTTATCAAATTTATAAAAGAATTTTGGTACTTAAATTTGTAATGTACTAATGTAGGATTTTGAATCAGCTTTCTAAAAATAATATCAAAAATCATAAATAGAATAAATTTTTCGGAAAATATTTTAAAAATATTTTTTCCATTTGTCATACTCATAAATAATAAATCTAGAATTTGTTTTTGTGTGAATGTACACAAGATGTAAGATCTGTGAATGATACAGGATGTAAAATGTGTATAATAGATTAATTTTTAGAAATATTTTGTATGATAATTTTGGTATTGATAACCAAAATATTATATTCATATCCACTTCCATTCTGTTCAACATTTGACGTGAGGGTTAGTTTTTTTAAAAAACTTGTAATTTTCTGATTTTTAATTGCGGAATTCGTAATTTTATAACCAAATTTTGTTTTTTGAATAATATTCCATCAAACTTAGTGATGCAACTTACAAAATTTTGGGTGATTATTATTAATGGATTCGTTTCTCAGAAAAGTTTCATTAATTTGAAAATTATTCTTATTAAGTTCTTTTAAATTGGAGAATAATTTCCTAATATGCAAGGTACAAATTATATGTAAGGCTCTCTCAATATTATTTGAATTTAAAATTGTAAGCATAATCCGGGATATTATAAAAGTTAAACAAAAATAATTACATTATAAAATTTTACTTTAATTTTGTGTTTCCCAAAAACAAATGTACTTAGATGGTACATATACATACATATATACTACAAAATAAAATATTATTATATATGTACACTTTACATAAATTTCTATAATATTATGCTGTCGATTTTTAAGTACTGTGTTGGTTTTTTTCCTTCTTTTTTATGGTTATCTTATAAAAAAAAAAAATCTTTACATTTTCTATATTGTATATATATAGATATATATATATTTTATTTTTCCACCCATCCATTCTACATATATTCCCATCCATATTTACCCATCTATCCATCCATCCATCCATCCATTCATTCATGCATCTATCTATCTATCTATCTATTTCCATTTATTACTTATGTATATATGCATAATATACGTGAAATGTATTCATATTAGTATTCACATTTGTACATACATATATATACATATATAATATGTATATTCATATAGATTTTGTTTTACAACTATAAAAATTTATCTGAATCCCATTTTATCCAATTTCTATTCCTACCTATAAATGTTGAATTTATCCCATTCAATGAGTACAAATTGTGCTCTGGTGACTTCAATAAGCCTTCAAAACATATACAAAAACTACGAAATACAAAAAAAAACATTGTGGATGTATGTATATATATATATATATATGTATATGTATATATATATATATATATTGTTTTTTTGAAAAACAAGCATCAGAAGCGAGTATCCAAGTCACCAAAGGCAAACAGAAACAAAAAAAAAATTTTTTTTTTATTTTTTATTTTTTCAAATCTCATAAAGTAACAACAACGGCAACAATAGCATCAACAGAAACAAACAACACCCAATAGTATAAGTACAACACCATATAAAAATGAACTTGCCTTCAATACAACCAAAATAATAAAAATAAAATGAAAAATATAAAATAAATAAAACAAAACAAAAAAAAAATAATAATAAAAATGTTTCTCATCAACCAGCCATCAGTGAAAAAGAAGAAAAAAAAAAAACAACAGCAGCAGCAGCAGTAACAGCAACAAAACCTCATTTTTTATGCCTCGCTGTATTTTTTTTATATTTTCATATTATTTTGTTTTCGTTTTTTCCTCTTTCTTTTATATTCCTTTTCTTTTCTGTCTGTTTTCATTATGCTTACTTTATTTTAAATTTAAAACTTTAAAAATCTACAGTAAAAAAAAAAAAATAAGACCGAAAAAGTTTGTAAACTCACGCGTATCGTTATAGAAAATCTCTTGGCGCTTAATGGATTCAAATAGGAAAAATACCTACATACATATGTTTAAAAAAAAAATAATAATAATAAAATAAAAACTAAGCAGAAAAAAAGTAAAGAAAAGGTGCTCGCACCCATAATATTCAGTTATTTTGCAATTTGTATTTAAAAAAAGAAATTAAATAATACCAATTTGGTTTTTTTTTTCAAATTAAAATTAAAAAATTTAATTTCATTAAAAATATCTATATTTTTTTCTTTATAAATATTATTAAATTTAATTCTTCATTCTCAAATTAACCCATTCCAGATTAATTTTTTTAATTTTTCATGTTTAAGTAGTCATAATTTCAATAATTTTGTTAAAAACTAATAAAAATTCGAATATAAAGGATTTCGTGCGCCTTACGGTATGCAATTTTGATTAGATTATATTCTAGTGATTTTAAGGTTTACATACAATTATATCATTTGTAATATTACAAACTTTAATTTAATATGAAGCCATGAATTTCAATAATTCAAATTACAAGAATATATTACAATTAGAATTCGTTTAATTTAATTTTGAATATTTTTTAACATAAATTTTGGCTCAATAAATAAAACATGAAAATGTAGAAATTTTTATTCGCTAGTTAATTTTAAATGTCCAATCCAATCGATAAAGAGTTTTACATTTATGATTTATTGTAATATTCTTTGGTGGTTTTAGAAAACCTTGAAACCTTTGAGTAGTGAAAATTTATGAAGTATAACGTTTAACTTCAATATAACAGTTAACATAGATATTACAGTTTAATGTGAGGTGCTTATATAATACCAAAATGACATTTCGAATTTTAGTTATCTTATTTTTATTTTTATAAATTTCATGTTACGGTCAGCTATAAAAATATATTTGTCATTCCCCTATAGGTATGCAATATATTTCAATCAATATTTTATTGAATCATGTGTCGAGATTTTTTTTTTATATTTTATAATAAATAGAAGATATTAATATCAAAGTTTTAATTATATTTAATTAGGTTTACTTATTTCTTATTTTCCCCATATTATTACATCTCTAATAATCTTCTAATGCTCACTTTAATTAAACACAAAGAACGCTTGATTTTTTTTATACATTCCAATTTGAAAATATTGAAATTTGTTAATAGTAGTAGCCATTTGAAAAAATATTAGAAATGTATGTAAGTAACTACGATCCCAAAGATTATAGGTGTATGTGTGTATGTATATAACATCTATGTATTTTTATTTATGTTTTAAATAGATAGTTTGAAGAGAAAATAACTTATTTATTATTTCGTTTTAAAAAATTCAAAATAATTTTTTAGTTAAAAATCATGTTTGTTTTCAATATTAATTCGGTAGAAAAATTCCATTTTCAAAATAAAAATATAAAAAATAACTCATAAAGTAAATGTATACAGTCGGACCACTACAATTCTGAACGAAACATCACTTCGCAAAAAAATTGGTTCATGTTAGAGATTTAGTATGAATTAATAATTTTAATTTCCATTTAAATGAATATAAAGTAATTAGAAATTTTTTTTTTTTTTTAGCGAGAGGAAGGGTGAAAAATCTCGAAAGACACTGTCAGACGAAAAGCAGTAGTGTCGAACTTTAATCCACTAAAAAACACCCTCCTCAAAATAAACTATAAAACTAGTCGGAAACGAATAACCATTAATGTTGCTCTACACTGAAAAAATTAATATCGTTTTATTGACAAAAAATTTTCGTCCAAGTTTGATGGAAAAAATTTTCAATTTAAAGATTTTTTTATGTCAAATAGAATTAAAAAAATCATTAGGAATAAAGTTTTGTCAAAGTGATTATAATATAAATGTAAAAGGCAAAAACCTTTGCAATGAAGTTCAGTTATTCATATTTACAGAAAAAAATAATTTTTTTTTCAATAGGACAAAATAAATAGTTAATATGACGATAAATATGTTAAAATGTCGAATATTTTTATAAAAATGTTTTTAAACTGTAAATTAAAATTTGAATAAAATTTTGTTCTATTGAAGAATATTTTTTCTTCATAATGAAAAAGTGTGCTTCATTATACCGGTTTGCATTATCATATTGACGAAATCTTATTAGCAAAATTCATATTGATTAAGTTTTCATCTATGTGAAGAATTTGCGCAAAGTAAACAAAACAGGGTGTCGGATTGAAAAAAAATTCGTCAAAAAGAAAAAAATAAAAAAGAAAAAATACACATGCTCTTACATGCAAGAAATTTTTAAAGCAGCGTCATTAAGTTAAAGTTTTCTAGCGGTAAAGACGTGGTTTTATACTTGCTGAAAAGTGAATCGCAAATAATTGCTTAAAAAAATATATGAAGTGAAAAGTCAAGAATATTTAAATAAAATTAAAATTAATAAAATCAAATATATAAAATAAAAGTGATAAAAGAAGTTGAAACAAAATAGTAAACAGAAATTAAAGGTAAGCTAGTTTTTTCTTCCCTTTTCTTTGAATTTTTGTTCTTGTTTGTAACATTTTATTTAGTGTTTCATTTATTGTTTACTTTTAATATCATTCCTAGTAAAATTTTAACAATTTTATTAATTCATAAAATATTTATGTAATCACATTTAGATTGATATGGATTTTAAAGCCTTGCATCCACAAAGTCTTGATATTTTTACTTTCAACCTAGAGGAATTCCAAAGAAAAATAATAAATGTATTTAAAGATAAATTGAAAGATGTTGTAAGCTTGAACATCGTTAAAGAAATAAACGAAACTCAGAACTTAAGCTAAAGTAAAACTTATATTGAATAAAAACAGAACATTTGAACATTACTTAATTTTTTTTTATATGGGCGTTAATCTCGACTATTATTCGCTTTTTATGGAATTTTAGCTCCACCAGCTAAAGAAAAACTCAAAATTCCAGCAAAAGCTTTATAAGATACACTATTAAGGATAAGATACAAAGCAGTTTTTTATCGTATGTGAACACCTGAGGAAATGGAAGAACTTTCAAAAAAAGGCAAAAAAACTTCTTATCCAGCACTGCATTTTTGTTGTGGGAACATATTACGACCAGTTAGCATGTTCTTTATCAGTTTTACTTTGATGATATTAAATTCAAAACGATATATGTAGTAAGTGCTATAGTAATATGCTTTAAGATTTTTGCATTTATTAAGATTTTGCATTACATTCAAAAATACTTTTTTAATGTAAAAACAGACTATGACGTAGAAAATATCAATATTATTTGTCTTATAAATGTTGCAACAATTCAAGAAATATGTTAAAAAAAACTTATTTTTAAGAAATAAAAGCATCATAAATGTTAATAAGTACAATTTGTAATTTTTTTATTAGAAGTTAATTCTTTTTTTAAAAAATGTAAGCTTAAAAAAGGACACTTATTTTGTTTCTTTAAACTGCATATTGTATCGCTTTTTGTAATATCCTTGATTCAAAGTGTGATTAAAAATTCGTAATTTTAATGTTGCTTAAATGATGTATCAAACTGTATTTAAATTACATTGAAACTAACTCTACTGCTACCTTTAGTTCATAAAGAGCAGTTGAATTAGTTTTGGTCCTTTTAAAATACAGTTTGATATATTATTTAAAAAACTTTAGAATTAAAAATTTTTCGTCACATTTTTAGCATCAAGGATAGTACAAAAAACGAAGCAGTATGCAATTGTGTCAAAAAAGTCGTTAATATGACGAAGCTAATAATCAATATGAAAATGTTATTTTGACACAACATTTTGTTATTATGAAAAATATTAGTCAAGTTGACAAAAGGATAGTTTACGACATATCTGTCAAAAGGATAATTTTTTTATTCAAATTGATTAAAACTCAGACGATGATGATATTTGTCAACCTGAAAAAAAAATTCTTCTGGGAGTCAATGTGATAAAAGGATTTGTCATGTTTATTGCTCCAATTATTCAACCCTATAACGACGACGTTTTCGTCAGAGCAATATACGTTTTTATCAAATAAACGAAAAAATTTTTTCAGTGTAACCTTTTTGATTATTTACAAGCTTTTGATCTGGCACAATAGCGTACTAAGTACTCATTGTTCCAGATAAAAAACTTTAAACTAACTCGAGAGGTCTCGTACTTTTAAATCTCCTAACAAAGTTTTGATTGTCAACTAATCGAGCCGCCTCAATGTTGATTCTTAAATATTTTTATATATATTAAAACTTTGTTGTATATTGTCAATTTAGAACGCCTTCCCAAAAGCCATTCAAACTTTCTGTATTCCTCCTCTAATTAGACAATGAAAAATTAAATGGCTAGAAAACACTTTTGAAATTTGCAAATCAAAAGTTAAATTTTAAAGATGTTGTGGGGTTTCGTGTTAAAATTGTGTGTTTCTGAGAAGATTACAGATTAAGATTATACATGCTAATATAGATATAATTTGGGGTTATAGAGGCAATTATTATCAAAATGACTTTTGAATTGTTAGTGCTGTGGATAATTTCGGTTCATAGATATTAAAGAATTAAAAATACAAGCAAGTTTTTTTTATAATGCAAAATGCAAGAAAATAGTTCGCATTAAATTTCGTATTACGGAAGTTCTTGTTATAGGTTTGTTTAACTGTATATACTTACAAATATAGATTTATAATATTATTATTCATTTATTCTGATTGGTTAACAATTGAAAAAAAAAAAAATATAAGTATATCATCAGGTATAAACCATTGATCGATGTAATGTTACTTTAGGCATTGTTCTTCACTTTAATATTATATAAGAAGCATAATTAATAACCTTTTGGCTAATAAATTGTTGCTTCTCTTTTTCATCATCTTTTCTCTCATTTTCATATTTTTCTTATTTTTCTATTTTTGTTTTCTTTTTATTGTGTTATATGCGTTCTTTTTTTAAGTAATGATCATCTCAGATTTTTTAATGTTACCAACTAATTTATGTATATATATATATATATATATATATAATGTAGAGAAAAAGAAATGAATAATTTAAATTGTATATTGTATAAAGGTACATTATATTTGCTTTAAGGCAAATAAAAGTAATTCAGAATGGTTTTTAAAAGAAAACAATTTTTTTTTGTTTTTTTTTTTTCGTTTTTGGAATTTCTATGGCGCTGATGATGATAATAATATTTATGGTGCCGTTGATTATGGTGTTGTAAAATGATGGTAACAATGATTATAAAAATGATGATGATAGTTGCAGTAATGATGGTTTTCTAAAAAAAAAAAAAATTGCAAGCATTTAATAAAAAGACAAAGCAAAGAGAAAAATATTGTGTATTTATTTTGCTTCTGTTACTGTCCGATAAAATTTTGCTTCTTAACTTTTTTTTTACATACATACAAAGTGTTTTAATAAAATTATATAAAATTTTATTTGTTGCTATATTCGTATATACTAGTAGCCAATTTGTTTTTTATATTTTTCATCGTTCGTTATTCATCCATTGAATTTGCAATTTTTTTTTCTTTTAAAACGCTCCTTCTGCTGCCATATTCTCATATTTATTAAAGCGAAGTACCTCTTGTGTTATGTGTTGCAAGTACACATGAACATTTAATGCAATATACTTATAGTTATGAATTAAGATTATTATATTTTTTTTGTGTCTTCTCTCTTTTTATTTCTTTTTCTCTCTGTTCTCTATGATTTTGGGTAATTATATATACATTCAATTACATAGCAACAAAATTAAGTCAGTAATAGAACAGCAGCAACATCAGTATAGTAATATAACAGTAATAACAAAAAAAAAAATATTATAGAGTCAAAATTTTAAGTAAAGGAAACGATTTTACAAAATTTTTTAATGTTGGCTAAATTAAAATTTAAGAAAAACAAAAAAAATGTTTTAATGTTATTTGTGCAACTATGTATGAAGGTATAAAATCTATAAACATACCAACAAATATACCAATAATATATTTAAGTAGAGAAAGGTAAAACAGAAAATTTTTGATTATTTTTTTTTCTCTTACTTTTTAATGATTCATAACTGTAATAACCCATTACGGTAGTTAGAAGAGAAATGTTTTTTTACTTTTAATTTACGATCGTTATTTAATAATTTTATTAAATTTTACTACATGTTATAGTTGGCTAAGAGTAAGAAATTGCAAATTTGTAGGATTTCTGAAAACAAAATTAAACAATTTTTTATTTTAAAGAGATTTTAAAAGTAATAAAAGCAATTAACCCTTATTATTCTTAAAAAAAAAAAAAACACAATTATATTGGAAATGAGAGTTAATTTTTGAGTAAATTAACTGAGATTTTGTTTATTTTGTCTTGCTTTTTATGCAACTCTTTTAATTATCAATTGAGAGAAATTATCTGGAAAGGAGAAAAATTTTTGAAAAAGCATTCAGCGATTTATTAATTATACATACACGTTTCACTATTGTGAACATAATTTTAAAACATATGCAAGTACATTTGTAGGAAAGTGTTATACATTATGTGCAAATAAGTATAATAATTAGATTAATTTTTTAATATTTAGTCAATATTTTCTCAATATTTTCAATATTGAGTCTAGATTTTGTACATAATATTTCATAAGCTTCCCATCTTCTCAATATTGTGGAATGCTACAATCCTTTATTATTATTTTTGCATAAATTTCGGAGGATTACTCAAAAGTGTTAATTTTCAAAAAAAATTTATATTAAATAGCAAAACAAATATTGAATTATATTATTAATTTATGTAATTTAGGATTATGTCTGTAACAGTCTTGCATTTGTGAAAGTTTTTGATTTTAAAGTAAGGAGATCAAGTAGCGACAATTTACTAACTTTGAGACTAAATATTTCGGTCAACAAAACAAATAACATAAATTATTATTTTAATTAATATCATTTCTTATGTCCACAAATTTTTAATTGTGCAGGTATTTTCAATTCTCATAATTATAGAGCAAATTTTTGAATTTTACTCGTGATTCATTTTTATAATTAAAGTGTTGAAACACTTTATGCGAAACAATTTTATACTTGAAACACTTTATTCATTTATATGTATATACAAATAAATATCGAGATGTTTTGAAAAAAAATTTTAATTTTCTAAGAATTTTTAATAAACATACAAAAATTGCTTTTGTATATATACATACATATTTGTACATAGTTATAAATTTAAACAAAATCAACTGGAAAAATAAAAGAATTTTTATATTCCCTGGGTTTATAATAACTTTTCTTTCTTTTATTGTTTTCGGATACACATCAAGTCTGTTTCATGATTATTAAGCTCATAAATCAATCAAATGTGCCGATATTTCAATTTCACATCGATTTTTATATTATATTGATGCAACGCCTCGTTTTTTTTTATATATTTCCATCGTACTTATATACTCAATAATTTCCATACATTGCTTTTATATATATACATAGATTTAGAATGTAATAAGTACATAAACCAAAAGTATGTATATAGATGTTGCATTTTATGTTCATAATTTTATTACATATGTATAGATGTCCGTGAACGAGTCTTATACGAGACTCTGTGTTTATTAATGTATGTACATAAAATTGATAAGTGCACATAGTGTTAGGAGTTACATAAAGTACACATGATATTTTTTAATATAATTTTTTTTTTTATATATTTTTTCTATATGAAATAAATATGTAATTTAGTTTTCTGGGTTTGAATGTTTTAAAATATTATTTTAACTAATAAAGTTTTAGTTCTTTCCAACGTAAACATGTACATTTTGGGGGGTAAAATCTGTTGCTTTTTTGAAAATATTGAAATGAATATCAAGCACAATATTAATGATTATTGCAAGAATATAAGTTTGTTAAATTATTTTTATATAAATATTTAAACTTGTAAATAAAATTTTTTACTGAATTTTGTCCAAATTAGAAATTTTCACCCATAGTTCTGTTAGACGTATCATTTGAGGTGATGTGATATACCATAGTCTGTTAGTCGTATTATTTGAAGTAATAGGATATTATTGAAAAGGATTTTAATTTTTCAGTATAGAATTTCGAATTTTTGGAATTAATTTTATTCAGAAAATTACAAGATTTTTCTAGAACAACCCATCAGGTCAAGTGATGCAACTAACAGAATATGGGTGTACGTTTTTTGAATGAATTTTAAAATTAAAATTTAATTTCGAATTTTCGTGCGAATTTCGAATTTTCGTGCTGAATTTCGAGTTTTTGGGTGACACTTGACTCCTTGAATTCAATTTTCAATCCAATTTAAATTTCGAACTCAATGTCGAACTTTCGAAATTAACTTAGAACGAATTTCGAATTTTCGAAAATTGTTTTTTTTTTTCTTTTATTAGTGTTGATAGGCGTAAAATAATATCATCTAGACTGCATTTGTGTATCTTATTTAAAGGATATATTCATAGCACTCTAGATATTCAGATAATTAAGGTTTTGGGGCGGCACTTGACTTCTTTAATTTTAACCTTAATTTCAGATAAATTTACAATTAAAAGCAGTAATTCATTTATTAATTTTAAGTAATTTTATACAAGTTAATTAAAGCAAGTTTATAATTTTAATTTACGATTTGATGTAATCGAATATTGGCCCACAATTAGCAAACCAAATTATTAGACTTTACAAAATTTATGAAACTCTTTTTAGTAAAATGAGCATCGCTTTATTGGTAATTTCGAATTACGGTTTTTATTTTAACATTACATTTGATGTATTTCAATATATGAATTATCCATTCAATAACAAAAAATTCATCGCCATTTTGATTTTGTAATTTTATTTTTGTCGTTTTTTTTTCTTTTTGTTTATTTTTATCTGTTTCTCTTTATTTTTTTTTTTTTATTTGATTATTGTACTTTAAAATGATAACGGTACTCATTTTGATATCCAACATGTACAGATGCTTTTTAGTAATACCGTACACAAAATTTACAAGTGTACAGAGTAAGGTATGTATATGAAAAAAAAATTTTTTTTTTTTTAGTGTGAAGAAAACATTATAACAGTGTTTACAGTTAACTATATTCGTTCGTTCGTTCGTTTATTTTGACTATGTGAAAAATTGGAAATAATGAAAAAGTAAAATGATTTTCAAAAAAAAAAAAAAAAAATACAAAAACATTAAGAAGAGTTCACCTACTTTCTTTTTTCTTTTCTAAAATAAATATACATACATATATACTATATATCTATATAGATATGTATATTTTCACTATGCTATTCTGTTATTATATACAGTTAAAATATACGTATGTACATACAGGTATACGTAAGTTTTTTTTTTTAAATAACTGTAATCGCGTTTTTATAAATCTTATAGTTAAAAATGCTAAGTGTATATACTCTGAAATTAATCCGCGACATACCAAATATTACAATAATCAGAATCACAAGCAGGCGAAAAAAAAACGTAACAGAATTTTGTATAATAAAATTTCTGTACGAAAAAATTGGAAAGAACAAATTGTATATAAATTTGCTCTAGATTCTTATCAATATACTTTCAGTATAGAAAATTAGTTTTGAGAGAAAAAATTAAGTAATACAATATTTAAGTATTTAGAAAAAAAAAAAATTCTTTTATTGTTAATAAATTCTGTAATACACAATAGGTTTCTTTTACATATTGTGTCTCATATTTTCGTAAAATTGTAACTGGGCCAGTAATTAAAAATCATTATCTACTTTACAATATTTGAGTATTAATGTTATTGCCAAAAATATTATTTCTTTTATAATTTTTCTCCCAAATATAATATTATATAAGAAATTTAGATTATATTTTATAAATGTAGAGTGTTTCATCGATTAGATTAAGTCACAAAATTTCACTTAATCTTATAGTGTTGGTATTGGTATATTATATTATACAACATTACAATTCTATAGATACTAACGTAATGAAGGGTTCGATTAATTTCAATTAGTGTAAGTAATTTTCCAATGAAAAATGAGTTCTTGTATGCAATTAATGTTCTATTCTTAAGTCTTTCGTTTAACAAAAGTATTAAATTCGTATCTGTTAGAATATATAAAGCTCTTGAAATTAGGTACATTTTTTTATTAATTAAATATGATAACCAATTGTTTCTTATAACGTAATTTATTTACAATACCATTTGTGTCTCCAAATGTATATATACCAAGTTTGTGAACCACCACTTTTTCTTAAATTTTTACTTTATATATTTTCCAAAAAATATAGCTATTACTCATATACATTTCGTTCATATACAAAATTAATAAAAATCAATCGTACTATTTCGAAATATTATATTGAAAGGATAAAGAAAGAATTTAACTACTTGTTGCAAATATAATATAATTACAGATTATTATTGCTATATGGAATCCTTTTCTCAATACTTGTGCAGTATAATTGAAAAATTATTAGTTTTAGTTTTGTTTTCATCTCTAAATATTTTTGTACTCTTAAAATTATGGTAGCAATCGCAAATTTAATTCAAAAGACATGATCATAATAATGCAGTTAATATGATGTATGCTTATATTTATTAGTATAACTATATATATAATCGCCTTATATTCACGATTCGCAGAAAATTTTCAATATCAGGTTTCTGTATTGTGTATACCTACTTATATATTTGAAATTTCCCTTTGATCTGCCCAATCAATTCTTATAAAATTATACGTAAAAATATTTCATATTAAAAGGTGTACAATTTCATTTCAAATAATATTGATATTATAGTATAACATAGGTACAGGGTGAAAATTGTAAATTATTAAAATAAATCTGTTATAATTATTTAAGATAGACACGTTGAATTATACTTAAAATGTACATAAATACATAACGTTTCCAAAATGTTATATTCTTTAATTGTAGCATTTAAAATATCAAAATGAATTTGTTCATGTATAAAAACCCTGGGTGTACATATATTTAGAACTGTATAACTATAGAATTTTTTTGTTTCTGAAATGAAAAATCAAAGTAGTTCGTCTTGTTACAATAAGTACCAGTAAACGTAAACAAAATTTACTTTTTAATCCCTTGAGTGGGAGAGTACGCGTACTATTCGAGATTTAATCGTAAGGCAAGGGGTAAATATATAATTTCTAGAATAATAGGGTTTCAAATTGCGGGAAAACGATTATTAGTAATACTAGTCAGAATAGTAAAATTAGATTTTACCTCGAAATATATTTCTCTACTAGAACAAAACTTCTACCTGCGTTTGAAAATCGAAATGGGCTATTTACTTCTCTTATATTCCTCCTAAATGTATGTCTCAAAATTTCTTGCATAATATTTATTCCAATTCTTAAAAAATTTTACGTACGTGAATTTTATGTACATAATTTGTTTGCAAAAATAATTTTTGGAATAAAGTTTAATTATTTTATTTAATTAACCCTGTATAGAAAAAATATGTAATGCCCAGAGTCAGATGCATTATCCACCATTAAAAATGAGAAAAAGAAAAAATTGGTAAAAAATACGCAAGCATTTGCCGTTTTTTTCTTGTTTTCTTTTTCTTGTTAGTTCTGCAGCCCGGTCATTTTTATTTTTGTATACCCGTTGGTCCCTATTCAAATGGAAATTATTTTGCTACTGGATCATAAAACAACAACAATAACAAAACAGGACTTATAACAGACCATCAATACAAGTTTTTGATTTAATCGAAAAAAGAACAAAAACACAAGAAAACAAACAAAAATGAGAATATAAAATTAATCCACTAATATTATACTCTAGCTTTCCCCTAATATAAGAAGAGTGTACTTTGTAGTATAGCATAAAAACATGCACCGTCTTTTACTGTGGACTGCAAATAAAGAAGGAGTAAGCATTGATGAGCGAAAAACATATCAACTTCAAAAATGATTCAACTCGAAAAATAGAATTTCCCAAATTTCAAACCATTGAAAATTTCCAATACATCTGCAGACGCATTGAAATTCATTCATCTTACGATGCAAATTGATTGCATTGTTTGGTCATTAATTTCTTAATGTTCTTAAATTATTTCACAGGGGTGCGAATAATAATCTTATCTCTTTTATCTTATCACATATTCCACATGCGTATGGATCAATATGTTGATATGATGTGCAAAACAAAAACAAAAAACAAAAGAACAGAAAATTTTATAATCAGTAGAAAATTATATGAGATTATGATGAATACGCGCGTGTTCAGTATTATATGGACATAGGATAGACTTTAATCAAGTAAAAGCAAAAAGTAATTGGCAGTATATATACATACATATATACATATAGGTTTTAATTGAATAAAAGTAAATTTCGAATTTATAAATGATTAATTCATTCTTTATGTCAAAAAAAATATGAATGCATTTCCGAATCTATCTACCATATACGATGTTCTTAACACACGAAACTTATTTATTGGATTAGATTTATTTGATAGAATATTTTAACGTATAGGTTAAGGCTATACACAGAAAGTAAATTACATATATCAATACAATCTATACAAACAAAACCTTATATAACATTATGGCTTTGTTTGTACGAGGGTTATCCCAGAATTAAGTAGCCTAACCAAGAAAACACAAAAATTTTGACAAAATTTATTTTTATTTCTCAACATAGTCCCCTTTTAGGTTGATACACTTTTGCCAGGGGTATTAAACTGCTTCGATACCATTTTTATAGTAAGAACTGGGAAACTCTGCAAAATAGCCATCAACGCTAGACTCTACCTCTTCATTTGTAAAAAAAATCTTCTTCTACCAAACCATTTTTTCGAAATTTGGAAAGTAAATTGTTTGTTTGGAAATAGAAAGTAATCTAAATCTGGTGAATAGGGTGCGTG
This sequence comes from Condylostylus longicornis, assembly GCF_029603195.1. Taxonomy (NCBI): domain Eukaryota; kingdom Metazoa; phylum Arthropoda; class Insecta; order Diptera; family Dolichopodidae; genus Condylostylus; species Condylostylus longicornis. The sequence goes on from NW_026577989.1 coordinate 596,758, forward strand.
AGGAATGCATTACCATGGCGATTGCAGATGTGTGAACTGGTGCATTGTCTTGATGAAACAACACTTTTTTCTTCGACAAATGTGGACGTTTTACTTTGATTTCTTCACTCAAACGCTGCAATAAGTTTGCATATTACTTTTGTTCACTTTTGATACCGACTGGACCTTTCAAATAAAAATATTGAATGACATAACGATGACCAATTTTATCCATATTAAAAATTTACTGAAAAGCTTCACTATTAATAGTCGGTAATCTGAAAAGAAAAAAAAAAAAAATTAAAAATAAAAATGTGACAGTTAATCTTTAAAATGATAGGGCTTTCTGCCAGGCTTATATTTTTTTTTCAAAATTTTTGTATTTTCTTGGTTAGGCTACTTAATTCTTGGACAGCCCTCGTAAGAAAAAGAGTTCAAACCATTTATGAATCTTTTTATATGTTACATATGTATGTATTGAAATTGTAAGGTAGTGATCATCATCTGAATAACGACGACAATCCGTTCATTTTCAATCAATTTGTTTAATATTCAATCTCTCTTTGTTTACCTATTTGTTATCTTATTATTATTTTTGTATTTTTTTTTATGCTAAGGCTTTGTTAGGCGATTTTTCATACATATATGTGCATATATGTATGTATATTGTATTCGTAGAATGTTCATAGAATATTATTCTTCTTCTATTGTTTAATTGACTATATGTTTAAGCACAAATATGTATACATAAATTATGGTATAAATGTGTGTTATTTTTAAGTGCATAAATTGAATGCGTATAATGTATGTACATATTATGTACATTAGAACACACATATCATATATATTGACTTTTATACTATTATATGACTGCAATTGTTTTTTTTTTTGCTTTTCCCTCCAACCAATTCAAAGAAAAGGAATTTTATTGAAAGCTGATTATTATTGGAACAAAAAGAAGAACAAACAACAATTTTTGTTTTTTTTTTTGTTATTTTTTTTTTAAATAAATTAGTGAAAATTATAATATGCTATTGTATATTGTAGATATATGTATACTGTATTATATGGCTGAATGTTTGTACACACACACACATATGATAGTTATTGTTTATATAGAACATTTCATTGGGTCATTGAATCACTAATGGGATGTGGGTGATTATGATGACGATGATGAGTAATTGAATCAATTGAATTAAATTTTTCATATTTTAATTTAACAAAAAAAAAATAACAACAACAATAAACAATAAAAAATGAATTCTTATATTATGTATTATTAATTTTTTTTTTTGTTTTTTTTTGTTGTTTTTTTTTTATTTTTGATATTATTGTCGCCTTGAACTTGTTGATCAATTTAACATTTAAAAATTTTCAAATAATTTTCATTTAATACATAATTATTATTTCATTGGTATATTTTTGTATGTATGTATGTATGAATATGTAGTTTATGTATTAAATATGAATAATGTAGGCAATTTTGTTGATATTTTTGTAAATGATTTAAAAATGCTTGTAATATTTAAAAATTTTTATAAATTTTAAAATTTGAAGAAAATTAAATATAATTGATCATATTTACATTGTGTATATTGAGTTTTCAAAATCGTTTTTGCGTACGAATTTGTACGACAATTTGAATTAGTATTGGGTGGAGGGGGCGGTTTTGATATTTTAATATTATTAATATTTTTATGTCGGAATTTATAGATTTTTAATTAAATAGAATAATTTTCGCATATAATTACAATAATCTTTTGAAAACTAATGACATACATAATAAAATTGGATCAAAATTTTGTGGCTGCAAATTATTACTTTATCTCTAAAATCGCTCCCACTATAACTCTCCTGTAATATAATTAACAATGAAATTTTTTTAAGGGAGTAAAGACCGCTCCCTCTCATGTTCAGTCACTCACACCAAACCCACACCGATTTAGGATTTAAACCCACACCGAGACCCTTTCTTAAGAGTCCTCCCCCAGTACACTAAATCAAAATGAGTTATTAGGGTTGAAAAATAATGATGCCAACAAAAAACAGAAAAACATCGCCAAAATTCAAATGAAATTTATATAAATACAATAGGGTATTATAAAATTGCCGAAAAAATAACATTAAATTAAAATAGTTTTTAATTAAATTTTTTTTTTCTGTTACGCAACTTGTTAAAGTATAACAAACAAATTTAAACTAAAATTATTTATTTAAAAATATTAATTTTTTATAATTTAATTTTTTTCTTTATATATTTTTAGCTATAGGAAGAACGTTAATACCTAGGTATTTTCGAAGTATATATGAAGGTGGTGTTTCGGAATTGTATTTTCATTTAAAGCACTCGAAAGAATCATTTCACAATACATCAATTACTTTAGACTGTGACCAATGTACTGTAGTGACACATCACGGGAAACAAATGTTTACAAAAGTAAGTTTTTTTTCTCCCACTCCCCTTATAAAAACTATTTGATTTTTTCAAATGGTCGCCCGCCCTCCATTCATTTTCATCAGAATTTTTAAGTTTTTATTTTTTAATTATTTTTATATTTTTTTTTTTCTTAAGTTATTGTATTTGCAATTACATTTATATTTTCGAAAAAAAAAATTTGACCAATATTTTGACCCATATTTATAATTTTCCTCTTTAAATGATAATTGTAAGAAATTACAGAGTTAATTGTAAAAATTTTAAAAATTCGAATTATAATATACGCAAACTAGATTTCAATTATACTATAAAGAAGCATTTCAAAGTCAGGGCTTAAATATGATGTTGCGGATTTTAAATTATTACAATTTTCAATATGATCTATGGAAAATTTTCAGAATGCAATATTCTACCTTACGGTCATTTGCTTTCATAATTGTCATTATGCTGATTCAAAGTTAAAGTTCTTACTCATCTACTAAGATCACAAGCTTTCTATCTTCATAGTGAATGACAAGTGGTCATCTAATGTCTTGTAATTTGTACTCTAAGTGCATATTGAAATATCTAGAGAAAATTATACAAATTTATTTCATATTCGTAATTTAATTTTAAAAATAGAATTTCGAATTTAATAATATTTAAAAATAGATGGTGTTAAATTTAAAATTTATAAAAAAATTTATAGTAATTTTCAAAATTAAGAATATGAGTACAATGAAGTTTTGGGATTTTTTTTTTTTTAATATTAAATTTGAGTAGATTTGTATTTTTTTTTTTTTTTGATTTTTTTTAATTCCTTTATTATTTACACATTTTTGTTTTCTTCATTTTTTTTTCTCCTTTCTTTCTCTTTCTCTTTCTCCTTTATAGATAGCTCCCCCTTATTTTCAGGTGTGTGCGGAAGCAAGACTTATTTTAGAATTTATGTACGATGACTATATGCGAATAAAATCATGGCATATGGCTGTGAAAAATCATCGTGAATTAATACCAAGATCTGTTCTTGGAATGCATGCACATTCATCACAATCAGATCCATCGATATTAGAACAAATGTCCAAAAATATAACAAGATCGGGGATAACAAATTCAACGCTTAATTATCTACGCGTGAGTGGTGATATATTGATTCCAAACAAATAATTTTCAGTTTTTTTTTTTTTTTTTTAATTAAAAAATTAAAGAAATGGTTTATTTATTTGGCTATTTTTTTAAAAAAAAAAAATAAAATTCATATAAAAATATAAAAATTAATAAAAATAATATTAGAAAAATATTTAATTCTGCATATTGATTTTGTTTGGTTTCAGTTAATTATTTTCAAATATATTTTTTGAAAAGGATATTAAATAAATAAGATTTTAAAAATTAAATTAAAATTAATTTAATAATAATTGTAAAAAAATAAAAAAAATCTTATTGTTTGAAATTTTTTTCAAAAATTTAATTTCGTTCTCTTCAAATTGAATAAATTAAAATTAATTTAAAAAAAAATTTTTTTTTTCTCTCTCTCTCTTTTTTTTTCTTTTTTTTTATTATTTTATTATTTTAGTTGTGTGTAATATTAGAACCAATGCAAGAATTAATGTCTAGGCATAAAGCATATGCACTTACTCCAAGAGATTGTTTAAAAACGACGTTATTTCAGAAATGGCAAAGAATGGTCGCACCGCCCGGTAAGAGAGGTATTAAAATTTAGAAAAATAAAACAGAAACTGTTTTCCTTTTTTCTTACTTATACATATATATATATAAACAAAAAATTATTATTGAAAAAAAAAAAAAAAATTAAAAAATGAAATAAAATGTTTAAGTGTAAAAATGAAAATATTTTTTGGTATTAAAATGATTTTAATTTTTTTTTTTTTTTTGTTTAAAATTTAAAAATTTCCTTTTATGTGTTTTCGTTCTAGAAAAACAAAATAATAAATTAATGTGGATGAACTTTAATAATTCTTTAAAAAATCAATTTTTAGATGCACAAAGACCCGCAAATAAAAGACGAAAAAGAAAAGGATCAAATTCAGGGGGAGGTGCAAGTGCCCCACCAGTGCCAAGTAAAAAAAGATCACCAGGACCAAATTTTAGTTTAGCATCGCAGGTAGCAGTTATCTTATTCCGATTTAAACAAAATTTAATATGAAAAAAAAACCCAAAAAAAAACAACAAAAAAAAAAATCATTTTAACCCAGATAAGCCCATTAAAAACATAATTAATCTATTTCCGACACATTGTGCTATTTTGATAAATTTTTGTATTTACGCTCTAAAACTCGAATGTTTCAAAAACTTGTATTTTATATTTATAAATTTAATTAATTCGCGTTTCGCGTTTTATAAAATTTAAATATTAAAAAAAAAAAAAATTTTAACGTGTCAGAATTTTACGAAATTTATGTTTTTAATGCTACGTTTTGACAAGTCGCGTGTAGTTTTTTTTTTACAAAACAAAATTGAGGAAAATAAAATTGAGGTTAAGAATTCAGTTCATTCCACATGTAATGGGTTTATTTGGGTTAAAAAATGCGCATTTTAGTTTAGAATAGCTTTTTTTTTTTTTACAAAAAAAAAAAAAAAAAAATGGTCTAAATTTATTCTGGTGATTTCTAGTACTTCTAAAAATAAAAATACTCTTTTTTTTTTTTGAAATTATTACTTTATAGGTCACTTATGACAAATGATTTTTTTTTTTACAAATCATTTTAAATAGACGTTTCATATACGAAAATATTTTTATGACAAAAAGAGAAATGTAATTTAATCACGATTTCTTAAAAATAATTTCACAGACTCAGAATTTTTAATTAGATTTACAAGATTAACTTCAATAGTTTTATATGATCCCGTTCAGTTATTTCCAATTTCTTTTCATTCACAAAATTTATAATTCCAAATCTCAAAATTAACTGTCCGACATCACTACAATGAAAATATAAACTTATTTTTTTATTATTTAAATTTAATTTTTTCCATACTTACTAAAATATCAATTAATTCTTAAATCTTAAAAAAAATATTCTACAATTTTTTTCCTCGGGTAAAACAAAAACCTATTTATGATGTAGCAAAAACCTTAGAATAGATTTAGTAATTTTGTGAGAAAACTTATTAATTAAAAATAATAATAATAAAAAAAAAAAATAATAATAATTAAATATTTATGTAGATTTTGATATTTAATTGTGGTTTATTGCCGAGGTAAAATTTGGTTGATTTATGACAAAACTTTAAATTTCAGGACGTAAAGGATTAAATTTGGAAAATGAAATAATGGGGTATCCGCTAATATTCACCCAAAATATCCGCAAAATACTGAATATACGCATATATGCATATCCGTGTTGGAAAGCCAAATTAAAATTATTAAAATTAATAATAATAATAAAAAAAAAAAAAAATACAAACACACACAAAAAATAAAATTTACAAAAAAATGAAAGAATTTTTTTTTATGCGCATTCCATTCTAAAATAATTAGTAATGATATTTTCCTAATCGATTATTTTTCAATTTTTTTTCTTTTCTTTTTATATACTCTTCAAATAAATCATCGTACGTTCATCCACAATAAAAAAAAAAATAAATAAATAAATAAATAACAAAATGCACATACGAATTAAAAAATAAAAACAAATCAAAAAAAAACAAAATCCAAAATCGTAAAACAAAAATAATTATTTTTATATTAAATAGGATGTGATGGTTGTGGGTGAGCCATCACTGATGGGCGGTGAATTTGGTGATGAAGATGAACGTTTAATCACCCGCTTAGAAAATACACAATATGATGCAGCTAATTCAATTGATCATGATAATCATGGTGGTTTTGGACATGCTGATTCACCAATGACAGGTCCAAATTCATGGATGGATAGAACTGGTGGGCCTGGCCCAGGTGGTCCTGGTGGAGGTCCACAAGTTAGTACACCGTCCAGTCAAGATACAGATAAAAAAAGTCCTGCTGTGTCACAGTGACGGATGTAAAACTTTTTAATATAAATATTTATAATTTAATCAATAAAGAATAAGAAGTATAAAAAAAAAACAACAACAACAACAAGCAACATATAAAAATCCATCTATAGAATAATTAAAAAAAAAAATAATTAAAATTTACAGTCTGTTTCCAAATTGTTTAATCAAAAAATTATATATATATATATATATTTTTTTTTTTAGATTTTTATTAAATTTTATAATTTTGTTAAAAATACAAACAATGTACTTTGTGTAGCAGACTTAAATTTACTCGGAATTTTGAAAAATTTTAAAATTAATAATATTGTGAACTCTGCAAAAAAAATTTTTTTTTTCTAATAAAATAAATATTTTATACATTTTTTTCTAAATTTTTTATAATAATTTAATTTTCTATTTTTGAAGAGTTTTTCTTAGATACAATAATAAAAAAAATAATTTTACTTTTAGATATTTGCTATTTGTTTTTTTTTCCATTAAATGCAGGGTCGCACTATCATGTATAAAATATATAAAGAAAAGAAAATGAAAAAACAAGATAAAACAAAAGAAAAACAGTGATTAGTCGTTTCATAAACCCAAATATGTCAAAATCGAATGCAGCAATTTATAGCGATAAATTTAAAGTTGTCAATACAAAATTAATAAAGAAAAAAGAAAAACAAAATATAAGAAATTAGGAATTTGAATTAAAAAAAAATGAAAAAAAACAAACCGTCATAGAATTAAATATATACACATACATATGTATTTATATATGTATATACATGTATATGCAAAAAATATATATATATATACATATATATATATATATGTATATATATATCAGAATAAAGAAAAACTTAAAAAAATTAAAAAAAAAAAACTTTGTAATATATAAAATGTAAAAAAAAAATTAAAAATGGTTTTTATAACTTTAAGCATAGAAACATATTTAAAAATTAAAAAAGAAAATTAAAAAAAAAAAGTAATAAAATAAAAAATAAATCGTTTCAAAACTAAGTAAAAAAAAAAAAATTTTGTAAAAATTTAAAAAAAAAAAAAAGTTACTTAAATTATGTACTAAATTAATATTTAATGAAAAAAAAAAAAACAAAATAAATTTAAAAAATAGAAAAAAAATAAAACTTTTATTTTTTATGTTATTTTTAAACTAAAAATTTTTTAGTTTGAAAATAATTTTTAAATTGTTCATACTTCGAAGGAAATTACAATATTCGCTAAAATTATTTGCAAAAAAAAAAAAAAAATTGAAAAACAAGAACAAAACAAACACAAAACAATAAAAATATTTCATTATTCAAATTATTCATACCTTAATATTTTCAAACAAAATAAACTAAATTCCTCCCTGTTCTATCACTTTTACTTCTATCACCAATAAAATTTCCTATTTTGTTCAAATTTATCAAAAATTTATTAAAGAGCACCATCTATCAATCAAGAGCTCAATCGTTTAAATTAATTAAAATTTGAAAATATTTAAAAATATTCTTAATTTTTTTTTTTTTTAGCAACAGCATTCAAATAATATTAAATTTTAATTAATTAATCATTTTTTTTTTTAACAATAATTAAGTATCTCAAAAATTTCCTCTTTTTCTTTTAAAAAGTTTTTTTTAAATTCCTATATAAAATGCTTTATTGTTATTTTAAATAATTTCCTTTCTCGATTTTAATATTGTGAATTTACTTTGATATAGAAATTAAAGTGTTCAAAATTGTTAACAAATTATTTAATCAACATTTTAGTCTTTAAAAAAGAAAAAAATTGCATTTAAATTTTAAAAAATTTTTTCGTTTTCAATTTCCAGCTCTTTATTATTTACTTAATATTGCAGTTCTTTTTTGCTCTACATTTTTTTTTTGTACAATTTAAATGTACTACAATAATTTTTCTACCCAATTATTTTAATTTGTTTAAATTTCATCCAATTAAAATTGATATTTACTTTTAAAATACTTAATAACTATAACTTTTTAAAAATTTTTGAAAATTAACTATCATCCATATTCTGCTAGTAGTTGTGTCATTTGGGGTGATAGATGTTCAAATATAAAATTTCGAAATTGATTTTATTTAGAAAATTACAAGATTTTTCAAAAACAACCCATTGACGTCAAGTGATGCGACTAACAGAATATGAGAGTATGTAAAATAATTTTTAATTTCAATTAAAATTAAAAAATCTGATTTAAAAAATATTGTTTGTTAAATAATGTTATTTAATAATTATAAATTTTTGAAATTAATCTTAATCATATTTTCTAAATTTTTTTTTTTTATTAAAGAAATATTTTTGTATAGAGATTAAATTAATTAAAATTTAGTTTTATTACACATATGACGATTAGAAAATATATTTTAAGAAAAGAAAGAACCGAAAAATAAAAATTAATAAAAATTGGAAAAAAAATAATAATTGCATTTTTAAATAAAAAATTTCTATATAGTTATAAATAAATTAATTTTAAAAATATTAATAAAATTTGTATATAAATTAAATGTATTAAAAAAAAAAATTTGTATCTTTCTTCCGAGTATGAACAAAAAAAAAGAAAACAAAAAAAAAAATTTAATCAAAGAAAAAAAATGTTTTTTTTTTGTAGTCAAAACCATTATTTTTTTTTTTTTATAATTTTGTAATAAATGTGTTTTAAGTAAAGAAAGAAAAAAAAAATATAAATACAAACAAATTTTTGAAACATTACAAAAAAAAAAATATTAATAAAAAGAAAATATAAATAGAACGTTTTTCATATTATGTTATATAACAACAACATATTTAATAACGGTTAATAATTAATTTAAAACCATTTTATGGCATTAATTTACTATAAAAATTTTGTAATTATTTGAATTAAAAAAAAAAATTTTTTTTTAAAACAAACACTGATCATGTCACCATAAAAATTTTTTATTCAAATTTTTAGCATTAAATTTTATTAAGTAATTCGAAAATTATTAATTATATTTTATTTTCATAATGTTTCAGATCAATTTTAATAGAATACAAATTAATTTTAGAAAATTCACTAATAAAATATTTAAAAAAATATACCTATTTTACAATATATATTTTTTTTACATCAACAAGTGTTATAAACAAGTGTTGGTATGTCTTTCTTACACCCATAATTTGTTTTTAATAATCAATTCTTAAAGAGAATCCATTAAATAATAATTAATAATTTTAATTATTTTTACCATTAAATTATTTATACATATTTTTATTATAGTTAATTAGTTAATGCCATCAATCTTTAATGTAACACCAAAACCAAAAACAAAAAAAATTAAAAAAAAATTAATTAAAATAAATTTTTCTTTATAAAAATAATTTCCTTATTTCACACTGCTTTCAATATGAAAATTGAGTGAGATTTAATTATATTTATAAATATCATATTAATAAAAAATTAAAAATATAAAAAAAGAAAAAAAAACTATAATTCAAAATAATAATAATAATGGTAAAATAATAAAAAGTAAAATATTAAAAAAATTAAAAAAAAAAAAATTCCAATTTAAAATCATCGAAACCATAAAATAAAAATAAAATAAAAATTAAAATAAAAGAAAATATTTATAAAAAAATTAATTTAATTTTTTTTTTTTATTTTGCATCTTAATGGAATTGTTTTTAAATTCAAATAGAAAAGAAAAATTAGAAATTGTTAACTAAAATTTAATAAAACACAAAAATAACCAAAAAAAAAAAAATATATTTTCATTACAATATTTTTATAATTTTAATTTGATTACAATAGTAAATAAATTAAATTAATTAAATTTAAATTTTAATATTTAAAAAGAAAATTTAAAGTAAAATATACACTAAGTTCTTGAAATGGGATAGTTTTGATAATAGAAATTTATGTCGTAACTCGAATTGGAGGACAATTCGAGTTACGACAAAAAAATTAATTAGACAAATTATTTTATTAAAATTCACTTATTTTTTTTTTTTTTTAATTAAACAAAACAAAAAAAAAAACAACAAAATACAATAATGAAATCAAAAAAATTCAAATTTGCTTTAAAAATAAATAAATAAAATAAAATCGGACTAAGTTGATATGTATATAATTTCAGTTCATATTTTTAACTAGTGACTAGTGTTTTTAACTCGAAAGAATTTATTATTGAAGCTATAACTAAATTCATTATGGATTTTTATTCAACAATCGTTCAAATCTTTAAATAAAAAAAAAATAAAAAAAATTTTTAATATCGTATAAACAACAATGTCGCAAATGTTATATTATGTCGTAACTCAAATTGTCTCCAGTCCCGAGAACTTAGTGTACATGACTAAAATTGAAATAATCCTAAATTTTTCTTTTATTAATTTATTAATTCTAATTTAATTTAAAAATTTTTAAATTTCTTCAATTCTCATTCAATTTTTCTTTTTCTTCTAATTTTACTTAAATAATTATAAATACTTTTTTTTCAATTAAAAGTTAACAATTTCTTATTTTAAAAATAAAAAAAAAAATAATATGAAAAATAAATCGAAACCCTCTCTATATAATTTTCTCTTTATTAATACACACAAAATCTTCAAAAACATTTGAAAATATTCAAATAAGTATTTTATTATTTTAATTATTTCACATTTAAAAGAACTATATTAAAAAGAAAATATATAACAATGAAAAACGATTTTTATATATAAATGAAATTAAATTGCAAAGTTAAAAGAAAAAAAAAAACAAGAAGAGAAGTATAAATAGTTTCAAAAAAACCATGAAAAATTTAAGAAAATTCTATAAAAATAAAAAGAAAAAAAAAATAATTAATAGATGGTTTAATTTTAAGGTGTGAATGAGGTGCTTTTTGTCAAAAATAAAAGCAACACAAAATTAATTGAAAAAAAATCAAATTATGAAAGCGAATTGAAAAAAATTAGAAATAATTATTCAAATTGATAAATAAAATAAAAAAAACAACAAAATTTAAAACACAATTAAAATAAAAACCAGATTTAAAATAAATTTTTTTTTTTTTTAATTTAAGTAAATTGATTATAAATAATTAAATTTAAAAGAAAAAAAAAATGGTATATATAAATAAAAAAAATTCTATATATATATATACATATATAAAATATACATATATAATTAAGGAAATTAGATTTAATAGAAATGTAAGTTTTTATTTTAGTGTAGCTAAAATAAAATTTAATTAAAAAAAAAAAAATTATATAAGAATTAATTATTATTAAAATAAAGTAATTTCCTTTTTGTAAGTGAATGTGAATGAATGCGAGAATTATATTATAAAAAAAAAAAGTGTTTTAATTTTTAAACAGAAAAAAAAATAATGAAAAAAAAAAACAGGATAAAAATAAATACATTCAAGAAAAGTTTATCCAAATTCTTTTTATTTTAGTAATAAAACTATTTATTAACTTTATTATAACTAACATAAAACCATATAAAATATACAGGAATCCCCTATATCAAAACAACGTATATCGAAAACCCATATAGAAAAAGTATGTTTTTTTACTAGAAAAATACTGATAAATACATAGTTGTACGTTTGCATATTTATTTAAAAATTCGTACATCTAATACATCATACCTTCGTAATTAATTATACATATAATATGTTCGTTTTTATGTAATAATAAGTCTTTAAGTTTACAAAATGTAAATATGTATGTTTTTATTTAGATACATACAACATAGTAACAAATGCAACAAAACATAAAATTAAAGCATAAACAAAACGAAATTAACAAAAAAAAATATAAATATATATCTATGTACTTTGTACAAATTTATGAAAAAAAAAAAAAAGCTCTCAACGACGTATATCAAATCTGAAACAACGTATATTAAGAACGAGGAACAAAAATCTCACCGACGTATATAGGGCCGACGTATATCGAGGGATTCCTGTAATTTATTTGTTATATATCAACGAGAATTAGTAAACCTAAGCCATAATGCATCCAACTTGTTTTAAATCAAAAAGTGGTAAGCATTAAGAGTCAAAAAATTAATGAACTACATAAACAAACCGAAAAAAAAAAAATAAGTAAAAGCTAAAATTAAAAGTAAAGATGGTTGGTACAAAAGGGTCCGGATCAGATTATGTGTCTTGTACGTTGTGCATTAGTATTGCATACATTGTATAAGGAATTTTAAAATTGAATTTTCAGATTATTCTTTTTTTTTATTTGTTTCCAATTAATTTTAGATTAGATATGACTATAATTTGAATTAGGAGTTCACAGCGTGAAATTTTATAAAATTGAAATTATTTAATAACAACAGTCTATTTCAATTATTTACAAATAAATTTTTATTTTTAAATATTTTTAACAATTGCCATTAAAATTACACCATTATTTTTAATATAACAATAAAAAATTATTCCAAAATTTCTTCCGAGTATAATAGTTTTTTATATTGAATTGTTTGAGGAAAAAAAAATGATTAAATAAAGTCAAAATATGAGGGATAAAAAATTCTTTATAAAAGAATTTTTTGATTAAGTGATTTAAAGAAATTTTAATTATAATGTGTATTATATTTTACTAATTATAATAATTACTTATTAATTACTCTTATATGTAGTCAACTAATTTCTCTCATACGGACTTAATAATATTTTAAACAGTGTTATAGACTGTGAAATAGATTAGAAAACAATCATCGAATTAATTTGAAGTAAACATTTCCTCTTTGATTTTGTAATTCAAAAACAATTAAAATACACGTAATTCATGTTTTAGAACCTTACATTTTGATTTCCGAAAATAAGATCGAATTTTATGAATCTGAAATTAAATTTAATGCTTTAAAGTAAGATTTTTTAAAATTGAAGAATTTTCGTCGTAAACCTATATAAATTAACGGAATATTTAGTCATTAATACAGAAATTTTTTTAAATTTAATTTAACTTTATTAATGATTTATAAAAATATTGATTTTTTTTTTTCCTAAAATCGCTTCCTTTTTTTGGCAAAATCTACTTCAGCTACCAGTAACGGATTATTTTTTTTCGCTTCGTAAATGGCTTTAGATCTTGATTTAATTTCGTATGGTTTTTTACTTTTTGTTAATTTGGATATACCAGACAATCTTTTTAAAGGTTCTGGTACAATGTAATCGGGTACATGTGACAAATGCTGTTGAACTTTTACAGTTTTCAATGGTTTATCGTGACGTAAAACTTGCAAATCGCGTGGATTATCTTGAAAGAAACCTTTTAATTTTTCACTATTAAACATTTCAATTTTAATTTCTTTTAATCTAGCTTCCTGAACAGCAACTTTAGTTATCGCACGCCACGCATCTTTTGCTCTATATCGAAATGGTTCTACTTCTTCAAGTTTGAATTGGTATTTTCTAAAAAAAAAAAATAGAAGTAATTTTTAAATAAATCTACATTATTTTTTATGAATTTTTCAAATTAATACTTCATAACTTCATCATCTGTTACATAACCGATACGCAGATATTCTTCGGTTGAATCATGCAAATTTTTCTCTTTAACACTAACAAATGAAAGAACCGTACCCTAAATAAATATTTGTTAAATATTTTATGTATTTAAAAATGTTTTTTAATTATTTTACGCTGTTTGTCCCTCGGGCTGTTCTTCCAGCTCTGTGAACATATGAGCTTGTATCTAGAGGAAAATCAAAATTAATTACGTTTGAAACAAATTGAAAATCAATTCCACGTGCGACTCCAGACTCTTTATCTGATTTCCTCTTGCTTCCTGTTGCCCTTTTCACACCGTTTGTATCTGGATTTTCTAAAGCTTTTTCATCTGACGCAATAATAATATCATATATCCCTTGATTAAACTGATTAACTGAATGAATTCGAATTTTTGCAGGAAGTTCTGAATTTAATATAACGGCTTTTATACTGAATTGTTCAAGAAAAAGTTTAAGTCTGTGAATAAAAGAATTAAGGATTTATTTTGAATTAAATGATTTATTGGAATATAGAAATATATAGAAGGAATATTTTAGAATAATAATTCAGCGAGAAGATTAGGCTATATTCACTTAAAATCACAAACGCAAGGAATGTATTTTATCAATCATAATAAAATTTCATCATATATTCTAGATAAGTAACGTTTTAAGTTGTGTTTTTCTTGTTTTTAAACTTACTTATAACATCTGTCCACAGTATTAACAAAAATTATGCATTTTCCTCTAATCAAATGTAGTTTGAATAAAGCATATAAAATGGCAGCTTTGTCATTTTCCTCGGCTAAAATGTGGTAATGTGATAGTTGACTGGCGGGAGCCATTTCTGGTTCTTCTAATTTCAAAGTAACAGGATTATGTAAAACTAAATTTTTTAAATTTACTACATCTTCACTTAAAGTGGCGGAAGACAAAATTGCCTAAAATGATTAATATTTTAATACACTTCATAAATCAGAGTATTGAAAATGTTTTCTGCTAAATCATTACCTGATACATAGGTGGTAAGAAATCTAAAACTTTTTTTAAATCATTCTCAAATCCAAATGAAAATACTAAATCAGCTTCATCTATAACTAAAGTTTCAAACCCTCTTTTCAATTCCACATTTTGATTTTGTAATTGATTTAAAATTTTTGATGGGGTTGATACTATAATATCTGGTCGTTCTGATAAAAGATGTTTCTGCGCTAATAAATCTATATTTCCCGACAAATCTATACTTCTTACAATTTTGCCACATTTTGATGTAAGATCTTGTAAAACACTTGTTATTTGTTGACATAATTCTTTACTTGGAGCTAAAATCAATGCTGTAGTACACTGTTCTGTAGCTGCGTTTTTCGAATTTAAAATTTTTTGTATTACTGGTATAGAAAAGGCAGCAGTTTTTCCAGAACCGGTTCGAGCTCGAACAAGTACATCTTTTCCTTCTAACAACAGCGGTATTGCTTTCTCCTGGATAAGCGTTGGGGTTAGCCATCCTAAATTTGCTATTGCCTAAAATTAAATGCGAGCTAAATAATTACGTGGAATTGTTTTTCTTTCTCACTTTTTATTATGTCAATATTTTACCTTTAGGATTCTTTCATCTAATTCCATTTGATGAAAATTAATGGATTCCTCGTTTTCTTCGCTCATATTTGGATGTGTAGATAAATGATATTTTTAATATAAATTTTTTTTTATATAAGTTTAATTAGCTGTTAAAAATTAAAATTGTTCATTTATATTTGCTTTATTTCTTGGTCAACACAAACTCAAATTTAAGAACGTGTTTTAAAACTTTTTTGACGTTTTGAGAATAAATACTGTCACAATTCACGTTCAACTTTCTAAGAGTTTAAAAATGAAAATATGAGAGAAAGTTGATTGATGTTTTTAAGTTGCAGCACTTGATATTATTTACTTAAATAGGCACAAAATTGATTGTAGACATTTTGAAATGTGTTTGCAGTATGTTAATGAAAGGTTTGTAGCTAATTATATTTGATTTTCTGTGAGATTTTAAAAACAGTGTAGCGTATACTTGAAATAACAAACATATCCGTATTTCTGCCAGCCGTGAGGGTAGACCAACTTTTTTAAAAATTTTTACTCCGATCATCATCTCAGTTTATAAACTGCAAATATTTAAAATATTGCTGTCCAAATTTGACATATAGGTACATATAAAATTAGGCATTCAATATTTTTTTCGTAATCTTTATTTTGTTATTTAACCAACTTTTTTAAACATCTGATTCAAAGAATAAGAGTTTTTCTGTGTTTCGGTTTCAATACGTCAAATGTTAATAATGAGATAAAAATGTAATAGTTGTAACATCTTTTTCGGTCTTTCAAACTGACATTGGTGAAAACGCAGCTTGAGTTTCAAGATCTTTTCAAGTCAAATACTCAAACTGCCATATAAACGTGGTGTATTATGGGTATTCAAATAAATTAAAGATAGAAGAAATGCATCAAAAAATTAAGACAGTAATTTGTCACACCCCTACTATTTTATCGTTTGTTCTTATTTTGCACGTGTGCTATTCCTAACTGCTTCTTTTTGGTAAAATTTTAAATGTAAGGAAAGAACCTCGAAAGGCAATAAAAATGAAAGCAATCAGGTACAATGCAACTGTACTCTATTGTTTTATATACTATTTAAAATCTTATAAAAAAAAAATTTAAAAATTGTCATCTTTAAGTCCACGATAATTTTTAAATAAATTATTGATGGAACACTGGTTTTGAATAGATTCTTATGCAACATTTAATAAATGTTTAGGTAATTTATATTATTCTTCTTGAGGTTGAGAAGTCGGAAGTGAAATTACATTTAAGTAGCAGTACAAATCACAGCAGGAATTTTTCTAGCAAAATTCGTTCTTCCAAATACTATAAACAATAACCTGCATAAATATAAGCCATAAAAATGTAATTGCAATTTTTTTTATCTAAAACTTTGTAAATGCCGTGTACCCAAATCAGTTTTCGGTATGTATATATTTTTCATGATTTATTCGGCTCGAGTAGTAATTGAAATAATATTCTTTAAATTTTATGTACATATTTTATTTTATTAACAAATTAATTTGTTTGCGAATTCAATATCTTTATTATTAATAATAAAATTTTAATGTAATAAATTTTAATAAACTTCCCTTTTGAAAAAAATTTTATTAAATGTAAAATTGCATACATTTGGGATGATATTTTCTTGAAAATTAATAAATTCAATTTGAAAAGAATTAAAAAATGATCAACATTGGTTGTATAATCAATAACAACAGTAAACCCTCATTAGGTGAAATAATTTAATGGATTTTTAAATGACGAAATTAATTAAAATAAACGAAAACGTTAAGTACAACAGTGCAAGATGAAATTGCATAAGACCCTGTATAGTATAATGGTAAAATTGTAAGGTTTTTCATTTCCTGAAATGTACCTAAATTTTCATGCTTTATTTTATTTCATATGAGCAGAGTATAGTAATTACTCAAACCCCCTTAAGTACGTCTCAAAAAAATCTAAGTTTTGTGAGCAATTATCCGAGTAAAGCATTAACCAGTTTAACTGCGCAAATAAAAGCAACTAAGTGGGTTTTCAATAATGTTTAAACCACCCGTAAAATAAAAATTTTAAATGACTTACATATGTAATTGTTAAATTTGATTTGATATTGGATTTAGTCATTTTACGAAAACAATTTATTTTTCAAAAATTTTGAAAAATATTTTTTTTTTTGTGTCTGAGGCAGCAAAGCGATTAATTTAAGAACAAACTGATAGAAATGTGCTAAAAAATGAATGCACTTAAAGCTAAACGGGTATTTTTATACGGTACAAGTTAGCTTGCGAAGGAACAAGTTGGCTTACTATAGTATTGCATCAGGGTATTGCCTATAGTAAATTTTTTGAGCAAAAGATTTCTAAAGAGATTACAGGATAATGGGATCAGGGATGAATGAAATTTCATTTCAAATGAACTACATTTAATCTCTTAAACTTTTAATCATTTGAAATTTAATTAATTTCGACTTGTCTATTCTTGTCTATTAAAATTTCTAGTTTTCACGCAATCATTACAAAGTGAATACGAGCAATATATTTTGTTTTTTTTTGATAAAATTTATTTCATATTCCACTTAAAAGTACTTGTTGTATACAATATTTTAAGTTTTAATATTAAAATTGAAAAAAAAATTTCTATCGCAAAATATTCATTGAAATTAAATTAAAAATATTTGATTTATTTTAAATTATATATTCTTTCACGATAACATCCACAAACGCCGTTTTCA
This sequence comes from Condylostylus longicornis, assembly GCF_029603195.1. NCBI lineage: Eukaryota > Metazoa > Arthropoda > Insecta > Diptera > Dolichopodidae > Condylostylus > Condylostylus longicornis. Next base: position 614,916 of record NW_026577989.1, read on the forward strand.
ATACATCTACCGGCTGCGTATCTTGTACTGATAAAACAGTAAACTGTGCAAGCCTCATCCCCTGCCGGGCCAACACTACAGGTATGTCGAAATTTTACCTTGATTTCATCATCCTCTGCTGCTACTACAGTAATTACAAGAGCAATAAATAGTAAAATTTTCATTAGTAAAGAATTCATTTTATTAAAATTTGTATGTTCAATATTAAGTTTCTTTTAGATTTATCTACTTTCAACTGGTCCAGTTTATTTAAAATTCTTTATTTATATTCAAATCTAAAGTTCCAAAATTGTGTATGTTCTATAAAAATAAAATATTTGCAAATAAAAATTTCTCAATATATTTACTTTATTTCGATTGATCTTTGATTGTTTGAATGTTAAGGCCTGTATATAAAATTTTTTAGTGTAAATATTTAAAACAATCACAAATTGTGTATGTATGTAACTGTGTAAATTATAACTTATATACAAGCTGCTTTTTAACATTGTCTTAATAGTTAATTTTTATTAATATCAACTTCATTACTGACCGAATATTTATTCGTATTATCACCAAGATCACTACCCCAGTGTAAACGATAAAATTATCGTTTTCACTTCATAACTTTCATTATTATTGATTTGTATATCTTCTAATCTATTAAACACCAAAACATTGTTGTATTTGGCGTACTTTTATTAAATGATTTTCTAGAATCGCGGCATACTGTCCCCTTTTATGACAAATATAATATTATGTTCTATTACGCATTTTGCCATTCGATGACGCGTTTGTTTTTTTTTTTTTGCATTAAATTGTCTAACTTCGGATTTTAAATAAAATGCTTTTTTTCGCAAATGGTCAATATCGGACACATTTGAGTCTGAAACCTTCTTCAAGTAATTTTGCTTTAAGATTTGTGGGATCAGGTGAAATATTTCTGGATTCAATCGCAATAACGAAATTTTGGAATGATTTTTGTAAACCAGATAACATCACGATTGAAATCAATTCTTCTGGTAGTTTACTATTTATTTCAGAAAGCTTTTCATTTAAATCAAATTTCAATTTAATCTCAAATTCAGAAGTTCTTTAAACAAATTTACCTTACGTATTGGATCACTCGGCTGGCGTATTACTTCTTGTTGTTCATAAGCTGATGAACTACTTTTTATGTTATTATGTTAAAATTTGGCTTGATTTTAAGTTTAAAATAATAACTGTTAGCGGTTTTTCATTTTTTTCTTCGCATAATTCAACACCTTTAGTTCGATCATCTTTAAATTTGTGTCAGCCGTGTTTAATACTTAAGAATTGAATGAGAAATATGAATAAATTATGACATACTTGTCAAACTTAAAAAAGTGCGTTGCCACACTTAGAAAAGTTAAACCAAAGTACATAAGTTTCCCAAAAAATCTTCAAGTTTTATGATATTTATTAAAAATATGAATTGGTTTGATATTTTCATTTTGAAAAGTACTGCGGCTGGATAATTCAACTAGTAATTTTTTATTATTTACATTTTATACAGCCTTATTTACACAAATGGATACGGCTTAACTTAGTAACAGTACATACATATGTACATACTATATTTTGCAAATTTTGATATTTTATGTATTTTAAAATAACTTGAAATAAATTCACAAATAATAAAGTATATTGACTTTTCTATACAAAATCTTATTTAACAGTTTTCTACTTATCTGTATACATAGTTAGTTATAAAATATTTAGCTTGTAATATATAGAGTAGGAGTACTAGTTTCCGAATAGTTGCAGTATCCGAAAACTTCGCTGGTTTTTTTTTATTAAAATAAGAATTTTTTCCAAGAAATCATTGAATCCAAAAACGCAAAAAAAAATGTTTACGTGTTGTGCTAGTGCTTGTAAAATTTGTACGAATTCTGAAAGTATAAAAAAGTAAAAACGTTTCAGTCGGTATAAACCGATTGAATTATACCCTGCACCTTTCGTTGTTGTATAGCAATTACTCAAACCTGTGAAACCATTCTATAGAAGCTTCACTGATATGTCTGATCTATAATTGGGCACATGACTGCCAAGTTTCATGAATGTGACTTTATTATTTTTCCAAATATTTAGAATAAACATTTGGACTTGTATGGGAGCTACTGGAACCTGTCAAGCGATACCACCAAAACTTCAGAAATATGTCTGACCTATAATTAGAAACACGACTGCCAAGTCTCATGAATCTGACTTTATTATTTTTCTAAATATTTAAAATTAGCTTTTAGACTTGTATGGGAGCTTCTCGAACCTGTCAAGCAATTCCACTAAAACTGCGCAAATATATCTGATCTATAATTGGACACACAATTGCCAACTTTCATGAATCTGACTTTATTATTCTTCCAAATATTTAAAAATTAGCTCTAGAGTTGTATGGCAGCCAGCGGAACCGGTGCAGCTATCTCATTAAAATTTTTAGAGCATATTATGTAGAATATAACTGAATATTATGTATACAAAATTTTATAATTATACCTTTATCACTTTTTGAAATATTTAAAATAAACTCTTTGAGTTGTATGGCAGCTAATCGAACGCGTTTTCCAAATTAGTCCAATTACAATAAGGTTCGTCCATGGCACAAAAGAAAAAACTTGTGAAAGTGTGATGTCGATTGCATTATTCGTTTTTTCATTCGAAGGGCAGATGTTTCAGATGCCGAATATGGATTACGGCCAATAATACTTCTTGATTAATTAAAGCGTAAGAGGTAAATTGTAGAACAGTCAACCAAAATGGGCCCAGATTCATATTTATTACCCGACGGGGAAATACAAATAGCCCAGTGCTGTATTAACTTATGCAAATGTGAACTGTCCCAAATACTGTGCAAAAAATATTTCAAGACAGTAATGAGTAAATGAAAAACACCTTTTAGAAATGATCGCTCAGGAAAATCATGGATGCGTTCCTTTATGAAGCAAAATCCTAAAATAACAATAAGAGAAGCTGAAAATATTACCAAAGGTAGAGTGGCAATCACTATGGCAAGCATAATGAAATGGTTTAACAATCTGAAAGACTACTTAAAAAGTATAAACCAAGAATATATTATGAACGACCCTTCAAAACTAAATCGCGAAGAAAATAGCTTAGAGGTAAAAACATTGTCAAAAAAGAGGGTGAGGGCCAATTTCCCAGCCCAATTTCACCTGAAGTCTGACGGAAAATTTATGACAAAAATAAAAATAAAAGCAGAAAAAAACTGAACAGTTAAAAAACGGAGAGAAGAAAAAATAAAAAAAAATAAAACGAAAATGCTTGGTAAAAAATGAAAACCTGCTAAAAACAAGGAGCGCTGCCAAAATTGTGGAGAAGAGCAATAGAGTAACATTGGGAATAACGAGTTAAACAATATTGGTTGTGATAACTGTATTGGATGGTTTCATCTTATATTCTTGTTAAATTTAGATGAATTAGTATTAATTATTTATTCAATCATTACACCGTTTTGAAATTAATTTTAATATTTGTAAAAAAAAACAAGTTTTTTAAATGGAAAGTTAGTTTTATCCTTTTATGATGAAGTAGCTCTCACTACCATTATATTCCCCTGACCTGACGCGTATGTAGACAATCTGCAAAATAATCTGCTTGTGTTAAATTTTAGTGTTTCTATTAATGTGGTTATGTGGCACCTTCAAGCGTATTTGAAATCTCTTTTATGTCCATACAAACGAGTTCAAACCGACTTCATCCAAGTCAATCGAAAAATTTTGCTTACTTGATTTGAAATGTTAATAATGACGTTAATAATGTAATAGCTAAACATAATTTTCAAGCCAAAATTAGTAAAAACGCAGCAAAGTGAGTTTCAAGATGTTTTCAAGTCAAATACTCGAACTGCCATATGAACATGGTATATTACGGGTACTGAAGAGTGTTGTTAATTTCAACTTGTTTTTCAGTAGTGTTTTGTCTTGAAAAAGTATTTTGGAGAGTTTTAGCGTAGTAATTTGGGGTTATCCTTAATACCAAACAAATAGCAAGGCATCTCGCTAAATAGATGCGTAGCAGGAAATGCTTGCGTAAAAATGTTTTTATATTTGTAAACCAAGTCACCTAAATTAGCTACGCGCCTACGCAACGTATTGATATTTTCGATTTTGGCAACGTTAGGTACATTTTTTTCTGTTTTTTGATTTTTTTTTTGTCAAATTGATCTGGTTACTGCCAATTAACATATTGCATAAAGCGCGAACTTAAACATTAATTATATAAACTTTTTTTGGAAAATAATTTTTAATTTTAGAAAAAAAAATTTTTATATATTTAAGGTCTTTTTATTTTTGTGCAAGTGGTATTTTAATGGCATTTTCATAAACCAATACAATAATGACATTTTAGTATAAAGGTAAAAAAGTAGTAAAAATCGCTTTGCAGTACCAAAGTAGTACAGAATGCCAAAATGTAGTAAAATACTACAATTGTAGTAAAATTAACAACACTGATACTGAAATAAATTAAAGATAGAAGAAATATGTACATTATAATGCATCGAAAAAATTATGACATTAATTTGTTACACCCCTGCTATTTTATCATTTGTTTTTATTTTGCACGTGTGATTTTGACATTTTGTACGTTCTTAAACATTGTATATTTTTTAATTTTTAATTTGGATTGAAAATATTTCTTTTAATACCTTTAAAATAGTTTTTTATCTGCTTTGGGAGAAATAATCATCTCTCGAATCAAAAGGTAATGGTTAGCATTAAGTGTGTAATGTCTTTATTCTCCTAAGTGGTTTTTTTTGATAAAATTTTAGATGCATGATAATAAGGAGAAAGAACCTCGAAAAGCATTAAAGGCTTTTTGCAAAAAATTAATGAAGGTTACAGGTAACGCTGAAGATTTTTTAGAGTAAGTTTTCAATTGCAATTGACTCAAAGGGTATTTTATTATTATATCAATTAATTTATTTTAGTCCCACGCCTGTTAAGATTCAGGAAATCACAAAATTTTTGAAGGATTTTTATAATTTTACAACTAATCAGTCAAACGTTGCAAAAGAAAACAATGAAATTCTGCCAGAATTGGTTTTAGAATCAATGGACACAGAATGCATATGGCAACAATTAGAAATTCGTAATAATTATGAGATGACGGTAATTTTAGAAAATGTTTCAAAGGCTCTTGCGATCCCCGAAAATTCTTTGCATTTTAAAATTAAAAGTGAAGAAGATGAAAGCAATTTGTCTACCAATGGTGCAAGCATAGACCAAGAAAATATCGCTAATAAACAAAGTGGGAGTTACAATGAAGAAAATTCACCTAATTTGAAAAAGGAAAAAGTAAAACCTGTTAAAAAAAAGAAAAACAAAGTGAAACCATCAGTAGTCGATGACAAATTTTTTAAACTTAGTGAACTCGACGAATTTTTGACACAGGAGGATAAAAAAGAAATGAAAAGAAGTTCTAAGAAATTTGGAGAGAATGAAGAATATGATGGTATAGATTTTTTCTCTGAAGAGCTTGGAGCAGGAAGTGAAGTAGAAGAGGATGAAGAAAATGTTAATTATAAGGATTTCTTTGATGATGCCAGTGGAAGTGAACATGATGTTGAAAGAGAAAACCTGGCCAATGAACAGGATTCCGATAGGGAAGGTTCAGATAATGATTCTAAAGATGCTGAAAAGTCTGTTGACAAGGCTCAAAATATCAACCACGAGGAGGATGACTCTGAAGAAGAAGAAGTAGATAATGAAGAAGAAGAAGAGCAGGATGATGAAGAAAATTTTGACAAAAATATGGAAAAGAAACAAAATAGAAACGGTTTGGAAAGCGATAGTGAAGATGATAATGAAGAAGATTCGGAAAATGAGAGTCAGTCTTCCAAAGGCAATATTTCCGACAAAGACGATCCAAAATCATCATATGAATTACGACAAAAGAGATTAAAGGAACGCATAACAGAATTAGAAGATAAAGCATTGTCTGAAAAACCATGGCAATTAAAGGGTGAAATTAAAGCAACCAGTAGACCCCAAAATTCTTTATTGGAAGAAGTTTTGGAATTTGACGCAGGTACTCGTCCAGCGCCAATCATAACACAAGAAACTAATTTAAAATTAGAAGATATTATACGACAACGTATCAAAGATCAATCATGGGATGATCCTGAAAGGAAAGTAAGACCGGTCAATATTCCCCAAGATTTCCGTAAAAAACTAGTTTTAGATGGTGAAAAAAGCAAAGAATCTTTAGCCCAGATATACGAGAAAGAATATCAAAAGCAAATAGAAAAATTGAATAATGGTGAAGATGCTACTGAAAATGAAGAACTATCTAAAGAACACAAAGAAATACAAGTTATGATGGAAGATTTATTTAGAAAATTAGATGCTTTATCAAATTTCCATTTTACACCCAAGCCGGCATTTGCAGAACCAAAAATTATTACAAATACACCTGCCATAACAATAGAAGAGGTGGCACCGATTGCGGTTAGTGATGCTCAATTATTAGCTCCTGAAGAAATAAAAAGTGGTTCTAAAGGAGACGTTCTGGGAAAATCTGAACGTTCAAAAACTGACAAAAATAGGGAAAGGCGCCATAAGAAACATTTCCAGAAGAGAGTTTTTAAACAAAAGGAAGAACGTGAACTACAAAAACAGAAAGCTGGAATTCCACTAACAAAGAAAGAAGATAAAGAAAGAGCTCTTAGAAATGTTATAAAAAATAGGAATATTTCTAAAGTGAGTAAAATCAAATTTCATATCTACATAGTATAAATAAATTTCATATTTTTTTTTTTCATATCTACGTAGATGACTGAAACTTCTGATAAAACAATAAAATCATCAAAATCATTTTTCAATCAATTGCAAGGTGATACAGAATTGGGTGTTAAAGTTAAAAGGAAAAAAGGAAATAAATTTGGTGACAATTCAGATTTATCAGCGAAAAAATTAAAATTATAGATAAATTTTTCAGAACACTTGTATTTGTACATAATCGAGTTTAAAATTGCTATAAATAATAAAAACTAGTTTTACATACATAAATATAAGATTTCGTTAAAATATTATAATGTTTCCTATGTTTTTTAAATTCTGTATATTTCTTATAAATATGTAAATACGTTCAGATATTCAGCGCAAATTTCTATTATTTAAAAGAATAATCTTTTGAAAGTTGTACGGAAAACATAAGAGGAGTATCAAAAAATTAAAAATGCTGATTAAGAATATGATTAAGTATGATTTTATTAAGAAAACGTTTATGATATCCGAGAAGACAATATAAGTAGATAGCTTTTAAATAAGCCATGACATTGAGGAGGAGCAATAGAAAAATTTTTTGTATTAATAAAAATTTCTTGAATTTTTTACAAATGAAAATTTTTAATATCTATTATAGATTTTATGAGTAATTATTTATAATATTAGCAATATTCAATTATTTCACTAGAATATTTTATATGAATTGTGTACCAATTACGAACCGTTGTAGTACAAGCATGATTTTTTCATGTTAAAAATATTCATTCATTATCCTTAATTTTTAAAAAATGCGAAATTTTCTTTTTTATTTATTTGAGTATGTGCGTATATATGTAAATATATATTTTCTTTTATCATTCGATATAAATTTAGAATTTTTCTCTTTATAAAAAATTCCTTAAAAGTTTTCATTTTAGCATTTTCTTTTTTGTTGAAATTTCAAAGAAAATTGGAAAATTTCATGCATACAATGGTTGCAAAGTACTGATATACAAGTACATATATAGTTTGTTATATGGAATAATGACATTAGATTTTCTAACGTGTTATAGGGAATAAAATATATTCTAATTTAATTAAAATAAATGTAACGAATGTATGCATTAAAATACTTATGAGTATAATGGTACATACGTATTCAAATATATTATTTAATATATTCGTAAACTTAATACGTTCAAAAAAAAAGTAAATTAATAATAAATACCTCCAAAACTTTTTCTCTATTCTTAAGTTCATTTTGGTTTTGCTTTTTTTTGTGTATTTTCAAAAACTTTTACCTACATAGGTAGTACATTAAAATAAAAAAAAAGTAAAAGAAACAAAAAGACGAACTTGAATTTAAGTAGTTTGAGAATGTGAGAAAAAAAAAACTTAACAAAAACTTAATAAAATAAAATTTATATACCTACATACACAATATTCTTGTTCACATTATTTTACGTGCGTGAAGTTCAAGATTATTTTCTTGTTTTCCCGATTTACTTGTAAATAGTATAAGTAATCATACAATATGAATATTTTATTTTTTTGGTTTCTTACAAACAACATTGAAGTATATTAGAGCTATGATCTGGGTAGATATCAAGATTTTGATTAACTTAATCATTTCAAATTTAATTTATGCATTTTAAAGATTTAGATATTTGTTTGGAACAATAAATTTTGAAAGTGCGGTAAATAAAATGGAAGGTGCGCAAGTGCGGTGTGCGATAACATTGACTTACATTGATCAAATTTGGTAAGGGATCAGGCAGACATGCAATTTTTAGTTTTGTAATTGCTACTTGATTAAAAAAATACATCTAACAAACTAAACTAAAGCGTCAATTCAGATTAAATACGTTAAATGCAAATTGTAATCAGTTTGTTGAAAAATTATAAGCTGTTTGCTTAATTGTATGCCAGCATACAGTTGCATGTGAGTGCGCTTGATTATAACTCTTTGGAATACAAATAAGTAATTAAACAATTGCAAAACTGATAGTTGCATGTTTATCTGAGCTCTAATTTGTAATTTTATTAACAATTTCCAATTTTGGAACTTTCAGTGTGAATTTATGGGAAACACGCTTCCTTGACATGGGAAGTTTTATAATTTTGTAGAAATATTTTAGTGTGTAATGCGTGCCCACAATAAAATTGTTAAAAATTCTAGATGGTTTGGGAAAGTTACAAAACGTTGTTATTTATTTTTAAAGAATAAATATATGTATATAATATACATATAAATATATGTACATACATACAATCTATGAACATTTTTGTTGATTTTTTCTTCTCTATTAAAAAATATTTTTCTTAAATGTTTAAATGTTTTTTTTTTTAAAGAATCTATGTGCATACTAATAATGTTGTTAAAGTTTGTTATAAAATATTTTACATACATAGTTATACACACGTTGACCATAAAGCGTTTAGAGTACAAAAAAAAAATTCATGCAAAAACAAAAAACATTTTGTTTTTATTATTTCTTAAATGAAAATTTATTTAAAATTAATTATAAAATTTTATGGTAGTTATCGAATTTGATAAAAAAATTTTTTAAATTGCAAAAATAAGAAGTTATGGTGACCATATTTTTAATATGTTTTTTGAAAAGATTTTCGCGTTGAATTCTTCTTATATTTAATTGCATTAAACACAGACGAATGTACTCGCAAGCAATGGAAAAGTTTTCAATTGCAAAAATTTTATGAGAATGCAATAGCCTATAAAATCTTGAAACGGTTAGACATTAAATTTTTCTATTTTGAATTAGTTTTAAATAATAAATTTCTGTAGCATTGTAAGGCGGGATCTAAGTAAACAATTGAATTTTAATAATTAATTCTGTATTTAAAATTACATTAAGTAAAATCTTGTTACCTTTGAACGATTTTATATTGATAAAAATGAAGTATGAAAAACCAGTCAGAAAACTTACTGTAAAAATTAATAATTAACTAGTCTTACGTAATATGAATTAGCTTTTAATAATTTTTCAAATGTTTAAGAGTAATAACTACAGTATTTTAAATATTTATAGCCCAATTTAATAAAAGTTTGCCTCTAAAATTTTGAAAAATTACAAGTGATTACAAGTGATACAGAATACAAAGAAATACCCTATCATGCCCTAATTATTAAGCTGCTGTTTTTTATAAAATGGTCTCTTTAAAAATGTTTACAAAAAAAATGAACATCCTGATCTCATATTATATGCGTGTCATATGTTATGCTCTCACATTTTCATATAATTTTTTAAACAAAAATATTTAATACTTGTAATGTAAAACCTATACTTATATTCTATAGTTCAACGATGGTATATTGAACATTACTCGTATAGAAATATGTATGTAGGGCTATACATATATTTAAGAAAACACCATATTTTTATAGTAACTTTTTCCTTAAAAATTTTATTTTTGGTATTTGTTTTTTTCTCTTTTATTAAAATTATGTATGTGTTAAAAATTCTTTGATGACATTGAATAAATTTAGGTTTGGCGTTTAAATTTAGAAATATGGAGGAAAAAAAAAGAAATAGAAGAAAGTGTTTATATTGTTTATGAAAACCAGGAATCTTAGGTTGATGCCATTTTTACACTTTATAAAAATAATTTTCTTTTTTTTTTGTTTTATTATACAAGGTTCGTTCTTTTTTAATCTGGTAGTAAAAATAAAACTTATGCAACACTCGGAAATATGAAGACACATTTTAAAAAATTTTGAAGAAATAAAAAATTTTCTTTTGGAATTAAAATTTATAACGTAGGTATATGTGGAGTAGCTAACAGTATTTAAATAGGGTTACCTTCATCAGTTTTTGTAAATGTATTTGTGGCATGAATCTTAAGAAAAATGAAGATATAGTATTTAAGTAACAAGTGAAATTCTGTAAATATTTATAATGGCAATAAAGATTAAAGCATCGATCAATAAGTCCGTAGGATGGCTAATAAAACAACATCATTTTGACATAATTTGATTTTATTCATCAACATAGTCTCCTTTTAAGGCGATACAGTAATTTCAGCGCTTCTCTAACTTTTCTATACCATGTTTGTAGAGCGATTTATATTTTCTTTCAAAATATTCTTCAGCTTCGGTGATGACCTCCTAATTCGATCCAAATCTCTTTCCCTAGAGCATCTTTTTGAGATATGAGAACAGCTAATAATCACTGGGGGCTAAATCAGGTGAGTATGGTGAATGAGAACATGAAATTCTGATTTTTCCATTTTTTTTCAATTCACAAAAATTGATCCAATCGTTCACACACTATGAAATTTTGACTGATATTGTTTGAAGGTTGGTCCTTTCTAAAAACCATACGGATTCGGTATATTAGTAAAAATTATGATTTCTCCAACATTTGTGTTATATAGGTATTTAATTAAATTTAATTTATATTAATATATATTTAAAATAATCTTTAATTAAAATAAATTATGTGTGTAAATATTTAATTTTTTCGAAATCACAAAATTGTATAAAAATATTTATTTCGTGTAGCAAATCGGATTCGGTATTGAAAGACATATTACATGAGACCCTAAAATGAAACTGGAATCAAATTGAAATATGAAATGTATATACATATATACATTAAATTGTCCTAACTTTGTTTTTGTTTTTAATAAAAATTATGCAATATTTTCAATTAAAATTTTTAAGTAATGAAACCCATATTATTAAATGCAATTATATAAATTTTAAATATGCTTGTATTAACTGTTTCTATATTCTACTTTAGGTAGATACACCCGATTATAGATATTACAATTTACCTATTTTCTTATTTCCACAAAATTTAAATATTAAATACACCATTCATATAATATTGAAAAAGCGGTAACACTTGATCGGTAATATCGTTTTCCATTTTAAAATTTGTTATATTTAAGTATCTCATACATTAGTACTTGTAAAATATATTGTTTGTACACCTATGTAGTCTCATGTACAGATAAATTAATAGAAAATTAAAAAAAAAAAAATTATAAGAAAATAGGAAAACATGGTTTAATTTAATAATATATGTAATGTATATATAAGTAAGTGTGTAAAATGAAAACTTTTGTCGAATATTTAAAATAATTTTCCAAAAAATGAAACTTTTTCTTATTTTTGCAAAGTGAAAATGAAAAGTAGAAGAATGTGTTCATATTAAAATTATTTCGTACATCCACATATATCGATGGTGAAGTGCACAAATATGCTAAGTAGAAAATTTGAAATTTTACAAGAGAGCGTTTTAAAAGTTTGCAAATTTTCTGAATTTACTTGTATAGTTATATTTTTATTCTTTGACTTTTTTTAATTAAACTACTTAAATTATCTGACCATTGGTGCAGTGGTTATGGCACCGGCCCTTTAACCGAAGGGTCTCGGGTTCAAACCCCGGTCAGGTCACTATAAAAAATTATATTCAATATTATATAACTTAATATGCAATACTAATAAATATTATACAAGTAATTTTCAAATATTCAAGTATATGAGATACTAAAAAACTAAGAAAAAATAGAACAGTAAATATTAATAACCTCAAATAATTAATATAAAATAAAACTACGGCAGGCTAGTCACCTACCTAGTTAAACTCTATGACGCTATGAAACTAGAGCATGAGAAATCATGCACTAGCCCTATGCTCCTTCTAGGAGTGAAGAAGGAAAAAGAAAACTACTTAAATTAGTTTTTGATTTCAAATAAATATTTTTTTAATAAAATTTCTGAATTTTTTGCTCAAAATGTCATGCACTCAGCTTAAAATGGGTAATAGTGTTAAAATTAGCTTGTCATTTACTTGTGTCATATTTACTTGTGTTTCATCAGTATATCAGTTTTTTTAATAAGAACAATCTAAAGAAAGCATTAAGGCATTGTTTTCCATTTCAACCTTACACTTAATCTATTCGCCTATCCACTGACATATTTATATATACATTATAGGAGTTTATGGCCGATCTCGGAAACAAATACACTGAAAGAGTGCCGTTCGAAATTATTATTGATGTAAAAACGAAAAAAGGATTTTTGAAAAATTTTCTATTTAGCATGTGAGTGCTTTTCACCATCGATATATTATGTACAAAAATAAGCATATATAAATATTTTATACTCACACCAACATACATTCACACACTTCCTATAATGTAATTATTTTTTTTTTTTCGAATAATTTTTTCAAAGGAGTAAAATTTAGCGAATAAAAATATTATCTTTGTTTCTTTTTTTGGAATTTAAGTAATGTTTATTTATTTTTTTTTTAATTTTTTTTTTTTTTGTTTTTCTAAAATTTTTTTTCATTATTTTATTATTGTAATGTTAAGTATTTTTGATTTTATATAAAATTTATTAGAAACGCTTTCCTACTTTTTTTTTCCTGTATTTTTTTTTTCTTCTCATATATTACCTACTCGTATTTGTACATAAGAGGTTGCTGCGTGTGTGTAAAACACACGTTGTGATAAAATACTTGAAAAATATTTTGGTATTTTTTTTTGAATACTAAAATTATTCGCAATTTAAATAACTTTAAAAAGAAAGTTTATTTTATACATTATTTCTAAATTAAATATTGAAGGTAAAAAAGGTGTTTCTTGTTTACAGAAACATACCTATATACATATGCACACAAATGCATATATACATTGCTCTGCTCTTTAGAATAAAAATTTTGCATATTTCTAATTATATTAATAAACTTTTGAAATGTTGAATTTTGAAGGGAAGAATTTTTTTTTTATTTTTGTAAGTTTAAAGTTTTCACTTACTATTAATATTATGTAAATTTTTCTTGTAAATAGTTTTCTATTTAAATTTAATGTATATATATATATATATATATCATAAATATTCACTTATTTTTATGATTAGATTTTATAATTTTAGTGCAAGTGAAATGTTTTCTTTATTTTCTGGTAAATTGCTAATAATACGCAACTACTCGTATATGTTGCAGCAATATTGCACTAGAGACTATTATATAAACAAATATCTCTGGGAAGGAATTGACATTCTTCTCCCTACATCTCGAAACATTTCAGTTTTAAAAGAACTGAATTGTAATTTAAATTCTAGCAAAGGTTATATGTTGTGTTATGCATAGTCTTTCAACCACAAATATACTAGATTTCATTTTGTGTTCGACCTCTGAATCTTTTCAGGTGGATTATGTAAATTTTATTCAGGTGGACGTAGAGGAGACTGTTGTATGGTGGCCGACTTTATACAGTGGTTTTTTATACTTCATTCTTTTATTTTAATACATTTAATCTTCTTTGCAATCTTCTATAATTTTTATTTGTATTTTTTAAAATTATTATGTTCGTGTTTAAAAAAAAAAAAACGCAGCTAATGTGTTAGACTGCTTTCTAATTACATTAGTTTATAAACCTGTGCGGTTTCTCTGCCATTTCCAGTTTATAAACCACAGGCATCTCTGCCATTTCCAGTTGATCTCAATTTATTTAATATTTATTAACTATAAGTTTTTCCTACTAACTCAAAATGGTATGGTTCTTTTTTCAATTTCAAAGCAATGAACTATCAGTGATTTTTTAAATGAAAATGTTTCCGAAACTTCCATAATTTGAATAAACCACTGTAACCAAGGGTAGTTTTACTTTTCATTTCTAATTTGATAACTTGCTGGTTTTTAACGGGTGTGTTTATATCTATAAAAAGCTTAAATATGTATCTTTTAGATGCAGAAAGCCACATCTGAAAATATTTTAAAACGAAAAAATTATATGCCAAAGAAAAAAAAAGCGCCACTGACGTCTGGTAGTCAGACCCCAATACGCTAACCAATAAGTTTCATAGCGTCATAGGGTTTAACTAGGTAGGTGACTAGCCTGCCGTAGTTTTTATTTATATATTAATTATTTGAGGTTACTAATATTTACTATTTATTTTTTCTTAGTTTTTTTTAATATCGAATATTAGGAATATTTGAAAATTACTTGTATAATATTTTTATTAGTATTGTATATTAAGTTATAATAATATTGAATATAATTTTTATAGTGACCTGACCGGGGTTTGAACCCGAGACCCTTCGGTTAAAGGACCGGTGCCATAACCACTGCACCAATGGTCAGATCTAACCGATAATACGTTATCTAATAATTTCAAGTCTGGAAAGTCTAACTTTAACTCATCCCTCATTTGAAGTTGGTAAAACTAATTTTCTTTACGCTTCGGCTGCAATTTTTCGCGGGTGCATTTCAGCTGAAATTATTTTTAAACATAAAAGTAAAATATAAAAAGGATGACAAATATGGTCTTTTACGACTTTTGTCTAAAGTGTGAATAGACTTGCAGATAGTATTTTAATTTTTTTCAAGTAAATTTTGATAATAAGGTATAGAAAACCATGTTAGCGCGGATTTAATAGTTGGTTAGCGTGGTCTGTAGGACCAGTTTTATCCGTTCAGAATTTAGGTGATTTTTTAGGGTAGGAGTCACGCTCCCCCACTGTCGGAGAAAAAAGACAGATAGAGCCGTCCTTCTTCGTCTTTCCAGATTTTTTCACCTAGTACAAGAAAAAAAACAAAAAAATTGAAATAATTTTCTTTTACAGACTACAATAGTGTCTTATTTTTAATTTTCCAAAAATTGTCTCACATAAACAAATATATCTATACATATGTATGTGATAATTTAGATTCATTCTATATGAAAATTTTATATAAAATCATTAAAAATGTAGAGCAATATGTAATTTTGTTGTTAAGATCGACAAGAATTGATTATTTAATTGAAATTTTTGTTTTGTATTTAATTAATTATTTTGTTGTCCTATAATTTTCTCTTAAAGACTAAATAAATAAAAAGTTTTAGTTGTACATAGTTATTCTGGATTTATATAAATTAAAAGGGGAATTTGAATATACATACATACGTAATAACAAATAATATAGGTATAGAATAAGTTTGTAAGAATATTACATTATATAAAAGTGGAAAAGTCAATAAATGTTGTCCTTTTCACATTTTTAAGGAATTATTACAGAATTCTTGAATTAAAATGAAGAGACAAAAAGTCAAATAATAAAGAAAATTGTACATCTTATATATATACATATACATGATATAAAACCCGTCTATATGAACGGTGTAAGGCGAAATGATCGTATATATAGAGCAATGCGAATGAACTTACAATAATATTTTACAAAGGTAAAAATCATTATTAAAGTTATAAAGTGACAAAATGGTAGTAATTTTTTTTTCATTCTTAATTAAAAAAATGTCATATACTGTAGAGTGTAGGGTTTTTCGATATATATGTATATACATATATATATATGTATATTTAAGAGGATATTGACATTAATTAATAAGTAAGATTAAAAGAATTTATAACTATCTATATTGTATACATACATAAACATATGTAAAAGTGCTAATAATATAGATATGTCCGAGATATAAAAGAAATCTTGAGAAAATTGTTGAATTTAATGTGGAAAAATGCTATAAAAATACTATGAAGCAAAATTTTGTTTTAGTTAAGATTTTGCTTTTTCAGTCTTTTAGAAAGTTTTTTTTATTAATCTTTTTTTCTAAAAGCTAGAAGAGATAGAGAGGCTCTAAGTGATTTTTGTGATCACTAGGAATTCACAGATTTTGCCAATATATGATAATAGGCTGTAGCAAAAATATTTTTGGAGATATATTAAAAAAAATCTTTTGCAAAACTTTAAACGCGTTTTCTGGCTAAACTAGAAGAGATAGAGCGATTCTAAGTATTTTTTGTAATCAAAACTAATTACGAACTTCTAAAATTTCTGGTCCGAATATTCATAGCGGAATAATTATAAATAACGTTCGTACTAAAAATAACCTTAAAATACTGATTTTGACATTCCGAAATATGGTACGGCCATTGGTGATTCATTATCTCTATAAAAGAAATTTGTTATCGTTCAAAAGGCTATACGTCGTAGCTAAGTTCGTAATTCGTAGAATTCTACGAGTGAAATTTATGATAGAGCTGAGCATTTTTATAGTTGCAAAAATGTAAGGTAATTCTCGCTTATTTAAAATTCAATATTAATCTCGAAATAAAAATTTTAATAACTTAGAAAGGTATGCTTTATTCCTTGCCTCTGCTACTGATTATTGCATACTTTAAACATTTTTTTAAGAATAACCAAATTTTAGGAATGTAAGGCGGTTTTGTTCATATACCATTCAAACATGTTATGAATTGCCTTATCAAATCTAAATGGAAATAATAATGAAAGCGTGCGCCTCTTAAGTTTTCTTCCAAATTCTAATTTTAAAAAACAAAAATATTATGTTTCTGCATATACAGATTTTATTTTGATTGGTTTTATAGTTTTATTTTAAAATCATTTTTTTTTTTCAAAAAGTTAAAAATTTTATACAAAAATTTTTTTTTAAAAATCTTACCGTAAAAATAATTTTTAAATTACGTGTATAGTTTACGAATTTATAATTTTTATACCCGTACGAACGTATTTTCGAAGAGTATACTAAATTTGCCTTACCGCTTGTAACGCTAAGAAATAATGCTCTGGGATATAGACTCAAGTGTATGTTTTTGATCAGCGTTGAATTCTGAGTCGATTTAGCTTTGTCTGTCTGTACGTCCGTCCCAGTGATAATTCAAAAACTAATTGAGCTAAGTTCACCAAATTTTCACAAATGTTTTATTATAATAAGTGCCAGAACCCTATTGAAATTGGATATGATCAGGATACTTGTTCGGGTAGCTGCCATGCAATTTGAACATTTATTTATCTATATCTCAGAAACTATAAAAGCTGTAGTAGTCAAATTTCACATAAGCAAATGTATTAGTAGGGTCAATATATTTGATAAAATTCGTTGAAAATGCTTGGCAATTTCTGATAGCTGCCATACAACTTCAATAGTGGTTGAAATTTTGCATAAATTAATGTAGTAACTTAAAGTTAAAGTCTGTCAAATGGTCAGCTATGACAAATTTATTCGCACACAGAATAGTAAATTCGTACGGGTATCACCGAGTTGATACGGTCAACTCTATTTTTTCCCGTTATTTTTAAAATTATCATGTTTTTATAAATCTGTTGTTTAGAACCTAAAAACGTTCGGATTTCATAAAAACCATAGTTTACAAAAATTTATTTATATAAAAATTTTTGCATATATTTAGGATATTTAATACATTCGTACGTGTATAGTACATTTTGGGTAGGTAGTTGTATTTTGTATTAGAATATGAACAGTATGTATAAAATATAAGACGTGTGTGTGTGTGTTTATAAACCCAAAAAAATAATATTATCATAAATATTTATTTTACACATAAAGATGTTTTTCCTATTTTTTTACCTCTTTTCTTTTTTATTTTTTGTAAATTGATCCTTTTCTGAGTATTTTTAGGTGTTTTTTTTTTCTTAGGTTCTCTTTCTTTTTCATTGGATTTTCACTCTATATGTATATTCAAATGAAATGAATTTGAAAAGGAAATTGTGGAAGTAATTTAACAAGGGTTTAAAGAAAATAGAAAAAAAAAATTAGAATTTCTTTAATATCGTTATATTTACACCTTTTAACATTTTAATAACCGTTCAAAGAGTTGAAACATACATATATATGTATATAAATAAAGATATATAAAGGTGAACCTTTAAAAAAATAAAGATTTATTTAATATGAATCAATTCAAGTATCCTTTGAATAACAACAATAGCAATAGTAAAAACAAAGTATTAAATTTCAATTTTAAATCTAAAATATCTTGTTCTCCATTTTTTTTTTTTTTTACTTTGCATTAGTTAAATAAAATTGATTCATATATATCAGGAGTATTGAAATTAATTTGTAAAAATTGGAAAATTAATATTAAACGGAAATATATGAGTGGGTAAATAAATTTTGTTTCTAAAAAATTTATATATTTTAGGAGAATTTTTTCATATACATATATACTTTACTTATATACGATATTGTAATACATACTCGTATATGAGAGAAATATCATTTAATTTGGAAATTTAATTAAAATAAAGCTATTATGAAGAGTATAATTTAGTGGGGAAAAAAAAATAAAAATTAATTAATTTATGAAGAATTTGATAAGAGTTAAGAGTAGTATGACTATTAAGAGGGAAACAAGTCAGAGCGAATAAAATTATCAGAAGCTGTTGAAACATTTAACACAGAAAAATATTTTCATATGAAAGATTTTATCAGAGAGACATATACATATACAGAGGACATATTCATAAACCCATCTCTATTCAAAGAACATCTTCACTTAATGAAAAATTTTGTTTTTCATCAGCATAGAAAAAAAATTTCTATATTTCGATATTCTCTATATAATAAACAAATTCAATGTTCCATTTCTAGTAAATGTCCTCTCTATATAACGAACAAAACTCTTGGGATTATGAATGTTCGTTATATGAAGATCCCACTGTATCGTGCAGCACTTTTAATTCTTATGTTGTTTATATAATATATGCTCTTCATATACTTCATACATTCTTTATAACTTGCTGCTATTGCTGCTGAAACCTGATCTCCTTTAAAATAACAATTAAATTACATTGATTACTAATTATTGAATTGACAAAATCTATAGATTTTTGAATTTTTCTTAAAAAAGAAACATTTATTACGATTCCTCTATGTTTAGTCACTTAATTTAGTTTGAACAATTTGTGTATATAACAGTAATTTAAATTTAATATTAAAATTATATACTATATATATGTATGTGTATAAGTAATATTATTTTAAAATTAATTTTGTTTTTATTTTGATATTTGAATTTATCAATTTGTACGCTTAGTATATTAGTTCGTGCTGATGCTACATTAGTGTATAATTTCAGCTAAAGGAGAATTTCTTATTAAAACTTATATATTATAATGTCCTGGCATTCGCATGACAATTTAGTGTAAAAAAACTAGAGAAGTATAAAATATACAAAAAAAAGTAAGGAAGAAAAAAAAACTATAGATTATTTTCTTTAATTTCTCGTGATCATATATTTAAACGTTTTCCTTTTTATATAACAAAAAAGAACAAAAAAAAACCAAAAGGATATCAAAATAATATCATATAGAGATTATAAAAAATTCATGATATTTATAATGTGATACATACATATTTATTATTATATAAATATAAAATTAAAATTAAAATGTTAACAGTAGATTGTAGGATTATTCTTTGTACAGTAGCCTAAAAGTAGGCAATATTTTTTTAAATTAATATGAAGAGTAGAATTAATTTTATTCCTGCTTTGAGAAGAAATATTTTGAAAATTCGATTTGTCAATTAAGTTTTGCTTAGTTTTAAATTGGTCTAATAACACTCTATAGGTTTATTTTTTTACTTTAAAGAAATTCAAACTATGCAATTGAATCTATATTCGAATATATTATATATACATTAATTTTACACTCTATTAATATAAAATCATTCCATTTTTGGTATTTAAAAAAAAAAATGCATTGAGTTCTTTAATTAATAAAATTGATACAGGTTCGAACTCGTGGACGTCGAAATTCAAATAGTTCGTGTAATGAGCCGCGATCGATTTCTTAGATAATTGAGGTGGAACTTCAAAGAAAGAAAAAATCGGGTCGTGTTTGTAATATGTAAACGCAAATATAATAGTAGTTGTAAAATTTCTGAACTCATTCTTTAGCTTTGGTATATTTATTAATTTTTTCATTAACTTATGATTAAGTCTATGAATTTTATATATAATATTAGGTAATAACATAAATTTTTAAAATATTCAACTCAATCTATAGTATTAATCTAATATAAATGAAATTTTTTTCTTATATTATAATTGAATTATTATAAAATTATCTACATACTTATACGAGTACCATAATTATGAATTTGTCATGAAAATAATTATACCATCCACAAATTTATATATAATTATATAATATTATGTATATAAAATATAATTCTTGTATAATAGTGTGTATATGTATTAGAAAAATTTTGTAACAAAATTATAACAATTTTTGAAGTCAAAAAGTTCAAAAAAGGTGCCAAAAGGGATCGTTTATATTATAAAGAAGAGAACATGGTTTGAGAAATATTTTCTAAAACAAAACGAGAAAATTTCCTGTTTATTTATTTTTTTTTTCAACTTTTATATTGTCATTTCCACATATAATCATTTGAAAGGAAATTATCATGAATATATGAGCGTTGTGTATGTAATTCGTATATAATATATACGAAACGTTTTTATTTTTTTTTTTATCATATTGAAAATATACTTTTAATTCAGTACACGAATATGGTCAGTTCTCTTTTTATCCTTGACCACACATTGAATATTTTATTTGAGTATTTTATTTTATTTTTATGTTTTCCTATTCTCTAATATTTTTTTCTTGTGTTTTTCCTTAACTGTTATTATTTATAAATTGTACTCTTTATTATTGAATATAACGAAGGTAAAACTATATTGGATGAAAACCTATAAAAATATTGAAGATGGAGGAACAATTTTGGTTTTTTTTTTTTTTTTGTATTTAGAGAATATTATTTTAGGTTTCAAAAGAGTTTTTTATTTTTCTATTTTTTTTTTGTTAATTTTTTTTTTTTTTCTATATTTTTGTGTAATTTTTATTTTTTGGGCCCTTAAAATTTTTATTAATAGATTTCGTGATGAAAAAGAAAAATTGTTTTAATTTTATATATATGTATGTACATATATGTATTTTTGTATTTCTATAATAAATTAGCAATATCGTTATAAGAATATATTATTATTGCGTAGTTGAAAGATGGACTCTTAAGCTACATGATGAGTTATTTATGAAAGCATTTACATTTTTGATGAGCAAATAATATGAGCGTATATGTCGAAATATCGTTGTTAAATCGAATTTGAAGAAAATCGATCTTAATAAATTCTCTTTTTGACTTTAATTTAACTTTAATTTTGATAATAAATGGTTTAATTTTGTAGAATTTTCACTTTAACTTGAATACTTGATAATTTCTTGGAAGTTTTATGCAAAATAAAATATTCGTTATCAAAATGTTATTGGTGGTAGTCCCTTGTATGTGAGAAATAGTGATGTTCATAAGGATTTGGGTATCCCCCAAGTAAGTTAAGAAATAAGGAGCTGTTCCATGAAACATAGGGTACGTTTGGAACAGTATGTTCATATCTAGACCTTTCGATTAATAGGGTGGGGACAAGGAGGATGTGAGGATAAAAAGACTAAAGAGAACGAGACCTCTCCGTGACAAGACCTTGTGTGCAGGAAGGCAGGTAGGTGCTGTGCTTTTATTGTATATGAAACTTGTAAAATATGAACACAAAAATGCGTTAGAACAAAACTAAATAGTTAGTCCGTTTGATTAGTTATGGGAGTTTATGATCTTCCAAGTGCATTTAAAGTTGAATTAAAATTTCCCAATATTGGTAGGTATATGTCGACATGCTGACTCATGCCTTTTATTTTTATTTTTAACATATGTACATATATATTAAAAAAAACGATTGATCATTTGTTGTTTGGAAGAAAGTATTTTAATATCAAATTGATAATTATGAACAAATAGTTTTCATTAAAGCTTTCCATTTTTAACTGCCAACAGTATATAATAAAACGGATGTATTTTTAATGGCCAGTAAACAAAAAACGAATGGATGTGTCACCATTCACAATTCAAATCAACTATACTTACAAATAAGAGCTTCCTGTATATAAAATTATTAAAAGCACTTATACAGATTCAGTTATAAAAATGAAGAAGACTGCTATGGATATAATTTTTTGTATGTGTCGACTATTGAATTGGAATCAAAATTGATTGTTTGCCTTAATTACTATTATTTTCTTTCCTACCGGAAAGAGTTCTAAGTAGCCGCAGTATATTACAGTAAGCCTGTTAAATTGTTGTTAAGTTTTTCAGCTGCCACTAGTTTAAATTTAGTAGAAAATCTAAAAATTTGAATTCAAGCTTTTGAAAAACGAAATTTAGCTGTCAACTTTTTCATAACTGAAGTTTTTATATACCTAATCAAATTAAATTTATAGATACGTCATGTAAGTACTTATAACGATTGGATATAGAATCAAAATTTAGAACAAAGTTTAGATGACATTTCTAGGCTGTTCAAAATTAATTCTAAATAGATCTGAAATATCTTATTAATATCCGACAAATGTATGTATGTATGTAATGTTAAATTATAAAATTTTTCTCTCATAATATTCTAATTTTAAAACCTTACAAATTTTGATATTAATTTGATAGCCTCAAATAATTTCATTGTAGATATATTTAAATAAAATCATTTTGGAAAATTTTGATTATAAAAAAAATGAAACTAAAATAATATTTAGAAGTCAAATTTAATTTTGACAATATAATTAAACTTGTCAAATAAAAAAATTTTATTTTTTTTTTTAATTTCAAACTGTAATATTTTATTATTTACTTGATATTTTTTTGAGTAAATTGACTGGAAATGCCAATATAATAAAAATAATAATAAATTTATGTGTCAAATAAATGATGCGCTTAAAATTTAAAATTATGTGTTATACATGCGTATTTAAAAATATACATATTTCAGTATAAAAAATTAAAAATTATAATAAACAATTTATAATAATTAACATATATCTGAACATATTTGATTATGATGGTAAATAATTAGAATTGAATTTCATATTGAAATTGTTATGATAGCGCGTCATTGAAATGATTGTTAGTAAATATTTAAAAAAAAAAAATAATTCCATTATATTGGATTTATTTAAATTTGTATAATTTTTTTATGCTTACAAATCGGAAATTTTCAATTATTTATGGTGCCTAAAGTGAATACACACAATTTCCCAATTACGGGGATTAAAACGAACACAAGATCAATTAATATTCATATATATATGATAATAAGTGTATGGAAAATTAAAAATAATTTTCTAATAATAGTATTAGTAATAAAAATGTGACCACAGAGAAAATCACTATGGTACTGCAATTAGAAAAGAATAACGACACATGAAAATTTGCGATGTTTAATTTTGCAACTATTTCATTTGCTTATTTGGATTTTACCGGTTTATATTTAAATGCATATAAATGCAACTATTTGATGGCATACAATTAAGTAATCAAACATATCTGTGTGAACTCTAAGTCTCCTAGTGCATATAATGTTTTCTTATATTCTCATATTATCACCGAAATCATCTACGTTTTCAGCTTTATAATTAATTTAAATTTCATAAATCTTTTACCTGATAATTCGATGAAAATGAAGGTATGTGTATTGGTTTATTCAAATTTTTTTTGCAATACCTGAATCTATACCAAATGCGTATATACTAAAACTTTAAAAACTCTAAAAAAAATTCATAACTTTAATAAATTTTTATTTATTTTAAAACTCAAACGTACTTTACTTTAACTTTAAAATTTCTAATTTATTATAACAATAAAACATTTCTCTTTTTATATAGAATTAAATAAATTTTAATTAAAATATTAAATAAAAAAAAATTTCTTTTAATTAATTTTTAGATACCATAAAATTTTGTACAGAAAAGAAAAACCTTTAACTTAATCATAACTTTGATTTTACGAACTAAAATAAATATTAAAATAAAATAAGAAATTAAAATATTTATTTTCTATTACTATATAGAACAAGAACTTTAAGTACCTTTTTTTTTTCTAACAGAGAACATAGAAAAAAATAAATTTATAAACAATTCGTAGTTACCCTAGATTAAACTTAGAAAAACTATGGCATCTTAAGTTGTATTAAAATTTTTTTTTTTGTTTTTTTTTTGCAATTCCACACATATAAACCAAAAAATAAAAACTTTCAAAATAAAAAAAAAAAAACTTTGCAAACTATACCTTTTAATGAGTGTAAACTCTTATACAATAGTGTATACCAAATATAAATACTTGTATACAAGTATGCATGTAATTCTACACGAATTTCATAAGTGAACTGAAAAAAAAAATTTATTCACTCTTTATATACTTTAAAAGTGAATTCTTAATCAATTAAAATCAATTTTAAGAGCATCAAAAGCAAAAAAAGGAAAAAAAAACAAAAGAAAACGAGAGATGGAAAAGAGAGGTGACGGGAGAAGGGAAAACGAAAGCAAAATATAATAAAGGTTCGTCAAACCAATTGTTTGTATTGTAGCACTTTTCCCTTCAACAAGTGAAAATACTTCTTTTCAAAACAGTCCATGTATACCTACCATACTATTAAAATTATTTTCATTCATATACAAAACTATTTCTAGGATTGCATATATTTAGGATGAACCATTTATGCAGTCTTTGAAATTAAGCAAAAAATTAATATAAAGAGGGGTTAACGTAATATTCAATTTTAAGAGTTAATTGTATGAGTTAAGAAAAGTAATTATATTTTTTAATGTCATGGAATTTACCGTTAGCTTTTTACGTTTATAGAAATTTGTAAAAGTTTGCTGTTTCGGAAATATAAGGCGTCGAAAATTCGAAATAAACTATTTATTATTTCCAAAAAGGTGCTAATTTCAGGCTCCTACAATTTGGGGTCCAGAAAAAAACGCCATCAAAAATTTGGAAAAAACGGATTTTAGATAACGGTATATTTGAACGGCCATTTTGTTTTTTTTTTAAAGTTAAGCTATAGTATGCCGCGATAGAAGAAGCAAGAAACTGCGCTACTGTGTTTGCAAAATTTGAAAAATGCTTATGGTTTCACTGCAGCAAATAGAAAAAAATTGGCATTTTTACGGTTTTGGTGGTGTATAGCTTCTAGAGTGGGGGGGGGGGATAGGTAAAAACTTTCTTCCACAGAAATAAGTTTTTAGTCAAGATCTTTGTGCATATTGTAATTTTAACTTTCTATCTATAAGGGTGTAGAAGTTTTGTAAACATGTTCAGGAATGGGCGGACAAAGTGAAACTAACAAGCACTTTTTTTACAAAATTTTTTTGGAAAAGTGCTAAAAAGGAGAATCTAAAACAAAAAAAAAATAAGAGTAAAACTCTCAACAATTTCTTTTTACTTTTTTTTTCTTATTTTTATTAAATTAAATCGTTTTACACAAAAATAAAAAGTTGTAAATCTTGTCAGGCTAAAAGTTTTTTTTTTTTCTAATTTTTTATTAAGGATTCTTTTTATCCTTTTTTCATTTTTCTTATTTTATTTATTTTGTTTTTTTTTTTTTGTGTTTTTTTTTTTGTTGTTTCTTTCTTTTAAAAATTTAATTGGAAAAGCATTTTTGCATATATGTAAGTATATAAAAACTAACATATTTTCCATTCCTATATTGAATAATTCTCATACAATCTACTTACATAACTTTGAAGATGCTGTGTTAATATTTTTGAAAAAAGAAAAACAAAAATAAATGAAAGCAAGAACCAACAAGAAACCCAGAAATATTTTTGTGAAGAGAAAAGAAGGCTACACATATTTTAATATATTAAGAAAATTTCCATTTTTTATTTAATTTGTGATATAAGAGTATATAGGAATGAGAAAAATAACAAGAATAAGAAAAAGAGAAATAAATAAAAAGAGAAACCTTATCTCCTTAATACAATGCATGCATGCATATGAGAAATTTTTAATATATTAAGAGAAAGAGAGTAACATAATGCACGAACATCATCATCAATATCAATAAAATATTATCAATTTTTTTATAATAATCAATATCATTATTTTTAGTGAAAGTTATTTTTTTTTTTTTTTTGCTCATACTAGAGTAGAAAAGTTTATTCTATTTTTTTGTTTTCTCTCGTTTTTGTTTTTATAAGAAAAAAAATTTATTCTAAAGAAAAATTTCTCTTTTATTTTTTGTTGTTTTTTGTTTTGTTATTGTTGCCGCTTGTTTTTCTTTAATATTTTGTTTTTGCTTAAGAAAAATTAGAAAGTTTTTCTTTTTTTTTGTCGTAAGGTTCTATTTTTGTTTTTCTTCTTTATGTCTGCAGGATGAATGAATTCACTTTAAAAAAAAAAAATTCTCTTTTCTTTTTTCGTTTTCTCTTTTTCTTATTTTTTCTCTTTATTTTTTGCTTATAAGAGCACATATGAAATGATGTTGGGGGTTGGAAATAAATGTTAAAACAAAAATTAACTGCGGGTGCAAAATGCAACCCAAAATTAAAAATAAAGAAAAGGAAAACAAGAACTATAGAATAAGAGAAAAAGACAAAGTAAGAAGAACAAAAAAACCCTACAAAAGTGAAATCTGTAGGTTTTTGTTTTGCCTTTTATCTTGTCTGCTTTTTCTATTATTATTTCTTTATTCAATTTTAATTTCAATGATGGTGTAAATTTTTATAAAGTTTATAAAATAAATAAAAAAAAAGAACAAAAAAAAAAACAAGAAAAAAATTACATGGTTTAAGGTACTTGAAAAAAAATTTTTTGTTTGTTTTTTTATTTTTTATTTTTGTTTCAATTAACGAGTGTATATGGAAATTTTTATTTTATGTACTGAGATTTCTTATTCAATGCTTTTTGTTTTCCTTAAAATAAAACAAAGAATAAAAAAGTTCATTTTAATTAAGTGAAAATATTAAAGAAAAAAACAATAATAAACAAATAAAAATGAAACCTATTTACCCTATTTAAATAGCTTCCTTGTGTGTGTGTTTGCATGTATGTACAATTCCATTTCATATGTGGCAATCTGTTTTTTTTTTTGATTTTCTTTTTATTAAGAAATTGATATTAAAGATATTCTCTGTGTTATTATAAAAAAACAAAAAAAAAAAATAGAAGTGGATTGCGTCAACAATTTAGAAAATCTAAGGATTTAGACATTTTTTCTTTTTAACAAGTATAATAAAAGTAAAATAATTTTTAAGTATGTGTCGGCTTTATAAGAATGCAAATTAAATGTATAATTTGGTTTTTAATTGTTTGTAGATAATTTACTTTGTTAATATTGTTATTATATATTCTTCTTATCGCATTATTAAAGCTAGAAAATTTAAAATAATTTCAAATTACATTAAGTTTTCTGTGATTGAAAAATTTTCATGTTGGAAATGAAATTATTTTAAAATTTTTGTTAATGATTTTTGTGAATGATAAATGTTATAATATCGTAAATATTATTGATTTACGATATTATAACAATAATGATATTATATTATTTCTGTTAAATATCGTATTTTCTTATGATATGATTAATGTTATAATTATGGACATTATTATAAAAGAAAGTTATCAGGAAATAAGTTTTTTTTTTTTATAGAAAATCTTATATGTATTTTAGAATATATTGATAAAATAAATTTGTGTTGAGATAGTTTTTCAATTGACTTATGAATAATCTGAAAAATTATAAATTCTTATTAGATTTTAAGAACAAAATTTAATTTATGAGTACAAATAAGAGTTACGAGTAAGAACAAAAATTAAAGTATGAGTAACACCATATAATTTTGCATAAATTTAGGAACAATCTTAACCTGATAATTTTTCTAAAAATTTATATTAGCAAGTAGAATCTTAGTTTGTTAACGTAGCCAATACATCAGATCTACCGCATCCGAATTAGTACAAATGCGTTGACAACATCTCGTGATCATCAGGTCGCAATTGATTGTACGATTACAGGTGGACTATCTATCCTAAGTTAGATTGAATTTTATTACCATATGTGGTTTAATTAAAGCATAATGATAATTTTCGGTAAGAAGAAAATTCTGTAACATTCTTTTTTATATAGAAGATTGATGAAGATTTTGATTTTAGTGAAACAGAGCAACGAAAACTGACAATGTTTTTGTATTGTAGACTTCATATCTCGTAAATAGTGAATAAAATGTTTTACGTAATTTCAAAATATATTTAATATGTAGTGTAACAAAATAGTACTTTTATAGTATATAGTATGCAATAGTACGATTAAAAACAGTGACGTTTAAATTAATTTTTAAAAGACGTCGAGTGTAAGTCGTAAAATCGGGTTTGGTATGTGTGTATTACATTATTTATTGAATAAAGGTGTTTGTTTCTTATGTTCGATTTTAATTGTGTTTCAGAATATCCAATATTCTTATATCTTCTAACTTTAGAATTTTAAATTGCTTGTTGATTTCGTTCGCAGAAGTTCTATGATGATATATACAAACAAGTTTTTTTAATCTTTTTTGATGAATATTGTTTATATTTTTGTTGTACATATTACTACATATTCCAATATCATAAGTTATAGTACTGTTAAATAGACTATGTTGTATTTTGTGTAGTATGGTTCCAGTACGAATTTTGGTACAAATTTTTTTAAATATTCCTGCTAATCTTTTCCCTTTTAATCAAATATCTTTTATTTGTTCATTCCAGTAAAAATTCTCGTCTAAGTTTACGCCATAATATTCATATTGAGATTTAACTTTCTTTAATCGGAAGTTTTTATAAATTTAATATTATCGTCTTTCACTATTTAAAAATTACTAAAAATTTCTAATCCCATAGTACCCTCAATTTAAAATCTTATAAAAATCAATTATTTTTAAATTTATTTTTAAATTTTTTTTCCCATTAATTATAACTATTTATATATCTTCATAATTTTATATTAAGTACACTATTATAAATTAAAAGTTAACAAAAAAAAAAACTAAAAAGAAATTATTTAATGATTATTATTTTTCTAAAAAAAGAAATATAAGAACAAAATATAAAAAGTTTATGGTTAACAAGAAAATAGCAGCAACATAAACAAATAAAAAGAAAATTCTTTTTGTATAACATAGAAAAAGAATAATAATAATAATAATCACCAAAGAATTAAAGAAAAAAAGCAGAAATATAAAGACAAAACGAAACAAAACACAAAAAGAAAATAATACGAAAAAAAAAAGAAGAAAATTATCCTTTAAACGGAAATTTATATTGATAATATCCTACTCAGATTCTTAATCTGCCCATGAGTAAATTCTATTTTTGATGTTGTCATTGTACTGGTTATTATCATGCTAACTAATTATCCGTTTCATTATCATTATACATACTTATATAAACAAATGTACAGAGAAATAAGAAAAACAAAACATCAAAAATCCTAACTGATGCGCAGTTTTTTCTCTTTTAATATTTAATTTTCTTCATCTTCCTTGTCTATTTCTTTATTGTTATTAAGAAGTATATATATATCCATTCCTATTTTTTCTATCTTTCCTGTCTATACCTATGTATATATACATATATATGTTTAGATATTATTATTTACCTACTTATGTATATCTCCTTTTGTATTAAGGTCAAAACCATTACTTCATTTTATTTGACAATTATTTTGTATTACCTTATCCTGGGGCATGGTGTTTTCTCATTTTTTTTTCTACTTTTTATTTCATTCTCCTTTAACTTTTATACTATATAATATATATAATATAGTAAAAATATTTAGAGAAAAATAATAATAAAAAATAATATTAAAACCAATAGGAAAACAAGACATGTTTAGCTTTTATATATATAAAGGAGTCATTCTGTGCAAAAAGGTCCTATACTATAAGTTTTGTGTACTTTTAATTTTTCTTGTCTTATTTGTTATTGTTTTTTACTTTTCATATTAAAGTTTTCTATTCTATATAACATGGTATTCTATATTCTGGTTTAATTTGAAAAAGGACTCTGTTTTTTATTTTTAATTTTTTATTTTATTTAATATTAAATATATATATATGGGTGCTTCTATTCAATTCAAGCGATCATTTAATAATATTATATTTGATATGCGAATTTTATTAACAAATCCAAAGAGAGAGAGAAAAAAAAAAAGAAAAATATCACTCTCATCTTTTAATGAGGAAAAGAAATAAAAAAACAAGAAATCGTGAAAAAGGTAATAAGAGACAACAATATGACATGTGTCACAAAATTATACGAGTACAATAAAAATAATACTGCTATAAAAGAGAAAAATAAGAATAAGAGCAATGAAGTAATTATTATAAGAGATTATTCAGTTAATATAGTTGGTCATTTTGATAAAAACAGATTTTAAAATACAAAAACAAAATTTAAATTTAATTTTAATTAATGTTGCATTAAACTCTAATTTAATAAACATGTTTTTTTTTTTTTTGTTTTAATTACATACTCTCTTATTCTCTTTGTTACACAAAAAAAAAATTATAATAGTTGAAATTTTAGATCAAATGAGTTGAATATTTTAAATTAACTATATTATTTCTGTATTAATATATTTAATACTAGGGTAAATATATTGTATAGGACCATCGTAAAATAATTTTAAGGTATATAATATAAGGAAGAGAATAATTATTTCACTTTAAATAAATTAATTTGCAAGATTTTGAATACTTAACATGAATATATATTTTCTCTTTAACCATTATTTTTCTTTTTTTCTATTTTACTTTTCTTTATTTTAAAGAAATCGTCCTTTTACCACGGATCCTTTTAGCTTAAAATTAATTTATTTTGTTTATGGCTTTATTTTTACTGTCTTCTATATTATATTTTATATTTTTATAGTATATTATATAAATGTATATTTATTTATTGTACGGTGGGTATACCTAAAACTGAAATATTAGATATGTATATTTAAGTATACAGGGTGTTCGAGATTCGATGGCATTCATAATAAAATAATCATAATAATAAAATAAAGTTAGGCGAACAAGTCAGTTTTTTGCCTTATTTTTCGAATTTATTGGTCTCAAGATTGATCTTTTTCAAAAGTGTTTCTTTTTTCATATTCATCAATATTATCAACAATTTTAGGATATTATGAGCCTACTTGGCTTATACAAACTATTATATTTTTATATTTTATCGCAAAATCAAAATTTTGCACCGATTTTTATACCCTACCCTTTTGTGAAGGATATGTTAACTTTAGTATAGAATTTATAATCATTTATTTGCGGTATTGACATATATATTCTTGCTCTATGTAAAATTCTTCGTTGATTTAAACATGCCTGACCATCCATGTGTCTGTCTGTACGATTGCCAGTTAACTCAAAAATAAATATTGTAATCCACATCAAAATTTTCACAAGTTGTCTCTTATTTGTCAAGGACAGCTGCTATTATAATTGGATCAATTTGGACAACGGACAGCTGCTATACAACTGCAAAAGCTAATTATTATATATACGTAAATGTAAATATACGGAAATGTAATAAAAGTCAGATTCATTGAACTTGGAAATCGTATGTCCAATTATAGATCCGAAATATCCGTAAAATTTCAATAGAATGGTTTCACAGGTTCGTGTAATTGCTGTAGTAAAATAAATTTTCAAAAACAAATTTTTGAACACAGATTGTTAAGGTACAAAGAAGCACTTTCTGTTCTGACCATTGACTGCGATATCAATAACTTAAGTAATAGCATATGAAAATAAAATATATTTTTATTTGCCTGAGTCGTTTTATTGATATTCGTTTTATCTATTTTATGTGAAAACAAACAAATTTCAAGAACCCTGTACAATAAGGACTATTTGGTCAAATGTTTAGTTGTAAAATTTTTTTTTTTTTTTTTTTTTAAGAAATATTCCACAATGATCTAAATATAAGAAAATGTACTAAATTGTAAGTATTAAAAGCTATATTGTGCGTTAAGTTGACAGAGAGTATGCCGTCTTTCTATTTTTTAAAGTTTCTTTAAACAAAAAAATTAATGTTTTGTTTTGACTTTTTTTCTTATTATTTTTTTCTCTGCGTTTATGAATGGACTTTCGTGTGAGGGTCCTCTTAAAAAAATATTGCTTTAATATTAAAACATTGTTTACTGCAAATTTGCTTTTTCTTTTAATTTTAATTTATTTTATACTAAAAAAAAAAAAACAAAATAAGAGTATAAATGAAAAGAGAGAAAGAGAAAACAAATAGGAAATGTAATCTTAAGTCTTCAATCTTGATAATATAAATGTTGTTGTTTAGATATCAGCTATTCATCTCATTGCCATTTGCCATTTTGTGTTGTCGGTAAATTTAGATCGTTAATATTTTTACCGACCGTATTGTCTATACAATAGGTAGGTGACGTGATGGCAACAAATTTTGCATATCGAATTTTCGGTGGGAACGCGCTTCTCCATGGTAGGAAAGAGTAAATAAACTATTTTTAGCAACCTGTCGGTCTGTGTTTGCACGCGTGTATCTCAAGTTCGGCTGATACGATTTTAATGAAATTTTATATGTAAATTTGAAGAAAATATTCAACCGATTCATATATAAGCTCTGCTCGACCTTCCGCGAAACCTTCTAACTTTTGAAAAAAATCAGGTGTCAGCAACTGAACGTTTACTATGGCCCAAATATACATTTTTGTGTATATAAAACGAAATAATCAACCGATTTTATTAATATTTAATATTTAAATTCCTCGTATTAAAACAATGAACATATAAATTTTTTGGAAAGATTAGGGCTCGAAAACTGCTCTGCGGGCCCCTTTTACATTGTTCACCATATCTGCGGAACGAATTGATGGAATTTCTTGAAACTTGATGTTTGAGTTCTGGTTGTTACCGGAACTAACTAGCGAGCATTTTAGCGAATTCGGATAGCACAAAGCGAAACCCTTCTTAGAACCAAATTTACATTTTTCTATAGGTATGTTCACTATAAGCTTACTAATGTCCTAAAAATTGGAAAAAAGTATTTAACAGACATTTTTATAATATTCTGTAGCGCTTTCACTTAACTAGACAGCACATATTTCGGTCGGTTATGCGCTGATCACATCAGATTTTTTTTTCAATGTGTTTCTTTTTTATACCCTGCACTTCGTGAAGGGTATATTAACTTTGGTATGGAGTTTGTAACTACTTGAAGGAGTCATCTGGGGTATGGACATATATATATATTCTTGCTCAGCGTAAAATTCTGCGTTGATTTAGACATGTCCGTCCGTCCGTCCGTCCGTCCGTCCGTCCGTCCGTCCGATCGCACGATAACTCAAAAACGAACAATGCAATCGACACCAAACTTTCACAAGTTGCTTCTTTTGTGCCAAGGACGAACCCTATTGTTATTGGACCAATTCGGACAACGGGTTCGGGTAGCTGCCATACAACTCAAAGAGTTTATTTTAATTATTTCAAAAACTAACAAAGGTACAAATATAGAATTTTGTATACATGTGTCCAATTATATTCTACATATGCTCTAAAAATTTAAATGAGATAGCTGCACCGGTTAGGGTGGCTGCCATACAACTCCAAAAGCAAATTTTTTATATTCGGCAAAATAATAAAGTCAGATTCATGAAACTTGGCAGTCGTGTGTCCAATTATAGGTCAAATATATTTCTGAAGTTTTGATGGAATTGCTTGACAGGTTCGGGTACCTGCCATACAACTCCAGAAACTAATTTTAAATATTCGGCAAAATAATAAAGTCAGATTAATGAAACTTGGCAGTTGTGTGTCCAATTATAGGTCAAAGATATTTCTGAAGTTTTGGTGGAATTGCTTGACAGGTTCGAGTGGCTCCCATACAAGTCCAAAAGCTTATTTTAAATATTTGGAAAAGTAATAAAGACAGATTCATGAAACTTGGCAGTTGTGTGTCCAATTATAGGTCAAAAATATTTCTGAAGTTTTGGTGGAATTGCATGACAGGTTCGAGTGGCTCCCATACAAATCCAAAAGCTTATTTTAAATATTCGGCAAAATAATAAAGTCAGATTAATGAAACTTGGCAGTTGTGTGTCCAATTATAGGTCAAAGATATTTCTGAAGTTTTGGTGGAATTGCTTGACAGGTTCGAGTGGCTCCCATACAAGTCCAAAAGCTTATTTTAAATATTTGGAAAAGTAATAAAGACTGATTCATGAAACTTGGCAGTTGTGTGTCCAATTATAGGTCAAAGATATTTCTGAAGTTTTGGTGGAATTGCTTGACAGGTTCGAGTGGCTCCCATACAAGTCCAAAAGCTTATTTTAAATATTTGGAAAAGTAATAAAGTTAGATTCATGAAACTTGGCAGTTGTGTGTCCAATTATAGATCAGATATATTAGCGAAGTTTTAGTGGAATTGCTTGGCAGGTTCGGGTACCTGCCATACAACTCCAAAAGCTAATTTTAAATATTTGGAAAAATAATAAAGTCAGATTCACGAAACTTGGTAGTTGTGTGTTCAGTTATAGATCAGACATATCCGTGAAGTTTCTATAGAATGGTTTCACAGGTTTGAGTAATTGCTATACAACAATGAAAGGTGCAGGGTATAATTCAATCGGTTCATACCGACTGAAACGTTTTTACTTGTTATTTTCTTAGTTAATGTAGACTGTGTTGTATAAGAGGAAATTTTTTTCTTAATGTTTAATATTATTTTTTTGTTAAGTATTTTAAGTAGGGGGAAAAAAACAAACCTAAAATGTTATATTTTATGAGAATATAAAGAAAATTTATAAATAGAATTATTATTCAGTTAATTTTATGTGTATATATACATATATAAAGGCAAGTAATTTTCAATGAATTTTCTGTGAGAGTAAAAGGGGTGTGATGATTGAAATTAGTTGTTTTTTTTTATCCTAAATTTCTTATAATAATATTGTTTGATTGTATTTTATTGGAACATGTTAAGCACTAATTTTTTTACAAGAAATTGCATATAAAGTCAAAAATTTTTTAAAAGCCTTCAATTATGAAAGAAAATTTTTTTTTGTTTTTGAAGATAATTTTTGCCAAAGCTAGCTTCTCTTGCAAATTATTTCCTAACTCTAAAAGCCCAGAAAATGCAAAACACCAGTAAATGCCCTTTTTTGACAATTCATTGAATTTTTGCCAATTAGAATTCTAAATGTAAAAATAACAAACATTTTTTTTATTGCAAAAATTTAAACACGTTTTCTGACTAAACTAGAAGAGATAGATCGATTCTAAGTGTTTTTGTGATCACTGGGAATCCACAGATTCTACCAATATATGATAATAGGCTGT
Organism: Condylostylus longicornis; assembly: GCF_029603195.1. Taxonomy (NCBI): domain Eukaryota; kingdom Metazoa; phylum Arthropoda; class Insecta; order Diptera; family Dolichopodidae; genus Condylostylus; species Condylostylus longicornis. Next base: position 650,603 of record NW_026577989.1, read on the forward strand.
GGCAAAAATATTTTTGGAAATGTTTAAAAAAATCTTTTGCAAAACTTTAAACGCGTGTTCTGGCTAAACTAGAAGAGATAGAGCGATTTAAAGTGTTTTTTGTGATCACTGGGAATCCACAGATTCTGCCAATATATGATAATAGGCTGTGGCAAAAATATTTTTGGAGATATTTAATAAAATCTTTTGCAAAATTTTAAACGCGTTTTCTGGCTAAACTAGAAGAGATAGAGCGATTTTAAGTGTTTTTTGTGATCAGTGGGAATCCACAGATTCTGCCAATATATGATAATAGGCTGCGGCAAAAATATTTTTGGAGATATTTAAAAAATCTTTTGCAAAACTTTAAACGCGTTTTCTGGCTAAACTAGAAGAGATAGAGCGATTTTAAGTGTTTTTTGTGATCACTGGGAATCCACAGATTCTGCCAATATATGATAATAGGCTGTGGCAAAAATATTTTTGGAGATATTTAAAAAAATCTTTTGCAAAACTTTAAACGCGTTTTCTGGCTAAACTAGAAGAGATAGAGCGATTTTAAGTGTTTTTTGTGATCTTTGGGAATCCACAGATTCTGCCAATATATGATAATAGGCTGTGGCAAAAATATTTTTGGAGATATTTAAAAGAATCTTTTGCAAAACTTTAAACGCGTTTTCTGGCTAAACTAGAAGAGATAGAGCGATTTTAAGTGTTTTTTTTGATCACTGGGAATCCACAGATTCTGCCAATATATGATAATAGGCTGTGGCAAAAATATTTTAGGAGATATTTAATAAAATCTTTTGCAAAATTTTAAACGCGTTTTCTGGCTAAGCTAGAAGAGATACAGCGATTTTAAGTGTTTTTTGTGATCACTGGGAATCCACAGATTCTGCCAATATATGATAATAGGCTGTGGCAAAAATATTTTTGGAGATATTTAAAAAAATCTTTTGCAAAACTTTAAACGCGTTTTCTGGCTAAACTAGAAGAGAAAGAGCGATTTTAAGTGTTTTTTGTGATCACTGGGAATCCATAGATTCTGCCAATATATGATAATAGGCTGTGCCAAAAATATTTTTGGAGATATTTAAAAAAATCTTTTGCAAAACTTTAAACGCGTTTTCTGGCTAAACTAGAAGAGATAGAGCGATTTTAAGTGTTTTTTGTGATCACTGGGAATCCACAGATTCTGCCAATATATGATAATAGGCTGTGGCAAAAATATTTTTGGAGATATTTAAAAAAATCTTTTGCAAAACTTTAAACGCGTTTTCTGGCTAAACTAGAAGAGATAGAGCGATTTTAAGTGTTTTTTGTGATCAGTGGGAGTCCACAGATTCTGCCAATATATGATAATAGGCTGTGGCAAAAATATTTTTGGAGATATTTAAAAAAATCTTTTGCAAAACTTTAAACGCGTTTTCTGGCTAAACTAGAAGAGATAGAGCGATTTTAAGTGTTTTTTGTGATCACTGGGAATCCACAGATTCTGCCAATATATGATAATAGGCTGTGGCAAAAATATTTTTGGAGATATTTAAAAAAATCTTTTGCAAAACTTTAAACGCGTTTTCTGGCTAAACTAAAAGAGATAGTGCGATTTAAAGTGTTTTTTGTGATCACTGGGAATCCACAGATTCTGCCAATATATGATAATAGGCTGTGGCAAAAATATTTTTGGAGATATTTAAAAAAATCTTTTGCAAAACTTTAAACGCGTTTTCTGGCTAAACTAGAAGAGATAGAGCGATTTAAAGTGTTTTTTGTGATCACTGAGAATCCACAGATTCTGCCAACATATTATAAAAGGCTGTGGCAAAAATATTTTTGGAGCTATTTAAAAAAATCTTTTGCAAAACTTTAAACGCGTTTTCTGGCTAAACTAGAAGAGATAGAGCGATTTAAAGTGTTTTTAGTGATCATTGGGAATCCACAGATTCTGCCAATATATGATAATAGGCTGTGGCAAAAATATTTTTGGAGATATTTAAAAAAATCTTCTGCAAAACTTTAAACGCGTTTTCAGGCTAAACTAGAAGAGATAGAGCGATTTTAAGTATTTTTTGTGATCACTGGGAATCCACAGATTCTGCCAATATATGATAATAGGCTGTGGCAAAAATATTTTTGGAGATATTTAAAAAAATCTTTCGCAAAACTTTAAACGCGTTTTCTGGCTAAACTAGAAAAGATAGAGCGCTTTTAAGTATTTTTTGTGATCACTGGGAAATCACAGATTCTGCCAATATATGATAATATGCTGTGGCAAAAATATTTTTGGAGATATTTAAAAAAATCTTCCGCAAAATTTTAAACGTGTTTTCTGGCTAAACTAAAAGAGATACAGCGATTTTAAGTGTTTTTTGTGATCACTGGGAATCCACAGATTCTGCCAATATATGATAACAGGCTGTGACAAAAATATTTTTGGAGATATTTAAAAAAATCTTCCGCAAAATTTTAAACGTGTTTTCTGGCTAAACTAAAAGAGATACAGCGATTTTAAGTGTTTTTTGTGATCACTGGGAATCCACAGATTCTGCCAATATATGATAATAGGCTGTGGCAAAAATATTTTTGGAGATACGAGTATTTAAAAAAATCTTCTGCAAAACTTTAAACGCGTTTTCTGGCTAAACTAGTAGAGATAGAGCGATTTTAAGTATTTTTTGTGATCACTGGGAAATCACAGATTCTGCCAATATATGATAATAGTCTGTGGCAAAAATATTTGCAAAACTTTAAACGCGTTTTCTGGCTAAACTAGAAGAGATAGAGCGATTTAAAGTGTTTTTTGTGATCACTGGGAATCCACAGATTCTGCCAATATATGATAATAGGCTGTGGCAAAAATATTTTTGGAGATATTTAAAAAAATCTTCTGCAAAATTTAAAACGTGTTTTCTGGCTAAACTAAAAGAGATACAGCGATTTTAAGTGTTTTTTGTGATCACTGGGAATCCACAGATTCTGCCAATATATGATAATAGGCTGTGGCAAAAATATTTTTGGAGATATTTAAAAAAATCTTTTGCAAAACTTTAAACGCGTTTTCTGGCTAAACTAGAAGAGATAGAGCGATTTTAAGTGTTTTTTGTGATCACTGGGAATCCACAGATTTTGCCAATATATGATAAAAGTCTGTGCCAAAAATATTTTTGGAGATATTCAAAAAAATCTTTTGCAAGACTTTAAACGCGTTTTCTGGCTAAACTAGAAGAGAAAGAGCGATTTTAAGTGTTTTTTGTGATCACTGGGAATCCATAGATTCTGCCAATATATGATAATAGGCTGTGCCAAAAATATTTTTGGAGATATTTAAAAAAATCTTTTGCAAGACTTTAAACGCGTTTTCTGGCTAAACTAGAAGAGATAGAGCGATTTTAAGTGTTTTTTGTGATCAGTGGGAATCCACAGATTCTGCCAATATATGATAATAGGCTGCGGCAAAAATATTTTTGGAGATATTTAAAAAAATCTTTTGCAAAACTTTAAACGCGTTTTCTGGCTAAACTAGAAGATATAGAGCGATTTTAAGTGTTTTTTGTGATCACTGGGAATCCACAGATTCTGCCAATATATGATAAAAATCTGTGCCAAAAATATTTTTGGAGATATTTAAAAAAATCTTTTGCAAAACTTTAAACGCGTTTTCTGGCTAAACTAGAAGAGATAGAGCGATTTTAAGTGTTTTTTGTGATCACTGGGAATCCACAGATTCTGGCAATATATGATAATAGGCTGTGGCAAAAATATTTTTGGAGATATTTAAAAAAATCTTTTGCAAAACTTTAAGCGCGTTTTCTGGCTAAACTAGAAGAGATAGAGCGATTTTAAGTGTTTTTTGTGATCACTGAGAATCCACAGATTCTGCCAATATATGATAATAGGCTGTGGCAAAAATATTTTTGGAGATATTTAAAAAAATCTTCTGCAAAACTTTAAACGCGTTTTCAGGCTAAACTAGAAGAGATAGAGCGATTTTAAGTATTTTTTGTGATCACTGGGAATCCACAGATTCTGCCAATATATGATAATAGGCTGTGGCAAAAATATTTTTGGAGATATTTAAAAAAATCTTTCGCAAAACTTTAAACGCGTTTTCTGGCTAAACTAGAAAAGATAGAGCGCTTTTAAGTATTTTTTGTGATCACTGAGAATCCACAGATTCTGCCAATATATGATAATAGGCTGTGGCAAAAATATTTTTGGAAATATTTAAAAGAATCTTTTGCAAAACTTTAAACGCGTTTTCTGGCTAAACTAGAAGAGATAGAGAACACAGATTCTGCCAATATATGATAATAGGCTGTGGCAAAAATATTTTTGGAGATATTTAAAAAAATCTTTTGCAAAACTTTGAACGCGTTTTCTGGCTAAACTAGAAGAGATAGAGCGATTTTAAGTGTTTTTTGTGATCACTGGGAATCCACAGATTCTGCCAATATATGATAAAAGTCTGTGCCAAAAATATTTTTGGAGATATTCAAAAAAATCTTTTGCAAGACTTTAAACGCGTTTTCTGGCTAAACTAGAAGAGATAGAGCGATTTTAAGTATTTTTTGTGATCACTGGGAAATCACAGATTCTGCCAATATATGATAATAGTCTGTGGCAAAAATATTTGCAAAACTTTAAACGCGTTTTCTGGCTAAACTAGAAGAGATAGAGCGATTTAAAGTGTTTTTTGTGATCACTGGGAATCCACAGATTCTGCCAATATATGATAATAGGCTGTGGCAAAAATATTTTTGGAGATATTTAAAAAAATCTTCTGCAAAATTTTAAACGTGTTTTCTGGCTAAACTAAAAGAGATACAGCGATTTTAAGTGTTTTTTGTGATCACTGGGAATCCACAGATTCTGCCAATATATGATAATAGGCTGTGGCAAAAATATTTTTGGAGATATTTAAAAAAATCTTTTGCAAAACTTTAAACGCGTTTTCTGGCTAAACTAGAAGGGATAGAGCGATTTTAAGTGTTTTTTGTGATCACTGGGAATCCACAGATTCTGCCAATATATGATAAAAGTCTGTGCCAAAAATATTTTTGGAGATATTCAAAAAAATCTTTTGCAAAACTTTAAACGCGTTTTCTGGCTAAACTAGAAGAGATAGAGCGATTTTAAGTATTTTTTGTGATCACTGGGAAATCACAGATTCTGCCAATATATGATAATAGTCTGTGGCAAAAATATTTGCAAAACTTTAAACGCGTTTTCTGGCTAAACAAGAAGAGATAGAGCGATTTAAAGTGTTTTTTGTGATCACTGGGAATCCACAGATTCTGCCAATATATGATAATAGGCTGTGGCAAAAATATTTTTGGAGATATTTAAAAAAATCTGAAAAATTTTAAACGTGTTTTCTGGCTAAACTAAAAGAGATAGAGCGATTTTAAGTGTTTTTTGTGATCACTGGGAATCCACAGATTCTGCCAATATATGATAATAGGCTGTGGCAAAAATATTTTTGGAGATATTTAAAAAAATCTTTTGCAAAACTTTAAACGCGTTTTCTGGCTAAACTAGAAGAGATAGAGCGATTTTAAGTGTTTTTTGTGATCACTGGGAATCCACAGATTCTGCCAATATATGATAAAAATCTGTGCCAAAAATATTTTTGGAGATATTCAAAAAAATCTTTTGCAAGACTTTAAACGCGTTTTCTGGCTAAACTAGAAGAGAAAGAGCGATTTTAAGTGTTTTTTGTGATCACTGGGAATCCATAGATTCTGCCAATATATGATAATAGGCTGTGCCAAAAATATTTTTGGAGATATTTAAAAAAATCTTTTGCAAGACTTTAAACGCGTTTTCTGGCTAAACTAGAAGAGATAGAGCGATTTTAAGTGTTTTTTGTGATCAGTGGGAATCCACAGATTCTGCCAATATATGATAATAGGCTGCGGCAAAAATATTTTTGGAGATATTTAAAAAAATCTTTTGCAAAACTTTAAACGCGTTTTCTGGCTAAACTAGAAGAGATAGAGCGATTTTAAGTGTTTTTTGTGATCACTGGGAATCCACAGATTCTGCCAATATATGATAATAGGCTGTGGCAAAAATATTTTTGGAGATATTTAAAAAAATCTTTTGCAAAACTTTAAACGCGTTTTCTGGCTAAACTAGAAGAGATAGAGCGATTTTAAGTGTTTTTTGTGATTACTGGGAATCCACAGATTCTGCCAATATATGATAATAGGCTGTGGTAAAAATATTTTTGGAGATATTTAAAAAAATCTTTTGCAAAACTTTAAACGCGTTTTCTGGCTAAACTAGAAGAGATAGAGCGATTTTAAGTGTTTTTTGTGATCACTGGGAATCCACAGATTCTGCCAATATATGATAATAGGCTGTGGCAAAAATATTTTTGGAGATATTTAAAAAAATCTTTTGCAAAACTTTAAGCGCGTTTTCTGGCTAAACTAGAAGAGATAGAGCGATTTTAAGTGTTTTTTGTGATCACTGAGAATCCACAGATTCTGCCAATATATGATAATAGGCTGTGGCAAAAATATTTTTGGAGATATTTAAAAGAATCTTTTGCAAAACTTTAAACGCGTTTTCTGGCTAAACTAGAAGAGATAGAGCGATTTTAAGTGTTTTTTGTGATCACTGGGAATCCATAGATTCTGAAAATATATGATAATAGGCTGTGCCAAAAATATTTTTGGAGATATTTAAAAAAATCTTTTGCAAGACTTTAAACGCGTTTTCTGGCTAAACTAGAAGAGATAGAGCGATTTTAAGTATTTTTTGTGATCAGTGGGAATCCACAGATTCTGCCAATATATGATAATAGGCTGCGGCAAAAATATTTTTGGAGATATTTAAAAAAATCTTTTGCAAAACTTTAAACGCGTTTTCTGGCTAAACTAGAAGAGATAGAGCGATTTTAAGTGCTTTTTGTGATCACTGGGAATCCACAGATTTTGCCAATATATGATAATAGGCTGTGGCAAAAATATTTTTGGAGATATTTAAAAAAATCTTTTGCAAAACTTTAAACGCGTTTTCCGGCTAAACTAGAAGAGATAGAGCGATTTTAAGTGTTTTTTGTGATCACTGGGAATCAACAGATTCTGCCAATATATGATAATAGGCTGTGGCAAAAATATTTTTGGAGATATTTAAAAAAATCTTTTGCAAAACTTTAAACGCGTTTTCTGGCTAAACTAGAAGAGATAGAGCGATTTTAAGTGTTTTTTGTGATCACTGGGAATCCACAGATTCTGCCAATATATGATAATAGTCTGTGGCAAAAATATTTGCAAAACTTTAAACGCGTTTTCTGGCTAAACTAGAAGAGATAGAGCGATTTTAAGTGTTTTTTGTGATCACTGAGAATCCACAGATTCTGCCAATATATGATAATAGGCTGTGGCAAAAATATTTTTGGAGATATTTAAAAAAATCTTTTGCAAAACTTTAAACGCGTTTTCTGGCTAAACTAGAAGAGATAGAGCGATTTTAAGTGTTTTTTGTGATCACTGGGAATCCACAGATTCTGCCAATATATGATAATAGGCTGTGGTAAAAATATTTTTGGAGATATTTAAAAAAATCTTTTGCAAAACTTTAAACGCGTTTTCTGGCTAAACTAGAAGAGATAGAGCGATTTTAAGTGTTTTTTGTGATCACTGGGAATCCACAGATTCTGCCAATATATGATAATAGGCTGTGGCAAAAATATTTTTGGAGATATTTAAAAAATCTTTTGCAAAACTTTAAGCGCGTTTTCTGGCTAAACTAGAAGAGATAGAGCGATTTTAAGTGTTTTTTGTGATCACTGAGAATCCACAGATTCTGCCAATATATGATAATAGGCTGTGGCAAAAATATTTTTGGAGATATTTAAAAGAATCTTTTGCAAAACTTTAAACGCGTTTTCTGGCTAAACTAGAAGAGATAGAGCGATTTTAAGTGTTTTTTGTGATCACTGGGAATCCACAGATTCTGCCAATATATGATAATAGGCTGTGGCAAAAATATTTTTGGAGATATTTAAAAAATCTTTTGCAAAACTTTAAGCGCGTTTTCTGGCTAAACTAGAAGAGATAGAGCGATTTTAAGTGTTTTTTGTGATCACTGAGAATCCACAGATTCTGCCAATATATGATAATAGGCTGTGGCAAAAATATTTTTGGAGATATTTAAAAGAATCTTTTGCAAAACTTTAAACGCGTTTTCTGGCTAAACTGGAAGAGATAGAGCGATTTTAAGTGTTTTTTGTGATCACTGGGAATCCATAGATTCTGCCAATATATGATAATAGGCTGTGGCAAAAATATTTTTGGAGATATTTAAAAAAATCTTTTGCAAGACTTTAAACGCGTTTTCTGGCTAAACTAGAAGAGATAGAGCGATTTTAAGTATTTTTTGTGATCACTGGGAATCCACAGATTCTGCCAATATATGATAAAAGTCTGTGCCAAAAATATTTTTGGAGATATTCAAAAAAATCTTTTGCAAGACTTTAAACGCGTTTTCTGGCTAAACTAGAAGAGATAGAGCGATTTTAAGTATTTTTTGTGATCACTGGGAAGTCACAGATTCTGCCAATATATGATAATAGTCTGTGGCAAAAATATTTGCAAAACTTTAAACGCGTTTTCTGGCTAAACTAGAAGAGATAGAGCGATTTAAAGTGTTTTTTGTGATCACTGGGAATCCACAGATTCTGCCAATATATGATAATAGGCTGTGGCAAAAATATTTTTGGAGATATTTAAAAAATCTTCTGCAAAATTTTAAACGTGTTTTCTGGCTAAACTAAAAGAGATACAGCGATTTTAAGTGTTTTTTGTGATCACTGGGAATCCACAGATTCTGCCAATATATGATAATAGGCTGTGGCAAAAATATTTTTGGAGATATTTAAAAAAATCTTTTGCAAAACTTTAAACGCGTTTTCTGGCTAAACTAGAAGAGATAGAGCGATTTTAAGTGTTTTTTGTGATCACTGGGAATCCACAGATTCTGCCAATATATGATAAAAGTCTGTGCCAAAAATATTTTTGGAGATATTCAAAAAAATCTTTCGCAAAACTTTAAACGCGTTTTCTGGCTAAACTAGAAGAGATAGAGCGATTTTAAGTATTTTTTGTGATCACTGGGAAATCACAGATTCTGCCAATATATGATAATAGTCTGTGGCAAAAATATTTGCAAAACTTTAAACGCGTTTTCTGGCTAAACAAGAAGAGATAGAGCGATTTAAAGTGTTTTTTGTGATCACTGGGAATCCACAGATTCTGCCAATATATGATAATAGGCTGTGGCAAAAATATTTTTGGAGATATTTAAAAAAATCTGAAAAATTTTAAACGTGTTTTCTGGCTAAACTAAAAGAGATAGAGCGATTTTAAGTGTTTTTTGTGATCACTGGGAATCCACAGATTCTGCCAATATATGATAATAGGCTGTGGCAAAAATATTTTTGGAGATATTTAAAAAAATCTTTTGCAAAACTTTAAACGCGTTTTCTAGCTAAACTAGAAGAGATAGAGCGATTTTAAGTGTTTTTTGTGATCACTGGGAATCCACAGATTCTGCCAATATATGATAAAAATCTGTGCCAAAAATATTTTTGGAGATATTCAAAAAAATCTTTTGCAAGACTTTAAACGCGTTTTCTGGCTAAACTAGAAGAGAAAGAGCGATTTTAAGTGTTTTTTGTGATCACTGGGAATCCATAGATTCTGCCAATATATGATAATAGGCTGTGCCAAAAATATTTTTGGAGATATTTAAAAAAATCTTTTGCAAGACTTTAAACGCGTTTTCTGGCTAAACTAGAAGAGATAGAGCGATTTTAAGTGTTTTTTGTGATCAGTGGGAATCCACAGATTCTGCCAATATATGATAATAGGCTGCGGCAAAAATATTTTTGGAGATATTTAAAAAAATCTTTTGCAAAACTTTAAACGCGTTTTCTGGCTAAACTAGAAGAGATAGAGCGATTTTAAGTGTTTTTTGTGATCACTGGGAATCCACAGATTCTGCCAATATATGATAATAGGCTGTGGCAAAAATATTTTTGGAGATATTTAAAAAAATCTTTTGCAAAACTTTAAACGCGTTTTCTGGCTAAACTAGAAGAGATAGAGCGATTTTAAGTGTTTTTTGTGATCACTGGGAATCCACAGATTCTGCCAATATATGATAATAGGCTGTGGTAAAAATATTTTTGGAGATATTTAAAAGAATCTTTTGCAAAACTTTAAACGCGTTTTCTGGCTAAACTAGAAGAGATAGAGCGATTTTAAGTGTTTTTTGTGATCACTGGGAATCCATAGATTCTGCCAATATATGATAATAGGCTGTGGCAAAAATATTTTTGGAGATATTTAAAAAAATCTTTTGCAAAACTTTAAACGCGTTTTCTGGCTAAACTAGAAGAGATAGAGCGATTTTAAGTGTTTTTTGTGATCAGTGGGAATCCACAGATTCTGCCAATATATGATAATAGGCTGCGGCAAAAATATTTTTGGAGATATTTAAAAAAATCTTTTGCAAAACTTTAAACGCGTTTTCTGGCTAAACTAGAAGAGATAGAGCGATTTTAAGTGCTTTTTGTGATCACTGGGAATCCACAGATTTTGCCAATATATGATAATAGGCTGTGGCAAAAATATTTTTGGAGATATTTAAAAAAATCTTTTGCAAAACTTTAAACGCGTTTTCTGGCTAAACTAGAAGAGATAGAGCGATTTTAAGTGTTTTTTGTGATCACTGGGAATCCACAGATTCTGCCAATATATGATAATAGGCTGTGGCAAAAATATTTTTGGAGATATTTAAAAAAATCTTTTGCAAAACTTTAAGCGCGTTTTCTGGCTAAACTAGAAGAGATAGAGCGATTTAAAGTGTTTTTTGTGATCACTGGGAATCCACAGATTCTGCCAATATATGATAATAGGCTGTGGCAAAAATATTTTTGGAGATATTTAAAAAAATCTTTTGCAAAACTTTAAGCGCGTTTTCTGGCTAAACTAGAAGAGATAGAGCGATTTTAAGTGTTTTTTGTGATCACTGGGAATCCATAGATTCTGCCAATATATGATAATAGGCGATGGTAAAAATATTTTTGGAGATATTTAAAAAAATCTTTTGCAAAACTTTAAGCGCGTTTTCTGGCTAAACTAGAAGAGATAGTGCGATTTAAAGTGTTTTTTGTGATCACTGGGAATCCACAGATTCTGCCAATATATGATAATAGGCTGTGGCAAAAATATTTTTGGAGATATTTAAAAAAATCTTTTGCAAGACTTTAAACGCGTTTTCTGGCTAAACTAGAAGAGATAGAGCGATTTTAAGTGTTTTTTGTGATCAGTGGGAATCCACAGATTCTGCCAATATATGATAATAGGCTGCGGCAAAAATATTTTTGGAGATATTTAAAAAAATCTTTTGCAAAACTTTAAACGCGTTTTCTGGCTAAACTAGAAGAGATAGAGCGATTTTAAGTGTTTTTTGTGATCACTGGGAATCCACAGATTCTGCCAATATATGATAATAGGCTGTGGCAAAAATATTTTTGGAGATATTTAAAAAAATCTTTTGCAAAACTTTAAACGCGTTTTCTGGCTAAACTAGAAGAGATAGAGCGATTTTAAGTGTTTTTTGTGATCACTGGGAATCCACAGATTCTGCCAATATATGATAATAGGCTGTGGTAAAAATATTTTTGGAGATATTTAAAAGAATCTTTTGCAAAACTTTAAACGCGTTTTCTGGCTAAACTAGAAGAGATAGAGCGATTTTAAGTGTTTTTTGTGATCACTGGGAATCCATAGATTCTGCCAATATATGATAATAGGCTGTGGCAAAAATATTTTTGGAGATATTTAAAAAAATCTTTTGCAAAACTTTAAACGCGTTTTCTGGCTAAACTAGAAGAGATAGAGCGATTTTAAGTGTTTTTTGTGATCAGTGGGAATCCACAGATTCTGCCAATATATGATAATAGGCTGCGGCAAAAATATTTTTGGAGATATTTAAAAAAATCTTTTGCAAAACTTTAAACGCGTTTTCTGGCTAAACTAGAAGAGATAGAGCGATTTTAAGTGCTTTTTGTGATCACTGGGAATCCACAGATTTTGCCAATATATGATAATAGGCTGTGGCAAAAATATTTTTGGAGATATTTAAAAAAATCTTTTGCAAAACTTTAAACGCGTTTTCTGGCTAAACTAGAAGAGATAGAGCGATTTTAAGTGTTTTTTGTGATCACTGGGAATCCACAGATTCTGCCAATATATGATAATAGGCTGTGGCAAAAATATTTTTGGAGATATTTAAAAAAATCTTTTGCAAAACTTTAAACGCGTTTTCTGGCTAAACTAGAAGAGATAGAGCGATTTTAAGTGTTTTTTGTGATCACTGGGAATCCACAGATTCTGCCAATATATGATAATAGGCTGTGGTAAAAATATTTTTGGAGATATTTAAAAGAATCTTTTGCAAAACTTTAAACGCGTTTTCTGGCTAAACTAGAAGAGATAGAGCGATTTTAAGTGTTTTTTGTGATCACTGGGAATCCATAGATTCTGCCAATATATGATAATAGGCTGTGGCAAAAATATTTTTGGAGATATTTAAAAAAATCTTTTGCAAAACTTTAAACGCGTTTTCTGGCTAAACTAGAAGAGATAGAGCGATTTTAAGTGTTTTTTGTGATCAGTGGGAATCCACAGATTCTGCCAATATATGATAATAGGCTGCGGCAAAAATATTTTTGGAGATATTTAAAAAAATCTTTTGCAAAACTTTAAACGCGTTTTCTGGCTAAACTAGAAGAGATAGAGCGATTTTAAGTGCTTTTTGTGATCACTGGGAATCCACAGATTTTGCCAATATATGATAATAGGCTGTGGCAAAAATATTTTTGGAGATATTTAAAAAAATCTTTTGCAAAACTTTAAACGCGTTTTCTGGCTAAACTAGAAGAGATAGAGCGATTTTAAGTGTTTTTTGTGATCACTGGGAATCCACAGATTCTGCCAATATATGATAATAGGCTGTGGCAAAAATATTTTTGGAGATATTTAAAAAAATCTTTTGCAAAACTTTAAGCGCGTTTTCTGGCTAAACTAGAAGAGATAGAGCGATTTAAAGTGTTTTTTGTGATCACTGGGAATCCACAGATTCTGCCAATATATGATAATAGGCTGTGGCAAAAATATTTTTGGAGATATTTAAAAAAATCTTTTGCAAAACTTTAAGCGCGTTTTCTGGCTAAACTAGAAGAGATAGAGCGATTTTAAGTGTTTTTTGTGATCACTGGGAATCCATAGATTCTGCCAATATATGATAATAGGCGATGGTAAAAATATTTTTGGAGATATTTAAAAAAATCTTTTGCAAAACTTTAAGCGCGTTTTCTGGCTAAACTAGAAGAGATAGTGCGATTTAAAGTGTTTTTTGTGATCACTGGGAATCCACAGATTCTGCCAATATATGATAATAGGCTGTGGCAAAAATATTTTTGGAGATATTTAAAAAAATCTTTTGCAAAACTTTAAACGCGTTTTCTGGCTAAACTAGAAGAGATAGAGCGATTTTAAGTGTTTTTTGTGATCACTGGGAATCCACAGATTCTGCCAATATATGATAATAGGCTGTGGCAAAAATATTTTTGGAGATATTTAAAAAAATCTTTTGCAAAACTTTAAACGCGTTTTCTGGATAAACTAGAAGAGATAGAGCGATTTTAAGTGTTTTTTGTGATCACTGGGAATCCACAGATTCTGCCAATATATGATAATAGGCTGTGGCAAAAATATTTTTGGAGATATTTAAAAAAATCTTTTGCAAAACTTTAAGCGCGTTTTCTGGCTAAACTAGAAGAGATAGAGCGATTTTAAGTGTTTTTTGTGATCACTGAGAATCCACAGATTCTGCCAATATATGATAATAGGCTGTGGCAAAAATATTTTTGGAGATATTTAAAAGAATCTTTTGCAAAACTTTAAACGCGTTTTCTGGCTAAACTAGAAGAGATAGAGCGATTTTAAGTGTTTTTTGTGATCACTGGGAATCCATAGATTCTGCCAATATATGATAATAGGCTGTGCCAAAAATATTTTTGGAGATATTTAAAAAATCTTTTGCAAGACTTTAAACGCGTTTTCTGGCTAAACTAGAAGAGATAGAGCGATTTTAAGTGTTTTTTGTGATCACTGGGAATCCACAGATTCTGCCAATATACGATAATAGGCTGTGGCAAAAATATTTTTGGAGATATTTAAAAAAATCTTTTGCAAAACTTTAAACGCGTTTTCTGGCTAAACTAAAAGAGATAGAGCGATTTTAAGTGTTTTTTGTGATCACTGGGAATCCACAGATTCTGCCAATATATGATAATAGGCTGTGGCAAAAATATTTTTGGAGATATTTAAAAAAATCTTTTGCAAAACTTTAAACGCGTTTTCTGGCTAAACTAGAAGAGATAGAGCGATTTTAAGTGTTTTTTGTGATCACTGGGAATCCACAGATTCTGCCAATATATGATAAAAGTCTGTGCCAAAAATATTTTTGGAGATATTTAAAAAAATCTTTTGCAAGACTTTAAACGCGTTTTCTGGCTAAACTAAAAGAGATAGAGCGATTTTAAGTGTTTTTTGTGATCACTGGGAATCCACAGATTCTGCCAATATACGAGAATAGGCTGCGGCAAAAATATTTTTGGAGATATTTAAAAAAATCTTTTGCAAAACTTTAAACGCGTTTTCTGGCTAAACTAGAAGAGATAGAGCGATTTTAAGTATTTTTTGTGATCACTGGGAAATCACAGATTCTGCCAATATATGATAATAGTCTGTGGCAAAAATATTTGCAAAACTTTAAACGCGTTTTCTGGCTAAACAAGAAGAGATAGAGCGATTTAAAGTGTTTTTTGTGATCACTGGGAATCCACAGATTCTGCCAATATATGATAATAGGCTGTGGCAAAAATATTTTTGGAGATATTTAAAAAAATCTGAAAAATTTTAAACGTGTTTTCTGGCTAAACTAAAAGAGATAGAGCGATTTTAAGTGTTTTTTGTGATCACTGGGAATCCACAGATTCTGCCAATATATGATAATAGGCTGTGGCAAAAATATTTTTGGAGATATTCAAAAAAATCTTTTGCAAAACTTTAAACGCGTTTTCTGGCTAAACTAGAAGAGATAGAGCGATTTTAAGTGTTTTTTGTGATCACTGGGAATCCACAGATTCTGCCAATATATGATAAAAGTCTGTGCCAAAAATATTTTTGGAGATATTCAAAAAAATCTTTTGCAAGACTTTAAACGCGTTTTCTGGCTAAACTAGAAGAGAAAGAGCGATTTTAAGTGTTTTTTGTGATCACTGGGAATCCATAGATTCTGCCAATATATGATAATAGGCTGAGCCAAAAATATTTTTGGAGATATTTAAAAAAATCTTTTGCAAGACTTTAAACGCGTTTTCTGGCTAAACTAGAAGAGATAGAGCGATTTTAAGTGTTTTTTGTGATCACTGGGAATCCACAGATTCTGCCAATATATGATAATAGGCTGCGGCAAAAATATTTTTGGAGATATTTAAAAAAATCTTTTGCAAAACTTTAAACGCGTTTTCTGGCTAAACTAGAAGAGATAGAGCGATTTTAAGTGTTTTTTGTGATCACTGGGAATCCACAGATTCTGCCAATATATGATAATAGGCTGTGGCAAAAATATTTTTGGAGATATTTAAAAAAATCTTTTGCAAAACTTTAAACGCGTTTTCTGGCTAAACTAGAAGAGATAGAGCGATTTTAAGTGTTTTTTGTGATCACTGGGAATCCACAGATTCTGCCAATATATGATAATAGGCTGTGGTAAAAATATTTTTGGAGATATTTAAAAAAATCTTTTGCAAAACTTTAAACGCGTTTTCTGGCTAAACTAGAAGAGATAGAGCGATTTTAAGTGTTTTTTGTGATCACTGGGAATCCACAGATTCTGCCAATATATGATAATAGGCTGTGGCAAAAATATTTTTGGAGATATTTAAAAGAATCTTTTGCAAAACTTTAAACGCGTTTTCTGGCTAAACTAGAAGAGATAGAGCGATTTTAAGTGTTTTTTGTGATCACTGGGAATCCATAGATTCCACCAATATATGATAATAGGCTGTGCCAAACATATTTTTGGAGATATTTAAAAAAATCTTTTGCAAAACTTTAAACGCGTTTTCTGGCTAAACTAGAAGAGATAGAGCGATTTTAAGTGTTTTTTGTGATCACTGGGAATCCACAGATTCTGCCAATATATGATAATAGGCTGTGGCAAAAATATTTTTGGAGATATTTAAAAAAATCTTTTGCAAAACTTTAAACGCGTTTTCTGGCTAAACTAGAAGATATAGAGCGATTTTAAGTGTTTTTTGTGATCACTGAGAATCCACAGATTCTGCCAATATATGATAATAGGCTGTGGCAAAAATATTTTTGGAGATATTTAAAAGAATCTTTTGCAAAACTTTAAACGGGTTTTCTGGCTAAACTAGAAGAGATAGAGCGATTTTAAGTGTTTTTTGTGATCACTGGGAATCCATAGATTCTGCCAATATATGATAATAGGCTGTGCCAAAAATATTTTTGGAGATATTTAAAAAAATCTTTTGCAAGACTTTAAACGCGTTTTCTGGCTAAACTAGAAGAGATAGAGCGATTTTAAGTGTTTTTTGTGATCACTGGGAATCCACAGATTCTGCCAATATATGATAAAAGTCTGTGCCAAAAATATTTTTGGAGATATTCAAAAAAATCTTTTGCAAGACTTTAAACGCGTTTTCTGGCTAAACTAGAAGAGAAAGAGCGATTTTAAGTATTTTTTGTGATCACTGGGAATCCATAGATTCTGCCAATATATGATAATAGGCTGTGCCAAATATATTTTTGGAGATATTTAAAAAAATCTTTTGCAAGACTTTAAACGCGTTTTCTGGCTAGAAGAGATAGAGCGATTTTAAGTGTTTTTTGTGATCACTGAGAATCCACAGATTCTGCCAATATATGATAATAGGCTGTGGCAAAAATATTTTTGGAGATATTTAAAAGAATCTTTTGCAAAACTTTAAACGCGTTTTCTGGCTAAACTAGAAGAGATAGAGCGATTTTAAGTGTTTTTTGTGATCACTGAGAATCCATAGATTCTGCCAATATATGATAATAGGCTGTGCCAAAAATATTTTTGGAGATATTTAAAAAAATCTTTTGCAAGACTTTAAACGCGTTTTCTGGCTAAACTAGAAGAGATAGAGCGATTTTAAGTGTTTTTTGTGATCACTGGGAATCCACAGATTCTGCCAATATATGATAATAGGCTGTGGCAAAAATATTTTTGGAGATATTTAAAAGAATCTTTTGCAAAACTTTAAACGCGTTTTCTGGCTAAACTAGAAGAGATAGAGCGATTTTAAGTGTTTTTTGTGATCACTGGGAATCCATAGATTCTGCCAATATACGATAATAGGCTGTGGCAAAAATATTTTTGGAGATATTTAAAAAAATCTTTTGCAAAACTTTAAACGCGTTTTTTGGCTAAACTAGAAGAGATAGAGCGATTTTAAGTGTTTTTTGTGATCACTGGGAATCCACAGATTCTGCCAATATATGATAATAGGCTGTGGTAAAAATATTTTTGGAGATATTTAAAAAAATCTTTTGCAAAACTTTAAACGCGTTTTCTGGCTAAACTAGAAGAGATAGAGCGATTTTAAGTGTTTTTTGTGATCACTGGGAATCCACAGATTCTGCCAATATATGATAATAGGCTGTGGTAAAAATATTTTTGGAGATATTTAAAAAAATCTTTTGCAAAACTTTAAACGCGTTTGCTGGCTAAACTAGAAGAGATAGAGCGATTTTAAGTGTTTTTTGTGATCACTGGGAATCCACAGATTCTGCCAATATATGATAATAGGCTGTGGCAAAAATATTTTTGGAGATATTTAAAAAAATCTTCCGCAAAATTTTAAACGTGTTTTCTGGCTAAACTAAAAGAGATAGAGCGATTTTAAGTGTTTTTTGAGATCACTGGGAATCCACAGATTCTGCCAATATATGATAATAGGCTGTGGCAAAAATATTTTTGAAGATATTTAAAAAAATCTTCTGCAAAATTTTAAACGTGTTTTCTGGCTAAACTAAAAGAGATAGAGCGATTTTAAGTGTTTTTTGTGATCACTGGGAATCCACAGATTCTGCCAATATATGATAATAGGCTGTGGCAAAAATATTTTTGGAGATATTTAAAAAAATCTTTTGCAAAACTTTAAACGCGCTTTCTGGCTAAACTAGAAGAGATAGAGCGATTTTAAGTATTTTTTGTGATCACTGGGAAATCACAGATTCTGCCAATATATGATAATAGGCTGTGGCAAAAATATTTTTGGAGATATTTAAAAAAATCTTCTGCAAAACTTTAAACGCGTTTTCTGGCTAAACTAGAAGAGATAGAGCGATTTTAAGTGTTTTTTGTGATCACTGGGAATCCACAGATTCTGCCAATATATGATAATAGGCTGTGGCAAAAATATTTTTGGAGATATTTAAAAAAATCTTCCGCAAAATTTTAAACGTGTTTTCTGGCTAAACTAAAAGAGATAGAGCGATTTTAAGTGTTTTTTGAGATCACTGGGAATCCACAGATTCTGCCAATATATGATAATAGGCTGTGGCAAAAATATTTTTGAAGATATTTAAAAAAATCTTCTGCAAAATTTTAAACGCGTTTTCTGGCTAAACTAGAAGAGATAGAGCGATTTTAAGTGTTTTTTGTGATCACTGGGAATCCATAGATTCTGCCAATATATGATAATATTTAAAAAAATTAATAATACGGAGATATTTAAAAAAATCTTTTGCAAGACTTTAAACGCGTTTTCTGGCTAAACTAGAAGAGATAGAGCGATTTTAAGTGTTTTTTGTGATCAGTGGGAATCCACAGATTCTGCCAATATATGATAATAGGCTGCGGCAAAAATATTTTTGGAGATATTTAAAAGAATCTTTTGCAAAACTTTAAACGCGTTTTCTGGCTAAACTAGAAGAGATAGAGCGATTTTAAGTGTTTTTTGTGATCACTGGGAATCCATAGATTCTGCCAATATATGATAATAGGCTGTGCCAAAAATATTTTTGGAGATATTTAAAAAAATCTTTTGCAAGACTTTAAACGCGTTTTCTGGCTAAACTAGAAGAGATAGAGCGATTTTAAGTGTTTTTTGTGATCAGTGGGAATCCACAGATTCTGCCAATATATGATAATAGGCTGCGGCAAAAATATTTTTGGAGATATTTAAAAAAATCTTTTGCAAAACTTTAAACGCGTTTTCTGGCTAAACTAGAAGAGATAGAGCGATTTTAAGTGTTTTTTGTGATCACTGGGAATCCACAGATTCTGCCAATATATGATAATAGGCTGTGGCAAAAATATTTTTGGAGATATTTAAAAAAATCTTTTGCAAAACTTTAAGCGCGTTTCTGGCTAAACTAGAAGAGATAGAGCGATTTTAAGTGTTTTTTGTGATCACTGAGAATCCACAGATTCTGCCAATATATGATAATAGGCTATGGCAAAAATATTTTTGGAGATATTTAAAAAAATCTTTTGCAAAACTTTAAACGCGTTTTCTGGCTAAACTAGAAGAGATAGTGCGATTTAAAGTGTTTTTTGTGATCACTGGGAATCCACAGATTCTGCCAATATATGATAATGGGCTGTGGCAAAAATATTTTTGGAGATATTTAAAAAAATCTTTTGCAAAACTTTAAACGCGTTTTCTGGCTAAGCTAGAAGAGATAGAGCGATTTAAAGTGTTTTTTGAGATCACTGGGAATCCACAGATTCTGCCAATATATGATAATAGGCTGTGGCAAAAATATTTTTGGAGATATTTAAAAAAATCTTCTGCAAAACTTTAAACGCGTTTTCAGGCTAAACTAGAAGAGATAGAGCGATTTTAGGTCTTTTTTGTGATCACTGGGAATCCACAGATTCTGCCAATATATGATAATAGGCTGTGGCAAAAATATTTTTGGAGATACGAGTATATAAAAAAATCTTCTGCAAAACTTTAAACGCGCTTTCTGGCTAAACTAGAAGAGATAGAGCGATTTTAAGTATTTTTTGTGATCACTGGGAAATCACAGATTCTGCCAATATATGATAATAGGCTGTGGCAAAAATATTTTTGGAGATATTTAAAAAAATCTTCTGCAAAACTTTAAACGCGTTTTCTGGCTAAACTAGAAGAGATAGAGCGATTTTAAGTGTTTTTTGTGATCACTGGGAATCCACAGATTCTGCCAATATATGATAATAGGCTGTGGCAAAAATATTTTTGGAGATATTTAAAAAAATCTTCCGCAAAATTTTAAACGTGTTTTCTGGCTAAACTAAAAGAGATAGAGCGATTTTAAGTGTTTTTTGAGATCACTGGGAATCCACAGATTCTGCCAATATATGATAATAGGCTGTGGCAAAAATATTTTTGAAGATATTTAAAAAAATCTGCAAAATTTTAAACGTGTTTTCTGGCTAAACTAAAAGAGATAGAGCGATTTTAAGTGTTTTTTGTGATCACTGGGAATCCACAGATTCTGCCAATATATGATAATAGGCTGTGGCAAAAATATTTTTGGAGATATTTAAAAAAATCTTTTGCAAAACTTTAAACGCGTTTTCTGGCTAAACTAGAAGAGATAGAGCGATTTAAAGTGTTTTTTGTGATCACTGGGAATCCACAGATTCTGCCAATATATGATAATAGGCTGTGGCAAAAATATTTTTGGAGATATTTAAAAAAATCTTCTGCAAAATTTTAAACGTGTTTTCTGGCTAAACTAAAAGAGATAGAGCGATTTTAAGTGTTTTTTGTGATCACTGAGAATCCACAGATTCTGCCAATATATGATAATAGGCTGTGGCAAAAATATTTTTGAAGATATTTAAAAGAATCTTTTGCAAAACTTTAAACGCGTTTTCTGGCTAAACTAGAAGAGATAGAGCGATTTAAAGTGTTTTTTGTGATCACTGGGAATCCACAGATTCTGCCAATATATGATAATAGGCTGTGGCAAAAATATTTTTGGAGATATTTAAAAAAATCTTCTGCAAAATTTTAAACGTGTTTTCTGGCTAAACTAAAAGATATAGAGCGATTCTACGTGTTTTTTGTGATCACTGGAAATGCACAGATTCTGCCGGTATATGATAATAGGTTGTAGCAAAAATATTTTTGGAGATATTTAAAAAAATCTTCCGCAAAATTTTAAACGCGTTTTCTGGCTAAACTAAAAGAGATAGAGCGATTTTAAGTGTTTTTTGTGATCACTGGGAATCCACAGATTCTGCCAATATATGATAATAGGCTGTGGCAAAAATATTTTTGGAGATATTTAAAAAAATCTTCTGCAAAATTTTAAACGTGTTTTCTGGCTAAACTAAAAGAGATAGAGCGATTTTAAGTGTTTTTTGTGATCACTGGGAATCCACAGATTCTGCCAATATATGATAATAGGCTGTGGCAAAAATATTTTTGGAGATATTTAAAAAAATCTTTTGCAAAACTTTAAACGCGCTTTCTGGCTAAACTAGAAGAGATAGAGCGATTTTAAGTGTTTTTTGTGATCACTGAGAATCCACAGATTCTGCCAATACATGATAATAGGCTGTGGCAAAAATATTTTTGGAGATATTTAAAAAAATCTTCTGCAAAATGTTAAACGTGTTTTCTGGCTAAACTAAAAGATATAGAGCGATTTTAAGTGTTTTTTGTGATCACTGGGAATCCACAGATTCTGCCAATATATGATAATAGGCTGTGGCAAAAATATTTTTGGAGATATTTAAAAAATCTTCCGCAAAATTTTAAACGTGTTTTCTGGCTAAACTAAAAGAGATAGAGCGATTTTAAGTGTTTTTTGTGATCACTGGGAATCCACAGATTCTGCCAATATATGATAATAGGCTGTGGCAAAAATATTTTTGGAGATATTTAAAAAAATCTTTTGCAAAACTTTAAACGCGTTTTCTCGCTAAACTAGAAGAGATAGAGCGATTTTAAGTGTTTTTTGTGATCACTGAGAATCCACAGATTCTGCCAATACATGATAATAGGCTGTGGCAAAAATATTTTTGGAGATATTTAAAAAAATCTTTTGCAAAACTTTAAACGCGTTTTCTCGCTAAACTAGAAGAGATAGAGCGATTTTAAGTGTTTTTTGTGATCACTGAGAATCCACAGATTCTGCCAATATATGATAATAGGCTGTGGCAAAAATATTTTTGGAGATATTTAAAAAAATCTTTTGCAAAACTTTAAACGCGTTATCTGGCTAAACTAGAAGAGATAGAGCGATTTAAAGTGTTTTTTGTGATCACTGAGAATCCACAGATTCTGCCAATATATGATAATAGGCTGTGGCAAAAATATTTTTGGAGATATTTAAAAAAATCTTTTGCAAAATTTTAAACGTGTTTTCTGGCTAAACTAGAAGAGATAGAGCGATTTTAAGTGTTTTTTGTGATCACTGGGAATCCACAGATTCTGCCAATATATGATAATAGGCTGTGGCAAAAATATTTTTGGAGATATTTAAAAAAATCTTTTGCAAAACTTTAAACGTGTTTTCTGGCTAAACTAGAAGAGATAGAGCGATTTTAAGTGTTTTTTGTGATCACTGAGAATCCACAGATTCTGCCAATACATGATAATAGGCTGTGGCAAAAATATTTTTGGAGATATTTAAAAAAATCTTTTGCAAAACTTTAAACGCGTTTTCTCGCTAAACTAGAAGAGATAGAGCGATTTTAAGTGTTTTTTGTGATCACTGAGAATCCACAGATTCTGCCAATATATGATAATAGGCTGTGGCAAAAATATTTTTGGAGATATTTAAAAAAATCTTTTGCAAAACTTTAAACGTGTTTTCTGGCTAAACTAGAAGAGATAGAGCGATTTTAAGTGTTTTTTGTGATCACTGAGAATCCACAGATTCTGCCAATACATGATAATAGGCTGTGGCAAAAATATTTTTGGAGATATTTAAAAAAATCTTTTGCAAAACTTTAAACGCGTTTTCTCGCTAAACTAGAAGAGATAGAGCGATTTTAAGTGTTTTTTGTGATCACTGAGAATCCACAGATTCTGCCAATATATGATAATAGGCTGTGGCAAAAATATTTTTGGAGATATTTAAAAAAATCTTTTGCAAAACTTTAAACGCGTTATCTGGCTAAACTAGAAGAGATAGAGCGATTTAAAGTGTTTTTTGTGATCACTGAGAATCCACAGATTCTGCCAATATATGATAATAGGCTGTGGCAAAAATATTTTTGGAGATATTTAAAAAAATCTTTTGCAAAACTTTAAACGTGTTTTCTGGCTAAACTAGAAGAGATAGAGCGATTTTAAGTGTTTTTTGTGATCACTGAGAATCCACAGATTCTGCCAATACATGATAATAGGCTGTGGCAAAAATATTTTTGGAGATATTTAAAAAAATCTTCTGCAAAATTTTAAACGTGTTTTCTGGCTAAACTAAAAGAGATAGAGCGATTTTAAGTGTTTTTTGTGATCACTGGGAATCCACAGATTCTGCCAATATATGATAATAGGCTGTGGCAAAAATATTTTTGGAGATATTTAAAAAAATCTTTTGCAAAACTTTAAACGTGTTTTCTGGCTAAACTAGAAGAGATAGAGCGATTTTAAGTGTTTTTTGTGATCACTGAGAATCCACAGATTCTGCCAATACATGATAATAGGCTGTGGCAAAAATATTTTTGGAGATATTTAAAAAAATCTTTTGCAAAACTTTAAACGCGTTTTCTCGCTAAACTAGAAGAGATAGAGCGATTTTAAGTGTTTTTTGTGATCACTGAGAATCCACAGATTCTGCCAATATATGATAATAGGCTGTGGCAAAAATATTTTTGGAGATATTTAAAAAAATCTTTTGCAAAACTTTAAACGCGTTATCTGGCTAAACTAGAAGAGATAGAGCGATTTAAAGTGTTTTTTGTGATCACTGAGAATCCACAGATTCTGCCAATATATGATAATAGGCTGTGGCAAAAATATTTTTGGAGATATTTAAAAAAATCTTTTGCAAAACTTTAAACGCGCTTTCTGGCTAAACTAGAAGAGATAGAGCGATTTTAAGTGTTTTTTGTGATCACTGAGAATCCACAGATTCTGCCAATATATGATAATAGGCTGTGGCAAAAATATTTTTGGAGATATTTAAAAAAATCTTCCGCAAAATTTTAAACGTGTTTTCTGGCTAAACTAAAAGAGATAGAGCGATTTTAAGTGTTTTTTGTGATCACTGGGAATCCACAGATTCTGCCAATATATGATAATAGGCTGTGGCAAAAATATTGTTGGAGATATTTAAAAAAATCTTCTGCAAAATTTTAAACGTGTTTTCTGGCTAAACTAAAAGATATAGAGCGATTCTACGTGTTTTTTGTGATCACTGGAAATGCACAGATTCTGCCGGTATATGATAATAGGTTGTAGCAAAAATATTTTTGGAGATATTTAAAAAAATCTTCCGCAAAATTTTAAACGCGTTTTCTGGCTAAACTAAAAGAGATAGAGCGATTTTAAGTGTTTTTTGTGATCACTGGGAATCCACAGATTCTGCCAATATATGATAATAGGCTGTGGCAAAAATATTTTTGGAGATATTTAAAAAAATCTTCTGCAAAATTTTAAACGTGTTTTCTGGCTAAACTAAAAGAGATAGAGCGATTTTAAGTGTTTTTTGTGATCACTGGGAATCCACAGATTCTGCCAATATATGATAATAGGCTGTGGCAAAAATATTTTTGGAGATATTTAAAAAAATCTTTTGCAAAACTTTAAACGCGCTTTCTGGCTAAACTAGAAGAGATAGAGCGATTTTAAGTGTTTTTTGTGATCACTGAGAATCCACAGATTCTGCCAATACATGATAATAGGCTGTGGCAAAAATATTTTTGGAGATATTTAAAAAAATCTTCTGCAAAATGTTAAACGTGTTTTCTGGCTAAACTAAAAGATATAGAGCGATTTTAAGTGTTTTTTGTGATCACTGGGAATCCACAGATTCTGCCAATATATGATAATAGGCTGTGGCAAAAATATTTTTGGAGATATTTAAAAAATCTTCCGCAAAATTTTAAACGTGTTTTCTGGCTAAACTAAAAGAGATAGAGCGATTTTAAGTGTTTTTTGTGATCACTGGGAATCCACAGATTCTGCCAATATATGATAATAGGCTGTGGCAAAAATATTTTTGGAGATATTTAAAAAAATCTTTTGCAAAACTTTAAACGCGTTTTCTCGCTAAACTAGAAGAGATAGAGCGATTTTAAGTGTTTTTTGTGATCACTGAGAATCCACAGATTCTGCCAATACATGATAATAGGCTGTGGCAAAAATATTTTTGGAGATATTTAAAAAAATCTTTTGCAAAACTTTAAACGCGTTTTCTCGCTAAACTAGAAGAGATAGAGCGATTTTAAGTGTTTTTTGTGATCACTGAGAATCCACAGATTCTGCCAATATATGATAATAGGCTGTGGCAAAAATATTTTTGGAGATATTTAAAAAAATCTTTTGCAAAACTTTAAACGCGTTATCTGGCTAAACTAGAAGAGATAGAGCGATTTAAAGTGTTTTTTGTGATCACTGAGAATCCACAGATTCTGCCAATATATGATAATAGGCTGTGGCAAAAATATTTTTGGAGATATTTAAAAAAATCTTTTGCAAAACTTTAAACGTGTTTTCTGGCTAAACTAGAAGAGATAGAGCGATTTTAAGTGTTTTTTGTGATCACTGAGAATCCACAGATTCTGCCAATACATGATAATAGGCTGTGGCAAAAATATTTTTGGAGATATTTAAAAAAATCTTTTGCAAAACTTTAAACGCGTTTTCTCGCTAAACTAGAAGAGATAGAGCGATTTTAAGTGTTTTTTGTGATCACTGAGAATCCACAGATTCTGCCAATATATGATAATAGGCTGTGGCAAAAATATTTTTGGAGATATTTAAAAAAATCTTTTGCAAAACTTTAAACGTGTTTTCTGGCTAAACTAGAAGAGATAGAGCGATTTTAAGTGTTTTTTGTGATCACTGAGAATCCACAGATTCTGCCAATACATGATAATAGGCTGTGGCAAAAATATTTTTGGAGATATTTAAAAAAATCTTTTGCAAAACTTTAAACGCGTTTTCTCGCTAAACTAGAAGAGATAGAGCGATTTTAAGTGTTTTTTGTGATCACTGAGAATCCACAGATTCTGCCAATATATGATAATAGGCTGTGGCAAAAATATTTTTGGAGATATTTAAAAAAATCTTTTGCAAAACTTTAAACGCGTTATCTGGCTAAACTAGAAGAGATAGAGCGATTTAAAGTGTTTTTTGTGATCACTGAGAATCCACAGATTCTGCCAATATATGATAATAGGCTGTGGCAAAAATATTTTTGGAGATATTTAAAAAAATCTTTTGCAAAACTTTAAACGTGTTTTCTGGCTAAACTAGAAGAGATAGAGCGATTTTAAGTGTTTTTTGTGATCACTGAGAATCCACAGATTCTGCCAATACATGATAATAGGCTGTGGCAAAAATATTTTTGGAGATATTTAAAAAAATCTTCTGCAAAATTTTAAACGTGTTTTCTGGCTAAACTAAAAGAGATAGAGCGATTTTAAGTGTTTTTTGTGATCACTGGGAATCCACAGATTCTGCCAATATATGATAATAGGCTGTGGCAAAAATATTTTTGGAGATATTTAAAAAAATCTTTTGCAAAACTTTAAACGTGTTTTCTGGCTAAACTAGAAGAGATAGAGCGATTTTAAGTGTTTTTTGTGATCACTGGGAGTCCACAGATTCTGCCAATACATGATAATAGGCTGTGGCAAAAATATTTTTGGAGATATTTAAAAAAATCTTTTGCAAAACTTTAAACGCGTTTTCTCGCTAAACTAGAAGAGATAGAGCGATTTTAAGTGTTTTTTGTGATCACTGAGAATCCACAGATTCTGCCAATATATGATAATAGGCTGTGGCAAAAATATTTTTGGAGATATTTAAAAAAATCTTTTGCAAAACTTTAAACGCGTTATCTGGCTAAACTAGAAGAGATAGAGCGATTTAAAGTGTTTTTTGTGATCACTGAGAATCCACAGATTCTGCCAATATATGATAATAGGCTGTGGCAAAAATATTTTTGGAGATATTTAAAAAAATCTTTTGCAAAACTTTAAACGCGCTTTCTGGCTAAACTAGAAGAGATAGAGCGATTTTAAGTGTTTTTTGTGATCACTGAGAATCCACAGATTCTGCCAATATATGATAATAGGCTGTGGCAAAAATATTTTTGGAGATATTTAAAAAAATCTTCCGCAAAATTTTAAACGTGTTTTCTGGCTAAACTAAAAGAGATAGAGCGATTCTAAGTGTTTTTTGTGATCACTGGGAATCCACAGATTCTGCCAATATATGATAATAGGCTGTGGCAAAAATATTTTTGGAGATATTTAAAAAAATCTTTTGCAAAACTTTAAACGCGTTTTCTCGCTAAACTAGAAGAGATAGAGCGATTTTAAGTGTTTTTTGTGATCACTGAGAATCCACAGATTCTGCCAATATATGATAATAGGCTGTGGCAAAAATATTTTTGGAGATATTTAAAAAAATCTTTTGCAAAACTTTAAACGCGTTTTCTCGCTAAACTAGAAGAGATAGAGCGATTTTAAGTGTTTTTTGTGATCACTGAGAATCCACAGATTCTGCCAATACATGATAATAGGCTGTGGCAAAAATATTTTTGGAGATATTTAAAAAAATCTTTTGCAAAACTTTAAACGCGTTTTCTCGCTAAACTAGAAGAGATAGAGCGATTTTAAGTGTTTTTTGTGATCACTGAGAATCCACAGATTCTGCCAATATATGATAATAGGCTGTGGCAAAAATATTTTTGGAGATATTTAAAAAAATCTTTTGCAAAACTTTAAACGCGTTATCTGGCTAAACTAGAAGAGATAGAGCGATTTAAAGTGTTTTTTGTGATCACTGAGAATCCACAGATTCTGCCAATATATGATAATAGGCTGTGGCAAAAATATTTTTGGAGATATTTAAAAAAATCTTTTGCAAAACTTTAAACGCGCTTTCTGGCTAAACTAGAAGAGATAGAGCGATTTTAAGTGTTTTTTGTGATCACTGAGAATCCACAGATTCTGCCAATATATGATAATAGGCTGTGGCAAAAATATTTTTGGAGATATTTAAAAAAATCTTTTGCAAAACTTTAAACGTGTTTTCTGGCTAAACTAGAAGAGATAGAGCGATTTTAAGTGTTTTTTGTGATCACTGAGAATCCACAGATTCTGCCAATACATGATAATAGGCTGTGGCAAAAATATTTTTGGAGATATTTAAAAAAATCTTTTGCAAAACTTTAAACGCGTTTTCTCGCTAAACTAGAAGAGATAGAGCGATTTTAAGTGTTTTTTGTGATCACTGAGAATCCACAGATTCTGCCAATATATGATAATAGGCTGTGGCAAAAATATTTTTGGAGATATTTAAAAAAATCTTTTGCAAAACTTTAAACGCGTTATCTGGCTAAACTAGAAGAGATAGAGCGATTTAAAGTGTTTTTTGTGATCACTGAGAATCCACAGATTCTGCCAATATATGATAATAGGCTGTGGCAAAAATATTTTTGGAGATATTTAAAAAAATCTTTTGCAAAACTTTAAACGTGTTTTCTGGCTAAACTAGAAGAGATAGAGCGATTTTAAGTGTTTTTTGTGATCACTGAGAATCCACAGATTCTGCCAATACATGATAATAGGCTGTGGCAAAAATATTTTTGGAGATATTTAAAAAAATCTTCTGCAAAATTTTAAACGTGTTTTCTGGCTAAACTAAAAGAGATAGAGCGATTTTAAGTGTTTTTTGTGATCACTGGGAATCCACAGATTCTGCCAATATATGATAATAGGCTGTGGCAAAAATATTTTTGGAGATATTTAAAAAAATCTTTTGCAAAACTTTAAACGTGTTTTCTGGCTAAACTAGAAGAGATAGAGCGATTTTAAGTGTTTTTTGTGATCACTGAGAATCCACAGATTCTGCCAATACATGATAATAGGCTGTGGCAAAAATATTTTTGGAGATATTTAAAAAAATCTTTTGCAAAACTTTAAACGCGTTTTCTCGCTAAACTAGAAGAGATAGAGCGATTTTAAGTGTTTTTTGTGATCACTGAGAATCCACAGATTCTGCCAATATATGATAATAGGCTGTGGCAAAAATATTTTTGGAGATATTTAAAAAAATCTTTTGCAAAACTTTAAACGCGTTATCTGGCTAAACTAGAAGAGATAGAGCGATTTAAAGTGTTTTTTGTGATCACTGAGAATCCACAGATTCTGCCAATATATGATAATAGGCTGTGGCAAAAATATTTTTGGAGATATTTAAAAAAATCTTTTGCAAAACTTTAAACGCGCTTTCTGGCTAAACTAGAAGAGATAGAGCGATTTTAAGTGTTTTTTGTGATCACTGAGAATCCACAGATTCTGCCAATATATGATAATAGGCTGTGGCAAAAATATTTTTGGAGATATTTAAAAAAATCTTCCGCAAAATTTTAAACGTGTTTTCTGGCTAAACTAAAAGAGATAGAGCGATTCTAAGTGTTTTTTGTGATCACTGGGAATCCACAGATTCTGCCAATATATGATAATAGGCTGTGGCAAAAATATTGTTGGAGATATTTAAAAAAATCTTCTGCAAAATTTTAAACGTGTTTTCTGGCTAAACTAAAAGAGATAGAGCGATTTTAAGTGTTTTTTGTGATCACTGGGAATCCACAGATTCTGCCAATATATGATAATAGGCTGTGGCAAAAATATTTTTGGAGATATTTAAAAAAATCTTTTGCAAAACTTTAAACGCGCTTTCTGGCTAAACTAGAAGAGATAGAGCGATTTTAAGTGTTTTTTGTGATCACTGAGAATCCACAGATTCTGCCAATACATGATAATAGGCTGTGGCAAAAATATTTTTGGAGATATTTAAAAAAATCTTTTGCAAAACTTTAAACGCGTTTTCTCGCTAAACTAGAAGAGATAGAGCGATTTTAAGTGTTTTTTGTGATCACTGAGAATCCACAGATTCTGCCAATATATGATAATAGGCTGTGGCAAAAATATTTTTGGAGATATTTAAAAAAATCTTTTGCAAAACTTTAAACGCGTTATCTGGCTAAACTAGAAGAGATAGAGCGATTTTAAGTGTTTTTTGTGATCACTGAGAATCCACAGATTCTGCCAATATATGATAATAGGCTGTGGCAAAAATATTTTTGGAGATATTTAAAAAAATCTTTTGCAAAACTTTAAACGCGCTTTCTGGCTAAACTAGAAGAGATAGAGCGATTTTAAGTGTTTTTTGTGATCACTGAGAATCCACAGATTCTGCCAATATATGATAATAGGCTGTGGCAAAAATATTTTTGGAGATATTTAAAAAAATCTTCCGCAAAATTTTAAACGTGTTTTCTGGCTAAACTAAAAGAGATAGAGCGATTTTAAGTGTTTTTTGTGATCACTGGGAATCCACAGATTCTGCCAATATATGATAATAGGCTGTGGCAAAAATATTTTTGGAGATATTTAAAAAAATCTTCTGCAAAATTTTAAACGTGTTTTCTGGCTAAACTAAAAGAGATAGAGCGATTTTAAGTGTTTTTTGTGATCACTGGGAATCCACAGATTCTGCCAATATATGATAATAGGCTGTGGCGAAAATATTTTTGGAGATATTTAAAAAAATCTTTTGCAAAACTTTAAACGCGCTTTCTGGCTAAACTAGAAGAGATAGAGCGATTTTAAGTGTTTTTTGTGATCACTGAGAATCCACAGATTCTGCCAATACATGATAATAGGCTGTGGCAAAAATATTTTTGGAGATATTTAAAAAAATCTTTTGCAAAACTTTAAACGCGTTTTCTCGCTAAACTAGAAGAGATAGAGCGATTTTAAGTGTTTTTTGTGATCACTGAGAATCCACAGATTCTGCCAATATATGATAATATACTGTGGCAAAAATATTTTTGGAGATATTTAAAAAAATCTTTTGCAAAACTTTAAACGCGTTTTCTGGCTAAACTAGAAAAGATAGAGCGATTTAAAGTGTTTTTTGTGATCACTGGGAGTCCACAGATTCTGCCAATATATGATAATAGCCTGTGGCAAAAATATTTTTGGAGATATTTAAAAAATCTTTTGCAAAACTTTAAACGCGTTTTCTGGCTAAACTAGAAGAGATAGAGCGATTTTAAGTGTTTTTTGTGATCACTGGGAATCCACAGATTCTGCCAATATATGATAATAGGCTGTGGCAAAAATATTTTTGGAGATATTTAAAAAAATCTTTTGCAAAACTTTAAACGCGTTTTCTGGCTAAACTAGAAGAGATAGAGCGATTTAAAGTGTTTTTTGTGATAACTGGGAATCCACAGATTCTACCAATATATGACAATAGGGTGTGGCAAAAATATTTTTGGAGATATTTAAAAAAATCTTTTGCAAAACTTTAAACGCGTTTTCTGGCTAAACTAGAAGAGATAGAGCGATTTTAAGTGTTTTTTGTGATCACTGGGAATCCACAGATTCTGCCAATATATGATAATAGGCTGTGGCAAAAATATTTTTGGAGATATTTAAAAAAATCTTTTGCAAAACTTTAAACGCGTTTTCTGGCTAAACTAGAAGAGATAGAGCGATTTTAAGTGTTTTTTGTGATCATTGAGAATCCACAGATTCTGCCAATATATGATAATAGGCTATGGCAAAAATATTTTTGGAGATATTTAAAAAAATCTTTTGCAAAACTTTAAACGCGTTTTCTGGCTAAACTAGAAGAGATAGTGCGATTTAAAGTGTTTTTTGTGATCACTGGGAATCCACAGATTCTGCCAATATATGATAATGGGCTGTGGCAAAAATATTTTTGGAGATATTTAAAAAAATCTTTTGCAAAACTTTAAACGCGTTTTCTGGCTAAGCTAGAAGAGATAGAGCGATTTAAAGTGTTTTTTGAGATCACTGGGAATCCACAGATTCTGCCAATATATGATAATAGGCTGTGGCAAAAATATTTTTGGAGATATTTAAAAAAATCTTCTGCAAAACTTTAAACGCGTTTTCAGGCTAAACTAGAAGAGATAGAGCGATTTTAGGTCTTTTTTGTGATCACTGGGAATCCACAGATTCTGCCAATATATGATAATAGGCTGTGGCAAAAATATTATTGGAGATACGAGTATATAAAAAAATCTTCTGCAAAACTTTAAACGCGCTTTCTGGCTAAACTAGAAGAGATAGAGCGATTTTAAGTATTTTTTGTGATCACTGGGAAATCACAGATTCTGCCAATATATGATAATAGGCTGTGGCAAAAATATTTTTGGAGATATTTAAAAAAATCTTCTGCAAAACTTTAAACGCGTTTTCTGGCTAAACTAGAAGAGATAGAGCGATTTTAAGTGTTTTTTGTGATCACTGGGAATCCACAGATTCTGCCAATATATGATAATAGGCTGTGGCAAAAATATTTTTGAAGATATTTAAAAAAATCTTCTGCAAAATTTTAAACGTGTTTTCAGGCTAAACTAAAAGAGATAGAGCGATTTTAAGTGTTTTTTGTGATCACTGGGAATCCACAGATTCTGCCAATATATGATAATAGGCTGTGGCAAAAATATTTTTGGAGATATTTAAAAAAATCTTTTGCAAAACTTTAAACGCGTTTTCTGGCTAAACTAGAAGAGATAGAGCGATTTAAAGTGTTTTTTGTGATCACTGGGAATCCACAGATTCTGCCAATATATGATAATAGGCTGTGGCAAAAATATTTTTGGAGATATTTAAAAAAATCTTCTGCAAAATTTTAAACGTGTTTTCTGGCTAAACTAAAAGAGATAGAGCGATTTTAAGTGTTTTTTGTGATCACTGAGAATCCACAGATTCTGCCAATATATGATAATAGGCTGTGGCAAAAATATTTTTGGAGATATTTAAAAGAATCTTTTGCAAAACTTTAAACGCGTTTTCTGGCTAAACTAGAAGAGATAGAGCCATTTAAAGTGTTTTTTGTGATCACTGGGAATCCACAGATTCTGCCAATATATGATAATAGGCTGTGGCAAAAATATTTTTGGAGATATTTAAAAAAATCTTCTGCAAAATTTTAAACGTGTTTTCTGGCTAAACTAAAAGAGATACAGCGATTTTAAGTGTTTTTTGTGATCACTGGGAATCCACAGATTCTGCCAATATATGATAATAGGCTGTGGCAAAAATATTTTTGGAGATATTTAAAAAAATCTTTTGCAAAACTTTAAACGCGTTTTCTGGCTAAACTAGAAGGGATAGAGCGATTTTAAGTGTTTTTTGTGATCACTGGGAATCCACAGATTCTGCCAATATATGATAAAAGTCTGTGCCAAAAATATTTTTGGAGATATTCAAAAAAATCTTTCGCAAAACTTTAAACGCGTTTTCTGGCTAAACTAGAAGAGATAGAGCGATTTTAAGTATTTTTTGTGATCACTGGGAAATCACAGATTCTGCCAATATATGATAATAGGCTGTGGCAAAAATATTTTTGGAGATATTTAAAAGAATCTTTTGCAAAACTTTAAACGCGTTTTCTGGCTAAACTAGAAGAGATAGAGCCATTTAAAGTGTTTTTTGTGATCACTGGGAATCCACAGATTCTGCCAATATATGATAATAGGCTGTGGCAAAAATATTTTTGGAGATATTTAAAAAAATCTTCTGCAAAATTTTAAACGTGTTTTCTGGCTAAACTAAAAGAGATACAGCGATTTTAAGTGTTTTTTGTGATCACTGGGAATCCACAGATTCTGCCAATATATGATAATAGGCTGTGGCAAAAATATTTTTGGAGATATTCAAAAAAATCTTTCGCAAAACTTTAAACGCGTTTTCTGGCTAAACTAGAAGAGATAGAGCGATTTTAAGTGTTTTTTGTGA
Source organism: Condylostylus longicornis (assembly GCF_029603195.1). Taxonomy (NCBI): domain Eukaryota; kingdom Metazoa; phylum Arthropoda; class Insecta; order Diptera; family Dolichopodidae; genus Condylostylus; species Condylostylus longicornis. The sequence goes on from NW_026577989.1 coordinate 684,692, forward strand.
TCACTGGGAATCCACAGATTCTGCCAATATATGATAATAGGCTGTGGCAAAAATATTTTTGGAGATATTTAAAAAAATCTTTTGCAAAACTTTAAACGCGTTTTCTGGCTAAACTAGAAGAGATAGAGCGATTTTAAGTGTTTTTTGTGATCATTGAGAATCCACAGATTCTGCCAATATATGATAATAGGCTATGGCAAAAATATTTTTGGAGATATTTAAAAAAATCTTTTGCAAAACTTTAAACGCGTTTTCTGGCTAAACTAGAAGAGATAGTGCGATTTAAAGTGTTTTTTGTGATCACTGGGAATCCACAGATTCTGCCAATATATGATAATGGGCTGTGGCAAAAATATTTTTGGAGATATTTAAAAAAATCTTTTGCAAAACTTTAAACGCGTTTTCTGGCTAAGCTAGAAGAGATAGAGCGATTTAAAGTGTTTTTTGAGATCACTGGGAATCCACAGATTCTGCCAATATATGATAATAGGCTGTGGCAAAAATATTTTTGGAGATATTTAAAAAAATCTTCTGCAAAACTTTAAACGCGTTTTCAGGCTAAACTAGAAGAGATAGAGCGATTTTAGGTCTTTTTTGTGATCACTGGGAATCCACAGATTCTGCCAATATATGATAATAGGCTGTGGCAAAAATATTTTTGGAGATACGAGTATATAAAAAAATCTTCTGCAAAACTTTAAACGCGCTTTCTGGCTAAACTAGAAGAGATAGAGCGATTTTAAGTATTTTTTGTGATCACTGGGAAATCACAGATTCTGCCAATATATGATAATAGGCTGTGGCAAAAATATTTTTGGAGATATTTAAAAAAATCTTCTGCAAAACTTTAAACGCGTTTTCTGGCTAAACTAGAAGAGATAGTGCGATTTAAAGTGTTTTTTGTGATCACTGGGAATCCACAGATTCTGCCAATATATGATAATGGGCTGTGGCAAAAATATTTTTGGAGATATTTAAAAAAATCTTTTGCAAAACTTTAAACGCGTTTTCTGGCTAAGCTAGAAGAGATAGAGCGATTTAAAGTGTTTTTTGAGATCACTGGGAATCCACAGATTCTGCCAATATATGATAATAGGCTGTGGCAAAAATATTTTTGGAGATATTTAAAAAAATCTTCTGCAAAACTTTAAACGCGTTTTCTGGCTAAACTAGAAGAGATAGAGCCATTTAAAGTGTTTTTTGTGATCACTGGGAATCCACAGATTCTGCCAATATATGATAATAGGCTGTGGCAAAAATATTTTTGGAGATATTTAAAAAAATCTTCTGCAAAATTTTAAACGTGTTTTCTGGCTAAACTAAAAGAGATACAGCGATTTTAAGTGTTTTTTGTGATCACTGGGAATCCACAGATTCTGCCAATATATGATAATAGGCTGTGGCAAAAATATTTTTGGAGATATTTAAAAAAATCTTTTGCAAAACTTTAAACGCGTTTTCTGGCTAAACTAGAAGGGATAGAGCGATTTTAAGTGTTTTTTGTGATCACTGGGAATCCACAGATTCTGCCAATATATGATAAAAGTCTGTGCCAAAAATATTTTTGGAGATATTCAAAAAAATCTTTCGCAAAACTTTAAACGCGTTTTCTGGCTAAACTAGAAGAGATAGAGCGATTTTAAGTATTTTTTGTGATCACTGGGAAATCACAGATTCTGCCAATATATGATAATAGGCTGTGGCAAAAATATTTTTGGAGATATTTAAAAGAATCTTTTGCAAACCTTTAAACGCGTTTTCTGGCTAAACTAGAAGAGATAGAGCCATTTAAAGTGTTTTTTGTGATCACTGGGAATCCACAGATTCTGCCAATATATGATAATAGGCTGTGGCAAAAATATTTTTGGAGATATTTAAAAAAATCTTCTGCAAAATTTTAAACGTGTTTTCTGGCTAAACTAAAAGAGATACAGCGATTTTAAGTGTTTTTTGTGATCACTGGGAATCCACAGATTCTGCCAATATATGATAATAGGCTGTGGCAAAAATATTTTTGGAGATATTCAAAAAAATCTTTCGCAAAACTTTAAACGCGTTTTCTGGCTAAACTAGAAGAGATAGAGCGATTTTAAGTGTTTTTTGTGATCACTGGGAATCCACAGATTCTGCCAATATATGATAATAGGCTGTGGCAAAAATATTTTTGGAGATATTTAAAAAAATCTTTTGCAAAACTTTAAACGCGTTTTCTGGCTAAACTAGAAGAGATAGAGCGATTTTAAGTGTTTTTTGTGATCATTGAGAATCCACAGATTCTGCCAATATATGATAATAGGCTATGGCAAAAATATTTTTGGAGATATTTAAAAAAATCTTTTGCAAAACTTTAAACGCGTTTTCTGGCTAAACTAGAAGAGATAGTGCGATTTAAAGTGTTTTTTGTGATCACTGGGAATCCACAGATTCTGCCAATATATGATAATGGGCTGTGGCAAAAATATTTTTGGAGATATTTAAAAAAATCTTTTGCAAAACTTTAAACGCGTTTTCTGGCTAAGCTAGAAGAGATAGAGCGATTTAAAGTGTTTTTTGAGATCACTGGGAATCCACAGATTCTGCCAATATATGATAATAGGCTGTGGCAAAAATATTTTTGGAGATATTTAAAAAAATCTTCTGCAAAACTTTAAACGCGTTTTCAGGCTAAACTAGAAGAGATAGAGCGATTTTAGGTCTTTTTTGTGATCACTGGGAATCCACAGATTCTGCCAATATATGATAATAGGCTGTGGCAAAAATATTTTTGGAGATACGAGTATATAAAAAAATCTTCTGCAAAACTTTAAACGCGCTTTCTGGCTAAACTAGAAGAGATAGAGCGATTTTAAGTATTTTTTGTGATCACTGGGAAATCACAGATTCTGCCAATATATGATAATAGGCTGTGGCAAAAATATTTTTGGAGATATTTAAAAAAATCTTCTGCAAAACTTTAAACGCGTTTTCTGGCTAAACTAGAAGAGATAGAGCGATTTTAAGTGTTTTTTGTGATCACTGGGAATCCACAGATTCTGCCAATATATGATAATAGGCTGTGGCAAAAATATTTTTGGAGATATTTAAAAAAATCTTCCGCAAAATTTTAAACGTGTTTTCTGGCTAAACTAAAAGAGATAGAGCGATTTTAAGTGTTTTTTGAGATCACTGGGAATCCACAGATTCTGCCAATATATGATAATAGGCTGTGGCAAAAATATTTTTGAAGATATTTAAAAAAATCTTCTGCAAAATTTTAAACGTGTTTTCAGGCTAAACTAAAAGAGATAGAGCGATTTTAAGTGTTTTTTGTGATCACTGGGAATCCACAGATTCTGCCAATATATGATAATAGGCTGTGGCAAAAATATTTTTGGAGATATTTAAAAAAATCTTTTGCAAAACTTTAAACGCGTTTTCTGGCTAAACTAGAAGAGATAGAGCGATTTAAAGTGTTTTTTGTGATCACTGGGAATCCACAGATTCTGCCAATATATGATAATAGGCTGTGGCAAAAATATTTTTGGAGATATTTAAAAAAATCTTCTGCAAAATTTTAAACGTGTTTTCTGGCTAAACTAAAAGAGATAGAGCGATTTTAAGTGTTTTTTGTGATCACTGAGAATCCACAGATTCTGCCAATATATGATAATAGGCTGTGGCAAAAATATTTTTGGAGATATTTAAAAGAATCTTTTGCAAAACTTTAAACGCGTTTTCTGGCTAAACTAGAAGAGATAGAGCCATTTAAAGTGTTTTTTGTGATCACTGGGAATCCACAGATTCTGCCAATATATGATAATAGGCTGTGGCAAAAATATTTTTGGAGATATTTAAAAAAATCTTCTGCAAAATTTTAAACGTGTTTTCTGGCTAAACTAAAAGATATAGAGCGATTCTACGTGTTTTTTGTGATCACTGGAAATGCACAGATTCTGCCGGTATATGATAATAGGTTGTAGCAAAAATATTTTTGGAGATATTTAAAAAAATCTTCCGCAAAATTTTAAACGCGTTTTCTGGCTAAACTAAAAGAGATAGAGCGATTTTAAGTGTTTTTTGTGATCACTGGGAATCCACAGATTCTGCCAATATATGATAATAGGCTGTGGCAAAAATATTTTTGGAGATATTTAAAAAAATCTTCTGCAAAATTTTAAACGTGTTTTCTGGCTAAACTAAAAGAGATACAGCGATTTTAAGTGTTTTTTGTGATCACTGAGAATCCACAGATTCTGCCAATATATGATAATAGGCTGTGGCAAAAATATTTTTGGAGATATTTAAAAAAATCTTTTGCAAAACTTTAAACGCGCTTTCTGGCTAAACTAGAAGAGATAGAGCGATTTTAAGTGTTTTTTGTGATCACTGAGAATCCACAGATTCTGCCAATACATGATAATATGCTGTGGCAAAAATATTTTTGGAGATATTTAAAAAAATCTTCTGCAAAATTTTAAACGTGTTTTCTGGCTAAACTAAAAGATATAGAGCGATTTTAAGTGTTTTTTGTAATCACTGGGAATCCACAGATTCTGCCAATATATGATAATAGGCTGTGGCAAAAATATTTTTGGAGATATTTAAAAAAATCTTCCGCAAAATTTTAAACGTGTTTTCTGGCTAAACTAAAAGAGATAGAGCGATTTTAAGTGTTTTTTGTGATCACTGGGAATCCACAGATTCTGCCAATATATGATAATAGGCTGTGGCAAAAATATTTTTGGAGATATTTAAAAAAATCTTCTGCAAAATTTTAAACGTGTTTTCTGGCTAAACTAAAAGAGATAGAGCGATTTTAAGTGTTTTTTGTGATCACTGGGAATCCACAGATTCTGCCAATATATGATAATAGGCTGTGGCAAAAATATTTTTGGAGATATTTAAAAAAATCTTTTGCAAAACTTTAAACGCGCTTTCTGGCTAAACTAGAAGAGATAGAGCGATTTTAAGTGTTTTTTGTGATCACTGAGAATCCACAGATTCTGCCAATACATGATAATAGGCTGTGGCAAAAATATTTTTGGAGATATTTAAAAAAATCTTTTGCAAAACTTTAAACGCGTTTTCTCGCTAAACTAGAAGAGATAGAGCGATTTTAAGTGTTTTTTGTGATCACTGAGAATCCACAGATTCTGCCAATATATGATAATAGGCTGTGGCAAAAATATTTTTGGAGATATTTAAAAAAATCTTTTGCAAAACTTTAAACGCGTTATCTGGCTAAACTAGAAGAGATAGAGCGATTTTAAGTGTTTTTTGTGATCACTGAGAATCCACAGATTCTGCCAATATATGATAATAGGCTGTGGCAAAAATATTTTTGGAGATATTTAAAAAAATCTTTTGCAAAACTTTAAACGCGTTTTCTGGCTAAGCTAGAAGAGATAGAGCGATTTAAAGTGTTTTTTGAGATCACTGGGAATCCACAGATTCTGCCAATATATGATAATAGGCTGTGGCAAAAATATTTTTGGAGATATTTAAAAAAATCTTCTGCAAAACTTTAAACGCGTTTTCAGGCTAAACTAGAAGAGATAGAGCGATTTTAGGTCTTTTTTGTGATCACTGGGAATCCACAGATTCTGCCAATATATGATAATAGGCTGTGGCAAAAATATTTTTGGAGATACGAGTATATAAAAAAATCTTCTGCAAAACTTTAAACGCGCTTTCTGGCTAAACTAGAAGAGATAGAGCGATTTTAAGTATTTTTTGTGATCACTGGGAAATCACAGATTCTGCCAATATATGATAATAGGCTGTGGCAAAAATATTTTTGGAGATATTTAAAAAAATCTTCTGCAAAACTTTAAACGCGTTTTCTGGCTAAACTAGAAGAGATAGAGCGATTTTAAGTGTTTTTTGTGATCACTGGGAATCCACAGATTCTGCCAATATATGATAATAGGCTGTGGCAAAAATATTTTTGGAGATATTTAAAAAAATCTTCCGCAAAATTTTAAACGTGTTTTCTGGCTAAACTAAAAGAGATAGAGCGATTTTAAGTGTTTTTTGAGATCACTGGGAATCCACAGATTCTGCCAATATATGATAATAGGCTGTGGCAAAAATATTTTTGAAGATATTTAAAAAAATCTTCTGCAAAATTTTAAACGTGTTTTCAGGCTAAACTAAAAGAGATAGAGCGATTTTAAGTGTTTTTTGTGATCACTGGGAATCCACAGATTCTGCCAATATATGATAATAGGCTGTGGCAAAAATATTTTTGGAGATATTTAAAAAAATCTTTTGCAAAACTTTAAACGCGTTTTCTGGCTAAACTAGAAGAGATAGAGCGATTTAAAGTGTTTTTTGTGATCACTGGGAATCCACAGATTCTGCCAATATATGATAATAGGCTGTGGCAAAAATATTTTTGGAGATATTTAAAAAAATCTTCTGCAAAATTTTAAACGTGTTTTCTGGCTAAACTAAAAGAGATAGAGCGATTTTAAGTGTTTTTTGTGATCACTGAGAATCCACAGATTCTGCCAATATATGATAATAGGCTGTGGCAAAAATATTTTTGGAGATATTTAAAAGAATCTTTTGCAAAACTTTAAACGCGTTTTCTGGCTAAACTAGAAGAGATAGAGCCATTTAAAGTGTTTTTTGTGATCACTGGGAATCCACAGATTCTGCCAATATATGATAATAGGCTGTGGCAAAAATATTTTTGGAGATATTTAAAAAAATCTTCTGCAAAATTTTAAACGTGTTTTCTGGCTAAACTAAAAGATATAGAGCGATTCTACGTGTTTTTTGTGATCACTGGAAATGCACAGATTCTGCCGGTATATGATAATAGGTTGTAGCAAAAATATTTTTGGAGATATTTAAAAAAATCTTCCGCAAAATTTTAAACGCGTTTTCTGGCTAAACTAAAAGAGATAGAGCGATTTTAAGTGTTTTTTGTGATCACTGGGAATCCACAGATTCTGCCAATATATGATAATAGGCTGTGGCAAAAATATTTTTGGAGATATTTAAAAAAATCTTCTGCAAAATTTTAAACGTGTTTTCTGGCTAAACTAAAAGAGATACAGCGATTTTAAGTGTTTTTTGTGATCACTGAGAATCCACAGATTCTGCCAATATATGATAATAGGCTGTGGCAAAAATATTTTTGGAGATATTTAAAAAAATCTTTTGCAAAACTTTAAACGCGCTTTCTGGCTAAACTAGAAGAGATAGAGCGATTTTAAGTGTTTTTTGTGATCACTGAGAATCCACAGATTCTGCCAATACATGATAATATGCTGTGGCAAAAATATTTTTGGAGATATTTAAAAAAATCTTCTGCAAAATTTTAAACGTGTTTTCTGGCTAAACTAAAAGATATAGAGCGATTTTAAGTGTTTTTTGTAATCACTGGGAATCCACAGATTCTGCCAATATATGATAATAGGCTGTGGCAAAAATATTTTTGGAGATATTTAAAAAAATCTTCCGCAAAATTTTAAACGTGTTTTCTGGCTAAACTAAAAGAGATAGAGCGATTTTAAGTGTTTTTTGTGATCACTGGGAATCCACAGATTCTGCCAATATATGATAATAGGCTGTGGCAAAAATATTTTTGGAGATATTTAAAAAAATCTTCTGCAAAATTTTAAACGTGTTTTCTGGCTAAACTAAAAGAGATAGAGCGATTTTAAGTGTTTTTTGTGATCACTGGGAATCCACAGATTCTGCCAATATATGATAATAGGCTGTGGCAAAAATATTTTTGGAGATATTTAAAAAAATCTTTTGCAAAACTTTAAACGCGCTTTCTGGCTAAACTAGAAGAGATAGAGCGATTTTAAGTGTTTTTTGTGATCACTGAGAATCCACAGATTCTGCCAATACATGATAATAGGCTGTGGCAAAAATATTTTTGGAGATATTTAAAAAAATCTTTTGCAAAACTTTAAACGCGTTTTCTCGCTAAACTAGAAGAGATAGAGCGATTTTAAGTGTTTTTTGTGATCACTGAGAATCCACAGATTCTGCCAATATATGATAATAGGCTGTGGCAAAAATATTTTTGGAGATATTTAAAAAAATCTTTTGCAAAACTTTAAACGCGTTATCTGGCTAAACTAGAAGAGATAGAGCGATTTTAAGTGTTTTTTGTGATCACTGAGAATCCACAGATTCTGCCAATATATGATAATAGGCTGTGGCAAAAATATTTTTGGAGATATTTAAAAAAATCTTTTGCAAAACTTTAAACGCGTTTTCTGGCTAAGCTAGAAGAGATAGAGCGATTTAAAGTGTTTTTTGAGATCACTGGGAATCCACAGATTCTGCCAATATATGATAATAGGCTGTGGCAAAAATATTTTTGGAGATATTTAAAAAAATCTTCTGCAAAACTTTAAACGCGTTTTCAGGCTAAACTAGAAGAGATAGAGCGATTTTAGGTCTTTTTTGTGATCACTGGGAATCCACAGATTCTGCCAATATATGATAATAGGCTGTGGCAAAAATATTTTTGGAGATACGAGTATATAAAAAAATCTTCTGCAAAACTTTAAACGCGCTTTCTGGCTAAACTAGAAGAGATAGAGCGATTTTAAGTATTTTTTGTGATCACTGGGAAATCACAGATTCTGCCAATATATGATAATAGGCTGTGGCAAAAATATTTTTGGAGATATTTAAAAAAATCTTCTGCAAAACTTTAAACGCGTTTTCTGGCTAAACTAGAAGAGATAGAGCGATTTTAAGTGTTTTTTGTGATCACTGGGAATCCACAGATTCTGCCAATATATGATAATAGGCTGTGGCAAAAATATTTTTGGAGATATTTAAAAAAATCTTCCGCAAAATTTTAAACGTGTTTTCTGGCTAAACTAAAAGAGATAGAGCGATTTTAAGTGTTTTTTGAGATCACTGGGAATCCACAGATTCTGCCAATATATGATAATAGGCTGTGGCAAAAATATTTTTGAAGATATTTAAAAAAATCTTCTGCAAAATTTTAAACGTGTTTTCAGGCTAAACTAAAAGAGATAGAGCGATTTTAAGTGTTTTTTGTGATCACTGGGAATCCACAGATTCTGCCAATATATGATAATAGGCTGTGGCAAAAATATTTTTGGAGATATTTAAAAAAATCTTTTGCAAAACTTTAAACGCGTTTTCTGGCTAAACTAGAAGAGATAGAGCGATTTAAAGTGTTTTTTGTGATCACTGGGAATCCACAGATTCTGCCAATATATGATAATAGGCTGTGGCAAAAATATTTTTGGAGATATTTAAAAAAATCTTCTGCAAAATTTTAAACGTGTTTTCTGGCTAAACTAAAAGAGATAGAGCGATTTTAAGTGTTTTTTGTGATCACTGAGAATCCACAGATTCTGCCAATATATGATAATAGGCTGTGGCAAAAATATTTTTGGAGATATTTAAAAGAATCTTTTGCAAAACTTTAAACGCGTTTTCTGGCTAAACTAGAAGAGATAGAGCCATTTAAAGTGTTTTTTGTGATCACTGGGAATCCACAGATTCTGCCAATATATGATAATAGGCTGTGGCAAAAATATTTTTGGAGATATTTAAAAAAATCTTCTGCAAAATTTTAAACGTGTTTTCTGGCTAAACTAAAAGAGATACAGCGATTTTAAGTGTTTTTTGTGATCACTGGGAATCCACAGATTCTGCCAATATATGATAATAGGCTGTGGCAAAAATATTTTTGGAGATATTTAAAAAAATCTTTTGCAAAACTTTAAACGTGTTTTCTGGCTAAACTAAAAGAGATAGAGCGATTTTAAGTGTTTTTTGAGATCACTGGGAATCCACAGATTCTGCCAATATATGATAATAGGCTGTGGCAAAAATATTTTTGAAGATATTTAAAAAAATCTTCTGCAAAATTTTAAACGTGTTTTCAGGCTAAACTAAAAGAGATAGAGCGATTTTAAGTGTTTTTTGTGATCACTGGGAATCCACAGATTCTGCCAATATATGATAATAGGCTGTGGCAAAAATATTTTTGGAGATATTTAAAAAAATCTTTTGCAAAACTTTAAACGCGTTTTCTGGCTAAACTAGAAGAGATAGAGCGATTTAAAGTGTTTTTTGTGATCACTGGGAATCCACAGATTCTGCCAATATATGATAATAGGCTGTGGCAAAAATATTTTTGGAGATATTTAAAAAAATCTTCTGCAAAATTTTAAACGTGTTTTCTGGCTAAACTAAAAGAGATAGAGCGATTTTAAGTGTTTTTTGTGATCACTGAGAATCCACAGATTCTGCCAATATATGATAATAGGCTGTGGCAAAAATATTTTTGGAGATATTTAAAAGAATCTTTTGCAAAACTTTAAACGCGTTTTCTGGCTAAACTAGAAGAGATAGAGCCATTTAAAGTGTTTTTTGTGATCACTGGGAATCCACAGATTCTGCCAATATATGATAATAGGCTGTGGCAAAAATATTTTTGGAGATATTTAAAAAAATCTTCTGCAAAATTTTAAACGTGTTTTCTGGCTAAACTAAAAGAGATACAGCGATTTTAAGTGTTTTTTGTGATCACTGGGAATCCACAGATTCTGCCAATATATGATAATAGGCTGTGGCAAAAATATTTTTGGAGATATTTAAAAAAATCTTTTGCAAAACTTTAAACGCGTTTTCTGGCTAAACTAGAAGGGATAGAGCGATTTTAAGTGTTTTTTGTGATCACTGGGAATCCACAGATTCTGCCAATATATGATAAAAGTCTGTGCCAAAAATATTTTTGGAGATATTCAAAAAAATCTTTCGCAAAACTTTAAACGCGTTTTCTGGCTAAACTAGAAGAGATAGAGCGATTTTAAGTATTTTTTGTGATCACTGGGAAATCACAGATCCTGCCAATATATGATAATAGGCTGTGGCAAAAATATTTTTGGAGATATTTAAAAGAATCTTTTGCAAAACTTTAAACGCGTTTTCTGGCTAAACTAGAAGAGATAGAGCCATTTAAAGTGTTTTTTGTGATCACTGGGAATCCACAGATTCTGCCAATATATGATAATAGGCTGTGGCAAAAATATTTTTGGAGATATTTAAAAAAATCTTCTGCAAAATTTTAAACGTGTTTTCTGGCTAAACTAAAAGAGATACAGCGATTTTAAGTGTTTTTTGTGATCACTGGGAATCCACAGATTCTGCCAATATATGATAATAGGCTGTGGCAAAAATATTTTTGGAGATATTCAAAAAAATCTTTCGCAAAACTTTAAACGCGTTTTCTGGCTAAACTAGAAGAGATAGAGCGATTTTAAGTGTTTTTTGTGATCACTGGGAATCCACAGATTCTGCCAATATATGATAATAGGCTGTGGCAAAAATATTTTTGGAGATATTTAAAAAAATCTTTTGCAAAACTTTAAACGCGTTTTCTGGCTAAACTAGAAGAGATAGAGCGATTTTAAGTGTTTTTTGTGATCATTGAGAATCCACAGATTCTGCCAATATATGATAATAGGCTATGGCAAAAATATTTTTGGAGATATTTAAAAAAATCTTTTGCAAAACTTTAAACGCGTTTTCTGGCTAAACTAGAAGAGATAGTGCGATTTAAAGTGTTTTTTGTGATCACTGGGAATCCACAGATTCTGCCAATATATGATAATGGGCTGTGGCAAAAATATTTTTGGAGATATTTAAAAAAATCTTTTGCAAAACTTTAAACGCGTTTTCTGGCTAAGCTAGAAGAGATAGAGCGATTTAAAGTGTTTTTTGAGATCACTGGGAATCCACAGATTCTGCCAATATATGATAATAGGCTGTGGCAAAAATATTTTTGGAGATATTTAAAAAAATCTTCTGCAAAACTTTAAACGCGTTTTCAGGCTAAACTAGAAGAGATAGAGCGATTTTAGGTCTTTTTTGTGATCACTGGGAATCCACAGATTCTGCCAATATATGATAATAGGCTGTGGCAAAAATATTTTTGGAGATACGAGTATATAAAAAAATCTTCTGCAAAACTTTAAACGCGCTTTCTGGCTAAACTAGAAGAGATAGAGCGATTTTAAGTATTTTTTGTGATCACTGGGAAATCACAGATTCTGCCAATATATGATAATAGGCTGTGGCAAAAATATTTTTGGAGATATTTAAAAAAATCTTCTGCAAAACTTTAAACGCGTTTTCTGGCTAAACTAGAAGAGATAGAGCGATTTTAAGTGTTTTTTGTGATCACTGGGAATCCACAGATTCTGCCAATATATGATAATAGGCTGTGGCAAAAATATTTTTGGAGATATTTAAAAAAATCTTCCGCAAAATTTTAAACGTGTTTTCTGGCTAAACTAAAAGAGATAGAGCGATTTTAAGTGTTTTTTGAGATCACTGGGAATCCACAGATTCTGCCAATATATGATAATAGGCTGTGGCAAAAATATTTTTGAAGATATTTAAAAAAATCTTCTGCAAAATTTTAAACGTGTTTTCAGGCTAAACTAAAAGAGATAGAGCGATTTTAAGTGTTTTTTGTGATCACTGGGAATCCACAGATTCTGCCAATATATGATAATAGGCTGTGGCAAAAATATTTTTGGAGATATTTAAAAAAATCTTTTGCAAAACTTTAAACGCGTTTTCTGGCTAAACTAGAAGAGATAGAGCGATTTAAAGTGTTTTTTGTGATCACTGGGAATCCACAGATTCTGCCAATATATGATAATAGGCTGTGGCAAAAATATTTTTGGAGATATTTAAAAAAATCTTCTGCAAAATTTTAAACGTGTTTTCTGGCTAAACTAAAAGAGATAGAGCGATTTTAAGTGTTTTTTGTGATCACTGAGAATCCACAGATTCTGCCAATATATGATAATAGGCTGTGGCAAAAATATTTTTGGAGATATTTAAAAAAATCTTTTGCAAAACTTTAAACGCGTTTTCTGGCTAAACTAGAAGAGATAGAGCCATTTAAAGTGTTTTTTGTGATCACTGGGAATCCACAGATTCTGCCAATATATGATAATAGGCTGTGGCAAAAATATTTTTGGAGATATTTAAAAAAATCTTCTGCAAAATTTTAAACGTGTTTTCTGGCTAAACTAAAAGATATAGAGCGATTCTACGTGTTTTTTGTGATCACTGGAAATGCACAGATTCTGCCGGTATATGATAATAGGTTGTAGCAAAAATATTTTTGGAGATATTTAAAAAAATCTTCCGCAAAATTTTAAACGCGTTTTCTGGCTAAACTAAAAGAGATAGAGCGATTTTAAGTGTTTTTTGTGATCACTGGGAATCCACAGATTCTGCCAATATATGATAATAGGCTGTGGCAAAAATATTTTTGGAGATATTTAAAAAAATCTTCTGCAAAATTTTAAACGTGTTTTCTGGCTAAACTAAAAGAGATAGAGCGATTTTAAGTGTTTTTTGTGATCACTGAGAATCCACAGATTCTGCCAATATATGATAATAGGCTGTGGCAAAAATATTTTTGGAGATATTTAAAAAAATCTTTTGCAAAACTTTAAACGCGCTTTCTGGCTAAACTAGAAGAGATAGAGCGATTTTAAGTGTTTTTTGTGATCACTGAGAATCCACAGATTCTGCCAATACATGATAATATGCTGTGGCAAAAATATTTTTGGAGATATTTAAAAAAATCTTCTGCAAAATTTTAAACGTGTTTTCTGGCTAAACTAAAAGATATAGAGCGATTTTAAGTGTTTTTTGTAATCACTGGGAATCCACAGATTCTGCCAATATATGATAATAGGCTGTGGCAAAAATATTTTTGGAGATATTTAAAAAAATCTTCCGCAAAATTTTAAACGTGTTTTCTGGCTAAACTAAAAGAGATAGAGCGATTTTAAGTGTTTTTTGTGATCACTGGGAATCCACAGATTCTGCCAATATATGATAATAGGCTGTGGCAAAAATATTTTTGGAGATATTTAAAAAAATCTTCTGCAAAATTTTAAACGTGTTTTCTGGCTAAACTAAAAGAGATAGAGCGATTTTAAGTGTTTTTTGTGATCACTGGGAATCCACAGATTCTGCCAATATATGATAATAGGCTGTGGCAAAAATATTTTTGGAGATATTTAAAAAAATCTTTTGCAAAACTTTAAACGCGCTTTCTGGCTAAACTAGAAGAGATAGAGCGATTTTAAGTGTTTTTTGTGATCACTGAGAATCCACAGATTCTGCCAATACATGATAATAGGCTGTGGCAAAAATATTTTTGGAGATATTTAAAAAAATCTTTTGCAAAACTTTAAACGCGTTTTCTCGCTAAACTAGAAGAGATAGAGCGATTTTAAGGGTTTTTTGTGATCACTGAGAATCCACAGATTCTGCCAATATATGATAATAGGCTGTGGCAAAAATATTTTTGGAGATATTTAAAAAAATCTTTTGCAAAACTTTAAACGCGTTATCTGGCTAAACTAGAAGAGATAGAGCGATTTTAAGTGTTTTTTGTGATCACTGAGAATCCACAGATTCTGCCAATATATGATAATAGGCTGTGGCAAAAATATTTTTGGAGATATTTAAAAAAATCTTTTGCAAAACTTTAAACGCGCTTTCTGGCTAAACTAGAAGAGATAGAGCGATTTTAAGTGTTTTTTGTGATCACTGAGAATCCACAGATTCTGCCAATATATGATAATAGGCTGTGGCAAAAATATTTTTGGAGATATTTAAAAAAATCTTCCGCAAAATTTTAAACGTGTTTTCTGGCTAAACTAAAAGAGATAGAGCGATTTTAAGTGTTTTTTGTGATCACTGGGAATCCACAGATTCTGCCAATATATGATAATAGGCTGTGGCAAAAATATTTTTGGAGATATTTAAAAAAATCTTCTGCAAAATTTTAAACGTGTTTTCTGGCTAAACTAAAAGAGATAGAGCGATTTTAAGTGTTTTTTGTGATCACTGGGAATCCACAGATTCTGCCAATATATGATAATAGGCTGTGGCAAAAATATTTTTGGAGATATTTAAAAAAATCTTTTGCAAAACTTTAAACGCGCTTTCTGGCTAAACTAGAAGAGATAGAGCGATTTTAAGTGTTTTTTGTGATCACTGAGAATCCACAGATTCTGCCAATACATGATAATAGGCTGTGGCAAAAATATTTTTGGAGATATTTAAAAAAATCTTTTGCAAAACTTTAAACGCGTTTTCTCGCTAAACTAGAAGAGATAGAGCGATTTTAAGTGTTTTTTGTGATCACTGAGAATCCACAGATTCTGCCAATATATGATAATATACTGTGGCAAAAATATTTTTGGAGATATTTAAAAAAATCTTTTGCAAAACTTTAAACGCGTTTTCTGGCTAAACTAGAAAAGATAGAGCGATTTAAAGTGTTTTTTGTGATCACTGGGAGTCCACAGATTCTGCCAATATATGATAATAGCCTGTGGCAAAAATATTTTTGGAGATATTTAAAAAATCTTTTGCAAAACTTTAAACGCGTTTTCTGGCTAAACTAGAAGAGATAGAGCGATTTTAAGTGTTTTTTGTGATCACTGGGAATCCACAGATTCTGCCAATATATGATAATAGGCTGTGGCAAAAATATTTTTGGAGATATTTAAAAAAATCTTTTGCAAAACTTTAAACGCGTTTTCTGGCTAAACTAGAAAAGATAGAGCGATTTAAAGTGTTTTTTGTGATCACTGGGAATCCACAGATTCTGCCAATATATGATAATAGGCTGTGGCAAAAATATTTTTGGAGATATTTAAAAAATCTTTTGCAAAACTTTAAACGCGTTTTCTGGCTAAACTAGAAGAGATAGAGCGATTTTAAGTGTTTTTTGTGATTACTGGGAATCCACAGATTCTGCCAATATATGATAATAGGCTGTGGCAAAAATATTTTTGGAGATATTTAAAAAAATCTTTTGCAAAACTTTAAACGCGTTTTCTGGCTAAACTAGAAGAGATAGAGCGATTTAAAGTGTTTTTTGTGATAACTGGGAATCCACAGATTCTACCAATATATGACAATAGGGTGTGGCAAAAATATTTTTGGAGATATTTAAAAAAATCTTTTGCAAAACTTTAAACGCGTTTTCTGGCTAAACTAGAAGAGATAGAGCGATTTTAAGTGTTTTTTGTGATCACTGGGAATCCACAGATTCTGCCAATATATGATAATAGGCTGTGGCAAAAATATTTTTGGAGATATTTAAAAAAATCTTTTGCAAAACTTTAAACGCGTTTTCTGGCTAAACTAGAAAAGATAGAGCGATTTTAAGTGTTTTTTGTGATCACTGGGAATCCACAGATTCTGCCAATATATGATAATAGGCTGTGGCAAAAATATTTTTGGAGATATTTAAAAAAATCTTTTGCAAAACTTTAAACGCGTTTTCTGGCTAAACTAGAAGAGATAGAGCGATTTTAAGTGTTTTTTGTGATCACTGAGAATCCACAGATTCTGCCAATATATGACAATAGGCTGTGGCAAAAATATTTTTGGAGATATTTAAAAAAATCTTTTGCAAAACTTTAAACGCGTTTTCTGGCTAAACTAGAAAAGATAGAGCGATTTAAAGTGTTTTTTGTGATCACTGGGAATCCACAGATTCTGCCAATAGGCTGTGGCAAAAATATTTTTGGAGATATTTAAATAAATCTTTTGCAAAACTTTAAACACGTTATCTGGCTAAACTAGAAGAGATAGAGTGATTTTAAGTGTTTTTTGTGATCACTGGGAATCCACAGATTCTGCCAATATATGATAATAGGCTGTGGCAAAAATATTTTTGGAGATATTTAAAAAAATCTTTTGCAAAACTTTAAACGCGTTTTCTGGCTAAACTAGAAAAGATAGAGCGATTTTAAGTGTTTTTTGTGATCACTGGGAATCCACAGATTCTGCCAATATATGATAATAGGCTGTGGCAAAAATATTTTTGGAGATATTTAAAAAATCTTTTGCAAAACTTTAAACGCGTTTTCTGGCTAAACTAGAAGAGATAGAGCGATTTTAAGTGTTTTTTGTGATCACTGAGTATCCACAGATTCTGCCAATATATGATAATAGGCTGTGGCAAAAATATTTTTGGAGATATTTAAAAAAATCTTTTGCAAAACTTTAAACGCGTTTTCTGGCTAAACTAGAAGAGATAGAGCGATTTTAAGTGTTTTTTGTGATCATTGAGAATCCACAGATTCTGCCAATATATGATAATATACTGTGGCAAAAATATTTTTGGAGATATTTAAAAAAATCTTTTGCAAAACTTTAAACGCGTTTTCTGGCTAAACTAGAAAAGATAGAGCGATTTAAAGTGTTTTTTTGTGATCACTGGGAGTCCACAGATTCTGCCAATATATGATAATAGGCTGCGGCAAAAATATTTTTGGAGATATTTAAAAAAATCTTTTGCAAAACTTTAAACGCGTTTTCTGGCTAAACTAGAAGAGATAGAGCGATTTTAAGTGTTTTTTGTGATCACTGGGAATCCACAGATTCTGCCAATATATGATAATAGGCTGTGGCAAAAATATTTTTGGAGATATTTAAAAAAATCTTTTGCAAAACTTTAAACGCGTTTTCTGGCTAAACTAGAAAAGATAGAGCGATTTAAAGTGTTTTTTGTGATCACTGGGAGTCCACAGATTCTGCCAATATATGATAATAGGCTGTGGCAAAAATATTTTTGGAGATATTTAAAAAAATCTTTTGCAAAACTTTAAACGCGTTTTCTGGCTAAACTAGAAAAGATAGAGCGATTTAAAGTGTTTTTTTGTGATCACTGGGAATCCACAGATTCTGCCAATAGGCTGTGGCAAAAATATTTTTGGAGATATTTAAATAAATCTTTTGCAAAACTTTAAACACGTTATCTGGCTAAACTAGAAGAGATAGAGCGATTTTAAGTGTTTTTTGTGATCACTGGGAATCCACAGATTCTGCCAATATATTATAATAGGCTGTGGCAAAAATATTTTTGGAGATATTTAAAAAAATCTTTTGCAAAACTTTAAACGCGTTTTCTGGCTAAACTAGAAAAGATAGAGCGATTTTAAGTGTTTTTTGTGATCACTGGGAATCCAAAGATTCTGCCAATATATGATAATAGGCTGTGGCAAAAATATTTTGGGAGATATTTAAAAAATCTTTTGCAAAACTTTAAACGCGTTTTCTGGCTAAACTAGAAGAGATAGAGCGATTTTAAGTGTTTTTTGTGATCACTGAGTATCCACAGATTCTGCCAATATATGATAATAGGCTGTGGCAAAAATATTTTTGGAGATATTTAAAAAAATCTTTTGCAAAACTTTAAACGCGTTTTCTGGCTAAACTAGAAGAGATAGAGCGATTTTAAGTGTTTTTTGTGATCATTGAGAATCCACAGATTCTGCCAATATATGATAATATACTGTGGCAAAAATATTTTTGGAGACATTTAAAAAAATCTTTTGCAAAACTTTAAACGCGTTTTCTGGCTAAACTAGAAAAGATAGAGCGATTTAAAGTGTTTTTTTGTGATCACTGGGAGTCCACAGATTCTGCCAATATATGATAATAGGCTGCGGCAAAAATATTTTTGGAGATATTTAAAAAATCTTTTGCAAAACTTTAAACGCGTTTTCTGGCTAAACTAGAAGAGATAGAGCGATTTTAAGTGTTTTTTGTGATCACTGGGAATCCACAGATTCTGCCAATATATGATAATAGGCTGTGGCAAAAATATTTTTGGAGATATTTAAAAAAATCTTTTGCAAAACTTTAAACGCGTTTTCTGGCTAAACTAGAAAAGATAGAGCGATTTAAAGTGTTTTTTGTGATCACTGGGAGTCCACAGATTCTGCCAATATATGATAATAGGCTGTGGCAAAAATATTTTTGGAGATATTTAAAAAAATCTTTTGCAAAACTTTAAACGCGTTTTCTGGCTAAACTAGAAGAGATAGAGCGATTTTAAGTGTTTTTTGTGATTACTGGGAATCCACAGATTCTGCCAATATATGATAATAGGCTGTGGCAAAAATATTTTTGGAGATATTTAAAAAAATCTTTTGCAAAACTTTAAACGCGTTTTCTGGCTAAACTAGAAAAGATAGAGCGATTTAAAGTGTTTTTTGTGATCACTGGGAATCCACAGATTCTGCCAATATATGATAATAGGCTGTGGCAAAAATATTTTTGGAGATATTTAAAAAAATCTTTTGCAAAACTTTAAACGCGTTTTCTGGCTAAACTAGAAGAGATAGAGCGATTTAAAGTGTTTTTTGTGATTACTGGGAATCCACAGATTCTGCCAATATATTATGATAATAGGCTGTGGCAAAAATATTTTTGGAGATATTTAAAAAAATCTTTTGCAAAACTTTAAACGCGTTTTCTGGCTAAACTAGAAGAGATAGAGCGATTTTAAGTGTTTTTTGTGATCACTGGGAATCCACAGATTCTACCAATATATGATAATAGGCTGTGGCAAAAATATTTTTGGAGATATTTAAAAAAATCTTCTGCAAAACTTTAAACGCGTTTTCTGGCTAAACTAGAAGAGATAGAGCGATTTTAAGTGTTTTTTGTGATCACTGGGAATCCACAGATTCTGCCAATATATGATAATAGGCTGTGGCAAAAATATTTTTGGAAATATTTAAAAAAATCTTTTGCAAAACTTTAAACGCGTTTTCTGGCTAAACTAGAAGAGATAGAGCGATTTTAAGTGTTTTTTGTGATCACTGGGAATCCACAGATTCTGCCAATATATGATAATAGACTGTGGCAAAAATATTTTTGGAGATATTTAAAAAAATCTTCTGCAAAACTTTAAATGCGTTTTCTGGCTAAACTAGAAAAGATAGAGCGATTTTAAGTGTTTTTTGTGATCACTGGGAATCCACAGATTCTGCCAATATATGATAATAGGCTGTGGCAAAAATATTTTTGGAAATATTTAAAAAAATCTTTTGCAAAACTTTAAACGCGTTTTCTGGCTAAACTAGAAGAGATAGAGCGATTTTAAGTGTTTTTTGTGATCACTGGGAGTCCACAGATTCTGCCAATATATGATAATAGGCTGTGGCAAAAATATTTTTGGAGATATTTAAAAAAATCTTTTGCAAAACTTTAAACGCGTTTTCTGGCTAAACTAGAAGAGATAGAGCGATTTTAAGTGTTTTTTGTGATCACTGGGAATCCACAGATTCTGCCAATATATGATAATAGGCGATGGTAAAAATATTTTTGGAAATATTTAAAAAAATCTTTTGCAAAACTTTAAACGCGTTTTCTGGCTAAACTAGAAGAGATAGAGCGATTTTAAGTGTTTTTTGTGATCACTGGGAGTCCACAGATTCTGCCAATATATGAAAATAGGGTGTTGCAAAAATATTTTTGAAGATATTTAAAAAAATCTTTTGCAAAACTTTAAACGCGTTTTCTGGCTAAACTAGAAGAGATAGAGCGATTTTAAGTGTTTTTTGTGATCACTGAGAATCCACAGATTCTACCAATATATGACAATAGGGTGTGGCAAAAATATTTTTGGAGATATTTAAAAAAATCTTTTGCAAAACTTTAAACGCGTTTTCTGGCTAAACTAGAAAAGATAGAGCGATTTAAAGTGTTTTTTGTGATCACTGGGAGTCCACAGATTCTGCCAATATATGATAATAGGCTGTGGCAAAAATATTTTTGGAGATATTTAAAAAAATCTTTTGCAAAACTTTAAACGCGTTTTCTGGCTAAACTAGAAGAGATAGAGCGATTTTAAGTGTTTTTTGTGATCACTGGGAATTCACAGAGCCTGTCAATATATATGAAAAATATAAAAATATTGTTGCTACAGCCTATTATCATATTCTTTTCTTCTTTGTTGTTATTGCCCTTAAAATTTGAAAAAATTATATTTTTGACTACTTAATTTTTTGATACTGAAACAAATTAACGATATGTCCTCCCTTATATAATAATATTATTAATTGTCGTATTTCATTTAGTTACCTGTCGACTTCAACCATTTCATTTCATCCTAATTGTATGCAATAATTCTATTAGTATTAAATTTAATATTATAGACATAACAATTTTAAAATATTATTTAAAATAATGTACTAGATGGTTTTTTAAAATAAGTAGCTAGCTAAATAAAATTTTTCAATGAAATTTTATTAAATATTTTATGTTAAAAGTCTGTAATGTTAAGTTATTTTGAAAGTAGCAAGTTCAGATTTGAGGCTATATTGGTGGGTGTCTTTACTGAACACTATCTCTCGATGGTCCTTTTGTCCATCTGAAAAGAATAAGGAGGGAGGAAGACGAGAACTGCGTCTCTGCCTAGAGGAGCAGTAGGACGATGGAGCACCTATTGTGTGAATGCGAGGCGGTAGCTCGCCTACGACTTGCGAGGTGGCTTTGTAACCCCGAGGGAAATATTGCGGCTTGATGTGGCTGCTATACTGCAATTTGAAGGAAAAAAAAATTATAAATATTTCAATAAGTTATAAACCATTTTGTTATCTTTTATATTATATTCAAAAAAACTTTACCGATATAATTTTTATATTTGCATAAAAATTGAAAGTTTAAATATTGATTAATATTTTTAAAAAGGATATTAACGATGCGCCGTATTTTTAATATTAATGAGAAACATAAAAAATAAAAAAAAAGAAACTAATTATATATGCATATTAGTATAGGTTAGATACGTTTACAATATTGTAAGTCAAATAGTAAAGGTCATTATTAATTAAAACTCTTAACCTTTATCCTCTGTTGTATTGAATATTCTGAATTAATTTCTACTGTTTGTGTTTTTTTTTTAATTTTTTGACATTATACTATGTACGTCATTACAATGTCATTTATACAATGATATTGAGAGAAAAAGAAAACGCAAAAACAAAAAATCTTTTCATCTTCAACGTTTCTCTTTTTGTTGTCTTTCTTTTTTTGTTTATATCAATGATTATTTTGTATAATATTAGTTAAAATTGGTATTCCTTTAATATATACATATGATGTCCTTTTTAATATTTGTACTTATTTGTTATTGTAAATTTCAAAATTAAAATATTTATTTTGTATCTGGTTGACTTTGATTTATGATACTGCAATAATATACAACAATAGAGTCCATAGACTCGTCCTTTTTATAAATACATGTGTATATGAAATGACAGTATGACAAGCGAAATTTTCTTGTCAAGTTGCTTTAAAAACGGAAATAAAATACGAAGAAATGTATGTGAAAAGTTTTTCAAGTTGAAAATTTTCTCTGTTTTTTTATTTTTTTTTTAATCCTTTGTTTCTTTTTTTGTGTAAAGAGGTGAAAGTTGAAGCTTTTTTTTGCTAATTTTCTTTTTCTGTAATAAATAAATCAAGAAATCTTATATGTATACGAAAATTTAAAGTAGATAACTTAGGCATAATTATTATAAGGAATTTAAAGAAAAAACTTCTTAATTCAAAAATTTTATATCAGGGTTTAAGATCTCTTTAAATTTTCTTTTGAAATAAACAATTATACAGTTATTATTAGACTGTTATACAGTATGTATATGCTTAAAAATTTTTTACTTTTTGACCTATCACTCTTTTTTGAAAAATTTTTGTTTTTTTCTTTTTTTTTTAAATACAAAATTACATTTTAATTTTTAGACTGATTCTAAAATTTTTCTTTATCTTGTTTTGCTTAAGTTAAAAATTAAATAGGGAAATAAATTTTATGGGAAAATTCAACTATACGTGCATATGTATACGTAATTATTTAATAGTTAAAATGAGGAAAATTTGTTTTTCATAAAAGGATTCAATGAAAATTTATTCATTTCTAACCGCATATTCATTCTTTTCGCATGAAATTTATGTTAGAACAAAAAAAAAAAGAACGAAATTGACCGGAATAAGGTAAAAACAACACAAGTTAAACGAATATCCTTGAGGTTGAAATAATCGCACACGTCTTAAAAAAGGAAATTGGGGTTGCTAAATAATAATATTGTACATATATATTATTTATTATACACATACACACAAACTATATATGAATATTTATTTTATTTATTTTATATATAAAAAGTCTAAATTTTTGTTTTCTTTTTTTTAAACAATCAACCAATATAATAGAAGTGTAAGTGTATATGAATTTTATGTATGGGGTTATACGTATTTATTTTAGGGTAAATGAAACGAAAACAAAGTAGGAAATGTTCAAATTTCTGTTATAATTTTTATTTCCTTGTTACATGTTCGTTTATTCTGTTATAGGAATGAATGGAAAACAACTTTCAAATATTTCAGTGGAATAAAAGGAAATTGTTTGCGTTAATATTATATTAAAAGAGGTCGGTTGTGGGTTTTTGTTTTTTTTTTTTTTTTTTTATTGCATATATATGATTTTGGCCAGACCAAATCATTCAAAGCAAAATAATTTGTCTTAATTTTGTCTTAATAGCCTTTTCATTCCGTTCAAAAGAATATCAAAAAAAAAAAAAAAAAATAAACCAAAAATATAAGGGCAAATAAAATCATAACGGTATATTTTGTAAATAACTGTGTTAAATTGTAATTTCTTAAATGTATAAATTGTGTAGATACACACACACACATATAATATAAGCCATAAATTTTATTGGGGCCGGATTAGGAAATCATTTGTGTGTAGGAATTATTTTTGAAATTCATTAGAAATGTAAAGAAAAAAAAAAGCATACAGAAATGAAACAACAATAAATAGAATAATAAAAAAAAAAAGATAGAAAATATAAATAAGAATTTAAAATGGAGAAAAGTTAAGGAATGAAGTAATTTATCTTCTCTTTTTATTTCTTCTCTTCTGTTGTTTTCTTCTGTTTTTTTTTTTTTGGCCTTTTCTCTGTTATTATATTTGACCTTCAAAAAGATGATCAGGATTACAATAATCTTAACAAATTGCAACATTTTCTTTAATCAGATTTTATTTTCATAGGAAGTTATAATTTTTGTTTAACATTTTTAATGAAAAAAAAAAAAAAATAATTTTCCCATATTTTTTTTGTTGTTTTTTTTTTTTTTTTTGGAAAATTTCTTTGTAAATTGCAAAGAAATTTTTAAGTTCTTAAGTTTTATGTAGAAATTTCAGAAATAAATTTTTATATTTTTTATGTACATACATAATATATGTATGTATAAGATTGTAAATTAAATATTTTAAAATTTAAAAACCCAAGGGACAAAAATAAAATGATGATGATCGTAAAATTTAAAATTTGAATTTTTTATGTTATTGATTTAATATTACAGTTTAAAAAAATTTAATACAAAATGAAGATTTTTCCAACAAAAATGCTATAAAATTTGTTTCTGAAATAAATCACAAAACTTTAATTGAATTTTTTCGTGTATTGAGGGTTTGTAGAATATTATGTAGGGTAGATAAGGACCTCATTTATTAACAACTTTAAAATTAAATTAATATTTTTACATTACTGATTATTGATACTTACACTTATTACATTACTGACACAATACAGCCATATTTTTCTACAATTCTTTTTGGATAGCAAGTCGAAATCTTATACATATTGCTATATTTTGTAATTGAACTCAATGCAAAATAACATCCAATCAATAGCTATAAGTTGGATAATATTTTTTTTTGACTATTTTTCATTTAAGTTTCATGAAATTTTTTTCAACTTCAATAATAAGCTGCAATATAATATTTAATTTCTCTTTTCCTTTTGATTCTAGAATTCTAGAATATTTGATTGTGTTTTGGAGAAACAATAATGACATATATTGTATATAGATTTCAAATATTTCAATGATTTAGTTTACTATACTTCCAAAAATATTGAAAACAAAAGGACAAATTAACTTTTAATTAAAATTTTTTTTGCAATATTTTTGACATTTTTGACAAATACCTGATTTTGCTGTAGTTTACAAAACTTTTAAACCATACAAAAAAAAAAAATTAATATAATTAACTATTTCACAATTAATTGTGCCGGAACTATAATTATACATTTTAAATTTCATGAACACAGATGCATAGATTCCATTCCGTGAAATGGCGTAAATAAATTTTGAGTGCATTTTAGTATGAAAAACTGACTACTCTAATTAACATTAATTGTCTAAATATTTGCCTTAGTTATTTTAAAATTTATAACAATTTTTTTTGTTTTTTATAACCGGGTTTACGATAGGCTCGTCATCTACCAAGTAAACTTAATGAATTAAGAAAGTGGTTCATTGTCATCTACAATATCATGCACCATTTGCTCCTATGCTTCTCCCATGAGCGAAGTATGGGAGAATAGCGTAAGCCACAGAAGAACCAGATTTTTTAAAGTTAGAGTGTATTAGTAATAAACTAGCTAAACTACGAAAAAAAGCTGAGTATAAAATTTTTGTATACATATATTTTTTTAAGTCAATAGAGTTGTAATACTGATTTTGCTGGCTCTTCAATATTTCAATTACAAATATTTTCTGCAAAATAATGTGAATGTGGAATATGCCACTCTGCTTCTGAGCCCCTCATATAATTTTAATTAAACTGTTGCTTTGTTAAAAATTACATGATAAAATTCAAATTATTACAGGAAAATGTGCTGTTTTACAATCTATTAGATTGGATCGCGTTTATAACAGTAATGTAAAACACCTATATTATTTTTATTGTTCAGGTGTTTGAATTTCAGTTTTAATTTCATCGAAAACTTTAAGTAATAAATTATAGTTTAAGTATTGACAAAAGAGAACTAGTGAACTTAATTTTGTTTCAAATTGGATACTTAGAAAAAAAAAAAATTACAAAAAATTTTTAAAGAAAAATAAAGTTTCAATTTCTTTTTGCTTTTTAGCTGTTTTTTTTTTTTAACAAAATAACTCTCACTTCTTGAACATTGAAATATCTTTGCAATCTTGAATCTTGTCTTACATCAAGGATATTTTGTTCTAACAGCAATTGTTATTTTTGTAAAAATTTATTGAAAATCAAAAACAAGAAAATGGAAAAGAATAAAAAGCAAATTTTTTACATTAGAATATGAAAAATTAAAAATAAGGAAAATTGAAGAAAAAAAAAAACGAAATATAATATGGAAAACATGTCAAGGATTCCTTCGACAGTTGAAAAGAAAATTTAATTAAAAATCATGTCACAAAATGAAATCAATCGTTTCATATTATGGTGTGAATAACAAGAAAAATACGTATATAGTTGAATATAGAAAACGATATAGAAATATTAACCAGACATATGAACAGACACTGTACAATACAAGCCATAAAGTATGCAATCAAATTAAATATTTTATTTAAGTAGTTTTTTTTTTTAACTAGAGTGTAATTTTAATGAAAAACTAAAAAAATATCATCAGTGTTTGATTAAATTTTTTAACGTTATTTGAACAGCGAGCACCTACAGAACTGCTCCAGTTGTTAATATAGAATAGGGCAGTACAAACACAATGCTGTATTCTTGGATAAATTGCAGACACCATTTCTATATTCGATTAGCGATCTTATCTTATATATAGGTATGTATCCAAAGATCATCCACTTGAAAACACCATCACAGAATAATAAATAAAAATCGGTTTTCGTTAGCACTTGCGGGCTTCATTGACCTATATTTATGAAGAAGAAATTGTTGGATAATGTTGTAATACAGAATTATTTAAATTTCTAATTAAAATTATTTTATACTTGAATAGCATATTTTTCATACTCCATTTTAATTTATTTAAATTACAGTCTAATTAAAATATTTCATTTATAATTTCTCATATTACTTATAAATCGTGTACGTATTTAATTCATTACCATTCAATTAGTCATTAAATATAATAATCAAATTCAATCATTATCAGCTACATATATATAAATATAATTAAATGTTAGCTAACTAAGTGAGCTATATATACATGATACCTAAAGCATATTTAAATCCCAATTCACAAGTGAATAACAACAAAAAGAAAAATACAAAAAAGAAAAAAAACAAAAAATACTACTAAAAATTCAATACTCACTCAGCAATAAAAACTGATTAATAAGTGATTAAAATAACTTTTATTATCTCTCTTTTAACTTTTGTAATTATTATAATTAACATTCTCAGTAAACAAGCCATTTTTACTGTTCGTACAGTGACATTTAATCTATTTTCATTATTCCTGGAAAACGGTATTAGGTCGTTATGCTTCTAGATATATCTATATGTATATGTATTATGTAATAATAAATTGTGTATGTATGTATGTATATAATATGTGCGACAGGATTTATTAATTTCAATTCAATTCGTTTTCATTATTATTTTCTCAAAGGAATTTTTGTTATTCTCATTTTTGGTTTTTTTGTTTTTTTTTTCTGTGTGATTTATTTGAAATGAGTGTTTTATTTGTATATGTATATATGAAATGAAGAATAGGAATATAAAATACATAAAATGTTTGAAATGAATGAAAATCTCTAAGCTTAGAAAGTATTTAATTTAGATTTTTGTAGAATGAAGTGGACAAAAAAAAAAAGAAAGATAAATTAATATTCTTACTTTTAAGATTATATTGTCATCACTGCTTCATTAATGTGTTTATATGCATAGTCTTTGTCATATTTTTTATTAGTATTGTGTACATATACGTATATTATAAATGGTATAGTATATTATGCCGGATTCTAACCAGATCCTGTTGTATACTAGTAAAGTTCGCATGTTAGTTGTATGTTTTGCTATTTTGTGATTTTGGTATGGTGTGTAATTAAATTATTATAGTCTTTAAAATTGTATATATTTTGTTTGGAAATTTGAACATGTGCACATGCATAATATATCAATCAGGAGTTTAATAATAACGTGAGAAAACGAGATTAATCAAGTAATATATCTGATTGCTAATACATAACACTAATAAATTATTTATTTCTCTGGAAGAAATTTTTTATCCGTATCAATGCTAAATAAGTTATCGCCTGCCGCAATTTTACAAAATATTAATTTGCGAATTGCAATTTTTTTATTTTAGGAAACTGTTTTGGTTTTCCAAATTTCTTAAAAGCAAAAATCTAACAATAAATGGGATGTCACCGCCTGTAAATTCGACCTTCTTTAATTTTTTGTTCCTCATCCTAAATATATGCAATAATTTGAAATATTTTGATGTTTTAATTAAACTAATGAAAATACCAAATAGAATGATTTTTTAGTATTTTTACATTTTAGTCTTGATCTGTGTTTATTTGTAATGATTTTGCAATAAGTAGTTTGTTAAAATTTTCGAAAATTCTGTTAAAATTTTGTTATCTCTTGTATATGTAGGTGCATACATATTATTACAAATAAATTTGATGTGGTTAGCACATAACCGATCATAATGTCTATTGTCTAATTTAGTGAAAGTGTTACAAAAAATTATGAAAATGCCCTTTACTTCTTTTCAATTTTAAGGACTCTAGTATGTTAACATATCTTTGAAAAATGTAAATTTGGCCCTTAGTAGAATTTCGTTTTGTGCCATTCGAGTTTCCTGAAAAGTGTGCCAGTTAGTTTCGGTAACAATCAAATATTGATTTTCAAGAAAATTGGTTGAATATTTCTCTTTATATGCGCAAAAATATAAAATCGGTTATAAAATCTTTAGAGCACTTACGGCAGCGAATAAATAAGCAAACGCAGAAAAATAGTGGCTGGCTTTTATTTATGACAAAATGTCATATTTGAACTTTACAAAAAATAGTCGCCGTTGAAATTTACCGTTATCTAAAATCTGTTTTCTTCCAAATTGATACTGGTTTTCCTCTTGATCCTTAGAATAAAGTCTTTTTCCCACCACCACTTCCTTTCAAGTTATCGTCTCTCGAAATTTATAAAATTTGAATTTTTGGCATCTTATATTTCTGAAACTGCAAGCTTTTTCAAATTTCTATAAATGCAGGATGCTAACGGTAAATGCCATGCCATTAAAAAATGTAATTATTTTTCTTACTCGCGCAATTAACCCCTAAAATATGTTAACACCTGTTTGAAATTTTCTGTTTTCTCTCAAAGGTTGCATACAATGCTCATCCTAAATGTATGCAATTTTAGAAATATATTCCAATATGAAAGAAAATAATTTTAATAATATAGTAAACAGCTAGATTGTTTTTAAAAGCAGTATTTTCAATCACTACAAATCATTTTTATGACTCAACTTTATTTACTGCTTATTTTTTTTTTTAAAGAATAATTTTACAAATTTTTTACATTATAAATTTAATTCTAAAATCACATAGAAATAATTTTTATTATACGAGTATTACATCTCCATGCTACTAAATTGTTAAAATCCTATTATAGTCGTAAAAAAGTGAACATTATTATAAAAAAATAAAGTGAAATAATTAAAAAAAAATTAAATTCTTTTCAAAAATTGAATAAATCTTTCAAACAAATTAAAATTAAATGCATTAAGAATGTATAATTGTATACGTGGATGCCTCTCCATTTGGACAATGTGATTTTATGTATATCAATTTAATGTTTTAATAAAATTTCATTTTACTCTAGTATGATGACATTATGACCGTATTATACATGATTTTCTTTTCAAATCAATTCAAATTCTTTAATCTACATTCAAAATTGATTATCAAATCAAAATCAAAATGTGTGTATATAAACTAACATAATAACACTTGGAGTTCAGAGCCATATATAATTACTATAATTTTAAAAGTTATACTATTAAAATGCAATAAGTGTACAAATGATATTCTAATTTTAATTTGAACAATGAATATCGTATTTTAAGTTAAAACAGAAAAAAGAACTCTGAAAAGTTAAAAAAGCTTGTATGTATAAAATGTACGTATGATGTTGAAGTATCCCAAAATTTTAGAGTCAAACTTTTTTCCCTGTACGAGTATTAATCGTATACGTGTATGTATATGAAAGGTAATGCAAACGTAACATAATACACTTATACATTTCAAATAGAAGTAAAACACAAAACGAAAAAAAAAAAAGATCTATGCAACATTTAAAACGTGATAATAGTAACTTTTTGACATCATTACACATAATATACATAATATAGGAAACGTGTGCACTAAAATACAATTAGAGGAAGTTGCATATACGTACATATTATCAGGATTTATCTTATACCACCAAATTGTTTTAATTTATTCCATTGTAGATAAAATCATTTATTTTTTTTTTTTGACATTCTATTTTACTTTTGTAATTTTGGCGAGACACTATTACAAATTAATTTTACTTTAAACATTTTAAGTATTGTATTATAAGTGAGGGAGGGTTTACATGTCAGAAGAGAAGGGTGAACTTATTTAAAAGTCCTCTGGTTTTAATTATCTACATAGAAATTAAAATAAAATTCAATAAAATAATTTTTTTTTTGTTTGTCAATTTGATTTTAAATCATTTAAATTGATAAAAATATGCAAGAATGTTCACAATATCGAATTTATTGATTGATTTTTATTCATTATTTCTGTATATATATATATCATTAAACTTTTAGCCAACTATAAAATATAAGAAAAAAGAGTATAGAGCAACAAGAAAAAAACAAAGGGGGACAGTATTTTATAATGAATTCTGTATTACATACTAAAAATTTCGGAAGGGGGTACAGGAAGCGAAGGGTATGAAGAATAAAATAAACTTTTATATTGAAATGGGCTAAACTCATTATATTTGTAAACATGTACACAAATTTTTATATATATATATATATATGTATTTTTCGTATAATTGAATACATATACAGGATGATTCTGAAGAAATACAACAAAAATATTAAAATAGATTTCGAAATTTTAAATGTTAAAGAGATAGAATGATTTTAACAAAATTTTACGAAATTTCTGTTATATTGGTTTCTATTCGAAGAAAAATATAAGATGTGAGTAAACGATATTTGAAATGACTAATTTAGATGTTTAAGTAGGGGTTTTGTCTGATTTCATTTCTCATATACAGTAAAGGAAATAAAGAAAAAGCGTATAAGTTGTAATAGCAGAAAAATTTAAATAACACAATATTTGATTTCACTTTATTAAGAAAAATTTGAATAATTCTATATTTGCTTAATTAAAGGTCATACAAAAATCCTAATATATTGTTGAATAAAAATATTAATTTAAATTTTACTTATTGCCGAAATATACCGAAAATGACATTGAAATGCTTTCATTTCGTAAATAATTGAGTTTTAATATCTACTTTTGAAGACAAGTTTTACTAATTTTTGATTCTCTGTATATTAAGACGTTAATTGTTGTAATATTGTGCTGTTAACACCGAATCACCTTATATACTTGCACTAGCATATATAATATACTTAAAATATACTTAAATATTCAATCATGTTCATATTATTATTTGCATAAACACATATATACATGCATATATGAATGGATATGTTCATGTTTATGTGGATACACTGTTATACAGATCCTTATTTTTATAAGACAAAAAAAAAACAAGTATAAAACTAAAGGATATCTTGTAATTCTTTAGTTTTTAATATCACATTTTAAAAAAGGCCATCTTCATTTTACAAAAAATATATGTATATATATATTCTAAAATATACGTACATATGTACATGTTATACAAGTTTATATCAGTTTTAAAATATTGAAAAGAACAATAATTTTATTTTATAACAAAAGAAATAAGAAAAGCAAAAAATAGAAAAACTGGTCCAATTCTTTTTTAGGATTTTCCGTGTCACCATATGCAAATTATATGTGATTTTATATTCACTAATATGTTCACACATATACAAAATATACATACATATAAACACATAAATGTCATTCGTATTATAATATAAGAAAAGAATTAGAAAATGAGATGGATTTCATCTATACATTTGCTGTATATTAAAAAAAAAAAAAAATAATAAAACAGTAAAAACTTTTATTTTGTGAATAAATAAGTGATTCGATCGAATTAGTTCAACCTAAAAAGTGGAATTGAAAGGCAAGGCATTAGAAATATCAAAAGAATCAAACAGAAAAAAAAAATGCTTTCAAATATTTGATGTGGGTCATTTTCAGCTTCATTGAATATTATATTGGGACACAAAATGTAACGAAACACGGCTGAATAAGGACAAAAATTGAAATATACTTACATATATACATATGTAAGTATATACAAACAACAAAATAATAATAAAAAAAAAATGAAAATAAAATGAATATAAAAAATTTTTTTTTTTGGAAAGAAATGAATAAAAACGGATATCAGACCAATCAATTGAACGGGAAAAATGTTGGCAGTTGAATTGTATACAAAATAATAAAATAAGAAAAAATAAAAAAACAATAAAATAAAAATTATTATAGAAGAAGAAAAAAAAATAATAAAGGTGTATAGGTGATTGAATATT
This sequence comes from Condylostylus longicornis, assembly GCF_029603195.1. Lineage (NCBI taxonomy): Eukaryota > Metazoa > Arthropoda > Insecta > Diptera > Dolichopodidae > Condylostylus > Condylostylus longicornis. The sequence continues at coordinate 717,022 of NW_026577989.1, forward strand.
TTATAACTAAATAAAATAACATATTCATTGGTATACAAGTACCCAGTTAGACAAACGATTTGAATTTTAATAATTTGGTAATTTTCGGACATGTGATTTGGAAGTTGAAATACTAATCCAACCTGTGTGTTAATAATGATAATTGGTTATTAATGTAAAATGAGGGGCTCAGAAGCAAAGTGATCTAACTCTCATTCCCATAATTTTGAACAGGGAAAAATTAAATTTTGAGGTTTGGCCAAAAGAAATAACGGAATATAGGAAATATTTGACTTTTTTTTTGTGGATAAATTAAATTTGAAACCTAAGTTTATGTACATTTTTAACAAAGAAGGAAAAATTTTGAGAGTAAGGGTTAGGTATTTTTGCTTCTGAGCCCCTCAAAAAGCCTAGAACACGTTTTAAATTTGATAATTTTTTCTTTGTTTGCGACTATTCGGACATAAATAAAGAGGTTAATTACAATATCATATTAAATACAACAATATTGCAACAACCATTTAATCGCTTCTATCGCCACAAGATTAGTAAGGTCGAATAGTATTAAAATGCTTTTTGAAGAAAGTCTTTTTTTGTACAATTTGTCCTCTCATTATGTTGAGTTGGATGCTATGTATACGATTCTTTATAAAATTTAGTAAGCATGAGTCAACTATTTTCTTAAAAATGATCAAAAATGTAAAATCAATAAAATGCCTTGTTAAAGTGGGGGCCCCTTTAACCTCAAAAGTTGATCAATCAGCTACAATTTTAGAAATTAAAATCAAGGTAACATTAAAAAAAATTTGATGTTCAAATTCAGGCTCACTTCTTTAAATGAAAAAATCGGCTTCCGTTATGAATATTTGGTGCGATTCGCAGTAATCATTTTTGCATGCCAAATTGAAGAAATTTGAAAAACTCATCAAACATGCAAATTATTATATTTTTTTTTTCTAAAAAAAATTTAATCTATCTGGGCACACACTTATTTTATATAATAAGGAATAAGTGTTTCATTTTTTCAAGATTAAGAATTTTTATTTTTTGGAAAATATAGAAAATTAATTTATTCTTTATTGAGACAATTTTCATTTAGAAATTCAAAGAACGTTTAATAAATATTTACAAAAAAAAAGAAACATGAATAAAGTCTAACATTAAATTTAATTTTCATAATAAAAATTGATTAAAGTTGAATATTTTCGTTTGTATATAATGTGCATTTGATGAATATTATTATATGATTTACATAATATAGATATCAGTCAGCCATTTTTAGTTTAATCTAAAATATATATATGTATTTTGTTTTGAATAATAAAATCAATAAAAAAATATTTCTTGTATGCATACGTAGATTAAATTATATTTTTTATTGAATTTTGACTAGAATATCAAAAATGTTAACAATATGTGAAATTTCTATAAAGTGCGAATATTATTTGGTTTAAAGGATGCTTTTGGATATTAGAGTATGTACATTAGAGTAAACTAAAATTTCAGACGCATATTATGCAATACGCTTATTTTGATAATGGTTAAAAATACGGGAATATTTTCGTCCTTGAATTGAACAATTTTCCTTTAAAAAAAATTATTGTTTTTCAAGAGAAATTTTGAATTCTTGTAAATTTCTGTTATTTTAAGTAAATACATTTAACATAGAAATTGCACTTAACAGTATTACTGGATATTTGAGTGTATTACATACGAATTATTTAATTTCAAATAATTTTATTGTATTAGTGCGAATATTGTGTGCTTATTATGCTTTATATGAGTTATAATTAAATTATTTCTATTGAAATTGTATGGTAGCTCGTACCTTTGAACTGCAGTTTGGGTTTGTTCAAAGGCAAATTGAGCAGAATTAAATAAATAATTTTGTATTTACTGCAGCTAGAAGTAATTAATTTACTCGTAGCGTTCAATTTTTTAAAGTTTCAAATTATCTAAGTTAATTTATTAAAAATTGTTTTATTTTAATTAAAGATTATAGTGATTTAGTTTTACTTTTTTAAATATAGCTTAGTGAGGACGTATAGCATTTCATTCATATTCCAAGAATAATTCGAATATTCAATTAATCATCAAATATTTGAGATTAATAAAGTATTATTTTCATTTTATAGAATTTCATGGAACCAATATTTTCCAATTCATTTGAAACCTCACAAAGTGCATAAGTGCTCACTACCCTATCAATTTATAGCACTTTTTTTAATATAATTTACGTATTTGTTTTTAAATTTTTTTTGAAAGCATAAAATATGCATTTCAATTCATATTTTAAATACATACATATATTTAAATAAATTAAAACAGAAACCAAAGAAAATTGGAAAGGATTCACATAAAATTTCCTATGTTTGCTTCTTTTTAACAAATTCGTAAAATTTGCTTTGATACCAGTAAATTTTAATTTTGCATAGCTATGCGGCTAACACATTTTTTTTACCACAGAAAAAAAAAAAGAGTTATGTATAAATTTAAGAAGTTTTAGAGGCGTTTTTAAATCCACAAAAAAAAAAAATAAATTTACACTAAATAACCATGTGGATAGTGGAATTTAGGCAGTTAAAATATTAATTTGACTTAATTGGTTTTGTTGGAAAATATGGTATGAGATTTGTGTTAAAGAAACTTTTTTGTTAAATTTTAAAAAAGCAAAAAAATGTTGACCAATTCTATATATTTTATATAAAATGATTGAGGTTTTTTTTTAAAAAGTTTTAAAAAAGGATTAGAACTAATTTAGAATTTATCAAAAAAGATTTTCTTTTAGGAAACATTAAGGATTTTAACTAAAAGCAGTACTATTAGTACTGTTATTTAACAAGTACTATGTTATATTCAATAAAAATTGTTAAATATAATTTCATTTGAACAAGAATTAATTTCAGATATGAACTCCATTTTTCGGAGATAATAATATTGTTTCGAAAAATTTGATTACTTTTACAATTTGAGGGTGTGCGGGACTAAATGGTATTCCTGAAGGCAAAAACATCTAATGAAATTTTATTTTTTAGGCAGTTCTTCTCGAATTATGGTTAGAATATATCGCTTCAAAGTTAGAATATATCAAAACTGATTCATAAAAATTCAACTTTGTATATTCATTTTAAAGTAAATGGAATTCTCCTAAAAAGAATTGTAAATTTTGAACAGTATTCACATATTTAAATTTTGAAGCCACATAATTCGAGAAGGAGGGAACAAAAAGTAAAATGTCACTAGGTGTTTTTTGTTCGTCTGAAATCATTCTATCAATCCGCTTCAGGAATACCATTTAGTCTCGAATACCCTTTATATAAGTGAAGATATTATAAAATATACTGAGAGAAATTTTTTTTGTAAGTGGATCACATGTTTATCGATTCGGAAATTTTTTCTTATATATTTAGAGTTTAAAATATTTTTTATACATACCGGTATTATAGACGTACTCGTAATATTCTTTACTTATATTAGAGTGCGAGACAAGTTGTACTGTTAAGCTGGAAACAATTATTAGGGGTTTACTGTAAGATGATTTTGAGTTGATCCAAAGTAATTTTGTTTCTAAATTTAGGAAAGCATTAATGAATATAAAACTAAACGGAACAATTTGGTAATCACATACACTATGATAAAGAGTAATGAAGTAATTATTTAATTTTTTTAAATATAAAATTATTAATTAAATTAATTAAAAAATGGAATTTGATACACACTATATTTCGACGGTTAAAGTTGACATTATTTACTTTACGTAATTATTATTTTTTTTTTGCTGTTAAAACTCTTTTTGGAAAAAAAATCCATATTAAATATTATTTTTTGAAAAAAATTTATTTAAATAATTTATTTTTCGTAGAATTTCTTTATTATACTTTACATACGTACATATATTTTTCTTTGTTTTAAACAAACACACACCATCATTCATACGCATATGAAATTCATTCTATATGTTTTCTTAACTTTTGTACTTCTTATTTTTTTCCTTCAAAACAATATTAATAGCAATCAATTTTAAAAATTTTATTATTGAAAATAAACATCAGATTTAGTTGATTTTTCAAAAAAAAAATATATATGTATATATATATATATTTCATTTTAATGTTCGATAATGGTTACCTTTACATTATATAAAATACTCTTATAAATAACCTGAACACCAAAATAAGAATAAATCAGAAAAGAAAAGAAATAAAGTTGGGTCAAACCAATGGTTTGTATTGTAGCACTTTTCCCTTCAACAAGTGAAAATTCTGCTTTTAAATACAGTCTATGTATACCTATCACACTATTAAAATTATTTTCATTCATATACAAAACTCTTTCTAGGATTGCATATATTTAGGATGACTCATACATGCAGTCTTTGAAATAAAGCAAAAATTAATATAAAAAGGGGTTAACATAATACTCGATTTTAAGGGTTAATTGTGTGAGTTAAGGAAAATAATTATATTTTTTAATGTCATGGAATTTACCGTTAGCTTTTTGGGTTTATAGAAATTTGAAAAAACGTACGATTTCGGAAATATAAGGTGTCAAAAATTCAAATTTTACAAATTTCAAGGGGCGATAACTTGAAAGGGGGTGGAGATAGAAAAAAATTTTCTTCTAACGAAATAAATTATTTTTTAATGTCTATAAGCCACTAAAATTTCAAGCTTCTACAGGCTGGGGTCTAGAAGAAAAATGACATCAAAAATTTGGAAAAAAAGGACTTTAGATAACGGTAAATTTGAACGGCCATTTTGTTTTCCTAAATTTTGACTATAGCATACCGCGCTAGGGGAAGCAAGCCACTGCCTTTCTGCGTTTGCAAAATTTCAAAAATGCTTATGGTTTCATTGCAACAAAAAGTTAAAAAAGGCCATTTTTAAGGTTTTGGGGGGGTATAACTTCTAGAGGGGGGGAGATAGGTAAAAATTTTGTTCTACGGAAGTAAGTTTCTAGTAAAGATCTATGTACATATAAAATTTCAGCTTTCTATCTTCAAGGGTGTAGAAGTTTTGTAAACAAAAAAAGTGTCCACGGACGGACGGACGGACGGACGGACGGACGGACGGACGGACGGACAGAGTGAAACTAATAAGCACTTTTTTCAAAAAATTTTTTGGAAAAGTGCTAAAAAGTAAAATAAGTAAAAGGATATATTGGAAATTTTCAAAAAAAAAAGGAAAAAAATCTATGCTAAAATAAAAAAAAATGGAAATATTAGAATATTAAATTATACGTACGTATATGAGGCCTAAAGAAGCATAAAAAGACAAGACTAAAAACTAAAAGGAGCTTCTATTATATCAAATTACAAGATTTTGTTTGCAATATTGTGTTCTTTTCTTTTTACGCAATTTGCTCCTTTAACTCCTTGATTTATTTTTTGTTGTTGTTTTTACCCCATATATAATAGCATAATATAATGTTATAATATTGAAGAATAAACTAAACACGCACATCTAAATATTTTCATAAAAAAAAAATATTATGTACATATTATTATGTATACATCAGTAGGTATGTATGTATGTTTGTATATAAGCATACATTATATAATATATAATATTATAATATGTAAAATGAAATAAACATGAATAAATATTAGCTATGCAAATTTCTTGAGGCAATTTTTCTTCTTATATCGGTCTAATATGTTTCATATTATTTTCATAGGATTCATAAAACATAGAGAATATCATTTTTCATAATATTATATGATATCCTTTTGAGTATCAGAAAGAATAAGAATAAGAGAAAAATAGAAAAAAAAAGAAAATAGAAAAATGAAATAAGAGTGCAAACAGAAGGAGAAAATTGTGTTGAAGAAACCACAACACATCTAGAATAAAAAATTTTTTCTCTACATGTACACTCAGAGAAAATATCTTACTGCTATTGTTGCTATTGTTGAGTAAGCAAAATTTACAGAGCAAATTTGGTTCTTCGCAAAAATTCGCAAATATCATATATTACGTGTAAATTATATACGAATTTTACCTGCAATTATATTTACCAAATAAAACATTGTGTTAATTTGTAAAAAACACAAAAGCTTCTCTAGTATTTATACATATATAAAATTCGATCAAACTGGCTGTAGAAAATGGTATAAGGTAGCAAATAATTTCATGGATAATTCTTTGATCAATTTCCAACAAAAAATTGTATGATGAGGGGCGCAGATATATTAGTTTTCGAACTATAGCCCGTTGAAAAAAAAATTAACCAGATTTTTCCTGCACATAAATAAACGGGTATAACTTCGGAACCTATCGACATAAAGTAACCGTGGTGGACTTGATTTTTTGGCAATTAATTGCTCTTTATTTTCGATCTTATAATCAATTTGATTTGAGCTATATTTTTCGAGATAAAGCTCGTTAAAATCAGAATGTTCGTTTTTTTTTTTGAAATTTTTTTTTCAAAACTTCGAAATTTTTCAAAAATTTGTAAAAATAATAAAATATAGTTGGAAATATATATGCTCAAGAAACAGTCCTGCAGGTTTTCGAATCCCAAGGAACTACTAGACAAGAACTTTAAAAATAATCAAGAAATCACTCTTAAAGAAGAAGCGGGTGGTCAACAGCAGTGTGAAATCTGTTTATTTCTAAAAATTTACAGCCATATTTTTACAGTGTACATAATTGTATTCATAATATTCATATAAAATTATTTAAGTATAACATATACTTTGTACACTTATATATAATTATACGAACATATATGAGAGAAAGGATGCGAAGTAAATTATGATGAATTACTTTTTATAAATATCCTTTATATAATATGAAGATTTTTTGTTTTATTCTTGTTTTTATGTGTTTTTTTTTTTTTTGGTTTGATTTCTCTTCTCTTTTTATTTTGTGATTTAATAAATGGCCATTTTTTTTTCCATATGAAAAATGTTATAATTTTTTTTTAAAGACTCATGTATGCGTACACATATAATAAAACAAGAAGAAAAAAAGATTTTATAATTAGGGTAATGAGTTAGAATTAAAATTAAATCACCCAAACGTAATTATCTGGTAAGCCTAACTAATTATAATATTAAAAAAAAAAGCAAAATGATTTTTTTTTTATTTTTTATAAAAAATATTAAATATTTTTTAATTTAAAATTGAGATTTTTTAGTAATTAATATTTTTCGTATAAATTTGCGTACAATGGGTAATGTCCATTCATTAAAAATTTGCGTACAATGGGTAATGTTTTTGTATGTCATATTTTATATATTAAATAATTTTGTAAAATCAGTAAATACCTGGATCCGAAACATTCGATGTAATATTTCTTTTAAATGTAAAACATATGGTGGTCCAAAATTGGTATTAAAGCTCTCATGGGATGATTCCCAAAAGTTTTTTTTAGAAAAAATTTCATGTCAAAGCAGATATTACTAAAAACAAGTAAGCCTGACATAAAACTACGGGATTGTTATCTCCTTTCTTCCATGATTATCAATACCGTATATAAAGAATTCAGGATCTTGTAACATGATTTTATTGCAACTTTTGTAAAAACCGTTTTTGGTAGATTCTAGATCCCGAAAAAGCTCCTTCATTTTGGAGAAAAACATGAAATTGAAAGAGGTATAAAATTATAAAATATCGGTCCCAATTTTTTTCATATTCGTTGGAAATGTGCTAGAATTAAATTTGTTTTATGTACGAAATTAAAATCAAAACTCTAGCAAAGTTCAGTTCTAAGGATCAATCACAAAAAATTTATTTAAAGCAATTAAAATCGGAATTCTGTTAAGAGAATTGGCATAATTACAATTTGGCTATGAAGTTCAATTTTTAATCACCAGATGTGGTAGCTTCACATTGCTGGTTCATTTATAAATTTATTTTTGATTATTACGTTCAGAGTAATTTACTTCAAAAAATGCTTCTTAAACATTTTATTACAAAATTTAAGTAAACAAAAATAAAATCGCTATTGTAAGAAACAACTGGAAATTTTCGGTTTCACGCTTTTCACAATAATGTTAAACAAATAAACGAGTAGTACGAAATATTTAAGATTTTCAAATTCAAAGAATTTTTTTTCAATTTCTATAGTTTACTGATATTATTTTCAATTTTAATATTTTTTTTTTTTTAATAAATTATTCAACGTCACTTGAATGTGTTTCTTAAAGGTTAAAGGTTTGTCCTTTATAATATTATAAGGGTCTTGTGTGTATGTATTAAGAACAACCCACTTAACATCTTTCGTTTTGTTTTGTTATAATTTTTTTTTCTTTTTTTTTTTTAGTGGTAAAAAATGTCCACTTAAACATACATACATATAAATATAATATAGCTTACAAAATAAAAAACGAAAAATCAAAATTATAAAAAAAAACATTAATAAAAAATTGAAGGCTAAAACGTGTTGAACAAAAAAAAAAAATTTTTTTTTTTATCATCTAAAAATGTTACCAAGCGCTCTCTAAAACAAATATGGTTTGAGAATTAGGTATAATAAATTGTTTTATTCGTTTTGAAATCTAAAATGTAGAGGGCGTTGGTATTCATCATTTTCTGCCTATTTTATTTGTTGTATATTGCTTTTGAGTCTCTTATTTTTCAAATTTTTTGTGAATCAATTTACTACTCGTATATATCATTGTATGAACGTGAAATCGGGTGAAAATTACAATATTTTTTATATCTTTGAGTTTTTTGAGAGTAAAGAGAGAGGAAAATTTTTAATGTTAAAATTCAGAATTAAATTTGAAATAATATAATGAAATAATATTAGATTGGAATTCTCATAATATTATATTGAAAATTTTATAAGTCCCACGTATAATGAAAAAAATGGTTGTGTATTTAATTGTTAAATCGGTTCCAATTAACTGCATTTTTTTACTGCGACTTTCTTATGCATTTAAGTTCAGTAAGTGATAAAGAAAACAAATTCGAGCTAGGAGTAAAAATCGATAAAATTAGTTTTTATCTTTTTTATATATACTCAATTTTACGAAATAAAATATATACAGCAGCTACACGTTTCTAAGAAAATTAGTAACATAATCTAGCGTAATAACAAAATTTTGAATAGAAATTATTGTTAAAATGATTTTTATTATCTGAATCAAAATTTGACATTCGATTGTGTTCATAGCTCCGATTAATTACTAAATTAATATATATATATATATATAGGTAATATGTGCATATATATGCATATATTCTGCCTGCATAATTTATTCGGGCAGAATTGCATATTTCATTTTATGTACCCCATAGTTGCCCCATAAAATATATAAAACTGTTTTTTTTTTTTTGTGCATTCCTTTGTTTGGCAACAAATAAACAAATTACCCTTAAATTATGATTTTCAATAATTTTCTTTTTTTTTTTTTAATTTTGTGGGTTCTTATATTTTTAATTTTTTATTTTGTTGCTTCTTGTTTTCTCTTTAATTTTTAATGAAAGTGCTAATAAAATAAACAGCATAAGTAAACAAACAAAAAAAGCAAAAGCAGCAAAAACAAATTGTTTAACAACAACAATAACAACAAAAACAACATCTTTTAATAAAAAATTTTTTTTTACAAAAAACATCAAACAATAAAACTTCAACGCTAAACTTTTTTGTTTTTTTTTTTCTTTTTAATAAAAAAGCAGTGTAAAAATAAGAAAAAGAAGAAAATTAAAGCATTGGCATACTTTTAACTTCATGATTCAACTATTAAAATAACATTACTACTACTTTTATTACTGTTATTATTATTGTTATTATTATTGCTGTTTTTATTATTAAGAAGGGATGAAAGTGTTATTTAAAAGTGTGCACGCACACATACTCATAATTACACCCCATTTAATAATATTGTTTTGTTGCCATTCATAAAGAACAACTCAAGTGCAATGAAGAAAATAAAAATATCAGAAACAGACAAAACAATAAGAAAAATAATAAAAAAAAACAAAAATTGTTAAAATATTATACATGGTAAACAAATAAAGGGGGATGAATGCGTATTGTTTTCAACAGTTCAAGATTCGATATGCTGTTTCCTTTTTCCAATTTTTTTTTTTCATCTTTTAAGATAAGGGATTATAAAACCAGAAAACATACAAATTATTTAGATGATATAGAGAGGTTGAAAGGATGACGCAAAGAGAGGGTTGGGCAAGGAATTTGTATACAGGAACATAATCAATTTATGACGATTTCAAAAAAGGTATTTAATTTTTGTTTTTTTTTTTTTTTGGTTCTGTATTGTTTTGGGGTAATTAGGTCTCTATTTATGGTTGACGAAGGTAAAGGATGTTTGCATATTTCATACATGTATTTTAATTTTTTTGTTTTCCTTTAGAAATCACAAACAAAAACAAAAAAATATGGAAAAAAAAATGTTTGTGTTAAAAAAAACACACACTTTAATCGCTTGACTGTACACACTGTTAAAACAGTGTGTATATTTGGGTATAGCAATCATTTTAAGTACTTTTTATGTTTTTCTTTTTTTTTTTTTACAAGTTTTTCTCTGTTTTGGTTTGTTGAATTTGCGAGTAATGATGAAATCGCTTCTTTCCTTTTTTTTTTTTTTTTTGCAAATGCTACCGTTTTTCAATTGTATGTATTTAATGTGAAGTCACGCGTTATTCAGAGGTCATTCAATTGAAAAAAGAGAAAGAAGCGATAGAGTAGAGAAGAGAGATAGAGATAGAGAGAGGGAGAGGGAGAGAACGAAACCGAAAAAAAAAGAGTCATTTAATATGCAGATGTTAAATTAAGACCCTTGTAAGAAGAATTTCAAAAAAAAAAAAATAACAAAAAACATGTTATGATTTTGAAAAAAAAACAACAAAAAAATGTGAAAAGCAAATTGGTTTTGATTTCAGGAAAATTAAAATTAAAAAATGTAGTTAAAAAAAAACGCTTAAAACAAAAAAAAAAAAGGAAAAATTAAAAATAAACAGAAAGAACAAAAAACACACGTTGAATATTATGAAAAAATAACCATAAAAAGAAAAACAAAATTATGGTTTCAGTTTTCAATGAAATTTTACATAAAAGGAAAACATTTTCAAATATCTTTTGATTTTTCATTGATTTTCATTAAGGTCAATAGCTTATTTTATTATTTAACCTTGGAACAAACCATTTTATTAGTTTTATATAACTGTTTAATTGGAAATGTTTGAAAAAATGTCTGAAATTTTCACTGGAACCAAAAAAAAAAAAATGGGAATTAAAGAAAGAGTTGACCGTGTCAATCCTGTGATTTCTATGTTGGAATGAATGATTCTGACCGTGATTTCTATACGAAATTCACGATTATAGAAAATGGAGACTTGTGTGTATGGATATTCCCTTGCAGTATCGGACAGCTTATAAACAAAACAAAGAAATTTAAAGCTATGATGAAAAAACCAAGAGAATTTTAGTGGCCATAAAGTAATGGTATTCATATATTCTTACATCAATAGACTACCGAGCTACTTGTGACTTTTTCATATCACCTATATATATATATATTTTTTAAATGGTTGTCGTGCAATTAAAATAATATGAGTTCAATATATGAGTGTACAATTTGAGTCAACACGCACACATTGTTTGATTTAACACAGAACTCGTTTTTACATTTCAAAAAATTTTAAATCTCGATTATAATTATTTTTCAGAATATGACAAGCGTTGTGTCATATTTATAATATTTCGCACAAAATTCTTTCGTATATAAATTTAAAGTATTTGTGTTTTTTTTTCAAATTAAGGGAGGATTCGTAGAATTGAAAAAAAAGGATCATCTGTTAAAAATTACTTATTGTATTCGTATAATTAATAAAAAATATATTTTTAACCTTGAGTTCATAATTCCAAATGAAATAAAGTTAATTGAAAATTAATTTTAATGATTATATCATTAATAATAATTGAAAAGATTCACAAAAATTTTTTTACGAATATAAGGTTAATGTTAATTAAAATACTGTTTATAATTTTGAAATTTTTATGATCTATCACGCTAAACAAATTTGAATATTAAATAGAATAATTTATTGATATAAATATAGTCAAATTATTAAAATTAAAATATTTTATATAAATATACAATTTTTTTTTGTAGAATATAAGGCTATTCATTTTAGTGTTATACTAATCGTTAACATTAAATGTATTTCTATGCTCTATTTAATATAAAATTTCCTGTTATACGTAACGTATACAATAAGAGGAGTTTGGACTTCTTCATTCACCTAGAAATTTTTTTTTTTCAAATGTGTCTATTGTAATTTTTTTTGTATAGATCGTAAAATATCCAGAAAATTCAGGTCATTTAGAAATTATAATAAATTCATAATATCAAGGGAATTTATTTCACTTTATTTTATATTGATTCATAATATTATTAACACTCATATATCTTGATTCATAACATATGTATGTTAAGCCGATTTCATATAAGGATGAAATACAGAAATTTTTTAAAAAACTTTTAATTTTTCAATTATCTAAAATATTAATTTTGTTAAAAAATAAATCGAAAATTTATAAAACACGCAATTTTAAAGTCTCAGATTAAATTTCAAGTACATATACAATGTGTTATATACCTGTATAACATAATATGTATCTTTTTATACTCAAAATCTTTCTATATTATATTGTACATTATTATTATAACCATTGTTAATCATTGTTATTGTATAACAATGATTATATTAAAATTACCCTCTTAAATGCGCTGTAAAATTCTATGGTTTTTTATTTTTGGATTCGCCAATTAAATTAGTAAATTCTATAATAGATTGTAAACGAAATAAACGAAAATTGGCTGAATATTTTGAAAATACATTTTGATTATGATTAGATATTTGTGATATTAATATTGTCATTGCAATTGCAAAAAGAAAACATAATTACGTTTATTTTTAATATATGAATACTCTATAAGTATGCAATATTTGTGAGAAAGGCACTTTCTTTTTGGTGTAAGATGTATATAAATAAATTTCGTACAAATATCTGGGCATATTATTCTATTAATACGTCTCTAAGTAGGTGCTGTCATTGTAGTAGTGGTTGTGTCTAATTAATTATACCATTCTTTACAAAATATATGTTTGATTTATCACTTAAAAAATATAGTACTAAGTATTGACTTACAGTTATTTCGCTAGATGGCCGACTTCACATTTTTTTTTTTGTTCTCAGAAATATTATCAAATCATTGCTATTCAAATCTATGAGTAAATTTTTACTTTCGTGCGTAAATTGCTAGAATTTATAGCAGGAAACTTATCCATTTCTAATATATATTCTAAATTACTTTGAACGATTCTTTGACATTCTATGAAAAATTTTTACAATTCTAAGAAAATATTCATTAAAATTTCTATTCATTTCAAAACAAGCCTGAATATTTTTCCAACTTTTATAATAAAATTTTCATATAATCAGAAATTACAATAATAAACTCAGTTAAAAAAGGTTGTAACTTCAATTTAATATTACGACATTGAATACGAATAATTGCTAAATATTGGAACAATTCGTAAATTGCAGATACCTAATTTTTAATAATCTGGAAATTCCGACTATATTTTCTACATAATTGTCCTTTTATTTCTCACTAGTTGTGCGTTACAAAATTTTTTATATAAATAAGAAAAAAAAAAATTAATCTTCAATCAAAAAACAGAAAGAAAAAGATATAAAACATAAAATAAAACAGTCCTAGACCTTAAATAGAACCATAAATTATCCTTTTTAGTAAGAAAACAAAAAGAATAAAAAAAAAATATAAAAAACTGTTAAACAGATTTGAATTGCGAACTGAAATGCGAAATCAATGATTTTTTTTTTTGCAGTAAAAACGAGACAATAAAAAAAAATGAAAATTTTTGAAACAGTTGCAAAAGAGTTTACAATTATACTTACATATAAACAAATAAATATTGAAACGAATCAGAATCCAAAAGCAAAAAAAAAAAAGAACAGAAATAAAAGAGACAAAAAAATTGTAGCATTATCTTTTGTCATATCAATTATTTCTGGTCGAATTTTTCATTGAACTGTAAATAATGTCCTTCATATACGAGAATATACGAGAAAAAAACTCGTTAAAACTAAAATATTTCTGTTATTTTAGATAATTTTAAAAGTTTTTCAATTTTTCTACTCTCATCTTAAAAAGAAAATTTTCAATTTTTTTTCGTTTTGTTTTTTTTTTTTAGTCATATACTTTGTTATATTATTTTTGTTTAATTTTACAAAAAAAAAAATATTTGAAAAAAAAATAATAATATTTTCTCTCTCTCTTTCTATGTCTACCTATTATTAGATTGTCCCCCCTCCATATTGTATGGTATGCATGTGTGTGTACATTATATGTATATAAAAATTGTTACATTTTCAAATTTTAAATATTGAAAACGTCAAATGGAAGATTAAGTCACGAAGCCTATATGTATGCAATAAAATATAATTTTTATGAAAGCATTATGTATGTTCGATACTTTTCAAGTTAAGTATTAATGCCATAAAGGTTACATAAAAAAATTTTAAGGTTGAATAAAAAGCTTATTGTTTTCAAGAAAAGAATTAAGAAAAATAGAAATATTAAATGTCTTAATCTTTAAATTATTTTCGCCTACTTATATACAATCCTGAAAATTACATACTTATAGGCAATGCTAAAAAAAAAAGAAGCATATTTTGTACACTTTAAAAAAGATTGCTACAACATTAACTTTGAATGAAATTAATTAAAATGAAACAAAAGCAACACTAGTTTTAAATTTACTTTGGTTCAAGAAATGGGGGATTTTGTATAATTTTAGTATTTTAACAATTTAGCTTAACAATTTTATCTAGTTAACTGTAGAAACTACGTAAATTTTATTTCGCTTACCCAGACACTATAATTTATATTTGCAGAATTAGTCTTGAATTACTGGAAATTTTTTTTTTAATGCTGTCAAAGCTTATTATACTATATTATTGAATTTTAATTTCAAAAATCTCATACATTCTGTTGACCCTCTCGTTATATGTCCCATACATTTTGTATGTATATTTACCGTTAAAGTCCAAACATCTGTAAAAATGGCATTATACGAGGGTCACTATTTATATTTCGGGTCCTGGCAATACTAGTGCTGCCAAGTGCAATCTGACACTTCCATTGGAAAGTTTGACATTTTTAAGGACAACTTCATTCAGAACGTTTTGTCATTCGAGCGCGAATTGTGTTGTTGTTGTTTGTCTCGTATTTGGTTGTTGTACCATTTCTTTTTTACATGATTCGGTACACAAAATTTTAAGGCGACTTTTTTTAATATTATACAAAGGTAGTTGCAGTATACGGCCGTATGAAAAACATGTGGTGATTACGAGTACACTATTCGAAAGCCGGGCTAAAAGGGTTAAGATGGCAGTATTATTCTATGTAAGTAAATAATTTTGATTTATTGATTTATTTTACAACGTTGACCAATTTTGTCAGTTTACAATTCAAAATAAATTTATGATAGCGTTTTTTTTTGATATTTCTCGAATTTCAGTATTGAAGTTGAAAAATCATATTGAACAATAATTACAGTTAATGTAAGCAGCGCTAAAAAGTGGATCTCTTCTATATTTTACTGTGAAACACAAATACTAAAGGTATACTTTTTAGAAAGAATAGCTTTTGAACAAACACACTAGACGCCATAAATCCACTGTGCTTTAAAAGGAAATGCTGGACGATCACATTTTTACCGTTTAATGTTTTTAACGTTATTTAAGTTGGATAACACATAGAGGGCATTTTATAACTTACTGTACATTTTGTTTTTAATTTTTTTTTTTATTTTTTTTTTATTTCTTTGAAAAATCTAAATCAGCAGATGAATTGAAAGTTTACTAACAGAGTTTGTCGTTGTTTCTTTTTTTTTTTCATTTTTGTTTAAGTTTTATAACTTTATTTTTTATTTGCTGATATTTTTTTTTTATTTATGTGTTTGTAACAATTGGATAAATAACTTTGATTTAAAAAAATTATATTATGTACTACAACAAAAAAAAAACACAGTTAAATTTATTAAATATAGTGCCATTATATTGCACAATTGTGTATGTTACGGAGACTTTCTTTTGATTATGCGTCCCCATTTTGATTTCTTTTATAAAAATTTTAAGTTTTCGGGATGCACGTATAAAGATTATTTTACTTTCATAGGGGAAACATACATATGTGTATGTATATTATATACTATGTTTTAGTATTTTAAGAAATATTAGAATGATTTTGTAAATTTTCTTCAGATTTTTTTGCTCTAAACGTGAAAGAAAAACAGAAACTTAAACAATTGTTTTTTATTGCAACAAAATTACTGAATAGTAAAAAAAAAATCTTTAAAAGAAATGTGGGAAATTATGCGAATTTTATGACAATTACAACTACAAAAAATTTTATTAATTTGAATTAATTTTTAATTATATAATTTTAAATCAAGATTTATTTCATTAAAAATACAATAATTATGAGACATGAATGAAA
The DNA here is from genome assembly GCF_029603195.1 of Condylostylus longicornis. Lineage (NCBI taxonomy): Eukaryota > Metazoa > Arthropoda > Insecta > Diptera > Dolichopodidae > Condylostylus > Condylostylus longicornis. The sequence goes on from NW_026577989.1 coordinate 733,505, forward strand.
AATGCAAGTTTATTGGAACTCACATAGAATCACACACAAGATCTACGCCGTGTTATGTAAGAAGCAGTTTTAAAAACCATTTGAAAAGTGAGAATTGCATAAATTATATTGCATTAATACCGGAGAAATTAATCATCAAAAATTCCAGTATCAACTAAGAAATGAAATACCGTAAATTAAAAAAAAGGAAAAGAAGGATTAATCCTCAGTATCGCCCCAGTGTTATCATTATATTTATGGAGAAGATTAAATAGGAAAAAATGCTCTTTCTGTGTTTCGATACTCAAAGTTTTAAAAAATTAATATTTATGGACCATATTGAGCTTTAAGGTATGAGGAGGAAGACTGATCAAAACTTTCCTCCAAGTAGTGAAATATTTTTTTTGCTGAAAATTTCAACTTTGTATGAACAAAATGTGGGAAGTTTTCTGAATTATGTCGGATGAACTGTACGTAAACGGATGAATTAAGTGAATTTAATTGTATACCTGATATCTCCACCATTTTTCATATTCTTTGAAGCTGTTTGAGTGCATATTGGTGTTTTACACAATTTTGAAGTTAAAAGTCGATTGTTTCCCACACATATTTACCTTCCATTTAACCGGATAGGTAATATTTATAACAGGGACATGAGGAAGATATTTTATCCCTCTAATTTTTAAGAATTTTTTTCTTAATTTCAATAAATTGATTTAACAATAAAAAATAGAACTAAAGATTAAGTAAAAATATTTTGGCAAAAAATTACCCTGTAGCAAAAAAAAAAATTCCCTTCTTTTCTATTCTGCGTTTGAAATCTTTATTTTTCGTCTTATTTTTTTTTTATAATATTCTTTTAGTATTTTAAATTATTGTTGTTCTCAAATCCTTTTTAGATTTCCGTTTGCATTTATTTTACTTTTGTTATTTTTATTTTTATTGTTATTGCCTTCCTACTTGCGATTGACTTCCGTTTTTGCTTTCTTCACAAAAATTTTCAAAAATTTCATTTTTTTTGTTTTCTTTCTTTTTTTTTCTAAGTGATAAAAATGTCATAGGACATTTTTAGAGAGTGCATTACATCACACATCCTTAAAAATATGACATAAAAAATATTTTATAAAAAAAAATAAAAAAAAAAAAATCTGTAAAACTTCACAATTTATAATTGAAAAAAAAAAAGGACGAAAACAAACAAGAGGACAAGAGGGCAAAATATTATTTTATGTGTTCTTTGGAAATTTTTATTTTTTTTTTTTTTGACAATTCAAATATCATTGAAAATCGAATGCATGTATGTGTGCATAGTATAAAATAGAATTAAATATAGAAAGTAAGAAAGAAAAGCCTGGTACAGAAAAAAAAATATAAAGGACAGGAAGGCGAAAAAGAAGCGAGAAAGAAACAGAAAAATTTCATAAGCGTTTTCTTTTTTTTTTTTTTTTTGTTAGAAGGCGATAAAAAATTATGTATGTAAATGTGTATGTTTACAATTGTATTTTCATACGTTTATAATCGTTTTTGTTTGCTTCTTATTTTATTTATTATACTTTTTTTCAAGTTTTACAGTTTTAAAAGATGAAAAGAAAAAAATGAAAACTTTTAGAATGCCAAATGAAATCAATGTGCAATATGCGGGCCATATACTTGCATTGATATTGACATATCGATAAGTGTATATGTAAACAATATATACAAACATTATATAGATGCACAAATATGCAATTCTTTAGTGTCGTAATTTACAAATCAAAGTAAGGTAGATTAATTTGTTAATTTCGAACTAACTCGTGTGTGATTCGTATATATGTATATGGAATCACCGTATATATGAAATATAACAGACCAAGTCTAAGATGGAATATCTTAGAAGGCTCACTGTGACATTCTGAAAAGTAGATCTGTAGAACAGAAAATATTTGTAATAAAAAATTATATTTAAGTAAGAATTTGAGCAGAATAAATGCTGACCGTCAGCTTTTATTAACAATTAAACGTAGAAAGACAGAATATTTAGGTCATCTAATGCGTAACGAAAAATATCATATTCTGCAATTAATCCTGCAAGGTAAAATAGAAGACTAAAGGCGTGTTAGATTGGCCTACAAACAATCGGGCAACTAGTACACACCGCACAGAACAAGGAGAGCTTTAGCAATGTAATCGCAAACATCCAGTAATGGATAAGCAGACGAAGAAGAAGAAGAATTTGTTGCTTTGAATTTGTTAAAATTATTGTGAAGCACATTGATTAATTTTCGTCAGATAAAGATTTGACAATTGAAAAAAAAATTAAGAATTCTCAAATTTGACTTATACAAATTTTCTATTTAGCAGCAGGAATATAAATGAGCAAAAACCATTCTCTTTCTCAGAAGTCGTTGAGATTTTTAATCTAATTTTCAACAAAAAATTTTAGAAAATTTTGATTTTCTCGGTTTGTTTAGAAAAATTAGTATTAAATCCTCATTTGTATTGTAATAGATGCAAAAATCTATGTAATAAAAATCAATCCTTACCTTCATATTTCGGAATGCTTATTCTTCTGATAAATTTTAGAATTTACCTTTAAATATATCCTGGCAGACTTTGGGTCTGCGAGTGTTCAGTTTCCAACTATTTCTCCTCTATTGTGAACAAAAACTGTATATTACTTCAAAAGGTAAACTGAGGTCACTGCAAATTCCACTTCTAAATGAGACACGATAAGTGATAGTCAGATTTTTAGATATTGAAGATCTGAAATTCAGTACAAATCTTCTAGTATTCAGACTGTGCTTTCTTGTTTTCCTACACAAGTTCATAATGAATGTAGTATTCGTATACACTGATTCCGACCATAGAATGATTCCGAGAATGATTCATGATCAAAGATATTTGAAGAGGTTTTAATATAGAGTTGTTTAGATTTAATAGTAGTTAGTAGAAATTTTTATTTGAATAATTATATTAAGAACTTTTAAGTAAAACCGTCACTGATACCCTTGTAAAAGTTGACAAATTTTCTGATTACAAATATAACAAAGACAAAACGTTTTGAAAATTATTCATGTATGTATTAAATATTTTTTATATATGAGTATAAGAAATCTGTGTATACATAATCGTATATTGTATGTGTGTTAAAGTACAAGTTAATAAAAAAGCGCTTTATAGCTCAGTCCTTCAAACTATATATTTTTTCATTATTATTTGTGCATACTCGTACATATAGAAGTTTAAAGTTGTCTGGTTTAATTTTGTTTCTGTTGTTTTCATATACTTTTCCAACAATTTTCATTGGAAACTGTTTATTCATTGGAAAATTCGTGATAAACATACGAAGCATATAATTTATAAATTATGTCTTTTTTTTTTATGTACTATTTATTATTTTTTTCTTCTATATTTGATATGAGCACGGAAAAAAAATAAAAGAAAACATAAATTTGATAAACTTTTGTTGAAAAAAGGATTGGATCACTTCAAGAGGATAAAAAACTTTGTTATTTTTGTTTAAATCCTAGTTTAATAGTTACAACCATATCAGAATTAATTTAGTAAAACTTTAACTTTCTCATATAATTTGAAATGTTATAATGTGGGACAAAAGTTTAATGATGTAAATAAAATTATATTCTTATATGAATAAGTATAAGTGTATGTATATTATTGTCTTGTTTTCTTATATATGTATACTTAATTGGATGTACATTTTAAGTTTGTTTAATGTAGATCATTAAAGAAAATATTATTTTACTTTTGTTGAAGTTGATGGTAAACGTATAAGACAGTTGGTTCTAAATTCACTGAAAAAACTATTTTAATTTTTTATATTTATTTTTCTTCTTAAATTTAATTGTATACTCATTTCACTTAAATGGAATTGGTAAATATTTTGAGAACTGTATAACAGTATTAACTTAAAAATTTCCTAATAAAACTTTTATTTATTGAAAATTGAATATTTGTCTAATTAGTTTTTATCAGAAATTTTATTGTCATTAAAATAATTTTTTGTTATATTTAAATACGAAAATATAAAATTGACTAACGGTTGGTATTGGTAAACATTTAATGTAAATTTTGAAAAAACATATTTCGACAATATTTTATACTGCATTTTTCGTATGGGAATAAAAGGATTGATTTGAAATACAGAATTAATGTGCAGAATTAATACTCTGGCAAAAGTTGTCGCCTATTTTTGTAACTTCGGTTATGTTAGATTAACGTGGTTATCGTAATGTACACATAGGCTGAATAGTCCCGTTATGATACGGCTGGATCTACAAACTTTCCTGTCCTCATAAGAGCCAGCCCGAGTTCTCTACTTCCTTTTCAAGTAGAACCTGAGGGTCGTCTCATACCTTGCGAGCTCATCCCTTTTGCAGTTTTTCTGGATTTCGCTAAATCCCGGAATCCAAAATATACTATATTGCCAGCCAGTCAGCGCAGAATACTACATTGCCAGCCAACTAGCGCATAATCTCGCTTATCGCAACTACAACCGTCTAAAAGATGCTACAGTGGTCCGGGAGGCGAAAGGAGATCTGCCAAATTCAGATTCATGCCTTCTTCTCACCAAGGTTACCTCAGCGGGACTTAAGTACTAAAACCCTTCGTAAATGAAAGGGCAGGAGAAACGTAGTCAATCTTCTCAGTATGAATTTTGGTCCGAAATATAACCAAGTGTCCCCTCGAAGCAATATGATACGGTTCTATAGCGTGCGGCCGATTCCGCAGACCCTCACTTCACAGAAAAAGATGTAAAAGCATCTCGAGGGTTTGTGCAGGAGGAGCGTAAAACTCCCCCTACGTACATAATTGCTATCCTTTAAGCTTTGCTTATCAGTTTTAAATTGACGGACATATTCGGTGCAGGCCACCACACTTAAACAACCTCAGTATAGAACCAGCTAACCAGATACGTGATCCTAGGCACGCGAAGTCACTTTATTGAAGGCTCCCTTGATATTCAGAAAGGCAGTAGTTGTGTAATCTTTGTTATTCAGAGATCCCTCTATCTGGCGTACAAAAAAAGAAAAAAATACGGCATTTATTGTGTTTGACATGTAGGTAGTATTATAGTGGAAACAATTAAATTATTAAATAAATAATTTAATAAATAAGTAAATAACTAATCTCCTATGAACAATCTTTCGATTGTACTTGTACTATTATATTGCCAAAAGTTTCTCAAACATATAAAAAACGTGTTTTTTGTACAAAAATGAACTCAATTTTGCGAAGGTACATTTTAGTATTTTAAATATTACATAATAGCCCTTGTTAAATTGCATTCATTCTGATATTTTGCATATGTGTTCTTATACCAAATTTATATTTTAACAATAAGCTCAGCAATTTTATGAATTTTTTTTAATTACCTTTGATTATGAGCTCAAGTTTATTACTTTTTTAAATATAATTTTTTAAATAATATAATTAAATTATAATATATTGTTAAAATTCATAATACTCCTGTTATAAAATATTGTTAAGATTTCATTGAAAAAATTCTATTATTAAATCCTTTTCTTTTTTTAATCTGATTTATATTAAACACATAGTTTTTGGAAACAGTTTAGCATTACAATCAACAAAAACATTATGTATGGGCGAATACTAAAAATTTATTAAATTGCTGTGTGTTCTTAACAAAGTTTTCATTATGATTTTCAATAAAAACCTTCACAATCTTTTATTGTGTATCGTGCCTCCTCTTTAATAAAATATAAAATCGTTTTTCTATAACTTTTATATGCAATTAATTTTTTTTTCATATTCAATTATACAGAATGAAATAATCTACTTTTTTTTTCTGCAACAAGACAACAAATTAAATTTTAAATCTTTCTCTGGTCTATAGAAAAGAAAACAAATAAATCCAGTGCTGATTTTAATCTTGTAATATAAAGGAAATAAAAAAATAAGCAAGTCATTCTTTAGGAAAATAATAAAGTATCCGATATTGTTCGGTATGGTATGAAGGAGAACACTAATACAAAAAATATAAATTTAAACTTAATTCTTATAAATAATTTTCTTTTTTCAATAATTTTCAAAAATTTAACAAAAAAAAAATATTTGTACATTCAATACTCAAGGATTTCTTCTTTATTTTTCTAACAAAAAAAAAAAAAAAATAAATTTAAGCTTTATTCACAGATAATGTGCGGAGGTAATTTTTTAAAGAGCCTCTGTAATTATTATTATTATTAAAAAGTTGATAATACTTCCTGAAAAAGTGACTTCCTGGAAAATAAAAAATCACTTATATAAATAAAATGTATGTGTGTAATATATATATATAGGATACTTTTACCTTAGGATAATAATCCCTTAATAAGAAACCTCCTTCCATCTACATATTATGTAAGTACATATCTTAAGGGATGAATTGAAGAAAACAGAGAAAAAAAAATAAAACACGAAAGAGAGAAAAAAATAAGCAAATAAAGAAAAAAACAAATGAAAAAAAAAAACCATTTATCCTTTTTGAACAAAAGTTACAAAGAAATTCTTTATGATCCATCCACATTTATACTAGTGAAATGCACAAATACCTACGTTATAGTGTTTGTTATATTATAACATTAAATATACTTGTTTGAAAGTGTATAATACAGTCAGACTTTCTTTATTGTTATCTTCTCTAAGACGAATTCTGTACGAAGTCAAAATATCTTGGTTTGTAAGCCGTTGATTAAGTACGAAATTTTGCTTTAAAATACAAATTAATTAAATAATGATTACCGGTGCAAGTTCAGCCGAACTGTGAGAAGTCGTTGAGAAAATTTCATATATATAATTCTGCAGCCGCCGCCTTGTTTTTCTTTCTTTCTCTTTTTTTTTTGTTTTTGTTGCGATATGAAAGAGGTACAATTCTTTGTTAGATACGACGGGGTCGCCGCTACTGTAGTTGATCATCTTTGTTGACATGATTCTGCTTATTAAGCTTCACTTGAAATCCCGGACAATTATAAATAATTTTGATTCAAAATATTTTTTAGGTCAAATTGTTATATGGTTTATATTAGACATGAAGTAAAAATTTCTAATTTTATAGTTATATTTTTTATAGCTTAAGTGAAAATTATGACTGTTTGGAAATAACATTTTTATGCTTGTTTGAATAGATTTTTTTTCGTACTCAAGGCGAAACTTCCTTTTACTATACAACCAAGGCGAAACTTCCTTTTTTCCTCTTCAACAAATTTTAAATATTTACCTGACCATTGGTGAAATGGATAGAACACTGGTCCTTTAACCGAATTGTTTCGGGTTCAAACCGCGGTTCGGCTACTATAAATATTAATATTCAATATTAAAACTTAATATACAATATTTATAAAATACAAAATAGGTAGACAAGTACGAGTAATTTTAAGTAAATTAAGAGAAATAAAAAATAAATATTAATAAACCTTAAATATAAATCGTAAAAAGAAAAATTACGGTAAGCTAATCAACCTACTAACCCAGTTAAAACTCTATCACGCAATGAAACTCAGGCATGACTATATATCATGCTTAACCCTATGTTTCTCCAGGAGTGAAGAAGGAAAAAATTTGTTTTTTTTTAATTTGTATATTTTGAGCGGGCTTTTATTTAAAAAGCATCGACTGTATGCTTTCAATGCTTATTTGTACACATATTGCGTAAGTGTGTGTGTAATGTAACAATAATATTTTCTTGATTTTCTTAAAGTTGGTAATATTGTACATTATCATGTATATTCGGAGTTTATTTGTTTATCTTTAAGTTATGATGGTGGTATAGGTGATAAATAATATTGCTTACTGCTTTTGTTCAACATTCTTCAAATAATAATAATAATATGTTGAATATTTATTCAATATACACATGTGTATACAAAATATATGTATACATACAAATCAAAAGATAAAATTAAAATTTGAAGATAGATGGAAAATGATTGATGCTTTCAGCTCTCATATGTAATAATATGTACACATTATAGATTAGATTTATGTGCATTATATAGAAAAGGCATTCCCAGAGTATTGATGTAATCTAAATTATTTTAAGTTGAAAATATTTATATAATAAATGTAGGCGAAAATTATAGTATATGTGAAAACATACATAATATACATAGGTATTGTTAAAAAATAATTATATTAAATGAGATACAAAAATCGTTCGTTATCCTTAAAAAGTACACACCTTTGTTTTAGCATTTCTTTTTCATTCAGGTTTCACTTTGTTCAGTCTACTTCATTCAATTTTTTAAAGGATTCTCTTTTTCTAAAACTTTGAAAATGTTGTTGTTTCAATTGAAATTTTCAATTAATTTTTAAAAGATATTTTTGTGGAAAAACTTATAGAAATTTTATACAATATAAAAATAAAGTGAAAAAAATAAAACGAAAACAGAGAGAAAATTCACAGCGTATGTATAGACGGATTAGTAAATGAAATTTAAATCTTTTTATATGCTATGAGTTTTTAAGTTTAAAAGAGGTGCAAAAAATAAGGTTTTTTCATTTTTTTTTTTTTTGTTAAATAGGTTAGAGCAGAAATATTCTTTTAATGTTTGTTTTTGTGTTTAAAAATTTAATTTTCACTAAATTAATTAATTTTTCCTTAATTCTAAAAATTCTTGGATTTCTTCTTTACTATTATGACTGATAAAAAAATTTTTCTAATTATTAGAGTAAGTTTTAAATTTTATTTATTTTAATTTGCTTGTTTTTGCGTTAAATTTTATAATATGGTTCAGCGGTACAAAGTGTTAAAATAATTTAAATTTTGAAAAGGATGAAATTCACTTTAATCTAAGACTCATAAATCTTAATTTAGTTTCTTGTTAATGATTATTTTGTTGAGGCATATTTCAAAAATAATATTTTTTTTGAAAAATATGCTTATTAGTTTAATTCAGTACACACATCTGGTCTGTGTTGCCTTTAAGAAAAAAAATGGAAAAAAAATTTTTTTTTTTGAAGAAAAAAATTCCGTACCCTGTTCTTCACTTTAAATTTTATCGGAGAAAACCGCTGTGGATGTGTTTGGACATATAATCAAACACCAAAATATATGGGCACCACCATATAAAACATGTCTGATGCAATTAACATGTTTGTGTAGCTAAACATGGAAAGGGAGAATCGGTTATAGTAGTAACCATGACCAACTGTTAGGTGGCTAGCAAAGAACTTAACTCATTTAAAGTGTTCCTTGGTATAATATATGGCTGTCTCAAAAGACTCATTAGGTCAGCACATGTAGGCACGGAAGTAATTAAAATGATGCATTGATGAGGAAGGAAACTAGTTCATTGCTTACAGGATCAAAGCTCGTCTACGGAATAAGATCACATACGATACGAGGTGAACTAAGAAAGAGGATAGATGACTTGGCCGTCCACTGCAGACTAAGCGAAATCTCTTTGTGAAATTGTGTACCATAGTAAGCGATGACGCCTCGCATAAAGGTGAAGGGATGCTGGGTAAATATGCACTTCTCCAAGGTGATAAGTCTAGGCAGAAGTATTATAAGACGGAGGTACAATATAATCGTGTACACTGCGGGATGTTTTTTACCGGAAACCACAATATGAATTAATCGTTGTCTTAAACGATTTTTTCTCTTATACGGAAATTAGGATATTCTCCAATTTTGATAGTTTACGGATAATTTATAGATTATTTTGCTTGATATGTACAATTACCACTTTGTTTCAAATAATGAAATTTACCATATATCTGAAAAGAGAAAAATATGATAAATAAATTAAATTGTTAAACTGAAATCTGCTGTTTTACAAACTTTGAGTTTAATTGCATGTAGTTTGTTTCATACCTATTTGCAAAATTGAAAAATTTTGAGAAAATTTTGCGAAAATTACTAAAAATAATATAATATAATAAATTAAGTTGATTTATAATAAGTTCATAAAATTCTTGTATATATAATAAAAACTTAAACCTTTAGTTTTGTAAGGTGTTGTTGCATTTGTTTTTATGATATTGTAAACTAATAAACACTAATTTCCAAGTTTTCTCAAGCGAACAACATTTATAAAATTAGAAAAAATTGAAATAAAACACACAGTAAAAAATTTCTTTGAAAATCATAAGGTGTCTACTATTACTTGTGCGATATGAATAAAGTATATACTTAAGAAGATTAGTTCAGTGAATTGTGAAGTGTGTGTTTGAATTGCATTTGAAAAATTAAATGGAATTTTAATTTGACAAATTCAATTATTTTAGTAAAATGTAAAGGATTTTCACACTACATTGAAATTTAGGTATAAACAGTAAGAAATGAAAAACGCCGTGTTCTCTCACTTTGATTGTCGTAATTATTTGTCAGTTTACGAAAATCTTAGCTCCGTATGATCCGTATTGCTCGGTGTTTCAAACTGGAATACATGCAATAGAGATATGTCTGAGAGTAAACTTAGAAAGGGGATATAATAATCGCATCATCTATGTGCTCTCAGACAGCGGGGCGATTTTTTTATCGCTTCAATCGGGTCAGATCACATCAAAGGTAGTTCGGAGCTATGTGTTCGCGCTTGTGGAGTTAACATCAACGAACAGAGTGACGCCCATTTGGTGCCGGGAAACAACGGGCCTGAGGGCAACCAGATCCAACCGAAATTGGATTTGTGCTACTACTGGTTTTTCACTCCAGTGAAATATCACTTGCGCAAACTAGGAAAATCGGATTCCCTTTTGTGTAGATTCTATAAAGTCGACGAGGAGACGACCACACATTTTATTCTGTTTGACTGTCCTGTTCTGGCTATCAAGAGGTGCAAATGGTTTTGGGCGGGGATTTTTCAGTGTTGGGGAGCTCAAATTAAACTCCCTAAGAGATATTTTTGGGTACTTATTTTTAACCGGGGTATTTATTTAAACTTATTAAGCCATAGTTGGCTGTGAGGGTGGGAGAGAGGGAAGGGACTCTGCTGCCTTTATCCCTCTCAGCAATCTACAATCTACATTACCAATAAAGGTAGGAAACTTTTTTAAAGTGCATGTGAAGTGGGAATAAATGTATTAGGCATAAATAATGCATTTTTATTTATCCAAGAAAAGTTGTTAAAATTATTGATGATATTTTAATGCAAATATAATGATTATTTCAACAGTTTTAGAAATTTTCTGACTTGTGATCAAAATTAATTACTATAATTTTTTGCAAATATTTTTTTCTTATCTTTTATACAATAAAAGCAAAATTATTTTCCAATTGATAACAGAATTAAATTTATTTTCAAATTTAAATAGGTGGTGAAATATAATAAGTATCACATACGAGCCATATTAACAAATTATTTGTGCCAAGGCACAATATTTTTACAAAAATTTTTAAACCGAAAAACTTAAGATTTTCTTTTATAAAGCAGGGAAAAGAATATTTAAAAAAAAACTTAAAAAGGATTACCTAAAGCATATTATCTTCATTATAAAAAAAAAGTCTTTTGAATTATATGTTCTCCAAACTGACAAAAAAGTTATTTTATTAAAAAAAAACCCATAACCGATTAAAAAAAAACAGTCACGAAAAATCCTGCTTAAAATTATAAAGATTTTTTTCTTTTAATAAAATTCCATTGTCACACAATTACGACATGAAATTCTTTATAGTTTATTGCACTTACATACACTTACAAGTCATTATCCTGAGGCATAAATCAATTTGAGGAAAATATTTAATTAATAGCTAGTTCTATAATGAAAAAAACAAAAATTTTACATTTTTGAGCAAAATGAGAGCTCATTGAGTAGAGAAAAATTTTAATATAATTTTGAGGAAATTTGTAAAAGTATTTCATTTTTTAATTAATATGACTTGAACCTGGGGAAAAATTTTGTATATATTAGCCATAATTAATATAGGAATCCTGAAAAACTACAAAAAAATAATAAAAATATTACTCTGAGCTATTTTTATGAGCAGTTTTGTATTTCATACAATTTTCTGTGAGTATTTCATATAAGAAATAATATTCTTATTGTAAGTTAGTTTAACATTTAAATCATTGTAATGTAACCCGTCCTCTAAACTTATTGTATAATTAATGTTCTTCAGTCTACGCAATATTATTAAAGGAAATACACATATCCTTGAATGAAATATCATTAATAATATTGTAAAGTTTTTAATTTTTTTTCCTAATAAAAATTTTTATATTGAATGTATCCATTGGAAGAGATAAGGTCAAATATTCAATGAAATCATAAATTTATAGATTTATTAAAAATTCTTTTATTTACACATAATAAATATCATTCCATAATATAAATCGTTTAAAACAGAAGCAAATAAAGTGAGATTTTTTAATATTTACGAAACTTAAATAAATTTAAATATTCTAGTACTCATATTAATTATTTTTCTTCATATATGCTATCTACATCCGTATGTACAAGTTACAAAATAAACAGACTATTAGTGTCTTAAACATAAAATTTGTTATATAAAAGTAAAGAAGTATTTATACAATCAACTTGGCAACATTGAATATAATTTGATTACAGATATTTTTTTTCCTTATATTTTCAATTAAAACAGGAATATAAATTCGATTTCTTATTGTTTATCTAATAGAATTATCTGTCCCATCGATTTTCGATTTTAAAATTTTCGATTTTAAAATTAGACGACCGTATACAAATTAAAATATAAACGATTACAAAAGTTCCGCTTTTAGTTCCAAGGGTTAAGCAATGCCTCAGTGAGCAAGCCACTGTGTATCCAAATAACAAAACCAAATAACAAAAAGCGTGTATTAAAAATGTTATTTTAAGTGAAGGGACTTCTAATAATTTTACCTCCAGTATTCTAAAATATAGGAAAATTTGATGAAAATCTACTTTTCTACAAACTTTATTTTGTATTTTCTAACTCATATCGGAAAAATAGCTCGAAACTTTGAATGGAATATATTTTAAAGCTCAATTGGAAAATATCAGGAAAAAAATTTTGAAAATTTATAAAAATCACTAATCCCAATTGCAGCGGTATCACAACGGACCTACTTTACCTAAGTTTATCCTCTGGTAGCCGCGTCAAATTAACCTAACTTAACTTAATCCCAATTGCAGGATGTTGAGTTTCAAATTTTGTGTATCAAGTTTTTTTGTTAATCGATCACACTTTAATGATATATTTGTTGGGAAATTTAGTAATTTCCGTTCATAATTTGAAAATCTTTGAAAATTCTTTGAAATTTCTATTTAATCAAATTTATTCCATGATTCGTCTGGTCAAGACAAGGTCGACTTTAAACAATTTTCTTAACATAGGCAACACCAGTACATATGTGTTTGAATGTGTTAACTAATTTTTTTATTTGGTATCTATAGTTGTGATAAAATTTCTATACTCGATTCAATTTTTTCTCAATCTCGTAAATAAAACGGTTTTATTTTAATAAATATTCTCTCAGTTTTTTTTTATAATAGATGCATATGTACTTGAATTTCTAACAGTATTTTTATATCATTATTCATAAAGAATAAATAATGCGGTTTTACTGGGTTATAAAAATAAAACATGTTACAAAAAAAGGATTTATAATGGAAAGTAAAGGGAGAACTATTAATAATTAAGAAATGTAGGAAGTCAAAGAATTTATTCTTTTAGAAAAAGAGAGAAAGAAGGAGAATGGGAAAAATGAGTAAGATATGTAAAACAAAAGAAGCGAGAATAAATAAAAAAAAAACATATTCATTTTCATCAGAGACACAATTATTTACACATTTGAAAGGAAAAATTCGAATTCCAATAAAATTTAATTTAAACCCAAATGCAGCGTCGAATTTATTCAATATTGTATCCTTTCCGCCTAATATACAAAGGGGCTGTGCCAAACTTAAGACCGCGCTTAATTGTTAAAAGCCTTAAAGTTAAATTGGATTAGTTTTGAAACTTTGCACTTTTCCAAAAATATTTAGCAATTTATTTGTGCTTTATTTTTCAAATTTTCTGAATGTTAATTACTTTAACATATTTTTTTTTTCATTAAAAACAACCATAACCTCTTTCTAAGAGATTTACTTGAAGTTGTATCATAATTTGGGTCTTACTTCTTCGGGCACGCTACGAACTTAGCGAATGTAAGCGTTAGAACTTTGAACAGATTTTTGAGAGGCTTGGGCTGGTTCAGATAGGGAGTGGAGGGGGAGAGATCCGGCGGTACAACGACCGGTACGGGCCTAGTTGGCCTATGTGTACCCTTCAAGGAGCCGTGACAACCTAACCTAATGTAACCTGTATCATGATGTTGAAGCTTGAGTAGGACCGCTCATGGTTTAAACTAAGATTTTAACTGTTCGAAGAGATTTCTACATGCATTCTGAAGTCGAATCAGATTTTTCATTTATTAGAACGACATGCTAAACATGGAACATCGTGGAATATATATGTTTTTCCTATTTTTATACATGACTAAATGTTTACATGTAGGTACATAAAAGTTTAAAATACTTTGTGGCTTGAATCTATTAAAAAAAAAATTTAATTAAAATTCCTTACGATATGTAAACATATTGGTTTTAGTGCAATTGTTTTGTATCCTTTTTTTTCTTCTCGCAAATCAAATTTATTTAAAAATAATTCAAAAGGTGAAAAGGAAGGGTGTAAATTTTATGTAATTTTGTGTTTGTGTATTTTTTTTTTAATTTTTAATATTTTATCTATTTTAAGTTTATTTATGAAATGTTAATCCAGAATAGATTTAACGATATTTGTGTCATATGAGATATTTATACTCAACATATCTAATAACTTTCTGTTTTTTCTAAAATGCAGAAGGATATTAATTAATATTGTTTTTCCTATATGTGCGTAATTAAATTATTATATGAGTGAAAATTGAAATACCCTTATCCTCTGGTATTCCTGAATTTGACAATCCCTCCTTGAACGATAAATTGGGGAAAAAAAAGTCGAATCCAAGAGAAAACCGCCCAATTACTGAAGCCGTCTCAAATTTTTGCACTTTTGCTTAGAAGGTGCCTGATAATTCTTCTCACTAAGGAAAATTTTACCTTTCTCAAATCAAAAACGGATACTTACAGATTTATTATGATTTATCCCTCTTTTGCTGCGACATATTGATGCCCTCGACAGATTTCCGAAGTCCTGATTCTCAACATCCTAGAAGTGAATAATGCAAATTAGAATTTATAGGTTAGAATAATTTTCAAGTAGGAAATTTTTAATTTCGATGTTTTAAACGCTTAAACGTAATTTCAACCGCTGTGACAAATTAATTTCTATGGAAACTATTTCTTATATGCATAAATTTGAATAAGGAAAAATTAATTTTTTTTTCAATATTCGAATAAATTTTTGTCGTATGTGGAAATGTTAAAACTGAAACTAGGCACTTTATTGGGTTCGATTTTTAACAAATACTAACAGGAACTTTTAGATTTTTCATTTTCACATTTAACTTTACTTAATTTATACATTAACATTGTTTTAAATACAACGAGACTTCTCTTATATTAAGACAACAATATTTTATTTATCTAAGCAATAATATTATGCTTCTATTCGCGATATCTAATAAAACTTTTGAGAAATGGAAAAAGAAAAGGCGTACTCTTAGTTCCTGTTAAAGTTGAATAGTAATTTTCAACTTTTAATGACTTTTTCAATGGAAACACTTTTGCTGTTTAATATTGTGTGTCACTAGTTTCCTCTTTTATTTATAGTGCATTTATGAGTTTTTTACATAACTTAGAAATTTTTGATTAATAGTGGGATAATGTATTTAAGACTCTAGTTTAAAAAAACTGGAAACGTTATTTATACATTTATGCAGTGAAGTAAAATTTAAAGTTAAAGTTTAGTGAAAAGTTAATAAAAACTTTAATTTCTTAAAAATCAGAAAGAACTTTTTATAAAATATTGGAATATTGTAAACATTATTGATAATAGACTTCAAGAAATTGATTCAAGGAATGTTTCAATCGGTGAATATTTTGTTTTTAAATTAGGAGAACTATTTATTTCCAATAGAATAGTGTACGATTGTAGATTACAGAGTGGGTCGATAATGCAGTACGATCTAAAAGATCTGTTGTATTCCCCACTACGGGCGTCCAGTATCTTGACTATAAAATCCCCTCGAAACCTACATTTTTGAAGAATTCGAGCAACTTTTACGAGGAAATCGTTTGCAACAAAATACCCACCAGCGAGGTTCCACCTAAGCTATTCCTTCTGCTATTGATCAATGCACCACACTCATTAAGCAAATGCATCGGATTCTTTCCCCCTTCTGCACAGTATATGTGAGACCCGTCAGCCCCTAAGCCCAATTTGCTTGAATGTTTCTTAAGCCTAGAGTTTCCTAACAGAAAACTTGTGAGAATTTTCATTTCCGCGGCATTCTTATGGTTACCCCATATCTCCAGCCTTTTCTCTCTGGTGCAAGATATTTGAGAAGAATAAAATAGAAAATTGAATCAAAAATTCGTGCTAATAAAAAAAACTAGCATGAGTTCCTGTAATTTTTTATTGGCTAGAATTCTAGAAATATTTCCTGTTGGAGAATTGAAAAACAATAATCACAAACAAAAAATCAAAATATTTTTTATACTTCAAATTATCTATAATTTTTTTTTTCTTTTTTCAAATTTTAAATAAGATTTTTTAATAATTTTCATATTTGATGCCATTAACCCGATAACTAAAATAAACGAATTAAAGTTTCGTTTAGAGGAAAAATATTTTCTTTGGAAATTTTTTTCGTAATCACCAGTCCGCATTTTAATAGCGTGCTATCAAAAAATATTGTGGGAATACTCGTATTGGAAACTGACCTAGTTTAATAACAATTCAATTTTATTTTTTTTTTTTGCGAGAAATATCTTTAGATCAGTAGTCGTATATGATCTCTCAAATATAAAATTATTATAGATTATTAATTTTAAGTTGATTTTGTTGTTTGCTGTTTTTTTTTTTATTATCCTTGCTCTTCGTTTATTATGTAAAATGCATATTTATACAGTAAGAAAATTTTTATTCAAATATTTGCAAAAAATCATTTTCAATAAAATGCCAATAAAAATGTTATAGTTTTTGTTTTGTTTGGTTTTGTTGTTTTTCCAGGATAATATGAATAATAAAGTAAGAATAATCTGAAGAAAAAGTTTAAAGAACAAAAAATTGTTTTTATTTTTTCTTTTCGTTTTTGATTTCATACACACATGTAAAATTATATTTTGTGTAGATGAAAATATGAATTTAAAAATAAAAAGGGCCTTTTGTTAAATTTTTTTTTATTTTGTTTTATTATTTTTTATTGTTTTCTTATAATATTGTAATCATTAAAGCGTAAAATAAAGCTATCAGAAAAAGCAATGAAAAACCATCATGGGAAAAAAATCTGGTATTTCAATTTCAATCTATATATATATATATATATATATATATATATACAAAAATTAGTTTCTACAATTATTATTGTTTCTGTTTTTTTTTTTGTTCTTTTCAGCCATTTCTTTTAATACAAAAAAAAATCAGGCAAAAGTGCTAAAGGGGGCCAATAGGTTTAAGAATATTCATATATACCTAGACATATGTGTGTTTTTTTTTTTTTGTTATACAATATACATATACATTTCTAGAACAAAAATGAGAAAAAAAAAATAAGAAAAAAACAAGGATATGTTTTTTAAAACATCTTGTTTTTTTTCCTCGTTTTTATTTTAATTTATTTTCATTCGTTTTTTTTTTTCGTGTTCTATTTTTCTTATGTTATTTTTGCCTTATTTATTTCTTTACGTTTTATAAATTTTTAGAGTTTTTACATTAAAATATCCAGAATAAATTCTTTGTAATATATGTATTATATATATATATATATATATATATATATTGTATTGTCCTGTCCAAAAAATTGGATGCCAGGATTCTGTTTCAGTTAGTTGCGTCTTCAAAAAAAAAAAAATTCTTTTTTTTTTTTCTATTTTAATTTTTATTTCCATATTATTTTTTATACATATGTATGTACATATATATATGATATGGAGGTGCTTCAAGGAAGATAAACAAATTCAAATAAATAAAAGTACAAGATGACAGTTTTTCGAAAAAAAAAAATTTCGTAAAAGAAAAAAAGGCGGGGAAAGAGAAAAAGAAAAAAAATTTTTTTGAGAAAGAACAGCTAAGAAAAAAGAAAGTCAGTAAGTAATATAAAAAAAAACATACGAACAAGTAATAAGACTAATACGAATAATATCTAGTTGATCCAAGAAATTATTGAGTTATGCCTTACCTCCAACGGAATTCCGGGTCTTAATTGTTTGTAAAAAAAAATAAATTAAGCAATTTTTTAAACTAAAAATTTTTTCAGAATTGATAAACAAATTTAATAAATTATCAAACGCCGATCACTACAACCAAGTGATTAGTAAGGTAAGCCCTATATTGAGATTTATTAAATGCTTGCCAAAGAAGTTTGATAACCCTCCAGTTCGAGTTTGAATCTCTCTATTTGTCTCTTGTTCATCCGAATCTAAAATATGCTTAACAAATTTGATCGCCATTTTGAAATATCCATATTATTTCGACTGAGTCGATTCAAAAAAAATTTTTAAGAATTGCTTTTCGCCACCTTTCTTGGGAGAAATCTATTTTTTTTTTCTCCCTTATGAGGACAGACTCAAATTGATTGACTTGCCCGTTTTAAGGAAAATACTTGATGTGGCGGACGTGGTATTCACTATATCTAATAAAAACGTCGTCAATTCCACTATTAGGTTTCGTTTTTCTGATCTTTTTGTAGTTCCATTTCATAGGACCAATTGAGAAAGTTCGTGTTTACTTATAGTTAATTTATTAATTTTTAGTTCATACCAATTTAATTAATTGTTAACACTTCATTTCACACTAACAAACGACATGATAAGAAAACTTTTGTTTTCTTATAGTTAATCTATTCTTTTCTAATTGATACTAATTTAAATAATAGAATACGTTGTTAGATTTACAAAATTACCGAGATTAAGATGAGTAGGATATGTGACCCGAATGGACGATGAAAGAATACAATTTAAAATTTTTGATAGTGGTTCTTATATCAATTGTGCGAGAGCCAGATCAAGAACAAGGTGGGTCGACAATGAAGAAAATGATGCCAGAAAGCTGGGAGTCCAAAATTTTTATACATCAACACAAGAAAGGATAACTTGGAGGCAAATCGCTTAGAAGGCTTACAGCCTATCCCGGGCTGTAGTGCCAAATGATGATGATAATGACCAATTTAATTAAACCACGTATTGTAATTTTAATACACGTAGTGTATATTTAGAATATTTGTAATCTTAACTAGGCATACAGCTAGTTTATTTTTAATGCTCTTTTCATAATTTTACAATTTGGTAAAATTCTTGAATTATTTTACTATTACCATTTGAAATTTCTGGATAGAGAGTGAATTCACATCAAAGAGTTAATCAATTTTTAATTGGTTCGTTATTTTCCTTAATTCTATTTACATTTCAATGTCCGTAATTGTTATAATATTTTCCAAATTATTCACTTAAGCTTTATATTTTAGAAATTTATATTATAAACATAATTGAATTATTGAACTACTTCATTTCTCGAATATATAGACATATAAGAGTAAGGATATGAGGTAAAAGTATTTTCAAAAATAAAAAAAAAAATTGAGATATGAAGTAGACATCGTCAAATAAACAACGATAAACGGAACAAAAGCTATGCATTTAATTAGATATGTTCAAATATTTTATTTTTTTTCTATGTGTATGTAAATTTTGGAGAAAAAAAAAGGTCATAGCAATTATGCAAATTTTTTGGTGCTTTTTAGCATAATTTTTTTTTTCTATTTTTTTTTTCTATTTTGAATAGGACAGGGATTTTGTCATTCTAAAATAAATTTATTTTCATATACAGGCTAACACACACACACATATACAGACAAAATATACGCGTCTTTATATAAACATAATTTGTTTTTTTTTTTTTTTCATTTTTTTGGTTGTTGTTTTGTTCTTTCTTGATGGTCTCGGATCTTATTATAATTTTAATAGGATAATTTTGTTAAGAATCATGAAAGATGAACACAAAAAAAAATATAATATGAAAAGAAAAAGAAATCAAAATGAACAAAACCATCAACCTGAAATTTAATCTTCTCTCGATGTCCTCTATATGTATATATACGACGAAGGTGGATATAGGTAAGAAAATTTCTCATAAAAAAAAAGAAAATATCAGAAAAAAACGAGTATTGTCCTTTTTTTTCTATTATGCATATACACTTACGCATATAACATTTACATACATACTTTACCTATCATATATAAAAATTCTTTTGTAAGATTTTTATGGCTGTATATGTACATGGGAAAAAAAGTGAGGCAATAAAATGTTAAAAAGGTAAATGTATGTGCCTTTTTTGCTATATACAATGTAAAAGAAAAACTTTATAGAAAATGGGCAATTTAATGAAAACTAAACCAAATTTTGAAAGTATTTTTAATTTGATAAAGGAATATGTGCATTTGAACAAATACGGTTGACAGTCAACAACAACACTGTTCGAGCTAAAATGGATGGAATATTTTTTTCTAATGGGTGAGACGATGGGATGAATTTACACTTTATCTACCATTCTCTTACTTATGTAATTGATATAAGTAGTCCTTTTTACCACACCCAGTTTTCAAATTTTTTATGGATACGCAGGGTTATTTTCAGAATAATAAACAAAAAAAAATTTTTTTTTAGTGGGGCCACTTTTTATCACCATATAGCAGTTAAGGGTTAATGCCGAATTAAGTGTAGAATTTAAATTAATTTTTTGTGTTTTATTCCCTGAACCTTTATGAAGGGTATATTCTTTTTGGTCTGCAGTTTGTAACCACTTGAAGGAGTCTTCTGCGATATGAACATGTATATATATTCTTGCTCAGTGTAAAATTCTGCGTTGATTTAGACATGTCCTTCCGTCCGTCCGTCCGATCGCACGATAACTCAAAAACGAATAATGTGATCGACACAAGCTTTCGGAAGCTGGAAGGACAGCTACTGTTTTAATCAAATCAAATTGAACAACATGTTCGGGTACCTGCCATACAACTCAAAGAATTTTTTTTTTTTTTAATATTTCAAAAGTGTCCAATAACACAAAGATTTGTCCAATTATACATTTTACATAAAAATTCTATAAAAATTTTAATAATGGCTACACTGTATGTTAGGAAAAAATAATAAAGCAAGATTCATGAAACTCGGCAGTCATGTATCCAATTGTAGGTCACATATATACTTCAAGTTTTGATAGAATAGCTTCACAGATTTAGGTAGCTGCCATATACGGTCTGTTTATATCGACTGAAACATTTTTATTTATTTCGTTATCGACTTGAACATGAAAATTATTACAGTTAATAATATATACCAATAAATACTAAAGTGTTGCGATTTTTATATAAATAAATCTAGTTCAAATTTACTTCACATAGAAATCAATACCTTTATCTCAATTTACATATTATGGTGTATGGTGTATAGAATTGGCGTTCAATTTCATTAAAAGATATGAATATTTTGTAAATATATTTAAGGAGCAATAGAAGGAGGAACGGTTTGAATATTGAATTGGATAATGCAATTTTTCTCCAATTTTATTAGAAATGTACTAGAAATGAAACTTAACCAAGGAATGAATAATACAAATCTGGATTTTTTCAATGTAAATTACCCATTAGGTAACTAAAATCTATAATAAATATAAATATATAAAAAAAACTTATTTAGGATTTATACTATAAGTATGGCTTTATTATATATATATATATATATATGCATATATGTGTTTAAATTTGATGAAATTATAGTAGGCATAAACTTAATTTATTAGGGATATTTATAAATTTTGTTTAGGATCGTTTACTCCACTACATAGGTATATTTGTACATTATTTTTTTGCTTGTTGTTTTTCTGCTATATTTTTTTTAAGGATAATTTTGTAAATTCACTAAAATTTCCTAATTTGTTAAAATGACTACTTTTGAAAAAAAACATTTGTTTTTGTCTTTTCTGTTTTTGTAGTTTTATACTTATTTTGTGTTATTTTTTTTTTTTTTGGCTTAATTGTAACGTAAAAAGTTATTATGTTGTCCTTGTTCTTTTTTAATATTGTTTTTATAAACTTAAAATTAATAAGCTCAAGGTGCAACTAAGTAGATAATTGATTTGAGAACAGGCTGAACATAAATTATAAAAATAAAAGTGAAGAAATTAAATATATGTAAAGTAACAAAAAAAAAAAAAAAAAACAGAAAAAAAAAATAAAAGGAAAAATTTAATGTCCTTTATGGGATTTTTTGGATTTTTTTTTTGTTTTTTTTATAAATTATAATAAATTTCAAATATTTTTTTTTTTTAATTGTTTGCTTTAAGAATTCTGTATAAAATAACGTTAGGTATATCTAGAGGACTAATAATAAATTAAATGAGTTTTAAAATATGCCTTTTATTATAATGATTAATTTTTAATTTAATTTTAATTTTTAATAATAAAATATGGGTAATAAAGAAGAATATTACATTATTTTTATAAATATTGTTTGTTTGTCTAAAATTTAATGAATAAATGATGCTAATATTCGAATCAATGAAAGTGACCATACACAGGTTAATTGTATGGTAATTTACAAAAAAAGTTTTTTTTTGAAGAAATGACAATTTTACTGCTGTGAATTTTCATTTCAAGGAAAATTTAATAAGAGTAGCTAAAAGATGCAAAAAAAATAAATATCCAAAAATAAACAACAATTATTCATGAGAGAAAGAAAGAGAAAAAAAAATTTGTAATCAGCAATATTGATAGATGGCGTTGTATTAATTGAATGCAATTAATTTAAAATTTTTATGGAAAAATTTATTTTCATATTATTATTCGATTAATTAATTTATAAGCAATGAAATAATACAAGTTTAAGAGAAAATTAGAAATTTACAGTGTGAAATTAGAAATTTTTATATATATTTAAATGTTGTTTTGAAAAATTCTAGTATTAATCCAAAATAATTGTAGCATTAACCCCCTTATGGATATAGTTTTAAAGCACATGAATTACGTGCTTAAATGGATAAAATTATAACTAAAAATATAATTATTTCAAGTATTTCGTTTTAAATTTACAACCAAGAACTTAGAATTTTACAATCGCAAAATCAATAATATGCGCTTAATTTTTCAAATGACATAATGTAGGCCAAAACTTTTATGAAACATAAAATTTTATTTCATTATTCAATTGAAAAAATCCAAAGAGATTTCAATAATGTGAATAAAATAAAATAATAAAGAAATTATAAAGAAATAATAAAATTTCAAAAATTATACATAATTTTACGAAAAAATAATTGTGAATATTCTGAAACAAATTTGCCATTATAGAAATTGCCAAATGACTTAACAGAATATTATTATATTGTAATGTTCAAATTCACCCGTATTAAACGAAAATTGAATTCAATTCGAACAATCTTAATGATTTTTAAATTAATCCTTTCGACCCGGATTTCGAATAATATAATTAGCACATGTTTCACATGTAGGACCTATTACGAGTACCTTTATCTAAAATAAAATGTCTTTAATGAAAAAAATATAGCATTAAAATTTAATGTGGCGAATCATGTAAAAACGAAATTGCACAACAGAGAAACAAATACAATTCAATAATACAAATTTTTAATTTTTAGGAATGTTTGGAATTTATTGGGACATATATTGTACTAGCCGTCTCGAATGGGTTAAAGAAGAAAAAGAGCGCTATTTAAAAACAAATTGACTAAATTTTCTAAAACTATGAATTCAAAAAACCAGTTAAAGCGAATATTAAAATATTTTGAAATTAAATAAGAGATGTCAAGAATTATTTAACAAAAAATATTAATCAAAATTTGACAAATTTGGGTTTTACGGCTCTATACCTATAGTGTTCTTCAAAATTTACCAAAAATTCAATATAAAAAAATTTAAAATTTATATTATTCGAATTCTGACTTAATGTTGCCTAAAAATTCCTTTACAATAATTAAAATTAAATTAGTTAACTTTAGTTTTTGTTTTTTTTCTTTTCATAAAAAATACTCGATTGTATAATAAAATTTTTAGAGTTGAACAAAAATTTTATTAAATAAAAAATTCCAAAAAATTTTTATGTCTCTTTTAAATTATTTTTATTTTTTTTGTATTTTTATTACTATTTATATTACAATATCAGTTCTTTTTTTTTTTTTTTTGCAAATTTAAATTAAATTTGAAACAATTAAAACTTCAATAAAAATCTAATTTTAACATAAAAATTTTTCTGTATAAACGATTTTAATCACAAAAAAAAAAAAAATAAAAGTATAATAGATTTTAGTAGTAGAGTAGAGTAGCAAAAGCAGTAACTTTTCAATGGTTAATGACCCAAAATACGATTTTTTATATTATATATAAAATTAAATAAAAAAAAAATATATAAAAAGCGAAATCAAATAAAATAAAAAAAAAATACAAAATGCCAAAACGAAAAAAAAACAAAAAAAAAAATTACAAAACATTTTTAAATCGATCAACACTACAACACCATAAACTCACTAGGCAAAAATGAAAAAACAAAACAATAACAAAAATTTAGAAAAAAAAAAGTCTTTAAAATAATGATGAAATCCTCTTGAAACCTATTATTATTTCAATAGTGTCACCTCTGTTCTCTATCTCGAATTATATTTGTACACTTCACATATACAAGCACACAAGAACTCTGAAAACAAACAAAAAAAAAAAAAATTGTTATATATATTTTTTTTTTTTTTATCTTTTGCCTAACTATGTCCCAAGGGTGCTTCAAAAATGCAAATTAAATTTTTCAACTTTTGTCAACTTTTTCTTTTCTATATTTTTTTCATTTATTGTTATTATTTTCTTTCGCATTTCTTCTATATATTGAATTTTTGTGTGTATATGCATTTATTCAACTTCAATATAATATTCACATTCCTGATTATATACATATGTATATGCATATACATATATCAAAAACAAAAAGAGTATAAAAAAAACAACCACGACACAAAAAGAAAAAATATTTTAGCAAAACAAAAACAAACACAAAAAAAAAGTTCAAATCCTAAAAATTTTCACCAAAAAACATAATACTACACAAGTTGTTTTGGTAAAGTCCACAAGGACATTCTGGTTGGGCTTAAAAATAATAATACAAAATATATAAAACAAAAAAATGGAGTCAGAATAATAGGGAAAGAAACGAGGGCGACATAGAGAGCAAAAATAACAACAACAACAACAGCAGAATAAAAAAGAGAAAAAAATTGTATTAAAAATAAAAGTGGAAAAATTTTATTTAGTGGATTTTTTTTTGTTTTTTTTTATTTTATTTTAGACGTGTTGGTGTACGATTGTATTTCTCAACCCTTTTTACTTTAATTCTTTTTCCTGTTTTTTTTTTTTTATTTTCTCGTATGTTTCAAAAAGATCTCGTCCCTTAAATGTTCTGCTTTGGGAGAGATAAAAAAAAAAGTTTTAGTCGTTTAAAAAAAAAATATATGCCTACATATAGGATTTAAATCGACGTACATATGTCCACGCATAGGTATGCGTAAGTGCGTGTATATATATATATATATATGTATATTTTTTTTTTTAAATATTTTTTCAAAAATATTTAACTATGTGCGTGCTCACTATGAATTCAGCATTTATATTATTTTAATGCTTATATAGCAATTTCAATTCCATACTCTTTTTTCTATTTTAAATTGCATACATTTAGGATGAAAACAAAAAAAATTTAAGGTCAGTCTTAATCTTTTATGTTTATTTACTAAGAACGTAATTTTTGTAATATGACGAAATTTTGAGTACTTGATAAAGAAATTTTGAATATTATTTGTTTTCTATATTTCTGCTGTTCAAATTAAAACTAAAAGAAGAAGTCAAAAAGGAAGAACTAACCCCCGTTTTAATAGTGAATCTACGTTTGAATGCTACAAATAACACTCACATTGGTGTGTGATATAAAAAACATTAATACTTTTTAGAAAATTTCATACATACCATTTTTAAACAATTATTGTTGAATATTAAAATTTCAGATTCGGAAATACTCGTAATTCGGGTAATAATAATCGGGTGAAGGCAATACACGTATATTAAATTTTTAATACTTTGTGTTTTATTAATTATTGGGTAATATATTCACTGGAATTAAGTAATAAATTTTAATGAAAGCAGAAATTTTTTTTTAATTATTCAATTTTAAATTTCGGATTTTACATTTTTATATAGGGTATAATATTCTTCAATTGTAGCATAATTAAAGTTAATTAAATTAATAAACTGTTATACAGTAGTGTATGATTTTATATACATATATGTTAAATATTAAGAGTCAAATTTGTTAAAACCAAAATTATTTTATATAATTATTTTAGATGCAAGATTATATGTTAATTGTGTTAAATATATGTTGAATGTGTTAAATATGACAGCAATAATCACAATTTTCTGGAATAATAGCCGGTTGCAATTCTTCTAGATAACAGTTTTCTAATATCTAAAATAAATTCTATTATGTTATATTTGATAGAGTTTGATTTTTCATACATAATGTGTGACTAAATAAAAACAAATATCAAGATATTAGGTAACAGCTATATTAAAACGAGATACCTGTAATATACATATATTTTCTGTTAACCAAATTTTATGTGGAAAGTACTTTTCAAATTATGATATATATATATATATATATATATATATATATATATATATATATATATATGATATATATATAGTGTTAGGAAGAAACATTTTTTCAAATGAAAATCAAATTAAGTTCTTGTTAAAATTCAAAAGTTCTAAATAACTTTCAATTTAATTCGCTTTCTTTTACATAACAATTACAGGTGATCTTATATTGCAAAATTTTTTTTCATTAAAATTAATAATTACATTTGAAAATAATTGAATTTTTATAATAAATCCAGAAATAAATTACGAATAATTTGAAATTTACAGCGAATCTTTAAAAGTTTTTATATGTTCAACTTTCACTAATTGAAATATGCGTGCATTAATTTTGCTTTACGGTTTACTATATTAAAAAGTTTATCGTTTTTGTAAACATTTTGGCAGCTGGAATATTTGATTGAAATTTTTCCGAAATTTTCGGTATTCAAATTAAAAACAAATTTTCTTTTAATTTATTATGATTTTATTTTCTAAAAAAAAAATTTTAGGTACCATAGGTGTGTGATGTGCAGTGAAAATGTTAAATGTGTATTTAAAGCAAATATTTGTTGAGGAATTGTTGTTGTTTCAGGTGAATAGAGAAAAAAAAATCAAACAATGACGATTGATTGCCGCTAACAAACTAATCGATGAAAATATGTAAAAAAAAAAAAAGTATACAGAAAAAGTTTATGAATATTTTATATTTTGTATGCATGTATGAGGAAAGTGTATAAAGGACATAAAATGTTTCACATGAAAAATTGAGAAAAAAAAATTAAAAATCGAAATTGTATTTAATTGAAATTTTATTGTTAAACGGTTTGAATTAAATTTTAATTTAAGAATTTGATTCGTTGAAATTATCCTTGAAAATCTTCAGTGAGCGAATGGAAAAAAAAGTAAGAAATTACTTTACATTGAAATTCTCAAATATAAATAAGAAGTTACACCATTTACGAGTTGCTTGATAAGCATCATTTAATATATACGAAGTTCATTACAATAGAAGAAAAATCTTTTGCACCCCTACCCTGTCTAAATTTATCGCCTCTTGAAATTTGTAAAATATTCGAAAAATACCATGTATTTCTGAAACTGTAAATTTTTCCAAATTTCAATAAATGTAGCAAGCCAACAGTAAATGACATGCCATTAAAAATATGATTATTTTTCTTAGCCATTTTCTTAGCTGACGCAATTAACTCTTAAATTCGAGCAATATTTTAACATCTCTTTAAATTTTTTTGTTTTGTTTCAAAGATTGCACATATGTAGTTCATCCTAAATGTATGCAATATTTTGTTTACAATATTTTGGTATATGAATGAAAGTAATTTTAATAATGCAGTAGATTATTTAAAAGCAGGATTTCCACTTGTTGAAGGGAAAAATGCTGTTTTACAAACCATTGGTTTGAACCAAATTTACTTTTAATTATTTATGACGTTAGTTTGTTGGTTTATTTAGTATGCACGGTATTATAATTAAGTTTTTTTTAATTTAAAATGCATTGAATATTAATTGCTAATTAGAGTGTTATCAGAGTTGTAAGAAATTTATCTAAATTTCTATTATAGTTTTGGTCTATTGTCATTTAAGAACAAGACTTTATAGGATACAGTAAAATTATATTTTATTGTTAGAATTTTGTTTGATTTGCAAAATTTTATTTTCAATTTTATTTTATTCAACAGTTGCTATTCGTATTGATTTCTGTGAAATTTTCATAAAAATTTAATATAGAAAACCGCTTTTAATTAAATGTATAATTTTTTTTTTTTAAATATTAAAACATGAAATGAACAACAGAGATGAAAATTATAAAAAAATATTTTCATAACAACACAACACCCTAAATTTATAAGAAATGAAGTGAAATGAAATTTTGTGAAAATTTTCTATTAAATTTTTTTCTGTGTCTCTTATAATTTTTTTTTTGCATCCAGATGGCATATGTCAATTTTCTCAGCAATAATAACCATTCGACTGAATGCAATGGTGTTATAATTTTCTATACGTTTGTATAATACATATATGAGAAATATTCTTTAGTTTTCTAAATTGTCCTTTTTTTATTATATATTTATTCCCTGACTTATTCTATTGAATTCTATTATAGAAGTGTATTATAAATGTACATATACTTACGTATCGGATGTACATACAAAATGGCATAATATACGAATGTCTTTTAAAGCATTTTGTTTCAATTTCTTCTTTAATACTATATAGAAATAATATACAGAATTAGATTTTTGTTTTTCTATTTTTGTTATGTGAATGGCCTCTTATAGATTCTTTTTAATGGTGTTAGACCCTTGTCAAAAATTATTCCGATACTAACTAATAATAACAATATAATGAAAGAAGAAAAATAAAATAAAGAAAAGAGCAATAAGAAAATTTTATATGATCAACAAAATAAGAAATCAATAGAAAAATTATGTCATAATAGCAGTGTTACCATAAATAAAAAAAAAAAAAATTGAAACTAATTTAATATAAAGAAAAACCGCATGTTGCTTTTATAATATTTTTGTTCAATATAGAATTATTTTCATCAAAAATTTGGAAGGCAAACTAGCTCTAATATAAAACGCAAATGGTAAATTTTGATAAAATTATAAAATAAAGAATATTTTCAAATGTGAGAATGACAATAGTTTGAAGTGTGGTGTTGCCTTTTTCATATAAATTTCAATTTCAAATATTAAAATTGAATAAGGAATTTAGCAATTTTTTAATAAATTTTTGTTTGAATTATAGAAAATTTTATTTGAAATAAAATTGCAGAACATACGGATGATATGGACAGACGAACTCTTCAAGGCAGAAAAATTAAAAAAATTTTTCACTGTCGGATCATCTGTTGAATCTGCAGTGGCATATTATTTATGGACATGTAATGAGTAAAGGTATATAAGGCTTAATAATTTTCTGAAATCAGCTCTTAATCTAATTGAAATCACATTTTATAAAATTAAAGTTTTTTGTAGCACAGCTACTTTTGTAGTACTATTAATGAAATTAAATCCTTCCTATATTTATTTAATATTTCATTTTATTTTTTTGATAGCCTAATTTCGGATAATAAAAAATATTATTAATAGATTTTTTCGGCAGTAATGCTTAATTTTTTTTTTTTTAGAATATTTCCTTCATCTAGATTTTTACTCATAAAATTTAATATTAAATTTGAATATTATAAAAATTAATGTTATATTGACCGGGCATTATCCGGGCAATATAGCAAAAATATTCTTATATAATGTCGAGGAAAATTTTCAAAATAAATGTTAAAATTTTGTTATACGAAATATTTACCTTAGAAATACGATGTTATGTTACATATAGAATTTATAAATAAATATTGTAATAAAAAATTTTGAAAGTATTGATCAATTTTTGTAATATGTCTGTGCTACTGTTTAGGTCTCTGTAAATATAATTTTATAATTAACTATACCTTTAAGTTGAATTTACATTTTAGCTCAAATTTAAAGAACTATTTTACGGATTTTTTTAATTTTGTGCACATTGTAACTCGTATCTGATTTCCTGGGTATCCTTATTTCTGAAGAACACTTTATATATTTGGTAAAGATAAGCAATATCCAGTAAATATCATTTCCTAATTAGTCCATCCCAAGCAAATTTTTGAATCATTTTGTTTTCATATATTTTTGAAAACAAAATGATTCAAAAATTTTTGAACATTTTGTTTTCATATATTATGTGATCTCTAAATTTTAGACAAAATTTGAACATTATTTTGATCACGGGAATAGGTTCTGATTGATATTCAAAAAAGGAATACTTATTTTAAGGATTTTTTCACGTTTTTTATGTTTAGATTAAATAATTTCCTTATTTTCCACATTTTACTGCTTACCCATTGCGAATGGACAATAAAATTTAAAATACGTGTCAGAAAGTAGAATGAGCAGAAAATAGTAATAAAAAAAATATAGTGTCAAAAAAGGATACGAGATAAACCAAATTAGAAAAAAAATAGTTTTTTTCTCTGCGATATTTTTTTTTTTATTTCTCTTCTCATATTCATTTCAGTTCTAATTTTAATAGTATATGTTAGATTTTCATTATGATCACATGGGTCTTAAGAATCAGAATTCAAACCAAATATATAATATGGATATATAGATTTCCTTTTCCATATTCTGTTTATAGCCATTTAATGATAAAAGTTTTATAAATTTAACTTTAAATGTGTTTATAGAAATGTTTTTTTTTTTTAAATTGTTACAATATTTTTGTATTAAAATAAATTCCTAATTCCCAATTCTCTTAATTTCCTCATTAATCATTTATGAAAATGACTTGAATTATGCTTCCTGTCCATTTTGTTTTTCTCTTTTTTTATATCTAATTTTGAGAATTGAGGATAATATCTAATTTCTGAGAATTCATTTTTAAATTGTTCAAACTAAAAAAAAAAAGACTAAGTTAGAAAATTCAAAAAATCTAAAAATTTAATTAATAAAATTGAAGTGGCATTTTAATTTAAATATGCATAGTTTGAATGTTTTTTTTATCAGTTATATTTCAAAGGAGTTTAACATTTAAAATAATTTTTAATTCTCTTCATTTTTATAAATTCAAATTTATTTATTCAAAATAAAATTGCTTAAATGCTGCAACTATTTTCAATAAAATAAGTAGATTATTAAATTTAAAAGTGCATGCAAACATACTGAAAAATGAAAAGAGATAAAATTGGAAATATTTAAGGATCTATGAGCAACTTTAGAATTTTAATGCCATAAAAAGCCCCAAAATATATGCTTTATTTAATAATCTTTGGGGAGAAAAAAGTGAGAAAACGTTTTCAACAATTTCTTTTAGGATTAAAATATTTAATTTTCGGTTAGAAAATTTTATATAAAATTATAATATTGCAATAACATTTTTACAATAAATTTTTATATGGAAATTTTGACAATGATGCTATACGACTGTCAGTGTTTGAGAAATTCTGCTGAAAAATGTAAATGAAGTAAAATAATTAAAAAAAATATATTAAAATTTCTTCTTATTGCTACGTGGACGTTCTTAGAGTCTTAATAAGAGATGGTAGTAAGTTAAAATTTAATGATTTCCCTGTGAGGTCAAAAGGTATTAATAAAGCGTATAAAATAGAATTAGAATTGAATATTGTAATATAAAATATTTTTTGTCTATAAAGATTGTATAATAAAGTAGTAAAAAATAATTTAATAATTTTTCAATAGTACGAATTTTCGAATCCAATATAAAAACATTCCATTATCAATATCAAATCAAAGATTTACCAAATTTTGGTACGTATAATTTTCTTCAAAACATATAAAATAAATCGTAATTTTTTATTACTGTCAGACGAATTTAATAATTTTCTATAAATTTTCTATTTTTAATGATATTTTTATAAAAGCTTAGAACAATTTCTCTTATTTCATTATTTTGTTGATTATTGTCTATTAATTTTCTTTACGTCTATTATAGGGTTATAAAATTTCAACAACAAAAATTCAATAACCTTAAGTTTTATTAAATGCTTTTACTTGTTTATCATTTACAATAAAATATCCTTGAGACTTTTGATAAAGCATTAAATATATGATCATTTGACAAATAAAATGTTGAAATTTCTATTTCATAATATATTATTTTAAAAAAATCGTAACGTTCTGAGAAAATCAAGTAAATAAATACAAAATTTCAACTTTCAAATACCAACTGCCATCCGTCACCTGTCATTGTCCTTTGTCACCTGTCAACTGCCACCTGTCATCTGTCAACTGTCACCTGTCATCTGTCAGCTGTCAACTGTGAATTGTCAACTGTCACATGTCAACTGTTAACAATCATCTGTCATCTATCAACTGTCACCTATCACCTGTTAAATATCAAATATAAATTAAGGAAAAAATGCGCTTATTAGTTTTTCATTTTTTGAATTATTCACTAGTATGTAAATGCTTTTTAGCACTTTTGGAAAAAAATAAAAAAAAAAAGTTTTTATTAGTTTCAATCTATCCGTCCGTCCGCCCATGCACATGTTACAAAACTTTTACAACATTGAAGATAGAAACCTGAAATTTCGTATGTACATAGAGCTTTACTAGAAACTCATTTCCGTAGAAAAAAATTTTTATCTCCCCCCCCCCCCCCCTCTACAAGTTATACCCCTCCAAAAAAATATAAAAATGTCATTTTTTAACTATTTATTGCAGTGAAACCATAAGCATTTTTCAAATTTTGCTAACGCAGTGGCATGTTTCTTCTATCGCGGCATACTATAGCTAAACTTTAAATTTACCGTTATCTAAAATCCGTTTTTTCCGAATTTCTGATGACGTTTTTCTTCTAGACCCCAGGTTGTAGGAGACGGAAATTAGCAGCTTTTAGACACTAATAAATACTTTATTTTGTTAGAAAAGGTTTTTCTATCTCCACTCTTCTCAAATTAGCACCTCTTGAAATTTGTAATATTTGAATTTTTGGCGCCTTACATTTCCGAAACCGCAAGCTTTTCGAATTTCAATAAACGCAAGAAGCTAACGGTAAATATAATGTCATTAAAAAATATAATTATTTTTCTTAACTCACGCAATTAACCATTAAAATCGAGCATTATGCACACCCTTCTTTATATTAATTTTTGCTCTATTTCAAAGACTGCATAAATCGCTCATCCTAAATATATGCAATCCTAGAAATAGTTTTATATATGAATGAAAATAATTTTAATAGTGTGATAGGTATACATAGATTGTACTTAAAAGCAGTATTTTCACTTATTGAAGGGAAAAGTGCTACAATACAAACTATTAGTTTTACCCAAATTTATTTATTTTTAAAGAGGAATTAATGTATAAAGTATAAGCATAAAAAATTGTATTCCATCACTATTTACAGGATATTAGGATTCATATTATATGTATATGTAGATATACGACGAATTGATAGTGAGAAATTTTAAAATTTAATTGAGTTTTAGCGTTGTTTGCACTAAAATGAATAGTAAATTAAATATTGTAATAACATTCTTAATTTTTTCCGAATTTTTTTTATTAGGGTCTAAGTATTGTTATTTTAAGGAATCAGATATTACTGAAATAGGAAACTGCGCTAATGAAATCGATAATTTTGGAAAACTGGAACAGCACAAAAAAAAATTTAGAAGATTATTAGATTAGTCACTTATTTTATAAAAGTTTAATTTATAATTTCCTAAAAAACTTAAGAAATAAAGATTTATTTAGGTTTTGTTTATCACAAAATGAGCTCGAAAAGAGTGTATGACATTATTTACAATTTAATATTATAATTGATAAAATTCAAAAAAGAGTTAGATAAGTTATTTTACAACACCCTTCTGGACTTGAAAAGTATTGCGTGCTTGACGCCCCAATTTTTTTTTTATTTAAAAATAATGATAAAAAATTTAAACTATTTCTGAAATAATAAAGAATTGACACAATAAGACGATGTGTCTTGGCAACAAGCTCTGTTAAGAAATAAGTTTTAAAGAAGATTCGAGATTTTGAAGTAAAAGTAAGCTTCTAAAAATCGAATACTTATTTAATATTTTTCTATTAAACAAAATTTATTTTATTTTATTATTTATTGGAAATTAAATTTTATTTTTTTTCTTTTTTTTTTTTGTTTTTCTTATTTATTTGGTCTACTTCATTAGACATTGTTAATAAAATTATAAGAAATAATTATAACGAGTAGATTAAAGCGAAAATATTTTTAATCCTTACGTAAGACATTTTTGTGTTCAAATAAATTAAAAAAAAAAAAACAAAAAAGTAGCACAAAAATATAATAATGAAAATATAGAAAATCAAAATAGAAAATTTTTTTTTTCTTGTGCCCTCAACTAAAACGAAAAAATAATAATAAAAAAAAATAAGGATAATAAATATATTGTACATATGACTTAAATTTCAAGTGATAGCCAAAATCAAAAGAATTATTATATATATCCTTATGATTATTATCTCTAGACAAATTTTCAAAAGAGCCTTTCAAAAAAGGATTCCACAAAAAGAAAGCCAAAATGAAAAAAAAAAGAAAAAATCAAAACAGAAAAGGAATAAAAACCAATAAATTACAAAAATAGGAAAGTTTTTTTTTGTTATTCTCTGTTGTTGTTACTTTCTTCTCTAGGTTTTTATTCATTTTTTTTTTTTCTTCTATATATTCTATTTTCAAAAATTTTTTTGAAGATTCAGCATATCTAACCATAATCGAAAAAGAAAAATTTCTTTATTTTTCAATGTAAACTATATACTCGTATATAAGTATATTCTTCTCTCTTTTTCGGAGAACCACAAAAATTATAAGTCTAAAGTGTCTATTGTCCAGTTCTAAGGATATACGAGTAATAATATAGAATATAATTTGAAATATTGCAAAAAGCAAAAACATATTTTGTATATTACATTGTTTTCATATATACGAAAGTTCATATAAGATTCCCTTATATAGACACTTTATACATTTTCTTATTATATTTACGTATACAAATTAAGTACGGGAGCCCAGTAAGTTAGCATGAGAATTATATATGAGAAAAAAAAAACCAAAAATATAATTTATATACATTTGAAGATTAAACCTAATATGATAATTATAAACACATGAAAAGAAAGATAATCATTTTTTTTTTTTTTTGTGTTAATCTTAATGTTGTGTGTGTGTCTTATTTGTATTGGTTAATTTTTTGGTTTGGTTTTCGGGTTTATTAAGATAGACGCTTATAAATTTAAAAAGATATTCTTGAATTTCTATATATATAGTATATATATTATGTTAAAATAATCAAAGATCAGCGAAATAATAATATGTTACATTAATATTGATCTTAAATATATATAGTTCAAAATATTTATAGTACTTTCTGGGCAAGAAGGCCTATCGATTAATAAATTAGGTTAAAGAATATTATTAAAAATTGTAAATTCATTTTTAAGGACAAATCTAATATTCAGTTGATATGTAGCAATTAGTGAAATAATAATAAAATGTGTTGCCATTGTAGATTGTTTATTTGGGTGAGAATACAATGCGACCTCAAAAGATCTATTGAGCCGTTCCCCTGAGTGATAGGTACACTCTATGACAATTTTCTGAAATCCACCACCGTGGTGATTTCGAGAAATTTGTACATATTTCCACCACTGTAATTGTATATTTATCCAGCGCCGTCCTCCTTCTACGGACTAAAGATCTGCATCCTGTTACAGAATTTGAACTGTGATTTACTTCTCCCCACAAGACCTGTAACTGAAACCGTTTATTGTGGCTGTCGTCCTTAAGTGTCCCCTAAATTTGCAATTGCCCTCTCCATATTCTCCGCACCCACTTCTAATATTTTCCCTTAATTCATCTTGTACTGTGTCTGATTAGATTCAGAAGATAAGCTCTGGCCCAATAAAGGATGAATTAGCTCATTTTCTCGCCTGTTAGTGAGCTTGATTATACTTGAAGTACCTTAAATTTATTATATTTCTGTCCGAATATTATATGTACGTTAAGGATTAATAAATATATTATAATTTTTCTTAAATAATTTTTATTAATTTCTTTCAAATTTTTTTTTATTTATTTTTATTTCAATGGAAAGATTTCTTTTTTGTTCGTGCTATTTTTTCTATAGTTATTACAAGCATATTATATGAACAGTCAATAATATAGAAGAAAAATCAAGATTGTTGTTCTCTTTCAATTACTTATATTTTCAAAAGAACTAAGATTGTTTTAATATCTAAGGATGATATCCTTATTAAAAATATATTGTTTAAATTCTTTAGTATTAATTATTTATTCATATTTTTTATTTTTGTTATTGTGTGCACTTTAACATTTTAGAGAAAATCAATAATTTTGTTATTTTAATATTTATTTTGTTTTCATTCTATGTAATAGAATAGATTTATTGAATTTTTATATTTCTTTTGTACCTTATATTTAATAATATGTTTGTTAAAATGTTAAAATTTATTCTTTAATTAATTTTACTCTTTCCATTTTTTTTTTGTAATAATATACGTCTTCAAAGACTGTAAAATAATATGATTATGAAAATTAATAAGTTTAGATTGCGATAATTATGACCTATTAAGATTAATAATTTTATTTATTGACTTTTTATGAAAATATTTCGATTTAGTTGTAAGAATTTTCTGATTATTATTAATATTTTTGTAATTGTACTCCTTATAATTATTGTTTTCTCGTATATGATCAAAGCTATATTATGATGATTTGTCTCGTACTGTGAGATTTATTACTACATACTATTTCTAATTTATTAGGCCTTAATATTTGCTGGTTCCTTTTTAAATCTATTTCTTGTCTTAAGAAATCATAAATGAACTCTCCATACCTATTTTTATTTTAAAGCAGGTTTTTTTTTGGTAAGCTTCATCGAATACTTATAAAAGAAAGAATGAAACAGTAATATTGCCTTTCAATCGAAAAATATACAATCATACTTGAGTTGAATTCACAATATCTTCATTCTGATAATATTTATTAAGTTTATTACCGTTATATTGCCCCTACACGTATGCAATGAAGTCTAACGTTAGGAGAATTAAAAGAACTTTGCTGGTTTCATTATTTAAGCTTAATAACACACTATATAAATAAATTTATAAGTTTTATACTTAAATCGCTTAAGCTCTATTAGATTTTACTTTTATCAACTCAATTTGCTTTAATGTCAACCTTAAATATCATGTATTTTTTGTTTAATTAATACGTATACCAATAATAACAAGTAAAAACGTTTCAGTCGGTATAAACCGATTGAATTATACCCTGCACCTTTCGTTATTGTGTAGCAATTACTCGAACCTGTGAGATCATTCTATAGAAACTTCACGGACATGTCTGACCTAAAATTGGACATCCGACTGCCAAGTTTCATCAATCTGACCTTATAATTTTTCAAAATATTTAAAATTAGCTTTTGGAGTTGTATGGTAAGTACCTAAACCTGTCAAGCAATTCCATCAAAACTTCACAAATATATCTGATCTATAATCGGACATACAACTGGCAAGTTTCATGAATCTGACTTTATTATTTTTCCAAATATTAAGAATAAGCTTTTAGACTTGTATGGGATCTACTCGAACCTGTTAAGCAATTCCACCACAACTTCAGAAATATGTCTGACCCATAATTGGACACATGACTGCCAAGATTCATGAATCTGACTTTATTATTTTTCCAAATATTAAGAATAAGCTTTTAGACTTGTATGGGAGCCACTCGAACCTGTCAAGCAATCGCACCAAAACTTTAGAAATATGTCTGACCCATAATTGGACACACGACTGCCAAGTCTCATGAATATGACTTTATTATTTTTCCAAATATTTAAAATTAGCTTATGGAGTTGTGTGGCAGGTACCCGAACCTGTCAAGCAATTCCTCCAAAACTTCGGAAATATGTCTGACCCATAATTGGACACATGACTGCCAAGTTTCATGAATCTGACTTTATTATTTTTCCAAATATTAAGAATAAGCTTTTAGACTTGTATGGGAGCTACTCGAACCTGTCAAGCAATCGCACCAAAACTTTAGAAATATGTCTGACCCATAATTGGACACACGACTGCCAAGTCTCATGAATTTGACTTTATTATTTTTCCAAATATTTAAAATAAGCTTTTGGGGTTGTATGGCAAGTACCCGAACCTGTCAAGCAATTCCACTAAAACTTCACAAATATATCTGATCTATAATCGGACACACAACTGCCAAGTTTCATGAATCTGACTTTATTCTTTTTCCAAATATTTAAAATTAGCTTATGGAGTTGTATGGCAGGTACCCGAACCTGTCAAGCAATTCCTCCAAAACTTCGGAAATATATTTGACCTATAATTGGACACATGACTGCCAAGTTTCATGAATCTGACTTTATTATTTTGCCGAATATAAAAAATTTGCTGTTGGAGTTGTATGGCAGCCACCCGAACCGGTGCAGCTATCCCATTATAATTTTTAGAGCATGTGTAGAATATAATTGGACACATGTATACAAAATTTTATATTTATAGCTTTATTAGTTTTTGAAATATTTAAAATAAACTCTTGGAGTTGTATGGCAGCTACCCGAACCCGTTATCCGACTTAGTCCAATAACAATAGGGTTCGTCCTTGGCACAAAAGAAAAAACTTGTGAAAGTTTGGTGTCGATTGCATTATTGGTTTTTGAGTTATCGTGCGATCGGACAGACGGACGGACGGACGGACGGACGGACGGACGGACATTTCTAAATCGACGCAGAATTTTACGCTGAGCAAGAATATATATATATGTCCATACCGCAGATGACTCCTTCAAGTAGTTACAAACTCCATACCAAAGTTAATATACCCTTCACGAAGTGCAGGGTATAAAAATTTGTTATTCAATTATTGTTATCTTAGTAGCCAATTTCATTATAATGATTTAAAAACCAACTTTAATTAATCGAAATATTACAAAAAAATTATTTGAAATTCATTTAAATTGTATTCAGTTTATTAAATTTTTAATATAATATTTTCCGTTTGTTGGGCAATTTCATTATTAAATAAATTACTTTAATAAAATTTTTTGGTTTTTCTTGAATTAATTTTTGTTTTTTTTTTTTTGATTTTGTTATATAAAATTTTATTCAATATAATATTCGATAAGCTTTCATATATGTAAATAATATAAAGTGTAATATATTTGATACTATTTAAAAAAAAAAACTGATAGAAGTTGATGTATTGTAATTAAATTGCCTCAAGTTGTACACAAGTAATTACCACTAGACACGTTAATTACTTATTTGTCTCATTTAAATAAAGCATCTGAATTTTTGAAATACATTTTGTGTAATTATTGTAAAACATCACTTGACTGTGTATGAAATTTAACAAAAACAAAAGAAAAAAACAAATTACAAAAATATTTTTTTTCCATTTGGTTTCGGTTATACAAAAAAAAAAAATAAAATTAATTATTTTATTTTTATCGCATTAAATAATAAATATATTTCTTTTTAAATAATTTTCTTTTGTGAAAATTTTTAGTAGTCCAATAGAATATTTAAAAAAAAAAATGGAGCAAAAAAAAAAATCACAAGAAAATTTAAATTAAAATTATTTCTACATACATTGAATGTATAAATTAATCAGTATTGCATAAATTTTGGCGTTACCGAAAATTTTTAATTAATCCCTTTAAATTTATTATTAAAATTTACTTAATTAATGGATTTTATATTTATTGCAGTGCCATTTGTATTGAGAACAAGAACAATTGCTCTATGATTATAAAATTTCGAAAACAATTAAGATTTCAAAATGTAAGACAAGTTAAATAAATTATTAGTTAAATTTATCATTATACTAGGCTATGTAAGAAGAAAAATGAAAAACTTCAATAATATTTCTTGTATAAAAAGTTTTTATAGATTTCCCTAATGCTTTCTTTTAAATTTATAATTTCGTTATAGCGAAAATATAATTTTTTTGAGGATAAATGATAATAAATATCTGTTTAACGAACTATTTGTAAAGTAGCACATTTCTGTTAAGTGAAAATAAATTTTAATAAAGTTGGGCCAAACCAATGGTAATGTAAATTAGCACTTCTTTCTTTAACAGTTGCTTTTAAAAACAATCTATGAAGTTATCTTAATTAGATATTATATAACAAAATATTTCACAAGATTGCATACATTTAGGATTAGACAGAAAAAAAAAAGGTGAATTTAAAGAGGTGAATTAAGGGGTTAATTGCTTGAATTGAGATAAATGGCATTTCCTGTTATTGATGGTATGACATTTCCCATCAGCTTTCTTGCATCATTTATAAAAATTTGGAAAAGTTTTCAATTTCAGAAACATTAGTTGCCGAAAATTCAAATTTTACAGGTTTCGAAATGCGATAACTTAAGAGGAGCTGAAGGTGGAAAAAACTGAATTTATAAGTATCTAAAAGCTTTTAAAATTTCAGGCTCCTACATGTTGCCGCCTAGGAAATGAAACGATATAAAAAATTTGAGAAAAAATGATTTTCGATAAGAATTAATTTTGAAGGCCATTTTGTATTTTTAAACATCAAATATGCTATACCTGTGTGCAAGAAGCTCAACATTATTTTTCTGCCTTTGCAGAAAATAAAAATGGCATTTTTTGGACTTTGAGTAATTATAACTTCTAGGGGGAGAGCGGGGAGATAGGCAAATTTTCATATTTTTAGTACAGTTATTGCATATTTTTTGAATACAAACTGGAAAATTGGAAGCTGCTAACGTTTATTACCGACTTCAAACAATTTGGGTGAAAGTTTTACATAGACGAATGAACGAACAGACAATTCATTCTTCTAAGCAAACGGGAACAGACAAATTCTTCTAGGAAAACGGTTTATAATATTTTCATGAATAAATTTACGACAATAAGCAGACAAATAGGCAAACTAAAACAAATAAAATGTTTTTATTTTCTGGATGCTTTTTTTCCTAAAAATATGCTATTCGTTTGTAGTCTTGTAAAATGTTATACGATAATTTTGAAATTTAAGAGTGAAAAAAATGATTTATTTAATTTCAATTTTATGAAAAGTGATAAGTTTTGTTCCCGTTTTCCTATATAAAAAGTTTTTCACCTGATATGGAAATTTTCAATAATTACTTTCTTTTTACGATAAAGTTTTCGTTTTTGGGTTTTAAAATTTCGAAACAATTTGATAAAAAACTTATTTTGTAACAAATTTTATTTTTATTTTGTATTTTTGTTTTTGTGTTTTAATGCTGTTGTTAAGCTTAAAATAGGATTCCGAAAAATAGTTTTTATTTTTTTTTTGTTTTAATAATAAAATAAAATTTCGTATGCATTTTAATAAATTTATAATTACTTTATATACTTTATACATTTTCTTTATTATTATAAAAAAAAATGAAGTTTATATTTACTTTTTCTGCAAAATTAAATTGATACTTTTGTAATTTATTTATGTATGTATTTTATTCTCTCCTCAATTTCTCAACCACAATTCATATACATATAATAAATAAATTAGTGTACATATAATAATCCCATATATCGTAAAATTATACTATTGTTCTAATGAGAATACATTAATTTATGGCAGACATTTGTTTATATTACAATATCTTAAATGCTAGAAGAAGCAATGACATTAATGGAATTTGGTATATTGAGAGATTAAAGCGAATTATTGTAAATGAATTCAATGTAGGCTGTTATTTCGTTCTAAACTTTTAAAATTTTAGGGTACGTCTCAATTAAATTACTTCAAGTTGTTGTTCCTTATGGTATAAAATTAACCAAAAACTCCTGTCAGAACTATTTTTACCTTACTTTTAATTTAAGTTATACGAGCATACTATTTTCTTGTACTTTTAATTCAGTTAAAAATTAAAGATATTGTTATATTTTTTTGTTTCGTTTGTGATATATAGAGCATTTACGACACATGGGAACATTTTATGGAACAATTATCAATTGCGTTCTCTTTATCTTAATATAATACAGGTTATAAATTATTGTTTGAAGTATTTTAAAATTTAGATTCAATTGACACTATAGTTCGAAATTCAATTGACACTATAGTTAATTTAATGATAACCTAAAACCAATTTGTCAATACGACAAATCTATTGATCAAAATTTTCTTATATTTAAAAAAACAATGAACATATAATTTACATTTTTATTATAAATATATTATATGACTTCTATTAGTTTCTAAACTAATTATGGAATTTTGACATGCAATCACGTTATTGTTTCCAGCTATAATTAATAAGAATTTTGTCGTGTCTTAAAATATAATAAGAGGCAAAAAATATAATGCTTGTAAAAATTGAAGTCGAATCAAAGTCAACACACAAAGTGTTGGTTAACTTTTAAAATCTGAATAATTGCTGTCAAAAGAGTTTATAAAAAAATTTTAAATTTAAGTAGAGATTTTAAATGCTCTACATGCCACATATTACGACATCAGACTAAATTGATGTCGTAATAAACATAAAATATATTGGTTCCCTTAATATAGTAATTTACTTCTGTACACAACCAAAAGGAGCCAATTTCAAGATGCATCCATATATTTTCTGGCAATATAATTTAACAATAATCATCATTAATTTTTTGCTAACATGAAACTCTCATGAAATTTAATATAAATTTTACATTAAAATATTATTTTATGAATAAATTTAATAAGGGCGGCAAAAAAACAAAAATTTTTTTTTTGGAATTCCTTTCAATTCAACTATCTAAATTGAAAATAATAAATTTATTTGTTTCATTTTAAGTAATCATCATTTATATGCGTAAGTATGTGTGTATGTGATTATTAAGTATCACTGTATACTATGTAATTTAATGTGTATAACAATGAGACCGCATCGAATTTTAAATATTACATTTTTTTTTTTTGTTTTTTTAAATGTTCCCAGCTTCCATTTTTATTTTTGTAACGGACTCGTGATTTTGTGAAAAATTGTTATGAAAATTAAAAAGTGGAAAATAG
The DNA here is from genome assembly GCF_029603195.1 of Condylostylus longicornis. Classification (NCBI taxonomy): domain Eukaryota; kingdom Metazoa; phylum Arthropoda; class Insecta; order Diptera; family Dolichopodidae; genus Condylostylus; species Condylostylus longicornis. Next base: position 776,832 of record NW_026577989.1, read on the forward strand.
TTTTACATGGAAATTCTTTTAATAAAAGTACATTTTATTTCTTTGATTGTGTATTTTTCTCGTTTGTTCTGATTCTTCTCTGTATGTTGAAGGCAATAATAATGGAAAAGTTGTAAAGTTTTTTCCTTTAAATAAATATGAGAAAAATAAAAATGATAGAAATTAAAAATAAAAAAAAAAATAAGAGAATAAAAAATTAAAAAAAGAATTTCAAACAAGAACATAAGCAAAAATGGGATATACTGCTATATGAGGCAAAACAAAAAAAAAAAAAAAATAGAGAGACGTATGGTATGAGAAAAATAATAAAAGGATTTAATAAATATTTGAGTAGCATGGTATATAGACAGTTCATAATATAATAGAATGAATGCATCACCATCATGATACACACGACGCATTCATATTAAAATATGTGTAGTGTATGGATGATGGAGGATGCATCAACATTAAAACTAATACAATATTTTTTATCGAATTCATATTACGTATACAGAAAGAGAGAGAGAAAGATAGAGAACAATTTTAAGTCTCGTTTCTTAAAATTCTTGTTTCACCCCGATTTATTTCTATACACAGAAAAAAAAAGTTAAAAATGATCTTTAAAAGAACAGAGGGTTGAAAAAAATGAACAACAATAAAAATGGGGTAGAGAATAAAAAAAAACTGAAAAAAATTTATATATTTGTAACTATGACGGAATAAGATTTTTACAAGTTTGAACTTTTTTTTTTTTTTACTTGTACTGAATTTTCTTTTCAAAACGTCAAGAAAAAGTTTTTCGTTTATTTTCCTTGGTTTTTTGTTTTTTTTTGAAATTTTTTGTTTTATTGTAATGTACGTAGATTTTAGTGCCAAAGTTTTCCGTTTGCAACATTTATTATTTTATTTAAAAAAAAAAAAAAAAAAAACAATAATTTTTAAATTTTTTTTTTTTTTTAATTTTATTCTACATTTTTGTTTATAATGTTGATTTTGCTATTTTAAGTAAAGTTAAAATAAAAACCAAGATTGCATTTTAAGCATACAAAAAAAAATTTCCATTGAATATGTGTAATAATAAAGTTGGGTCAAACAAATGGTTTGTAATGTAGCACTTTTCTCTTCAACAAGTGAAAATATTGCTTTTCAAAAATAACCTAGCAATTATATTGCATTATTAATATTACGCCCATTTATATACGAAAAAATTAAAAAAAAAATTGCATACATTTAGGATGAACGAAAAAAAAAACAAATTTAAGAGGCGTTTACATAATGCTCGAACTTAATAGTTAATTTGCAAAACTTAAGAAAAATAATTATATTTTTTCATGGCGTGGCATTAACCGTTAGCTTTCTGCATTTATAGAAATTTTAAAAAACTCTCAGATTTGGAAGCATACTATGCCAAAAATTCGAATTTTGCTAATTTTGAGTAGCGATAAATGGAGAGGAGGTCGAGGTGGAAAAAAACCGAAATGAACTATTTATTATTGTCTACAAGTTGCTATAGTTTTAGTCTCTTACAACCGACAGTCTACAAGAAAAAGAATATCAATAATTTGGAAAAAAACGGAATTTTTATAACGGTAAATTTTAAATTTTAACGGTAAATTTTCTGTTTTTGTAAAATTTCAAAAATGCTTATAGTTTCGTTACCATGAATTGTTAAAAAATAGAATTTTAATGGTTATTTGAGAGCTATAGCTTTTAGAGTAGGGAAGATTAGAAAAAAATTTTTTCTTCGGAAAATTGGTTTTTAGTAAAGACCAATGTATATATGAAATTTCAGCTTTCTATCTACAAGGGTGTACAAGTTTTCTAAACATGATCACGGACTCACGGGCGGACAGAATGGAACTAATAAGCAATTTTTTTTTTTTAAAATTTTTGCTTTTGGAAAATAAGATGCAAATATTAAAAATAAATGATAGATTAGGCTACTGAGGGACTTGTATACAATATTATGGGAACTATAAATGTGGGACGTTATAATTACAATTTTGCATATTGTATACTAAAAATACATTAGAGGTGAATTTATTAATTTCTATGAATTAATTTACAAAATTTATAATTGAAATAATTTTAAATACTTTGAATTCTGAATATATTACAGCCACATTTGTTTTCTGCTCTGATCCAAGAATTTATATGCCCTTTAAGAACTTAAAAGATATTCGCTATTAAAATATATAAACGAAAAATATGTATAACGTAACACATATTTATTGTTTTGGAAGTTAAGCACGTATTGCAGTATAAAGTCATACGGATCCGGTATTTATATCGCCATCTGTGTATCATTCTACGGACTTTTCGAGCCATGCATTACATTATAAATTTTATATTATGACATCGAAAATTATTAAAAAAAAAAAATATAAGAATTTTAAATTTATTAATTAAATCTTTATATTATATTAATTTAGTTATGAATTACAGAACTTGCAGAAATTGGAATCTTAAAACTAAAATTTCAATCGAAAATTGCTTAATTGAGAATTTTGAAACTGATAAATCTCAAAAGGGAACGCAAATTTCCTATAATGCAATTAAAATTTTTCTTAGTTTCTATTACAAACTATTGGTTAAAATCTTATCAGCCTTTTTATTGAATACAAATTCGAAAATTGCAAATCAAAAGCATTCTAATAGTTAACAAGGACACTTATATTGTGTTACATGAATCCAATTGTTACGTAATTTCTATTTTTGTTAAAGAACAGACTCTTTTTTTGTTTGTGTGTTTTTCCTTCTGTTCTTCATAATTGTTTGAACTTTTTTATAATGGCAAAATATTATTAGGAAAAAAGGAAACAAAAAATAAATGATTTTTTTTTATTCAAATCATTAAAATTGAAAATTTTCTTTTTTCTGGAAAATTTTTCATATATTTCTTTTTTTTTGAATTTTTATAAATTCCATTTTTCTTTTTATGTATGCAGATTATTTTACGCAATAAATAAATCTAGATAGAATCTATTGTTAAAGAAGTAATAAAAAGCGATTTATTAAGAAAAAAACAAAATATAAAATAGGATTTTCAAAAAGGATTTCTGGAGGAAAAATGAAAATTCAATCTAATAATAAAAACAAAGAAGAATCAAAATCAAATGAACAGAAAAAATGAGAAAGAAAAAAATAAAAACGAGGAATTTCCGATTTTTGATTTTTATTTTCCCTGATTTACTTGTGGTTGATTTTCTACATTTCCACTTACATTTTGTACGTACATATAAATTTTTCATTTATTTAATACTAAAAAGGCATAAAATAAGCATTTATTTTTTTTTAGCAAAAAAAAATGAGCAAAAAAAAAAATTCCGTTTTTTCTTTTCAAGTTAAAAAAGGAAAATAAAATTTTCAGTCTGGACTTATTAAGAATAATTTAAATGCATAACTCGTCTTAAAAATAAATTTACTATTTGGAAAAAAAAAAATGAAAAGTAAAGGATCCTTTCGAAGTATTTTTTTTTTATTTTTTGAATTTTTATTTTCTCTTTGTGTGTGAAATATTGCCTTTGGTGCGTAACCAAAATAATTTATATCGATAAAAAGGGTTTTTTTTTTTTTATTTTTTTTTTCTTGTATTAAATTATACAATCACAACATATGAGCATCATTTATGATAAACTTAAATTTCAAAAAAAAAAAAAATTTTTTTTTTTTTATTCTTAACCCACAATGAATTATTTCCGGATGATTGTAGTTTAATTTTTCTGAGATTTCTTTCTATGTACAATATTGTTATTTTGCTTTAAATTCTTATGCAAAGGTTTATTTACATTTATATTTGATAACTATTCGAATTATAGTAGATATATACAAAAATATAGAGTCAACCACAGAAGCATACAATATGAAGGTATAACTACTCATATATATTTAAAGTTTATGGAAAAATGTTTACATATGAATGAATTTAGAATAATAAAAGATTTGATTAGAATAAAATAAATAGAGAAAATGAAGAACAAGTATTGGGAATATGCGGCATTAATATACGCACAATATATAGCCGTATCCTATGTGAACAAAATATTAAAAACTTTTCAATTTTCATATTACGTTTTCTCTCCAATGAACTAACATAACATTACAATGAATTTTAAACTATCACCGGAAGATTAAAGGTAAGTCGCCGTTATGATGTAGTGACAATAGAAGAGAAAATAGCCCATCAAATTTGAATGAATATTCTAAACGAGTGTAACAAGTTTAATATAATTTTATTGGAGAATATCAATGAGCTTCAGGAGGTTATTTGTAAAAGATTCAACTGTACTATAAAAGGAACGTTGGTATATGGACTGACTCATATATGAAGATATTAAAAGAAAAGATAAGGTTGTATTTGCACGGATCCTTACCCGAAGCACGGATCAATTGAGTGCGAAAGGAATACGAGGAAATCCCATTTAAAAAAGATGAGGAAATCATTGCAGGAGCAAGAATATTGCAGGGATTTGGTCTGTCAAATCTATTCCTAAATTTTAATATCCAGGAATGGAAAAATTGTGTTCGTCCATATTCCCATATTTGATTACAGCTAGCATTCAATTAAAAATATTCAGAGACTATACTTCTAACTTTTAAACAAGAATTATTTAATTAGATCAATTATATTTAGAAGGAATTAGCTTGCAACTCTACAAGTATATATATTTTTTTTTATTTATTAATTTCATAGCGATTATTTTAGGAAAGGAACAAGTTCGTACTCAATTTATCTTCATATTCTTCATAAAATTTATCCTTGTCAAATATAACATCAATAAATTAATTTGTGTTAGACAAATTGAATAAATTAATTAACTTCGATTAGTGAAAAAGAGTGATAATAATCAAATTTTTTATTCCTCACTTTAAAAAATAAAGCAAAATGTTAGAGAAAAATTCAAAAAAAAAAAAAAAAAGAATTTTTATTTCTTATTGGAATGTGAAAAAAATAATTATAGAAAATAAAAGTTTTTTTTTTTTTAATTGTAATTTTATCTACCAAACGTTCTTTGCAATCACTTGCCAACTTCTATTTTATAAAATTCTTATTGATTTTGGTATGTCTACAACAACAGTTGTAAAAGCTATTCTTATAATTTTACCTTTAATTACAAAAAATATATGTTAAAGCATTTACCTAGAGTAGCATCTGGCTTAAAATTTTTCTCCAATCTATATATTCTCTAATAGAGTAAAATAAAATTGATTAACCTCTTTTAAATGGAGTGTATAAAATGATGATCTGAGTGGAATGTTCTTCTATAATTATTGACGAATATAATCGATTATCATTAAGATTTATATAAGAATGGTCCTATATAATAGTTCGATTCTATGGTATTAATTATGTTAGCTTCGCTATTCAATAATTTATTACGATCTTTCATTATTTTTTTTTTCCAATTCTTTTAAATATTGTAATAATTTACTCCTTCCATACTAGAGAAGTATTCTCTTTCTTGTTAAATAAAAAAATTCATTATTTTCATTTCAGTTTTCTAAAAGTTGATTTCCTCTTTTCTTCTTGATTCTTCTTTATTTTGCAGAAATGTTATCGCGGAAATTTTTTAAAAAATGAATGAATGGAAGAGAAAAATTGTAATGAATATAAAGAGGATAAAAAAAGTGGATATAATTTAAATCCATTTATAAAAAAATTAAATTTTGTTCGCTATTTTCGTTCTGTAGTTATCACATCACTTTTTTTTCTGTTATAAAATTGAATAAAATTAAAAAACAATTTCTGCCAATATTTTACTATGAATTCTTTTGTGAAAAATAGAATAGCACTCATCGTGCAACATTAACAAATTAGTATAGCATTTTATTTTCCCGATAAAAGAAGTGTAAAGGTATTTGAGGAAAAATAATCTTTCACTTCCACAAAATTTGGAACTTTTCTGTTCTAATCCAAGGTGTAGTTAAAGATTTTCGGACAATTGAAAGTGTACGAAATCGTTTTACTTGGAAAGTTTTTAAAAATTCCTTGGAAAATTTATAATATTCTGGAAATTCAAAGCATTTTTCGTTGAAGAAATCAGGTACATATACTCGTATACTTTGAAACAAAGTATAAAATTTTTCTTAAAAAAAAAAAACTCAAATTCTGGTAATCCAAAATAAATCCTATGTTTATGATTATTTTTCCTAGAAAAATATTACTGTGAATTCAAATTGGAAGATTTACAAATTTCGCACAAATTGAGAATTTTTCTTTTGTCTTCTACGACCAATACTTTACCTTTCGTAAAAGAGAATAATTTTTGACAAAAAAATAGTCAACCTGTTACGAATATACGACATATTATTGTTTTACTTATAATAGCCGAATTCTTTAGGATTATATAAACTTAAATTACAGAAAAAGAAGGTGTTTAAGTGCTCAACCTTTACCTTACATACACTCTTTTAGATATGTTCGTACCCATTTACTATAACTATACAATTAACAGTATCCATTTGAAAAGACTGCGTCACTCTTAAAAATAATTACATAATTTATTTAATAGAATTATTTAGGAGGATAATCGGGAAAATGCCTCTGTTTTGTCACCATCTCACACGTTATACGCAAATCTGTTGTGATAAATAACGGGAGTAGTGAAAATGAAAGTGTTTTAAAAGTTATGGTGCGATGATTAAATTGTGAATTAAAAGAATGCCTTAATATATTATAATAACATTAATTCTTTAATTATATAGCTTTATCGCTGAAAGATGGCACGAGAAAATATATTTTTGAATTAAAAAAGAATTAACTATTATTTAGAATTTTTTTTATCGCTAAAATAAGTTTACATCCGAATATTGTTTAAATTTTACAATAGTAGAACTTCGATAATGTGAACTCCAATGGAAGTAGTCGCTTAATTCTCTTATATTTCCCAGTTATTAAGTTTTAATGTTAGCGAAGTGTAATTTTAATTCGCTCAGTGTGATTTGCATTAGTGAACGAAATTAGAGAGTAATATTCATAAAATTTGTTCAGTTACAAAATTGGAAAGAAATTCAACTAAGAAGAGCTTTCTTTTTTTTCTGAGGCTGTAGCTACATATTAGATAGGTCTGTTCTTTTCAAAAACTTGGAAAAAAATTAATGACCATTTAATTACTGCTCATTGTTTTTTCATAGTGAAACAAATTTCTGCCGAACCATTCAAATATTATCCTAGGCTTTGATATATTTTGTCTTTGGGAAAATGTTACTGTCTTTCAAAATTAATTGGAAATTTTATTGTTTATATTGTTTAATTTAAAAATTTTTTATGAAGGTACCCAGTAGGAAATTTTGTCATTATATAAGTAGTTATTCAACTAGTTCTTTTATTAGTTCAATCAATTAATTACATTTTACATTACTTTAGAGTAATTGTACAAGTATAGTTAAAGTGTAAGTGCTCATTATAATAATGTTTTCGGAGAGAGGAGGAGGAGGAGAACAATACATTACTCATTTCATTACAAAGAAGTAGGGAAGTAAACAATTACAGTGAGGTAACCTCTTACCCTTCTTGTTACAAAGACTTTTTATCGTTGGCATTGTATACAATAATGTATGGCACCAAATTTTTGATGTCGAGTTTTCGGTGAGAACGCACTTCTCCATGGTAGGGTAGCGGAAATACACTACTTTTACGAAAATGTCAGTCTGTCGGTCTGTCGGTCTCTCGGTTTGTCAGACTACGTGTGTTTAAAATGCATTTTCATAATCTTCTGTGACAGTTTCATTTCACTAGGCAATATACCCTGCTTCAGTTTTGCGCTGATCACATCATCATATTTTTGGTAAAAAGTTTTGTTTTGATAAAATTTAAAGTAAAGTTCCTATTTCTTTAAATCACATTTGGGAAGGGTAATTAAATAATTGTAATGGTATATAACATATACATATATGTGCAGTAAAGCTGACATGTTGTATTTCAAGCAACACTGTATATGAGTTTAAAGAAAAATATTGGCAAAAATTTTAAAATTCTTAAATGTTTAAATGTGTGTTAAATTTGGTTTTAAAAGGAAAATTAATAAAATCTGAATTTTCCAACACACGTACACGTTTCGTGTATTTAAATAGTTTTCACTTTGAAAACAATAAGGAAAAAAAATATGAGAATAAAAGGTAAGTTAACAAGAAAAAAGTTTTATACTTTGTTTTTTTGGTTTTGATTATTTTTTCTATTTTATACTTTTAAAATAAAGATCGAAATTCCTTCCACTAACACGTGCAAATAAGGTGTTGATAAAGAAATTGCGAATAAGTTTATAAAGAAACAAGTTTTCTTTTTAATAGCTTTGTAAATTTACATAAGGGTTTATAAAGTTTAAAATGATGTTAAAAATCTTAAAATTCGTTTTAAACTTTCAAATACAAATTACTTATTGAAAAAAGCTATTGAACAAGCTCAGAAATTGTTTAAATATTCGCAGTTATTTATAATTAAAAACGATTAGCCATAGCATTCCATAATTTGATTAAGTTTGAAGAAAGTTTGACATGTTGAACATGATAGCAAATATTGATCTGATGAAAAAATTTGATGTATTGACAGAAAAAAAAGGGAGCATCATCCAATTCTTATTGTACGCGGACAATACTTGATATCTTATACTGATGTCCGCGTACAATAAGAATTGTACGCGGACATCAGTAAAGAAATTAGTCCTGGTTCTAATTTGTTCAGTGCCTTATGAGGCTTCGGCGTGGTATCTCTCCTTTCCTCACACATCTTAGCGGTTGGAACAATGAAGAATATTTAATAAATTTTGCACATTGCGCACAAAAAATTACTTTCTTGTAGCTTTATCATACGGAATGGAAGATTAGTAAGCGAATTAAAGCCTCGAATTAAACTTTCAAATTTTTGTGTTGCAATGTTTGTATATAGGTTCAAGTATCAGGTAATTTTCGTTATTAATAGAAAGAACAAAATTTTTGGAAATAATTAGAAAAATTCTTAATTTTTTAAAATTCAGTTTTTTTTCTAGGTTTTTGGTATGGCGACCCTGTTTTTCAGTGCCCATTGCAAATGCTTACTTTGCATATATATGGTAGATCTGTCGCAGCGCCTGCCCTATTATTCACTTATTTCACCCAATTTAATTATAGTAATTTTCAATACGAAGTAAATATTTATCGCTGTTTTAAATTGTAAATAACATGAATTTGAAATCCTTAACAATATTAAAGATGTTTTAATTTAAAATCTAGCTCTGCAACCTTTCCATTTCATATTTTTAAAATTTCATACATTCTATATTATAGCACCCGTTGAAAATTGTATGTGTATTATACTTAAATAATTCCGAAACTATACTATTATACTAACTTGAACTTAATATACCTTAAAATTGTTCCAAATCATGAAAATATTCTTTTGTTCTATTCTTTGTTTCTTTTTACTACATTTTTTGTATGTTAAAATGAAATAGAAAGGCTCTGAAATTGACGGATTTAGTTGTTTTTTTTTTTTCCTCTCAAAGGTTATGTAAAAAAATTTAAAGTATGTATTTTAGAAAATTGTTAAAAAAAAAATTTACAAATATGTTTAAAATGAGAAAAAGAGAAAGAAAAACTTGAATGAATAATAATATTTTTTTTTTTTTGTGTTTATAAAGAAAATGAAAATTCATGTGTTTTTCTTTAAATAACTTAAGGGAGAAAATTAAGCAACGAAGAAAACAAAAAGCAAGTAATAAGGCTTTAATATATGTGTGTAAAGTAAGGTGACAGTTCAAATTTTTTTTCTTTGTAAATTTTAGAGTTCCCGTATATCAGGTGTTTCAAAACTTAAAAAATATTTTAATAATCGTGAATTTATAATGTGTTCTTAGTTAACTTTATAATAAAATTTTGAAAGAAAATCAAATTAAGTGTGTACAGAAGCTCAGACTTAAGTCTATTTCTCGCATTATTTGTAAAACAAGTTTTGAGGAAAACATTTTTAAAAGTAAAATAAGACCGAATATGAAGAAATAACATAAAATTTGATAAATTATCATAGTACTACGGTAGAGTCGTCACCTAGTGTCTTGTTAAGAATCCAATAACGGAAAAAGCTGGGGAATGGTTATGTATACGATATCATGTATCAGCCCTGTAGCCTTCCAGAAATGAAGTAAGAGAGACGAATTATATTCAAAAACAAAATTTTATAGAAAATATAGGATGAAGCAAAATTTTAATTGAAATTCGTACGTTTAAAAAATAGTTTAAATACTTTGCATACCCAAAGGCGCTAAGTAAAAAACATATTGCCATTATATGCAATATTTTAACAATAACCTGCTGGAAACCTTATATTCTTAAGAAAAATATGTATATACAGATGTATATGAAGAAAAACAAAAACACAAATTTCCATTTCAATAATTTGAATCCATATAAAATGTTTGTGCTATAGTCGTATAGCACATGTGAAGGTTATTGTAAATGGTTATATAGATGATGAAAATTATATGTCCTTTGTATATATCTACATACCCATACAAATATTATGTATATATTAGATTTTGTCTAGAAGCTTTTAAAAATTTATTTTTAAGCATAAATGAAGTCATACATCAAATTTCAATTTTGTTAGATGGAAGAACAGGTTTTTAGTATACTAAAGCGACTTTAATACATTTTAAAACTGAACAACAATTTAGCCCACCATTCTTTTGCTCGTTTTTTAAATTTTTTGTTGTTTTTTTTTATTTTCTTATAGATATATGGGTTGTTTTGATAAAAGGTAAATCGCACCATATGGGAATCAGTAACAGAGCAGCAACTCATATTAAAATATAGGTATATTAGAAAAATATATATATATATATATATCTGTACATATATATCTATACATATATATATATATGAAATGAGAAGGAAAAAAAAAACATTAGGAAAAAGGTAAAATATTATCGCTAGGATATTTATAAAGATAAAAATTGCGGTTGTCACAAAAAGCAATTTTTGATAGAGGAAAGTGTAACAACAAAAACAACAATAATAATAAAAAAATCAAAAGAAAAGAAGAGGAAGAAATTGTTGCTACAATTCTTATATATAAAAAATTTTTTTTTTTTTGATTTTTTTTTTTCCACTATATACGCAATACCTGTTGTGGGTGATAGGAAAAATTTTTAAGATATTTTATAAATGAAAAATTTAAATTTAAAGATATCAACCACTTTGAACCCACCTACTCATTCTTCCCTTATATCATTACTTTTCACGACTTGTCTATGTCATGTATGCATGAAAATATTTTACTAAATTCAGAAGACAAGAAGGCGGTAAAGGCGAAAAGAAACAAAATATCAAAAGAAAAAAAAAAAACCAACCCGAAAAAAAAAAGTGTATAAGTGAAAAAACCGGTTAAATGAGGTTGGAGTCTTGAAAGGGATCAAACTTGACGCAATGCGGAAACTTATTATTATTATTATTTTTTTTTTATTTTAGAGTGTTATACTGTACAGCTATAATATGGTGTAGAGTAAAAAACAAATTGTGTGTACACTACGCGTACTTTTGTTTTTTTTTTCTTTATTATGAAAATAAGAGTAAAATTTATTTTTTCTCCTTTTCTCATCTTATTTTCAGGGAAAATTTCTTTACAACTTATTTCAGTTCTTTGTCTTGTTTTGTTTTTTTTTTTTTATTTTTTGTTTTTCTACAATGAAAATTTTTTTAACAACGCTAAATTGCGAATAGAATAATTAAACTAATAATTTATTTCATCATTTGACATATCATTGAATCTGTTATACGTATATGTGTGTATTAATCATCTTATGAACGTGTATGTAAATTGGAACACATTGTGTATAATATGTTAACATATTATTTTCACTTCACCTGGTATCTGCGTTTGTAATAATATGGCAATATTGTTGTCGTTGTTGTCGTTTTCATAGTCATTGTTGTCGTCGTCGTCGTCGTCGTCTATATACGAGTAGTTAAAACTTTTTGATGAAGAAATATTATTAAAAGTTACCTACCATATGATTTTTTTTTTACTGTTTTTGTTACCATATTAATGGTAAACACATTTTTTTATTATATTATTTTAAAATATACAATATGCTTATATGTTAAATGAACATTATTTATAATCAATGTTTATTTGCGCGCATACTTATATAATTAGTTAGCTGTCAGTTACTTGTATACGAAAATTATAACATATAAAATTAATGTTATTTTAAAGAATATACAAAACTGAGATATTTTATAAAATTGATTACTTTTCATAGTAGAAATATATTTTGTGATAATTTATTGTTATATAAAAATATTCATGATAGGATTATGTTAAAAATCTTATACATACTTATATAACAGTATAATGGTTATACACATATAATATGCATAGCATTTGTGTGTTTGAAATCTATCACAAGTTATTTTATAATTGCATATGATCAATAGAAAGAAATAAAATTAAAAACGTTAATGAATTTGAATATACTTCTGAGGTAATTAAGGGTTAAATTTATTATATTTTATTGACGTTGCTTGTATTTCAAATTTCATTATTCAAATAATTTGTACGCTACTTAGGTTTTAGAATAGTCATGCAAGGTTTCAATTTACAACGATTCCCAAACATTTTGTTTAAGATGTAGGGAGCCATCCAGGTCTCACCTTCTTCTTTACATTCTTTCAGTTAAATTTTTAGTCCAGCGCAGTCTTTGACCTGAAGATTTAGTATTTTTTTTCGTAAAAAATACTGGTTCCGTTTTTTCCAGGTTTACTCTTAGTAAACATTTTTCAGTTTCAGATCTCGAAACACTCAATAATCTTCACAAAAATCCTACTGAGTACCGTTCAATCAAGGAAACAAGGATAGGAAAGTCATTTGTATACTCAACTGCCTTGACTCGTCTAACACCATGTCTCAAACATGAAATCTCATTTTTGACTTTAAGCCACAGAAACGAAAAAAAACCCCGTCCTCTGGAGCGTTCTTCTATTGATATTTCCGCTCATAGTGTTGCCACTGATATTTGAAACAAAAAAATATTTGAAAAAATAACTTCGATAATATGCAGTGAGGCACCAGCATCTCAAAACTAAAATTAATTATAGATTCCCGCCTGAAGAGAAAGAATATATTATAAGCAAGTTCCAATTGATAAGTAACGTATACAGGTGAATAGTGCAAATTATTTTAAATATTTTGATTGTCTTCAAAAGAATTTTCATGTGAAACTAAGGGGATTTAGAGGGGGATTTTTGTAAATATAATTGAATATAATGAAGATTTCCTATTATTCTTATGACATTCCATAAAAATATAAAATATTTTTAATTAAAAATCTTGTTCAGTTTTCTTATTTTGGCCGTCGATGCATTGAGTAACACAAAAAACTTGGTTTCTATATTGTCATTCTCCTCCATATTTTCTTTTTTTTTATTCATGGTTGGTGTATAATAAAATTTGGTACTATTATGTTGCATGTATAATAATAAATATTAAAGATGAAACTATTTTTTTTTTAAATTATCTTATTCAAAATAATTGAGTTTGGCAAGGGAGAAACAAAAGACGAATAAAAATTTTATGTTAACAAAATTTGTATCTATTTTGTTTTAAAAATATCTCAAATAGAACAATGTTTGACATATATTTTATATTTTTCTTTTTCTTTAATAGTATAAAATTTTTAATAAAAATTCTTATTGCAATGAAATAGTGCTAAATGTTAAAGATACAATACATGACAACAGAACTTGCATAATCACTTGCATTATAAAAAAAAAAAACAAAATAATAATAAAAAAGGAAATGATTTTTGGATGCTTTCGCAAAAATAATTGTATCACGTTGTCTATAAAAGTAAAAAGAGAAAAGAAAAAATTATCTTCACCACAAGTTTAAGGTAAGGTGAATACAGTGGGCATAAAATGAAGAGCTATAAAGAAAATTTTCATTGCTAAAAAGAAAAATTATATTGCAAAATGTGCATAAAAGTGAAAAAAAAGGACATCAAATTTAGCTTCATAACATTTTTGTGTGTTTCAGGAAATGACGGTAATGATAGTAAAAAAAAATAGAGAAAATAATGATACTTTCATTGTTAAAAAAAAAAAAATAGGAAATTACGAGTATTATAAAATATAAAAATAAAAATTATAATAGATAACTATAATTCTATTTTTAAAATGTCATTCATGATGAAGATTGTATGGCTTTTTCTACATTTTAAAATTATTTTAATAAAATGTTAAGGAAAATTTCTTACCCTGAATGGTTGGAAATTAAAATTTTATAAATATATAGTGGACAAATAGATATTCCTAACTAATTATTTTTTTTTTGTTAAAATACCATAAAAATTCCGAAAAAAAATAATTGAAAATGAAGAAAATTCTCGAAATTTAATGACCAATTTGCCAATATTCTATTTTATAAAGTTTATTTCTATTTAAACATTTTTTCTTATTAAATTAGAGTACGAGGTCAGAATGTGTTTAACACAAATTAAAATTGATTAAAATTAAATAAATTTCAAATTATTCCTTATGGGTTCAAAAAAAAAAAAATACCAACTATTTTGTACATTAATTGAGATCAACAATATTTTGTTTGTGACTTTTCTATACAGAGTGTTACAAAATTCATATTTGTTTTTGAAATTTATGTTTTTGAAATATATGGTGCTCTCTAAAATGTTGTTACTATTGAAATAGAGTGCCAACAAGGAGTCAATTACTTTTGGAATTTTTGTTGAGTACTAATCTTATTTTATGAAGGAGAGGCACAGAGTTCACCACTATTGGAAAAAATTGGCAAGAAGTTCTAGATATAATTATTGCCTCTCAATTTGTTGTTGATATTGACACAAATTGGAATGTTTCACAAGAGCATTCCTTTTCTGACCATCGGTACAAATATTTTTCGAATTCGTTGCTAAGCGGAATACTCCGTAGATGAATGATTTTTTCAAATTCATAAGCCATTTATAATGCTTCCAAAGTAGCATGTCCTCTCATTCTATTAAGAAGAAAACGTAAATCGTGATGGTGAACTGTCGAATAGGAATACTAAACCGAAAGCAAAACCGACCAGGAAGTAGTGGGACAAGAACTTATATAAGGATAATTCCAGGCTATACAAAAGAGAGCTCACGAGGGCACAAAGGCTCATCTAATTATTGTCTAATTATTCCCAGGGTGACCCCTGGGAATAATTAGACAAGTTCTGATGCGGAATATTTAAACCAGCTGATGGCCATATAAATTTCCCATCAACTTCCAAGCAGACCTTCGTAGGAGGAAAAATCGGGACAACATTCGAATCATGTGCGGAGTCGTTATCTACGGAAAGACAACCTAGTGCCAAATGACATAGTGCCGGCTGAATTGCAAAGCACTACAAGATTTATCCTTCACTGGTTAAAAATTGTATACGAACGATGAATAAACCTTACCTACATTCCAAGGATTTGGAAAGTTTCTTAATGGGTCTTTATATCAAAGAGAGAAACTCAGCTGCCTGCGCAAATAATCTTGATCTGATCAGTCTGACATCATTTCTATTAAAAACTTTTGATTAAAAACTTTTGAAAAGCCGTTAGATGCACAAATACGGGACAACTTGAACCCTAATTCGTTGTCTTCAGCACAACATGCGTACTGCAACAGAAAGTCGACGGAGACGACCCTGTATTCTCTTGTATGCTACATAGAATAATTTCTGAATAACACAGATTACACCATGGCCGCCATTCTTAATATCTGTTTTATCATTATTATTATTGGATCAGTATTATTGAATAATAGCAATATGAAAGCATGAAATATTCATTCTATCCATTTTACGATATTCTATACGAATACCGTACATATCTTTTTATACCCTGCACTTCGTGAAGGGTATATTAACTTTGGTATGGAGTTTGTAACTACTTGAAGGAGTCATCTGCGGTATGGACATATATATATATTCTTGCTCAGCGTAAAATTCTGCGTCGATTTAGACATGTCCGTCCGTCCGTCCGTCCGTCCGTCCGTCCGTCCGTCCGTCCGATCGCACGATAACTCAAAAACGAATAATGCAATCGACACCAAACTTTCACAAGTTTTTTCTTTTGTGCCAAGGACGAACCCTATTGTTATTGGACTAAGTCGGACAACGGGTTCGGGTAGCTGCCATACAACTCAAAGAGTTTATTTTAAATATTTCAAAAACTAATAAAGCTATAAATATAAAATTTTGTATACATGTGTCCAATTATATTCTACACATGCTCTAAAAATTATATTTGGATAGCTGCACCGGTTCGGGTGGCTGCCATACAACTCCAACAGCAAATTTTTTATATTCGGCAAAATAATAAAGTCAGATTCATGAAACTTGGCAGTCATGTGTCCAATTATAGGTCAAATATATTTCTAAAGTTTTAGAGGAATTGCTTGACAGGTTCGGGTACCTGCCATACAACTCCAGAAGCTAATTTTAAATATTTGGAAAAGTAATAAAGTCAGATTCATAAAACTTGGCAGTTGTGTGTCGAGTTATAGATCAGATATATTTCTGAAGTTTTGGTGGAATTGCTTGACAGGTTCGAGTAGCTCCCATACAAGTCTAAAAGCTTATTCTTAATATTTGGAAAAATAATAAAGTCAGATTCATTAAACTTGGCAGTTGTGTGTCCGATTATAGATCAGATATATTTGTGAAGTTTTAGTGGAATTGCTTGACAGGTTCGGGTACTTGCCATACAACTCCAAAAGCTAATTTTAAATATTTGGAAAAATTATAGGGTCAGATTCATGAAACTTGGCAGTCGGATGTCCAATTATAGGTCAAACATGTCCGTGAAGTTTGTATGGAATGATTTCACAGGTTCGAGTAATTGCTACACAATAACGAAAGGTGCAGGGTATAATTCAATCGGTTTATACCGACTGAAACGTTTTTACTTGTTATTATATTAGAACGTTTAATTTGAGACACCTGATTGGGACTTGTTTATATTTCTATATGTTATATAGATATTCTTGTATTTAAAAATTTTTTCCTGTTGACTCTTTTTTTTTACTTCAGTGAATTTAACAATTTCTATACTTTCATTCTTTACTCGATTTTTTCTTTCCTTTTTGTTTTTACTTCTTATGCTTCAGTTCAGTTAAATTTTTAACGCAATTTGTAAAATTAGTCTGCATCATGCATTTTTTAAAGAATTATTCAAATAATGTATACATACATATGTATAAATATAGTGTATATACATACGTATAATATGCACGTGCATAAAATCATTTGAATATATTTGCATGAATATAGTTGCATACAGTGCACATATAATATGTACACATATTATATAATATACGTAGAATGGAAAATAAAACTGAAGAACTCTTATAAAGGACATAAATTTTTCTTTTTTTCTTTCACATTTAATTTTTTCTTTTTCCATTTTTTTAACTATATGGTAGTGCATGTAGTGTATGTATATATATATATTTTAAAATATAGTTAAAGTAAAGAGTTCACTTCTTCCTATATACTATAAAATCTATATAATATGTTTAAAAAGGACACGTCGTATTTTTTTCTTTTCTTTTTTTTTAATGGACAGTATAAGCTCCATAATATGTGGTATTTTCAGTAACTCCTACTCTTTTAAATTTCAACATATTTTTTGATGAAATCTATATGTACAAACATATATGCAAAATAGTAAAAGAGTATGGGTATATATAGGAAAAAATGATTGCAAGAGAATCTAAATACAAAACGTGTACAAAACGTATAAGTAATTTTGTATAGTAAGAAAAATTTTAACATTTGAATTGATTACATAAATAGTAAAGAACCCGGCAAGTGGGTAACTTAGTTTGTTGAATAAATTGCCATAATCCTATTACTTGTGGATTTTTCATTGCGCTCATGGTTTTATGCAACCGAAAAGAGAAAAAAACAAAAAAGTTAAAAAATGATGGAAAAAAAATTGAAATAGAATTAAGAGAAAGAGTGAGAGAGAGTTGAACGAGAAAGAAAACTAACCGTGATTTTTTAAAATGGAAAGAATTATTGTGTAGTTGGAAAATTTTGATATACATATAATATGTATGTATGTATTGATTTATTTTAGAACTTGTACAAGAAATAGTGATAATCTATTAGAAAAAGGACATTTTTGAATTTTTGGTATATCTAGAAAAAAAAAAACAATTTGGGGCAAAATTTAATTTTTTGATTTCTTATTTTTGTTGTTGTTGTTGTTTTTTTTAGCAATTAAAAGGCCTATGAATTTATGTATTTAAAAAATTTCACATTTGCATCTCTAATCTAAGTTGATGAAAGAGAATTTTATATAGGCATAGAAAGTATAAGTTCATTTTAAAGGTTAAAAATTTTTTTTTCAAATATCTTAGCCCTGTATTCAATGTAGTCTAAAGATTTCAAATATGATTTACTATTTTAATGATTGTATCTGTTTTGTTTTTTTTTTTTCTATATAAAATTTTATGAAGATTTTGATTGTATATTAGATTATTTCCAAAACCACCCATATACCGTAATGACTTTAACCGTAGATTCTCAATTATCGAAGACATTTAATTTGGATAACCACAATTCTTGAAGTAACTGCAGAAGGTATTTTAAGTTTGATGTCGGTTTGAATGGTTGCGTTAGTGTGTACGTTCATTTAAAATATTTTGGAATTGAATAATTTGGCAGTTTTAGTTCGAATATGTTAAATGTGCTTGTAATGTTGTTTTCTGTAATTCTTGATCAAAATTTAAAATTGAACTATTGAATTGTTTTTGATGTAAATTGGAATATTAGCCTCGATTAGAGCGTTTTATCAGATTTACCATTTTAGGGGAATATCAAGTAATCAATCTAGCTCTTAAGAATTAAATGATTTATTGTCCTTTATATTACTTGCACAGATAAGAATTCCAAATTATAAGAAGGTTGGAAAAAGTTACACCATCTATAGCCTATTCCCATTCAAAAATTTTCTAATATAAATTGGGAATTTGAGTAAACTAGAATTGTTTTACACATTTTATTTGAAGAGATCTTTATACATTAAATCCTCACTTTTAAAATTCGAAAGCACAAAGTACCCTACGATAGAACATTAATAAAATTTTGAATAAATAAACATTTTTTAACAATGCTGAAGCATAATATTAGAGTTAAAAAGATTTTAACTGTTTTCTTTTTCAAGATCTATAGTTGATTTTACCTAATTTATAAGCATAATCTGCATATAAAGTAAGGATAGAAGTTATATAGAGAAATATCTTTACAAATTTTTATTTGATTTTCATTTTTCTTCACTTTTCTTTTTTCAATGAAAATATCCGGCATATTTTGTATAATCAATCTAAAAAATATAAAAATTGAAGCCATAAAATATCATTTTTGATCCTTATTGATGACCGTCATAGTAACAATTTCTAGTTAAAAATTTATTATATTTAGCGAGTGATTTAAACTAGCGAATATTTTAGATGTTTACCAAAATATTTATAAAGGATATGAAGGTAAAATCAGAATTCATTCAATTATTGTGATATATAGAGTGTATATTTATAGGGATTTCATTTTCAATGATTTTGAAATATGGAGTATATAGGATATTTTAAGAAAAAATATTTCCAAATCAACTTATTGATTGAAATAATTTTTATTTTACCTTTTATCCTGATATATTAAAGAAATAATCATGGCACACAGGTTTCTTTTTTTACATATTTGAACAATTTTTGAAAAAAAATTAATTTAGTAAGAATTTAAAATTGAAATAAAATATTCGCGAAATTGAATTAAGAAAAAAAATGTGATATTAGTTGACACTTTCCTGCCATATTTTTCTGTAATATGTGTTTCATTGTATTCTCATACCCAAAGTCCCCCATGAAGGAAAAATATAATTTGCTTTAAAAACTACCAAATTCTGGAAAATTTTTGGAATTCTTCACAGCTTAAATATTTTGGTTATTAAAATAATTTTATTGAGTTTCTGCCTCCTTCGCATTAACTGCTGCACAAAATCTATTATGTGCAAGTGATTATGTCTTGCTTCAAGGTTACATTTTTCGGAGTGAATTTTAGATTGGTATATGAATACAAATAACTCTAGGGGTTTAAGAAAAAAGGACGGAAGTTTTTGGGCTTTTATAGAAGATAAATAAATTTTTAATAGATTTTAATTCAACGTTTATAGATTTTATTTGATCATTGAGCCGAAATAATTTGTTTTGATTAATTTTAGACACTTTCATTATGATTTTACAAAAAAAAAAATGCTGGGAATTATGTAAAAATAATAGAATAAAAAATTTAAAAATTTTAAAATTTATTTTATTATTCAATATTTAAATTGATAAAATTCATTTAAAATGGACAACTTTTGAGAAAAATATTGAAATATTGAAAAATAATGATTAAGATTTTAATCTTTATAAAGGTATTAAAGAAAATATTCTTCGAATTATGTGCATAACTGTATGCCGTACATATATATACATATAGTATAAAATACTTAAATATAATAATAATTATTTACACTTTATCATGAGAATATTGCCTTTCTATAAAAACAAAATTCTTTCTTATTCAAAGAGTAAAATTTATTTTATTTCTTGTTTTTATTTTTGTTTTAATTCTTTATCCTCCAGTAAGAAAATTACTTCCTTTCTAATGTACATATTTACATCTAAATAATAATAATAATATGTTGCATGTATGTTTACATACATTTATGTATATGTATATATATATATTAGTAAATCATTTTATTTATATTTATTAATGTTTGTTGCCTTTTTAATATTTTCTATAAAAAGTTGATTTTTCTATAAACGCACACACTATGATTATTTTATTATATTATATAATGTACATGGACTTGTGTAAATTATTATTTTTTTTTTTTTTTGATGTATTATTTTAATGTTATATGTTATATATTAAAATGTTATTATTTTTCTCTCTGTTATAATATTTTCAACAAATATATACTTTTATGTGTTGGAGTATAAAATAAATATTTTTATTTTTACTTATATAATATATAAGTGTGTATATTGTATATATATAGTATATACGTACAAATATTATAATAAGAGTATATATATATATACATGTGATATATATCTATAATTTATACTTCTTTTTTTTTTTTGAGAATAAGGATTAATGAGAACATCTTTTAAGGAGTAGCAACAATGAATTAAAATCATTAAAATTTACCAAGATAAATGATTACTTAAGTCTTAGAATTATATCGTGATATGGGAAATATTTGTGGAAAATTTGAATCTATATAGATATTAATATACATACATATACATTCATATTATATGAAGATATAGTTGAAAAATATATGTATATAAATTAATATGTGAATAAAAAAACAACACAAAAAAAAAGAAAAGAATAAAAATCTTGAAAATGAAATTTTTGTTAAAATATTCTAAATATAATTAGGATGGAGGAAACGATAATATGTTATTTTTATAAAAAAAAAAAACAATTTTTAATATTATGCAAAAAAAAATTAAATCCTATGAGAGATGTTAAATAATTTTGTTGCATATTAATAAAAATGTGTATGTATATATATACAGGTAAGCTAACCTTGATTTTTATATTCATCGAAAATAATTAAAGAACGTGAATATAATATTGAAGATTAATTTAAATTGTAAGTGACTAAAATTAAATATAATCTTATACTGCGGCATATAATACTGAAATATGGAATAATTTATTATATTGGATATAAAAATGTGTGGTAATAGGTAAAAGTTGCGTATAATAAATAAATTTTTAATAATATCTAGAAGTCTTTTAGTTAATAATAAATATAATTAAGGTTCGAAATTGAGTGCAATATCAATGATGTTTGTACCCATAATATGAATTCAATATAAATTAATTTTAAATTAAATTTACTCAAATTTTAGTAAATTGGCCTAAAAAACCGACTATCAACAAATCAAGTAGGCTGTAGGTATATTTTAATTAAAATCCATGATTGTCTAGTACCACACATTATTATGATTAAAAAATAAAAAAGTAAGGCTGAATTTAAATGAGAAAAATTTTACTTTAATTAAAAAATTATATGAATATTGTTATTTGAATTTTGTAATTTTTATAAGTCTTTCATAAGAATAAGCCTTTTTTTAAATTTTTTTTTTGATTTTACGTGCGCATTATTACTAGATTTCTCTTTAAAACCTGCCACAAATAATATAATACCCCATATTGTATGAAGGTCACTAATGGAAAATAAATTAAAATTTTTCCGTGTTTTGAGGACGTTATAGTCTCTTAGGTGAATGAAAAAGTGAGTTTAAAAAATGAGTATGCGTATAATACGTGTTTGAAATGTAAAATAGGCTAATTACTTATATAGCTTACAAGAGATGAAATACTTTTGTAACACAAATTTGCTATAATATATTTTTGAATTCTAAACTTTAAGTATTATTTTAAAAGAAATTTTTTTTTCAGGAATCGAATTAGAAGGGCCGACATTAAAAAACAAAATCATGTGCAAGATGTAATTCATTGAACGAGACAGAAAAAACGTGGTTGGAGAGACCATATAAGAAGAATGGACAAAGAGAGGCTTTGGATCAAAATCGCCTTTAACAACATATCACAAAATCATCGCCTCCCCTTCCCCAAGAACATGACATAATCCTATAAAAAGAAAATAAAGAAAAATATTCTTTAAAATTTTTTAAATTCAATAAAAATAGAGTTGTAATTATGAAGTATGTTAAGTTGTAAAATAAACTCTTATGTAATTTTACAAAAGTCGGACAGCTTGTAACATTCATATAGTTGTCAATTTTAAAAATATTTTTTAAGTTTTCTAAAACTTTTAAATTTTAATGTAAAATTACAATTAAGATGGAAAAAAAAAGTAATTTATGTAAAATTAAAAAAAAAATTGCATATCTTTAGGCGAATTATATAGCTGTATACGTAATCTAGTTGATTATAATAATAATTACTTTAATTTATGAAATTATTTGAATAATATAAAAAAAATGTATGTATAATTTGATTATTTTAAGTAATCACATAAAAATTCCCTAAAAGAGATAAGACACCAGACACATCTATTGTTATATACTATAATTTTTATAGATAATTACGTATATATTACTTTATTAAAATGCGCCCTGTAATATTTATCATTAAAAATGGAAGTAATATTTTTAATCCATCCCAATTATTTTATCATGTATATATATATATATATATATACATATATTATTTGAGTCATTTCATTTGGGTTCTAATTCTGCTATTTATTACATGAAAAATTATTATGTTGCGTGATTCTAACGACATATGTATAGACAATATCATCAAAATACACATTACTTTTGCCATTTATTTAAAGAAAAATAAGAGAAAAAACAATAATAAAAAATAATTTTTGGTTTAAGGTTTGAATCGTATATATACGCATACAACGAATATTATAAGATGGAGTCATTTTATTTCATTATAACCTAGGTTTATACAATATTATTTATATAATCATCAAATATCTATTTGTATATGAAAATTGTTATACAATTTTTATAATAGTAACAATAAAAATTTTCATATATAACATTTAGGTATAGCAAAAATTTTATTAAGTTTTTTTTTTTTTTCTTGGCGTTTTTAAAACAGATATTCTTCCTTTCTCTCGAAAAATGTTAAAAAGCATAACATGTTGAAAAATAAAATAAAGCCAAAGAAGAAGAAAAAAATCAAAATGACAAAAGACAAGAATTCTTATGGAATTTTAACAAAAATTCTGATGAAAATTTTTAGATGGTAAGAAAAAGAGGGAAATAAAAAATGATAGTTATTTTTTTTTTTTTTTATTTTTTACTATTCCAAAAATGAAATAATTACAGAAAGAGATCAAACTTTGACAGTACACATACTATTAGTTCATTCCATTCCAAAAAATAAAACAGAAAACAAACTAAACTTATGTTTTAGTACGGTAGTAGATTCTTAGAGTACAAACACATACATACATACATACAGTGAAAGTGTACATTTTAAATTAGTTTTGAGGTTTTAAACAATTTTAGTACATATTGCAACAATAATAAAAGAAAAAACACAAAAACAATATGACTTTCTTATTTTAACAAAATTTTTCGTTTCTGTACTTTGTTTTTGAGATATGCCTTCAAAATAATTGTTTCCACATATTCCCTCTATATTATAGCTATATAATAGTGTAATAAGAATAAGAAATTTATAATATGAATAAAACCACAAGAATGATACAATTTATAACATCTTAATTTAATGTTCTCGAGTAAAATTTAAATTGCTTTATGTATGTACATGAAAGCGCGATTGTAGCTTTACATGCAATATATATATACATATATAAAAAATAATATAAAATAATAAAACGCAAGATCTTTATGTGGTCCTCAATAATTTAAAATGAAATTTTAATGAATGAATTATATTATACAAAATTTTAGGAAAATGTTGTATTATAAGTGTTTACATTTTAAAATAATTTGTCATCCATAGTAAATTCCATAGAAAATAATTCATATATACCTACATATCTCTATTTAATAAGGATTTTGGCAGCAATTAAGTAAATAATTATTGCCTTAAATATAAAGGTATTCAATTTAAAAAAAAAAAAAAATTATTCAATATTGAAATAAATTTAAATAGAAATTTTTATTTTAAATGGAAAATGGCTTACAATGGCAGTATTAGACTTTGGGCTCACTGTGTTAGGTGATGAATGACTAACATATACAAAACACTAGCTGTTCAATATTCATCCTTTTTATAAGATGTTTTAAATACAATTATTTATAAGTACACTAAGAGTATTCCGAAATATAATATTTTAGAAAAGGAGTACATATTTTTTGGGTAGCTAAAATTATGCTGCAAAAAAAAAAATTGAAAGGCGCGAAATGTTGGTTTGTATAATAAGTATTATCGAAATTTTCAGATTTATTTTATACTCAACTTTGGAAATTTTTTTAAATTCATATTCTAAATTTGCATTACCGTTTGTAGTGGTTAGAAATAATGGTCTAAGATGTAGATTCAAGTATATATTTATTTCTAATTAGCTTCGAATTCTGAGTCGATTTGACCATGAATGTCTAACAGTCCGTCTGTTCGTTCGCCCCAGCAATAACTCAAAAACTAATTGAGCAAACTTCATCAAATTTTCAAAAATAATTTATAGTAGTAAATGCCAGAACCCTGTTTAAATTGGATATAATCGAATTGTAATTGGAAATTATACAAGCTATGGTATTGAAATTTTGTGCAAGCGAAGATATTATTAGGGCATTATGGTAGCTGGCATACAACTTGAAAAGTTATTTGGAGACATTTCAGAAATTATTCAGCGTATAGTGCAAGCAAATATATTGTTAAGACGGTTATATGTTTGATAAAAGTCTCAACCTATTTGTTTATAGCCCAGAAAGTATTAAAGCTGCAAATCTGAAATGTTGAACGGAGGAATTTGGTATAATATGGTCATTATTTTCAGTCAAAAATCTTTGAGATGATACAATTTTATGTGTAGCAATTAGAATACAATTCTTGACACGGTCAACATTTTATTCTCGTTTGTGAATAGATTTGGGTCCAATTCATTTCCTATTAATTAATTTCTTAAATCTGTATTAAATTTATTAATAAAATAACCTATGATTTATATAGCATTAAAACTTAAAGAACTATATATTAAATAATTTATTAAACATTTTAAATAATTGCAATTATTACCTTTTAATAAATTTCATATTATTCTTTCAACAAATTAATAAGGAAAATTAATTGCTTAAGTTCTGAATGCAAATGCGTATACACGTAAGTATCATACACGCACGTATGATTTCCAAATTTTTGATTTCTTTAAATTTATATTCGAAAATTTAAGGCAGAAGATATTATGTATGAAAC
The DNA here is from genome assembly GCF_029603195.1 of Condylostylus longicornis. Taxonomy (NCBI): domain Eukaryota; kingdom Metazoa; phylum Arthropoda; class Insecta; order Diptera; family Dolichopodidae; genus Condylostylus; species Condylostylus longicornis. The sequence goes on from NW_026577989.1 coordinate 802,753, forward strand.
CCAAAAGTCATTCCAAATTTAATATACATATACAAAATTCATAATTTTATTCTCACATTTATTTTCTTCTATATAATATGGCCAATATTTACTTTATATACAAAAAAATAAATTGAATTTAATAATTTTACCATTAATATTGTTGCACAGTTCAATATCCATTTAAATGAATTATATACACATTATCTAGATATTTTCATAATTATTTTCACAATAATTTTAAATTTATCTATAAATTTATATAATTATTAACATTATATTTAAAAAATAAAATATTCATTTTATATTTTCATTTTAAATGAATTTATAATCAGAGTGTATAAATTGTATTAATAAACCGAAATATATTAGATATCCTACTGAAATGAAAATATCCAAATTAAAAGGACCATAATATAATCTTGATTCATTTAATAATGCAAAAAAAAAACATAATCTATTTATAATAAGATTAACACGAAACTAAAATCAAATAGAATCACAGAATTTTTTAATTATCAAAAAAATATAATGAGGAAAGAAAATACCCCATAATTTCGTTCAGTAAATGAATATGGTATAAGAAGATACCATGTTCATTTACTGCAGTATAAAGTAAATTAAGAACAAGAATCAAATATAAGAAAAAAAATAACACAGAGAACTATGAATAAATTTAAAGGAAATATTTTCATATAATAACAAAAAAAAAAAAGAAAAATATGAAGAAAATGAAGAAAGAAAAAATTTTTAATCAAGGATTCTGTAAATCAAAAGAGGACGTTTCTTTTGATTATATTATCATTATCAATCATCATCGTTATTCTTATTATCATGGTCATTGTCGTCATTAGCAGAATAAAAATAAATTTATATTTGTATTGAGAAAAAAAAAAAATTCGTTTATCTTTTTTTTTTCCGTGTATTTTTACGGTTCCTTTAACACATTCAAATTTTATATATTCTACGTATTAAAAAATAAATATGTATATTAATATTCTTTCATACATCCAGTATATTTTAAATGGAAAGGGGATAATTTTCTTTGATTTCTCTAGAATTAAATGAAAAAAAAAATTTTTACAATTTAAAGTACACAATCAAAAATTATTTAGTTATTTCGCTCTCATATAAATCAGTTTTTTATGTATTAAAAAAAAAAAAAAACGAAAATTGGATGAAGAAAAAAAAAACAATTTCGACATTTTCAAATTTAAAAATAAAATCAACTTTGAATAGGTATAATTTTCAATTTTATTTTGTTAATGATCTGCTAACAGGGCAGCGGTGCTGTATACATTTAGTAAAAGTTTAAAGAAAATTGGGCTGCTTGCTAAGTTTTTAGAGAGTTTTTGTTCGAATAATAAAAAGTATATTCATTCGCTATTGTGCCAATAATTGTCAATTCTTCCCCGAGGAAAAAACAAAATTTAATTTTAGGAAAAAAATTAGGAACTTGTAAGACATAAAGCTGAAGCGAAACAAAATAAGAAGAAAGCGAGAAAAACTAAAATATTATTCCATACTAAAGTGAAGGATGTTTGTTACAAAGTTTTACTAAAAATTTACTGAACAATCATCGGCCGTTAAAATGAGGCAAAAAATTACTTGTTTAAAATGCCGTACATTGTTCAATTACAATATCTGACTATAATATTAAAGAGCATAACATAATCTGCTCACAAAATTAAAGTTTTGTGTAAGGACACCAAGAGTGATTTGTATAAGGACAGGAAGAGTGAAGGGACTGAGTATAAAATATTATTCTTTGTGTTGTGATAAAGTTCCTAACTGAATTTACTACCGATTAGAAGATATTTTTAACTTATGTAATTTTTATTTGTTTGGCTTCACTTGCATAACATACGATTCATGGATTTTTTTTTGTCCTATTTCCCTCTTGGGAGGAGCAAAGGGCTAGTGCATGATATTGTATATAATCATGAATCAGTGTATGTATGTATTCTTACGTGTACGAACTTACTAAGTAGTTGACGAACTTATCGGAATTGGACTGTAATGGGGATGCTACTTTCTAGAGTAGGAAATATTGGGGCGTTTTTGTTGAAGCTTAATAAAAATACTTAATAATACTACGGTGGAAATAAATTAAAAACTTAATAAAAAGCTTTAAATTTTCTTATCTTTTCACTTAAATAATTTTTGCTCACAATTTTTGTTATTTGCGAATTTTTTTTCTATCTTCAAACACTGTTTACTTTCAAACATAAATTATTTATGAAGGTACTTTGTTAATTTTTCAATTTTGATTTAATGTCCAAAATTTATAACATATTTCTCAAAAACTACTGTATTACAATTTCACATTTTGTATTTGAAAGGTCGAACAAAAGTAGAATAACGTTTTACTATCAGAAAGTTCAGCACTGTTCAAATAATCAAAAAAAAAATATGTATATTGTCCTTATTCTAGTTTTTATTCGTGCAGGATATTATTCGTTACGCATTTTTAAATAGAAATCAATTTTTATTTAATTCAGGTCCTCTAGATCATTTCACTTGTATATACTGGTATTTATATTTTCTCTATATTTATAATGTACTCATATAACAACTAATTGGCTACATTGATACTAAAAATAAATAAGAAACAAATAAGATGAACAAAATAAAAAAAAAAAAAAATTTAAATAGAAAATTAAATAGGAGTGCCAAATGGTATTGGTTCGTCCTCCTCTTTGATTCAAATTTATTTTGTTAGTTAGCCTTATAATTCAGATCATTAGACTTTAATTTTCTTATAGTAAATTAAAATTGGAAAATCAAAAGGAAAGAAGAAAAAAACCAACAAAATAAATACAAGTGAAACGAAAATGCCTTCTATTTTATTCTATTTTCTTCGCTCTATTGAAGTAGGAGGTATAATTTCATTTTCTGTTTTTTTTTTTTGAGTGGAAAATGTGGAAACGATAAAATTTTTTTTTTCTTCATCAAAACGCGGAAAATAGTCATTTAACTTTTATGTATTATGTATTCTTGTTTTTTTTTTGTTTTTTTTGGTTTTCGAATTCATCAATGATGCCAATGATCAGATGATGGTAATGTTATTACAGTTATTTTCTCCATTAATATTTCAATTGATTATTTTATTATTGTGATTTGTAAGAAAACCTTTATGTAAGTGTTGGAATATTACGAGAACTTTGGATAAAAGTTATTCAGATTACTATAAGATTTTACACCATTAGTAAAACTGTGAATCAAAAAATGATGATTTATAAATGTTTTGAAAATAAAATAAAGAATACTTAAATAAACTCGGAATGAACCAGTGGGTTGTGATTAATTTTTCTCGAAGAAGTAACAAAATATATTCAAAAATAAAATTTTTTGATTAAAATTGTACTTGTGAATATACCAACATGAAAATTAAAGTTATTGTATACTTCAGGATACGTGAGATTAAAATTCTTTCTATGGGTAATAAGACAGTAAGATTAGTAGATTTGTAAGTTCGTTAAACCGGCGTAACTTTTGAGGCCCAGAGAACCACAATTGCTCAACCCTAGAATTGCTTCTGGTCACAATTTCCTAAAAGCTCCTTGGCTTGCCGCAGCACCGGAGGACTGCTCCAGCGCTCTGACTTTTTCTTCTCTGATTCATTTGCTATTTTCCAATGAACCGTAAATGGTCCGATTCCGCAGAAAGATTTCGGGACACGGCGAGGCGTATTAGCCCCTGTCTTCGTCAGTGCGTCAGCAGCCTCGTTTCCTTCTATCCCACATGGCCTGGCACTCAACATAGAGTGACCTGTTTGCGCCCACACAATATATTAAACTTCTCGAGACCAGGAATTCAGTTCCAATGGCTGCGCGGCTATAATACATAATGTTTATTTCCTGTTATCTCCTCTTTTTCAAAATGAACCGCACGCACAATTGCACGGTTTGCACCTTTGCCTGGAACACGCTTGGTCAAAACGTTCGGAGAATTTGCTCCTGGACCCAAATACTTTCGCAACTTTCCTCACACTGTGCTTCAATCCATCAGTGTACCACCTGATGGTTTGTGGTTCTACCGGATAACTTGGAAAGTCACGTTTTCGGAATATACGAGTCTCGAATTTGTACCTTCTTACCATACCGTCGATAGGATTGCCAGAAGCGGAATATCAATGATTGCGATTCCATTTTCACTCAACCTGAGATGCAAGGAGGTTAATCCCAAAATATACTCCATTGCCGCAGTTGGACAGGTTTTCATAGCACTAAAGACTACGGGTCTTGTCCATGCCACAGTTCCATAAATTAGAAGCGGCACGAGATGAAATCCACTATGTTACAAAGAGTTCCTACAAACTTACTACTAGCGATGATGTCAATATCATTCGCATAAGCCTGGACATCAATTCCTCCACAAAGCAGCTCACCAAGGAGTAAAGTGTTGCCGAAAGCGGTCCCTTTTCACTTCCCAAATCGCTCAGGGTCATCGTTACAAGCACCTCTTTTCCAGACTGGTCTACTATTTCTTCAATAAAAATGGTGTGACGCTAATCGGTCTGAATGATTTAGGCACAATGTTTCTCCTGCCTAGCGTGGGTACGAAGTTCACCATGGCCACCCACCAGGACTCAGGGACGTACCCGGGAACCAAGCTGCACCGCAATATTCTTATTAAAAAAGGCATAATTAACTCCAGCGTCCTATCAACCCCTGGCGCCTTGAAGAGTTGGAAAGTACGAAAAGTCCATCTTATTCTTTAATCTATATACATGCATGCAACCCTCTCCCAGATAGGAAAAGAGGTTTAGATATTTCAAAAAAGCTCTACAGAAAAAACTGAGATAAATATTATTGAAGAAATGTTAATCGTCCAGTACCTAAATTTTCGATATTGAGATCTTGATATGACCCATCTATATAGTTTAAGGTCTCAACAAGAATTTATTTATTTCAAACTATTTTTTATGAAATTTTTAACAAGGTATTCGGTTTTCATTCAGTCCCCGAAATACTCTTAATTTCTGTCAAATGCATATTTAATCAATTTTTCAAAATGTCTTCAATAGTTATAGAGTAATAAATAGTATTCAAATTTTAACTTACTCTAAAATTTTGGAAATTGCATAACAATTAAATTAAAATTTTTGAATTTTGTTACACTTATTATTATAAATGGAACGAAAATATTTTAACACATTCTTCTTTGGTTATTAGAATGAAGGATAAAAAAAATTTTTAAATTATTTCTTGATTGTAGCCAACATAATTAAGATTCACATTATTTCACGAAATAGCAACTTACATACACACATTTAGTATTAAAATTTTCTCCCTTCATATTTTTATAGCAATCAAATATTATTTAAAAAAAAATTTTTTACTAATAATTGATGAGTTGGAATTGGGAGAAAATATCCTTTTGGATAATTATTTGAAAATCTACAATTTCAAATCCATTATCTTGTGCTTTCAAAATAAATGTTTAATGGTAATAAAAATGTTGACAATTACAAAGAGAAGGAAAACAAAACCACAAAAATTCTAATGATAGGTTTATAACATTAAATGTCGTTCTTAATAAAGAAGAAAAAATTCTCGTTACTCGTGTTAGAACGAAACTTTCAAGGAATTAAAAAAAAAAACTTTACGATTGTTAGTTTGTTTAAATTTTGTTTTTTTTTTTATTGCTAGCTCATTTACTATTTTCTTTTAGTTTTCTACCTTTCCCAACTTTAATGCTGCGTTCATGTCCAGAAAAATAATAAAACTCACTCAGAATTTTTAATTAGGTTCGAATTTTTTTTTTATAAATAGAATGTTCAAGCAATATAACGTGCAATATAATCATATACAAGTTATGTAGTATACAATTAAGTTAATTTAATCTTATGGTGTACAGAGGAATGTATACGAATAGATACGATTAGATAAATTAGATTTTTAAAATTTTAATCCGTTTAATACATATATAACAGAAAAATGATTATGAAGAAAAATATAGGTATGTTACACAAGATATTTGTATACATGAAAAAGAGGCAAATTATTTGTTTGATTTAAGTGCTCTAGTTAAGGCTTTCTTTTCTACCGCAAATCGGACTTTTAATAATATCAAAGGCAAAACGGTTAAGATCCGTGTTTTCATTTTCCATCATCATATGTCACCTAAAGGAGACACATCTCTGATATCTCTTATTACTCTCACAAAGTCTATGTCAGATTTTGATTTATTGGGTAAAAACCTAAATAAAGAGCTATAAAATGGTAAAATGTCATTTTATTAAAAATTTAAAAAACTTTCCTTTGTCGTTTTGGTTGAGATTTTAGATTGAATTCTGTTTTAGGTGGTAATTAATTGTATTTTTGAAAAGCGAACTAAATGTTTTAATAGTAAATTATTAAAGCAGTTTTTTCATAATTTCGTCTATTAAAATATACTTGCTTATAGTCATCTCGTAGAAGCCCTTTCATGCACTAATTGGTTTGACCCAGAGATTTTGAACTCGTATTCGACTGGGCTGCCGGCTGCGGGGTAGTAATTACCCCAAAGGACAAAACTGGTCATATTTAGCATGAAATATGAAATCGCGAGCATAGTTCCAACGAAATATTCACCTGTGCTTTTTTCGTATAAGGGCGATGGCGAAGAGGTGAGACCATGGGTCATGCATGGTTTATTGGTTTTACATTACGATGACAAGACCTGTGCGAATACGTTTTGGTGTGGTGGCTGGCGCTAAACACGACCGTCAATTTGAAATTGGTAAGCAAAATTCAAAGAATGGCAAAGACCTTTCTTCAAAGAAGACGTGGAAAGGTGGCGCGATGCGCTCAACTTGCGCAAAAACTCTCCCATTATCTTCCAATTATGTATATTCTGAGGAAGGAGTTGGCTGTAGATCGGGTATCAAAACGCTTCCATCAAGCCTAAGTGTATTTTGCGGTGGCCGCAGCAAACTTATCTAATTTAATCCAACTTTTCACAACTTATTAGCGTGAATTAGATATTTGATACAAACTACGTCGTATTAATTCAAAGAAGCTTGTTGAATTTTCCGTCCGTATTTTTCCTCAAGATGAAATGTTTTCTTCTTATCTAAACTGTATTTTTGTATCTAATGTATTCATCTTATAAATCAAGCTAAACCTAAGTACAGAAATAATACAGAAATTAATGTTAGGTCAAAAATTTTGTATTCTTTACAAATTTTTTTACGACCAATTTTAAAACAGTTTAATTATGACTCATCTTAATGATTTCTAAGATCAGGACCTATTCCAATAAGTTTATTATAGAATTACTCTTATAGAAATTTCTTAAAGGCAAAAATGAAATCATTGAATTTTATTTAAAATTCATTGATTAGTTTAAATAAGCAAAATGAGTGAAAAAATTCATTAAAAAGTTAAATTTTTTATTAAAAAAAAAAAATATTTAAAGATAAAATTTTATAGAATGGACATTTTTTAAAGCTGATAATAATAAAATAGACCTTTTCTAACACACACATAAAAACAAAAGATAAAAAAGTTTAAAATGATGAAAATCGTGTCGTGTACCATTGAGCACACGTTCCAAATAAACAAATGGAACAAATAACAAACAACCCAGACCTTCCAATGCACAAATAATTCAGTTTCAAAAAAAAAAAATATTTTTTTTTTCTATGATTTTTTTTTTGTTTTCTTATTTTAATCATCGTTTCTTAATGTATTCTATCCGTCCTTTGGGATCCATAATGAGTAGTTTTAGGTTTATTTACAGTATTTTTTTTCCTGTTTGTTTGTTTGTTTGTTATTTTTTAACTTAATTTTTAACATTTATTTTTTTTTTTTGTTAAACAGGTAATTTATAAACAAAATATAAAGCACTCATTTAATATTAAAATCTTTTTAAGCTCCCTTACACTTCCTCTAAATTAAAATAAATAATATTAAGATGAGACGCAATTATACAAATCTAATATAAATGTATTAAGAGAAAAACCAAAACAAAAAAAAAATATATAAAAAGAGATAGAGAATAGAAAAAGAAAATAAAGATACCGTAAACAACAAATATGGCGGCGGTGGTCCGTTCTTATCTAATATTTTTTTTTTACCGTACACTAGTTTTAATTTTAAAAATTGAAAATATATTATGTATATGTATGTATATGTACATAATATGTATGCCATTTAAATAAATACTTAGCAATATGTATAGACATATATGTACCTATATATGTATGTATAACACATATGAATAATCCCAGTATATTATTTTAAATCTATGAATATGTAAAGTGGGTGAAAATATAGGGATAAAATTTAATGGTGCATACTATCATAATAATATGTATACACCATATATGTATGTAAATTTGTGTATATGATTGTATATTATTATACAAATACTTAAAATATAAAACATACTAAGCAAAACAAAAAATATATAACAAAAAAGTTATCTAAAAATTTTTCATAGTTTATGTTTTATATTTTTTAGAATATTAGTCCCCTCATATATTATAATTATAATTATTTGAACCATTAACGTAATCATATGTCCCAGACCATCGGTAGATCTCTCATAAACAATTTACATTATCATTGGGATTATATTATAGGGAAAAGAATGTATATTAAAGGAATATTTTTTTAATTAATAATTAAAACAAAACTATAGGATATTATTTGAGTTATACATTTTTGTCGGGATATAAAAGATTTCAATTACCATTATTAATGCTTATTATAATAATATTACTCGTATACTGTTCTAATTAACTTACTTCAGCTTTTTCAATTTTATTAAGAAATACGACCTTACAAAGAGGACTCTGTCCCTTCTTTACTTGTCTGTTTAATATTTTTCTCTTTGTATTCCTATTTGCTTAAAAACAGAGAGAAAAACTTGAACAAGCACAATCTTCAGGGAATATCTTCAGGCAAACCTTATTATTCTGTATCTCTCCTTTTTAGTCCTATTAAAGTTACCGTCTTCTTACAACTTTTGAGAATATAATTTTGAATGAACATTAGCATAATACCTCATTTAATAGGAACTGTCCAGAAATATTTAAATACCTCGATTTTAAAATAAGGCCTCACATTATAAAGTTAATAAAAGATACTTTCCTAAAACGTTAAATCTGGTAAGTGAAGCTCCACCTTCTATTTTAGTTGTGACTCTACAATGATTAGTTAGTTTTCGTAATGAAAAGCACTGTAAATATTTTATATAAAACTAAAATGTTACACGTTTAAATAGTCTGCTATACCTATTATACATAATTATGCTATAGAAATTGTAAAAGTAGATACGTATGTTAATTATGAAACATCAAAAACTCAATGTCACTATTATATGAAAAAGTTTAAATAGAATTTGGAACAATACCGCGTCAATACAATACATACAGTCATTCTAAAAATTATTTGATTTTGGTTTCAATAATTGCCTGCTCTGGTGGTATAAAATAAGGATGTCTTAAGTTATCTCCAGCAACTAAAACACTACTCCATTATTTTTTCGACCTGCACAAATAACTATTAAGATTTTGTTGTGGTTTGCATTTTGAATATTATAAGTGAATTTCTTTGTTTGTTTTTGTGTAACAGTTCTTGCTTTTCTATTAAATCGGGATTTGATTTAATTTTTTATTTTCATAAACTTACTGCTGATTATTGAAAATAATCCATAAAAATTTGTTCGCAAATAATTTTTAGTATGACTGTACATACATACATACTTCTTCTATAAAAAATAAAATAAAATTGAGTTTAGTACAACGCAAAATATTAAAAAAAAAAAGCAAAAACCCGAATTGATAGACGCCTGCATTTTGTTTCGTATATTTTTGATATCTCGGGACAACCAAGCCGAATTAAACTAATTATCATTATTATTTTCTATTATGAAATTATTATTTTAATTATAATTTTGGAATAATTACTCCAGGGATTTTAAATTCGATTTTTTGATAGAAAACTAAATTTATAAAGTTTTATATAAAATGCGTTTTTTTGATACATTTACAAAATAAAAAATAATTTTGAAAGTTGTTCAGCCAGAGATTTCTAAAATAATATTATGGTTTTTGATCAAAAACATTTAACTAGTATGTATTTACTAAAAGCCATTAACTGTAAAAATTTAAGTTTAAGTTATTTTTGCCGAAATACGGCAATATGTAAGTCTTATTGCTTTCCTATAAAAAAATTGCATGCTTTCAGCTCCGAAGTGTTCGTCATATTAAGGTCATGAAGTCATATTAAGGTCACGAAGTTTTGAAGTATGTTACTGTTGCGGCTTGTAATGTAATGGTAATAAAAAGTCATGTTTCTAAAATCGTAGAAAATATTCTTGAAATTGGTCGGCCAAGGTTGTGAAGAGCTAGTTTATGTGTTCGTCACATTTCACGGGTTTACGAATGTAGAGATCTGACTAGTTTAGGAATAACCAAGAACTCTTGAAGACATATTTAGGTAGATGGGTTAACATGTGGCTAAACTGAGAATACTCCCTTCAATTAATCAGTTGCAAATGTTAGGAGAAAGACAAAAAGGAAACATTTTATCTTTGCGAATTCCCGTAAAACGTAGTGGGACTAAATCAGGAGTGGTTGGAACTATTCAAGCGCCAACTGCATTTATGTTCACTTTGTTTTATTATTTGTTATTAAAATGAGATTATAACGCAATAAGCAACAATTTATTGAATTATTTTTAATTTAATGAACTTTGATTCTAATTTAATTTTTAAACAAAAATTTTCCATTCCTTTTTTAACATTTTTATATTGTTGTATAGCACTTTTAATAAAATGTATTTCCAAATAATATTATTCAATTCCCAATTTACTAAAAATTTTTTTTAACTGTATCAAATTATATAATCAATGAAATGATAGTATTATACAGCAATATTATTGAGTAATTCTAAAGTAATTAAAATTTTACTAATTTCAATTACCGAATAATTTCATTATTTTAAATATTTTGAATTAATTGTCAAAAATGCCATTTATATTGTGTATAATCTGATAAACCACCGTTAAAATAAGTACGTAATAATATTATGTAGAAAAATGGCAGTTAAAAATAAAAAAAAAGGAGAAAAAAATAAAAAAAAAAAATAGTTGCAAATTCCAATGGGGTCGCGTGTCTTTTCAAATTAAAAACTTTTTCAATGAATAAATTCTAAACATAGATTGATGGCCTTCAACGCCAGTTTAACAATAACCATAAAAAACGAAACTTTAATTTCCCTTTATTTTTATTGTCTACCGTCTACACTTACAACACTATCATCTCAATTTTCTGTTTTTGTATTAAATAGTTGTTCGGCTTATTTTCTTCTCTTTTTGAGTCATTCAATTTGTAGTTTTTCAATTGCTGTTGTTGTTTTTTTTTTGGTTCGTTAATACTGTTTCGTCTGTTTAATGTCATAGTTATTTAATATTGTGTACTGATACTAACAATTGAGAAGTAACTGTTATGATTATATTGGCTTTGAGTTAGGATTTGTTACCTTTTCTTTGTATACATTAAGCTCTCTAATTATAAACTTAAATTAATCGAATAGAAAGTCTGTAGAAATTATAATTCTTGCTGCACAGTGCTAAGCGTGGTAATCCAATAGTCGGCAATTTCTGAGCGATTATTTTATTAATATACAATTTTATAATTAAGTGCTGCATATGCATATATTATTGTATCGTGATTAACGCGGCTCTTACCATGAGATTTTCAAAAAAAAATATTGGTTCCTATAATTTAGTGTATAGGAATATACTGAAATCGGCAATAGTACAATAGTACTCGATTAAAATTTTGAATTTCCAATCTTTGGTGTTGGAACTAAGACAATATTTTAATTGTTATTGATTTTTTATACAAACAATTATATATGGTTGAGGTATATATAAAAAAAAATGTAATAGGTAATTGAAAATAATTATAAAAGTAATTTAAACCGATTATAATACTTTTCGTTTTTCAAGTTTTGACCCATTGCCAGACTAATAAACCATATAAAAGTACACGAATTTGTTACAATATTGAAATATGGAATATCAAAAGCAAAAAATCGGACAAAAGATTTTGTTATACAAAGGAAAACTATAATAATGTAGTACTATCAGAAAAAATTCGTTCTGTTTTTAACCGATCACATTGCACACAATAAAGGGAGGTTATGTGATGGCAACAAAATTTCACATGTCGAGTTTTCAGTGGAAACCGTAAAAAAACTATTTTTAAAGAGACGCTTGCCGGCTTGTCTTTTAATCTATCTGTGCAGATCAGTATATCTCAAATTCGGCTAAACAAGGCTGATTTTAATGAAATTTTATAAATGGATTTATTTTTAGAAAAGAGACGGATCAACTTTTAACTTATATTAATTACAGGTAGATTTAACATTTTTTGTCATTAAGAAAGTATTCAACAAAGTAGACAGCATGTGAACACGGGCCAAATTTACATTATAATTAAACCCTTACCAGCGTTTTTAAAATTTGAAAGTAGTATTTGAAGGATATTTTCGTAATCTTGTGCAACATTTTCATTAAACTAGACAATACACCTTGCAGTCGGTTATGTGTTGATCACATTAGATTTTTTTTTTTTTTTATTGTAATGTCCACAAATTTAAAATAATTTGTTAATTTAAGATAAATTAATAAATCAGAAATTTAAAATTTATTCAAAATATATATTATTTACATTCAAAATATATATTTGTATGTAAATAGAAACATATACATAAATAAATATGTTGTTATCATACTTCAAGATAGTGCAATAGGAATTAATTTTAGATTAGTCTTTATTTGATTCCACGAAATGATTCTGAGATAAAATGAGAGTAATTTTTTTTTTCTCTTTAAATTAGTTTAAATTAATAATAATTATTATTATTGCGATGACTTTATGGTATACTACTACAGTTTAAACTGTTAAATACAAATGATTATTATGATCATTCTATGAAATGATATTGATTAAGATGATTATGGTGATTCGAATTGTACACTACATACTTATATATATAGTGACAATGATATATAATACTTATATATATAGTGGCGTTTACATATTATCCATGATATAGAAAAAAAAAATGATGATGCCTTTAATTATTATCATTTTTAAATTGATTTTAATTGCATTAAAACTATTAAAATTGTGTGTTAAAGTACATATGTATATGAAAATATCATATTGTATAGAATTAATGGTGATTTTCGTATACATCGTGTATATTTATAAATAATTTTTAGTTTTCACAGTATCTAGATCGCTTTTATGTGTATAAATAAATTTTAATTTTATAATCTAATTCTATACTCCTACAATATACACTTCTAAAGAATATATACATATACTCCAATTATTTCTGTTATTCTGTATATGTATAACAGAATATTTTGTTCTGGTGTTGTTTCGTAAGTATTAAAGTTAGACCGATAAAATAAGAGCAAAAAATTATATATTTTAATTAGATCGCCCCGTTTTGTGTATCTTATAAAGTGTTGAAAGCAATTAACTTGTGTAAAAATGATGCCTATTACTTTGTTTGACTCTAACTAGCATTATATTATATAATGTATGCATGTATATATAAGTATAAATTAAATGAATAGTGTGTTGATGGCAGATCAAAGTATCTCTTGTTATTCATTTTTATCATATTATTTTAAAAATAGCACTTTTATTATTACCGTTCATTATTATATATAAAAAAAAAATGGGAAAATGGAGGCGTTTTTGGTCGTTTTGATTATTTTATTTTTTTTCAATTCGTTTTATTATTTTTGTTCCGATTATTTTGCTTTGTTCAACTGTAATTTTGTACTTTTTGAAAGTTTATTTGTTATGACACCAACTAAAAAAATTTTTTTTTTTTGGAAGTTAGTAGAGTAGAAAACCACCTACAATTATTGTAAAAAAAATTTTTTTTTTATTTCTGCATCTTATTTTTGCTTCTTATATTTTTTTATTAGAAAACAAAAAATTGACCACCTTTCAATATCGTTTTTCTTTTCTCACAAAGAAGGTGATAATAGAAAAAAAAAAAATTTTTTTTTTTTTTTTTAATAAAAAATGCTTGTATTTTCGTTGCTTTTAAAGAAAATTATTATTATCGTTAGTTTCAATCGGGGTTTTTTCTTAAGAAATTTTTTTACAATGTTTATAGGTACCTACTTTATCATTAAATTTAAATAAACCGATTATATTATATATAGAGAATTATAATAAATTTTTTTTCTAGATAAATTGTACTTATAATTTAATAATGTTAATAAAAAAATATTAAAGAAAAGTGTTAAAATTAAAACTTTTATGTAGATCAATGGTGCAATAAAATATTTTTAAATAATTGTATTGATAGAATTTATGTATATATGTAGGCCAACACATTTTAATGTAGTTAGTATTGGAAAAATTAGGAAAATTTTCATTGTTTACAATTTTTGACTACCTATATATTTTAAATACAAATGCATATTATGCTAAGACCGTAATATAGTTTATAATATTGTATTTATTGAAGTAACGGTGAGCAATAAAGAAAATTCGTATTTGGTAGTAACTGATAAGTTTTATGAATTATAAAATATAATTGTATAAAATTATTTAATTTTAAGTGTAATTTTTAACATTTGATGAAATTGTATTCAAATATTTAATTAAATGGAAATATGAAGAAATAATTTTATTGTATATATATATATATATATATATATATGCTTCGGGCTCTAATTTCGATATTCCAATTCTTCTTAACGGGAGATCAAATGATAAGTTCAAAAAAAAAAACCAAATCAACTGTAATTGTGATTTATATACAGGGCGTCTCGTATTAGATTGCACTGTTATCTACCATTGTACAGGACCTTATGAGTAGACAAAATTTTTATATGGAAACGGCGGAAGAAGGCAGATCACAGAAAGGCAGCGACTGCACAAAGTCATTCCCAGATCGCCTCCGCGCCAGCCCATCGTATACTTTGTTGTTCGCATGGCCATTGTGCTGTCCGGGAACACATAGATGGTACGGTTTTTATCCCCCCTTTCTAAATTGTGTCTCAGACAGATCTGTATTGCATGTATTTCGGATTGGAACACCGTTCAATACGGGTCAAGGGTCGCATATATACGCATGGCCGGGCGGACACCGCACACACCTAAACCCGACTCCGTCTGCATACTACACACTCGAACCCGGCTCAAGTACCGAGCCACCCAGATCGCACGTTCATCGATTGGGAAACAGAACCCGATCACACAGGCATCCGACATGGTTATTCTTAGAATCGAATCGCTCTCAATGAAGTCTGCGTGAGTCCTGTGGGTCAACTTTCGCCCCGCCTTGCCCTAGTCAGAGAGAAGTCGGTAAGTCACTAGCCGAGCTTCCTTCACTATATGAAAGTGCAGTGGTGGCAACCTAATCATCACCTCTAACACGGCGGCCGTAGGAGCCGGTCACTCCCAAGCAGGCCAACCTCTGCAGCTTTTCCAGCTTGGCCCGCACACCCACTTGTTGCCTTACGGCACCATACAATCGACGCCTAGGTGACGATGGACTTGGCAGGGTCGTATATAGCCACAGTGCTATCCTCCGACTGATTCCCCAGGTCCCACCGATGAAGCTCCTACACGTTCATAAGGCCGCCGTAGCCCTTCCGATAAACCCTATATATCCAACGCCTTCGCATCACCTTTCTATAACACGAAAATTTTGCTGTAGAAGATCAGAAATAATGCTCTCGAATTTGCCCCGTATAGCGAAGGCCACATCGTTTGCGTAACCGCAGACACGTGGAGCGGAGCCCCCGAGAGCAGCAATTAAATCATCCACTAGAACGGGCCACAGAACCCTAATAATTACTTAATAGTGGACTTAATAATCCTATCCTGTAGCATCCGATTAACCCATCAGCTCGTCGCCGCATCAATCCTTGGTTTGAAGTCGCAACGACTCACAGATGACATGATATGGAGTGATGTTAAAAGCTCCCTCTAGTGAGTTTTCAAGGACCCCTGCTAGACTCTACAGAGCGACTCTGCAGACCTTCCCGATTGATAGCCGTACTGAGAGTCATGCAAGGGATTGCCTTCCAGTGCGTCGTCCCGTATGAATCTATCAATCACTTTTTCCATTGCTTTCAATAGAAAAGAAGTAAGGCTGATGGGACGGAAAGACCTTGGGTGGTTACCTGGTCGCTTACCTGCCTTCGGAATATACTTCACTTTAGCCATCCTCCATGTCTGAAGAATGTAACCCCACGCATAGCTGACATAAAAAATTTCCAACAGCGTTCTAGCGATATGTTGGAAACCCCACTGCAAAATCGCAGGAGTTTCCTTTACATTATAAAAATTATTGGCCCGGAGAATATTATGTATCAAAAATATTGTCTAGGTATACAGTGGTCTATACAATTTCCAATAATTTAAAAGGTATAAAAATTATAACAAATTTGTTTCGATATTTAATACCAGTTTATATCAAGTTCCGAAATCAAAAATTTTGACAGGATTAACGTATATTCTTGTCCAATATGTTTAATTGTTAGTAAATGCAATTTATTTTCTTGAATTTCTGTTAGAAATAAAATTCGAATTTTGATTAAAAGAGCAAAAATCTGAAATTTGGCAAAAACAATTTGAAAAATTAAAAAAAATTTTTTTTAAAAAGAATTTTAGTGTCACTCTTTTAATTATTGGACTACCACAGTTACCTATTTAAAATTGTCTGAGACCATTGCAATCAAGCAATTAAAAATTTATATTGTCTTTTTTTTTTAATATGAGAAACAAAATTTAACGTTTAATCGTTTATATTCATAGTAAACGTTTTCTATGACACTTAATTATTTTCATTCAATAATGTAGGTGTATCAAAATATGATATACATATAAAATTTGAATGATTAATTTGGCGGCAATCATAAATTTCTGGCGTCAAACTTAACCTAATATTATTTTGTAGTTCACTAAAAGAAAAAAAGCAAACGGAACCTACTGAAAACGAATAATAGAAAAAAAACAGAGGATAGTGAATATTTAATTTTATAGATTTATTAATTCCGAAATTCTACCATTGTTATGACAATAAATTATTTTTTATATGAAGTTGTAATAAACTTGGAAGTATTACAAATTTTATTTTACTGTTATAACAGTTATAAATTGGTGAATTTTAATTGAACTTTAAATGGAATTTTTTGTGTTATAGCTGTAAAATGCTTAATTTTGTTTAGGAATTAATTTTAAAACGATTAAACTAGCAATTTTTGGTAATTAGAGGCAGTTCATAATTCCATAATATAAGGAGTTATATGTGATTTCCGTGAAGTTTTAATTACATAATATTATGTAAAGTGAATTACTTTAAGTGAAATAAGAACTCACTTGAATATTCAATTCGTTTCGATTTCCAGCCTCTGTGTAGTTTGCAATTTTATAATAATAAGTAGCTTAAATTCAATTTTTGATTAAGTCAGTTCAAATATTATAAATTAAACTGTTTGTTTTACATATTATAAACTGTTTGTTTTACAATAAACCGTTTGATAGTTTAGTTTTGATTGCATTCATCGAATAAACAGGTAATGATTTGAATTGTAAAATTATGTGCAATATCAGAAATGTACAGAATCTGAAAATCTTACAGTATTCATTTGAAAAAAAAAATAAAATTAAAAAAAAATTACTATATTTTCTTACAGCCTTATAACTTTTGACTTTGGCACAAAAAAACCATAACATCTATGAAAATATTAATAAGTACGATGTACATAGGTGACACCAGTAACAACAAAAACAATAATAATCACAAGCATGTACATATATTAATTTCTACAGAAATAGAGGAGAAAAAATCCTTATAATCTTTTCTTACCTATATAAAATAGACTACTGTTAGACGCCACGCGATTCGTTTAACAATATTGTCGCCGTCTATAAAATTTTTTAATTTACCTTACTGGATTTTGTGATTCTTGCAATAAAAAACAAAAAATTTCAGAGGGAGAAAAAAAAAAAAGTTAAATTTTTCAAATAATAGTTTAACCTGTATGAAAAATAACTACATAATTTTTTTTTCTTTCCTCTACTTGTATATTTGCTGCCAACATTTATTTTCCTACATAATTCATTTCGCGCTATACTTTCTAAATATCAACACAAATCTTTGTATACATAAAGTGATAACCATAGATATGCGATGTTAATTGAGGCATTAAAGAAAACACTGGAAAAAAAAACAAAAATTAAAGTAGAAGAAAATATGAGCGTTGCCACGCGCGTTTTGTTACAACATTTGAAAAAATAAATTTATTTCAGGATGGCATTAACTTGAATTTATATATGCGAAATTATAAAAAAATTTTAGTAATATTATTCTTTAAACAGGAATATAAATACGTGCTTAAATGCATAAACATCAGATCAGTTAAGTATAAATGTTAATTATTTTGTAGATAAGGATGGTTCTAAAACTGTTCTTATAATGTTATTGCTATTACGAAAATAAGGAAAATATGTGCAAGTCAATCCAAACTTTTTCAATCCTTCGAACCGATTGTCTTTCAAAAAGTGTCAACTCCTATGCATCAGATGACAGACACGTAATACACATCTTCCACCACCCGGACTTCATGGCATCCCTGGTAAATGTCCGATGAGGAAATGTCCAGTCTCTTAGTAATTTTTCCAAAGAAACAGTGTCGCGTCAAAATACTGATTTTCCCCCTTCTAAATGCAAGTCGCTCCCTCGTACATCCACAGTTCTTCTTTGACCACAGAGCCCTTCTCGTAGCACAAATTCGCCCGCCATACCAGACCAATTTCCCCCTTATTTTAATTTCTTCTTCAACTCTCCCAAGGTCAAGGCATCAACCAGTCCATTGCCATCGTCCGCACGCTTTTTTCTCTGCAAACGATGGCAATGGACTGGTTTTTTCAATGGCAACTTTTTTTCTCTCTTTTTTCTCTGAACAGAATTCATTGGAGTTGGAGAAGCTTTGTGGAACCCCTATATGTAGAGCAGGAAAAAAAACTATTTAAAGCTTCCCTTTGAACAATTTCCCAATTAGATTAATAAGAAATTATATATCTATTGTATAATCAACACCAAATGAGCAACACTGATTTTAGAATGCAATAAACAGCTATCTTTTATATAGAAATAAATAAAGAAAACCGGAAATAAAGACCTCAATATTAATGTCAATTCAAAAATTTTGATTTCGTGTTATAAAAGTTTCAGGTGCAATTCATAAATACATTATAGCCTTTAAAACTTTGAATTATTAGAATTATGTTACATTTATTATAATAAAACAAGTGAAAATAATAAAAAAAAATTTTTAAAACACAAATATCTCATGTGGTTCTTGAAGTATTTTAAAATTTGCAAAGAAAATCTTATGATTAATTCATTGTACATTCCAAGTCACAAGTCTAGTTTCAAAGAATTGATTACTTTTCAAATTAATGTCACAAGTTGATTGTCGTCTCGATTCTTAATTAAATACATAATGTATATTGCTTGCTTTTAAACTAGTTTGGTTATTTTAACTAATTCATACTAAACAATACACGTTTTGTTATATAATATTAGTAAGTTATAGTACTTATTTTAAAATAAATTGTTGAGTTAATCTGTGCTTTATACAGAAAGAGTAAGGTAAAATAATATGTTGTTCTCGATAATGAAGAAGTACATTTTTTTTAATAACAGTGAATGTAATCAAAGACAGAAGCATAATGTTTTTAATGTAATATAGAAACACTTTTTATACACATTACACATTTTGATTAGAAATTAAAATCAATTGTTTCATCTAACAGTTTCTCTACTTATAGTGACAATTTTTATATATAAAAATATACAAAAAATTTATTTGGAAATGGTGGGATTTCTATGTTGATCTGACGTTCTTAGTATAATAGAAATAATCAATGAAAATGCTGGGAATGAAAATTGAGAATATTCAACATATGCGTGAAATCAGTTTTGGCTCCGAAACATGGCTAACAAAAAATGAATACACAAACAAAATACAGGTATTAATAAGTAGAATCCAAAAAATCATCTGTCAAGTATTCTGGCTCAGAAGAATAACACACCAAGAGCCTATTGCAAGATTAATAAGAAAAAAAAAGTGGGGATGTATAGGACATACACTGCGATGGCCATCTGAAACAATTGCAAAACAAGACGTATTGTACAATTGCAAGACAAGAGTGGAACACGTAAGAGAGAGAAAGCGCTAGATGACCCAAGAATGCATAGCAAAGAAAAATAAAGAAAGAAATCGTCACAGGCAATGTCACATAAGCAGAAATTAAACGAATAGCTCTGAACAGAATTCATTGGTGAAGCTTTGTGGAACCCCTATATGTAGAGCAGGAAAAAAAACTATTTAAAGCTTATGGGGTAAAAATATAGAAAGGCAATTGTACATTTTTACTATTATATAGTAAGCACAATAAATTGTTAAAAATTTTTGAAAAAAAATGAAAGTGTAGAATGAATATTATGTAAGAGGAAGCAAAAATGATTAATATACGCAATTCAATTACTCCCTAGGTTTAACCATAAGTAAATGAAATCGTCTTTTTTTGGAATACACTCGGAATTTACAATATTTTTAATGCAATTAAACTGTTTTAATTGAAATTGAACAATGTTATATTCGCGTTGTAATATGATTCTCCCTATTTTAAGAGAGAGTTAAGACAGAAAACGCGTCTAAACTTTTTTAAATAGGATGGTTATATTTTTCAACTTATTTTAAATATTAATATGTCAATTGATATTTCGAATTTAAAATTTTTTATATCTTATACCATTAAGAATACAATGTTTTCCTCCATACTAAATATTTTAAGCAGAACAATAAAAGTACTAAATATTATTAAAGTAATTAATTACTATCTTAAATGTAATTACAAAATTTTCTAAAAGATTAAATAAAAATGTAAAATGAAAAGTATTTTTTTGTTGATCTTATTTTTAATTCCTTGAACACAATTTTTTTTGCTATAACAGTCATACCTGTTATATTGTCATTAAAAATAAAAAAATATAATATTAAAACAAATGAAAGTCAATGATCCTTTTCAAGATTTGTTTATGATATTCTACCATACCGCTAAATAAAATGAAATTATTTTGAATCTACACCATATTTACCATGTTTATTAAATCATGTAAATTTATTTCTTATTCCTTTCTCTTCTCTATATCTCCATATATTTTGTATATTTTATTTTTTTGGTTTTTGTTTTTGGTTTTTTTTTAATTTTGTACATTTTCACTATTTATATCCTTCATATTTTCTGCGAGACATAACCAGATGACGACAAAATTATTTGATGATGTTATGAATCCTTATAAATCGAAATATACTTGGAGAATAAAAATATAATAAAAAACAAAAAAAAAACGAAACAGAATAGAAAAAATAAAAAAAAACATTATATGAGAACCAGAAAAAAAAAGTACAAAAAAACAACAATAATAATATAGAAAAACAAAAGAAAGAAAGAGAAAAATGTTTGTGTACACATTCACATATACACACATGTATGGGGAAGGAAAATGCGAAAATGTTGAACAAATATAAAATTAATGTTGCTAAAAGTTTACTTTGCCAAAAACGAACGAAGCAAACAAAAAATAATAAAAAAATAATCATTATGAAGAAAAAACAAAAAAAAAAAAAACAAAAAAATAAAAGAAAATATATGAACTGCGGTTTTGGTGTCTTTAGTAAAACAAAAAGAAACAAAAAAAAAATATATAAAAAACTGAAAAATTTAAAACCCGTCAAGCAATTTTTAACTTCAATTAATTAAATTGAAAAAAATACAGATGGCACTTTAATCAAAAATTGACCTCTCATATCAATGGTTTATGTATTAGCTAAATGTGATATGTGTTAAAATTTCATATTGCTATGGATCGGAAATATGTAGTTCACTTTTTAAGAAATAAATAAGTTGGAAAATTTTTGTTGCATATTTCGAACGAAATTATAAATCAAATTATTTGCCAATCGGAAAAGTCTTATATTTTAAAAATTTCTAAATTAATTGTCCTTGCCTCTGCTTTGCAATCTTCGAAGAAACAACGAACTAATTTCACACGGACAGTAAAATATCAACTGAATGACTTCCTTTATTATAAACAAAATGATCTTTCTATATACATATATTCCAAGTTGTATTTAGACGTATGTATATTATTATGACTGCAATTAAAAAATTATGTTACTTATTTTATTACTACACGGGATTTTTCTTGTGCTATAGCAAAAAAAAAACAAAAGTAAGAAAACAAAAAATACAAATATTATATTTGAATGAGACTCTAATTTGCAATCTTTCCATAATTTTCTTGGTCTATCCGTTTATTTTTAGCATATTTTTATATTAAAATAAAATTTAAAAATTGACTATAAAAGTTGTTTTTAGTGTGTACCATTTATATTTTTTATTTAAATAATTGACTTTGACTGCTACTTGCTTGTACTGTGCACAGAGAGCAAAAAATAAATTTTTATATAAGTTGATTTGTGCTTTAGTAAAATAATAATTGCTCCTCCTACGACAATCTAAATGAAGTTTATTTTGAAAAGGAATGTGTTTATTAAACCAATAATTTCAAATTTTCATAAGATATTACGTAATATTCTTAAATTTACTCCATTTTCTAATTTAGTGGGTTTAAAAATTTACTTATTACACTATAAATGCAAAACAATAAAATAGTGAAAAGGAAAATATGATAAGGTTTTTGTCTTCGATAATTGTTTTGAATAACCGTCGGCAAACTTTTGTCGGGGTTTTGGGCAAATACGTAATATGTGAGTATGAGCCACTCGAGTTTTTTACATTACCTATTACAAAAAAAAAATGGAATTTTATGGAATTTTATGTACCTATATCAAGTATCTATGATTAAGTTCTTAAAATTCATTTGGAAAATTTTAATAATCGCAGTCGCTTATATAGTTTTTTCTTACTGAATGATGGGCTGCATTTTGCAGTTGAATGGGCCGAGCTTTGTTGATTTGTAATTTGCTGGTTAATTTTTAGAAAAATTTAAACAGCAACAGAATGAAAAATGTGCTTTTTTTAAAATTTATCAACTAAATTCAAACTTATAAAATTTGTTGCTGTAATTTTATATTGTTGTTGTTATTGTTGGTTGGTTGAGTTTTTTTTTGTTATTATGTTGTAATTTCTGTTTTTCCATTTTTTTTTTTGTTTTGTTTTTTATTTTCATTTTCCCTCTTATTTCTTTATTGTTTTAATTTTATGTTTTTGGTTGGTTTTGTTTGTTGTTATACTAAACTGTTTGCATGCGGTCTTAATAACCAAGGACTTAAATTGGCGACCATGTTGTACTTTATGCAAATATTATAAATGTTTTAACATTAAATGTTGCTCTCGTTATATCATCAAGAGCGTTAAGCGTTTTGTTGTGATATATGTATAATACATAATATAATAATAATAATATGTTGTTGTTGTTTTTGTTATTATTATAAAAGATAATGCATATTTATAGGTATATTATTATTAAAATATAATAAATGTATATGTATATATATAATATAAGTATATGTGTGTATGTATACACATATTAAACTTTGTGAATTTGTTCATTTCATGAGATAATAATGTTGCTGTTATGAAAATTATTCTTTTTGTTTTTTTTGTTTTTCCATATTAAAAATACTTACATACAAATAAACATGATTCTAATATTATACATGGTTATTTGCTCATATATACAATATGTATGGATGGAAGTGTGTGCGTACAGATGTAATATATACCTATGTGAAAATTAATATATGTACATATTATATGCATATATATTATAATTATAGATATATTTAATAATTTTTTTTTTTCTTTCAACATGTGCATTATGATATGGGTACACGTAGTATATATGGGATGGTTGGGTAAAAAAAAAAATAAAAAAAAAAAGAAAGAGTTGAAAATTAAATTTAATTTTATGTAATTTTTCAAAATATGTTCACCATATGAGCCAACAAATTTTTATCATTGTAATATAAGGTAAAGCTGGAAAATAAAATAAAACGGAAAAAATAAAAAGAGAAATAAACCCGAAGCAAATAATAAAACAAAAACAAAAAAATGTGTAATTTGAAAGGATCTAAAAAGGAGCACATATCGTCGCGTTTTCATAAAGATCAACACCACATCAACATACGAGTAAATAGATTTATCGTTAATATTGTTGAAAACAACTTTTTTTTCACTGATATTTTTCTCCGGTTTTCTGTTTTGTTTTTTTTTTTTTGTGTTTTTTCTTTAAATTAACACAAAGTGATAAAATTATCAACGAATTTGACCTTAATTTTTATATACACACAGAAATATTTTATATTTGAAGCAGAAAAAATGTTGAAATGACAGAAAAAAAGAAAAAATTTTTTTTTTACGATATTGCTTTGTAATAAATAATATCGTTTTTTTTTTAATAATTTTATAAGTTTTAATTTTATTTTAGTTGACTTTTAATGTAAATAAAGCATATTTCTTTTACACAACAGGTGTATGATGAGACAATGAGTTAAGGTGGTAAAATTCAATTGAAAAATATTATGTGTTCAGTGATACCAAATGCCTAAACTATCAATAATATTAAAATTAATATAATATTAAATATTAATATTAAAATTATATTGGTCTTGGACGCTGTTCGACGGAGTGATTAGTATATTACCGTACTTGAAATAATTGTGCAGCTTTTACTTGTAGTAATATAGAATTGGCTAGTATATCATATGTTATACATATATAGCTTAATTAAATTATTGTATTAATATCTTGTTATAATTTTAATCTAATATTTATATTAAGGTTTAATATGAATTAGTAATATTGCAAACTACCGTGTACTCTAAGAAAAAAATTTTAAAATTTAATAGCTACTTTAATTCATACATGTTACAAAATTTATACCAAAAATCCCTTCTATGTCCACTTGAATATCAATCATAAATATATGCAGTTTCAAAAATAACAGCTATAATGTTAATCAAAATTAATAGTTGTTAAACTTTCAGCGGTTCATGTTTTTTAAACAGCATTATTCATTAATTTTTTAAACAGAAGAATAAATAATGAGAAGGGCTATATATAATATGTACTTCAAATTCAATTAACATCACAAAAGAGAATTTGTATTACATGCCTGTTACAAGAAAACCATTATACATACATACACACATGCACATATTTATTTTCTTGAAAAGTTCAATAAACATAAAAGATAAAATAAAATTTTCATATTAATTTATAATATTATGTATATATGTTTTTTTATTATCAAAATAATTATCATAAATGATACCATAATTATTAATTATTATGATTAACAAAATTATATATTATATACGGCATATTTATATAGGAAACGAAAAATGATCATAAAATCAAGATAATAAAATTTTCTCATTGAAAATAATTTCAAAGATTTTGTTTTTTTTTTTTTAAACTAAAAAAAAATTTGTATACATACATACATAAATATATTTTCACATATATTAGAAAATCAGTTTTATTTCCGAAACACCATGGAAATGAAAATTTGTAACAAAAGATATAAAAGAGACAATAATAAAATATTAAAATAAGAGATAATAGAATTTCAAGAGGAACTACATCACTATAATATATAAAATATCTCATATACATATGTAAGTACATTATATGGAATAATAAAAAGGAACTTGGAAATAAATTTTATATCAAATACGAAACTCATTCAACTCCTTAATAATTTGTGAAAGCAATATAATTATTATTGTATTTTTAACACGCAACAATATACTGACTGCCTCGTAAATCATTGATAATTTTCTCACATAATTAACATCACTAACACTTTTATGATGATTTTAATCCCGGACTTTTTTATAAAAATTATATATAATAATAAAATATTAAAGATGGCGTCCATATATAGCATTAATGTATGAGATATTAATTGTTTAAATGCCTATCTGTTTATTAACAATGGTTTTAAAAATAATTTCATTATAAAAATAGAAATTTATTGTTTTGCCCTTATAAATACATAATAATATGTGAATAGGAAATCATAAGTAGGAACATAATAAATTTCGATTTGTTTTTTGTTTTTTCTTTTTTATTAAGAAAATATTCTTCAATTTGAGAGGAAATGTTGCACGCAAATCATGTTAATTTTAAAATACTTACAAATTTTATTAAGTTTTTCAAAAGCGGGTTTTGATAATTTTAACTAAATTTGGCGGAATTTGAAAAAAATAAATTGCGTTAACTTTGGTACTATTGCAGGTGTGTAAAAAAAGGCTAAATATGCTTTCTAGTTGGCTAATTGAAGAAATGCCGAGAAACTCACTTCCCCATAATAAGGAAGTGTATATAAATTTTTGATAATTTTGAAGAAAATACTCAACAGATAAACTTAAAATTTAATATATAAAAGCTTCGTTATATTAAAGTACGAGAAACAATTCAACATTTGGAAGAAATAAGTTGCCAGCATTAAGACATTTGGGGCTAGATTTACATTTTTGTTCATATAAAGAGAAACAATTAACCAATTTGCTTGAAATTTAACCATGTTAAAACAATGAAATCGTAAAATTTTTGGGAATTTCAAGTCTCGGAAACCTAACTAGAGGTCAAATTTATATTTTTCACCATATCTAAGGAACTAATTGACAGGATTTGTTAAAATTTAATATTTGAGTTCAGTTTGCTATCGACAATTATTGATCAACTTTTCAGAGAATTCGAATGGCATTAAGCTAAACTGCATTAAGAGCCAAATTCACAATTTTCGCTAGGTATCTTAACTAAAAGTGCACCCTAGTACAATACACCTTACGGTCGGTTATGTGTTCGTCACATCCAGAATTTTTTTTTATTTTCAAAATATATAAGCTTCCATTACTCTGTTTTGGCCTTTCAAGAATCATTGTGTGTCGGACTTTGTGCTTTTTTTTTTCAAATTGAATATTACTATATAGTTTCTCTATAATAGATAATTATTAACTTAATTAGCGGTCTCTTATTTATTATAATTATTTTTTTATACGATTTTATTTTTATTTCCATTTGCATCTTCATTTCTATTTAACTAAATAAAATTTTTCAAACATTAATTTTCTTTGAAACAAAAAGAAAAACAACAGCAACAACAAATGTTTATATACTTATATACTAAGAGTCAATAAAAAATTTCTTAATATTTTGTTATCCCATTTATATTTGAACTTACTAGAAAATTCTTTTACTTAACGCAACAAGCGAAGTTTTAATGCATTAATTCACAAGAATGATAATATTATTGTTGTTTTTTTTTGGAAAAAAATTAAATCAACTTAAGAATTTATTCAACAGCTTCCATCCAATTTATAAAATATTTACAAAACAAAAAAAAAAAAGGAATGCAATTTCAAGTGTACAAGAAAATAAGAATTAAGTCGCAGAAGAGCAAATTAATTTTGAAAAATCTACATTAATTGTACATTAATATTCTTATTATATTATAGTTATTTTATTATGGCTTCTTCAATTATAATACTAGAGTGTTATATAGCTATGATGGTTTTTCTTTTGTATTAATGAATTTCTCGAATTTAAAATTTTATTTGAAGAGGATTAAAGCTCATGATAAAAATAAGACTCTTCTTGGTATAGAACAAAAAAAAAAAAATTTAATGAAATTATTTATAAAAATTAATTCTTTTTAAGAGAAATCTTCTATTTTTTATCTCTTCCAAAAAAATTATGAAAGACAAAAATTTATTAGTTTCACTCTCTCCGTCCGTCCATGGACTCGTTCACATAACTTCTACACACTTGAAGATAGAGAATTTAAATTGTATATGTATAGAGATTTTTATTTGAAACTTATTTCTGTAGAAGAAAATTTTTACACATCTTCCCTCCTCCGTCTAAAATTTATAGCCAAACAAAGACCTAAAAATGTAATTTTTTTCTACTCCTTTTATAGAAACCATAAACATTTTTCAAATTTTGTTTACGCACAAAAATAGTGTACAGCTTTTTCCACCACGACGCAGCATAATTCAATATTGAAAAAACAAAATGGCCGCTAAAATTGCCCATTATCTAAAATCTGCTTTTTTTTTAATTTTAGAAATGGTTTTTTTTTTTTACATCGTCAGTTTGAAATATCAGCAGCTTGTTAACACTAATAAATAATTAATTTAATTAGAAGAAATTTTTTTTTCCGCTTTCTTCTTCTCTCAAGTTACCGGCCTCTTGAAATTTTTAAATTTCAAATTTTTACCACCTTTTATTTCCGAAACGGTAAGCCTTTCCAAATTTCTATAAATGCAGAAATCTAACAGTAAATACCATTAAAATATATAATTATTGTTCTTAACTCATGCAAATAATCTTTAAATTGGAGTACTATGTTAACGATTTTTTCCAGTTTATTTTTTACCTCATCCTAAATGTATGCAATCTTTAAAATATTTCGGTATATGAATGAAATTAACTTAAATAATGTAAAAGCTAGATTGTTTTTAACTGAAATTTAAATAGAGCTAAATTGGATTTGCACTAGATGAAGGAAAAAGTCGTATTTTACAAGCCATTGGCTTGTCCCAACGTTGTACTATTTTAAATACACACTTATACAATTAAATTTTTTACTCTTACTTGAAATTTATTCGGTTTTACGTATAGAGTAGGAGTTTTTGCAGAAAATTAAGGTGAAGTCCTTATTGTGAAATTTTTTTATTATAAATGAAAGACTTATAATTGTGTTTATAAAACATTTTTACTGAATATCGCCAGACCAGAATGGTTTAAGTTGCATTCAATGAATAGACTCTATATGTTTTAGTATCATAAAGATGGCAAAGTTAATAAATGAATTGTTTCAGGCATTTTACGTGGATGGGGAGGCACGTTATTTCTGGCGCTTATTTTTATAAATTGCATATTTTTTAATTTATTCTTTATTTGGACTATATTAATTTAATTAAAGGTTTAGAATGATAAAATTTATAAAATGGCAATAAGAAATTCCAAATATTCAATTCAATGTAAAAGGATTTCATTTTGCCAATTTAGATTTTCGTTTATAAACGTCTTATTAATACTATAGAATGAAATAAAATTTTTACAAATTTTCTCATATTATGAAAACGAAAAAAAATTAGAGAAATAGCGTGTTAATAAATTATAAAATATGATTGTATGTAATAATTTTATTAAAAAAAAAAACAAAAGAAAAATGGATGACTTTAGTTCACTTTTGATTTCCCATCATTATCGAAAACAAATGTAAAATGAGTTGATAGTATTAAAATTATTTGATTATGTTTGCTCATGTTATATGCAAATTTTTAAGTACATAGAATTAATTCAATAAAAAAAAAATTAAAAAGAAAATTAAATTCATCATGCAATGTCCTCGAACAATTGAATTGTATAATTTGAATTTTAAATATTATTGCATTAATTTGAATTTTTTTCTACATGTGTTTTTTTAGAAGAGAAAACGTGAACGCGTTAATTTTTCACGTTTCAAGATTAAATTGCATAATTTTTTATTTTTTGTTTTGCTATGCGATGAGCAAAGTATTATGATAGTAATTAAATTATTATACAAAAAATGTTTGACTCGTTTATATTGAAAAAAAATAATAAGGCGTTGTTTGTTTTCAAGACAAAAAAATTTGTTGGATCCCTTTAAAAATTTTGTAGTTATAGAAACTATTGATAAGGATTCTATTACCAATAATACGTACTGTGTGTACTGTAAACCACATAATATGTATATATATAATCTTAATTGGATTGTTTTCAAGAAATACACATATTTCATGGTGGAATATTGTGTTACAAGGAATTTTTTATCCCTATGCGTATGAATTATAATTGGAAAGTATTCTTTGAAAAACTTTTCCATTGAAAAGCTGTTTCAAACATTTCTTATAGGTTAATTGGATTTTTTTTTGTAAAATTAATAAAAATTTTATTTAAACTGAAGCCAATATCGTATTAATTGAAATTTTGTTAAAAGAATAGTAAAAACGTAACGTGCGATTATGTGAAATGCAAAAATATTATTGTCAAATTATTTCAATTAAAAACTTAAAGGACCACTTAAAAAGATTTAAAGATTTCAAAATAAATTTGAGTAAGTTATTGAAATCGTATTTTTAATGTTTTATACTTGTGCACGATTATAGCTTTTAAATCGTTACAAATCTTATACACACAAAGTAGTGAAATAAGTTCTGTATGGATCGTGTCCCAATCAAAGAAATCCAAGTATATAAAAGGATTATTCAATGCAATACGATAGCTCTGTATTGATATTATCGGAATTTAAAAAAAACGAGAAAAAATA
Source organism: Condylostylus longicornis (assembly GCF_029603195.1). Classification (NCBI taxonomy): domain Eukaryota; kingdom Metazoa; phylum Arthropoda; class Insecta; order Diptera; family Dolichopodidae; genus Condylostylus; species Condylostylus longicornis. The sequence continues at coordinate 833,127 of NW_026577989.1, forward strand.
GAGTTGACTTTGTCAACTCTGTGATACCCGTACCTATTCGTTATCCTATGTGCGAATAAATAAGCCATAACTGACTATGGAACACACAATGACTTTAAGTTGCCGTATCACCATATCAATTTATGCAAAATTTCAGTACTGTGTCTTTCAAAATACTGTGTGGGCCACACTTCTATTGAAGTTGTACGGCAGCTACCAGAAAGAGCTAAGATATTCTAACGAATTTTTTCAAGCACATCGGCCCTGCTAATATATTATTCGCTTGTGTAAAATTTCAATACAATAGCTTTTATAGTTTCTGAGATATAGTCAAACAACTTTTGAAGTTGTATGGCAGGTACCAGAAGGAGCCAAGTAATTTCAACGACTTTTATCAGACAAATTGGCCCTACTAATATATTTGTTTGTGCGAAATTTCAATACCATAACTTTTATAGTTTCTGAGATATAGCCAAATAAATTTTGAAGTTGTATGGCAGCTACCCGAACCGGTACCCCGATCATGTCCAATTTAAATAGGGTTCTGGCACTTACTACAATAAATCATTTGTGAAAATTTGGTGAACTTAGCTCAATTAGTTTTTGAGTTATCGTTGTGACGGACGGACGGACGGACAGATAAAGCTAAATCAACTCAGAATTCGACGCTGATCAAAAACATACACTTGAGTCTATATCTAAGACCGTTATTTCTCAACGTTACAAATGGTAAGGCAAATTTAGTATACCCTTTGAACATACGTTCGTACGGGTATAAAAATATAGGGCGTACTTACACCAAAATCTAGCACTAAATATAAATTTGTCTTATATAACAATTAAATTTGTATTATTGAATTGATAAAATTCAGATTATAGAGAACTAAATTTTGATATTGTTTGTACAGATTTTAATTTTTTTCGTCGAATTTTTACCGAGATTTCAGGGCATAAAATTAAAATGTTGATTTCATATACGTATAACAAGATAAAATAGATGTACAAACAATAGAATTTATTGTATAAAATCAAAATGGAATTGACACTTATGTAAATAGTCTCAATTTATATATTCATAATTAAAAAGAAACTATTTTGTTCAATAAAGAAAGAACTATATTACATACTTAACATTAGTATATATAGAATTTTTAAGAAACTTTGTTACAAAAAAAAAAATTTTTTTTTTTCTTTAATCAAATTTTTAAATTCATTCATTCACATAGTATATAACACTTTTCTTAACCGCTTTCAAATAAATACATATATACAATTTCACTTTGTTCACCTCCTATAGTGTTATATACTATTATATTCGCCATTTTTATACAATATGTATAACATGATTTTTCAATATAACTTTTTTAATATTTCTTGTGTCTATCATTTGCACAAAACTCCTTTTCATTTTACGAGTACATATTGTATGTACAATTATATTTTTACATGTTTTGTATACTATAATAAAAGTTTTTAATTGACACAGTGCCAAATATGACGTTACGATAATAATTTGCTTTGTTGTGGTTAATTTCTTTTCAAAGAAAGAAAGAATAAATATACCTTTGAGAAAATTTCTCTACATTTTATAGTTATATATATTATTAGTTTATTAAAAAATCTTTGTTTTCGGGCTTGCTATATACAGCATAAGAAACAATTATAATAGTTAGGTAGATCTTATATTAAAAAGTTAATGATATGAACCTAATTCAAAACATAATATGTAGACAATGCATATTTTATATTTTATAAAATTGTAAGCTTTGAAAGTGATTATTGTTATGTGTTGAATTAAAAACTAAAAACTAATTACAAATTAAAATTAAATTTGAATTTTCATTTTAAAATTTATAATACAATGTTGATGAATTAATGTTGCATTTTAAATAATATTTTGATTTTAAACAAAAATATATATATGTATTAAAAAGTGAATACTAAAAATGTAAATCGGAAATATTGATAGAAAATGATAAAGGGTAGCATAAAAATAGGAGAAAACACGATTTTTTCTGAGCCATTGGCATTCAAATTTAATTTATGGACACTAAAAAAAAAATTGTTACTCAGAACATTTTGTTGCTTACTCTTTTTTTTATTCTTTCTTAACTCTTTTACTTCTTTATTTTTTTATTACACTCGCTGCATAAGACCCTGTACACCTGTACAAATATAAAGCATAGAAAAAATACATTCGAAACAATTAAAAATTAATATGTGTGAATTTTGAGAAAAAAAAAACAAGAAGAAGAAGTACATGTCTTGCTTGGTCACATGGGAATTTTTAATTATTCTGTCAGTTTCTGTTGTTCCTTTAAAATCACTGTGAGTGTAAATATATGTATATACCTTATTTTCTCTGGCTATTGTTATTATTCTATAGGCTAATTAAATTTATTCTATATTATATATATAGAACAATAATAAATTGAAATAAGAAATTTTCAGAGAAGGGAACTAAAAATTCACAAGACTAATGATGTGCGTGCATATGCAAGTGAATTTGATTTTTATTTAAATAAATGTATCACATAATATAATAATAGATCTAATCATTTATCATCTTCATCAACATCATAATATGATCTTCTTATTTAAGACTCTATATGAGGAAGATTCATTTTGTTAACTATCAATTTATTTAAATTTAATGCAATTTATATGTTATGCTTATAAGTTTTTTTATTATAATAATATTGTATTCTTAGAAAATACTAGATTATAGAAAATTTCTAAAATTATAGAAATATAATGTATGCCTTCTAATTTAGTTTCTTTGTTTGAAATTAAGTAGAAAAATTATTTGAATTCACACACATAGTTTTGATATTTTTTTTTCTAATTCGAACAATTTTTAATTACAACACCAATATTTTCGAGAATATGTCAATTTCTCAATGATTAACTGAATAAATATGGATTCATTTTTACATATTAAAGCTCTATATATTTTCACAATGGCGACCACCAATTTGCCTAAAATATTCTAAAGTAACTATTGATGATATTGAAGTAATATATCATTTAAATAAGGTTTGAAGGTTATTAACAGCTCACCACATACATTTTGTTCTGAACCTTAGAATATATTATAAAAACTTATAGTTGTACAATAAACGGCCAAAATACGAGTATATTGTTCAAAGTAGAATAAGAGTTCTGTTTTTTGAGTATAATGTTGATTCATAAAAATTCATAAAAACCATGTACCCCGAGGAGAAATTTTGCTGAAATCCAAGAATCGATTAGCCAAAATTTATACAAATAGTATAAATATAGGATATTGATTTTTGGAATATTATGCTAGTAAATTTAACTAGCTGTTTAATTATCTAAATCGAAATTATTTGCAGATAGTATATTTTTTTAAGAAATTTTTTTCGATAATGAATCACAAAGGATTCATCGACCATACGCTTAGAAACGGGAGGGCAAATGGATATTAAAATGTTCGATAAAAGAATTGAAAAGAATATAGATTGATGACTTACAATATGACAAACAACAAAGATACACTGTTTTAGAGATAGTAGTGGGATGGTTCAATTTCAATAAATTGGAGAGTACTCTAGGCTACTTATCAGACAACAATACGAGTAGGAGCTATCTTCAGATTATTTTTAATATTCGTGAAAATTTTATATTAAAACTAAGCATTTCAATTAAATTTATTGTAATTTTTAATGATTTTAATTATAATTTTATTAATTCTATTATCATAAAATAAAATCATCAAAATATTAAATTTTTCTGTTATTAAACTTTAATATTCATATAAAATTAATGTCCCTGTGTATATGTATTATGTTTATTAATATGATAGCAATGACTGAGTTGGAACAGTGACACGCACACTAAATTTATTTTATCTCATCCATTTATGTATGTGTATGCATAATTTTTCCTTATATTATTATAATTTGTTTTTTTTTTTGCTATTCTACTTAAGATTGTTTGGTGCATATATTATCATTATCATTACCATGTTTTGTTATGTGCATACTTATGTATTGCCATCATACTATGTACATATACATAACTATAAAATGAAGCGTTGAAAAATTATAGTTGCATAATGCAAGAGTTGAGATGTTGGTGTTGATGATGATAATCATGTTGATGATAATGATGATGATGGTGATGATGATGATGATGGTGATGATGATGATTACTATAATGAACAAAAGTATAAGAAACGAAACAAAAATTAGAATTTTCCAACAAAAAATTTGTCTTTTATGTTTGTTTTTTGTTCTTATTATTTTTGTTACAACGTTTTTTTCTTATTTTTATCATTTTGTTATTTGTTGTTGCTGCTACTGCTATTGCTGCTGCTGTTTTCAAAAAGGGTTGGGAAAATTTCTTGAATATTATAAGAACAAAAACTAAAAACCAAAATGAATTTTTCTTTTTTTTTTCTCTGTATTTTTTCTTTATTGCATTAAAAAACAAACAATTGAATTGTTTTTAACATGAAATAGATTTCCGCGGAAAATTAATCTGATTTTTATGTTTTGTATATTTATATTCATTTTTTTTTTTGTTTTTATTCTATTCGACTTATTTTCTTTTGTTGTACTTTTTTCTTTTTTGTTGTCTTAATGAAAAGTACAAATAAAGTTGAAATACAAAAAAAAAACATTTATTTTAAGTCTGTACAGAAACTATGGAGCCTGAGAACTCACTTGAAAGAAATTGAGAACAAGGCTGGCTTGTTTTATTTTTCATTTTCTCTTTCTAGTTTTTGGTAAATTTTCAAAAATCTTAAAGGATAATTAAATTTTGAGTGTAATTAAAAAATACCGTAATTAAGGGTATAAAAGTAAATTAACAAAAATTTAAAAAGAAAATTTGACTCTTGCATTTTAAATTGCGAAATTTTGCAGTTTGGAATGAATATACTAATTGATTAAATTTGGAATTATTTGAATCAAATTAAGACATATCAAACAATTTTCGGCTAATTCACAGTTTACCAAATAATTTTTGTTGGAATTCTTGGATAAATTATTCGAATTAATGAAAATCACTGAAATATGTTTTGGATGAAAAATTCAGTAGTAATTTTCTCTTGAATTTGGTAAAATGAAAATTACTACTCTCAGAATTTGCGCTCAGGAATTTCGGAGCCCAAACGATTTTTGATATACATCAAATGTATATTATTTAAAATACATTCTAGAGATTTTCAAAAGTTAACCCCATTCTACGGTTGTTTAACTACATTATATTGTTTTATACGTTACTGTCGTATATCGAAATAGAACATTTCGGGAATTTAACGTTTTATTTAAAGATTTATTACAAGGTCATTATAAAATTGCCTTGCCGTATTGTTTCATTTAATATGAAATGAACCATCATTATTTATAATTTATTTTATTTAAGTATAATATTAGGTAAAGTAAATTGAGATCATAAAAAAGTAGATGTCAAGGTATTTTTAAATATTTTTATTTTGTTATTAAGAGAAATGTCATATACAGTATTACTTTTAAATGAAATCCGCTTTAAAAGATTTAAAACAAAAAATTTTCGGTTTTTAATAGTAACATATACTATAATTATAAATGTATAGTATAGTTGTATATTCACATTTAAAAAAAATATGACTAATATCCAAATTTTAGGTTTAGAAGAGAAATAAGAACGAAAAATTGTTGTATTTTAATGATATATATCGAATTGAGTATTTTATATCAGTTGGGTATAATTGAGGGCATGTGATATTCGATTACTTAATTAAACCATGTATGTATATCTGTTAATATTTTATAGAAATATAAAGAAAATTTCTATAATTTGCTAATTTAACACATTGCCGACCGCAAGAATTTCAACTGAATATAAGCTATCCACCGCGCATTTTTGATTCTATCAACATCGTCTTCTGAAAATTCTGATTCAGCGTCAACGTAAAATTCCTCAACAAAAGCATCTTCAATTTCCTGGGACATTTTATTGAGGTCTTTTATTATATTACAAAAATATATTACAAAAAAGATATAGAGTTGTTCTGCTCAGTACAAAAATTGTCTTCAGACTGGAATTGTAGACAATGATACTATAAGCTATGATCCAATATAAGCAATATTTCTTCAACAGAAATATTGTTGATATACCGTTATATATAGCGATCAACGAAGAGAAAAGGGCATCAAAATATATAATATAATATAAATATTTAATATACTTAAAACCATGTATGCAGTACTCCATTGCATTACATTTTCAAACGGGGAGATTTCCCCGATCGGTCGTATACTGGCATTTTTTTATAACGCGGGATCTCCCCGATCGGTCGGCAATGTGTTAAATAATAATTTTTTACAAATCGCCTAAAAGTATGCAAACAAATGTTAATAATATAAATTCTAGTTAAAATATATATTTCTTGTAAACCAATAGTATACTTACTCTATTTATAATATACACGTTTGAGCACAGGTGTGATCAACATATGTCCGACCGAAATATATTTTTTACCTTTGTGATACTAACATTTTACAATACTATCCATTTATGATAATAATTGTTGGAATTGTCGGTACCCAAACAATATGCATAAGAAATTTATTATAAACTTTATGGAAATTTCCAATCATATTACAGAATATACATACATAATACAGGTAAATGTAAAACTGAATCTTAATCAAGGTCTTTTTTCTAGGAATACAGTTTCGCCCGAAAGCTTAACATTTATGCTTTTCATCAAATCATAATCAAAAATATAAATAATCCAGACTCATATGAAATGTCCAATTCTTCGGCATTGATTTCATCGCCAAAAATATATAGTAATGTTGACTCTAATAAAATCCGTATAATGTTGAAAAAAACGATCTTTAACTTTTAAGTCCATGTTATTACTAACTGGATTTCATTCAAAATATTATATACCTATTGAATTAATTATCAATAAATTAATAACGCAAATAAATTTTTGTTATAAATAATCTTGTCATGTCATTATTTTTCATCACACAATAATTTGTGAGAAAAATTTTAATTAAAGCATTCAAAATATTTCTAAACTAAATGTATAACAAAACTAATCTTATTATGACGTTAATTATATTGATTATCATATTATTATTTTCCAGATTTACATTACGTAATTCTTCGTGATTTAAATTAGATTTCAAAATATTATCCTTAAGGCTATATAGTAAAGTTTCTCATTTTTCATAATAATACACATTTACTCATCATAATTTTATCTACTAAACAAACTAACAAAATTCTAAAAATTAGAAAACAAAAAAAAAGACACAAAAAAACTTTTTCTAAAGAAGATTTAAAATCTTACACCTAATAATCTGATCAAAAATGACATTTATTACTCAATGAGAATGTGGTGTTGAAACAAAAAAGAAGTGGAAAATTGGAAGAAGAGCAACTACAACATTATTTTATTAACAAAATTACTAAACTTTTTTTTTTAAGACTACATTTATAATAGAACCGAATCAATAATTCCCCTGTACCCATATATTTAATATTTTCATGTATACGTGTATTAATGTATATATGTAAATGTGTGTATTAAATATCAATATAAGGAATGATTAAAACTCACTCACTTTTACCTTAATTTTTCTATTCTTTTTTTAGTTTTTTTCCCTGTATACTTATTTTTTACTTCTTTTATTATATAGAACACAAAAATTTAAATGTCCTGAGTCATTCATTTCTAATAAACGAATAAAATGTTAGCTTGTTACTTACATTATATTTTGTATATATATATATATGTTGATATATATATATATATATGTTGATATATATTATGTATATGTTGATATATATATATATACAAGGGTGTTATTCGAAAATATGTATATGAACTGTACGAATGGTTTACAAAAATATTATACACATATAGAATATTAAAGGAAAAATTGAAACAAACTATCATCATCATTATAATCATAATCATTATATAATATCATCCCTATTCTCAATAATATATATAAATGCTTATATTTATACTCGTATAATATATATTATGTAATATGTAAAATCATCAATATCATCAATGCTATATCGTCTTTATGCCCTTTTATAAAGTTCAATATGGTCTCTTGTTTTATTATATGAATATTTTTTTATGTAACTCAATACACATAGAATCATATATATATATATCCAATTGAATATACATACTATTTTCTGTATACATATATAATATATATATATATATATGCGTAATATTTACGTATATATTTAAAAATAATGCGTAAACAATGATGCTAGTTATATCGTGACTACTTATGCTACTATGATGACAAAATTGATAAAAATTATTGATGTTAGTGTATTGATGATGAAAATGATGATGATGATTTAAACAAGATTTAATTTTTTTTGTTTTCTTTTCTATTTTTTCCTTTAGTTTCTACTCTACTATTCGATTGAATCATTCAATATTTTTGTTTGTTGTTTTTTTTGTTTTGGAAACGCATATTTAGTGGTCTATTATCAATTTACCTGAATATTTATACCTTGTACCTACCGGAGAGTGACAAAAAAAAAATTTCTTTCTTTTAATACCTTAATAGTTAGCGGCAATTTTTGTTTTGTTCTCTTTTTTTTTTGTTTAAAACTAAAGATAAGGACCTTATTACATTTATTGCCTTTAGTCTTGTTTTAATCAAAAAAAAATATAAAATTTGTTGAGAAATATAGCTATATGGAAAAAAAAAATTGAAGCCTAAAGGATGGATAGTAAGAAACGACGTTATGGGGGGTGCCAAAATACATATAGGACGAGAGAAAGAGAGACTGAGAGAGAATGAACTGATTTACTTGTATATTGTTTTTTTTTCTGTGAAATTAAAATATAAAGGAATGCGAAAAGTCGATCTGAGTGAGAGAGGGATTTTAGTTATCAGAAAGGCGCCTTTTTCTTTTTATAGAGGAAGTTATTGTCTAACGATAACAGTTATTTTGAAATTCGTTATTATTTTTGTATTTTTTTTATTTTTACTTCTTATTATTATTCTTGTTTTTTTTTTTCACTCTCTTTTATATTGTTTATTGGTATTATATGAAATACGATGTACGTGTGTATGGAAAATATTTATCAAAATGAAAAACGAGAAAAAATAGAGTTGACTTTGTCAACTCTGTGATACCCGCACGAATTTATTATTTTATGTGCGAATAAAGATGACCTAACTGACTATGGGACAGACTATGACTTTAAGTTACCGTATTACTATATTTAACAGAAAGAGCCAAGAAATTTTAACGAATTTTATCAAGCTCATCGGCCCTACTTATATATTCGCTTGTGTGAAATTTCAATATCATAGCTTTTATAGTTTCTGATATATAGTCAAATAAATTTTGAAGTTGTATGACAGCTATCCGAACCGGTACCCCGATCGTGCCCACTTTAAATAGGGTTCTGACACTTATTACAATAAATCATTTATGAAAATTTGGTGAACTTAGCTCAATTAGTTTTTGAGTTATCGCTTGGACGGACGGACGGACAGACGGACGGAAGGACAGACAAAGCTAAATCAACTCAGAATTCGACGCTGATCAAAAACATACACTCGAGTCTATATCAAAGACCGTTATTTCTTAGCGTTACAAACGGTAAGGCAAATTTAGTATACCCTTCGAACATACGTTCTAAGGGGTATAAAAACAAGAGAAAAATTCTAAAATTAATAAATTTTAAGGGCAAAAAAAAATTAAGAAATCGAAAATGAAAAATTTCTTCTTCCTTTTTTTTTTGTTCTGTCATTTTTTTTTTCCAATATTTTTATTTTTGTATTCTATAAAGTCGTCATTATACAAGTTAGTACGTAAATCTATCATGTGATTTTTGTGTTCACCAAAAAAAAAATTTTTTTCTTCAAATATTTTTCGTAATTTTTTTCTTTTTATGCTTTTATTAGCGTATAAATAAAGGATTTTCTGTTAGAGAATTAAAGCCAACCACCAAACCAACAAAAAAAAAATATGATAGAAATACAAAGTTATTGAAAAGTAAGGCACAAAAAAAAAAAACAAAATTCTTCAACAACTTTAACTTACTTTTGCGAAAAAAAAAAATATCGAATATTGTTGACAAATTTTTATATGGGGGTGGAATTTTTGTTAAAATCTGTTAAGACATTTTATAAATATATATATATACATATATACAATAACAAAATATATAAATATACTCAGATATTTATGGTTAGAAGTTTTTGAAAGACTAAGTCTAAAAGTAGCTAAATATAGGGTTTGAGTGTATAAATTTGTCTTTTTTCTTCTTCTTATATTTTTTTTTTATTATATTTATTATACTTGTCATATTTTTTTATTTACCTTGGCATTGGTTTTAGAAAATTATTCAATTTCAAGGTCATTCAGATGAGATAAAATTTTTTGTTTTTATTCTATTTTTTTTTTTTTAATTTTTTCTACGTTATTGCATTAAAAGTTATTATAATGGATTTTATAATACTCGTAATACCTTATATGGGTATATGTTTAAATTATATAGTCCTTTAAAAATTTATGTTTTTAATTCAAAATGTGTAAATTTTGACCTTGAAAGGTATAAGCGTATATATATACCCATATAGACTATTATGAACACGACTTTTAAAACGTTATCATCTAATCACTATTTATATATATATATATATATTAAATCTAGACATGTTTTTTTTTTGAAAATTGTGTTACGGTCGGCTAAATTATTAAAAAAAAAAATATATTTTTATTATATTTAAAGTAAATAAATAAATCATATGAAACGTGTCAATTTGAAAGAAAAAACAATAGGAAAAAAATAAAGTGTTAGATACTTTGCTATTACATTTTTGAATTGTAAAAGTTTATGAAGATTTTAAACAGTTTTCTTTGTCATAAATAAACAGCAAATTTTGAATTCTACGTCTATTACGACCCTTAAAATAAATTTAAAAATGTTTGTTCACTCCCATCGAAACTAAATATATTGAGCCTTATTTTGTAAGGTGTAAATATTTAGTCTTGAGTAATTTTAAATAGTTTATTATATTTTTACATTTGCTCTGCCAATATGTCAATATTTTCTTTATTGATCGTTCGATATCGAATCATTTGAGGCACTCCTACTTTATCATCACTTTATGGATTCTAATGCTTGGTGTGTAACTGGGCATTCCTAACATACATATATATATAAAACAAATATTTTTTTATTTGAATCGAAAAAAATTTTTTAATTATGTAATCTGCCAGAGCTCAAAGTTGGAATCCTACTTAATCCTGTTTATTTGAACATTTGTTTACGATAGCATTCAATATTTTTAGTTTTTTTATGCTTCAATTAGATTATTAGTTCATTTTACTTGACGTTCATAGTTATGAACGTAGTTCATGTTAATGTACATAGTTATGAAATCTTGAACATAGTCCAAAATGTCATCTTCCATGTCTCCATTGCTGGTTGTTATAATTTCAAGTTATTTGAATTTTTTTTTAAATTTTCTGTTATCGTCGTTTTATTTGTTTCGATTTGATTTGTGTTGCGGCTATTTACTCAATTTTCATTTTATTTATGCGAAGTTTTTAGATGACTTTTGGTGGTTTTTTCGTAATTTTGTTCATTATTAAATGAATGTATAAAAATTACTGTGAAGAGTGACCAATTCAATTTAACAGTTGTGTGAATACCGAAATAACGAAAGCAATATATATTGGATAACTCTATACATAATTGCAATTTATAATATAGTTCACAATGCGTCTATGTGACTTAAAAAATGCTTTATTTTCGGAAACCAGGGTTACAGTAATTACACGAAAATTTCTGCACTCCTTTATATAAATTTTCACAGGTGGTTTGCTAATTAAGCTTTTTTCCATAGAGGGGTACAATTTCTAAACAAATTATGTTGTTGCCAGTTCTTAGGGACTCAGCCACTAAACTGTCTTAAGTTTTAGCTATGCTAAACTAATTCAAGCTTTGGGGCTCTGACAAATATTTTTGTTTCGCTTGCCTAGTGCTTTCTATATTTGATTATAATATGCAAACTTATTTTTAAAAATTATTACCAATTTGTAAATTATTAGAAATAAAGAATAGAAATTCAGTATTTGGAAATAATTATACATACTAATTAAACTGTATATAAGGTAATTTTATCAATTATAATGACGTCAGAAGGATAACAATAGGAAAATATAGAAAATATGGATACATACATAATCCAAACTGTTGGAACATTTAAAAGTAAGTATAATTAAAAATTTCAGATTAGGGGAAAACCTTTTTAAACGAAAGATTTTCTTCGAAAAATTCGTATACTTATTCTCCTACTATAAATTTTCCTTTCGTTTAAGTTAAATGAACCCTAAGTTTTCTCCTTTTCTTCTCAATTTGAATGTATGTATAATAATTTTCCCCTTCTAATTAACACTTCTGTCTCTTTGATATTTGACCTCTCTCTTCGCTTCGTTGTTTTTTTTTTTTATTTTTTAAATCTCAGTAAAATTTATTTGCAAAAATAATGGTCATGCGTAAAAAAATTCTCCTTTTTCGGTATTCCTTAGATTTTTTTTTTCGGTTTTTTTTTCTCTACTTGCTGATAACTATAGCAATATAGAAAAATTTTTGTTTTTATTTTTTTTTTAAGTACTTAAAATATTTTCCTTCTGTATTCTTCGATGAAAAAATGACTTCTTTTTGTCAAATAAAAGTTGAAATAAAAAAATTGGTTGATTGGTTTTTTTTTTATCATTGTTAATATGAGCTTTAATGAGACTGAAAATTTTTAAATTACAAATGTAACTATTGCAAGTCTGTAGAAAATTACCCGTTTTTGCTAATTATTATTCTTCTTTTTTTTTTTAATAATTTCAACCTGTTTTTGCACTAATTTATTATAAAACAAAAGAACTTTTCTGCCAGCGTAAATGCCAATGGAAAAATAACTAATGTTGGTATATGTGAACTGAACGCAAAAAACAAAAAAAAAAACAAACAAACAGAAAACGAAAAGTAAAAGACGCGAATGAATTGCACCTGACAGAATTTAAAAAAAAAAAAATCCTGATTAATAAAATGAAATGAAGAGAACAAAGTAAAGAAAACGTGTGTCCAGAATATTTTGTTATTAACTTGAATTAAAACTGGTTTTCAATCTAAATAAAACGACATTAGATTACAAAAAAAAAAGTAATTGATTACAAAAAACAGAAGTAACAAAAGAATACAAAAAATCAAACACGCAGAAAATTTTCGAATCGATTTGTAATAAATAGAATAAACGTATGTAAAGGTTACGCTTTTACACCATCATGCTTAATTTAATTAAAAATCATTGCGGTATACACAATATGTTAAATTACTTGCTTACCTATATATGCTCATATATTACATACATTATTCTCATCTTACGCTCATATATTCTATATTACGCGAATATAGTACATATGAGCGTATATACATATTATATACAATTCTATTAATTTTGCAATTTTTTTCTTACATATCTTGCTAACATCATACAGGTATATAGGCTTATTCGTATACATATAATATAATTATTAGTATATAAAATGTGTAACTGTCCGCATATTATGAGCCAACAAATAAAACAAAATGAGAAAAGCAAAAAAAAAAAACACAAAAAATATAACATACACACACACACATAATGAAAAGATCGCGTTAATCTATAAAAGTTTATTGGCACGCGAACCGATTATATTTTAAGATGCAATGAACCAAACCGCATCAGCAAACAAAAAAAAAAAATATAACATTAAAGAAGAAAAAAAATAACAAGTTCAACAAAAACAAAAAAAAAGAAACTAAATAAATAAAATGAAAACAAAAAAGGTAAGAAGAATATACGAAGTTAAAAAATTATTAAAACTATAAGAAAAATAACTTATGAACGACGATGAGAATAACTAACAATGATAAGTTAAAAAAAATAAAGCGAAAAATTACGGCGAATTCATAATGTCTGTATAATATATAGAATTACTGAATACGATTTATGTGTATATACCTAATCATTCAGGTAATTTTTGTTTTCATTTTACTTACAGTAGTTGTGTAAATATTTTCTCATTCTACTTTTACAGTTCACCTCTAACATTAATTCTCTTTCTCAGCAATTTCGTTTTGAATACGAGTATATTTGAAAATACGAGAAATAATGAGTAAAATAATAGGAGGACGTGGAATATTAAGTTATCGTCAAATGAGTACTCATACTTCGAAATCTGTATAGTTTTCAAATACAGAGGTAGATGTAAATTTTTGCGTTAAAAATTTTTTTAACCATTAATAATACCCAAATACAAGAACAGCTGAATTACATTTACCATGTCACAGATGGGATCCGTGCCACTTCCATTCGTTGAGCCTCTGTAATGGTAAAATTATCGCGCATCGTCATAAACTGATAATCGTATTTTAAACTCTGTACAAGCTATCTATAAGCTGTTTTGAGTAGATGTATAAATAAATAAATAAGTAAAAAAAATGTTATATTTAGTTGACCAGTTATACGTGATAATGACACTGAGAGTGGATTCCTGTTGTTTTCACCGAAAAACATACTGTCGTCAAGCCTGATACTAGCTTTTTTTCGCCAGCTAGTTACCGGTAGAGAACTAGATAAGCCTTCTTAAGGATGAACAAAAGGCGTGTTGAAAGAGTCAATACAGTTATGTAACACTTTCTGTGCAACTCATTCCAAGAAAGCTTTTGCACGTCTAAATGCTTTTTAGAAGTAATAAAGTGCGATTGGCTCTCAAACTTTCTACGAATGAGGATGATTATGCCATCAAAGTATTACTGTATTTGTGTTGTGAAGTCACTTAGAATCGGTAGTAGCGAATCAACAACAATTTACCATTGAAAAGAAGAAATCTGTGTTCACCCCGTATTTGTGCTCATCTAGTTGTAGTGCTAATGACTGAGAGCTTGCTTACTAATGTGGTGATTATCCTACTTTTTAACAAGCTACAGATAAACTTAAATTAAATATGCTTATTTTTACTCTTTATATTTAAAACGATTTCTAATGGTGTTATCAAGAGCTCACTTTATCTAGAAAACAACCAACAGCTACATCTTTTATTTCCAGCGATCTTTTAATTTATGTCACAAATTTTGCAAGTTGATATGCACCTTCATTTTTTTGAAATTGTTGCAACTTCAATGGCCCTTACAACTGTCTCTGATATGTAAACCTACGCGTGACTAATAACCGACATAAATCTGTTTCCAATAAAAATTACTCGTACAACCTATTTCGTTCCTCACAACTGAGTCGAGTTGATCGTGGTTCCGAACTGAAAGACAGTCTCCCATCTATTCTAATCTGGAAAATGCGATTCAATTTAGTTTTTGAATAACATTAAAAATAGTATTAATATATACGCAGCATATTTACACATCCTTACACAATATATTGGCCAAATAATTAAAATGTATAAAAACATTCTAGTAATAGTAATATGTACAATAGCATATGCGAGAATTGACAACAATATTTTCATAATACATAATAAACAAAAAATTTTTCTACACAATTTCCATATAATATGTATGTAAACATTAAGAACATATTATAATATGCACATATGTATGTAGTATATAAAAGATAATCTAAAAATATGTTTTATTCAATTTAACTGGTAACATGTAAGACCATAAGAATTATGTTTTATGCTATTTTTATTTTTTTAATATACTCTCCTTTTCACATATTTATGTTCTCTGTATACAAGAAAAAAAAAAATTAAAATAAATAAAAACAAAAGTCGTGCGACCCAAACATTGAATTCGTTAAGATTTTATTCTTATAATACACACACTTTGCTTCTTTTTTTTTTTTTCTTCATAAATATTCCCCTGCTGAGAGCCCACTAGAGCGCAATAAACTTTAAACATAATATTCAAGAAAAAAAAAACATTTTTTTTTTTATTAATACAAGATACACAGGTTCAAAATGTGGTGTAGGTATCTACAAAATATACAATTATAATTTTATCTCTAAATTTAAAAATTGCGTAAGAGAGAGTTTTATTGATTAACGAACATGTTTTATGTTTTAGAGAGAAGAGAGAAATAAATGAAAACAATATTCTCACTCAACTCAACTCATTTACTCAGTACTCAATTCTTGAATTTCTCAACTGGAACAGAAGACATATTTCTTATTCAGCTCTCTCTAAAACTCTAATCTCATTTCAAAAAAAAAAAAAAACAATAATAATAATATGTTGATAATTTTAAAAGAAATCAGATTGACGGAAAACAAAAATGACAGAACTAAAGAAACCCTTAAATTTATGACATAAAAGTTAAATAACATTGAAATGTTAAGTACAGAAATTGCTGTAAACAAGGTTAATTAATATTGTCTCTAATTATTGGTAAAAAATGATTTATTGTCATAATGACATGACATCGAATTTTACATGTATTATTACATTTCAAATTAGTGTTTTTTGAAGAAAGAAAAATATTCTCTTCAACTTTTAATTTGTTTAAATCTAAATAAAAATTTTACTTTCAATATACCTATTTTTTTTTTCTACTATACATACATACTCGTAGAATGTGTGTATTTATAAGCAAAAAATAAAATTATTTTTTTTTTTCCATCTGTACATTCAGCAGGTGTATTTTATATTTTATAAAAATATTCATATTCAGCATAAATTTTCATATTAAGCGTTTTTTTTTTTCAATTTTCTCTTTTACAATACTGAAATTCATTAATATGTATTTGAAAAAGAAAACAAATCCCTATATTCATGAAGTTCTTATACATACTATAGTTATTGAATACTAACTAACATGTAAATTAATAGTAATAATAAAAAGAAACTATAATATAACAGTTAAAGAATTAAAAAGAGAAAATAAATAAAATATTTATTCAGCTCTCAGATAGTTTTATTAAAGTTTTCTTCTTATAAGAAAATATTAAATATTAAATTTAATGCAGCTGAATTGGATTTCTCAGTAAAATTTTACTTAGATTTTTAATCTCTCTTTTCGAAATTCTCTCATTTCTCAATTTAATAATATGAGATTATTTTTTATTAATCATTTTACATGTATCCTTTTTTTCATTTTGATAAGATATAATGGTCATAATAATACTCGTATCTGGTCAGGAGTATGGTGGTGAGTGTCATACTTTTGCGTTTCGTTATTTTCATATTGAATCTTTTACTGTTTTTTTTTTTATCAGTAACTCGTATTCTACAAGAATATGTTTTTAGTGTAAAAATGAGTAGGAGAGTATTTATGTCAAAATTAAAGAACTAAAATAATAATTAGAAGATACAAAAAATACAATATCTCATAAATTTCCATGTATTTTTTTTTTCTCTCTCTCTCTCAATATTTTCTCTCTTTGTGTTATTAAACGAATTATTGTGATATTTTTCTCTCTCTAATATTATTTTTTTTTTTTTTACTTGACAAAATTCCTATCGTATACAAAACAGTAAGAAAAATAAGAATTAAAAAAAAACAAAAAAACGAAAATGAAAAAATAAAAAACACTTGGCACAGCTTCCAAATTCTGCGTTGCGCTGATACGAAAAATTTTTGATGAGTTTCTTTAGTTGAAATTTAGCTGTGCTGCGGCACTGACGGGCTTTTTTTTCCATTTTGCTATATAGAAGAGAGATTATTATTATGAGTGTTGAATGCGTTTTAAATATAAAAAATTTTAATGCGGTTTTTTTTTTCTTATACTTTGTGATTAATCTATTGAATTTTTAATTAAGAAAAAAAATAAAAAAGAAAAAGATTTTTCTGCTATTATTTTCGATTTAATTTGTTTTTTAATAAAAATTTATTAAGTTTATAAATTGAAAATATCAAATTAAATTACATTTTATTAGTGAAATTTGTAAAAACAAAAAAAAAAAGAGAAGAAAAAATTTGGTGAAAATAAAAAAAAAACAAAAACAACACAATATAATCAGCCTACATCCTTTAAGATAAATTCAGGGGAAAAAATTTATTCATATCAGTTTTTCGCCAAAAAAAAAAAGCAAACGAAAAAGAATATATATATATATATACATATATATATATATAAGAAAATAAAGGATTATTGTCAAGAAAAAATATTGAAAAAAAAAAATTATTTTCTCGTATTAAAACTTAAACTTGGAATAAATGTAATAAAAAAACGGAAATAAATAAAAGTAAAAAAAAAAAATAAATAAGTAAGAAAACGATACAACGAAAATTGTTTTTTATGGCTTTATACATAATATATGTATGTATATTTAAATATAAATATACCATACATTAAATGAAATTGAAAAAAAAGGATAAGAAAATAGAAATTCTTTTAGTTGAATTTGATGTAACAGAATTATTATTAAAACAAATTAAATTAAACTAAGAAGATAAAAAAAAAAGTGTAAAAGGTATTATACACAAAAAAAAAAAACAAGAAAACAAAATTCCTTTATTTTTTTTTTTATTAAGTAAAAGAGTACGTTTATTAAAATACACAAAAAGGATATATGTGGATCCAAAATCATTAAAAGTATTGTGGAAAAAATCATATTAAAAGTAAGTTAAATGTAAATTTTGCATACACAATAATGACGTCAATAATGTATAAAATTTTTTTTTTGCTTTCAAATAAAAAAAAAAAAATAATATTGTTAGCCCTATAATTGTGCATTTAATTAAAACCAATTTGTTATATAAAAATTAAATTTAAATAACACAGAGAGAGAGAGAGAGCGAGAACATAGTTTTTTTTTCTTCATTTAATTCATTTTAATTAAATCTCTTTGTATATAATTTAATTTTAGTATTACTTAATTTACAAAAGAAATTTGTGTTGGTTTACTTGTAACATACTTGAATATCAAAAGGATAATAACGTAAAAATTATGTGTGCTTTTTTAAAAGCACAAAAGCAGTATTTGAAAAATTCCCAAAAAAAATAAATTTTAATTATTTTTCAATGGCAATAGATAAATAATTAAATAGTAGAGAAATTTTGGAAAATTCTCATAAAATGAAATAGATTAAGAGTAACAACATTTTATATGAAAATTTACGATATTTTATCATGATTAACCAAAATTAATATTTGATTTCTAATTGGATTTCGGGGAAAATTTTTCATATTAATCAGAAATTTTTCATATTTAATTAGAGTTATTACAGAGTTATTGGTACATTAATTATATTCTTAAGTGATGAAAATTTTAGGGTATTTTTCAGTTATTTTTTATCCTGAAAGTGGTTAATTTGATCTTACTACAATTGTATAGGGTATTTACAAAATTTCAAAGAGAATTTGCTATGTAATAATTGTAGTTATGTGTAATTAGTATTTGATTAAAGTTTATTATAAAATTTTTCTAGAAAAAGTGTTTTGTATAACCCTGGCATAACCCTGACATATTTCTTTGGTACAGTTTCGATTACAATTTAATATAAAAATACCACAAATTTAATCAATTACAATATAATTGGGTTTTATGTTTTATCAATTTTAATTGCATTCAATTCAAAATTTTTCCATTCAACGCAAATAATAATGTCCTTTATTTTTTTAATCAAGATTTCTTTAATAATTGTGTTCAACAAGCTGAAATATCTCTTATTGTTTGTTATTTTCGTTCATTCTTTTAAAATTGACCTACACATATATATTAAGTATTAATATTGTGCTATCAATATTATTATAATTAAATTATTTCATTTTGTATTTAATATTGGAATTTGACAAATTTTGTTCAAATATTTTTTTTTTCCTTCTTCACTCCTAGGAGGAGGTATAGAGATAATGCATGATATCATGCACTTGTTACATAGCGTCATAGAGTTTATTAGGTAGGTGACTAGCCTGCCGTAGTTTGTTGTTCAAATATTAATACAAATATAAAAGTTCTTAATCTCTACACTCTAATGTTCATTAAAATTATCCTTATATTCTTATGCATTTTATTTGAAATAATAAATAAGTAATTAAGGATAATTAAGTAATTCAATTAATTTTTTTTATGATTATTGTACAAAAATTTCTTTTTAAACAAGTACTTGTTTTTGTAATTTTACTGAGTACAATTTAAAAGAATTTGAGAAGAAGAATTTAACTAGGTACACCTATTTAAATTAATAAATTTTGAAATATTAAAATTTAAGGTTCAAAATTTTGAGGGATTTTTAACAGATTTAACATATTAATTAAAATTGAAAATATTTTTTCTAATTTTAAAATTTTTCCCATGATATTTTTAAAGCAATAATAATTATTTGGGTATGGATAAATTCTATAAAAATCTCTGGAATTACCAAATGAATGGTATAAGTAATCATAAATGAAAAAATAAATTTAAAATTGAATTTTACAAAAAAAAAAAATGGATTCCTGTATAAGTACTTGTGATGAGGATGGCTAAGTTAGGATTTAGTTTTCAAAAATGCTACGATTAGGGATTAAAAAATTTTATTAATTGCCTGTCATTTGTATTAAAAAGGGATTAATTTTGCTCGTTACGTATGGTTTGTAACTCAATTTGCGTGACAACCCCTATAATTAATATCAACTAAATTTCTTATAACTTATTAGCAAAAAAAAAACGATGGATAACCCATCCTATAAATGCATGATTCCAAAGAAAATATCGTAAATTGATTTATATAATTCAATATCAATATATCATAAAATAGAATAAAATATTTAAATTTTATAGCAAAATAAGAACGGAAACGGAAAAAAGGATATGAATAGCTATAAATATTATAAAATATTTAAAAATTTCCTTTAACAAAAAATAAAATATTATGGAAAACGTTTTGATTAAATAAAATTTTAATTAACTATTTTTATTCTGAAGGTCACCAATCAAAATTTTAAACCAAAGCTCTAGGTTTGCATTATTTTTTAAAGATATTGCAATATTTAAAATCTTATATATTAGGGTTTAATCCAAGTTCGAATTTTATATAAGGTTGAATGTTTTTAAACATAAACTTATTGGTTCTTTTATAATTTATGAAATTTTTCATTCATTTTCATATACTTAATTTGGATGTAGTTCACACTTAACAAATTCTAGAATATCTTAAATTAACATTGTCCAAAAGTCTTTATTGCATTAGGACCATATTAAGTATAACTTAAAAATGCCACGTAAGCGTCATATAGGTAGCGTGAAGCTAGTTACGGTAAAAAACTTATCAATCAATTATACGTAAAAAAATTTTAGGGATCGTGTTTCAACCAAATTGCCTTGCTGAACTTGTTTTGGTAATTCAAGTTTTTACATCAAATTAAGGCGAATTTTTGGAGTCCAACTAATTACATATACAGTTTAGGTTTGCAAATCAAGGGAACCTCTGTTGAAAATTTTGATCTCCTGTCCCTTGAATTTTGTTATAAAAATTTGTTAATGGAAATAAAAGATTCTTTAAAAGCTATTAAGCTGTATCTTATTAAGTGTCTGTATTACTAATTAAAATTTTTGCAGAAGACTATTATAAATTATACTAAAATTAATAAATATATTAATAAATTTTTTTTGTAGTAATTTTGTTATAGTTTGTTGAAGAAACTAAATAATGCAAGTGTTAAGTATTAGGTTTTCATTTTTTAATTTATAAATATATATATTTTCAGTTAAGCATTCTCGAGGTTTTCTAATTTTATTTAATTGCTCCATTATTGATGAACCATTCATTCTTACTATGTGTTCGTAAAATAATATTTGAGTTTTAAGTTTAATTTCGTTGTTGTAATTTGTGTGCAATTTGCAAAAGTACATAAAACCTTTATATTGCAGATTATCTAGAACAATAATATAAGCCAAAATGCAGAGTCACATACTTACGTTTATTATACTATTATATTTTAATATATAAAGTTTTATTGTAACAAAATAAAATTATAGAAAATCCGTATTGAAATTCAAAAGACTATTAATAACAAAACACTTTAAGAACAATAAAATTTTAAAGAATAAAATATATATTTATTTAAAATTAAATAAAAAATATTAAAAATAACGTAACTTTCATTTATATACGTATATAAATCAATTTATTGATTCGGCAAAATATTATTGTATAACACATTTTCTCTTTAATAATTCTTAATAATAATATTTTCCCATTAAAGTTCAAAATTAAATGAAAAAAACAAAAAAAAAAAAAATTTAGATAACTGTAAAATATTGGTATATATATTGTATATATATATTTAAATAACAGTTACTTATTATGTATATTGCGTATTTATTTAAATGAAGACAAAAGAACAACAAAACAAAAAAAAAAAATAAATTCATTTTTCAAGGACATTTCAACCAATACTGACGACGACTGACTTGTTGTTATAACACTGATAAACGGCTAAAATCATATATATATATTTCATTTTTAATATATTACGGATATATATATTTATATGTATAAGTATATATATATTGTAAATTTATTATAAAATATGTAAGAAAAAGAGAAATGAAACATGAATTTATTATATTAGAAGAAATTCGCATATTTTTTGTTTTTTTTGTGCTCTTGTTAAAAAAAATGTATTCATTTTGTAACGCCTGTAAACTTTTGATAACAAGAAATTACATACAAATATATAACGTATATAAGTATATATATATATATATATATATAAGAAACCAGAAAAGCAGAATAAAAAAAGGCAACCATGAAATGAAAAGGCGAAAAGTGAATAAATTTATTTATAAAGCAAAAGAAATATTTATGTATAAAGATATGTGTGTATGTATAAGAACATACAAACCTACACTTACATATTCTCATACCTATTTAAAATTATATTATATTATTTAATATATTTACGTATATGCACATATATATATATATATACATATAACGAAGATATATTTAGATAAATACACAGAGAAAAAAAAAAAAACAATAAACAAATTTTTCACTGTTCCTACATCCTTCATTTCAGTGTAAAATTTTATTTTTTTTTTTTCTATTCTTCATTTTTTTTTGTTTTGATTTATTTATTATATGTATCCTTTTTTCATTCTGTTTTTTTTTTTTATTTTAGGTCCTTTTAATAAAAAGTAAAGCAAAGCAAAGTAGAAAAAAAAACAGAATTGTTCCTGAACAAAAATGAAGAAACTTTACTTTAATATTAGAGAGGATATGAATTTCCAATTTTATTTTTATTTTTTTTGTTTTCTTTTCCTTGTTACTTTTCCTAAACAACAATAAAAAAAAAAAAAATTTTTTTTTTTTTTTGTTTTTTCCGAAAAGTTGATTTAAAATTTTCACGTTTAAACAAAAAAAAAAAAGCAAAAAAATTGAAAAAAGAAAATCCAAACGAAAAAGTTTAAAGGATAACAATAAAAAGAAAAACAAAACAAAAAAAAATTAAAATTGAAAGAAAAAAAAAACATTCTTTTTTGCTGTTCTTCCCAAATTTTTTTTTCTCTGTGCTGTTTTAATTTTTCTTTTGAAAATGTCAAAATTTTTGATGTTTGTGAATATTTTTTTTTATTTTTTTTTTTCGTTTTTGTTTCCAGTTAAGTTATTTTTAGTCTGTTTTTCATAATTTCCTTTTTTTCCAATTTTGTTTTTGTTTTTTATTATAATTTGAAATCACTTTAAAAATGATTGTTCTATTTGAATTTTTTTTTTTCGGTATTTTGTTGTTGTTTCTTCTATAACGCTTCTTCTATTTAACGTTCTTTTATCTAAGTTTGCTTGGTTTTTTCATATATTAATTTTCTTTTTCTCGCACTCGGATAATTCTATAAGGAATTACTTATTTTGTTGATTCTATAATTTGTATATTGTTATGTGTTTGTAATATTGTAATTCTTATTAAAAGTATAGCGAATATGCAGAATAAACGTATTCCATTTTTTTGATTCTTAAATTAATTTTGAAATATTCAAAAATCTTACATTATCCTGAAGCATAGAAGTATTTTGTTTATTTTTTTTTCTAAAAATTATTTTTAATTCTTATTTTAATTTGAGTTTTTTTTACTATAAGGCAATTACAATATTGAATATATTTTAATATTTATTCAAATTATTTATGAATATAATAATTTTGAATATAATTTAGTGCAACAGGATTTCAAACTCTTCCTTATATAACAAAAAATCTTCAATACTTAATCATTTACTTAATGAGCAATTTATTTTTGCATGAGCATTATTATTTTTTTAATTGTGTTGAATATTTGTCCTCTTTCTTGAAAGAAGATTGCTGGATTACAATAATATTGTAATAGAATTTCGGATAATAATTTTGTTTACAGAATTTTTACTGTGTTTTATTGGTTAAAATAAATTTCTGAAGGATTTGAAATGATTTTATTCTTAATTTTTAAATTTACTAATTATATCGTAAATAATAAATGCAATTGTAATAAATTCATATTAATTGTTTTATACAAATTGTTTCATCTTGTATAAAATGAAAATTATAAAAATTTTACAAAAATTAAGAAGTATGAGCTTTGTACAATAAGCTAATATCAGCGATTAATTTATTTAATAATTTATTTTAAGAAATTTAAAAGATGTAAGAGAGAAGATGTTTAAACGTTTAAAACACAATGAGCTTAAAATTTTGATATAGCAAATTTTTTTGCAATAGAAGTTTTAGGTATTATTTATTACTAATAGAGGTTTTATCGGTTTTTCTATAATAATTACCTAAATTAGCATAATATGAGCAAAGTTTGTAGATTATACAAAATTCTATTCTAAATGCACTTTATTAAATTTAAAATTTTAATTAATCATTATTTATATATTATTTATTAATCAAAAGCATTGAATTTTAAAATAGATTTTTAATTGAATAAATTTTGTTTCATATAATAAATGCTATATTTGATATTATATTGGTATACTTATATGCATACATGTGATTTTAAAAATAAATACTAGTTAGTTAGGCATATTTTATTACAAAATCATGTATATAATTTATATTTCAGTCAATTAGCTTATATATATATATGTAGATAAAATTAGAATTCCTTTCATTTGAAATTAGGCATATTAAGTATACATACTCGTGTGTATATATGTATATTTAAAAAACCAACAAAATTTCTCTATATATTAAGTATATAATATAAATCAGATTAAAATCATTTAAACGCGGGTTAAATTAAAAACTGCTGAAAATAATTAGGTAATCTTATTATTAAAATTTATCATTATTTAAATTATACACAATAATATTTATATATATACTCGTATATATGTATATAATATAGTTAATTAATTTATTTTTAGTTCTTATTTGTTATATACATGTTATTTTTGTTTATTATTATTGCTTTTATATGTATATATATAAAAAATATATGTGCATATGTGTTTAAATATGTGTTAAAAGTCAATTTTCCGCTTGAAATAATTAAACTTATTCTATATACATACATACATATACATATGTGAAATTATTTAATTATATTTCAATATTTCTGATTACAAACTAACATACTTACATCTATACATATAAATGTATTATTATGTATACAAATTTTAATTAATATTAAATTTTATAAAAAAAAAATTTAATGAGAAAATTTTTATTAATTTATTATTTTCTTTTATTTTCAGGAATTCAAATTTAACTTTGAAGGATTTTTCGTTTACTATATATAGAGAACAAATAGCTGCTTCTACTTGAATATTATTTATGAGAAGTAAAAGTTAAAATATTGTTTTAATGAAAATAGCTGCAAAAAAAAAAAATTAAATTTTTTTTAAAATTAATCGGAAAACGTTGCAAATAACAATTTTTTTTTTTTTTTTTTGTAACAAACAAATTAAAAAAAATTTTCCAAAAAATTACTGAAGTGAAAAAGAAAAGTTAATTTTGTTGATTTTTCAAAACAAAAAAACGAAAATATTTTGTACCAAAAAACTAAGGCAAAATATGCTAAAACAACCCTGAAAATCTATTCCACATATTTTATATGTACATCCACACACCTACACACATACATTTGAAATATTTACAGAATGACAAGGCGTAAAATTTTTCAATAATAATAAAAAAAAAAAAATAAAGCAAATAAACAGTAAGCAAAGGCTTTAAAAAATATTATATGTATAACAGAAAAAAAAACAAGAGTATAATAAAAAAAGAAAAATAGCGGAAAATAACAAACACAACGCTCATAAATTTAATACAAATTGCGTGAAAATGTGCAAATAACTGTAATTGAATAACAATCAATTTCGAAATCGTTTATCATATTTTTTTTCGCTTTTTTTTTTTTTTTTTTACATTTCGTTTACAGTTCGATTTTTTTTTGGGTTTGTGCTCATTGTTTTTGTATTATTCTTCTTCTTCTTCAAATATAGAGGAAAAAGTGTTCTTATTTGTTCGTGTTCGGTTAATGAATCGTAGCGCGGTTACCATATACACATACTTTCGAACAAAAGAATATTAAAAAAAAAAATAAATAAAATACAAAAAATAATATTAATAGAAAAATTTCCAATATTGTTTATCATATTGTACAAGGACAAAAAAAAAAAAAACAGAAAAATAGAAAAGCGAAACGAATGAAAGGATTATAAGTATATGTTTTATAGAAAATAACAATTTTTCATTTAATTTTTTTTTTTTTTCAAAAAAATAAAACACAAAAATTATAGGCAAGAACCATAGAGAGAAAAAAAGACAAAATGAAATACATAAAATCATTAAAAATGATACTAAAAAGCTGATAAAAAATTTCTAAATAAAAATTTTTATTTAAAAAGAAACAAAAAAAGAGGAAATAATAACAACTTACGTACATACTGAGAAAAAAAAAATTATTAAAATAATAAAGTCAAAAAAAAATTTAACAAGTCATCATTCGAGTGACAAAAATCTTTTAACAAGAATAATCGAAATTTTCTATACTTCGAAAACAAAAGCAAAAAATATTTTAAAAATGTTTCATAAATTGAAAAGAATTAAATTTAAAATAAAAAACAATTAACAAAAAAAAAAAAATTTATTGTATAATAATTTCTACGAATATAACAATATAAATATAACAATATATCTAGCAGTGAGCTCTGTACCAAATTTTAATTCAAAATATTTACAAAATAATTAAAATATTCAATATGAAAATATTAAATGTGTTTTGAAATTCGAAATCAAAATATTTGAAAATAAAAATTTAAAATTTCATAATAAAAAAAAAAAAACAAAAATAATTAATTAAATTTTTTTAATTTAAATATTTTATTTTCTTTTTTAGTTTTCTTGTTATTATTTTATCCTCCCAATCCTATGCAATAAAGTTGCATACAATATTAAATTAGTTTACTTATACTTGTAAACATTTTCTTACTTGTAATATGCAAAGCATAATGCATAAAATTCTTGCCAAAAATATTAAAATTTAAAATATTAAAATTATTAATCTCGTAATAATACAAAAAAAAATACAATAATATCGAAAAAATTATTTTATTATTTATAGAAAAAATTTCGTGTTTAAATTCTAAAATTGAGAATATTAACAATTTATAATTATTATTATTAAAATACTATATATAAAATTATTATTTGCTACCATGAACGTTTTTAATTAACCTCAAAAAAGGTATAACAAATTAAATAACAAAATAAATTGAAATTATTAATGATTCAAATACTTGTTTTTTTTTTTTAAATAATCGAATGATTTGTATTACAATATTAAAAAATATTTGGAAAAAATTTAATAGAAATATTAAATAAAATTACAACAATTTAAAAGTAAATAAATATATATTTAAAATTCTATATATATAGAAACGTTTTAAAAGCGAAAAATTTTTAAAATTAATAAAATTAAATGTTATACTGCAAATATATTATGTGTAAAATTCAATTAATGTAAACTAACAATAATTTAATGTATTGTATAACAAATAATAAAAAACAAGAAAATAAATTTTGAAATATTTTATAAAATAATAACTTTTATAATTATCCGAATTAAAGTAATAAAAATTAAAAAAGAAAAAAGAGAGAAAAAATATTATTGTGTTTATTAAACTAAAGAGCTAAATTGTGCGAAAATATTAACGAAATAAAATAAATATTTATTGTTAAAAAAAAAATAAATAAATAAATAAACAACAATTAAATAATTGTAAAATTAAATTAATAATTTTGTTTTTTTTTTGAAAAATAAATATAAATGCTCAAATTAAATAATTTATTATAAACCACAAAATAAATAATAAGTGAACAATTAATAAATTTCTGAATTTTTAAAATTAATTTTTTTAAAAATAGTGATTTTTGTTATTTTAATTATTTTTATTTGTTTTTTTTTGATTCTATTCTAATATAAATACCTAATTACTCTTAAAAATACAAAAAAAAAAAAAAAACACTAAAAAAGAAAACAAGAAAATGCCAATATAATTTTGCCAAAAAAAGAAAATAATTACCTTAGCTCTACATTTTATGTATTTATAATTGTAAATATATTTAAAACAAAAATCCTTAATATTAAAAATTTAAAAAAAAATTAAAAAATTCAATATTTTAGTCAATCCAGTGTTTTTATCAGTTGATTAATTTTTTTTTTACTACTACATATATTTAATAAAAAATATAAAAATTTTAAAAATTCATTGTAATAATAAATTGAGAGTGATTTTTTTTTGTTTTATTTCTAAAGAAGAAAAAAAGTAGTGTTTTTAAATAATTAAGAATTTATAAATGTAAAATTACTATATTAAAAATAAATTATATAGAGAAATAAAAAAAATTCTACTATACTTGCATAGAAATATAATTGAGTGTTTAATTTTTTTTATAATTTACAAAAAATCAAAATGAAAAAAAATTTAAAATAATAAAATAAAATTTTTAAAATATAATAAAAATAATTAAATTAACAATTTAAATAAAATAAAAATAAATAAAAAATTATAAATACATATATATATATATATTTAAATTTATAAGTTATTATATATAGAATAGAATATAGATTAGAATAGAATAATAAAAAAAAAAAAATCAAAATGGAATTCAAGAAACAAAATTCATGGATTAATTTTCTTCTCATAAATTATGGTAAGTTTCTTTTTTCTTTTTTTAGTTTACACGAAATATATTTTAATAATTGTAAGAAAAATTTCGCTGAAATTAATCGTTTTGTACTTATTTAATCTCTTAGAATTGCGGTGATCTATATATCAAATTGTTACTATAAAACCATTATTTTAATAAATTTTTTTTTAACTCTGAAGATGTATGAATTCCGATTTATATAAATCTACAGGGCTCAAAATGTATATAAATATATATTAAGTGTTAGTTCTTTCTAAAAAAAATCTCACAAATATTTATGATACCAAAAATATACTTCTGACATATAAATTAACACATATATATGTAACATATATACATATGTAGTGTCAGTATATGTATATTTCTATCATCTTTAAGCTTTGATCACATTGAAACCTATAAATTGCTTATGTCTCATCAAAAATTCATGTCGCTTAAAAATTAACATAATAATTTCAGTACATTCTATTCTAAAATGATCACATTGAGGAGCTGAATGGATAAACTGATATTATATGTATGAATCTCAAATCCAAATGCTTTATGTGCAATAATTAAAAGTATAATCAATCGCAAAAAAATAGTGAAATATTGTAAAATTCATTCGAGACTAGCGTAAATTTCAAAATTAAAATTAAATAATTATTTAAAATAATTTGACGAAATTCAAGTTTAAGAGTTTTGTTTAAGAATTGTCTAGTTCGGCTGGATAATCAATAATTTAAGAAATATTTATTTTCATAATTATTTCGCATCCTATATTTTGTTTTGTTTTATAAAATATGCTATTAACTGAATTCTATAAAATAAGTAAATGCTTATTGTTTTTCTTTAGTTAGTGTAGTGAAACTAATTGTTAAAATAATGTTTAATGAAATTACTCTTAAAATGACTTTAATATTGTTGATAATCAAGTATTTTATTTAAATACTTACTTGGAAAATTTTAATTAAAATGAAGAAAGAAAAATAATTTAAGATTTTCATTAAGTATGCCACTTCTTAAATACTAATACCGTAAATTTACTTAGTAATCTAGTTTAATCACAAAAATTCACTTTAATATTAAAGAAAACATACAATATAATCTACTTACTATCAAAATT
This sequence comes from Condylostylus longicornis, assembly GCF_029603195.1. NCBI lineage: Eukaryota > Metazoa > Arthropoda > Insecta > Diptera > Dolichopodidae > Condylostylus > Condylostylus longicornis. Next base: position 863,283 of record NW_026577989.1, read on the forward strand.
AATTTTTGCTATATTAACACAATATAACAAGCTATACATATACACACTTTTCTAATTTATTACCATAATATCCCCATACATTATACATACATATTTCTTTATCATATTATCCCATATATATTATTAATTATAATTAAAGAAAAAAATTTAAAACTGACCAGCATATTAGTCATTTTTAATTACAAAAATCATTTAGTTTTTACTATATAGACTTTGTATATATAATATGGTCATCGTTTCTTTTACGTTACGCATTTATATTATGTATAAGTATGTACATACGGTTGCAATAATTACAGGAAATTATGATAATAAATTTAAATTATATAAATTTAAATTTATTATTTGAAATTTGAATAAATTTATGGAGAATATCATGAAAGATAGAGAGCGGAATATTGTATATCTCTATAAGCTGTAAAATTGTTTTAAACACTATATGTCAAAATTACGTACCTATTATAAAAATCTTAATTAATAGATTTCGGAACGGTGTGATATGACCAATATTTTTCTTTCTTTTGTTTTCAATAAAAAAATAAATATATGTGAATTTCAATATTTTGTGAAATTAAATTCACAGAGGGGTTTAATATTTATGCCACCAAGATTTAGTCATTAAAATGTTAAATAGGCAAAAATAATATATTGTGACTATTTGTTTTAAAAATATCAAAAACTTTTGAATAAACTTAATATTAATATACTCATAAGTCATAATCAGCGATTTCATTTTGTAGTACAGTATTCAATTTTATAGATGCTTGCTTACATTCAATTTTTCTTAATTCAAATACATAAAAAATTTTATTCAAATTAATAATGACATCAGTAATTTGATTATTTTTTTGTTTTAATTTTTTTTTTTTTTATATATACTCTCACTCTATAATGACTCATTCCTTATATATTTCCGCCTTCAATATTTTTTGTTAATTTTTTCGAATCTTGGTTTTCTTGAAAAATTTTTCTTTATTTCTTTCTTAAATTATGTGATACGTATTAATATTATGGATTTTGGTTCAATGTTAAAATTATAAGAAGATGAACCTTTTTAGTTAAAAATTTTTTTAATGAAATCATTCATATAGAACAAAATATTTTAACAAGATTTAAAAAAAAAAATATGGCTCATTTTCAGTAGAAGAAGAAGAAGACGAAAATTGAAAAAAATTTTAATGAAATTAATTTTGACTTTTTAAAAATGAAAAAGATTTCTGGAACATCATAACATAATTGTAATTAATATTAATTTATAGCGTAATTCTCATGAACTCTATAAATTGGCCTCTTTGAATAATATTATGATTATCACCTCTTATTGACATACATATGCATAAAATGAGTAACTTACAAGCTTTCCTTATTTTCAATAGAATATTTCTTGGAAAAATTTCATAATAAAAGAATTATTTAATTGGAATTAAAAAAATTAAAAAAAAAAAAATTTTCTTAAATCATAAATTATAATTTAACATAAGGTATAGTTTTATGTTGGTCTTAAAAGGTACTATCACATATACATAATTATTATTCAAAATATTTATTAATGAATAATAATGAGAATCGAATTTTATATCGTCATTATTAATTTTCTTAAGAAACAAGACCCAATTATCCCGAAAATAGATTTTATTGAGGCTCTATGTCTTTAATGAGCTCATCATCAAAACATAAAATATTTTCTTCTGAAATAAACTCAATTTTATATAAAATACATAGGGACGTTTTAAAGATTTGAAATGCTAAATTCAATGATATTAATTAGGATTATTTTAAAAAATTATTGAAAGTTTTGGAAGATATGAGTATAGTATTTTAATACAAAAATTTTCATTCAATGAGAATATTTAAATGAGAACTATACGAGTATATCTAATGAGAATAATCAATTTCAAAATTGATCAATGAGCTGGTTTTTTTGAAAGTGGTATAAGTTCATTATTTCATATATTGAGATATTTATTGTTTTGCATTTGAATCAATTTAAAAATATTGACCATAATAACATATTTTGTTTGTTTTATGTTTAAGCAGAACTCTATTAAAATTGTGATTGTAACTGTAGAGAGAAGATGTCTATAGTTCATCAAAATTACCATTAACTTAGTCTTTTTTAAAATTGGACTTGCACCACTTTCAAAAAAAAAACTAGCTCAAATAACTAAATAATACATACATACGTATTCTTAATAGTTTTTTGTTCATCTAAATTAAAATTAGTCTGCAACGGAATCTAATGTAAAAATAGGATGATTCTCATAAGATATTTGTAAAATATTTTTGAATAGCAAAAAATCTGACTAAAATAATATCTCAAAATAACTCCAAGAAAGTAACATAGAAAATATGAATTACAAATAAAATTACGTACTTGTATCAATTTTATATGCTATAATTAAATTTGCAGTATTGAAATAAAATTCTCTACTCTTATACAATAAGTATACAATATTAATAAAATTCAAATTAAATTAAATATTTTGAGTTTATTATTATATTTTGCTTCTATATTGAAACCCATACAGCTCTCACATTAAAATTTATTTCCTCACATTTCCATTTTAATGGAATGTACTTCCATATCATATGTATATTTCGAATTGTATTTCTTCAATATTTTAAAGGAACAAAAATAATTTCAATACACGAGGACTTAATTCCAAATTAAGTGATAAAACTACAAACAATTTTTTATAATTAATTTCATTACATCAATAAAATTACATAATACTTAAGTTCTTAAACCCTAAACAATTTTTCATAAAAATTCAAATTTCTCTTAACTTTCCAATTTTTTTTTTATACTTAATCCAAAAAGATTTTTACAAGTTCCGATAACCAAAAAAAAAAAAAAAACTAAATTTTATTGTTATTTTTTTTTTCTGTTTTCTTTATAAAAATATTAAACTAATATTTTTAAAATCCTACGCATTTATTATTATCCAATTGAGAACATGAAAGAAACCATAACAAAAAAAAATTCATAATAAAAATGAAAAATTGTGTTAAATCTATTACAAAAAAAAAAAAAAAAGTGGCGAAAATTGTCCTACTCAATTTAATACAATTATCTCTTCTAAATGGAAGAATCCTTAAAATAGGATTACTTTTTAAATTCTATTTTATTTAATTTTTAACAAATTTTCGTTTTATTTTTTTTTTATTTTTTTGGAACAAAAAATAGAAAAACAGAAGAGAAGAAAAAATTATATAAAATTATAAAAAAAAAAAATGCCCGAAATTTATGATGCTTTCTCATGAGATTTAAAAATCAGAGAGGCAGAGAGACAGAAAGAGATAGAGAGAGAGAGAAATGAAAACACAGAAAAAAGATAAAATAAAAAAATCCTTTTTGTGGAACATTACTCATCTATGATTTTGATTTTATGATTTTATTAATTTTTTTTTGTTTTTTTGCTCTAACATCCTTATAATCTTACCCAAAAATATATATATACATATAAATATATTTTTTTTGATGACAATAATAAAAATATATCCTTAATCTTAACCTTTTTTCTCTTTTTTGTTTTATTTTTTTGTACTTGTTTTTTTCTCTTTGTTGTTTTTATATTGTTCTTATTTTAACGATAAAATAATTAAAAGGCGCCATTAGGTCAATGTCAGTCAACCCTGGAACAATAAGTAACACCGAAAAAGAATATATATATACTTATAGAAATACAATCATAATCATAAAAGCATAAAAATAAGCAAAAAAAAAAAAAAAACATTTTTGTTATTTTATATCCTGGCTAATATTTTTCTTTTTTTTGTTTTATTATTATTATTATTGTATGCATAATATATACAAAATTTAGTCCTCTATATACACCTACATTTGGTATAATATGTGACAATGTTTATGAAAATTTGTATATATATATTTTTTTGTGTCCTTTTCAAATGTAATATAGTTGATGGATAAAGTCAATAAAGGAATTTATATTGAACAATAAATTCTCATATTTTGCTCATGTTTTTTCTGTTTTTTTGTTAAATTTTTTATTTTACTTTTAGGTTTTGGTGCGGTTTGTGTAATATTGGATTTCAAAAAGGCACTTAAAAGACGACACGACAAAAAAAAAAAAAAAAGAATTTTTTTTTTCCAAATAAATTTTTTTTTTCTGTGTTTTTATTTTTCTCTGTGTTTGAGAATATTCAATTCTATTATTACGGTTTGTTTTTTTGTTTTTGTTGTATAATTTTTCTTTTTCTTGGTTTTTTGGTACATTATGGTGTATTTTGTTTAAAAATTTTATGCGTTAATGCGATTACTATAAAAATTTGTTCAAAGAAAAACACAACAAGAATAAAAGAAACAGGGGAAAAAAAGGACATTTAAATCACTAATCTTTCAATGTATTGGTACATACAATTTGAAGACAGAGAGATAAATAAAGTATTAAAATGTTTTTTTGGTTTTTGAATATATATATATATATATATATATATATATATATATATATATATATATATATATATAATTGTATATATTATATATATATATATATATATATAATTGAATTAAACAAAAATTACAAATATTTTCTCCTTTCTGTTCCTCTCCTGTTTTTTTTTTTTTTTAAAAAAGTTATTAAAAATGTTGTTATCATTAAAAAGGATTTTCAAAATTTAATTATATAATTGAGTAATTTGAGAAATAAAAGAGAAAGAGAAAAAAAAAATGGTGGACTGATGATAATAAAGATAACATTAAAATTTTTTTATATTTTAAGTTGTTAGAACTTGAAACAAATTTTAATGTACTTCAAAATTTTAAGAGAATTTATGGTTAATTCTCTTCATTTTATAGTTTAGACTATAAGTAGGTACTAAATACCATGAATACTACAATGGCAGTGGTTTTTTTAAGGTATTTAAAATATTTTTTGAATGATTCATACAAAAACATTGAACAATAATTTGATAATAAATATTTTTGACCTTTCAAATTTCTTTGATATACATGACACGTTTTTTGAAAAAAAAATTTAAATGATGCTCATACATAATATTCTGTATGTTATGTATGTATGTAATAATAAATTGTGTAAAATGTCATTACACAATATATCAATTTGAATTAATTTTTATATTTTTTTTTATTATTGTTATACAATGTACTCAAAATGGTGTTTTCTTTTTTTTTGTAAAAAAAAAAATGTATGTGTTTGCAATAAATCAGAAATATTAAACCACATTTAAAAGTTGGTATGTGTTCTATATGAATACTTGTATTAATAGGTATCAGTATTTAAAATTTTTTTTTTTATTGTTAATATGGTTTTCGTAGGTTTCAAAATAACCAAGGCTAATGTTTTTTTTTTTTTTAAATGTTATAATATGCAGGAAAATATTTTATATACAAATAATGTCATAATTCACATAAGTGTATAGTGTTTTAAAACTTTTTTTTTTGTATAAATTTTATTTGTACACCTAGATCTTAAATTACGATTAATTTTTGTTTTAAAAGTTTTTAATCACCAGCTGATAGGAATATAAACTATAATATTGTTTTCAAATGAGAAGAATCATGTTCACTTACCATTTAGTTATTTTAAGGTGACGATAAGTTCAGAAGATGGGGCTTTATCATATAGGTATATTGCAACTTATATAACGAAAACTGCGCTATGTACTTATGTGCAAAAAATCTTGCTAATCTAAATTATTCAAAAAAATACATTGCTTGATTATCAGTAATATGGTATAAATTATTTTGAGTATATCACAATTGAATCATAGTGAACTGTTTTGCTTTTATAGACAAATTATAAACAGTATTGCGTTTTGCATAGTTACTGTTTTGCTGAATTGCGCTTATGAAACCTGTGTAATTGTAAAATTTTTTGCCTGACTATTACTCATTACGAAAAAGTGAACAAGATTGAGGAAATAAAATGGTGATCTTATTGGAGAAGTCGGGAGATCTAATTTATCCAGGGACTTTTTTTTTAATTTGAAAGTGACTAAAATATGTGACTAAATTAGAGTTACAATTAGTATTAGTGTACAAAAGTCAAAATTCATAATGCGGAAAAATGACTTGATGGTCTAATATTTGTTAGTTTTCATTACCGGGACGTGCGTATTCACACTACTGTGAACAACACTCAAATATTATAGTAGAAAAATTTAGGAGAAATGAATTTCTTACTTTATTCAACATCAAATTGGTACTGCCGGTACAAATCTTTTTACATTTCAAACGTATAACAGTGTGTTGTATACTAGTATAACATTTTGTTAGATGATGTATTATGTGGTTCGAAAACATTTTTTGTTTTTCTAATTTTGTATAATGTTCATGTGTATGTATAGTTACTTGATTTATATCAACACCACATATTGTAGTCAATTAATATTTTGATTTTAATCTTGACATTTTTAGTCAGCAACAATGAATTTTTTTTCCCATTTTGTTTTCTTTTATTTTAAAAAAAATTTAATGAAATTTTTTGTCATGTGCTTTTTTTTTCATATTTTAATAAAAAAATCATAATATATCATGATAAAATTTATGATGAATATTATATTTTCATTATTTTTTAAAGTTCATTAAATAAAATAAAATAATTAAGTGTATCTGGAAAAATTAAAACATTAAAAAAATGGAAAAATATGCACGGTTTTCAATGATTTTTGCAATTTTTTTGTAAAAAAAATTTAGCTAGTCAAGTTACTTAACAATTTTTTAGAGGCTTGTCTTAAATTAAGTTATAAGATCTTATCAGCAATTAACTCTATCATATAATATTAATGTTATATTGATGTGCTATTAAAAAAAATTTTTGTAACCTAATTGTATTATAAAAAAGTCAGTGAAAGTTTATTTGTAGAAAATTTTTTTTTACTAGTACAGGAAATTGCAAGACGACTTACAAGTTTTTTCTTTTTAAATTTTTTGATATTTAACAAAATTATTAAGATGAGTGAAATTATTAAAAATTTCTAGTTTTAATGACTAAAATGAATTTACTATTATACTCGTGCTTAATTCAGAATTTCATAAATTTAGTTATTAAAGTTGATCATTTGTATTTGTACTACTCATTGGTAATGTTGAGTTCGATTCCAAACAGCTTGATATTATACATAAATATACATTTTATTCCAAAACATCAATTATTTTTCATTCCGTTCTTTGTTTTTGGGGTCATAAATTTTAAGTGGAAATAAGTGTGTGAATTAAATTCTGACACAATATGCGGGTTGAATATTACACCGTCTTAATAAATATATGCGGTGTGACCTAAACAATTTTCAAAATCATTAAAGTATATATCTCATTTATAACTAAATTTAATTAAAAATAGATAAGTTATGTACATATGAATAAGAATAGAAATTTTCTAAAATGTAAAGATGTTAAATTTTATGTGGTGAATTTTACAATATAACCGCAACACTTCACTTAATATTAAAGTCCTTGAATTTATTTATTTTAATATAATTATCACGTATTCTCATTTATTTAAATTTCTCAATTTTTATGTTAAGTATATTAAATTTTATTTGTGTGTACATACATATATACACGAATAATATACAAGTAAAAATTTAAATTTTAAGGTATAAAGTAAAATTTTTAGTATAATTGCAATTATCTTTAAATAATTTGCTGACAATATGGGAGTAGATCTTTCTCTACACGAAATGGATTTGCTTTTTGTCGTAATGTGGTTGTCACAAAAACGCATTACATTTTCAGATCAAAATAAGATCTGTCAAAATTGCACTCAACAATAGTATTGATTTTATCGAAAAAAAAAGGTAGAATTAAGGAAACAACTAGTTCAACCAGTTTTCATAAAGAATTTTTAATATTTGGCTATTAATGAAAATTGAAATTTTTGAAACAATTTTATTTTTCGAACCGTAAAATTATTGTCTGGTAATACAGTAATGTTGTTGTTGCGTAAATTAAAAAAAGATCTTTTATGACTAATTTTATGACTAGACTAAAACTATGATTATTAGACAATAGTATAAGATTAGAAATTAAATAGAAAATTATATTTTTTTAAGTTGAAATATTTTGGATTCAGGTGATACCATATGTCATTCCGATGCAAATACGAACAGTATAGTGACAAAACAATTACAAATTTTAAACATTAGTTCAGCTTCTAAATCAAATTATAATCGAACTAAATTAGATCATTGTCATGAACTGATTTGTGTGAGTTGAAGGGTAGCATATTTCTATTTGCAATCTTGCCTTTTTTATATAGGGAGAAAAAAGGCAAATATTTCCTATATTTCGTTATTTTTTTTTGGCCTAAACTCAAAATTTAATATTTTTACAGTGCAAAAGTAACCTAAAAATTTTAGGAGTGAGGTTTAAGCCATTTTGTTTCTGAACCCCCCAATTAATATTAAGCCTGCCGCTTTTAATAAAAGCAATAAATTAAATTTCTTATAAATAAAGCTACTGTACAATACATATTTCTTTTAAAACAAAACTCAAAACCATTTGATATTTAAAATTAATTATAAGTATTCGTATATGGGTAATGAATTCCTCAGAAGCGTCATTTGAAATTAACAATAAAAATTAAATTTGCAAATCACAATTAAATTCAATTTTATATTTTCTTTAAATACTTACTTATACATATATTTTTTGTAAATTATTTTAAATTTTTAATAAGTGATTATTATTGCTTATAATATACAAGCAAATCCAAATTATATTGAATTCATTCGAATGGTTTAAAAATTATTACAATACTATTAACTAAGTATAAAAGATCAATAAATTTATTATTTATTTTGTTCGATAAAAAAATAATAAAAATTGCATATTTTTTTTAAATATACTTATTCAATTCCATTTTGTTTTTTTTTTTCAGTAAGCCTTAGTAATTTTTACTCATTAATTCGTATTTTATTAATTTATTCATAATAACATGAGATTTCTTTGTTCAAACAAAAATTATCACCATATAAATTTTATTTTTAACATTTTAGCTTAACATTATTATTATGTGTTTTGTAAATAAATGTTAAATAAATATGTGAATGTATATGTATACATATTATCGTCGGTTAAAAAGCAGAAAGCATTAAGTCAGGAAACTGTGTTTTGAGTAAAGTCAATTTGAAAAAATCGTAAAATTGTAAAACTAATCAATTAGTGCAATGGGATTGGTCTCTTTAATTTCTGGATTTATAAACTACATTCTGGATTTGCATGATTTTTTGTCACAACAAAGATTATATTATTCTGATTTAATTCATCTATGAAATCCGAATTCTCAAAAAATGCACTTAGTGCTTTCTGCTTTTTAACCGACGTTATATTATAATATATAGTTTACGATTTCGGTTAAATTTTTTTCTACATTATTAAAATTTTAATTTTATTATTTTAAATAATAAACAATGTATATACAAATCGGGTGGGCCACTCACAATAAATACGAGTTGAAAATCAATAAATTTATAACGTGTTAGACAGTAATATTGTAATTCTCAATAGTTATGTTTATTAACTTTATTTTTGAAAAAAATTTCAAACTTTTTTCAACAATGACAAAAAATTGTCATTTTATTGAATTGCTTACAGTTTTTTCTACCCAAATATCAGCCAAATTTTCAATTTTATTTCAAAAATAGTTTTCACTAAATTAAAAAAGAAAAAACGATAAATGACCCACTACTCTTTATAATATATGCATGCAAATAAATAAAATAAAAAATATAGATTTAAAAAAACAAAATGGCTATAAAAATTTTTTCAAAATTTTTAAGGTATTTATTTTTATTTTAAATGTTATTCCAACATGGAAATGTCACTATACTAATATTCGCAAATAATTTTATTAGCGGGAAATCGGTCAAATTTTAAAGATTAAAATTATTTATGTACATTGTGTTATCTGTGTGTTTTTGTGTATATAATTTATATCTTTCTAATTCACAGCTCATATTATTTAATATTTTTTTGACATTTTAAATTGAATTGTCTTCTATTTTGTTAACTTGAAGGACAAAATTCAATTTTTTTTTTTACAATAATGAAAACGTGAAAATAAAAGTACAACTATAGGTATTAATAAGTGTTGAACGGTATTATATTTCAATAATTTAATTATAAAAATAATTTAATATTATAAATTATATTGTAAATTGCATTGTTTATTTTATACAACGTTGAAAAGTTGAATAGCATTTTAAAAAATTCGATCTTCTTCTGCAATATTTTATTTTGTTTGGAAGACAAAAAAGAGAACATTGAGAATTACGGAAGCTTGGCGGGAGTTTTTTTTTGTTTTATGAAATATACTCCATTTTGCAACGAACCCGATTGCATATAAGTAAAAATTTAAAACAAAATTTAATTTTTTTTTTTCCCAAATGTTACTATGGGATGTGCTTTTGTTATAATATTTTAGTTTTTTGTTTATATCTATAATTAATTGGTGAGTTTTAAAAGTGACCTCATTTAAATTCTTTCTTCAATTTTCATTTGAAAAACTTCATATTTAAAGCAATCTAATTTTAAATAACTCGAAAAAAGATGTATAACAATTTTTCAACAAAAAAATTTAATTTAAATTTATTTGAGAAATTTTTGATAAAAATTAAAATACAAAATTTGTAATTGTAATTACTTATAATGCAATTACCCTGCAATTTTAGTATATTTTGGAAATATTCATATCGGACTTGGATCTCTAATGTTCTCTGGCCGTCCCATATTTAAATTTACTATTTTAAAATTATATTTTTAGTTATATTGAATTAAATATTTTAATAACAAATTAAATATTTTTATTACTTATTGATTTCAAATAAAATAAAATAAACTAAAAATGAAATTTTCTATTTAAAGATTTTAAATAAGAATGTAGACACTGTTTAAAATTTTTTGGTTAAATTTTACTACTTTTAAAGTAGACAAGAATGTTTCAAAAAACATTGAAATGGTATCTCCTTATGTAAAATTATAAATTAAGGTATCTCTCCTTCGAAATCTGTCTCTGAAATTAGAGGTTGTATTTAACGTAACAAGAATATTAATAATATACAATATTAAATACTTTGATAATTTTAATTTTATTCATTTTTCTTTTATTAAATTTCAATTCCAATAAACTTTGAACTTGAAAGAAATTTGCATTAAAAACACCCATAAAAAATTATGTTCTGGCCAAATGGCGTCACTTTTCAACTGATGTACAAAATTGTAACAAAAAGACATACTTAATTTGTGGTATATTATATACGCATATAATTATCTGTTGATTTCTCACAAAAAATGTTAAATGCACTAAAGCTAAAATTTATTGGAAATTTACGGCAATTTTGGGCAGAATTGTTGTGAGGGTAGTAAAACAACCCTCAAAGTTTCTGTTAGCTCTATGGTATTTATTTGAACACCATTTTTTTGATTAAATAACGCACTTTTTAATAGAAATTTACCACAATTTTTTTCAGTATACATACATATGTACACTACCATATTCAAATTATATAATTCAAATATCTTTAATATGAATTTTGACTTACTAAGAAAGAGTGACCGAAAAAAAAAATACCACTAAAATTATATTCTCATTTTTTCTATGATTCAATTTCAATTTTCATCTATTTTTTGAAAATATAAAATGAAAAAAACTGTGAAATTTATCTATAAAAATAAATTTATTATTGATATATAAAAAAAAAAAATAACGAAAACTAAAAATATAGAACTTAAATTTTATTTTTATAAAATGATCTTTAAAAAAAAAAAATTGCTTTTTTCCAATAAATCCTTAAAGAAATCATGAGAAATGAGAAAAATAAGTAAAAATTTTTTGTGCTTTTTTTTTATGTATTATCAAAAACAAATTTAATCTAAGTATTACCCATAAAAAGAATATTTTTTTTTTCATTTATTTTTTTATTAGAAAAATAATAAATTTTTTATTCCCCACTTAGACACCAGAAAAAAAAAAAATAAAATATTATATAAATGTGAGTATATAACTAAAAATTTCATGATTACTCACTCTCTTTATTCTTAAACTTAAATATCCTTTTTTTGAAAAATTTCCATTTTTTCTGCTATTATATAAAATGAGAAATAAAACAAAACAAATAGAAATTCGGAATAACACCTTTGACATTCATTTCTACTTACAAACTATATATTCAGTATAACAGTATAACTTCATATTATATAAGTATAATTGCTTCAATACTCATACAATGCCATTTTATCATTTGTGTAATAATTTTGAAATTTTCTCTTGCAAAATTCTATTTTCTTGTGAATCAAAATGATGAGAAATTTCCTTTAATTTTTTATTAGTATAGTAAGTAGTTGTTATTTTTTTCTGTGAGTATTTTTTTTTTCTAGTTTCTCTGATTTTTCTCTGAAATATGTTAGTATGTATAAAGTAAATTAATAATTTTTATTGAAGTCATAATCATAATCCTTTCATATTGAACTGACTGGATACATTGTAGAAAATATATTGCAAGTTTATATTGTATGAATTGTACTTTTCTTTTTTCTTTGTACATTTGTACATTTTTGAACATATGAACATGAAAATGTCATATTTTTTGACATTTTTAAATTTTATTTTACTCTTTTTTTCAATATTTTTTTTCTTAAGTTTATTCACAAATTTTATGTATTCTCATATTTTTTTGTTTTTCACCCCAGTAAGAAAATATAAAAAGGAAATTTACGATAATATCAAAAAGAGTTAAAAACAAAACAAAAATGAGCAAAAAAATCAAAAATGAGTAATACAAAAAAAAAAAGAGTTAAAACTGAATTTCAAAAAATTTTTTTTTTATCGGAAATTTTATATGAGCTCAAATACACAAACATACACTCAATATTGTTATACACTTCTTCTTCATTATAAATATTGGATAAGAAAAAAAACAAAACAGTTCATGAGACGTCGTTCTTTTTCTTTTTTTTGTTATTTTTTCTTAAATTTTGTTTCTGTATCATTTTATTCATTTTCATAATATAAAAAAAAATAAAAAAATAAAGAGAGAACAAAAGCGGCATGCATTTTTTTTACTTCTTCTTCTTCTTCTTGCCTTTTTGTTTTTTAAAAATTATATCGGTTGAATAGCAGGGTGCGATGGAGGAATAATATATAACGAGTAAGGAATTATAATGATTTGGGAGGGGGGGGGAACAAAAAAAAAAAACGAAAAAGTGAGAATTTATTTTAGGAATAAGAATAAAATTTAAGAATAATATAAAAACAAAACAACTTAAGAAGTTAAAAAACAACAGTGAAGCAGATGAATTCAAGAAAATAAAATAAAGAAAAAAATAGAAAGAACAAACAAAATAAGACCCCAGCCACATCATTGAAGAGCAGGTGTTCCCAAAGAGTGTATTGTTAAGAAAAAAAAAAAACAAAACATACATACTTACTTAAAAATGATTTTGAGTTGTAAAAACGAAAAGTGTATCAAAAAAAAAAAAAAAATTGGGATATAAAATTTCAGAATGGGTGATGATGATGATGACTTTGATACTATAGAGATCATCATACCAAAATGATATTGATAATAAATTATGTAGATGATGATGTTGATGATGATGATGATGATGATGATGATAGTGTTAGTGATGACGACGATTATGTTGGAAATTTTGTTTTTTTCTTCTTCTTTATATTTAAAAATATTATTTTATAAAATTGTATATAAATTTTGGTTTTATACACACAATTTAAAAAAAATATAAAAAAAAAGAAAAATGGAAAAGGTTTCACATGCTTTTTTCTTTCTATATTTTTGTATTTAAAGTAAAATTAAGGCAAGAAAGCTGCATGCAATTCATAGGGTTCTTTTTATAGCCAAATTTTTTTTTTTGTATTTACGTTTTAATACTTTTGTTATTTGCCTTCTGGAGAGCTAGCTACTCTTTTCTGTTAATTCAACTCAAATTTGTATTAAAAAATAAAGTTATAATTTGAAGAAGTTGAATGTATATTTTTTCAGCTTTAATATATAGTATATATACATATACAATATACAGTATATATACAGGAACATAATTTTATTCAATTTTAATTTCAATTTTTGATATCTAAATTTTTAATTCGTAGATTCCTTTATACACAGTATACGTGAATGCATAATATTTAAGTGTGTGTATAGTCATATATATACACATAAGCGAGACTGGAATAAGTATTATAAGGTTCTTATTAAAGTATGTATGTATATGAATTGTGTATTTAGAAACACACATTGAATTCAGTCAATAGAAGTTTAATTGGTTAAAATGCAGGTTGCATATTATTTTTTTGTGTTATTCAAATGCTTAATTAATAAGAAGTTAAATATGTTTTTTTTTTTATATATTTGGCAAATGTTTCTTTGACGCAGATGAAATTTAGTATATGTATGTGTATTAATGTAGTTAATTTATATTTGAAGAACTATAAAAGGAATTTCATTTATTCTTAAGAATTAAAGTTATTTGGAATTTTGCGGAATTTGATTTGAAATTATTAAAAAATTATGCATTTTGTGTAATTATAATTAATTAATAAATAGTTATGAATTAATTAAATTAATTAATTATATTTTTTTTATAACTAAGTTATACAATTTAGAATTTCAATATAAATTTGTATAACACGTGCCAGTAATTTTATTTTTGGAATTTTTTAAGTAGCATTTCTTATTTAAGAAGTATTTAAAGTGTTGTAATAACAAATAAAAATTATGATTTTTTTTCTTTTCTTTCTAAAATGCAATCCTTTACAAGGATGTAACATACCCTTCGAATTCTGTTCATTGAAAATTAACTATTCTATAGAATTCGTGATACTAAAGTATGGTACTGCTCTCAATTCTTTGCAAGATGAAATAACTCTTCTTTTATTCTTACACCTTTCCAGTTGCAAATGTTTCATTACCTATGATAGCTGTTTTCTCCCTGTACTTCTTCTTCATTCGGAATACTTCGATAACATATAGAGCATTAAGAATTTTTTTTGTATAATGTTCTCCGATTGAAATATTTCGGAAAATAATTTCAGCTTGGTGGCCTGATAGTAAGTATATGGTATTAGTTATTTGGTTGATCCAAAGGCGAGATTTATCACTGTTTGAGAATTACCAAAAAAATAAAAATTATGAATTATGAAAACATTAGGTATTTTCTTTAACATTAGAGAATGCCACATAAATGTCACATATTTTTGTATAACATATTTGAAAACCCTAGACATTATTATATGCACATATAAATTTTTAATTAAAATACAAAAATGTCAAAATTTTTATTTGTAAAATTTCTGAAAATATTCTTTATGAGCATATTATTTTCTTTAATAAATTTTATTTAATTTTAGAATTTTTTTTTTTTGAAATACTTTTATAATAATTTAATATTGAAAGGTAAAATTCTAATATTTGATCATTTTATATATATATATATATATATATATATATATATATAGCAAATTTAGATCAAAAAACAAAAATTTTTTTGAAAATCTTTAATCAAAATGAAAAAAAAAAAATATTTACATATAATTTTTTCCTCTTGAGATGTTCAAACTCAAGTACAAAAAATCAGTAAAAGATGTTCGATTTTTTTAAATTTTTTTTTACTGAAACCCACCCACGTACACATACACTTATTTAACATATACTTTTATAATGTATAACAAACTTTAAATATCTAATATATTTAAGTTTTACAATCTCTCTCTCTCTCTCTCTCTCTCCTTCACATTTAAAATATTTTGTATATAAAAGTATTGTCCTAAATATATATACTTGGCCCTGTACTTGTATATATATATTAAGTAAGTATGTGCATATAAAAATAAAAATAAAATTTCAATATAAAATATTAAATTTATTTACAAATTCTCATATGTATTTAATATTTTCAAGATGTTATAAAATTAAATGGGAAAATATAAATGAAAAAAAAAAAAATAAAGAAAAGGAAAATGATAATAATAGGCAAAAAAAAAAAAAAGGTCCTTTTCAAGATCATTTAGCTATTGAAAGAAGCTCTAAGATCTGTAAAATTTACAAGTAATAAAATTAAACTTTTCCATACATACAAAGTAAAAAGAAAAGTTTTTTTTTTTATATTTTTCGAAAATTTAAGAGGGTAAAAAGATAGTTATTAAATAAAATTTAATTTGAATATATTTATTTTCTCACTCCTAAGTATATTCTTTTATTTTTTACCTCTATTTTATACCTAAATATTTAAGTATTTTATAAAATATGAATTGAAAATATATATTTTTGCCACTCAAAGAGATTATTGTATGAATATACTCATATATGAACACATATAAGTGAAATATATTTTTTTTGTACTCGTATTTTTAAAAGAGAAAATTGATTTTTCATTATTTTTGTCCCTTAAAATTGCGTATTGACATAAAATATAGGACCCATTCTGATTACTTATATATAAGAATATTGGAAAAAAAAAGCAAGTTGGAAAAAACCTTAAAAGAAAAAAATAATATTAAAATGAACGGGAATACTTAAATTGAAATTCTCTTCGTTTCCAAATTTTTGATTAAATATAAGTAAAATAAAAATGTCCTTTTAGTATTTTTTTGTTTTTTTTTTTCGTTTATATGAGTAGTACGTACAATAATTTAAAAAATTTAAAATTGTTTTTTTTTTGCAAATTCAATAAGAATATGGAAAATTTAAAAATATAATTTTTATTGAGAACGTTTTATTAAAGATGAGATGACAGAAAACAAATACCAAAAATATCAACAGGATGCTAAAAAAAAAGCAAAAATTTCAATATATTTTTGGGAAAATATTTATTACGTATCGGTTATATACCAAACAAAAAATAAGAAGAAAAAAATAAATTGAAAAAAATTTTTTGAAATTTTTTTTTTGTTTTAAAATTTTTTAAAAAGCTTTTTACCAAAGAGCTTCTCCCATAACTTTAATTTTCAATTCAAAAAATATTTGTTTACTCACTCACCACGTCACATCTCCTGACGATGTGTTCCTTGATCTCCCGTTTTATTATTTAGTTTTGGTTGTGTACGTTTTTCATAAATTTTTTCATTTTGTTTTTTTGCTATTTTTTATTTATTTGTTGTATTTTGTTTTGGTTTTTTGGTAAGGAGCGTACAAAACTGTTTTTTTTTTTCTTCTTATTTTCTAAATAACGACACCCAAAGGAATAATGGTTTGTTTTTGTTGTGTTTTTGTTTTTTTTTTTGCAATTTACTTATTTATTTATTTTCATGTTATTTTATAAGTAGAGTTTTTATTTTAAGATATAAGAGTCCTTACAAATATCTATATATATAATATATAGAGCTGGTATATAAATAGATGTAAATCATGGTTATACACACTACAATTACATAGATATATATATATATATATAAGTATATATTTTTAATTTTTTTTCAAAGACTCTCTCCTTGGGCCCTTCTGATATATATATTAGTGGTATAAATAAAACGCGAATCTAAAATTTTATTTTAAATATAACGAAGAGTAAACCGAACATTTTAACCGAACCGAATGATTTTTTTTTTATTATTTTTTATTTTTGATAAAATACGTACTTTGTATAATTATATAATGTAGATTACATAATTATATATATAATAAGAATATTTTGAAAAAAAAATAAAAACGAAAAGCAAGTTATCCTTAAATTCATGTAGCAGATCGAATAACTTTCCATTAAAATTATTAAAAATAATCCATAGTTAAATACCTTGTTGCATTCTATATAATACTATAAACTTAAATTAATTTCTGTTTTAAAGTAATATACTTGTAATATAAAGGCAAAAATTGAAGAAGAAAATAAAAGGAAGAATGCTAGATGTATAGAAAATGAGATTTGGGAGGTTAAGAATAGAGGCAAGAAAATTTTTCATAGAGATCGGGAATTCACGATTTAAAGACAAGCAAAAACAAAAAAAAAAAAGCAAAAAGCAGGAACACGGGTAGGAAGAGATCTAAAGAGAAAACAAGAAATTGCATGAGGGAAAGAGAAAAAAAAAATTTGAATTTTTATTTAATTTTATTTTAAGGATAATTTTAAGATCCTTAGCATACGAAACAAAAATAAAAAAATTTCAGCCATGAAAAAGATAAAAATTTTCAAAAATTTTCTCAAGTTTTCTTTTTGTTTCATTCATTCCTTTGCGGTTTCCTATACTTATTCTTAGGCTCCTTTTATTCCCTATTTTTTTTTTTGTTAATTTTTTTTTTTTGTGGTTACACAAGGATAAAATTTTGTGTAGAATGAAAATATTTTTGCTGAAATTTTTTTTTTGTTTTGTCTTATTCTATTAATAAAAGAGAATTTTGTTTATTCTTGTTTTTTGTTGTTGTTCTCTAACTAGGATATATAATAAAATTAAATAATGCATCTGTACACATATATACCTATATAATATTATTACCTACATATATGTACATACTTATATGTGTATAATATAAATTAATTTTATTTCCATTTGTGGGCTTATCATTATAATGAAGCCGGCTGCATTTTAATTTTACATAATTATCCTTAAAGATGGAAAAAAGAACAGATACTTACTATGTGTATGTAAACATAAAGATATCAGCATATACTTACAGATTTAAGCATAACGTAAAAAAAAATTGAGGGAAAAACAAAACTGCTAAACGAAGGAAAACAAAATTATTGGATATCATTGGATGATTTAAAGGAAGGAAGAAAATATTTTAATTTTATTTCTTAATTTTTTTCTCGTTTTTTTTTTTTTTTGTATTTTAAACGAAATTTTTTGTTTAACATAAAATGTTATGACATGAATTTCGTATTATAAAAATATTTTCTGAGACACTGGAAATAAATACTTGGAGAGTGTGTGCGTGTATAGGAAAGCATTTGACATAATGTTTCTTTAAAAAACATTATAAAATTATCCTTATTAAATTATTAAAGTAAATTAATTTTAAATATAATTTAATATGAAGGCAAAAAAATTAGTATACTTAAAGGAAGGTTGAATGCTAGCTATTATTATTATTTAATTCATTTTTAGATTATTTTATATAATTTTAATAAGGATATTTAAATTTTTATATTTAAAATTTGTCTTTAAAAGACAAAAAGGGATGCCTTTAGGTAAATTAAATTAAAAATTTAAATAGAATAATTATAAGCTAGTATGTAACAGGTGAAATGTTTAATATGTGTATGAGTAATGCAATTTATTGACGTCATATTTAAATTGAATTGTTTTGGGCATAATTAGCTATTTGAGTAGGAATGAAATGATTAGAATAAATTGCAATTAAGTACGCGGTGAAAAAATGGAGTTAATGTTATTCAAATAATATAAAAATCTTCTACTATCTTCATTTTCTAAGTCTTTATTCAAATTATCTGAAAATGTTATCTAATTTCCATACAAAATTAAAATATTTAAGTATATTGAGTAGGGTTTTTAATGAAATTTACAGAAATCTTTATTTTTATATTTAAAAAATTTTTTTTTTGGCAATATTAAAAAATTTATCATTATTTTCAAATAAATTTACAAATAAATTACTTAGTGCACGATAACGAGTCTGTTTTACAAATTCTGTATTAGCTGGTCGGTATTAGCTGCCCTCCATCGCAGTTATCTTTGGCAGGAATTCTTGAGTGTTCGGGAAATGCTATCTAATTCTTTTGGGGATATCTTCCGTTTTATATTTGGCAAAGGGATATTATAGAGACAAGAGCCTGAGGAGACTACAATAATTCCCTTGGAATTTATTAATTTACAATAATTCCCTAGTAATTTACCAATCTAATGCATTATTTTTGAAACAAAAAAAAAAAAATTGTTGAAAATAAAAATCATTTATCATTTTTGATTGAAATTTTTAAAGTACTTTTATTAACAATAAAATTTAATTTAAAATTTTGAAAAATTCATTTTCTTTTCATACTTTTTAAAAAAAAACTTTCTGTAGATCCAGTTTTTTTTTTTTACAAATTTTCCAATCTAAAATATTTTTCCGAAA
The DNA here is from genome assembly GCF_029603195.1 of Condylostylus longicornis. Taxonomy (NCBI): domain Eukaryota; kingdom Metazoa; phylum Arthropoda; class Insecta; order Diptera; family Dolichopodidae; genus Condylostylus; species Condylostylus longicornis. The sequence continues at coordinate 883,290 of NW_026577989.1, forward strand.
TATCAAAAGAAAAATTCATTTCCTTTTATATTATGCTTTATTTATAACTGAAAAATATTTTTGTAAAAAGAAAAAAAAAAAGTTATTCAAATTAGATTATTATTTGGTCCAGGATATCGATTTTAAAGGCTTAAAAAGGATTCTTTAACTTTTATTCCTTTGAGTTAAATTTGGTCTATTTAATGATTATTATAATATCCATATATATATATATATATATGTATTTAATTCTTATGAAATTGAAATTGTCCTTTTAAATAAGAAAAAAAAAATGAAATTGAAATTTTGTTATTCATAACCATTTATGGAATTTTTCCTAATGTTTATATGGTTTTGAAAGTTGTACATTAAAAATTGTGAATAATTTTTTATATTTTAACCAATTCATAGAAGAGAATGTATGTATGTATACACATTCATAAATAAAATAATTTTTAAATATGTTTTCTATTCAATAAAAAATAACTGAAACTTTTAAGTATAAAAGGAAATCAAGAATCATGTTAGTGAAACTTTTAAGAGTTCTTGTGAATTTATATATACTTATGCGAATGTATGTATATTATAATGCTTTATATTTTATATTAAAATCAATTGGGAATAAAATTTTTAAATATTTCTTTAAATATACAAATAATATTAAATTAAATTCTACTATAAGTTAAATTTAGATCTCCCTTCGGCTTAAGTTATATATCGGTCTTATATAAATAATACTGTTATATATAGTAATATTGTTATTTAAGTAATTCAGGAAAGAAAAAGAAAATTTAGAGGACAGATAATTTTTTGTGAAATAATTCAAAATTTATTAGTAATTTTAATTTGTGATTTAAGGTTTTTGAATAAATAAGTTATATTGTGTGCAAACATAGCCAATTTCGATTGAACACTCAATTTTTTAATATGAAAATTATATTACATTAATGTTGAATTATAATTTCTTTTGATTTTTTATGCATATAATTAAATTCGTAATGAAATCATGATTGAAATTTTCAAAATAGTCTTAAATTTTATTATTTACTTAAATACATTTCTCATGTTCCCATATAAAGGATATGTATTCTTAAATAAAGATTGTGTCCTCAAAAAAATTGCATGTAAAGAGGAGTAATTTACATCTATCGAATTTTGCCTTACGCGAAATTTTAATTTCTAAATAGCTACTAAATAAAATAGCATTTAAAACAAATTAAAAGTAATCCTTTTGTTTTTGAAAAACTGAAATTTGTTTGCAATCGTTCTATGCGCCACGAAAAACAAACTTGACTTAGGAAACTTGGAAAAAGTAAATAGCTATGTATGTATTTACATATACATGAAAAATCAATGGGCGCCGTTAGGTATGCAATATTTTTAAATATTAAAATATAACAATATTTAGTAAGGTCGATGAGTGTAGATTCAAAATTAAGAGAAAAGTCTTTTTTTCTAATTATACAAACTTTACTTCACTTCATTTTATGCATGTAGTTGAAACTGGAATGCAATTCTGTTTGACATTTTCGGTTTTAAATTCTTACACACAATTTAGTATTTAAAATAAAAACTCATCTGTCAAAATATTGTAAATTATTTATTTTCCTTCTTTTTTCATCTGTTTTCATTTCTACTTTATTCCTGTGAATATTTTGTAAAGCAGACGATTTCTTATAAGACGATTTTGTATTTTATTCCGTGTTGCTTTTTTTTTTCATTTCATATTCCAAAATTACACCTTTTTCAATAAATTTTTAATAATCTTTTATTTATTTTGTTAAGGAAGAAACGTATTGGAGGTAAGAAACGTAACCGATTATATTGTAGATATTGTGAGTTTACATCATATATGTATGTAGGTAAATATGTATGTAGCCAGACTTATATATACATATATTATTTGAATGAAATGTCAGGTTAACCATTTTATGAACATTTGTTGCACCTGTCAATACTTTTTTTTTTGTGTCAAATTTTTTTTTCTTCTTTTCTGTTCTGAGTAAAATAAAAAGTTTTCGAAGCGAAAATTTGAACAAGGAGAAAAAAAGCAACCAAAAATATTGACAAAAACATAAGTGAAACAATTTGAAAATTTCTAAAGAAGAAAAAATACTTGTATAACTCTAGAGATTGTTAGTGAATGGTGTGTCATACATAAAACAAGTACATACATACATTTAAAATATAAAAAAGTCAAAATCTGTTTGTGAGAGGAAATAGATGTTTAAGAGAAAGGAAGGCAATGCCAATAAAATACTGTATAGAAAAAGATGTGTATAAGAAGTACGAGTAAAACGGTTTGTGTATGAAAAAATTTAGAATTTAAAAGAAGAGGAAAACAGAAATTTTAAAACACAAAAATCTTATAGTTAAGAAGAAAAATGTGAGAAAAAGTTTTTTCATTTTCTATACTTATACTTATTTGTTTCACACCTTTTCAGAATCTTACTCTTAAAACACAACATTACATAATATTGAAATGGTAAAAGAAAAAAATTTTTTTTGAAAATGGAAAAAGTTGTCTCCCCAATATAAGTAACGTAGTCGAACACCTTTTTTTTGCTATACGGGGAGAGAAAAAATTCTATAGAGTTAGCACTTTTGTTTTTGTTCTTAGGCTTAGTTTGAATAAGAATTGAATAATAAAAGTTATTTTTGGCAAAAGTGCAAAAAAACACAAAAAAAAAAAAAAAAAAAAGGAGAGTTAAAGATAAAAATTTCAAAATATTTAGAAGTTCTTATGTTCAAAAGGAAAGGTACCTAAGAAAAATATTTCTATTTGTGATATGACAAGGATATGAGTAGGGTGGGTGAATAAATATTATGTGTAGAATTGTATATGTGCATTAAATTTCGGGTATTTAAGTGTATTTGTAAAGTTTCTGGAGAAAAGTTTTCCAAAAAAAACTTTGTTATGTGCTTTTTTTTTTTCTATTTCCCTCTCTCTTTTTTTCACAATATTGTAGTTCATATTATATGGTAATATTTTTTCATAACTGCTTAAAGCGATCGACAACGATGACGACGACTCCACATGTACAATAAAGTAACGTAAAGCCAAGTAAATATAGGTATAGTTAAAGACGGAACTGCGGAAGGAAAAATGTGCATACGTGTATAATTTTGAAAATTTTTTTATTCCCTTTAGTTTTTAAATTCTATTGTATGTTTGTAACTGTATGTACGAATGTGAAATATTATTTTTGTTATCCAGGTGTATTTGCATAAAAATCACGTGTAATTTAAATTATTTCGAGAAGAAGAAAAAAAATTGTTTCTTTTTCTCTTTTTTTATTTAAAAATTTTTTCATTGTTTAAAAAGTTTTTGTATCTTAGATATTAAAATTTTTGTTTTTGTGTTTTTAAGAACTAAATTTTCGGGTGAGAAGAAATAAAATTAAAAAATTTTTAAAACAAGGCTCATTTCGTCTTGGTTATTTACTGCTTTCTTAATTTTTTCGAACTGCTTGCAAAATTAATTTTCAACTAGTATGTAATTGAAATTAGCTTTATCTGTATGTATTACTAGCTTTAGCTGTATGTATGTGTACTTAAAAGGAAATTTTTTGCATATCGTAGAATTTGCTATTATATAGTTGATCAGGATATCAAATTGGATTAAAATGAGCTTAGTTAACAAAATATAAGTATCACATGTTGTACTTCAAATTCATGACTACTTATTATTAATATGCATTATGAATACAAAAGTAAATTTTATGCAAAAAATTCTATTGGCTAATTAATTTTTTATAAATAATTTTATGAAATTGTAGCGCAATAGTAGCGCAAATTAAACTCAATTTTAATATCCATGACAATTTTTTGTGTTACTCAGCTTTCTGGTACGATATAATTTTATTTTAAATTTTATTGTATTAAATATTTTTTTCAATATTACGACAGCGATAATCATAATTAGTACTTATTTTTCATACAATATCTACATTATCCTATAATATTAATATTGAGTGTATGAACAATTTAAGTGTATTATTGTGAATATTAGATTTCATAAAAAATAGCAATACCAATATTAAGAATAAATATACATACAAAAAGAATATATATACGAGTAGAAATTTTAATTTCTTCAATTCTATTTTAAAATTTTCTCTAAAATTAAAATAAATTTCAAAAATTTCTTGTATTTTCCATAAAAAATCTTTTATCATGCATACTTAGGCATTCATACATACAATTATGCATATTATTATATGTATATTAAATGAGTTAAACAATGCATGTAATTATTACTTATATATGTACTAACAATAAAAATTTACAAAATTACTGTCCAGATTTTTATAATTTAGTTAAAACAAAAAAAATTATTATTATTATTAATTTTATATATTGTTAATATTATAATTCTTTTCTACTTCAGTATAATGCTTATAATTAATTTTTATTATCTTTCTACAAAATATATAAGTTATTATATATATATATATATTATTATACTTATTGATTTATAATATTATTATATTTTCATACATACATATATATATATATACACACATAATATAGTGTAATAATTTATTACAATTTAATTATAATTGTTTTTAATTAATGCTCTATAATAAAATTTGATAGATGAATATGAATAAATTATCCTTGATATTTTTAAAATATACAATGATATAAGGTGACTATTGATTTATTATTATTATTATTTTAAAATTTTATTATTTAAATTAATTATTTTTTATATACAATGTATAAATGTGTATATATATACTACACAGAGAAAAAAAAAAATTAAATAAAATAATTCACAATTGTTTGTTGTTATGCCAATACATGAAAATTATATAATTACATTATAATTTTATATTGGTTGCAATTATGTAAAAGTTATATACAATAGCAATATGTGCAATTTTACTTTATATATTCTATTTAATTCTATTTAAATATATAAATTCTATTTAATTAATTTAAATCAGTTGTTTTTAATTAGTTTTTGTGTAAAAAGAATGAAAATATTTTAAAATAATTTTATAATAGTAAAAAATAATTGAAAATTTCTTATGGCCAAATACTTAAAAAAAAAATTATTTTTTAAAAATCTCGATTTATTTATAAAATTTTATGATTTATTAATTTTCATTAGGATGTAGAAAATTAAATCAATTAGCCGGATTATTAGCGGAAGTCATAGTTAAATTTTTATTTAAAAAAAAGTTTTTGGCCAGAATGAATCCTCACCCATATGAGTTTTTTAAAAGTTTACAGTTCATTTAAAAAATATTTGAATAATAATGAATAATATTAAAAATTACTTGTTAATCAAATTATTTAATTGACAATTAAATTTATTTTTAAAAACATTCTATTTATAATTTACTTGTATGGTATAAAAATGGTTTATGGTTTAATTGCTTTTGAAATATCTCATAAAATTTTGAGTACTTATCCCTTAACATTTATAAAATGAATATCTTTCACATTTTTCCTTTAAACTATACTGAAGTGATTGAAATAATTCTCTATTGTATATCCTAATTTTTTTTTTATCTATCTATGATATATTGATCTCATCTCGACTTTTATCCTTTTCGAAGAGGCCTTTTTTTTTCTTAAATAAATTTCAATTCAACTTTTAATTTCTAATTTTAAAGTTTTTAAAGAATTTGAATTTTAATCACAAAATAACATTTTATATATTTTGATTTAGAATTTCATTCTTTTGTATAATTTCAAACTTTTTAGTTATATAAAAAAAAAAAGAACAGATTTAGCTTCATATAAAATATATTGTTATATAACACTAACGTATATATATATGTTTATATATAATAAAATGTTGTACACACATACATATATAAACATAATATTTATGATTTTGTGTTTTAAAATTAATTGATTTTTACTTTAAATTGGTTTTATTTGAATAACATTATAAAATTTAGATAATATAATAATATTATATATAAGAAGAGAGATACAAGTATATATACAAAGAAAAAAGTTTTATAGGATGTGGTAAACCCTTAAATAGAACAGTCAATTTAATCTATATTATGTCAATATATTTGTTTTGATATTATCATTGTATATACATATAAATATTTATATGTATGTGTGTGTTTAAATAATATTTATAACAAATTGAATAGAATTTATTGTAGCACAGTATGTGTGCCATAGAGATTATAATAATTTAATAAATTTTTGAAATGAATGATATATGTACATAGTCTCTATATTCAAATAAAAAGTACAAAATTAATTGTAAAGAAAAATTTGATTGAATTTAAAATATAAAAAAAAATTGTATATTTTTTATATAAATGTATATGTGTTTTATTGTGTGATATTTTGAAATTTGTCTTTTCATTGTTCCAAAAATTTTGTATTGTTTTAATAATAATAAATTGTGTTTCAAATTAAATTATTGTTCTTTGTTCTTCATTTATATTATGCTCTTTTTTTTTTTAGTAAAATAATTGTTTTGGGATTAGGGAGTTAAAAGGTGCATAAGAGTTTTCTCCAATATAAAAATTAAGTTTTTGATAGTCCGAAATAAATTATCGGTAGAGTTGTTTGTTGTTGATGAAACAATGTTTTCCTTGGCCGACTAAAAACAATTTGATATATCCAGCTCATCAAAATTCATTTCGCACTGGTTCATAAGAAAACAAATAAGTTTATTAGGCAATTTTTCAATATAAACTTAAAATTAATTTCTTCTACCAATTATTTTCAAGAATTCAGAAAAATCTGATTGTTGAAGAGCTTATTGTAATTTTAAGTATATCAATAGTATATTGCATACTTTCCAATGTAAGAAGTAGTTCAATTTCATAATTTATTAAATTTTTATTAAGATACGTGATTATTTATACGATACTGTTAAAAATTAGTGAAATTCCTATTATGACAGTTTATAAAAAAAAAAACTCATCAGATTTCTAGAGAAGATAATAATAATTTTTGAGTTAATTTTTGTTTTTCAATTTAAAAAAATTGTAAAATGAAATTAATTAAAAATGTCAACAATTAATTTTCAATTTAACCAAAAAAATTGGACATTATGTCCTTCATTATATTATTGATTATAAAAATAATAAATTGCAAAATATTACATTTTTTTTCAATTCTATATTTTAAAAAACAATAAACAAGACCTAATCAGTTTTACATGTTGTGTAAATAAATCTGAAAAATACTTGTCATATTTTAAGGTTAATATAAAATGGCAACGCAACATTTTAATTAAAAATTACTTATATATACATATATTATGTATTTACATTATTGCGTACATAAGTATGTGTGTAAATTTTCATTTATTTTGTTTTTTAATTACATATGTACATATTTTGATTTTCTTAACTATATTTATGTTATACGAGTATAATATAGAAATAGTATATCAGTATGTGAAACCTAAAATGTGTTATACACACTATATACATATATGTATGTATTTTTTTATTGTTATGTTAAAAATTTATAGATCTTTAAAATTATCACCCGTTGTTAAGCAATTTAATTTAAAAATTAAATTGAAAGAGCAATAATAAATAAGTTAAAAAATTCTGATATACAAATTAATATAACAATAATTAGAATATACAAATAATATAATGAACAAAGAGAATAAGAATTGCTCTTAATTAAAATTTTTGTTTTTTTTTTTTTTTTATATTCCAAGTATAGTTATAAATTTATTATTAAAAAAAAAATAGTGGAAATTATTTTATATTTTTTTAATATTAAAGTTACATTTAGTACACACACACACACGCGGCTTTTCTGTTCCACTTTAATTTTATTGTTGTTTTTATAATCGTGTTAAAAATAATTGCAAAACTGAACGTATAGTAAAACTCGGGCAAATGTTTTGCTAAATATTCTAGAAATACTTAGCTAGTTTAAATCATCTAGATTCTAGAATATTGTCGGCAGACGATTTTTGAATGAAAATTTTGATTAAGTACGACTAATGTCTAAAATGTATGCAATATACTTTTCAGCTCATTCACTCTTCTACAATTTAAGAAATCTTGATGTTTTGAGTTGAAATTATATAATGTTTTTAAGCTTCTGTTCATCACAATTACCACTTGATTAACATGGAATTTAGTACAATGACTCTAGCTGCATATGTTGAAAGGAATGTCAATATGTGAGCGTTGTATATTAATTTCGCTGCTTTAGCTTGAACATCACCTGCTCTTTTTATTGCCATAATTAATATTAATTATGGCAATAATACAATTAATAATACAATAATAATTAATTAATTGTGGAATAATACAATTTTTCAACTGCTTAACATGTTTATCCCATTTTAAATGTTCATCGATGTAGATTCCAAGATAGTTAATATCTTCCGTATTGTATTACATAAATATTACATAAATTCTGGGTTGTAATGCAATTTTATAATATTTTTTCCTTGGTTTCTTTAGAGATTCATAATATATAATAAATACTATATAATATTTCTGAGAATTTCTATTCTGAAATCTTCAAGAAAGTGTAGAAGGCGACTATGATTAAACACATCAAATGCTTTACTTAAATCAATAAAAACATCCGCAACGTCTAACCTTGTAGATTCAGTATCACTTTCTATGAAACCATATTGATTTTTATCAAAGCCGATTGTTGATTCAACAAAGTTACAAACTCGTTTATTAATAGCTTTTTCATATATTTTACTATTTAAATTTAGGATTTCTATTGGCATATAATTATCACAGTCCCCTTTTTCTCCACCCTTATGAATGAGCACGATAGCAGCCTTTTTCAAATATTGGGGAGTAGTTCTGCTCGTAGGATTTTTTAATAATAATTTCCTTCCGTATCATTCTTTTCTAAACTTACATATATGTAATAGTTCAAATTATAATAGTTTTGGATTAGATTGCTTAAACTACATTTCACATTATACTTACCATGGTTATCTCGGGTGAAGGCAAATTTCCATAGCAAATTTATAATATATTTAATATTTGTTATATTTATCGGAGTTTTACTGTTAATTATATTTTTGAATGAATACAATTTTTATATTACATTACTTATGCATGAATATTTTTACATACTTGTACAAATTATATATTATTATAAGTGTTAAGCTTTTGTTTTGGCATTTTATTATTAAAACAAAAAATAAAAGATGAAAAATATATATTTATATATTTTGATGTATGTATGTATATATGTAAGCAAGTTAATGTTGAAATTATTAGTTTTAAATTTGAACTGCATTTCAAATGTAACACAAAACATGGTTATTATTGCACATATGTACATATATATTAATATGTATAACAAAATAAATGACCAAAGAGTTTTATTTGTATAGAAAAAAAAAAAAATAAATATTTCATGTGTGTAACATGACATATTTATAGTATATTGTACATAGATACGAAGCACCTGAGCGCATAATATTGAAGTGTATACCTACACTACTTATAATATTTTTTATATATTTTTTGAAACCGCAACAAAATGTAACCGAACATAACGTTTAATATAAAATCATTTTCATACTGAATTGAGTACCGGTGTTTATTCCACCCACGTTAAACGCCTGCTGCTCTTTTTTTTTCTTACTTTATTATCATTATTTCTTTTAATCTATTCATAGCTACATTTGTACGGTATTTTATCACTATATATAGGTATTTTATATTATTAAATTTTAATTTTTTTTTTTTACATATTTACCTGAATTAAATGTAAAGGTATTCTTTTACATATGTGGTATGTAATAAACATATAAATACGGTAAGAAGAGAAAGAGAAAGGAATAGAAGAAAAAAATAAATAAAAAAAAAAATTAAAGTCATTTAAAATTGGTTTTGTTTTGCGACAAGTAGGCGGATAAATTTTAAGAGTGGAACTAAAACGGCAACAGGTTTTATTTTTATAATTTTTGTTTTTTTTTTTTACAATATTCTGTGGCTGTCTTTTTCCATTTAGTTACAAAGTAAAACTGAAAGAAAATTAGAGTGACACAGAATTGTTGTTGTTATTTGAGGTTTTTTTTTGCTTTCGTCTTATACCAAACTATTGGAAGTTTTGAACAAAAAAAAAAAATTATTTTTATTTTTTTTAAATGCAATTAACTGTAAATATGTAGGGACTTAAAATAAAAAAAAAAAAATTAAAGTTTGTTTCTTTGTAATTTAAACGAAAAAGTCTGATCAAATTCGAATCGATTGCATTTCGTGGTAAGACCTTATGTTTGTATTAAAAAAAAAAAAAAAACTTGAAATAATGATTGAGTCATGCGGTTTCGGGTTTTTGTACTTCGAAACTGTTGCTTAGTCGTAATATTTTTATTTCTACATTTTGTATTAGTAAAGTTGTTTCCTCATACAATTTTGGTTTTTTTTTTCAGAAAAGGTCTCTAATGATTTAATTTTTATGTCATATAAATCTCACCTGTGAATTTAATTTTCGCTATAAGAAGATTAAAATTGGTAATTTTTTTTTTTTTACTTTTTATAAATATTATTAAGTATTTCTAGTAGGTATCTTTTCTTTTCTTTTTTTTTATAAAATAAGAGGATTCAATATTGAATTGGTATTCTGTTTAAACAAATTTTCCATTGATCTGGGTTATAAGCAATTAATGGGGCAACTAATTTTTTTTATTGAATTTGTTGTTCTTTATACGAGTACGTAGATTAATGTCATCGGAATTAACCTAATTATTTTATACATATATGTACTTACATATGTTTGTACTTTTGTATTTTGTAAAGAAAATTAAAAAGAATGGAATTCGGAGCGGATAAATATAGAAAAAGATCTGTAAATATTATGTGTTTAAGATTAAATATGCATATGAAATGCATATGCAAGATGAATACTGTAAAATCTTTAGTTATGGCATAATATTTAAGGAATTTCAAATTGTAAGAAAATTTCAAAAGAATTTAAATTGGAATTATGACAGCTTTTGAACGGATTTTTAAATTTTAAGTTTAGTTTTAAGTACAACCGCTCCACAAAAAGCACAAATGCACCCTTTTGCTACCACTGTCACGTGATCATCAGGCCATCACTGAGCATACGATTACAGGTGGTCTATCTGGGCCAACCGGTTCTCTTGAGGAATTTATTTAAATCCCTGATGTTAATTTTTTTCTGATTCGCCATCTCGTCCATTTTAGGTACATGTGCAATTATCATTTAAGATAGAAATTAAATATGAAGTTTACAATACTTCATATGCTATACGACGTATAATGTTATATGAAGTTCTTGAATAGAACATGTTGATGAGGCAATTACTATTGTTACGTCCATTAAATTACTTGAATACTGTATAAACACTGTTTCCCTCTGGTTCAAACTTATAGGTATTGTAAATGCCCCATGTATTATACGTACTTATTACTTAGGTATAAGAGATGTGATATTTCTCTTTGTTGAATTAAACTATTGAGTACGCTTCGTCTTGAAAGTACCGGACCTTATTACCGTCTTGAAATGATCGGACCGGATCTTATGCTGAATTAAATATCAAATTTTTTTTCGTCAAAATAATTTTTTTTTACTGATTTGTAGATAAGTCTTTTACTTACATTTTTTATTGTACTGCATACTTTCAGTTTCCTCTACTTATGCTTTCACACACGCTATCCGTTCCATACTTTTTAAAATTTTTATAAAAGGTTAACCTAAATACAATATAAAAATAAGTAAGTGTAAAATCCGTTTTACACAATAATTACCGTTTGTTATTAAGCCAATTATTTTCTAAATTGTCATTTATTTTTTTTATTTTTAATAATTAAATTAAAATATAGTATACACTAGTAAGGAGTATTGTTTTACAACAAAAAGAGAAAACAGAATTTTTAGTATTTTAATTTTTTAATTAATATTAACGATGAAAATAAAACCTAAATTTTATTCACTTATTTTCAATTTAAAACCAAAATGTTACAATTATTTTTTTTTTATTATTTTCAATTAATTGATAATATTAACAAGATTTTTTTGAATGTTCAATTGAAAATTTCCAATTTATTTTTAATTGCATACTTTTATTTTATTTATTTATACTTATATGTATAAAAGAGAGCAAAAAAAAATTGGTGTTTCATTATTATTATTCAATTAAACCTACATTATTTTCATAATAAAATAATAGGTATTTCGATTTAATGATGAAAGGGGGAACGGAAAGAACATGCATTGATAATAGAAAAAGCAAAATTTTGCAATAATTCGAAGAATTGCATACAATTTGAACCAATTATTTCGCATTCTATTTACTCTATATTTTTAAATTATCGATTACCCCTTACATTTGTATATTAACTCGTTACTACGTTTATAATATTATATTAGAATATAATTTATTATATATGTAGCAATTATAATTGTGAATAATTAAGGAGATATTTTCATGTAAATTTGGCATAAAGTCTGGCATTAAGTCATTAAATTCATAAAGTGTATACATATTTTATTATACTTTCTAATAATATGGTGTTGTCTGTAATCAACATACACAAGTTTAAAATTAGAATAGTAATTTAGTATTTTGTCAACTACAATAGCTACCCCAGTACATGCACATAGTCATTTTGTATAATTGTGAATTTTCAATAAACTTATAAATTCTTATTATATATTTAATTGTATAAATAGTATTTAAAAAATTGAAGTAAAATGAAGACAAAAATAAGCTTGCCTCTATTTATCTTGAGAGCAAAATCAAATGCATAATTTTAAATATTCTTTTGCTAAGTATGATTGCATGTATGTAGAATATTTTGAAATTACTACAATAATTATTATAAAATGTTCTCCCAGTGTTTTTTAATATTTTATACAAAACTGTGACAAATTTAATATGTATATCTAGTTATTTGAATTATGTATAGTGGGTATAATAAGTACAGGTGAATGAATAAGCCGATTCATTCATTTTGCACGCAAATTATAACAAAATATATAATTATTTTCTTGTATATTATAATTTTTTTCTTTACTTCATTGTTTACCTATTAGATATATTGTATATATATATTATAATTTAACCCTTATCTGGACACATCCTTTTGTGTTAAAAACAAAAAAAAATTTTTTTTTGCTTTTATTTCCCTTTCTCTGCTTTATTCATACAATACAATAATAATTTTGTTTGACTTTTTTTTTTCTTTAAATTACACCATTTCAAGATTTCGGTCAAATGGAGAACCCCTTTATTACTAACTGTATATATTATTATTATATTGGATGAATTGACTTAGCTTATACTTTCTTTTTTGTATTCCGTGTAAATAAACCAAGCATTCTTATAATATTATGTAAAGGAACGTAAATAAAACATCATCGACCACTAAAATTATAATGAAGGTAACAAAATTTTTATCTTTTCGTAATATTTTTTCATTGTTATGAATTATATACAATATTATATAAATAAATAATGTTATACTATATATCTGAATGTGCCTTCTTTTCATATAATGTTATACAATTGAATTGGTAGTCACTAGTCAGTCATTCTCAGTCAGTTATTCCGAAATAAAAAAAAAAGAAACAACGTATACAAAGAATAATAAGCAAGGTATGAGAAATAAAATTCTGAAATTCTCTTCGAATAGTGTTGTAAACAATTGGTAGTAACTACTTATATATTTTTTTTTCTCTACACACTGACTATAATATTTTATAATAATAATTCCCTGTTTTATAGGTATAGGTAGGTATAATTGTTGTGTTAGCGTGTTTTTTTTTACTTGCCTTGCTAGTGTATTAAATTTAACAGGAAGAGACAATTTTTTTTCCGCCGTCACTTTTGGTTGAATTTTTTTTTTTCCTTTTAAATTTTTGGTTGTTGAAAAAAGATGACATAATAAAATACAATACAAAAAAAAAAGACTGTAACTTAAGTCTGGCTTGACCAAATGATAGTGTCTTCCTTTTTGTAACTGAAAACAAACGAGAGAAAAAAAAATAATAAATTTTATATAAAAGAAACAGGTTAGTTCATTTACTTGGTTTTTTTCTTCTTTATTTTTCTTTTTTTTGGACTAAAACTTTTAGAATGGCTTCACTTTTTCTACACAATGAAAATATATTTGGTTTCTTTTCTGATTATTATAAATATTCTGTTTAAAGAGAAATTTATATATAATACGAAAGGCATTCAAAATTAGATGTGTGATATTATAAAAGACAAGTGTTCGATCAAATTTGGGGCATGCATAGTAGCACTTTTTTCTCAAGAATAAAAAATAAATTTTGCTTGTACACATAAGTATGTATAATAGAAATTTAGTTCTAAATAATGAAAATCTGTTCTCAGCAGTATAGTGTTGTCGCATTCATTACATAATGTTGCATATATTTAGGAGGAATTTTAAACTATTATATAGCATAAAACTCGATTTTCTCTTGTTTTAATTAAAGAGTTAATTCAAAATACCGTCAAATTTTTAATTATTCAAAAACTATTGGCATTACGCTGAAAAAATGCAAACTTAGTCTATTCTGGAGATATCTTCCACTGGAAGTTGGTCCATTTAGGTGCAGTATCTATTTTTAAATTCATCCTCTTAAGAAAATTCGATGGAACTGATTTATAGGGCATGAAAGAAGTAGATGAACGAAAATTGTTTTAAAAAAACCAATTGTCAGACAGTGTGATTAAATTTAATTAGCACACTTCTTTCGATTTTTTTGTTTTAATGAGCTAAATATTAAAAACCAGTACTCACACTTATTTAATATTTCGATGTGTGTTGTTTTTCTTGTTCCTTGTTTGTCACACAGAACATAATAATATCAGTTATCATTAACCAAATATGTATATATACTAAAATCACATAGAAACAAAGAACTATTGAACGAACATTCACTATCAGTTATGAATGTAAACGACGTTGACCGAGCACTTGTTGTTTTTGTTTATATTACACCATGTATTGGTCATCTGAAGGAAAGGAATTTTTTCTCTTCAAAATTCAATGGTAACCTTATTTTAAACGTCTACCCGTGTATTAGGTATGATATAGCTACATAATTTGTAAAAGTGTACGTGTGTGCGGTTAAGAATATATAGTAACAAATAGTTGTTATTCGGATATTTACTTATTGAAATTGAAACAAGTAAACAGAGAGAGTTACTGAACTTGAAAGTAAATAAGTACAAAAAGGAAAAACAATAAGAAAAATACGATAATAAATTAAAGTTGAAAATTAAAATCATTGAATACTTGAGAAAAATTACTTACCTACTTGGGAATTGTTTATCTAAGGAAAATATCGGTTTTTTATGAAAATTGATTTTTACATTTTGTTTTTGTTGTTTTTAAAGGAAGTTGAAGATAATAAAAAAATAAATTTAAATGAGAAAAAAAAATTGAATAAAACAAACATAAAGTTGTCCTTTTCAATTGTGTATAGCGGCTGCAACAAGTTTTATGAGTAATGATTTAATTTTGATTTGTTTATTTTTTTTATTTCTAGATCTATTGTTATACTTTCAGGTGTTGCTTTGCATTTTTGTCTTTGAGTATGCAAAATTTCGTTAATTATGTAGAAATTGTTAAAATTTGATGAATCATAAATGAAAAACAGAATCAAGATTTGTTTGACAATTTGACGTATGTCAGAGCCAGTTTTTGCAATATTCGAAGTGAAACAGTTTTAAATGTCTTCCACTAAGCTCTTTCGCATATACCAACCGTGTTTTAAAATTTCTTAAAATTTAGTTTGATTTTAAGGTTTTACAGTGTTAATCAATTTGGACAACTCATCGGTTGAGGTAGACTATAAATGTTGAAGGGGGTTTGACTCATATTGTTAATTCTTATCAGTTTGGTTTTTGTTGTGTTGATTTTTAGATTGATTTTCTCTGCTTTCTCAACTTATCTTAAACCGTGATGAACAAAAACGGAGACGACGGGCATTCTTGTCTGGCTTTTACTGTTGTCAGGGGAACTGAACTTGTAATTGTGTAGCATCTTTGATTCGGCATCATGTTCTGAAAATACGCACGAAGTCTACGAAAGCTGTCTATAACAGATCATTCCATTTAACTGACTGTTCAACAATCAATCTCATTGTATTTGTATGTTCGGTACATCTCCGATTCTGGTGAAAGCCCGCCTGCCCGTTATTCTCTAAGATTCTTTTCTAACTTTCCTACAATTTTAGCCTGTATTATTTATTATAGTGTAATTATTTTTGTTGCACTATTTAGCACTCATACCTCTTCAATTATTATTGATGTTAGAGACTTCTGATTCGATTTTTTTAAAACTGAGAATATTGTATACAGTACCTTGCAACTCCTTTCTTATATTATGTATATTTTTTCTAGTATTTGGCAAATGAGAAACACTAAATATTAATTTTTATAATAAATGAGATTTTATAAAATCTCATTTATTTTACAACATTAAAATTTTTGAAAATATATCGCCTAAAAATGTACCACTTTATCAATCAATTTTATTTTGCCGTTATCATTCTATATGAAAGTCCTTTCAATTCTCATAAATTTTTTTTAAGATTTTCTATTCTCCTATAAATATTCTGAAAATTGTTTATATTTTAAAATTTATTTTATTAAATCTATATGTCTAACTTAAAGAAAGACAATCCAACTTTAACTAAATTGTATAGCTATGTAATATATTCATTTGGATCGATTTGATCCTTATGAATTTTGAATGCTTTTACTCATATAAGAAGCTACATATAGTTATACAAATTTATATAAGTACGCAATATTATATTTTTTTAATCTATTTTAATACTGATATGTGTGCTTGTGGTTGTTGATATTATTAGAATATATTTATCATAATGTATGAAGAAAATTCCATTTCTGGCCCCATCTATATCTTTCATTTTTTGTAATATACCAACAAATACTGTCAGTTTGATTGACATTTTTTTCCTTAAAATTTTTTAATGTATTTTTGTTTAGGGTTGAAAAAGTCAAGAAATTGGCGTCTTAATATTCTTTTTGTTTGATTTTTTTTTTGTTTTTTTTACTAAGACGGCCATAGAAAAAATCATCAAAATATTGAGAAAAAAAAATAAAGAGAAAACTAAAAGTGGACTATTTTAATTTTCAAGATATTTTTTAACTTGACATGACAATATTAGTTTTTAAAATGAAGAAGTATTGTTTTTTAAGGGCGCGACACTTTATTGTTTAGTATAGACGTTTTAATTTTTAAAAGGATCTCTTTTTTTTGACAAATTTTATAGGTTTTATTCAGAATATATTATTATTGGCTTTTTTTTGTCTAATTCTTGAAAATAGCTACTTGACGATAAACAAAGAGTATTATTGGAAAAATATAATATAGATAGCTAAGAATATAATTCTATCTTATGAATTTGAAAATTCCTTGCATGAGAATATTTATAATTCTTAAACCCTTTTCTAAAAATTATTGATATTGACAAATTTACATCAATTTGAGGTTGAATGCTTTTAATTTTTTAATATTTCATATAAATGTCATTTATTTATTATATACGCTCATTCATACATACATACATACACAAATTTTTTTGGTGTTATTTTTTTTGTCTCTTACAATATAATTGAGGTCATTGAATATTTTAATTTTAACTAATTGAATGACTATTCATATGTATACATAAATATTATATTAGGATTTGACAGAATTTTGAATTATTGCTGATTGAAAATTGAATTAATTATATATGTATGTGCGTATAATAATAATAAATAAATCCATTGACTTTATTTAATTAAGTATATAGATAATTTTAGGTTAGATTTTATAAGAGAAATTGTTAAGAGTGATATCGTTTCAATCGTAATATAATATGTTCTACCGAAGCAAGAACAGATTTTGTGGGGATGTTGTCGAAACCGTCGTGCACATCTTCTGTGACTACCCGGCAATGACTGTTCGCCGTTGAAATTGTTTTGTACGGGGTTTCCTAAGCGTTCTGCCACTGGTGTCCAGCTCCCTTGACATCGGATATCTTCAGCTTTATACTTGGAATGGGGATATTATAGATGGGGATATTATAGACAACAATGAGTCGCAAATGGCTGCAGTGGCTCGGGTGGATATTGATGTCTTACTCGGTTCCCTTAAGATCAACAATCTATAATATAAGAGAGATATAATAATAAGATATGGTGCTTTATTTGAAAACTAAAGAGAACAGCACGGTCTCTCAAGCTCTTGTAAAATTTTTAAATGTATAAAATGAGTTTTCAAAAAAACGATTAAATTGCAAGGAAATAATGTTAAAATTTTTAAAAGACGTAAACACTATTTCAGTCGTAGATTTTCATTTTCCTTGCTTTCCGAAGAAGTTGGCCAAGAATAAATATTAGAACTCTATATAATAAATACATAAGTAAGGATTCTGAGAAGTAGCTAATAATATTTATTACAAATATTGTACGTTTAAGTCATCAAACTGACAATTGGCTGACTTAAGACCAAATTGTTTGACAATAATTGTTAAGTTGTTAGCGTGTAAAATATCATATTGTTATATTAAATAACAACCTGAAAATTGTTAATTGCCAGGTTGTTAGTGGGTAAAATATTTTAGTTTGGTTATAGAAATTCGTTCGAAATACTGCGGTTTCGTAGATAATGTCAAAAAATATGAGCAAATTAAATGTTTTTCGTAAATAATTTAGCTCGTAATTACTTTAACTATGCCACCTAATATGAAATTGTATAACAAGACGTATAAAATGCGTGTGTCTACATGTGACTATAGAAGGAACACACTTATTATTAACATAATTTATTAGTAATAAAATGTTAATTTAACAATGGAACAGAAAATTATTTTTTATTATAATAAGACCATAAAACTGATCAAATTTAATCAAAAATCTATTAAACTAACTGATATTTTATTCATTTTACTTGATTTGAATTTTAAACGCGATAACCATAATTTTATATTTTATAAGAGTATTCAAATATATAGTTAAATTGTAATTGTATGTGTTCAGTTTGTAATTAACATCAGTTCATAAAGGTTTGTGTTTTTTTTTTACATTTTTTTTTTATTGTTTAAAGTGTTCTTTACTAAAATAGTGTATTTCCTGCTTTAGCTATTTTTATATATTTTACTTATTTGATTTCTATATCTACATGCATATGTATGTATGTCGATATTTTAATTGAAAATATTTTATGAATATGCAATTTCTGTAATGTATGTAGTATGGATACGAGTATGTGTGTACCTATAAATGACAAATATTATGATTGCAATAAAAAAACTTGAATGAATAGTTTAATACGATTGTAGGATATAATATTATAAGAGCGCAACAATTTTCTATAAAAAAAATTTTGTACTGCTTATAAGATATTGTCAAGTAGATAATTAAAAACGCAGATATTCCTAGGATTGACATATCAGAAGTTTGGGTCGAATTAATCAAAGAGTATAAAAATTTATTCAAAATATTTCTGAAAGGAAAATGTTCAAAACGTAAATGAGGCAGAAAAAATATAGTTGAATCAAATATAAATGGGAAATAATTCAAAACGATGAGCTGTATGAGTTATACAAGAAACAAGACATTGTCCAAAACAAAAGTAAAATTGGACGATTGCACGTCATTTGTAGTGCAATTGGATACAACACGTAATTTGCGGTAGTTAAGATGGATGTGTTAGAATAATTAATATATTGAAAATGAAAAGCCGCAGCAAGACTTGGATTGTACCTCATAAATATAGTTATTAAAGGCTAATTATAATATTACGCTGTTATTGGTGAACTTATATTTTAAAATTTTAGTAAATATGTAAGAATATTACCATATTACAACCGAATAGAATATTACAAATGAAACTTTAAATTTCTGAAACTAATTCTCTCTTATACGTTCTTGTACATGGTGGTATTAAATATTATTATATATTAAATCCATTGACACACAAACATTATAACTACATTTATGCATATATTATGAGCTTTGTTAATAATATAAGTAAGTGACTTGATGTATTCAATTGATTTTTTCTATATATATGTATATATATAACCTAATATTATATTATAGTATAAGTTCCTTTCATAAAATATTTAACTACATACATATATACACAAGCATTCACAAGTATATACTTATACAGAAGAAAAAAAAAATGAATGAGGTTTTCTATAATTGACTTGGCAATCAACCATCTGGAATTTATTGGAAACCCATGAAAGCTAATTCAAATGAATTCATTTTTTCCTGTTCATTTATTAACTAGAAAATATTTTCATTTAGCAATTACATTTGTATGATATTTTAATACATATATATGTATATATATACAAACAAATGAATAAAATAATGAAAAAAGAAAAAAAAATTTACATTATTTTATAAGTAGGTGTAATTCGTATAACCAAACCCAAATCTTTTAATATTTTATACAGAAAGAATATATTATTTTGTTGTACTTGGATATTCCACTATAATAATGTGAGTACCCATATATATATATATTATTTATTAGATATATAAGTGCATAATATAATTTTGTATAGTTTCATACTACAGTTACAGTCTTTTTGTATAGCTGTTTATGTATATAATGAATTCATTACTGTGTACACTTTCTATATACTTACTATATAAACTCAATCCTGAATAATAAACTTAGTTTTTAGTTCTTTTGATTTGAGTTGAATGTTATACTTTATCTTCATATTACATGTGTTTACATATATTTATTTATACAGGGTTGTTCACATATGGTGCAAAATAATTTTAGCGATGATTTTTTTTTGATCAATTTCCAGCAAAATTGATTCCGGCAATTGGAAGGAGGGAAAGAACAATAAATCGCATGTGAAATCAGCATAATTTCGAAGTTATATGCATTTATTTATATGCAGGAAAAGTCTGGTACTTTATTTTCAAGATACTTTACCTCGAAAACTAGTATATCTGGTGCACGCGTCCCCCTTAATTTTTTGCAGGAAATTAAAGAAAGAAATATCCCTAAAATTATTTGCCACCTTATGCGACGCACCTTGTGTATAAATTTCTATTATATAATATTATTCTCATACAATATAACATTATGTATTATATTTTATATATACACAATGTACAACATTAAAATTTTATAGAAAATAATGTTGATATTTTATAAAAGATGCAATTTTTATGTGGTAAAATTTAGTTTAGAGTTATTAAGTTGAATTAGAAAATTTCAGTTGCTTTCAATATTATAAAAACCATTTTTATTGTTATTGCATTTTGTATTCATCTATTATATGGAATATGCCGTATGTTTTTATGTGATATATATATGACTTTAGTCCTTTAAACCAAATATTATTGTACACAATTTATATATAGAGAAATGAAAAGTGTTTTATTTAGTTTGAAAATGTGTTAAATACTCTAAAAAGGATGTTGCATCACCTCAAAATAGAAAATCAAAATAAAATAAGAAGAAAATTTAAAATGTACATTTTCTTTTGAATTTTTTGTCACTCTCTATATGTCTATGGTTATGATATAAATTTCATCGTCGTGATATGAGCATCCTTCAGTTTATACGTTGAAAAATTTTATATTGTATAGAAAACCTTTACGTATAAACATATGAAATCATACAAATTATATAATGTCTATATATTATAGTTAATGTATTTTAGAGTTAAATTTAAACAAAATTATTTCTATTGACATAAATTCTTTCTATATAATAATGATATAACAGTGGTGTTTTTTTTTGAATGTTTAAACTTTAGTTTGAGCTCTTGACCAAAATTCGTATATTTTAAAAGATACAATAGTAATTTACATAATAAATACTTTATTTAATCACAGAGATATATACATACATTTGTATATATATATATATATATTTATATGTATATATATATATATATAAGAACAATATATAACACTGCACTGCTAATTTTAAATGTTGAAATATGATTTTAATTTAATTTTGAGTATATACGACACTTCATTCCTTTATACTTGCACATAATCCGAGTATAACATAGTTGTAAGTTAGAAAGAATTGTATATAGTAATGTTATATTGTATGTCACTTACAATCTCGCTCTTCAACATAATTTAAATGACAATTTAAATTTTTTTAAAAGGACAATACATTTATTTGTATACGCAGCAAGCTAATAAAAACTTTAATAAAGTAACTATAGTTGCATAAAATTATTCATATAATAATTTAGCGTAATAAATGAGTTTTATTTAAGTTAAATAGAATATGATAAAATAAGGAAAATATTATATTTATCAAAAGTTCTCTTATATTTAACAACTCTTTTATATATAAGTTTTAAAAAATTCTCAATTTCAAATGTACTTATACTTGTAATATAATGAGTACTTATATAGGAACTGTACTTAATTCATTAAAATTTAGTTACATTTCTTTTTCTTTTCAAAAATTTAGATTTTTAAAATTATAAGTGTTATAAAATTTATATTTTAAAGTGAAAGTGATTAATATTACAGTCTTAATATAAGTATGTACATGAATTAACAATACAGAAAATATAATGGCTTTTAAAATTTTAACAGTTTATAATTTAAAATTCTAGCCAAGTAAATATTTACATATTGTTATTTGCGCGTATAATAATATTACTAGAAGCCATTAGGGCGAATCGTATTAAGTTCAAATTTGTTCAAAAATATTGTAATAAAATTAAGATTAGGAAAAAGGAAAAAAATTTCCGAACACAACTTTGCCGTAACTTGAGCAGTTTCGCAGCTATAATTGATGTTCGTCAGATAGAATTTTTTAATTGCGATTTTTAACCCTTCAAAACTATACTCGTAGATGTTCGACCTGTAAAAAAAATTCTTTCAAACGAAAATTGGTTTTATAAAACTCAATTTACTAATGAAATATTCCAGTATATGAATACAAAAAATTTGTTAAATTAACAATGATTAAAAATTTTAACAGCGTGAAAAATTAAAGGAAGGTAACAAAATATATATATATATTTATGCATAGCAATGTGCATTATGGCCTAAATTTTAAAAATCTACTTAATATAAATTTCTTAAAAAATATTTGAGTTCAAGGAATTTTTTTGCAATAATTTTGAAGAAAACTTAATGAACGCAGTATTACACCTAAATTTTTTAGAATTTTTAATTATTAGGTGTAAAATTGAAAAATTAATGTTTGTACTTATTATGCGTGTGCTATATAAATATTTATATAAAACAAATGGTTCCCTATATACGTATAGGAAGTTTTTCTGCCATAATTTCAGTTATAAAAATTTGTAAAAAGTTACAATTTCAACTCAAACACTTTAACACAGGTGGAAATGCCACTTTAAATATGAAAATTTAATATATACGTATAGGTTTTTTTTCTTTTTGAAATAAGCAAGCCAATAAAGTAAGTTTGAGTGTTATATAAAACGAAAAAAAAAAATAAAATTTATTTAACTATAAAAATTTATTTTTCCATTAACATGAAATATAAGAGCAATTGGGGTAAAAGCTTTTTGCCTAAATAGTAAATTTTAATTCGACAAATAGAAATGGTTTCTTCTTTGAAAATCTCACTTCAAAATAGCATATTTTAAAATAATGTATGTAATTTTGTATAATAAATGTATTTGTATATAATTTACATCTATTTTCCTTATGGTTTTTTCACTTTAAGAATGCTTTTCACCCTCTAAACATTTTCTTATATATTATAAGTACCTAAGTTTCCTGCTTTATTTAATGTTTCATTAATGTAGTTGAAATAATTAGAAAAATTATTTTATACTAATTATATTTAAAATAAAAGAATTGTAATTTATATAGAAAATTTTTTATTTTAAATATTGCGCATAGAATTGTCGATTTCATATTATATATGCAGGTTATGTTATATGTGTACGAATAAATGCAAAAACTACGCACAAAAGAATGTACAGCTTACAATTGTAGGTCGTAAAATTTAATTAGAATTTTATTTCAAATTCAATTCTAATCGAATTTCATAAATATTTGGAGCAATATCGATTAAATTTGAATGAAGTGTTACATAGAGATAATAACAGAGACTAAATCTATGAAATATAAAAAAGCGACATTCCGTTTTAAAATTAGTATCTAGTATATTGTGTATGGATTTTCCTCAATCTGTCATGTTAAAATGTTCCACCAATTTGAGATAGTTGAAATTAGAATCTGTTATTTTCGAATAAACATTAATTAGTTTTATATATTATTTGTACAAATACATATATTTATATATTTTTAATATTTTCTATTATGAAAATATTAAAAATATTTTCATATTAAAGGATATGAAATTCCTTTAAAATAATGGGAATGACATATTTTTATATTACGTATCAAGCTGCAGAATCACATCTGAATACAAAAATTAGTATTTTATTAAAACATTGAAGGAAATTAAATATATATACGTATAACAATTTAATAAGCAATATTATTATATAGGGCATATTTATATATATTATATTCTTTATGTGTACGCAATACATGCATAATTTGTTATATATGTACATTATATAAACAATATTTTTATTTTTTTTTTAAATAAATACACACGTAGTTGAAATTCTTAACCGCCACAAACAATAAACACTTTTCAATGTGATATGTGTTTAACCAAATGTTTGTATATATACATGCATATAATTTGACGCATATTGCGTGAACATAAAATATGCAAATATACTTTATTGACCTACTAAACTTTGAATAAGGGAAATTTATATACAATTACAATTTCAATAATGGATTTCTGAACATATTATTATTTATGTTATACATAAAAAAAAACAGTGCCAGTTGATAGTATTACAACGGTCTTACAGTATATGATATAAAGAGTATGTAATTAATTATTTTGTAAATTAAAGAGAAGATTAATGAATAATATTAATTTGTATTATGTAATTTTGAGGAGTTATTTGAGTATAATATGGCTTTGATTATTGGTATATAAAGAATTAAGTATCCTATATATTTATTGCGTTTTTCTTACAATATCATATATCATTCCAAGCTGTTTGATATTGAAAATTTGAAATTATTTTTTAATAATTTATTTAATAATTTTAATTTTCTTATTTAAAAATTTAATTTTTAAAATTAACTTTGTATAGTGTCGTTGAGTAGAGATTAGTTCAGGCGTACGGTATTATTATGTAGAGAGTGTTATGCCTCTTAAACTACATATGTTGTAGGCATTCGAATTTCGGTTTGAGCTTTGTTGGATTTTCGTATAATACTACTTAGATGTCATAGTCATTTCTAGGATTCCCTTTCGTTTTTCAAAGATGATCATGCAGCTGGGTGGCATACATAAAAAATGTAATAAATTTTTAATCGAAATTTTTATATAATATAGTTGTATAACAATAAACCTACTTGAAAAACAAAGTATAACATATAAAAAGTTAATATAAAATAATGTAAAAAAATAACTATATGCAATGTTAATAAAAAATTTTTTAATTTAATTGAAACAAAAAAAAAGAAAACAAGAAAAAAGAAGAACAGAAAATAACTTTTATAAATTAAATTTCAATTTACATAAAAAATCATCCCCCATATGAGATTTTTCTTTAATAAAAATTTGAATAAAAATTTAAATATATTTTTTTTTTTATCAACATCAATCATTAATATCATTTCTTTCATCAAACACATATCAATATCATAATGTGAATTGAATAATTAAAAGTGTAAGTATGGTATTTTATTTTATACATACACACGAATCCACAAATTCTATATATAGAACATAATGAACATATATACATATATTATGTATATATATATATTGGATATATATATGTTCATATAATACTTAATACCCTTTTAATATTCACCTGTAAATTTTTATTTTTGTAAGAATAAATAATAATAAAATCCACCCAGTTACGAAATGTTTATTGTTATACGCATTAAATTCCAAGTTGAAGAGGTTGGAAACCTTATTATTATTATTGTTAAAGCTAAAATTGTAACAATATTAAAATATTACTTATAAAAAATCTATATATACATAAAATTACTACTTAATATACATTATATAAGAACACACGTGTATAAATTTAATGTGTATACGTGTATGTATATATTTACCATATACAATATGTAAAAGTTCATGTAATAAAGCTATTTAAGAATGGAGGTGAAATTTAAAATAGTAAAATACCTTCGAGAATAGTGTGATTTATTTTATTATATAATTTTATATTATATATGTTTATTTGCACTTAAATATATTAAACATATTGTGTTTTTTCACATTACATTGAATATTATGTGTATGTGTGTATACACATGAATTTTTCCTTATTATAAAATCTTTATATGTTAATATGTATGTACATTAAGTACAAAATAATAATAATATTGTGTATACAATGTTATAGGGGAAATTATTGATAAACTTAAAAAATCGTTGACTCGTTGACTTTAATAGTTTTACTATTAGTAAGTCAGGTGGAATATCAGGTGTGTACAGGTGAATAAGTAATAAAGACGCGACAATATAAAAGTATACACAAAAAAAAAAAATAAAACGAAATAAGAAGAAAATATGAAAACAAAACGATAAAAATATATAAGAATGTTGTGTAAATTACTGAAATAATTTCGAAATTGAAACAAATAATTATTAGACTAAATAAAATAAGGAATTAAGTATAATATATAGACTTAGTTGTATTAAAATAAATTGAAATATATATATGTATGTATAATGTAATATGAATATTTGCATATAATAAATGTTATTTGAATGTATATACTGGCATGTACATACGTAAATATACATGAAAGTAACGTAAATAAAATATTTCGGAAAAAAATTTCTAATGACTTTATTTTGAAAACAGAATTTTTAAAGGTAATTTTTGTATAGTGTAAAAATGTACAATGTAAAAATGACAGTAAAAATATGTATTGAAAAAATGAAAAATAGGAAACGGGATTAGGTATATAAGTAATTAGTATTTATGAAGGAATCAGTGCTGCTAACAAGGTCTATACTGCTAAATCGAAACTCTTGAAATCGAAATGAAATCGAAACTTTTAACCAGGTCTAGAAAATTAAATATATACAAACAACTTTTAAGACCTATTCTTACTTATGGATGCGAAGTATGGAATTTAAAATTTAACGATTTTAATATGCTCGCAATATTTGAAAGAAAAATATTAAGAAGATTATATGGGCTAGTATAAAAATTCATACCAATACTTATCGAGCAAAATATACATATGTACGAACATGAGACATTATTACAGTATAAAATCTTTATTAGTTTCATTAAATCAATGAGAATAAGTTGACTGGGCCACATTATGCGTATATCCAATGAGACAATTTTAAAAAGCATTTTAATGCACCGTGAGCAAGGCGTAAAGGTGAGAGAAAGACCGAAAAGAAGATGGTTTGAAATGGTCGAAGCAGATTTAAATGTGATGTGTGTCAGAAAATGAAACAAGTTTGCTCTGCATATTGAAGAATTGAAGAGAATAGGGAAGGAAAATTTGGGTTGTACAGAGGTACAGAGGGCTGTAATGCTAAAAAAAAAATATTTATGAATGAATTCAGGCTAAATTTTAGTATATGTAATGGAACTTGAATTGTATACCTTCATGGTAAACGTGAACTCTACGTAGATATTTTAAATTTAATTGTGCCTTTCATGTTATTTTCTCATAAAATTCGAAGAATTTCGGTAATCATTATAATTTCAATAAAATTTTCCAAGTACTCGGCAAAATATAGCAATTTTTTGTTACAATGCACGATTTAAAATTCTGTGAAACCCATCAAATTTATTAATAGCCACATTATATGTAATAAGGCCCAGGATGATTCTCTAATTGTATAATACTAATAATTTGTAAAACAAAAAAAATTATGTATTCGTATTTCGTGTTAAAAATTGAGTGAATTAAAAAAAAAATTTACTCAAAAATTTTCAATTTAAAATTTTCTATAAGTATATTCATCAGAAATCTAATAATAATGATTTTAAAAATTTTATTTTAATACAATATCGAAGACCTAAGTGAGTACGCATATTGTGTATTAGAAGAGAAAAAATCAAAGGAAGGTGATACTGAAATTGTTCGAATACTATCGCAAAGGAAATGAAAAACAAAAGAAAAATATAATTAAAAAATATTGAAAATATAAAATATTTTTGTCGATGTCCAATTTGTACATACCGTATTTGATTTTATGGCCACATCATAATATTTTGATTACAAATAATGGAAGGATGATTACAAAAAAAAATTCTTAGTATACCTGTAAAATGTCAAATATCATTTAATTTTATTTTGAATAACTCTAGTAAAATATCATGACATGTTCACGTACACATTCATTTGTAAATAAATATAATAATGAACCTATATACCTATGGAGTATTCGTAGCCTGTCATAAAAATTCACGAAAAATGCACTGTTGTGATGTTAAGCGATTAGCCCTGAAATATTTGATTTTCTTTTCATATTTTCATGTTAAATCATTGTTTTTTTTTTGTCTAATTTTTTTTCTGCCAATTTTTAATATCATATAAAATTGAGTTGTTTAATTGAAAGTCATTCTTAAAATTATGATTTTTTTTTTTGATTTGCTATTATTGCAGTCTCTTTAGCTGCTTTTTCTCCAAGTAACAGTTACAAAAACAAATTCTATATAAACAAAAGTAATTTAATACAGATTTAAAAGTCAAAATTTTGAATGTCAAATATCTCCAGTTATGAATTGTTAATTTTTTTCTTTTTTGGATGTAGAAACTGTATATATATATATAAATAGGGATAAATTAAATTTATTACGAAAATATATTAATATTATAAACAATTTACAGTAAATAAAAAAAAATTATATACATATACATATACACATACCTACTACATTTATAAACTATAATGAAAATGAAAACTGAAAATAGCTGCATGACTTTTGTTTTTATATCAGTCGTGATTTGAAAAAAACAAAACCTCAAATTCTCAAAAGAAAGAAATGAAAAAAACCCTAAATGAAATAAAAAACGAAACCTTCAAAAATCAGTCTTAATTGCTACAATAAGTAATTTAATTACCAAAAATTGTTCAGCCAAAAAATAAAGATAAAAAAATTTTTTTCTTTTTTGTTATGTTCTCTATATATAATCCACTAAATTCGAATAATAAAAATCTAATATTTTATTTATTTTCTATAAAGTATAGGGTAAATTCATGTTTGCGAACTTCTAAGCATTCAAAATTTTTATACTCCTATTTAATTTTATAATAATTTAAGAAATTGCCCATACAATCACTGTGACGAAGCTTTAATATAGTAAGCCTTAAAAGTTGCTATTAATTTTATTATAATGGTCTCGAAAGAATCTAAGATAATAATAACTTGTGATAAGAATCGGCACAGTAGATTTAACAACACCCCAATATATAAATTATGATCATCAATCAATAATTAAATTGAATAATGAAATCCAATGTATATATATAATTTTTTAAATTTTTGCCTAAATCAGGGTTTGGTGCTACGGCCCGTAAAACGGCCAAAATATTTTTAGAAAAAATCAATAAACTTATAGAGCTTGAAAGGGATAAAGCTTAAAAGGAACAAAGCTTGAAAGTGTGGTTGGCGAGAAAAATGCGCTCTAACAGAAACACATTGAGAAATCCAATTTACTATTCGGAAGATCGATCTTTACACTCACACCTGAAAGTTTAACCTTGTTTCATTTCGCTAATTTAAAGAATTTAGAATGAATATGATAAACAAGAATATCAGTTCTGTTTCAGCTACATTTGAATGTACGATGCTTATAAAAGATTTTATTTTGAAAATGTCACACCGTCCGAAAAAGATTGCCGACAATAGCGTCATTCACAGTTACGAGTAAAATTGCATACTTAAAGGCGTCGGAAATTTTTTTTTATAATATGCAGTGTAATTATAACTGTATTGCATTCTTTCTTATAATTTGTTATACATATTTTTAATCACTATATTGAGAAATGCTTAAAAAATAACTAGAAGCAAAATTTTTAAATTTGGAATATTTCTTATATTGTTTTTTTTACAATATTTCTTTGTTTTTAAACTAAAATGCGGTTTTAATCATAGAAGTTTATTATTTTTATGCTATATTAGATACGGGCATATGGTTATTATATTCATTTGAAATTGTGTAAATGAATTTAATGTAATAAAATTCTAATGGTTAAGTTTTAAGCAATACAAAAAAGGAGAAATAAAGAAATAAATTTAAAAATTTTAAATTGCAATTGCATTTTTTGCAATTGATTTTTACAGAAACCATAAAAATTGACCAATAATCAAGACAAACAACATTCCAATGAATCACCCATAAGCATTAAATACTTAAGAAAAAAAAACTTCATGCCATAACAGAAAAAAGACAATATGTACTACATGCTATATGTATATATGTATATATATAAAATATAGTAGAGATATTATCAATACAAAATATTATAGTTTGAAAATAAGCTTTTAATCGTTATTTAATATATCTTGCAGAAAATTATATAGAAAGAGAAATCAAAAACAAAAAATTTCTTTTGTTTTTAATCTCTCTATATCTTTTTCGTGTACAATAATACCGAGTCTACAATCTACAATGACGTGCTCATATTTCAATTTTACACATTTATTTCTCTCTTTTATTATTTATTTCGTATATATATATTATCTGTCTGTCGATTATTCATTATATTATGCCTAGGTATATTTTGTTCTCTTAATCAAAATCCAAAAATCTCAAAATCTATAATAGTTATAAGATTATATTTAACATCAAATTGGTGTTTTTGTTAAGTGTTTTGTATATGTGTTATACAATTTATTTTATATTTAATATAATCTTATATAAACGTATATATATAATGTATGTGTATAAGTGTGTAGTTTCATGAAAGAATAAAAATATTTAATGAAAATGAAAGGGAAAGATTATTATATCAAAAAAAAAAAAAAAACAAATAACCAATAACTAAATGAATGAATCGATATATGAATGAATATATAAAGAGAATGAATGAATGATCAAAGTAAATCAGTGGCGAAGCTCAAAATATTAATCACCTATAATTTGATAATGATTGAAAAAAAAATTAGCCTATAGCATTAATTAAATGGTATACAATAATAAGCAAATAAAAAAAATTTTTCTTTTTTTTGCCTTAAATATGCACATTATAATAAAAACTATAATAAAAAAGAAAAATTGAACAATATTTAACAGTAGAGTTAAAATAAAATGAACTTTAATGTTATTTATAATTAGTAAGATTATTATAGAGTATAATATCGGTCGATAGTCATTAAATTTATACTATTAAATTTTTAGTTTTAATTTTAAGAATTTATTCAAATTTATATTGTAATAAACTTACAGTAAATAACTAAATGACCATTGCATTTAAGTTGTTTAACTTTTACGTTTCAAATTCTAAAATATTTTCTATATTATACAAATGATTAAAATTTTCATATTAAAAATTTCAATTTATATGTCTATTTTGGAATGTGCACACTATCGTCAAAAGATTTCGGTTCACTACCAAATCCATTTCTTTAATTTGTCAATAACATCAAAAAATTTAGATATGTGGCTATCGATTTCAGTGTTTATTGATATTTTACATAAAATTAACATTTTAAGAAGATTGGCTTTCCAGGCTGGTCTCTTTGATTAATAACTATTTTTGCAATTTGAACCATATGTCTCTTAAAAATTTTCAATCATTCACACAGCTTTAGCTTTAAGAACTTTAGTATCCCAATTTATAATGCTTGCTGAATCATTGACATCAGTAGATCAGCAAATTTCTCCGGATACGTGCCGAATATGTGCCTGCTTCTATTTAAATAACCTGCATATTATTTCATAACAATATCTTGTTTACAATTGTAAATGGTAAATAATTTTTATATGGATTTTAAATTGCATGTTATACGGCTAATATACTTAGTTTTATTTACAGATTATTTTTTGTATTAATGGACTTTTTGTTATTATACTTGCATTTATGAATGAAAAATATTTTTTATATTCGTTTATAAAATTTAAGAATTGCATATTTCTTGATTGAAAAAAAAATCCGAATTTTTTTTGAAATATTATTCATATTGTTATACGGTAGAGATAGGCATTGTTTTAAACTCTATATGAAATAATGCTGAAACAAGTAGATATTTGAAATTTTCTATATTTACTGGAAATAAAGAGAATTTCAAATATTTTCTAGTATACTTACTGCAAATTAATTTGATATTATTAAATTTTAATCTTACAAATATTAGTATGCTTTCTATTATACTAATATAATATCTTTTAATAAATTAAATTGGGCTAATATACTTATTCGAAATTTAAATGATATTGAATTGTAGACACTCGACTGTTCAAAATAATAATTGTATTAATTTTTTTATAATAAAAACAAAATTCAATCGGGCTAATAAAGAGATTGGGAACGTTATACTTATGCATATATTTTACAAGTATATACATATATGTATGTATACCTAAATTAATGATTAATGCCTGCCTATTTGAATTAAAAAATTCGATCGTGTGTTTTTCTGTTTTTTTTATAGAATTTTTGCTTTTTATTATTTTATTATATTTAATTCCGTTTTTTTTTTTTTATAAAAAATTATAGTTTTTTGTTTGTTTTTGTTTTTTCCATAATCATGTTAATATAAAAAGTTAAAGAGCGCAAGCTAATTTTAATCGAAAAATTTAATTTAAGTAATAAATGCATAAAAAAAAATTTAATATGTATGTATGTGTGTAGGTAATATTATATAAGGTAACAAAAAGCCAATTAGTTCATTAAATTAATCTAAATAGAAAAATTGGCATTGAGTTTATGCTTTTTTTTTCAAAATAGGTAAAAAATAGGTAAAAATAAGAAACAAAAAAAAAAAACAGATCAAAATTAACTGTTATTAAAAAACAGAAAAATAAAAAACTGAAGTTAATTTTGAAAAACCTTTTTTGTTTATGGTTTATTGTGTTTGTTTTTTTTCCTTTCTACTGTAAATGAAACTTTAATTTCAATTCATGACGCGCCGCGGTTATGCAATTTTAAAAATTTTAACTTGAATTATATTGGTGTGCCCCAATATTTATTGATATTATTGGAATTTTTTTTTGTTTTTTGCATTACATTGTAATTGACTTGGAAAAAAATTTAAAAGAAAAACAAAGAAAAACTAAAATTCTTTCGTATAATTTTAAAGAAAAACCTTGAATTTCGGTTTTTGCTTTTTTTTCTTCCAACATATTAATAATAAGAAAACAAACGAGGAAAAAAAAACGACTAGATTTTTTAAGACACATAAAAATGTTTTTTTAAAACTATAAACAACTTTTAAATTTTTATTCAACTGTCTTAGAAGACATTATTAAGTCATGGGCAATTATTTGTTTATGTACTAGAATTTTATATGAATATCGTGTATAAACTGAACATGTATAACACTTTTTATTAAATGAACATAAGTAATAAGAGTATAGACATGGGCCATATATACGTTTGACACGATTTTTGTGGAGTTATGTATTTTATTTACGCTGTTTGACCTGCAGGAAATGACTTGCATTTTTTTTTTTAAAAAACAAATTGGACAAATAATGTTATAGAAAGGTATACATACATATATATTACAATGTATCGAATTCAGAATAAATAATTTATAAAAAAAATTAATTTCATTTTTTTTTATGGTTGCATTGTGTGATGGTGATTAATTTGAATTCAAATTAAATAAGAATTGTATATTTATTTCTTAATTATTGTAAATTTATTCTGTGCAGCAATATGTATGTATACATGTTTATATTATTTATGTAAGATTAAGGTTAATCTATAGAACAGTAAAAATATTTAACCTTTATAACTTAATTAGAAATATAATATATGTAAATAGCTTAAAGATAATCCTTTTTCATTACATATAATATTATGTGTATAGGTATTTTAATATATGAGCATTCATAATTAAAATGAAATTGTTTTGAAATGCAATTTCATACTTTTGTTAATTACATTTCAATGTAAAATTATTCAAATTGTTGACTTTAAATAAATCGTGTTAGTCATTTATTAATGATTACTTAATTATTTAATTAATAATCTACATATATACTTGGGTGACTTTCTAATGTCTTAATATATTTTGCAAATAATATCGTATAAATTTTAAATTATTTAAAAATTATTTTAAAAATTCGTGTTGGCAAAATTTGTTTAAAATGTTGGAACAATTAAAATTTTTGAAATTATTTTAATAAATTATTTGTTTATATGGGAAAATAATAAATGAAGTTGAATGTGTCTTAATAGTAAATAGGGAGCTAATGATAGGCGGGCCAAAACTGTTGTAAAACTTATCAATAGTAAGGAACTGTAATTCAACCTAAAATGCAACTGGATGATTATAAACTCCCAAAACTAGTCAAACTAATTTAAACCATATTAGTTTTGTTCTATTATGTTTTTGTGTCCATATTTGGTAGTGGAAAGTACGGACACAGTTAGGTTAAATCGAAAGATCTCGTTCATTTCAATTTTTTTTGTCCTAGAATACTTTTCTATAAGTCATGAGTCATCTATATTCACATGCTATTTCAAACACGCTCTATATTTAATGGCACAGTTTTTTAATTCCTCGCTTACTTTTTGGAGGACAGCAAAATGTCTCATAATCTATGATACCCCATGATACCCCGTAAATGTTACTATTGCGAACACACTGGGCAGAGGAACTAAAATTACAAAATTTACGAATTTTTTTTTTGTTAAAATTTTATTTTTTCGGTATCTTATATTATCCTTGCTTTAAGATAAAAATTGCAGTTTTTCCCCAGAAATCGTCCAATAGTGTACTTAAAAATCTGTTTACCAAAAAAATTTATGGAAGAAAACAATATTGTTTTTGAATTTAAATCAGCCATAAAGTTTGTTTCGCTTGAATTTTTTCATATTAAATTTTTAAAACTTACAAATATTTTTATCCTTTAACCTTCCTCAAAACACAATTTCAAAAAACGGTTATAGATTGTATACAAAATTTTAAATGATAGTTTACCTTAACTGTTTTCAAATGTAAAGGTAATAATATTGCCAACTCAATTTAAAGTAGCCATACCATACAAAATTTTAAATGAAAGACAGAAAAAGAAAAAAACAAAAATAAATATTTTATACTTATATAAATTTTTTTTTTATTTATCCATTTTTGAACTATAAAGAATCAAGTCATAAATTAAATTAAGGACATTACTTTCATAATTCAAACGTATAAAAAATAATTTAAAAAAAAAAAACAAAAAAAAATTTACAAAAATGAACATTTTTACAAACATAAAAAATATCAAAAAATATTTCTATAAATATTTTATGTCAGGATACTTAAAAAAACAACCAAAAAGTTCGAAACAAAAATATAAAACTAAAATTGTATCCTGGCCCCATCAATTTAAAATAAAAAATTCAAAAAAGCAAAAAAAAAAACAACAAGAGAAATGCAAATAAAAATCATCAAAAATGGAAAAACAGAAAAAAAAAGAAAAATTATTTTAAAAGACAGTAAAAGAAACATTAAAAAATATAAAAACAAAAAAAAAATAAAGAGAAAATATATTTGGGTTAAGCCCCAATAGTTTTGGAACAGAAATAAAATCAAAAAACAAAACATTTTTATTGGGGAGCTTGATTTTTATGAGCAGTCCCAATACCATTTGTATATAAAGTATGTAGTTATATAAAAAAAAAAGGAAAAAAATCGAAAAAAAAATTTTATTTTTGCTTTTGATTTTCTTTTTTTTTTCAACAACAATAACGGAATTTCGAAATTATTTACTAAGAAATATTGTTATTCCATTGCATATATATAGGCTTATAGTTATTTTGTATTAAGTACACTAGTATATTTTGTATTTGTATATATGTAATTATTTTATGCTATATAGATAACGAATGGAAATGAATTGGAAAATGAGAGAAAAAAATTGAGAATATTTTCGCTGATTTTTCAGCGCTAAAGTAATGAAAATTTTTACGAAATATTTTCAATAAATTGAAGATGCCATGAAATCAACTGAGCACGATGTTTAATTTTTAAATACATATAAACCGTGGAAGAGGAGATGGTGAGGGGGGGGAGTCTGGCGGGGGGTTGAAGAAGCGAGGCATACAAAATACTGAACAGAGATTAAAACCAAAATAATATCCATATACTGAAAGCTACCAAATATAAGACGATTCTTGTACTTAAATTAAAAACAATTTAAAAATTTAAGTATATTGTGTGTAAGTATACACTTATATAGAGACTCTTGTGTACAATATTAATAATTTTTATAATTTTTACAAAATTCATATGCTATATATACATAGTTTAAATCCTTATTAAAATTTCTCCCTTTTAAGGGTCTTTTATATATTTTCTTATACACGTATTATACGTACATGGTAATTTTAAACCGAAGGATTTTCATAAAATTCTATTCTATTTTTATATTTAATATTCTTTTTTTTTCATTTACGTACATAATATACATATTACATATATTATTTTTGTTTCTATAAATATAAGTATGTATATATATTTTGTTGTGATTTTATTATGTAAGTTGCGTTACAAAATCTCTTTTTGATTTTTGGCCGTCCCATGTTGTGTACGAAATGTGTACCTTCTTGTTACAATATATTTAAAATAAGTTTAAGAAATAATAGAATAAAATTATAAATATATTTTATAACAATACAAAGGTTATTAGTTTTTTTTTGTTCTTTAGTAGATTTTCTCGTCCTTAACTCTTTTTTTTTTTGTTTTTTTTTTGGGGCAAAAATTTTATATACTTATATACTTATATGCAGATAGTTAGAAAATGGGTCATAGAATTTTGTGGTAAAGGGTGTCAACATATACTCAAGAATCCTTTGCTTTCTCATCTTTTTACCGACCGTATTGTGTAAACAATAGGTAGGTTATGTGATGGCAACAAATTTTGCATATCGAGTTTTCGGTGGGAACGTACTTCTCCATAGTGGGGAAGTGTAAATAAACTATTTTTAGCAACCTGTCGGTCTGTCGGTCTGTCGGTCTGTCGGTCTGTCGGTCTGTCGGTCTGTCGGTCTGTCGGTCTGTCCGTCTGTCGGTCTGTGTGTGCACGCGTGTATCTCAAGTTCGGCTGAACCGATTTTGATGAAATTTTATATGTAAGTTTGTTTCCACCATGGCACGGATCGATCAACTTTTGGTATATATCAGGCCTCGGGAACTGCACTTTTTAGCGGGCCTGTTTTACATTTTTGAACATTTTGAAGAAAGTATTCAACCGATTTACTTGAAATTTTATATATAAGCTCAGCTCGACCGTCCGCAAAAATTCGTATGTTTTGGAAGAAATCAGGCATCGGCAACTAGACGTTTACTACGGGCCAAATATACATTTTTGTGTATATAAAGAGAAATAATCAACCGATTTCATTGAAATTTAATATATGAACTCCTCGTATTAAAACAATGAACATATAAATTTTTTGGAAAGATCAGGGCTCGAAAACGGATTTGCGGGCCGATTTTACATTTTTCACCATTTTGAAGAAAGTATTCAACCGATTTACTTGAAATTTCATATATAAGCTTTGCTCGATCATACGCAAAAATTCCTAACTTTTGGAAGAAATCAGACATCAGCAACTGGGCGTTTACTACGGGCCAAATATACATTTTTGTGTATATAAAGAGAAATAATCAACCGATTTCATTGAAATTTAATATATGAATTCCCCGTATTAAAATAATGAACATGTAAATTTTTTGGAAAGATCAGGCATCGGCAACTAGACGTTTACTACGGGCCAAACATACACTTTTGTGTATATAAAGAGAAATAATCAACCGATTTCATTGAAATTTAATATATGAATTCCTCATATTAAAGCAATGAACATATAACTTTTTTGGAAAGATCAGGACTCGAGAACTGATTTGCGGGCCGATTTTACATTTTTCACCATGTCCACAGAATAAATTGATGGAATTTCTTGAAATTTGATATTTGAGTTCTGGTTGTTACCGAAACTAACTGACGAGCATTTCAGGGAATTCGGGTAGCACAAAGCGAAACTCTACTAAGAGCCCAATTTACATTTTTCTAAGTATGTTAACTATAAGCTTACTAATGTCCTAAAAATTGGAAAGAAGTATTTAGCGGACATTTTTATAATATTCTGTAACACTTTCATTTAACTAGACAATACACAATGCGGTCGGTTATGTGCTGACCACATCAGATTTTTTTGTTTTGTTAAATATAAAAAAATAAAACTTTGAAATAAATATTTTTTTTTTTGTTGTTTTATTGTTACTTTATTTATAAATTTAATGTATATACATACATGTTTATAATATTATACCTATGACCGGCATTTGTGAAATTACGTGAAATATTTAAAAAACTAAATTTTTAATATTTTGTTTTTGTTTCACCCATATATCGTATAACAAAAATATATTTTTGTAAAAGTACGTCCATGTTTTTAGGCTGAAAAAATGCGACCCTAACAAAATCATGGTTTATGAATATAAGAATATAGTTTTTTAGTTTAAAATATATTGATATCTAAACAACATACATTAGCACACATACATACATACATGATTCACATACTAGTGGTGTACTATAGGAAAAACGATCTGGCCGATATCTGATATTTTCGTTGCGAATATTGAAAAATTTATCGTACATTGAATTGAGTTGAATGAAAAAATTCAATGGATTGCTAAATTCAATTGACTATGTACAAACCTATAATTACGAGGAGTTCAGATGAAAATAATATTCTAAGTGACAATTTTGTGAAAATTGAATTTTTGACACTTGCAAATTTATTATGTATTATACGAGTATATATACATGAAATCAAATATATTACGGCAAAAAAATGAAAATAAAAAAATGTGCAATTATCTTACATTTTCATTTTCTATCATCCATTTTAAAAATTTCACTTACATTATAACACTTTCTTAATCTGAAGCCTAATATTTAATATTAATTTGCCTTGGAATAAGTGACGAAACAAAGTTTGGGGGCACGATATATATTCACTTGTTTTATAAAGCTTTAATAGTTTTAAACCATGTGTATTTTCAAAAACTAGAGCGTTTTCAATTGAAATTTTCGTTATTATTAGAAATATCAAATAATAATCTAAGAGTATAATTAGGCGTATCTTTAAATTTTAAGAATTTCTATACTCTAAAAATATCCGAACTATTTCTTGTTAATATAACCCCATAAACCTTACCATATTTCTGTATCTTTATACAATAAAAATCTTTAGATGGTAAAAATGACCCAAAATCTATTCATAGGAAAAATTCTTTAAATGGAAATTCATATATATATATATATAAACTGTATATGCGCCTAAGTATATGCCATATAAATAATAGTGTGCAAATTGAAGTTTTACATTACAACAAATACACTCGTTTATATATATATATATATATATATATATGAAAGTAATAAGTTTAATTGTATATGTTTATAAATTTAATACCTGAATAAAATATGCCTTATATAATAAAATTGTAAACTGTTATATAGAAATTCTGCAATATATATAATATATTTTAAAAGTAAAAAATAAGAATAATAAAAAATAAAAAAAGAAAAAACAAAAAAATCCAATAAACGAGAACATTTTTATACTTTACGGGACCAAAGTTAAAAATAAAAAAAAAAAAAATTGTGATGTTGGTAGCCAAAAATAAATAACAACTTTTCTTATTTTAATATCTTTTTAGAGATTTAGTTTTAAAAACCTTTCCTTTGTGGTCCTTTTTTTTCTCATTTTTGTTTGCATTTGTTTTTTTTTTTGTGTTGTTTTATTAAAGTAACCCATGTGTTTTGTATTTTCGTACATGGTGTATATCTTCACGTTCAAAGGGATTTTTAAGAATAGATCAGTTAAAGGTAGACAGAAAAGAATAATATGACCTGTGATAATAAATAAGAGAAAAAAATAAAATAGGCAAAACTTACATATAGGTACATAACGTATATATATATTGTTAAAGTAAAAAGGAAAGGTAATAAAGTCCTTATTTTACGTTTTAAGTTATTTTTGCAACCCTTAATTTTATTTCGTTTTCTTCTTGTTTTATTTTCTCTCTAACTTAAAATCAAAATCCTTTTGTTAAAATAACTACTTAGTTACGATTTTTATTTAAAATGTGTGTGCAATATTACACAGTATATATATGTATATACAGAACTGGCCTTATACAATATGTAGATAGTCTAAATTTTATAATATGGCATTTGAATTTTCATTACAAATTTGCGTTTTCTAAAATCTAGCTTTATTTTTAAATTGTTAGAAAAAAAAAAAACAATAATATTTTGTTTTCGTTGCCAAAATAAAAATCATACAACAATTTTCTAAAAGCAAGTAGCATAATCGATTAATTAAAATAATCGATGTTGCTAAAATGCCAAATTAGGTAAAAAAAAAAATTTTTTTTTTTTGAAAGATTATTTTTGCTATTTTAACAATTTTTATTTTGTGACAAGTTTATTGTTGCAGTAAAATTTTAAATAATTTTTAAATAGCTTAAATGTCGCCTGAGAAATGTTAAAGATTTAAATAATTTTTTTTTTATTTTTTAACGAAAAAATCTTAAAGCTATTTTTGAGCTTCAATATAAGAAATTTGTGAACTTTTTATTTATATGGAATGAAATAAAATATTGCAAGTTAATTTTAAAATGGAACTGAAAATTATTAAATTTAACATTCTTACATAATTTGTTACACCCGTTTGAACGTATTTTCGAATGGTATATTGAATTTGCCTTAACGTTTGCAATACTAAAAAATAATGGTCTGAGATATAGATATAAGTGTCTGTCCGTCTGTCCATGCGTTCGTGCGTTCGAGAACGTTTAATAAATTACCACAAATTATTTATAACAGTAATTGTCAGAACACTATTAAAATTGAATGTGATCGAACTAATGGTTTTGGAAGCTGCCCTACAATTTCAAAAACTATTTTTATTAATAATTTTAAGCAAATTATTGAAGCTCAGATATTATTAG
Source organism: Condylostylus longicornis (assembly GCF_029603195.1). Classification (NCBI taxonomy): domain Eukaryota; kingdom Metazoa; phylum Arthropoda; class Insecta; order Diptera; family Dolichopodidae; genus Condylostylus; species Condylostylus longicornis. The sequence continues at coordinate 924,420 of NW_026577989.1, forward strand.
GACTGTCATGGGTGATAAAAACCAATGAAATTACTTGGCTCCTTATAGTAGCTGCTATACAACTCCAAAACTTACATAACTTGCAGTTGCAAACTGTTATACAACTTTAAACTGCCATACAATTTGGTTGTATATTATGGAAACTATTGAGATTACAGTATACTGAAATTTTGCATAAACGATAATGTGGACCATTAATATAAATAAAGTTTTTTTTGGAATAGTACAAGCGTATATGATGACTGGCATATATGTTTAAAAGCAGTGTATGTACTAATAAAAATCAGAAATATATGTGAAACAGTGCGGCAATTAACATACAGAACTTAAAATTATTTACTCGTACGGGTATCGCAAAATTGACATGGTCAATCTTACCTATATATTTTCGTTTTGTATTAAAATTGTTAGTAATAAGCTGCTATAATATAAAAGATTTTGTAAAGAATAAAGGCTGATGAAATCGATAGTAAATATTTTAAATTTTATTAATGCTTTTATTAAAAAGGACCAAAAATTTTAATTAATTAAAAAATATATAAAATATTATTTCATCGTATATAGGTATAATTTCATATACTATATACATATATGTTACTACTATTTTAGTATTGATTTAGCGACTTACATTATTATGGGGACACACAAAAATTTAACTTTACTTATTAAAGTCTTAACAGCATAGCTTATCAGTTACCCTATATAAAATTCTCATAAGTAAATGCTTCATGTAAATAGACATAAATTTTAAGCCACCAAATTCATTTGACACGATTCCAGCTTTATATATTATATAAAATTATACGGTATTCACGCAAATTATATACGGTATTGTTTAAATCATTTTAAATCTATAAATTTTCAGTTCAATGTTATACAAAATAAAATTTACGTAAATATATAAATATTTTTAATCGAAATCAAAATTCTTTAAGTACTTTATTATTAAAAAACATGTAATTGTAATTAAAATTTTATCAGTATAACAGTTTCACTTTCAAATTATTAGAAATATTATTTAAGTGCATATTATATTATGTATAAATGCTATTAACGCAATTCCTTTATTGAATAGCACTAAAACCTCTTTTTCTATATAAGAAAAAAATTGTTGCCTTGTTTTTTATTAAATTATATCTATATACTTCAATTATTTTTTTTTCTTTTTAAATTTTCAATATATACACACATAATCTAACAAGGATTCCACTTTTAATTTCATTATAGATGAATACAATATAAAAATATTTCCCATCTCTCTGTGTATATATTATTATAAAATGAATTTTCATTAGTGTTATACTTATATATTATTATATAAAATGATATTAAAGAACGATAATATTCTCTAAGTGAATAAATATAATATAACTATATTATATATAGTGATTATAATGTTTATTATAATAGTTAGTATGACGCTATTTGACATTTTCTTTTGATGCATAAATTGTTTTTTTTCCCTTCTTTATTAAAAAAAGATAATAGAAAATATTCTGATGTATATATATAATAATTATCTATGCCTTATATACTTATATTATAATATGAATATAACAAAAATTTATAATTCACAAAAAACTTAATGTGTAAATTTTACATTTATGTATGTATGTATATATATATTATTAAATATATCTGTGTTTTCTACACCTATAATATGCATATGGGAAGAATAATTTTCCTTGGCTTTGTTTCTTGTTTTTAAATTAAAAAAGCAAAAAAAAAAACACAAAGAATAGATAAAGTGAGAGTGAATATAGTGCTTTTCTTTTATATTAAAAAAATAAAGAAAATACACATAAAATAAATTTGTAGTAATATGTTTAAGCATTTTTTATTGTTATCCTTATAAAATACGAAGTGTATCAGATTAAAGACAAAAGGAAAAAATTATTGTCAAGTTCAATTGCTGAATTTTAATTATTTGTGACTTCATCACATATATGTAGTCACAAATAATTAAAAATTGTCGTTCAGTTTTTTTTTCGCCATTTTCTTCAAAAAAAATGAAATTGTGATTGTTCAAGGTTTAATTTGTTCAGCCTTTTCATTCCGCCATCTATATGTGGAAAACATACAAATATTTTTAGTTTGCCTGGTGTCGTACTTTACTGTCAAATTTAAATTGTTAATATTTATGAGCAGCATTGGTACGAGCTATCCATTTCATCATATTATATAAACTTTTTCTCAATAATTTCCGCTGTATCGCTCTAAAGTTAATAAAATTTTGATTTCCTGTAATTAATTTTTTTGAAATTGTAAGCTTTGTCGGAGATATAGGCTCTGTTTGAACCCCATTTATTTTGTAAGTAAAATGAATTCCAAATATATTTAATATCGAAGTTCAGGTTATTTAAATTATGGTAAATTGAAAATTTAATTTAAGACGAAAAGAATATTTTAAACGCTTCTTATCCAAATAAATCACAACTTTTATATCATTAATAAGTTGAGCTTACACCATTATTATTTTGTATTGTTATATTAAATTTTAAATAATAATATTATTCAAACAAATAAATGAAAATATTCATATATATATATACAAAATTTTTAAAATAAATAATAATTAAATTATAAATTATATTTTTCAAAAAGAAAATTTTTAGTAATACACACTGTATATATTTGTAAGAGAATATAATAATCATTAAAACGAACATGTTATCCTTGTAATATATTCAGAAAAATCATAGATTCAAAGGTCGCTTAAATATAAATGTGTATATATATCATATATAAGTGTATTATGTTATATGAACTTGTATTCCATTATTCTCTTTTAAATAGCAAAAAAACAAAAAAACAAAACAAGTGAAAATAGTAAAAAACAAAAGAAGGTCCTTAAAGTGGTTTCTGACTTATTATACATCCTTCTTTCCTTCATGTTACTACATAATATTGTTATCTATCTATACAAAAATTCTGTATATGCATATATATACTTACCTACCTATATAAATTTTTAAATTTAATATGTAAAATTTTCGTATATATATATAACTGTAATATATAACTGTTATATATATATATATAACTGCATATATATATCTGTACATTGAACTAAACAATTATTCTAGTAATATTATTTTCATATACATTCTATATATAATATATAATAATATACCTATATATATATATAAATTGTTTTCTCGCTAATGAAGATAAAAATAAATTTCAATTTTAAAGGATAATAAAAAGCGAAAGTTTCAGATTAATTTGTTTCAGCCTTAAGGATACATATATTTTCTGTTATACCTACTGCTAATATTACTATATATATCTAACATACTACTGTTATACATAAATATATTATTTCCATGTACATATTTATACATATTACATTATGTGTATTATTTTTTATCCTTTAATAAAAAAAAAAAAAGAAAAATTAAAATAAAAATGCAAAATATTTTCAAAATAAAACAAAACAAGAAAAGAGAAAAGCAGAAAATCCTATATATATGTATATGATGTTTATGTTATTTAGAGATTATGGAGGGTTTGGAGTCACAATTTATTATATATATGTATAAGTATGTGTATATATATTTAAGTACATATAATTTAAGATTTTATACGCTAACTATTCTATTGTAAAATCAACTGTATAATATGTGAACACGTTATATTGCATATATATAGAGATAATTGTATTCATACATTTTTCGAGAGCTTTAAATTATCTGTGGTAATCAGACAAAACTGCCTAAATCAGAATTAATATATATATTTAAAAGTAAATCTATGTTTTACTAAGATTGGAAGGTGTTTTCTTAAAAATTTCAAAAATATTAATATAATCGAGGTTGTAAAATTAAAATTAATAATTTCGAAAGTGCGAAAATTTTGTAATCATAGCGTTAATTAACATTTTTTATGTTAAAATCTAACTCGATTCCAATTTATAGAATTAATATTAATATTTTTTCATTTCACTTGTTTTCTAAAAACTGTTATCACAGGTTTTAATTAAATTATTCCTCAAAAATTTAATGAAATTTTTAAAATTACGGATAGTTTTCCTTGGAAAAATTGGTCAAACATTTTTATGGCCATTGTTCTCACTTTAATTTTATACTTTTTTAAAATTATCTGAACTAAATTAAAATTAAATTAAAGATTTAAATAATTTGAATAGTATTAAAATATTTGAATTTTATGGTAAATTGAAGTAAGGCTGTTTTATTGTATTGCGTCACATACAGTACAGCAGAACTACCTAAGTCGATTATATTTAAATGAATATCGGCATGCTTGTATATATTACAAAATAGTAAGTAATAGAAATGGATAATTTACCACCATAGTGGGTGGCATATATTTTTTTGTTATGTAGAAATAATACCGTTGATAGTGATGATGATTATGATATTGTTGATTGAATTGATGGAAAATTCTGATGAATTTTTTTCATTTTTTTTTTGCTAGTAATATTTAGATTATGCTGTACAATCGTTATTGTTTTTGTTATATTGTTATTAGTTGTTATTGTTGTTGATGTTATGTTATACTTGTTTGTATTGTTTTCAAAATTTTATAGTGTTTAGAGTTTATTATAAAGTCATAAGTTAGAGGATAAAAATCCAAGGCTATAATATAATATCCTATTGTCTTATTTATTTTCTGTGTTTTTTTTTTGTTTTTTTTTTTTTTAAATTATAATTTTATATCTATAATATTTTATAGTTAAGTATATGTACTTTTTAATGTCCTTTATTTTATATCAGGAAGGATATTATATTATTAAACGATTATATATTGTTAAAAAATATAGAATAGATTAAATACAACAGAAAAAAAATTGTAGACAATTAATTGAGGCACTTAAAAAAGTTAAAAAGCAAAAAAAATGTAGAATTTTATAGTATCGTTTTTTTTTTTTGTGAAAATGGTTGACATTAAGGCATACTCAATTATAAGTATTGAATTTTTTTTTTTCGTAAAACTAGTAAAAAAGGATATTCAAGGAAAATATAGTTTATTTTAATGTTTTGTAATTATTATCGTTAATATCATGATACTAAAGTGAATCTCATCATTAAACGATTTCAAATTAAGAGTGGTTCTTAATAAAAATAATGAGTAGGTATATATATATATATATATATATATATATATATATATATATATATATCTATATGTATACCTACTCATTATTTATATATATATAATATATATATATATATATATATATATATATATATTATATATAAATATATAATATATATATATATTATATATTTATAATATATTATATATTATAAATAATATATATATAATATATATATATATATATATATATATACTCACATATATTATATATATATGTATATATATATATATATATATACTCACATATATTATATATATATGTATATATATCTATATATATATATATATATATATATATATATATATGTATATGTATATATATATATATAGATTTTAACAATAACATTAATATATAAGTATATATATATATATTATATATATATATCATAATCATCATATTAACCTTTATTAATTTCTTTTGAATATATTCTTATATATTATTATATTATATTATATATATATATTATATAATATATATATATATATATATATATATATATATATGATATATATATAATATATATATAATATATATACATATATATATATATATATATATATATATATATATATATATATATATATATATATATATATATTATAATCATATTACTAACAATAACATTAATATATAAGAATATATATATATTATAAATATATATATATATCATAATCAACATATTACCCTTTATTAATTTCTTTTGAATATATTCTTATATATTATTCATCTTATACATCTTTGACATATATATAATAAATTCGTGTGACAGAAAAAGTAATCTTAATAACACTTCCCTTATATTTTGTAACTTGTGTAAAAGAAAATATTAAAATTTAGCGGTTTTCTCTTATATATGCTTTATTTATGTGCAAAGAAAGTACATTGCTCTAAATTTTGCATATATATATATATATATATATATATATATATATAAATGAGGTCAAGATAACGCTGAAATTATTAAGTATAAGGAATTTTTTTTTACTCCCATATGCTATAACCATCATCATAATAGCATATTACTTACTTTTGCTGATTTTATGAAATTTAACTATAAAATATTTTACATATTGTAAAATTAGGTTGAATTAAAATACCATTATTTTCAAAAATTATTTAGAGCTTAAACATTTTAAATGCTTTAAAAGTTCTTATGTTAAAAAAGGCATAATTCCAACACATTTTATATTACATATTTAGTGGAATTTTATTGAAATAAGTGAAAGTCTTTCACTTCAAGTTAAATTAGGTTAAAGTTCTCTCTTATTCTAAATTAAAATTTAAAAAAGATTTTTCTTCTTATATTATGTATATATATATACGTGTAAATTGTATATATATATAAAGAGAAAATGTATGGTACCAAGTACCATTTGATTCAATCTTACATATTTGACCTCACTATTATTCACATACTTATACGTTTTAATATAATATTCATGTATATTTTATGGTAAATGAATTTTTTTTCTTAAACTGCATTGTCATTTTGGATTCGTCTGTTTTGGATTTAAACAAATTCACATTAATTTTTATATAAGATTGTAATAAATATTTGGATTAAAAGGGAACCGTTTATTAATGGCACTAGAAAAATATTAAAAAGAAAATTTTAATAGTTATAGTTAAATTAGTTCTTATTTCTAACTGAACTGCAATCGGAGGTGTAAGTGATTACACAATTTCTAGTTTTAAATTTATTTCTAATTTCTTGAATTTTTCTAGTTTCCAATATTGATGGAATCAAACTGGTTAAGCATTAATTAACCTTCAACCGATGATGGGTTGGTAAATTTTACACCACCCAGTATATTTCTTTTGTATTTACTTCCTTATATGTATTTCTTTCTCACACTCTCATTTATTCTCTGTACACCTTCATATTATGGTTTTATATATGCTCTCTACATAGTGTTGAGACTTTTAACACAATTTTGTTATCGTACGTAAAAAACTAATACGGTGAAAGTGGAAGAGAATTCTAATAATTAATACCAACTCGACGAATTATTAAAAATTTCATCTTGTACTTTAAAGGTTACAAAATCTTTTTTGTTCTTTTTTACGCTTAAATCTCTTTCGTCCCGTTCAATTTTAATAAATTTCCATTTTTTAAACCTTATATCTTTAATATTCATTTAATTTTGCATTACTATAGTAAAGGATTTTATTAAAAATTACATAAATTATTTAATTTTTTATTTCTTTATTTGTATAATTAACATAATTATATATATATATATATGTATATTCAGTAAATAATCGTAAATTTTATAATAATAATTTCAATGTAATCTTTTATTAATTATTTATTTCCTTTCTTTTATTTTCAGGTATGTACATACATTATTCAATAATATATCAAAGATTGTATAAATAATATTTATTTTATTTAATTGGTCACCAGTGATCCTGTCTTCAATTATATTAAATAACAACAAATAGAAAAAAAAATTAATTTAAAGAAAATATTTTTATTTGAAATTCATATGTATGTAAGTATATATTTTACTATATATATATAGATATATTGTTAGTAAGTACGTGTATAATTATTATAATACGAAAAGTAATTTTAGTAACAAACACTACAGGAGTCAAATAAATACTTTAAAAATGTACCCACAATGTTTTTAATATTTCTCTGTTATTCTTCTATATACATACATATATAGAGAGAGAGAAAAACTCTTGACAATATTTTGTTTAGAAAATTTTAAGAATTTTCTTCCTTTTGCTTATACTTAAAAATTTTTTTATTTGTTTTATAATTTCTACATTTTTATATTCGTACATGTGTGTATATATTTGTTAAAATTGCAAAAACAATAATATAACTAAAAAGCAACAAATTTTTTTCACAACAATAAAAATATTTTCAACATTATTTTTACTTTTTTAAAATATGAAAAACCAAAGGAATGAAAATAACTTCAAGAAAATGAATAAAAAAAATTCCAAAACCAAAAAAGAAACAAAAGAAATCATCACAGCAGGAGAATTAATTCCAAAGATTCACTTACACTGTCAGAAATTCAAAAACATTTGTATATATACATTTTGAATGTTGTAAAGAAATTCTTGAGATCTTTAAAACAAATTCTTTTTAAAGTGTTTTTATTTTTAGTTATTATTGTTATTTTTCTGTCTTAAGGTTCAATCATCTCTTTTGAGAGGGAAAAAATGTGCGCAATATTTAGTATGTTTAGGTCTCCTCACAAATTGTAAACAAAATCCTATTTTAGGAGTTTTTTTTTTTTGTTTTTGTTGCACAACATCCTCTTTTGTTTCACAATTTCAAAAACAATTTTATTATTTTCTTATTTATTTTTCATATTCTTTGACTTTTTTACACTCTTGTATGTACTTTATGTTTTTTGATTTATGAACTTATAAAAATACAAAAAATCTATTTATATACCCACTATATACGTGTATTTGTTTGTATGTATATGAAAATATTTTTTAATATAAATTTTTCATATTATTTATGAATATTATATAGTGGATTTAAAAAAAAAACAAAATGAATATTATCTATGCATTCACAGCTTATTAAAACTGAAATTAAAAAAAAATAATTTTTTTTTCTTATTTTAACAAATTTGTTATGACAAGATAGAGGAAAAAAATTTAATCTCCATTGTAAATTATTTATTTACAAAAAAATACCTTTTAGGTAATATTTAAAAATTGAATAGTTTTCATATGTGATGTGTATGTATAATTATGAGATATGCTATGCTTTTGAAAATAAATGAAAGTATAATGGAAGATTTTGGAAAAGAATGTATAAAAGAAGAAAAACATAGAAAAACATTTAAGTTAGAGCGAAGTATACAAGAACAATATTTGGGATTAGTTCAAATTTCATTCACTTATGATTTAGAATTTTTAAATGAAACAAATAAAATTAATTTTTTTTTTCAAAGTGAATATATAATTGAGTTACGTCCGAGGTTACGAGATGTTTTTTTAAAATTATTGAACCTATAATAACAAATTTTTGTACAAGCAAATATATTATATTGAGCCTGTTATGTGTGATGATAATGATTTAAATTTTTTTAATTCCTTATCGTTGATGCCATATAACTACAAAAGTTACTTGGTCATACAAATTGTTGAAGCTATATAGTACTTAAATTTTAAAAAAATATGGTAGAATGACCATTATTTTAGGTAAAAGCTGTTAAGAATTCATAAGTGCTTATGATAGTAGCCAAACAGCTTTAAAAGTTATTTGGTTAGAACTCACAAATTATAGAACCCACAATTGAAATTTCGTACAAGTAAATATTTGGTTAGGGCTCTTTTACTTGAGAAATCTAGTTGAAATTTTTTGACTTTTGGTTGTAGTTGACATAAAATTTCCAAAGTCATTTGGTTATATAATATTATAGAAACCCTTGAACCCTGTAGTATGTATGGGGCAGTAACAATTAACACACGCACTTAATATTATTCATTCCTACGTGTATAAGAGAGTTGACGCGGTCAACTTTACTTATTTTTGTTTATTTGGAGGCTTTTACGCGGCCTTCGAGCGGCGTTTGGGCGGCTATAGCCGGCTTTTGGGCGGCTTTTGGGCGGCTTTTAGGCGGCGTTTGTGCAGCTTTTGTTTTTGAAGCAAGAATTGCAATTTATTTCAATTCAATACAATATTTCACTTTAAATTTAAATTTTTAAGTTTATAAAATATTCATATGACTCTTATTTGCAATTCTGAAACACCTTATACAAAAAAATTGGAAAAAAGAAAAAAAAAAATTATGAATTTTAATTACCTCCTACTCATAATATGTTTAAAAAAAACTAAGATATATATACATATTTTTTTTAAGTACATTCGAATTGAAAAAAAATTATGCAACGCATGAAAGCGATAATGAAAATCTTATACTTGAAATTTTTATGTGGCGGTTTCTTAGCATGAGGAAAATATTTAATTTTTTTTTCCAAATTTACAAATTTTCTTTAAAGATTTCTTTTAATATGTTTGAACTTAGTATGCACATACTTGTGTATTGTATATGTATGGTTGTATACATTGACTTTTTACAGGATGTTTACATTATAAATTCCAAAAAGTACAAATTTTTGGTTGTTATTTCCTTATATCACATGAGAATATTTTTAGATGTTAATGCAAATTTTCTTAAATAAAAATTAATTTAGAATTTTTCATTAGAAATTTTTGTAAAATAATGATATAGTAGTGCTCTACCGTATGGGCCATGTAAATTTCAGCAATATTTGTAAGAAACACTAACACTTTGATTCCGAAATTTTTCTAATATATTGATAGTTTCTTAGTTATTAGGCAGTGAGTTGCTTAAGCAAGTTTGCTCATTGCATAAATACTAAAAAAATATTATAAATACCAAAGCTCAGACCAATGCTTAACACATTTAAAATAGTTGGTCGGACGTTCATGTTTTTTTTGAAAATTTTTCTAATAAAATACTCTGCAGTTGTAATTTTAGAATGTACAAATTCAATTTATGAATGAATTTTAAAATTCTTTCCCCTTTTTTTTTTGGTTATTTCTCATTTAGTTACAAAAAGCGTTCTTAATCTAGTCCAAGTTTTTACATTCTTCTACATATTTAATACATTTTAAATTTTTTTTAAATTTAATAACACTGCATATACGAGTATATCCAATTGAAATTATTTATTATATTCCCCACTATTATACAAAAAACAAAATAAGAAAAAAAACTAAAAGGGATAAAATGCAATTCTTATAAAGTTTGAAATTGTAATTTTTAAAGGAGCATTTATATTTTAAGGAGAATGAAAACATAACATAATAATAAAAGGTCAATAAATTTTGCATAGTAAGCTCCTTTTTCTTATAAAGCAAAAAAAAATAAAGGACTATTTTCTTATACAATGAAAATTATAATAGAAATAAAAGTTAAAAATTAAATTACAACAATATAACAGAAAATAGAAAAAAAAATCAAGCATGAATTCTTAAATAAAATTTAAAAGCTAGCAAAACTATAAAAGAAAAGTTTACGTGCATCTTATATAAAAAAAAAAAAACTATGTAAACCATACACAGCTGAGTATACCATAAAATATTTATAGAGGTTGGGGTCTAAGAAGAAAATGATGCATTGCATTTTAAAGAGTATACGTATATGTATACGAATGTAAATGTATATGTGTACAGATATACTTACATGTGTATGTGTATTGTATTTTAGAAGGCAATCATCCTTTAACTATTACACTTTTTCAATTTTTCTTTTTTTTCATATTTTTGCAGCATTTTTGTTTCTTGTATTTGGGTGAACAGATAAACAATACCATAAATCATCTTGGGAGTTTCTCGAGGACATTATTATTATTTTTTCTCTTAGTATTTTGGCAATTTTCCAACAAAAAAAAAAACAATACGTAGATATAAAAAAAAAAAAAATTTTTTTTTTACCTTTTGAATATTTTTTTAATTTTCGATTTTTGTTATTTTTTTTTGTTACAAAAAAAAAAAAATATTTAGTTCCTTTGGAAAAAAAAGCAAGTATATTCCGTTCAGAATTTTCCGATCCAAAATGTTGATTTATTTTAACAGAAATAGAACACTGAGGATTATAAAAGACGCCAATAATATTCTACTAAGTCATGAAAGTGAATTATAATTGACGTTGAATATTAAAAAAAAAAAAAAAAGGAAAAATTAGAGACAAAAATTTTTCGACAATAGAGTCGTATATGAGCGAAAAAAAGGGTGATAAGAAAGGAGGAGTAAAAAAAAAGAATAAGTTTACTGTTCCAAATTTTTTTTTTATCCTTTTTTTTTTTGTTGCTCCTTTCTTTTTTTATAAAACATTATTTTATTTTTATTTAATATAAAATTTTGTAATTAATCAAAAGTTTAAAAAATTGTTATTTGTTTTTGAGTAGTGAATATTTTATAAGCAAAACAATTTTTAATCAAAAAGAAAAAAACCAAAAAAACAAAAGAAATTAATTTTTTTTTCCAAAAAAAAAAAAAAATTAAAAATGGTTTCTTTACAGTTAACAATTTGTGTCATTTTTGTAAAATAACAGTAAAATCGCCTTTAACTGAAATGAATTACCAATATTTTATGTATTTGAAACGTTCTGGTTTTGGATAAGAAACTTTTTCATTTCTCTTTATCAATCTCTGAAAGAATCGCAAATTGTGCTTGAAAATCTCATTTCTCTCATTTGTCAACAGGACTTCAAGTTTATGGCGACTCTTTTGTAATATTTTAGTCTTATTAAAATTTCCCATTTTAGTTTCAATTCAATCGAAAACATAATTTTTGTGGAGATTCTTATTTTTTTAGTTTAACAGTAGATTGCTAATGTATGTTATTGCCTTTTAGAATTAAGAATTTGGAAAAAAGGAAATTTTTGAAATTTGTCATTTTATAAATTGTTTTACAAAATTTATTTGGACTAATTTTACTAATTGAGCTTGAATTAATCAAATCTATTATTTTTTCAAATCATTTTATTATTCAACTTCATCTCGGGATATGAGGAAACTTTTTTTATTCAGATTAATTGAAGAGCTCTACAATATCCTTCTGCAATTTTTTTATGAATTCAAATTGTTGATATTGAAAACTGATTGAATAAAATTAGAATATTAAAAGTATTTACGGAAAACACTCTTATTCCCTTACAAATAAACTTAAAAAAAATATGGCTATTTGAAATTATTTTACTTGACGTTGATTAAATTTACCTAACATTAACTGTTTACATTATAAACCTGTAACATCATAGAATCTAAAATATATTTGGAACCGTTAGAAAATTTGAAATACAATTTTAATTTTTAATCGTTTTCTTTTTCTTTTTCGTTTATATTTGACAAATAAAAACAATTATAAAAGTTTTTAAATTCGCCATTTTAAGAAATTTGTCACTTTTCAGATGATGTCCTACATTTTTAACTCAAGTGTCCAGTTTAATAAATTTTTTTCTTTCTTTTAATTTCAATTATTTTTTTTTTCAAATATAAAGGACAATTTTCTTTCTAAATATTTAACCACGAAGAAACAAAAAAAATATTGGAATGAGAGAGAAGTTGTAAATGGGGGTAGAGACCTAAATTTGAATCAAAAGTGAATATATTTTACTCTTGTTTTGAAATTACTAAGTAGTTACCACCCGGTTATTGTTTAATTTTCTGAGAAAATTCGAAGAGAAAAGTAAAAGTTGATGCAAAAATAATATAGGAGAACAGAATTCAGGAATGGTAATAAATAATTTTATTTTTTTTTTGTCTCTTTGTTTTTCTTTAAATATTTGCAAAATTTTTCCTGCCATTGTTTGTTTAAATTTTAAGAGAAAAAAATTAAAGATGACGACTCTTAACAAGTTATATTAGGAAAAATGTGTACGACGCAATAAAAGAAGCACAAAGTAATGCAAAAGGAGGAAAATAATGAAAAATTGTAAATTTCAATAAAATTTCCTCCTTTAACTTAGAAAAATTTTCTTCCTTACTTACACAAATATAGAGTAATTTTCAAATTTTAAATTATAACTAAAGTCCAGACAGAATAAACTTAAAATTTTTATCTTTAATTTTTGCACATTGCCCTCATCCTCTATATATACATATATATAGCAAGTATGGTGTTGTTTAATGGTTAAACAGGAAATGGGAGAAAAAAATTCAAGAAATTTTAATTTGTTTTTGTTTTTTTTTGTTTCTATTTGATTCAGTTTCTATGTAGAGTAACAAAAATTATGGTAACCAATCTTCTTTTCAATGACAGACATTTTTTATAATTAATGAATTAGTTAGTATACATACATATATATGTATATATATAAAGAAAATAATATTCTAGGCAATGAAGCCCATAATTTAAAAATGAAATTTTTATTTTTTTTATTTTCATCTTCCTTTAAGTTGTTTCGCTCCATACTATGTGTGTACATTGTTATTGTTTTCTTTGAATTGCCAAAATTTCAATTTAAGTATGTGTATATTTTTTTTTTAAATTTATGCGTTTAGATATCCTTTTTGTTTACATAAAAAGATTCATTATTATTTATTATACTTTTGCTTATATTGTAGTTGTTATACAAAATATACATGAGTCTAGCAACATAACCATCACAATTATCTAATTCTAGTATTATCATTATCAACACTAAATTTATTATTATTTCGGGCTAAAATATTGTGTATAGAAGGAATTATCGTTGGTATTGCAATTGGAGTTTTTTTATACTTATTTTTTTTTTCAAAAGAATTTCATGTTTTGTTAAAATTTAAAATTTTTTTCTTTTTGGTAATTGAGCTGTTTTATTTTTGAGAAATAATGTTCTTAATACATTTTGTATTAAATTGAAAAGCATAAATTTTCTTTTCATTAGAGCTTGGATGTTGACATGTTTATATTGAATAATAATGACAAAATGGAACAAGTTCGTAAAATAATTGATAACAATATCCAAAATTTCATATTAAACTTATTCAAATCAGAAATTAGTCTATACCTGGCTATAAAATTTAAATAACAGACTCCAATAATGTAATTTGAAGTGTGTGAAATTTCATAGTTCAAACATAAAATGAGACCCAAATGTAGGTGGTTTTCTTTAGGCAAGAAGCTTTACATTGCGTGCAGTTTCCGTTCATAATTACTTGAATTAATATTGTAAACTCTTATAAGACAACACAAATAATATTTTAAAACATTGTGTGTTTTCATTGTTTTAAAATATTATTTTAATATATGAAGTATAACAGTTTAAATTTTTACTAAAATTTGATTTAATCAAATGGAACAATTTCAAGTAAAGTTCAATAAAATTTATAAAATTTTAAATTTTTAGTAATTAATGTACTTTAAACTAGAAATCTTTAAAAATGGAGTAATTTTTTTTTTATTTGGAGAAATTCCCTACCACGCTATAAAAAATTAAAAACGAAAATTCTTTTAACTCGTTTTTTTTTTTTGGCGTTCAGTTTTGTTCCCTTTTTATTCGCGGAATTAATATTCAGTTGGTTATTGGAGTTCATTTTTTTTATCAATTCTTTTTCTTTTTTTGCTTAAAATGAAAAATTCATTATGAAAAGAGAAAAACAACTACATGTACATATAAAAAAGAAAATATGTTTACGAAGGCTACTATACACAGAAGAAAAGGAAGAAAGAGATCAAAGCTGGCTGAGACTTTAAAGAAAAGACTGTGGCTAGGATGGGAAAAAAATATAGATGGAGAAAAAAGGATGAATAACGGGGAAATAAAGAGAAAGCTATCCATTCTTTTCAACAACTTTAAAAATTGTATATATAATATTAAGCTTCTTTCTGTTGCTGACCTTTTGTTATTTTTAGTTAGTCTTCCTTTTATGTTTTCCTTTTTTTTTGTCAGTTTTATTTTTTATTTTTGTTTATTTGCCCCGGCTATGACTATCAAATAATTTTCCGCTTTTCTTATTCAATTCTTTTTTTATATTTTTTTGTTTTTTTTTTTATTATTTTTCGTTATAAATTTTCTTATCTTGTGAATGGCAATCTTGCCATGAAATATCTTTCATTTTTAATTTTTCTCTCTTTTTTTTTGTTATTCTATTACACTTGTACAAAAAGGAAATTTATAACTTTTTAATGAAAAAAAAACGAGATAGAAAATATATATATATAATATAGAGAGCAATATATTACTATAGGACGACAAAGAGAAGAGAAATAATTTATATAGTAAACATCAAATAAAATAAAACATAAAAGAATAGACAGGACTACTTACAACAACAAAGAACAAAAATTAAAAGGAAAAAAAAAGAAATGTTGAATTAAAAATTGAACCACAAAACGAAATGAATTGTATTTAATTCAGAAATCAAAAGAATTGGTCAAAAATTCCTCCCTACTACCCCTCCTGCCCCACATCCTACATTCTCAAAATATCTACTGCCCATTTTCCGAAAACAAAATAAAAATTGACCATTCGGAAAAGAAAATATAAATAAAGAAAATATTATGACTATTATATGAGAAAGAATGGTTACAAAATGTGAAAATATATTATGTGTATCTGATTATATAACATGCTTATACATACATACGTATATAAATTGTTCATATTATTTTTTCCAAATATGTGAAAAAAAGTACTATTACAAATAAATAAAATTAAAGTGACTAACGAGCAAAATTTTAAAGCTCATGTTATTATTATTGTTCATACTAGCAATACACATAATATATAGCTATTGTATAATATATATGCTCATGAAATATCCTTCCGTTATTTTCTCTCATATTATTATATTCTTGTTCATTAATTATAAGCACATATATATCATCATAGTTTCATTCATTTCATTCATTGGAATTTGAAATTGAGAATTTATTTTTTTTTTATTTTATTATACATTATACATATGTGTACATATATATACAAAATATATTATACAAATATTTGTATTTATATATTTGAAAAATGAAATGTTATGCAATGTCTGTCAGTTCGTATATATATATATATATATATCTATATATATATATATATATATGGATATATATATATATATATATATATATATATATATATGGATATATATATATATATCTAGATAGATATATGGATATATATACATTTTGTATCCATATATATATATATATATATATATATATATGGATACAAAATATAGATTGGCATTGCTTATACATTCATATTGAGTCATACACTGTTATACAAAATCAAAATCTAATTAAAGTTCATAAATCTTCAAGAAGGAGACACAATTTCATTACTTATTTTTTTTTTTTTTGAAAAACATTCATTCCCGGAATATATAAACTTGTATATATGTATGTATATTAGTCATATTATACACGCAAATTCAAAACACATGTTATATGTATCTGCAATATATACAAATAACATCATATTACCATTACCAAAATGTTTTATACTTAGTTCCGTCTTGTAACTATGATACTGTCGATATGTAGAAGCCATAATATAAGAACCATCACCAATAACACTATTCTTCCAAATTTCATCCATTATTTTTGTTTTGTATATGCTTTGTATTTTATGTTTTTTTTTTTTTATTTACTTCATTATTATTTTTAATACACAAAAGATGTCGTAATGTGTATCTACTCAGAAAATATATGATGCGAGGCCAAGGATATTCTTCATTTTTCGATTATATATATATTTTTTTGTTTTCTTGTTTTTTTTTCTATGTTTTGTATGTGTTTATGTTATTTTTGAGTGAACTTATGATCTCTGATGTTTTTCTTAAGAAAAAAGGAAAAATAAGAAATATTTTTATACGAAAATGTTTTTTATTTCAAATTAACAAGTTCTGTTCAATTTGTGTAAATTTTTTATTTTTATTTTTTTTGTTTTTTTTTTTCTCATTTTTAACATGATACATTTCCTTTTCATTGTGCATTCAATTATTATTTTTTTTGTTTCTTAAGATTATTTTTCTGTTTTTATTTTAATTTTTCTTATTTTTTGTTCTTCTTTAGTCCTATATGTTTTATGTCTACAAAAATATTTTACGGACAAATAGAAAACGCATAATATATACTTGTGTGTGTGTATGAAAAATTTTCCTACGCTCTTGTATATTAAATAGAGCAATGATCTCCTATACATATATTTTTTTTAAAAAAGTTAAATGTTAAACAGAAAAATTTAGGCTATAGGTTTCATAATATTTTTCGCAATATTCCTCACAATATTCTTGAATATAAAGAAGAAATCTCTTTTAAAGAAAATTTTTTCGGTCCATTTCAGTTGGATTTCTTATTCCATTTTCATTATTATTATTGTGTATAAAAATTGTGAATTCATTTTTGAGTTTTTTTTTTTGTTTTCTCATTTTTTTTCCTTTTATATTGGTTTTTTTTTCTTTTTTTGATTGCTTATTTTTGTATTCTTAAAAAAAATATCCTTCGCAATTCGGACATTTTGTTATTTTTTTTTCTTGTTTATTTTTTCAATATTTTCTTTTCTATTGTTTTGAGAAATGAAAATTCATATTTGAGTTTTATATAAATACATATATTGATATATATCATATCAAAAATACATATATTTGATATATATGTATATACATATATATGTATAGATATATATATATATATATATATATATATATATCACATCAAATATACATATATTTGATATATATACATATATATATGTATATACATACATATATATATATATATATATATATATATATATATATATATATATATATATATATAGGAAAAATTTTAGTATTTTCAGAAAATCAAATAAAAATTAAAAAAAAAAAATTGGGAAAAATGTATCAAGTGTTTTAATAGAATTTTTCACATAAGTATGTAGTGTTCGTATATATGGTACTATATGGTATATATGGTTAAAATTTATTTACATAAATGTATTAATATATACATATGCATACAAAATTAATTTGTATATTTTGTTAAATTTTTTCTTTAGAATAACGAATCTAATATGGAAGAAAAGAAAAGAGATTTTTTTTTCTATTTTGAAATATCTAAGGATTTACGGGATTTTTATTTGATGAATTTGTAGAATTTCCATGTGCGATAATACCAATAATGTTAAATAAATTCAGATTATATATCTAAAAATATATTAAATGTTTTACACTAAATTATGATCTCAATGTAAAGAACAATTTTTATAATGAATATCCTCTTTTGTTTTTTTTTTGTAATTCCTTTAAACTTTCATTATATAATTTCCAAATTATATAATGAAAACAGAGGGCAACGTTACAATCGACTCAGATCACATCCAAGCTGATTTGGAGTTACTTGCTCGTGCATGTGGAATTAGCATCGGCAAACAGATTAATCACTTGGATGTTGTAGCACAGCAGACACAAGGGCAAAGATATTGCTGCCGGTGTGAAGTAGATCTAAGGTTTCATTTGTTCGACCCTTCCAATTCTGGGGACTATCAATGCCTGCTATTATGGACAAATTTAGCGCTCCGCTGCAGGGCGCATCGAGTCTTCGCTGGGCGGCTACTGAGGAATGTTATATCATGCGAAATCGTTTCTTCCATCTTGCTCAAGTATTTCTAAGCGCTGCTGGGGTTTAATTGGACATTGTCCGGTGAAATATCACTCGCAGAAACCTGGCAAATCGATACGAGAATCGGTGATTCTTGTTTTCTTAATTGAATGAATTGTACTGAATACAAATGAATTTAAAAAAAACTGACATACGCACACAAGTAATCACCTTGCATTAAAGTCATTAATTTTTTTTTTTATTTTTTTTTTAATAAATAACAATTTTTATAATTCTTTCTAAGGAAAAAGTAAAATTTTACGATAATATTATAACCATAATTTCTTTTCTTATATATTTTATACTTTATCTTGTTTAATTTTTTAAAAAAAAAATCCGATACTAATTTATCTCATTCTTTTTAAGTAGAATTGTAAACCATTAAAAATATTAGCCGAGAAAACAACTAAATATCAACAAAAATTTTCATGTTTAAATAAAGCGTGAACCATATTTATCTTGAATGGTGTGTTTGTATGATTTGTTTTTGCTTTTCTTTTTGTATTTCTTGTCTCTCGTCTTTCCTTCTCCTTACCTCTTATTTTTTCAATGTCCTTTGAGCTTTGTTTTTTTTTTCTTTATTTTTCTTGCTGTTATTTTCAACTTCCGTTTTGTATGATTTCTCATATTTCTAAAAAGGATAATTTCGAATACCACCAAACCATTAGTAAATTGAAATCATTATTTTTTTTTTTTTTTAATATAAACACACAATAAAAATGAAACCAAAGGACATACAAAATAAAAAATAATAACAATATATACGCATTAGCTAACTATAAAATACAAAAAAAAAAGCAAAAAGAAAAGTAGAAAATCGTGAAATAAAATAAAGAAATATTAAGAAATGAAAGTAGGTATAAAATTATACTTAAGAAGAAACAAATACACTCTAAATATGAAAGCATGAACTGAAATTAAGGAAAAGCACGAAAAAAAAAATACGCGCAAATAAAAACGACACATAAAAGATAAAAAGAATACGAGAAGTAAATTACTCTTTAGGGAAAATTAAAAATAAAATACAAAGAAAACAACAAGAAGAAGAAAAGAAAATTCATAACAAACAGAATAATAAAAAGTCAACAATAACATTCAATACTTCTTTTTTGAATACACATACACACATACATAACGTATAAACAAACCACCACAACAAAAGCAACTGTAAAATTTACAATTTTTATATTATAAAACAATAATACACAATCATACCAACGTAATATCATAATATATGTACGTAAAACATAAAATGAAAAAATAAAAAAAAAGAAGAACAGAAAAAGGCGAAAAAACAGCGAAAAACGACAGTATTAAGAGCAAAGTTTAATAAAAACCATAAGTATACGGTGTTGTATAAAGTGCTGTGATAGAGCAATAAATAATTACACAAGATAATAAAACATCGCAATAGTGGAACCAATATCACACGGAAAAATATTGTAATACCAGCAAAGTTTAGAGATAAAAATAAAAATTGTATATAACAGGAATAATTTACGAATAAAAGAGAAAAAAATGGAATAAACAAAAAGTGTAATAAAGAAAGAAACTAAAAATATACAAAACTCTTACTTATTAAGAAAAATTCTGTAAAAAAAAAAAAGAGCATATGTAAAAAAGTTTACATAATTTACAAAAGTTCCTGTGAACTATGAGAAATTTTGTAAGAAATATTGCTAGTATAAGATTAAATTTTTACGTTACAAATATATTGAGGGAGAATGTCTATATTGAAAATTCAAACTTTACACGCAAAAAATTAAATATTTTCCGAAAATAATTTTGCAAATGCTGTTGGTTTTATTTTAAGTTAATTAAATTAGGGGCATTTGTAGAAAAAAGTTGAAAACTAATTACGTTTTTTTTAAGCAATTGTCGAACGGAAAACAAAAAAAGAAGATCGGATTTTAAAGAAATATTATTTTGAATTCTAATTATAATTTGAAAATATGAAAATTTCTGCCAAGTTTCTATTTTCAAAGTCCCATCATTATGCGCCAATTGGTACTAGACCCTAACATTCAATAATGACTAAAAATTAATTTTTATTTAAAACAAAATTTTTATTTTTATATTGCCACTAAATGATTTTTCGAGTTGACTTGAAAATCTATATTAAAATCTAACCATTTAGTCATTAGTCAATTTAGTTCTGGTATAGTTAAGTTCTTACATAATACAATTTCCGCAGTTAATGCTTAAAAAAATAATTATTTTTACTAAATTGATTTTCCGTTACCTATAAAAGCAGCCAATTCATTAAACAGCTTCTGAATTGTAAGGATGTATGTCCTTAAAATAAATAAAGATGAACAAATTATTCTTATATAGATAATGTATTGAGAACATTGAGAATAATTTATTTTGTATACATACATACATACATATATGCATATAGTCGTACATGTGAGCAATATTAACTTATTGAAGCATTAAATGCCATAATATTCAATGTGAATTTAATATAACATTAAAACTACTTTAAAATATTCCATACACACATACTTACAATATTATTTTCTAAGTTTTTATTAATATAAATTAACGAATGTTTACGTAATACGAAAATAAAGACAATTTATTTAAATTTAATTATAATAGAAAAAAAATTATAACAAAAATAATAAGAAAAAAAAAATCTTTTTCATTTTGGTTTTCTGTTTGTTTTTTTTTTTCTTTCATTTCTTTAAGTATACAATTCATTTTATTTTCATTGCTTTCAAGGACATTATGAATAGCAATTGAATTTTTTAATATAAAAATTCAATTAAATTTGAGTAGATTAAATGGAAAAGTTTATAATTAATATAAAAAAAGAAAAAAAATTATAAATAAATGAAAAACTTAAGAAACTGTTATACATAAAAAAAATACATAATATGTAAGTGTGTACACGTAAAAAAATTAAAATAAAATTAATAACCCTTATAGGAAAAACAAACAAAAAAAAAAGAAAAACAGTGAGGAAAAATAAATTGCGTTTGAATTTTTAAAAAGGATTTTTTAAAAAGTTTTTTTCTCTCTCTCTCTCTCTTTCTCTGTCTGTCTCTATCTTAAAATTAAAATGAGGAAAAGAAAAATTTATTTTAATTTTTCACAAAAGTTGTATAAAAAATTAATCTTTTTTATCTAATAGATAGGATTTTGTTTTTTTAATTTTTATTTTTTTTTTTTATTAATGATAAAATTATAAAAAAAATTTTTTTGAGAAAAATTTTAAGAATTTTTTTTTTTTAATAAATAATTCCAATAGCATGCAAAAATTCCAATATAAAGGAAATTTTCACTCTTTCCGATCATTCAAAAATTTTTCTTCATCCTTCCAAAATTTTATTCAAATTGAAATTTATCTAGAGTGTATGTGTAGTCCTTTTTTTTTTTAATAATAAATTATAAATAGATTTTAGAATTAATGTCGACATTATTTTTTATAAAAATTTTTTGTGTAAATTTCGAAAAATCTCATACAAACATACTTGAAGGTATAAGTAGTATAGTTGTTACATTTAAAATATTGTTAATTTTATTGGAAAATTAGAAAATGATTTAAAGGATATTTTTTCAAATTTATAATTAATTGTAGACTAAAGTCAAGGAAAATTTTTTTTTTTTATTATTTTTTGTTTTATTAAACACTCATCGATGTTAATTTCCACTTTTATTTTTTCTCGTTTAGATTTCTCAGTTTTTTTGGTTTTTTTATGATTTTCTTTTTTGGGAAATCATTAAATTAAATTTTAAAAAGTTCACTGCTCATCAATCTTTATCTAAGATTTAAATATATATTTATATATATATATATATATATATAAATGCATAAATATATGATATATAGTTGAAATATTGGCAAGAAAATTTTTTTTTTGAAAATTTATTTATTTTATTATTTTTTTTTTTCCTTTTTACAAGGAGAAAAGTTTTATCCTTTCTGACTACCATAGATAGATTTTCTTTTTTTTTATTATTTCCGTTTTTTTTTTGCTTTTTTGTTTTTTATACATATATACTTTTTACATATTATAGGCATATTAAATTAGCATTAAGGTAAGGAAAAGCCTCCTGAAAGAAACCCGAAAAAAAAAAATTTTTTTTTTTTAATATTGATTTTTATTTTTTTTTTGCTTTTTGTTCTATAAGTAAAATAAAAATTAATTTTTTTTTTGTTATATAAGTGTATGTGTTTTTTTTTGTTGTTTTTCTTAAATTTTTGCTTACTAGTTTTTCTATTGTACACTCCTTTACAGTTATTTTTCTCATAGACATTATACTTTGCCAGTTTCCACCTTAACTTCTATATTCTCTTCTCGATGATCTTCAATATTATAAAGAATAAAACGCTTTCTATATTTTTTTTGTT
Organism: Condylostylus longicornis; assembly: GCF_029603195.1. Classification (NCBI taxonomy): domain Eukaryota; kingdom Metazoa; phylum Arthropoda; class Insecta; order Diptera; family Dolichopodidae; genus Condylostylus; species Condylostylus longicornis. The sequence continues at coordinate 947,977 of NW_026577989.1, forward strand.
TTATTGTTGTTTTTTTCTATTTTGGCTTGTTAGGAGAGAAAAAAAAAGTAGATATTTTTGCTTATCCTAAAAATTTTATCCCCCAAGAAAAAAAAAAAAGAAGGAAAAATGTTTCCTTTTTTTTTTGGTCTATTTTGTTGGTTCTTATATGAGTTTCCTTTATAATTTTTTTCCTGCTACAAAGTTAGAAAAATAGGGACTATTTTTTTTTTTGTTTTTTTTTTACTTTTATATTTTTTTTGTTTTGAAGTATGAAAAATTTAACTTTTATTATATTTTGTGTTTTTATTCTTTCCTAATTTATTTTGGTTTTTTTTTTATGTGCTCTCTTTCATCCGGGAAAATAAGCATCGTCATACATTTTAAATTTCCGCAATGCGTCGAAATCATTTACAATGTTACAATTTTTAAATCATGTAAACATGTATCGGAACCAATTTTTATATTGTATACCTACTTCATATAATAATATTGTAGAAATTGAAGAGGTAACAATAGAGGAAGGCATTATACAACATAGTAAAAATTGAAATAGATTGAACAATGATAAAAGAAAAAAAATTTGTTTTTTTTTTGGAAAAAAAGGGATGATATAGGAGGCTGGTACACAGTTATTTTTTTTTTTTGTCTTTGTTCCTGGTTATTATGAAAAATCTGGAATATTATAAAAGTTAAAGTTTTAAAATAAAGTTAAAATATTTTTAAAAAAGTGAAAAAATAAAGCAAAAAGAAATGGGGGAAAACAAAAAAAAGTTTTTAGAGAAAATTTCAGAACATAAGAGTGAAAATATTTTAATTGGATGGAAAAAAAGGAAAAATTCTTATAAGTCTTGTTATTATTTTCATAATTTACATTGTATTCTATATATGTATAATTATAATTGTAGAGCTTGATAATATATTTTGAGGTTATTTCAATGATTTAAGTATATACCAAAAAATTCTTTAATAGTAAATAGAATTTGAGTTTTAAAATATAAAAATTTACCTTTGATTTTATAACAAAATTAGGACTATTTTTGATTTTGTGATACGCAATTACGTAGCATATGATTCGACTAATTGGTAGTTTCTTATATAGGGTGTAAAATTCGAATCGCATACTATAATTATACAAGAAATTTATATCTAGATGGTAGTCAAAGGAATTTTGGTCATAAGATACTTGTAATAAATTTTATTCACATATTTTAAATAATATTGCTGTAGTATGTTTAATTGCTTCATTTGTCCTTTGAATTAAATTTAAAAATATTGTTATATTTTTAGTAATACTTCATTTTATTATTATATAATTTTGTTATTATTCGTAACACATGCACATAATATGTATAACAATGAAAATGAGTTGATAATAATTGTAGAACCATACATGAACATGACATTCTATATAATAAGTTAAAGGGTAATATTCCTTATATTATCCTGAAATAAATTCAATTGTAAAATATTATTCTGTCTTAAATATTATTATTAAAATTTGGCAGAAAATAATAATTTTTTTTTGAATTCATTATTAAGGATTTTTTTCTTTTCAAATTCAGTTCAATAAACTTTATTTCAAATAAATTTTACTGACGAAACTCAAAAATTTAGTTTTGATGAAAATGCATAAAATAACTTTTGATAAAAGAAAACTTCTTTTAACAACACTTAATCTTGATATATATATATATATATATATATATATATATATATATATGTAATGTATATACATACATACAGTTGTAGCAACAATCGCAATCAACAATTTAAATTTTAACATATAGAAATAAAGTTGCAAGTTTTTTTTGAATATTCATCACATGTACATATATGAAACAAAAAATAAAAAATAAGAGTAAATTACTTACAAAACAGGTAAAAAACCTTTCAATCAAAATGAAACGTATATCAAAAGGGAAAAAAAGAAGCAAAAATATGCAAATGAACCTTTTCGTGCGGTCCGTTTATTGTACAATCGTAAAGGAAATTTACAGGAAAATTTTTCACATATTTTTGTACTTTATACAAAAAACAAAAAAAAATTTTCCTTATTTTTTTGTTCTTTGGCATCTTTTATACCTTTTATGTACATATATAGGAACCTTTATATATGTATATATATACGTAACACAAGCAACTACAGTTAAATGAAAAAAATTTTTTTTAAGCCTTCATTTACACGCAATAAATTTAATTTTGACTGTTAAAAGTTATTTTTTGCCCCCCCAACTCCTTCTCATTCCGCAAACATTTCTTTTATACGACATTTCCATTTTTAAACATATATACGTGCATACTACATAACCCATTCTTCAACTTTAATGTTATTTAAGCCATATTCACCTAAATATATATATTTTGCCTGTGTTCCCGACTCTCTGTCATTTTAACCACCAAAAATGTGTATGTAAATTTAAACATTTCCATATATACAAAGTTTTGAATTCTCAAAGAAAAAAAACAAAAAAAAACAAAAATTATAAGAGAATGGTGTTGTTACCGATATATGTATAACAGTGTACGCAACTTTATCACAATATCTACAGCGTCCCTAAAGGGCCTTTTTCTAAAACAGGGAAATTTTAGCAGCAACAAAAAAACAAAAACAAAAATAACTAAAAAAAACCGAAAATGATAACGAAATCTTTTGTTTTTCCCGCAAAAGAAAAAAAATTTGTTCTTATACTTTCTAGTTACCATTGATAAATTATTGTACAGTTACAACGCAACTTAAAGAGACCAGAAAAAAAAGGGGGAGCGCCGCGAATATAATTTCGTAATGAATATTCAGAGAAGAGAATATTGTTGATATTTGAATATATGTACAAATTTCGTACTCCTCCTCTCTCTCTTTTTCTATCTTTCTCTGTTGTATAAATAACAAACAAGTAATAATAAGAAAAAGCTTTTTAAAGTACATACATACCTAAAATATATATATATATTTTACCTGAACGGTAATTTGAGGATTTCCATAAATTAACTGGAACTTCATATAGTTCTATTTTTGATGCTATTATCTCTTCTCTTACTTTTTTTTCCTTGTTTTTTAATTTTAAAGGCCCAAAATTAATGTTCATCTCTCAAATGGGATGGAAAGACCGCGTTTGTTATATTATTATCTTGATTAAAGTGAAATTTTGGTGTGGAGTTCTCTCTTCATTAATAATACAAAATATTTTCAAAATTTCTTTGTTATAGTTCTAAAGTTTTTAAAGTATACTGTAATTGCAAATAAATTATACAACTTTCAGTTAGAAATTATTAAAAATTATTCAGTGGTAGTGGCACACTGTGCAGTAATGTCCTGGAGTTGGAGCATTTTCAGTATATATATTTTTGTAGTGGGGAAAAATATGTTGATTAGACAGATTAGGAATGCTTTTAGGGTATCAAAAAATTTTAATAGAACACGGGAGTGATATGTATAAGAGCAAATTTAAGCAATTGATTTTAGTTCTACTTTAGCTTAAATGAATTTGCAACTCATACATTTTATTATGAGAGAAAAAGAGAAATTTTTAATAAAAAATTTTTGTTCTTAAATTTGCAAGAACTATTCAATTTGACTTAAAAAAGTCGATTGATATAAAAGTTAAACTCTTTTATTTGGCTTGTAAAGACCCCATCCTTTTCGAAATTTCACTGCAAATGCTTAATCTTAGTAACAGGAAATAATTCACATATTACTTATAAGTTCAATTGACAAAAAAATTAATGAAAATGAATGCTATAGTTAAAGAAGGTGACATCTCAGTTGAACAAATATTTGGATTTTGAAAGGGAGCTCCTATTCGACTATACCAAGATCTAATTGTACAAATCAAAAATGGGTCCTGATGGAATTCCAATGTTTCCTTCTTTGAAAATGGTCGCGTTTTTTAAGAGTACAAGCATAGGATATAATGACATCTCTCCGTATTACTCGTTCTTTGAAAAATTGTGAGAAAATTACTTTGTTCCAAGTAGAATTTATAGAGAGAGAATATTCCACTCATGTCTTATTTAATATTCCCCAAAAGCTTTTCTTACACATATTCCGACAATAATTCACACAATTTCTCTTAACCTTTTTCCAAATATTTTTCCCTGCTTATACACACTCACATTGTAAACAGTAGTCTTTCTTACCATATTCTTTTTCAATTGAAAACGTGTGGCAGTTTTAAAATTAATTATAAGATTAAAAATTTTTTAAACTAAATCTCAGTTATATAGATAATGATTTTAAAATTTTATTGTCAATTTGAAATTAGAGTACAAATTTAGTTAGGAATTCCTTTCTTAAAAATTTTAATTATTCAAAATAATAAATGAAATTATTGCATGTTAAAAATTATTGTTGTCGCCTAAATTATGCATTCTCCCACTAAATATAATCGTCTTATATAAATAATAATATTCTTAGATATTTTTTCTGGGTTAACAGACCATTTATCATGAATATTATGTAATGAAATATTTTGAAAACATAAAAACCATAAAAATTTTTTCTTCCAACATGCAAAAATATAAAATTCTTTTAAATTAACTTTAAATATCATTTAAAACTGATGAAAAATAGCTGACAACTTTATTTGATTTCTATCAACGTCTGTTATTTTTTTTTGTGTGCTGCTATCTGTATTTTATTATAAAAAACTACATATAATATTATAATATATTCTTGTATTATGGTTTTAAATATTATAGTTCCTGTTTGTATAAGCCTTTTCAGCATCCAATTCAATACAAATGTTTAAGTGTATATGTACATAGATCTCTTATAATAATGTGTATAATTTAATATGTGAATGTGTATAATTTATTTCAAGGTTTTGACATAGATTCAATTAAAAGGATTTTTTTTTATTATGTCTATTTGAATATGAGTATACAAGGATTAAAATATATAGATTAAAATATATACGTACAGGGTGATTATAAATTTTTCCTTAAGGAAAGGACCCATTAATCCTTAAGAAATTCTTATAATAATAATAAAAAAACACAGAAAGAAAAAAGAAGATAAATTTACAATTTCACATATACATTAGTAAAATTTTTATTTTACAACCTTTTGAGATTTTAGGGACGTTAATCCTGATTAAATGGAAGAATTACTTTAGATAGATTAGTTTTATATAGTGCTTCTCGGCTCTTCCGGACCGAAAGATCTCTAGAGGAAGTTGCCACATCTCTAGAATTCTGAAAAATTTTATTTGACAACATCATGATAGAAATCATAATAAAGGAATTTCCATATGTGAAATTGAAAATTTTGATCAGTGAACTTTTGGATCCTTCAGTAGTAAAAGAACCTAGCCTATATCTAGTACAGAAGGGCAAGCGGTGCGCGGCTTTATAAGCTTAAAAAATAGCTTAAGGATGATACTATGCCAATATTTGGAAAAACTCTTGACAAAAAATCAGTGATTTTTGCCATTTCGCTAAGTCACGAGTGGAAAATTTTTTTTTTTTTGGTTTTTGCTTTATTTTTCTTCCTTGTTTTTAAAAAGTTTAAAAAAAACTAATTATGATCTTGTTATTTTAGTATTTAAGGTGTGTTTTTTTATACTTTTTGTGATGTGGTAATTTTGAATAGACTGAAATACTTAATAATTTAGAATTTCAAAAAAACAATAAGGTCAATATACAAAAGTGGTATATGTGTGCTCTCAAAAGTCTCAATTTCATAAGCTTTAAATTTGTTTTTTCCCAGTAGAAGGGAAATAAAGGGAAATTTATTAGAATTTATGCTTAAGTATTCAATGAAGTGTGAAGTTTTCAAGTCAACACGTAAACCGGTGTGTGTATGAATTGCCGAAAAATTTTTAATATTTATTATGACTTTTCTCTTCTTGTATAGACAAAAATTTGTATACAGATAATTTATTCATTAATGTTCTTTAAATTTATTATTAATTAAAAATTATTGATAAATTTAAAAAAAAAATGAGAATAAGCTCGTTAAACAGAACAAATACAATGCGGAATAATATTCTGAATTTTAATTCAACAAAAAAACAAAATACTTAAACATTTTTTTATATTTTTTTATTGAGAAGAACAATAAACATTTGGTTGCAATTTCATTTATTTTTTTTTTTTAAATTTTTTATTTAATTTTTCCTTTAAAAACCAAATAATTTTGTTTTAGTATTTTGTTTGTTTTTGGTTTTTAATTAAAAAAAAAAAAATTGTTGAAAAAGTTTTTAAATTAAAAAAATGTCATTCAAAAGAACAAAAAACAATTCCAATACAAATGAATTTATACTTGATGTCAAGGACATTTTTAACATTCTCACACAATTCTTACCTTCTTTAATATATGATAGTTTTGTTTAATATTGTTTTTGTTATTTTTCATTTTATTTAATTTACTATTTATATAAAATCATAGAAAATAATATTAAATTAAAAACAAGAAAAAAATGAGAACATTTTTCGGCAAAAATTAATATAAAAGAATTTAATTATTTACATTAGAAAATTTTTTTGAAAAGTTTTTTTTTTTAGTACATACATATGTATACTTGTCATTGTATATTGTATATGTGTATAAACATAAACATTGCTGTAAAAATAAAAATATATTTTAAAAATTTTCATAAAAATAAGAAAATTATACTTTAATCGGAACAATACAGTGAAGGATTATTATTTTTGTACAAATGAATAAAATTTTTATACAAAATTTTACTGGAAAACACTTATAGTCTTATAAATTAATTAAGCCTATTAATTCTAAATGATTCGAAGAAATAACCAGATATCCAGACCGACTGAGCTCAAAATATTCTGGTCATATGTAAAAACAGTTCTAGCATATATGATAGCGAACACATAGCTAACATCAAAGTATATCGAACAGAGGTTACAACTCTTCATGAACAGATGCTTTAGAATCATCTGCTGAATTAGTAATGTATAGAGTTCTGGTAAATGACAGACGACAAATCTATCTTTAAAAAATTACGAAGGAAAAAATTGAAGTTGAATTGGATACACTCTAAGGAAATATTAGAAATTTATAATAGAATTGAAATATGAAATACCAAAGTTTTTAAGCTAATAGAATGTTAATTCTATGGCTTGTAATTTTATTCTTACAATTTTCTGATTTTGTACAATAATCTGAAATGGATTTCAATTTGTTATTATAAAAATTAATTAAATATTTGTTATGTACGGAATGCTGTGGATTTTTATATCAGAAACTGTAAAATATTTAAACTCTTCATAATATGTGCAATAAAATTATGTGTAGTAAAATAATTGCCCTCTAGACTAATAATATTAATCAAATTTTCAAAATAATTGCCCAATTACCATTTTTAACATAATTTTTAATTTAACATTAATCAGATGTTAATAAATATAACAGTTATTGTCTACTTATAATTTGTAGTTCAATTCAATCTAAAATATTTTAAAATTCCGCTTCGAAATAATCTTAAATCATCCTGTATATATACAATGTTCAAAAGAGAATAAAATTTATAATATAATTAAAATAAAATACGCAAGGACAAATGAAAATTCTTTAAAATGAATTTATTTTCTTCTAACATTATTTTCAATTGTTTGTTGTTGTTTTCTTTTTTTTTCTTCGTTTTATTTTTGACCTCTTACACCTTTAACCTCTCCTTTTTTCTTAAAAAAAAAAAAAAAATAAATAATCCTTATGGGAATCTTGAAAAAATTTGCTTATATATTTTTTCCCTGTTATTTCAGTTGTTGTTATTTTTTGTTTTTTTTTTGTGTTTTTCTTGTGTACTTTTATAACAAACTTAAAAAGGATTTGATAGATCTAAGGACATTAATCTTTTTTTTTTTCTGTCCGAAAAAAAAACAGAAAAAAAAAACAAAATTCTAACAAACAACTTAAAAAAAAGGACAAAATAAAAACAAAATACACACAAGAAGAAGAAAAATAAAAAAAACGAAAACTGATCAAGATTTTTATATACGAGCAGAATGTGAGTGGAGGAGGAGAGAGAGAGAAAAATAAAAGAAAAAAACCAGGATTATGGAGACACAAACTAACACATTCGTATCGTGACACATTTCCGTTTTGTTTATACATTTTTTTTTTCTATTTTTCATTTTTTATTTTTACATACTAAATTTATATAAATAATCTTTGTCCTTTTTAAAGAAAATGTGTAGGAAGTAAAAATATAATGTTAAGCCCCAAATACAGGATGTCATTTTGAAAAATGAAAGTTCATTCTTCAAGATTTTTTTTTTATAATTATAGATTAAGCTAGATTATATGACAAATTTAATAAGTATATATAGGGGATTGTAGCTCCACATTTGCAATATAAAAATCAAAATTTTAAACAAATATTAATTTTCGATTTATGTTGCAAATTAATAAAATTCTATAAGAAAATTTTTAAGGTCTAACGTAGTTTAAAATGTGATTTTTCTGAAAAGTTGGCTTCAATTTTTTTTTCTTATTAAGCGATTTAGAAATAAAATATTACCAAATCGATTTGTTTAAAAGATTATTGAAAAAATTCTTTCCACAACCTATAAAATGTCTGAAACGAATTCACACTTACAATTACACGATCAAATTTTATTAATTTTAACTAATATTTTTGCAAGACTTTGAACTTATACACCCTATATATGCATATATGCTCCTATATACGGTATGTTCACAATTTTTGTTTATTAGCTCTAAAAGAATCGGATAATACTATGGGCAAGAAGATGGATAAATTATTACGTAAGAGAAGACAATATTTTCGTAATACGAGTATATAAGTATCTACTATTGATATACTAAAAAACTACAACATGTCTTTGACATTATATTATGCATAGTATACGTATGTATAGCAAAATATGTACAAATCTCATAAAAAAAAACTGTTATATACTTATTTGATATATAAAAATATATGAAGCATATGTAAAATTGTTCCCGCATCCCTATAATATATATAGTTAATATCATATTAAAAAGAACAAAGCTTCCGAATATTTATTTTTAGTAAATAGATAAATTTCGTATAATACATTTGCATTCATGTATATATATATATATACATATACGTACATAATATGTATAAATCATTAAAAAAAATATATATGTAAGTATATATATTCGTATTATGCCAGTTTATTTGAATATAAGCTTGAATTCTGGATCTCATGTATGCTCGTAGTTGAAAGAATTTATAGTTGAAAACAAAAAAGGACATTTAATGTGAAGAATTTAGTGAGAATAAATCTTAATAGAAATAAGTTAGCAAAAAAAAAAAAAAGCATTTTTATTCGATGTTTTTCTTGTTCTTGTTCTGTTTTTTTATTTTTGATGAAGTGTCCTGCGAATCACTTATTTTTTTTTTGAATTTTTTATTTTTCTCTTTCCAAGAATTATTATTGTCTTAGATATAGACTACATAACAAATTATTGTTGATTTTATTTTCAATTTTTTATAGTTTTTTTTTTTCTTTTATATTTTATTACGTTTAACTATATTCAAGACATAACAATATGTCATACGCACTTGAGAATCTCAAGGATATTTTATTATTCTTTATTTTTATTGTATAAATGTTAATGCTTTGTGTTTTTTGGTAGTATTGTTTGTTCATTGTTATGATAAAAAAATCGGATTAAAGAATTTAATTTAAAAAAGGGGAAAATTAAATAAAAATAATTTTTATATTTGAAAAATGATTAAGTATATATAGAATTTTAAGAAAAATCTTGTTTGTTATTTTTTGTAAAAATAATATTGAAAATTTAGTCGAAATCAATTAAATATTATAGATTTTTGGAAAATAAATTAATTTTTCTGGTTTAAACTGTTATACTTTAAAAATTATCGGATTACAAGAATTTTTGTCAGAATGTAAAATAACATTATTTAGTTGGGAAAATCTAAAATGGTTATTCAACATTTTTGTAACAGTATTTTTGCACATTTTCAAAAATTTCCCCAAAATATTTCACATATTTTCAAGATTGTTTTAAATAAATTTTCAACTTAGATATTACGCTGTGCTGTTACTATATTAAATACATAAAAATTTTAATATTGTCTTTAATTTAGTAAATTGTTTACTTGGTTGAAAATTTTTCGATAAAAAAATTTCAATTTATTACGACTAAATAATTATGAAATATTTATGTATTTTATACAGTAAAATTTAATAAAATTAATCTCTTCAAATATGTAGATTTACTGCAGCAAAAGATGATAGTGCTACGAAGATTCGATCAAACTTTTAAGTAAAAACAAAAATTATTAATGGAAAATTTCATGGAAGTTTGAAATGGTGTTAAAATATTTAAACAGAAAGAACTCATAAAAAGGCAGCACATTTTTACTTAAAAGCGCATTTAGTAGCAAATTTACAGTAAAACACTGTGAAACCGAACTAAAATTGGAAATAGTGCGACAATTTAAATTATATTTTAAAAATTGTACGAATAAGTTCAAAATGTTATTAAAGAAAGAAATTCTGAAATTCAAATGCAATTTTTAATTAAGTTTATTCTAAAAAAAATAGACTCGACTGTAAAAAAAATAAAATTATAATAACTTTATTTCACAGAATTATGCAACTTTTGTAACCAAATAATTTTATTTCTCATTGTTTTCTCCAAAGTCTTTAATTTCGTCTATTATTTTTGTAATTTAGGCATTTGTTTTTTTACCTTTACATTATGAACTATATACAAGTATATGTATATATACATACGTCATTATTCAGAAACAAAAAATTTTATTTACCAAATTGTTTTACCATCAATCTCATTTTATATCATCATGTATTTTATGAACTTATTCTGCACATGAATGAGATATAAACTAAATTCAAATTTACTCGATTGCTATGCTATTCAATTATAATACAAGTTTTATTTACAACCTTTTGGCAACAAATATACTCCTTCTATATATACATATTATTGTATAGTTATATACATACATATATGTACATATTGCAAAATAATTTCAAAATAATTAATTATAAATTCTATTAAAAGTGCAGTAATGATAACAAAAGGTTATTCGGATATATGGATATAAAATACCGAAATGTAATTTTATATACATAAATGCATAAAATATACATAGTTATATGTGTGTATATGTTAAAGTATCGTATTTAAAGAGTTTATAAAAACTAAATTACAATACATATTATTGTTTATGTAAATTCATACTTGTATTATAGTTCCAGCTAAAGTTCATCCCTATTATACTTAAAATTCGCTTGTTTACCATAAACTGGAGCTGTGCCAAATTACTGCGCTTTATTACTAAAAAAAAAAAAGGGGAAAAAAAATTACTGTAGGTTATAAGAGATTAAAATACCTTTGTGTTATACGAATAAAAACAGTGATATTTACAAAATGTTCTATACAAGTATAATTTTACTAACTATTCATCATTTTAATATGAATTCAATATTTAGCTGGCAAAATATTTGGCACTAAGATAATAATATATATATTTTGTATTATATATATATTATGTAAATATATAAAATTAGTGTTAGATCAGTTAGTATTATATGTAGTAGAGAAAAATTATCTTAACAGCAAATAATAATATTAAATTTATAATTTTTAAGTAAAATAGAATTGGTAAAATCTAAAACAATGTGATTATTTTTAAAACAAAAGAAAACTTGGTTATTGAACTTTATTTGTTCTCTCATATATATACAACATGCACATATTTATAGAATTCATACTATTGAAATTTATTTTAAATCCTTGCGGAATTTTTCATAATTTGTTGTGATATTGAAGATATGGGGTAATAGGGTACAATACAATACATACAAAATATAGATTTGTTTTCGTTTCGTATTTATGTGTTATACTGAACAAAATATATGTAAGTATATGAAATTTAAAATGTAAAACATTCAGTAGATTATACTTAGATATTTAGTACTAATGACGGAAATCAGTTTGTATTACAGAATATTATTATTGTAAAAATTCCAATATTATTATTCTTAGAAATTAATCTTAACACGATAATGTTGAATAGTGCATCATTCTCTTATTAATTCTTTCTACGAAATTTTCATTGTATTTTTTTGTTAATTCTTATAATAAAAAAAAGTTAATCATTAAATTTTTTTATAGATTTTGAAAACAGATATGTATTAAGGAGTTAAATTTAATTTTATAAAATTTATCATTTTTCGTTCAATTTTAGGAAAAACAAAAATTTATTATACTTATTTCATTGAGAAATTATCCAATATTTTATAGAAATCTAAAATATATTGAATAAAATATTATGTTTTTAAAAATTCTTGTATTTATATATATCTGTTATACTGTATAACAGTTTTTGAAATTAATAAAAATTGTTATATTGTATAACAGTTTATTAAAATTTATAAAAAATTTGGTAAAACTTTTAATTCAGAACTAGTTAAAAATTAATTTCTTAAATTAACTGCAACTAACAGCTTGAGAATGGAAAAGGGAAATTACTTTTTTAGTTACCGAGCAAAAAAAAAATCCAAAAGGACAATTCCAGGGTAAATTCTACAAATTAACATTTTATGATATTATTATCAAAAATTATAAGTATAGTAAATGAAATTCTGTTTGCTTACTCTTGCGGAATATAATTACTATGCACGCACTTATCTGTGATTACTACTATAAAGTTCTGAAGAAATGTTTTTTAATTAAAATATAGAGAACGAGGAAAGGCGAATACACAAAATTTATATCTTACATACATATATATATATATATGTATATTATTTTTTAAGAATATTATAAATACATACAGTATTCTTTTTTAATTATATTGCAATTATATGGCTAAAAATTAAATAAAATTTTTTATTTTTTTTATACACTATATTGTTATATATAAAGAGTAATTTATGTTAGATCACGTTTCACATTTATATAAGTATATAAATACATACATATTTTCTTATGAAAATTGATGCAAACTTTAACCAAAAAAAAATAAAAAGAAAAAAGAACAAATTTTTTTTTTTTGTTATTTCAAAGTGTTTTGGTTTGGCATATATACTTAGTCTTTTGCAACATTCACTTAATTTAATGGACTATTTATTATTCATCCTTATGTATAAGTAAGTATATAAAAGATGTATATTATATATGTATGTATGTATTTGTAATATACATGTATAGACATATTATTACTTATGTATACAATAATAATAAATTTAATTTTTTTTTTTATTCAGGACATTTTTCTCCCCCACATGGATTTTTGCCTTTTTTTTTTCTTCTTTATATTAATTTGCGTTTGTCTTTTGTTTATTTGTTTGTTGCTGTTTCTGCTGTTTCTTTTTTTTTATTTATTTTACTTGTTTTATGTTTATTAAGCAGTTTTAGTTTATATTTTATATAAAGTTTGTTTGCACTTTGCTTTCCAATCAATTTGTTATAGTTGTGTTTATCACAAAATAAAAAAGCCAGCAAACTCAAACAAAAAAAAAAAAAGAGGAAAACCGAAAAAAATAAACTGAAACGAACAAAATAGAAAAAGAAAAACGAATTTATAAAATTTGCATATTTTATTTTTTTTTTTTTTAAATAAAGGATATTTTTATTATATTTTTGTGTATATAATTTAAGGACATTAATTTCATTTGATTGGCATATCAATCAAAGATACTTGGAAGAAAAAAAAAATTTTTTTTTTATTTTTTTGGGGTTCCGGGAGGAAACTAAAGAGGAAAAAATAAATTTTTCAAAAACTAAACAAATATTCTTAAGTGGTTTTTTTATACTGTTTTAGTATTCAGTTCCCTGTTTCTCTTTCTCTAATAATATTTTCTCAAATTCATCTTATACAAAATTGTATAAGTTATATAACTTGTCTTTCTGTGTACACTATATAATATGTATTTCTAATTTAATTTTGAAAATTAATAAACTTTTAATATAATATTATATATTTTTTTTTAATTTTTTTTTTGTTTTCTGTACACAAACAAAGTTCTCAAAGAAGGAATATTATTTTTATATTTTGATTTTTTTATGGTCTTTTTTTTTTTAATTTGGATAAAAAATGAAATGTATATACTAAATTTTATAATAGAAGCTTTAAATAAAAAAATTGCCTTTGGGGCGGGGGAGGGGGGGGGGGGTGTAGAAGATGCAAATGTCGAGTAAATAGTAAACATAATTTTAGAATTTTAGACCACAACTTTTTGTTTCTTTTGAGGTTTTATAATTTTTTTTTATAATAAAGTTCTATAATATAAACTTAAAAAATATTTTTGATGATTTTTCTATATGTACATAATTATTTAAATTAATTACAATTTTATATTTATTAGCTATAGCTTTGGGAACTTTTAAATGGAACAAAGTTTTAATTAAGAAATCATAATATGCAACATTTTGGTAATGATTTGGTAATGTTATTATTATACAGAGCGAATCTATAACGTGGTAATAGCTGCTTAATTGCTTAATTGATTAATAACTATGGAAGTTATATAGCCATTTAAGTGGGTTCCCCCTTCTTTTGAAACTAAAAACTTTCAACTACCCCTCCCCTTTCCCTAGGAATTATTTTTTTCATAAAATTGTCCCACCTTTCAACCCCTCTCCACCCAACGAACGATTTTTTCCCACCATTCAACCACCGACAGATTATAACAACGTTGTAGGTTACCCTGTTAATAAAAGAATTTTTAAATCATTTAAATTTAAAATACTCGTATATCCAAATGAGTGTAATTCCGATAGCATTTCCTTAAAGGTTATATAATGAAAAAGAAATTGTCTGCAAACTATAGCTTTCAAAATAATTTAAAATTCAACCTTGCAATAAACGAAATAATTACAATACCATTCTTAAACTATATTAAAATATTGTTATTTTGTATAATATTTTGTAAAAAAAAATATGTATATATATTATATAATATTATTATAGCTGGCATATTGCCGGACATGTATACGCAAAAACCCATTAAGATTTTGTGTTGCAGAGATGAATTTTATATTACATTGTTAGATTAAAAGAAAAATTAAAAACAAAAATGAAGTAAAAAAAAAATTTTTTTTTTGTGTTATTGGGAACATGACTGAAGAATTTTCAATTCTCCACAACAGTAGTATATAACAGTAATATAAAATTATATATTAGAAACTTGGGAATATAAACTCATTGTATACATTATATTATTAAAAAAAGAAAAACCAAGTTGGTACAAAGTATGTATATGAGAAAATAATAGTAAATTACTTATAATATTTTTTAAGGATTAAATAAACCATAAAATATACAAGCATGTGTGTGTATATATATATATATATAAATTGTATAGTTTATAAAAATAATATCAATGTTCCCGAAAGTGAGTATAAAATGTTGCAATGTAATACTAGTTCAAGGATTTTATTTTTTTTTCTCATTTTAGTTAATTGTATTTTGGCTTGTTCGCTAAGAATGTTTACATATTTATACTAAAAAAAAAATTTAGAACAATTTTATTTTTACATTATTTTATGATTTTAATGAAAATCTTATGAGATTGCACGTGTATATTATATAATAAGCTTATAAATCCATTTATAATATTTCAAATGAAATTTTTGAAATAAATGATTTTTTTTTTCCACTTGATATGATCACATAATATAATTTATAATATTCTAGAATTGTTCTAGATCTAGACGAATGAAAATGAATCGTTTTATAAAATATTTTTATTTATATTATTTAATTTTTCAAATTTATCATTTTGATCAGAGCAACTCGGATCAATGTGGAACTATTTGATACATTAATATCTTAATATTCAACCCTGATCTCAAATGTTGAAATTAAATCTAAAATATCATAAGTATTCGAAATACTTTATATAAACAAAAAAAAAAACAATATTTGTATGAATTTATATTTAGAAATGAAGCAGTCAGAAACAATGATGAAAATAAAATATAGTCATTGTAAATTTCGGCTATAGAAAACCAAAACTGTCTGCTTTCTCTAAGCCTTATTTTAAAATCATATTATACTTACTTCCATTAATTTCCTAAATTTGTTCAGAGTTTGAGTAAAATTTTGTAAATGTTGCGTATAATAATTTCTCATGGTAGTGTTGTAAAATTCACTTCATACTCTAGGATCTTATATATGCCACCCGATGAACAGTATAACGGTATAACATTTTCCCTATTCATATACAATTTCAGTTTTTCTATTCTTTTAAGATTTTTTTTTTATTTTTTTTTTTTATTTGCTTCATTTATTTTACCATTATTAAAAAAAAGAGAATAAATGAAAACAACTAAAATAATAAAAGAAAATAAAAACAACAAAAAAATATACATATTACGTAGATATATGTATATGTATGTATGGAAAAAAATGTTTGGTTCTTCAAGTCCTTTTCTAAAAGCGATTTGCCTTTCCACACTTTCGAATTTCGTTCCGACGTTTTTACATTCTCGTTTATATTTTTCTTCTCTATTTTGTGTGTGTTTGTTTTTTTTTTCTTTATTGTTCTCTTATATTTTGTATGCGCATATATTTATTTATGCTCATTCATATTACTTTACATATATATATATATAGCTGTATTTACATATTGTATACAGCTAATATGTATATGATAATAATGTGTGTTTTTTAATGATATATGTGTGTATTTATAATAAAATTTTGAAATGTAAACTTGCTTAGGATAACACTCCAAGTGTTATTTTGATTGGCATTTAATGAGAATTTAAATATTAGAGTAATAAGAATTATATTCAAAGAAAAGATATATTAAAAAACACTACAACAATAATAACAACAAAAAAGAAAAATTAAGAAAATGAGAGAAAACATTTTATGAAAGGTTTGTGATTTAGACATTTAATGGAATTTTACGGATAATATTTTCGGATATTTCTATATACATATATCTTATATATATCTTATTGTATTCTCTGATAAATATACATATATATATTTTACATATATTAAACATTACATATACACGTGAATTCTTATCTCGAGGACATAAACATAATAATTTAGAAGCGTTTTACAGACATCATTATTTTCTAACACAAAAGCAAAATAATACAAAAAAAAAACGAATATTTTAAGAAATAAAACGTATTTAAAGATTAAGTTCAAGGATAATGAAAGTAATTTAATATTTTCGTGAGTTGTCTGGTTATATATATATATATATCATCCAAAATATATTATAATATATTTAAATGATGCTTGAAAAAACAAATAATGATTTCATGTTCATAAATTGAATAAAAAAAAAAATTCTTTATATATATTTTGAAAAAAATTATTGAGAAATTATTTTATCCAACATAAGTAAATTACAAATTACACGAAAAAATGTAATATTGTAAACTCTAAGGTATCCTAGTGACAAGTATATGCATACATGTACATATATAAGTGTAATATAAAAATTTAATGATTATTCGAGAGATTGATTCGATAATTCAATTTAATAATCTTCACTTTTATGTACAAGTATATATATATGTAATATATGGGCAAGGATATTATTTTTTTATAATAATATATCGAAATGATTTCAGGAGATAATGGGGATGATTCAATATGAATTTTGGTCTGAAAATATAATATTATAGAAGTACTTACTTAAAATTCGGTATCCATAGAGTAATTGTTAAAAAATATCAAATGATATAAGTTTATTATTAAAGGGGTTCGATTTAATTGTGAATCGTTTTTATTTTTAATTATGATTTTAATTGAGAAAATTTATTAAATTACTACAGGTGACTATAAGTACCTCCTTTTTTTTCAAATAATTATGTGTTAGAAACCATTGAACGAAAAAGATAGGCGAATTCAAATTGCCATGAGACCTATCAATAGATAGGTCTATATAATATTGTCATAAACTCCCAAAACTGTAATCAAACTAACTAATCATTAGTTTTGTTCTAAAAATTAGTGAATATAAAATTAATAATTATAGAATTTAAGGCACTGGTATATAAAGAGTAGGAAATTTTATATACTCGTACATTGCTTTTATATTTGTGCAGATATACCTATTAAAAATTATATTTATTAAAAAAAACAATTATTATAAATTATTGAATTGTTAATAATATTATATATTTATTTTGAAAAAAATATAATAAAGAAAAACTTTCTTAAAACTTTTAAATTACTTCAATTAATTAATATACAAGTATTACAACCTACACATATGTATATATATTATATATATACCCAGTATATATACAATTTCTTTTGAAGAAAACTTTCCATTCAGTATTATTTATTTATTAATATTGTATATATGGAGATACATATATATATATATATATAATATAAATATATTATATATTATATATATATATATATATATATATATATATATATAATAAATATATAAATATATATATATATATATATATATATATGCATATATATATATATTATATAATATATATGCATATATATATATATATATATATATATACATATATAACAGATATATATATATATATATATATATATATATATATATATATATATATATATATATTAATATATATACATATATATTTATACATATATATATATATACATATATATATATATAGATAGTAATAATAATAAAAGCTTAAATAAGTGTTTATGTAGCAACCTATGTTTTTGAAAATAATATCTTATAGGGATGTATAATAAATATATCTATATATATACATGTATAAATTATACTCGTAAAATAAGTATAAAAAGTTTTTAATAAAAATAACTTTGAAGCGAAAATACTTTTCTCTTTGATTCCTCTTGATTTTAATTGATCTTTCAATAAGGAATGTAATTAGAAAACGCATACTTAATCAGCAATTAAAAAGTACAACAATACGTACATACATATTTCTATATATAGAAAAGCTATATAAAAAAATTTTCATATATACACTCTTGTGAAAATTTTCTTTTATAAAAAATTTTTATAAAAATTGTATTTTATTGTATGGATATTATTTTTGCTTTCGTTTATCACAATTATTATTGTAATATGTAGGAGTTTTAATAATTATTATAAGCTTATATACTGCATATACATACTTGTATATATGAACTAGAAAAGTGTATACTCGTATAGACAAACCGGGGTTTTCTTTTAAAATTTTTTAATACTATGAAATTCTCCTTTAACTATATTTTCAAAATGTAGAAAAAATAACTTCTTAGGCGATTACTTTTTAGCACTTTTCCAAAAAATTTTTTGAAAAAAGTGCTTATTAGTTTCACTCTGTCCGTCCGTCCGTCCGTCCGTCCGTCCGTCCGTCCGTCCGTCCGTCCGTCCGTCCGTCCGTCCGTCCGTCCGTCCGTGGACACTTTTTTTGTTTACAAAACTTCTACACCCTTGAAGATAGAAAGCTGAAATATCATACATACATAGATCTTTACTAGAAACTTATTTCTGTAGAACAAAATTTTTACCTATCTCCCCCCCTCTAGAAGTTATACTCCCCAAAAACCCTAAAAATGGCCTTTTTTAACTATTTGTTGTAATGAAACCATAAGCATTTTTCAAATTTTGCAAACGCAAAAAGGCAGTGGCTTCCTTCCCCTAGCGCAGTATACTATAGCTAAACTTTAGAAAAACAAAATGGCCGTTCAAATTTACCGTTATCTAAAGTCCTTTTTTTCCAAATTTTTGATCTCGTTTTTCTTCGAGACCCCATACTGTAGAACTTTGAAATTTTAGGAGCTTTTAGACATTAACAAATAGTTCATTTCGTTAGAAAAAAATTTTTTCGTATCTCCACCCCCTCTCAAGTTATCGTCTCTTGAAATTCGTAAAATTTGAATTTTTCACACCTTATGTTTCCGAAACCGCAAGCTTTTTCAAATTTTTATAAACGCAAAAAGCTAACGGTAAATTCCATGAAATTAAAAAATATAATTATTTTTCTTAACTCACGCAATTAACCCTTAAAATCGAGCATTATGTAAACCCCTTTTTATGTTAATTTTTGCTTTATTTCAAAGACTTCATATATGCGTCATCCTAAATATATGCAATTCTAGAAATAGTTTTGTATATGAATGAAAATAATTTAAATAGTGTGATAGGTATACATAGACTGTATTTAAAAGCAGAATTTTCACTTGTTGAAGGGAAAAGTGCTACAATACAAACCATTGGTTTGACCCAACTTTATTCAAATTGTTATTACCATGGTTGTATGTTTTTATCTATACATATAAATAAGTATACATAATGTATATATACAAGGATATTTTACATTGTGTTTTGGGTTTTTTTTTGTCGTTATTTTATAACTATGAATATTTATAATGAGAATTACTTACTCATTTACTCATTTTAATATTTTTATATTTTAAATTTTTGACTCAAAAATCTCGAAAAATTTATTTGCCATAAAGTAACCATTGAAAACAAAATTAAATTGGATTAAAAATATAAAGGCAAAAAATGTCTGAATTGATTTAGCATAAAACTAATTCTCACAATACTTTTTATCTGAATTCTAGTAAAATTTAGTTCAGTTCCGGAAATTCAAATGAGAAAAAATAAACCTTCTATTACTTCGAAAATCTA
Organism: Condylostylus longicornis; assembly: GCF_029603195.1. Lineage (NCBI taxonomy): Eukaryota > Metazoa > Arthropoda > Insecta > Diptera > Dolichopodidae > Condylostylus > Condylostylus longicornis. The sequence goes on from NW_026577989.1 coordinate 968,530, forward strand.
GTTAAATTTCAAAAAATATTATTGAAATCTGCTAAAAGATCAATATCATACACTTGAATCTCTTAATTGTGAACCGTCAACTATGATTATAACTTTTTTAAATTTTCAATGTATGTGTTTACTCAAATACATATATATATATAATAATATATATAAATAAGAATTAATTATTGTTTTTTAATAACGCATTAAAATTAAAATTCTCTTTTTAATTCTTTCTACATTTATGTCTCAATTTTGTATATATCCACAATATATGTAACTATAGGTACATATAGGTGTAGGTAACTATAATTTTTTTTATATTTTTTAGAATTCTATATATAAATACTTTCGTCCTTATACATATTTATATAGGTGTTTTAAATAAAGCAAACGTATATTCTGTTCAATTATAAATTACAAGAAAACAAAAAAAAAAATTATAAAAACAGGCAAATTATATAGGAAAAGAAAAATCTATTTTTTTTTTATTATTATTATATTACAAGGATATCCTTAGTTTTTAAAAGCAAATAATTTCAATTTTTATCTCTTTTCCCATTTTTTTTTTACTTTCTTCTCTTTTTGTGTGTTATATCAATTCACAATAGAATGTGATCTATAATAACAGGTAATCGAACATTACGATTGTTCAATTCAATTGTAAATATGGTATATTATCATTTTATTGACTATATATTACCTACATAATACGTACGTATGTACATATACATATGTACGTTCATATAATAGTTAATCTACATAATATATTTGTTAAAATCGACATGTTAAAATAAAAGTAAAAGAAAAAATAAATAGAAAAATCACATATAATATTATTTAAGACACTTAAAATATATATATGTATATAAGAATGTACATATGTATATATGTATGTAGCACATAAAAACAGGACAAAAATAAAAATGTAAATCCTTACTTTTGTTGCTCTGCTTAAATTTTCAATATATCAAGCAATCAAGGATTTCTGTTTCTATATTCGAGATTTACTTTTGCTTTTTAAATTTTTATGTTTTATGTTTTTTACTTTTCTTGTATATTAAATGAACGACCATATCGTATATATCTACATATTGACGAATATTTACCATACCAATGTATGTTCGAAGGGTATATTAAATTTGTCTTACCTTTTGTAACGCTAAGAAATAATTAAGTCTGAGATATAAAAGTAAGAGTATGTTTTTGATAAGCGTCTAATTCTGATCTTAAACTAATTGAACTAAGTTTTCCATATTTTCACAAATGATTTAAGTATTATTACCTTATATAAATTGGATATGATTGATGCACTGGTTCGTGTAACTGTCATACAACTTCAAAAGTTATTTGACCATATCTTAAAAATTATTCAACGCATACTTTTGAAAATTTGCAAAAGCAAAATTTTGATTAGGTCTGTTATGTTTCCGTAGAAATTTCTCAACTGCTCGTAATATCTGTTATACAATTTTATAAGCTATTTGTTCATAGCACCGAAAAGCTATTTAAGCTATATAATGCTGAAATGTTGAACAAAGAAATTTTGTGATGCAGCCATCGTTTTCATTAAGAATCTTTTAAATTGTTTAGGTTTATATGGTAACTACCATGTACGTATAAAATAGCACTAGCAATATTATAATAAGCAAGAGTATGTATGAAATTATTTGTTAATTATCTTTGACATTTTACATTCGTACAGGTATTACAGAGTTGACACGGTCAACTATATCTATTGCCGTTCTTGTACCATATAAATATGTAATATATGTACGTATATAATACATTGAAGAAAAAAGCTAAAAATAAGAAAAAATTAGAAAAAAAAACAAAATAAATTCCATTATAATAATGTATGTGAGTGTTGAGAGAAAAGAAGAGTTTTATAATCAATTTATCGTAATCCTTTTGGCATTTGATTTTTATCCTTTCCGTATAATATATGAGAATGATTTAAGTGTATACTAATAAAACATATCGTTCGTTTTTTTTTTTTTATTTTTGTTATTTTACTTTTACACACTTTATTTTATTTTTTTTTCATTTTTTGCTATTTTCGGTCATTTATTCAATGTTTCCTTTAATATTTTTTTCTTTATGTAAGAAGTAAAATAAAAAATGCTTCGTTTTTAATTGTAAGATTTTCCAATAGTAGTTCTGATTTTAAATAGTAAGATTTTAAAATGTAATAAGTTTGATTTAACGTTTGTCCTTTAAATGATCTAATAAATTTTATAAATGTAAATTAATTTGATAGTTACGTTTTTTTATGGAATCTCAAACAAGCTCAAATATACTTACAGCGTTTTAATAAAAACTCTTTTGTTCGTAAATTGTGTTTGGTATATGAATGGGATGCAGTTAGATTTTTGTCCTTCAAACAAAATTTATTTCTGTCAAACTTTTATTAAAATTTTAACTGAATTGAATATTTTTGGTCTTACTCTAGTCACTCATATTTTGTATTTCCGATATTTTAATTGCACAAAAAATTGGTATATGATGAGATTTTGTTTTTTTTCGACATAGTAACTTAAAAACACTATAGTAAATGCAGGAAGTCTAAAGTCACGAAAATATTAAGAGCTCAATTAATATAGTAAAATTTTTTATTTTGGTATCGTAAATTTTCGATTACAATATTCGAATCGATTAATGGTTGTGTTATAGTGTACACTCTGTAAATTTTTTCCATAGTATTTTTAGATCTACATATTTATTTTTCTGTTCTTGTGCACAAATTATTTTACTATCAAACACATGTGTACATACATACGTAATAGGTATTGGATTTTTCACGTTTTCGTTTTTTTTTTTTTGGTTTTATAAATTTCCTAATCGAATCTTTTATTTTTTGAATTTATTTATGTGTATACATAAGTATATATATATATATATTTTATGTATAAATGTGTGATGTATGTTAGATTTCTTTTCATACGTAAAGTACATATAGAGGAAATTCTCAATATTTTTTTTTTTTTGATTTTAGTCAATAATGTGACTTTAAATGTGTTAAGGCGCCTTTATAATGTCAATTTGCATGAATCCAATAAAATTATTTTCTTAGTAGGTGCTTATTAATATAGATGAAATGGATATATTATCCTTTTATGTTTTTTCTTTTTTTTTTTTACATTTCATATTACTTATGGTATTTTATTTGTTTTTTTGAATTCTAAAGTATATAAAGTGGAATTTCTTAGAAAAAGAAAAATATTATGTACCTATCACAAGAAAAAAACAGAAAATCCTAAGAACAAGAAATAATATTGAATTTGCAAAAGGATAATTTGAATTTACCGAAAAAAAAAAGACTTAAATATTATTTGTTGCTGCTCTGCTTTTTTTTTTGCCCCTTTTTACTTACATAATGTTTTAATTTGCAAAAATAAGTGACTGACTTTTCATCCTGGTAAAAAAAAAAAAAATAAGATGAGAAAAATAATAAAGGATAAAAGATGTTTCTGGGGGACAATCATTATTTATAAGAATAAGGTGATCCTTCATAAACAGAAAATTTCTAAAAAACAAAAAAAATGGATTTTTTTTTTTTTGGAAATATTAAGGATATGAAAAGTAGAAAGGTTATAAAATAAGAAAAGATTAATGTGAGGATTTTACCTTTTTTTATTTTTGTATTTTTTCTTTTCTGCCTTATTATGTAAGTATATTCAAATTTAACGTATGTATATGAATTTTTAGTATATAGTGTATATGTTCATTGTATATATTATATATATTATATATATTATATATACAGAGCATATAATTTTTAAGTGAATTTTGAGAGAATGAATATTCGAAAATAAGATTTAGATTATAAAAAACTTATTACCAAACAATTGTGATGTTAAGCAATATACGAATGACTAAATTCCATATATATTACAGATATATATACGTATATATAAATTAAATAATTTCTTAAAACACTCTACTACGAGTATAAGTTGGAAAAACCATTGTTTTTTTTTATAAGTTATGCATTACTACAAACGGAATCAAAATAGGCGACAATAATTTCTAGCAAAAAAAAAAAGTTTTTCCAACATTTTATTTCAAAATTTTAATAGCACTATTTAATTGATTTTCATGGCTTACGAAACCCTTCATATAATATTTAGAAGTATGTTGTTCCGCTCTTGAGTTTTTACAAAACAATAAAATCAATTCATTTTAAATTTTACTTTAATCAAATTTTTACTTATTTTGCTGAAATTTCTTGAGTTTACCGGATTTTTTCAATTCTAATATAATCAAGTCTAATACCCAATTTTTTCTAAATACGAGTATCATGGTGAATTATGTTAGAAAAAAAATTTTAAATATTAAATATATTTTTGTGATAATATGGTATTTAATTATTGGCTTACCCCTCATGATTTTATAACAATAAAATTTTAACATCTTTTTCAGTTACATCTTATACTAAATTTTATAAAATAAGTAAATTTAATCGTTTGGCAATATAAATAATTTTAATTTTTCTAAATCATAAACAATTGATTTACTAAAGGCTGATTTTAATGAAACATGCTCTGTTATAAAATATACTTTTCTATCTTTGTTAAAATACCCTTTTCTAGCAGACACATATTCATAATCACAGTGCTGATACATACATAGGTATAAGTATATTATATTATAAATTCAGCTGATCAATTTAGAATTATAATCCTATATAATTTATAATCTAACAAAATGTGTTATATAATATACTATATTGTATAGTATCTACCCCATTTTCATCATATCAATAAATTTTATAAATATTTCAATATGAACTCCCTAAATACCCAATTCTTATATAAATTTCAATTTATACTGGTATGTTATATTAAAGCATAAGTTATGCTTAATGCTCATGCAAGATCATATAGTAATGATGCATTCATATAATTTTTCATTTTTGCAAATTGTATACTTAATAATGTTGATTTTGTTTTCTAAATTAAAATAAAAAATTGCATTCACGTTTCTAATTTTTCTAATATGTTTTTGAGTTAATATTATAAGTACATATGTATGTAATATGTTTTATGTAAATATGTATTGAATTTACTTGCTCGTTACTTATTAGAAGGGCATAAAAAAACAATAAACGCATATAATATAACAAAAGTAAAAAGAAAAAAAACCAAATTTGATTCAACTAAGTAAAACGTTCTTACATAAAACATTATTCTATCTTTATCAGAATCATATAATCTCAATAATAATAATTTATTTATTTTTTTGTTTTTGAAGGGGAAGGAAAATATTTTTACGATATTTTGTGAATTTCTTTTTTTTTTTTTGTAAAATATTTGTTGCCTTCATGAGAACTCCCAAATAATATTTTAATAAATGATTTTCTTCTTCTTTTAGAAAATATTTTTTTTTTTCTAAAAGAAAACAGAAACAAGTGGCTTGTATATATTCCTATCAGGAAATTAAGATTTGTAACCAAAATCAATGTCATATTATGTATATATGTGCATACAGATGTACATACAATAAATATAAGGCGAATATAGTTGCGGTATATTGCGGGAAGAAATAATTTTTTGTTTTTTTTTTCTGTTAAATAAAATTATTGTTATGTATATATGTATATATGATTGCATACATAACATAATAATAAAAATAAAGTTGAAATTCAACTGCATCATAAAATATTTATGTTCTAATATCGGATTATCTGATCCTCTTATAAATATTATAATCTCATTCATTTTGTTTTTCATTTTCGCATCAAGTAAAAATTCACATTTTTTTGCGTTTTTTTTTTTTTTTTTTTTTGAATATTGTTGTAATGTAAAACCTTATAAAAAATTCAATAACAGCAAAAAAATTTTTTATATTGTTTTTTGTCTTTTTGGCTCCTTAAATCGTATCGCATATAATGTAATTTCCCAAACAGTTAAGGTCATAATAAAAGAAGTGTACAAATTGTGAAAATTATTGTTTGGAATTTTTTTGAGACAATGGAACTTGGCTTGGTTATAGGTACTCGTTATTTTGAATTGCAATTATCGGAAGCTCCTATACAAAATCTGCACAGGAACGACTCCGATTACCTTAGCCTGTGTAGGTGATGCTTCACACGACAGTGCCCACTGAAAAATTCCGCAATAATATGAGTCCCGTTTCTATCCATCCCCAATAACTTAGCGGTGAGTTTTCTAGAAGGAAGAAATCGGCGTTCGAATGACGCCACCCCTTCACGTCTCGCCAATGAAAATTGCATTTACCCGGGATTAGTTATGGAAGCCTAGTCCTTACGGCTGAAGAACACAGACTCCACAAATAATAGATATGGAATACTTTTATATTAAATAATAAAACTTGTTTGTTGATTTCATTATTTAAGAATATTCCTATTCCAAACCCATTAGAATTGTATAAAATTTTGAAATAAGAATTAATTTCAAGCAATATTTTTATAGTTTATGTACAGTTTATTTGACCACGATTGTATATATCTTGTTATAATTTCTTTACACATTCATATACATATATATTATTAAATAACCATCTATTATTTTCGATAATAATCGAAAATTAAATATTATATAGTGTTCGACCCTCATATTCTATAAATTGTAGTATGTATATATTGTATAAATATGGTATGTATGCCTTATGCATATGAGATACACGTTCAAAATTATAAACTGCGCCCTCATCTTATATAATATTTTTTTTGTGTGTTTGGGGCAACTTTTGTTTTAAAATATTACTTACATGTTTTTTTTTTGTTTTATTGCTTTTATACATTTATTATTTGATCTCATTTCTTCTTTATTTGTATTCAATACATACAACTCAATTGTTTCTTAGTACTATAGTTAGAAATTGAAAACGCAAATAAAATAAAAAGAAACGTTTCTTTTTTTTTCCCTTTGTTTTAGAGAAATCCTGAATATTTTCCTTGAATTTTTTATATTTTGTTTCTATTTTTTATTTTAACATTCAATGGACCATTCATTTTCAAAATAAAAAAAAAATATAGTAAAGAGCACATACATATTATCACGAAAATCAAAATGCACTAAATTTAATTAGGGTTACCATAGTTTTGTGCCTGCGTTTTCAATTTCTATTTTTTATTCATTCAAGTACTTGGATGGTAACGAAAATTGTTTTTATCTGATAAGAACAGTTGTTATTGGCATAAATGCCGAAATATGTGTTGTCATTTGTGAATTCAATTCGCTCTAAAGTAAAAATTTTGGAGTTGCTAAATTGTTTTCTTGCTAAATTTTATTTTTATACGCATACAATTTCAAAATTATTTTGAATACATTGAAAAGTTCTTACAAATTTCATTTAATTTTTTATATTAAATTTTATCACTTGTATTACTCATTCATGAACTTTAAAGAACATAATAAATTTAAATGGCACAAATTTTCAATATAAATTTTGCAACGCCTACCCATATGCAATTTTTCATATTTTTATTTCAATATAATATTATAATTTTTTTTTCAAAATTTTTCAAAATGCAGAATATTAATATTCAATCCTGAGCATGCAAAACTGTTTGATTCTAAAGGTTCCCATGATTAAATATCATAGTTGCATATATTCCCTGTTCTTCCTACACTACAATTAATTTCCTTACACTAATTATTCAATATACACTTATACGAGTACTTAAATAGACAAAATTAAATTGTATAAAAATGAAATTATTACGTCGGCACTTGTTAGAAAAATTAAAATTCACAAGTGGCCAAATAAATTCCAATACTCTCAAATATTGTTAAAATATAGGAACATGAAAAAAAAAAATCAAATTGAGGACAAAAACAAAAGAAAAAAAATTATAGAACATGTGGCAATCATCATCTTTTACATTATATATGGTATATTGATAATAAAATCAAATTGGAAATCCCATGTATGCATATATATATAAAAAGGATATAGTAAAATTAAATCCACATGTATTTTTAATAACCTTCCGAAAATATAGAAAATAATAAAAGCAAGAAGAAATCAAGTTAGAGAAAAAATCGAAAAAAATAATAAACTTCTTTTGATATTTGAAGAACAAAAATGAGAAGAAAATAGAAAATTAAATTGAAGGCTAACAAAAAGCAAAAGAAAGAGAAATGGAAAAAATCAGAAAAAGAGAATTTCAAAAATTTTTCTATATTATATTAAACTTTCGACTTTCTTTTACATTGGGAGACAAGAATAAAAAAGCAAAAGAGAATCAAAAAAAAAATGAAAGTTTTGAAGATTTTTTGAACATATCCTTTTGATGTTTGAAAAAAAAAAAAATCGAAAAATATTCCCTTTTTCTCAATTTTTCTCAAATATTTTTCTCTTTATGGTTTTCTTAATTTTCGTCTTCATAATACAACATGAAAGAATTTTCTCAGGATCCTTATTTTTTGTTTTATTGTGTTGTTATTCCCTTCCAATCATTATTTTATTATTATTTTTTTATTTTTCTATTTTAATATTTAAGCAATATTTTTATTTATTTTTCTTTTTTTATATCCAAACATACAAGCATTTAGACTGAATGTAAAAATTTAAAAATTTACAATTGAAAAATGATGTTATAGAACGTTTTCCCTATTCCAACATTATTTTACTTGTTATTATTGTAATCAAGCATGTTGTATTGCAGTTTGATATCGAACAATGAAAAACAAATAAAATGAAAATTTTTTAAAGAGAAAAAATGAATTTTAATATTTCATTTTTTTATTATATTTCATTACCGACCCCATTATAGAAAATAAGGAAGGTCATGTGATATGATGGCATGTGATTTTGAATGTCGAATTTTCGGTGGGAACATAATTTTATATAGTAGTAAGGTATCGTAAATAAAATATTATTCTGTTGAATCGGGACTTTTTGCGGACACATTTTATAATTTTGCACATATAAAAAGAAAAATAATTAATTAATTTCGTTGAAATTTAATATTTTAATTTGGCGTGTTAAAAAAATTAATCTATAAATTTTTTGGAAAAATCAGGGATAGGATACCGCGAACTGGGGACCGAACTAGTTATCAATTGTAGATTTTTAACCATATTTTCAGTGAATTCAAATGGCACAAAGCAAAACTCTACTAAGAGCCAAATTTATATTTTTCTAGGTATGCTAGCTAAAATCTTACTATTATCTTCAAAGGAAAACTGTAAAACTGTATTTTCATTTTCTGTAAAAATTTCACTAAACTAGACTGTATATTGTTTATTGCTGTCGATTATGTGCTGATCACATTTAATTTTTTGTTTCTTAAATTTTTTGTTTTTCATCTCTTGCATTTTAAAACATTTTTTTTGATGGTTTTGAAATCATCAATTTAGTTTTTGTTTTTAGGTATTAATTTTTTTTTATGTTTGTCTCTTTTTTTTTTGACATTATAAAGTAAAATGTAAAGCATTCATGACAACAGTTCTCGTGTGAGTTTAATATTCAATCTCTTACAAAAAGAGAAAACATTTAAGACACTAAAATTTAATCTTTTTGTTTGTTTCATTGTCTTGTGACATTATTTAAGATTTGTGTTTTTGTTTTTTCTTACTATTTCTATACTTACTTTCTATATAATTTTCTTTTACATTAAATGAAATTTTTTCATACATGCTTCAGGAAATTTATTTTTAAGTGAATATATTTTTGTGAATTGCAAAAACAATGCTCTAATAACATAGGAGACATTTTGATATTGTTAGTGTATTTTTTCAAGAATACTTTTTCTTTTGTGTTAGTTTTTAATATTTTTTACATTAAAGTGTTAAATTTTTAATATTATATACAATATTTCTCAATTTTTTTTTTTTTGTGAAAAAGAGTTCTTATGTGACCAAAAAGATAAAAATAATATTTGTTTTGTAGTTTGTATATTGTCTTAAGTGCTCTAAGGAATTTATAGATGTAAAAATAATGGATTGTTACTAGAAAATTAAGGTAAGATGAGAAAAAAAACGAGTTAAGCTATTTTTCTAAAGAAAATAAATTTTACAAAATTTTATAATGTTCTTGGTTTAATCGATTTAAATTCCGAATACAATGCAATATGAAAAATTAATAATTTTTAAATACACTAAAGCCTGTATATCCTTAAATTGAATTGAATTATTTACTTAAATTCTTTAAATTTTAATTTCTCTTTTAATTCGAAAAGTAGATTTCGTATAAATATTTTTTAACTAAAAATTTTAATAGATTTTTCAATTTTCATTTTTATTTTCCGCAGAATTATAGAATGTTGAAATTATCCTGAAATATGGAGTAAATTTAAGTGAAAAACAATAATGGTTATTTATAAACTGTACACCTGTATTAAAAAAATTTTTTCAGCATTAGAATTTATTTCTAAAAAAAAAGAATTAGCAGAAATGCATCTAATATTAACTTTTATACTAAATGTTTTAAAGCTACTTAAAAACAATATATAAGCACAGTGTTACCATATTGATTTCTCAAAAAAAAAAAAAAAACTGAAAAATCTGATCACCTATCGGCTTTTATCTTTAATTTATGAACATTTTTTATTGCCATATAGCTTATGTTTATCAAAAATTATTCTTATTAAAATTTAATTTTCAAACAAAAAATTTTGAGTAAATTTATTTTTAAAAGTATAATTGCTGATTTTGATTTTCTTTTAGTTGATGATCTAAATAAAAATAATTAAAAATTAAATTATTTTGTTGGTTAATTATTTTTAAAATATAGCTTATTCAATTCTTTCAACTAATTCTCCAATTTCATTGTTAGCTTACATCCGAAAATTGCATTTAAAATGCTATAGAAATAATTTATAACTTGTATGCCTATAATAAAATCAAACTTTATTTCCCAAACAATAACAAAATATCAAAATTATTATTTAGTTAGTAAAGAAGACAGTCGGTATCTATCATAATTCATAATAATATATATAATTACTATATTCAGCTTCAGCCGTCACCTACGAGTCAATTTATTTAAAATAAAATTTTTTATATATTTTGATTTTTCAAAATACTAGATTTCACAAATCTGACAAATTAAAAAATATGTGGCATTTTTGATAAGAAAAGTCTGATCACTTTTAAAAAATCTGAAAAATCAATTAAATCTGGGAATTTGAGAACGTTGTATAAACTGTATATTTTGTATTCATTTAGGGGCTATTACTTAAAAATAAATTTTATTTCAAAAATTTTTATTATAAATCTTATAAATTCGTACCAAGAATTTTTAATAAAATTACAATCAGATTTTAGTATAATTTTCGTTTTATTCAAATAATCAAAAAGTACACGTACCAGGATTGAAAATAATTTAATTCAGAAATGAAAGAAATTTAAGTAGCTTATAACAAAATTAAAAATAATACTCGTAACTAAATATTTGCTTCACAGTTATGTATTTAGTTTAATTTTTTTAACCGGATTTACTACAATATACGAGTACATGAAATATTTTATAGTATTCTATTATTGGCTAGTATATAGCATGCATGTTGTATTCATAACAAAAAAATGATTTTTTCAAGTATTTGAAAATTTTCTTTGGAAAATATCAAAAATATATTCTTTGTTTTAAAATTCTCAAAAGGTTATGTTGCAAAAAAATATATATACAAGTTACTTACATAATATTCTTCAAAATACAAAAATATTATTATAAATTATTTCTATAGAAAAACGATTGACTTTTGAAAAGTTTCTTTTGGCACACACATATTTAATTTATATAAGTATGTAAACAAGAAATATTTTTTAAACAATCTTAAAGGAAACTAACTTGAATTCTATATAAGTATCATAAATTCATAATGTACTTTTAAATGTTATGGCTAGCTTATATTTCCTAGAATTCTTATATTTTTGTATATATCACATACAAATTGAAATTCAAAAAGAAATTCTAATTAAAACAAAAATTTTATATTCAAATATTTGAAAATTTTGGTTATATTTTTTTTTTTTTTGTTGGACCCATTATAATTTCATTTAAACGAAAAAAAAAAAATGTGACATGGTAACATCATTTTAATATCTAGGACAATAATAATAATAACATTTTTATCCTCGTTGATTTTTATAGTTTTTAAGATTAAAAACTTAAAATCAACAGTGCAAATAAAATTCTTATATTATAATGTATAGAATATACAAATAAGTAGAAGCAGAGAAAAAAAAATTAAAACAGATAATAACAATATAAAAAGGTCCCAATCTAAAACTGAATTGCAATAAAATTTAATTTGCCAAAAAACTAAGTATGCATATATATATATATATATACATATATATATATATTTATATATCATTATTATATCTCGAATTAACAATAAGGATAATATTATAGTCTATATGGTGTACACTCTCTAGAATGTTATAAAAATCTCCATATTTGTGTGGTATATTTGCAATCTATTTTTAGTTTCTATGCTAACTTTTGATAACCACAATTTTAAAAGATGACAATATAGGGATTTCTTTTCTATATATATATATATATATATATATATATATAGTGCATTCAGGTCTAACTTGCTTATATATTTTTTTTTATCTTAATAAAATTTTATTTTTATATTTTTTTATGGTACTTATAATTTATAAGGAAAATTGAAAATTTTTAAAGTTAATTTCATAAGTTACTCATGTATTTGTACATTATAATATATATACATACATATGTTAACTTAAAATTATATATACGAGTATATTATATGAAAATGTTTTGAGGTTAGATAAAAATTTATATTCTCTGCTGATTTGACATTTTAAAAATTTTCTTTTCCTATATTGTGTTGTGAATTTTCCTCTTTTTTGTTCCTTTTTTTTGTTCCTTCTTTCTTTTTTTTTTGCTATATGTGCTTTAAAAATGTTCAATATACGGTTGGTTTGACATTTTATTGTAGATTTTTTAAAGTGTATTATAGTTAAGAGGTTTTTTTTTTTATTTGTGATAATCAAAAATTCTCTATATATTGTCGAAATATTTCTATATTTTGTTTTATTACTAATGTTGCGCTCTTCAGTATAATAATGGGAAATTTAATATAATTTGAATTTGTCATGTTTGAATTAATAAAAAATGTTTCTTTTTGTGTTATACAAGTACTCGTATGTTGTTGTATTCATATTACATATTAATAATTCAATATGTTGATTATTTCAATTGCATTAATAATTATTATATTATTTTTATAAATTTTTTAAATGAGATAATAGAAAAGTAATTTTACAAAATTTTGAAAACATTTCAAGTATTAAAAATTTCTATTTAACACATAAATCCCAAAAAAAAAAAATAAATTACAATTAGAATATAAGACTGTCAAGAATGAATTGCAAGAATGAATGAATTTTCTCTTACAGTATTATGTACATACATGCAAATTTTAAATTTTGATACAGAAAAATCGTATTTTATATGATAGATTAAAAATTAAGTCCAAAGTTAGCCGAAAGTATGATAATTTTACAGATTATATTCTTACTGCATATGAGAACATTAAATTATAAATCAGCACATTTTACAACTGGTTATATAATTATGATAAAACAAAATATTAAGAAGAAAATTAATTTAAATGAAAAGTATCCTGGATGTTATCCATAGAATTACAAATTACTTATTTTAAAATTTTTTAAAAGATAAAAATTTTATTAAGATATTTTAATTTTCTAATATTCTAATAAAATTAAAATGAATTTTGAAATATTTATTTTTTACAAAAGTATCTTGTAATGTATATATCACAAATTGGGAAGAGCAACGACACAAATGAAAAATATAATTTCGGAATTTAAAGTATTTATAGAAACTGAAGAAGGAAATTGAATTCTATTTTTCTATAAATATTACATTAATATTTATTTTAATCGCATACACTCAGACTTATTATCATGAAATAAATTATTTACTCTGGAGTTCACCAGATCCCACACCAACTTTGAAAGGGAAATCAATAAATTAAATTCTGCTGTGATGTACCAGATCCCAGTGTGATTATTCGCAAAAATAATAGTAAAATTTAATTGAACCACTCATATTCTATAATTTATAAATAAAATTCTCTTAAATTTTTAATATATATTTAATTGTTTTGAATATAAATAAAATATTTAGTATAAAACATAAATTTATAATTAAAAAATTACAAATAAATTTAGTTATAAATAAAGTGGTTAGAATAAAAAGAGAAGAAAACAAGAGAACAAATATTATTAACAAAGTTTTTTTTTTTTTTTTAATTTCGAGAGTAACTTTTAATAAATTCCCTTTGTAATCGGATAAATTATTTAACAAATTTCCAGATTCTATACTAAATCTATATTATGTACATCTATACGCAAGTATATTTATATATTTTTTTTAAGTAGGTATATATATATGGATTAGGAACCCTTATGCTTTTGCACATAGTATATCACAAATTAATTATAAAAACTTTTGTGTTTTTTTAATTTTTTTTGCTTTCATCCTACATTTTTCGGATGTGTACCTACTATATAATATGTACTCGTATAATTTTTTAATCCTTAAAAAGAAAATATATATTTCTTGTAAATTTGATAAGTATAACACTATATTTATAATGTTGATTTTGTTCATTAAATTTTTTAGTTTTTTTTTTTTTTTTTATGTTCTGTTAAATTTCTTGAAAAATCTTTTTAAAATTATTTTCATCTCTTCCTTTTTACACATTTTTTGTTTTTTTTGTTAATTTTAATATTTTATATTTTATATATATATATAAATATTATATCTGTTCATTTAGATTATTTAAAATTGAACGCAAAAAAAAAAAAAAAACAAACAGGACACTAATAACTTTTCAGTTTAATTATTTGGAAAGAAAAAAATAAAGAACGAAAACCAACCAAAATAACATATCCTATGTTGTACATGTTTAGTTAAATCCTTAATGGTAAAATTCAATTAAAATTAATGTACCTTTTCTCATTATCTCTATATATATGTATAGATATGTATGTATATTTATCATTATTGTTATTATTATTAAGATTATATTTAATATACATATATAAATATAATATTATATAAATTAATATTTGTCTACTTACATATATATATATTAAGTGTATATTATTAAGAATATAAAGTATGTTTATAAGGATATATATGAGTATATACAAAAAATATAATATTATATAAATATGAAAAAACAAAACAGGAAATATTTTCAAGTTTTGAAATAACAGTATAAGGATAAGTACATAATCAAATATTATATTATCCCTTATCAAAATTAAAAATCGTGTGATATGAATGGTTAAAAATTTTGTTATTTTTGTTTTTTTCTTTGTCTCTCTCTCTCTCCTTCTCTTTCTCCAATATTCTAGTCATATACTTGCGTTAGTGTATTATAATGATGTATATTACATAATAATGTATATATATTTATATGGATATATATGTATAAAATATACCCAGCGGGAAAAATTAGAGCAATTTTTTTTTGAGTTACTGAAGCATTTCTTGAATGATTTCTTGATTATATAAAGTAGTGAAATTTTTAAGAATGTTTAAAGCAGTTAATAATCAACGAAATACAGTTTGTATATCCCTCTCTTTTGCTATTGAAAAGTATCATTGCAAGAAACCTAACATAGGAAACTTACCTGGTTTGCAAAATTCATCGCAAGCTGCATTAAAACATTTAAAATTTTTTTGGGATTCTTATTTAATTTTTGAATTCTTCATTCGGTTTGTCTTCATTATCTTCAAAATTTGTCCCAAAAATTCCTCCTCTCTTCATAATTTCTATTAAAACTTAATTACAATTACTTCAATCTCGATAAATTTCAAATGTATATAAAGAAATCTAACTGACTGCCAATGAAATACCATCAAAGAGATTAAATGAAATTATACTAAATAAGCGAAAATTTCTGATAGTTAATTTTCATGCAAATTCATACATCAATGAATTTTATATTCATTTTTCCCACTGGGATATAAAAGATAATGTATCAGTATGTGCGAGTGTTTATCCCTTTTTAATATGGAAACCACATTTGAAAGGTTTTCCGAATTCAATTTCCTTTTGTTTTTTTTTTTTTTTGTGTTTTTGCATTTTGTATTATGAAGAATTTTTTGGTTCCCTTTTTTCTTTGTGTATAATAATAATAATAATAATATTGTCAGCTGGGCTCATGTAATATTGTATATAAATATGTAATCAAATATGATATACAAAACAAGAGAAGGTGTGTATATCAGCATGTAGATAATTTTTTTTTTTTTTAATTTCATATTTGTTTACAAACTCTCATTTCAAGAAATATAATAAAGTATACACACACCACAATATCAATTATTACAGAATAAAATTCGTTAGTGTACATACGACACATACACGCGTGTATAAAATAATATTTTAACAAGATTTCTCTTATCTCTCAAAAAAATATTTTTTTCGTCTGCATATTAACATATATAAGTAAAAACAATTTATTTTGAGTTCTTTTGTGACTTCTTGTTTTGTTTTTTTTTGTTTTTGAATTTCCTATTATTCTTCTTTATGAATCCTTAAAATATGCATATGTCACAGGTTTTTCATCAAAATTTTTTCATAAACAAAAATTTTAATAAACAGAAAAAAAGAAATAATATGGTTTAAGTGTGCCCCAAACCTCTAGATTTCAAATTTTTTGCTTTTTATTAATTTTATCCCCCCATTTAAATTTTTTACAGTATAATAATTGCACGTGATTTGTTAAAGGATCATTCCTTTTTTTTTGTTTTTGTTAATAAATATTGTATTATGCATGTGTATCAACATATTATAATCCAAAATGCAGACATAATTACATAATATTACAGTTGTTTGTGTATAAGTCAGGGTTGTATGTATATAGTACAGGGTATTCAAAATTTTGAAAGGAGTTTTTTCAATTTACAATCACAGTTTTCTCAAAATAGCATCATATATTCTGTTACGTTTGTCACATGAAGTAAAAGTTGTTTCCGTACTTGATAAATTTTTTATATATTAAATCAGTGAGCTTGTTTGACTATTAAAGTCGAGGTGAAAATAAAATATTCTATTATTTGTTATCTTTTTTCTTAGTCCATTCTATTACACCCTATAAATACGCAATATTTACGGGTAAATTTAAATATTACGGGAAATTGAGAAAAACACCAAAATACAAAAATATACAAAAGAAATGTGTGCTTCGAATCACACGAAAAACATCACACCATCAGTGTTGGAATTTTATGGGCCGTGCAAATTATTATTTATAATAATAAGAGAAAAAGAAAAATCAAAAATTATATAAAACACAAGCACACTAAGTACTGAACCATAGAGGAGTTAAAAACACAAAAAAAATGAAAAGCATTTTATTAAAATTTTTATTTCTTCAAAAACGAAATATAAGAAAAAAAAATAACAAATCAACATTAGATTTCATTTTTTTTGGTTTATTATACACACTACCACTACCACAAATATGTAATGTAAGGACAAGAAAAATTTGAAAGGAATAAAACAATCACAAGCTCGGAAAATAAAATGAGGGAAAATTGCAATGGGTTAAAAAGCATAGAAAATAAAGAAAATCTGATTGAATATAAAAATATTGATAACAGCTACGAAAGATTCTAAGAAGTTAGAGTCGAATTGCTTTGCTTTCTACACAAATCATGTCTGCAAATTATTATGCATATATACGAATTCAAGTGTTATATTATATGCATGCGTGTATAACATATACCTGTACATGTTTACATTAAATACGGAAATAGAAATTTCATATTATGAGTCTAGTATATGTGTGTTTTTCGAGTCTTAGGGTTCATAAAATCTCATTTCAGTGCAATAAAATTTTGTTTGGTTAGAATTTGAAATGAAAATGTAAAATCAATTATTTATATTTTGTTCGCTATAAGTATGAGTCTTTCTCATATGAGACGCTCAGCGCATTAATGGCCTATCGAACATTATTGCTAAAATGAGTTATTATGTTCAATAGAGCTGTAATGTGTCCAAAATACTTATTTTACTCCTCTTTTCACTCCAGTTTGTCTTTGTCTTTTGAAAATTTTAAATATAATCGCAATTCACTCGAAATATTATTTTTGCTCGTATAGGCTACTAATGCGTTAACCGCTTCAAGGTTTTTGGACTCCTTGGATACAATTTAACATAAAAAACTGACTATAACTATTTCGAATAGAAAATATGTTTATTTCAGAATTATATGAAATACTATTACTATACACTACTAATCAAATACTCATTATGAAATAAGTATTTTTGTTTGAGTGCTAAAAACGTTACAGATTATATTGCGTTTCTTTTTTTTTATTATTACCATTAAAATTTTTTAAATAAATTCCATTTAATTTCCAATTTTTTAACCAAGTACCTATTTAATTTAAATTAATTTTCTGTTTCTTGTTCATTATATAAATATACGTTTTAATTTTATTTATAAAGGTCGTCAAGAATTTCATTTCCATTACCGTTGAATTGGGGAGTAGGAATACCCACAATATGAGTTTAAATTTTTCTTTTTTTTATTATGTCTGCTATACACACCATAATTTTTAATTTTTCCAAAAAAAAAAATATACATATACTTATATATCAAAAGTAAAAAGTTAATTTAAAAGAATTAAAATGAGGCCCACCAGAACAAGAAAAAATCTTTAAAATCAATAAATTTAACTATGATGTGAACCAATGGTAAAGGTCATAATTTAAAAATATTTTACTAATGTTCCAGCTGGTTTCAATTTTTTAATTTAGCTTTTATTATATAAAAATGAAAAAGAAAAATTTTCGATGTAAAATTGAATATTTAAATTTCTTAATAATTATTTGGGAGGATGTATATATTCGGTAATTATTTGGGTCCTTAAGCAATATATTTTTAAATAAAACTCTATAAATACTTATACCATATATATATATATATAGAATAAGAAATTATATTCAATTTTCCCTATAATTTAACTTAATTTGGTCACTTGGTAATTATAATTAAAAATATTTTTAATATACCTCGATCTCATATTTTTTTGCCTGATATTTTATATACACATTCCCGTTTTATATACTTACAAAATTTGTTTACTTTATTATACGTATAGGCAATCTTTTTCTTTTGAACATTAAAATCACCTCCTACTTTCAAATTATATGTATACCGTACACATGTTTTTCATTAACAACCATAAAATTGAGAACAAACCTCTATATTTTTGTTTTTTCTATTGAAAACCCAATAATTAAGGCAACAGAAAAATACCTATAAACATACAAAACAATATTATAATGCAAGAGTCAGACACAAGAAATGGAAAATTGAAGTGAAGAGAAAAAGGATGGTAGAAGAGAGAAATGGTGGAGGGGGGCGAAATAAAAACGCCTTTTGGCGACATGTTAATCAATATTGTTAAACATTAACAAAAATTTTTATTAGCCCAAAATGTGTTTCGCAATTATTTTTCTCAACAAATTTTCCTTTTTTAATTTTCTCTTCATTGTTGTTAATTTTTCTCTTTTTTTTTTTTTTTTGTTTGTCACTGCTTTTTATTTTAAGCATTTCTGTTTCTATTTTTTCTTATGTTTTTTTTTCTGTTCCAATATTGTTCTATATACATTTTATGCTGCTTAAATTTTTGTATGTTAAAGTTAATATTCAACGGATATTAGGGACAAGTGTTGTTCTTAATTACTGGAAGCCACAAGATTCTATCGGACATGGCCCTAAAAATAAAAAAAAAAATATAAAAATATGAAAAATTTGTATATATTCGAGTATATACGAAAAAAAAACAAACTGTAATGAAAAAAAAATCATTTTGTCCAGTTTGAAAAAAAAAAACAAACAGAAAACCTGACCAAATTGAAAATAAAGAAAAAAATGAAAAAATCTCAAATTGAAACCGGAATGCAAAACATATAGTAATGTAGAATAATCTTCACATATTTGAACACATAAGTTTGTTTTTGTATATGTACAAAAAGAAAAATGAACGAACGAAAAGATGGAGGTCGAAAGGGATTTCGGAAATTCATATGTGTTTAGTATATATACTAATATATGTTACATATTATGTAGACATGTGTATAATATACAGTTTTATACATTTATATAGGAAAAACAAAAAAGTGTTATTTTATAGAGGTCGTTAAGTACTTTCCATTTTGCTAATACTTCCAAATGAATTCTTCGAATACATAAAATATCTTAAATATTATACATCTAACTTGTTTAATTGATAAGAGTTACCGTGTTAATAAATTAATATTTAAAATTCCTAATTGATATAGTAAATTAAGCCGATTCTGGTTTTTAGTTTCCATTTTCAATAAAAAAATATAAGTGTTCTTTCCTCAAGTCATTTCAATTTTCCTAAATTATTCCAAGTTCAAAGGCATTATATTCAATTTTAAAATTCAATTCAATTAGGTATTTCAATTCAATTATTTATAGTAATATATTTTCAAAATTAAAAAATAGCCTTTTAGAAAGTTAAACCACTATAATATTCGTTATTAGAGGATGGATTTGTGGAAAAAAGGGTAGCTCTTATGAAATTGGGCTCTGTTATCCTATTGTAATCATATCACATTGAATTAAGTGGGAAATAAGTATATAGTTAAGAATTATACAATATAGGATATAGAATGGAAATAGTTTAAAAATTCATACAGAGCAACATTTTGTTGAATAATAAAAAATGTCCCGCATGACATTTATATTATGTAATGCAATTCTAACATTATTTATTAATTAATTAATAAATTAATTTCTGAATGTTTCAATTATTGATTTCAATTATTGAATTTTACGTTAAAATTTTAAAGTCAGTTCTAGTCACTCGAATATTTACGAATATCGAAATTAGTTTATACATTTATTGTATTTTCTCATTTGATAATTAAGAGAAATAAGAGTAATTTTATAATTAATAATAAATTAAGAGTAACACCATAAAACTCTCAATTCTCTCATTCAGATTTTTAATTTTTTCGTCTATATACTGCATTTTTGCTGTTGTAAAGGTAGTTGGTAAAGCACTATCAATTACAATTACATACAAATTGTTTGGTTTTGCTAGGAAACGGTAACTCTGATTTTCTTAAAAAAAAAAAATGGAAAAGTAAAAACAATTTAATTCATTTATATTGTAGTGGTATTAAGAATAACGATACTATTATTTTTATTCTCATTTTTGTTTTTCTTTTCTTCTAATTTTTTTGTTTCTTTATATTATTTCGTATACTATAGTATGCGTGCATAGTTGTATAATAGTGAATTTGTTCTTTTCCTCTTAATTTTCTCTTCTTGTTTTTATTTGTTTTATTTGTTCACTGTTATTCGATATATACATAATGTCCCCCTTGAGGGTTCATTTTTTTTTCTCTTTTTTGTATTTTTAAGGGAAAAATTAAATTAGAGTAGATTAAGTGCTTTAGGCCACTTAATACATTAAAAATTAGATATATATGTATGTACATATATAGAAAAGAAGATGGAATGGTTTTTACTTATATTATTATAAAAGATGGTAGAATCTTAAACTGATCTAATTAGTAATTTGATAAAATTTTAGTTATCACTTTTGAGATTTAATTTTTCGTTTCTAGAATTTATTTTTGTTAGTTGTTGTCAATTTATTTAGTTAGAAAAGTATGTAGAAACTGTTTTCTTTTCTTATTTTTTCTATTATTCTTGTTGATTTTATTTTGGAGATGGTGCTAATAATAATGTGTATTGTTGCAAATAAAATAATACAATATTGATAATTCAAGTAAAAATAATATTGATATTATAATGTTATACATATAAAAGTTAAGTGGTATGGGGAAATTAAAACGGTTGTCTAAATAATAATACAATTAATTTTTTTGTTTGTTGTTATATAAAGAATATTTAATGCAATTGTTTGCTTTTAGTAAAAAAAGAAGTGCTAGGAAAGGAAAATATAATACAAAAAATTTTAAGTAGATAAACAAACTTTACTTTATTTTACTTTTTATATCTGTTATAACAAAGATAATGGGTTGTGCCGTAATAATTTATTCTATATAACAGTTTTATTGTTGTTGCTTTTTCTTGCTACTCTTATTTTTGGGGGAGTTTAAAGCAACAGACAGAAGCAGACAAAAATAAAAGGTAAAATGTTGCCCTACTCTTTATAAAAGAATATATATATAAGAGTCCCATCTTTGTTATTTATAAAAACAAATTTATTAATTTATGTTAATATTTTTTGATAGAAATTTGAAAATGATTTGAATTTTTCGAATGACTTCAATTAATTTGATACTTATTTCTATTTGATATATAAGTATGAGGGAGAAAGAGATGATAATATTGTATGAAAAAAAATTGTTACTATTCTAGAACAAAATTTGCCCTTCCACTCTATTATTCTATAATATTAAAATTTGTTATTTAAATTTGGAAAACTATAGATGTATTTTTTTTCCCTTGGTTTAAGGCTGTTGAGGTTTTTAAATCTAATTTAATTTAATTTACCTTCCAGCCTTCTGTACTGTTTAATTTCTAAAAATCGATAAATTTTAAATAAAAGATATTTGAATTTCAATTTTAAAATAATTTTTTGTTGAGGAGTTCGTCTTTTCTTTAATATTTCTTATGATATAAATTTAATCAAATAAAATGGTAAGCCATTTAACACTTTTTTTTTTATATATAAGCAATTTTCATTTATAATTCATATTGCTGTACATATACTCATACGTAATTTAATTTTTAAAATAAAATACTTTAAAAATTTAATAAAAGAATTTTTTCAAGAAATTTTCCTATATATGTACATTTATTTATAATGTTGATTTTTTGCTGACTAGCTATACATATGAATTTTAAATTATAACCATTAATTTATTGTGTAGATATTATGTATGAATAATGATTTTTTAATGAAACTAAAAAATATTTATATGGTTTATTAATTATATATAATAAAACTATTATAAAGAATAAACTTTAATATTATTTTTTTTTTTGAAAGACAAAATTCTAGTCTTTAAACAGGAGAATATTTTTCAAGGATAATTTTACAAATTTTTCCAAAAGAAGAATAATTTAAGTCTAAATTTTTTCAATATCGTATACGGTAAAAAAATTATACTAAATTTCTATTAAAAATACATGCATAAGGTGTTCAAGTACGTATCATAGCGTTAAAAGAAAGTTTGTGCGATATTTTTTACGCTCACAATACTTCTTCTTAAAATTAGCGTAAATTTCCAGATTTTCAATGATTAATATTTACATTGATATTACAAATTACAACTGTACTGTATTTGAACATTTTTGTGTGCGAAATTGACAGATAATTAATGTATGTGCGTATATACACCCCAACTGATGTTTTTTTGTTACAATTTTGTACATGATTTAATGTAAATTTCTTAAAGTTCAAGTTATACTGTAATCGGTAGTAAAATTAAATAAAAAGAGGAATAAAATTAAAATTATCAAAGTATTTAATATTGTATAATATTATTATTTTTGTTAAGTTAATTATAACCTCTAATTTCAGAGACAGACTTTGAAGGAGAGATACCTTAATTGACAATTTTACATAATGGTGATACCATTTCAATGTTCAAATAAATTTGTTTGTCTAATTGTTGAATTTGATTTTATTGAAACGCTGGAGCCACTCCTTTGTTATTATTACTTGTTGTCTACTTTAAAAGTAGTAAAATTCTATCTCCAAAAATTTTTTACAGTGTATATTGAATGTAGGACTAACAGAAATATGGCTAAAATAAAAAAAAATGTAATTATTTTAAATTTCCTAAATTCTTGGAAAAATTATATTTAGTATATGTCTTTTCGCTATAAACACATTCTTCACATTCCAATCGGAATGAATTAAAGAAATAAACAATTTTGTATTAAATTAAAGATTTACGAAATAGCACATTTCAATTATTAAATTTAATTTTTAAAATCTATATAATAAACAAGACTTTATTAAATAATTTAAATTATTTTCTATCATTTGAGTAATATACAATTTCATTGTAAATCTTAATATTCATAAAAATTAGAGAGAAAAACAAATAATTTTTAAAGTATAAAAGTTATGGAATGAGTCTAATTAAGAGTATAATATTAAAAATATATGTATGTATATAATTTGTAGATTCAAGAAGAAAAAAAAATAAATAAAATAATAAATTTATATTTTAATTACTTGTATTTGTTATACAAGTATATAAGGATCTGAAAAAAAAAATACAAAAATCTACGATACAAATAAAATGTAAAATGTTTTTTTTTTTTTTTTTAATAACAAAATTAAAATAAACCTTAACATAAATTTTCATTATATTGTATAACAAGTACCTAAGTATTTATACATTTTTCTTTAATGCTGGGTGCCTTTTTTTGTGTATAACAATTTGAAAATTTTAGCGCTATTAAACAATTTTCCTATTGTTTTTATACTATTATTACTATATTACTTTTTATGAAATTCAAATATAATATTAAAAAAAAAAAACAAAAAATGGAATAAAAATACAAAAATGAGAACCTCATTAGTTTTTATTAGCAACATTTTGTTTCACAACATTTTAATAACACAAATTACATACATTTTAATGTAAAATTGTTATACATATTACAGTAATTATAACAGTGTTACTGTTTTTTTTCAATGATTGTGGCTTTAATTTACTGCATATTACAATATTTTTTTTTGTGTATATATATATACATTTTGTATATATACATATTATTCATAAATATACATATATTTTGTGTCTATCTTTTCTTTATCTC
This sequence comes from Condylostylus longicornis, assembly GCF_029603195.1. NCBI lineage: Eukaryota > Metazoa > Arthropoda > Insecta > Diptera > Dolichopodidae > Condylostylus > Condylostylus longicornis. Next base: position 993,300 of record NW_026577989.1, read on the forward strand.
TATATTTTTCACTAATATTTTGTTTTTATTTCAAGTTTTTCGTATAAGTATAACATTTTTTAAGTTAGCTTGGGAATTGTTATAATATAGCAGTTTGTTTGTATATATATATCATTTCTACAATTTTATTATTATACTCTGAGAGTTTACCAAAGTTTCATTCGTTTTGTTTGTACATTATATTTTACCTATACACTAAATAACTAGAAATAAAATAGAATGAAAGAAAGAGCAACATAGTAAATGTAAAATTAAAAGATATGAAAAAGAAAATTCTTAAAAAAAAGAAAACAATTTTTTTTTTAAAATGAAAGAATAACAAATAAATTAAGCAAAAAAAAAAAAACAAAAAAACAAAACGGCTTAATTAAGAAAACAATATTCCCGCCGCGACTTGTTATTAAAAAGCTCATTTTATAACCCAAAAGATAAATAAAAATTAAGACAAAGAAAAAATTGGATAAACTGCAAATAATAAGAAATAGATTTGAATAAGAAAATTTTTAAATTTTCAGTCACACTTAGTAACTAGCATTATTGTAACTACCTACATAGAGTATTAATTTAGGCTCGTATTGTTTGTTAGCGTATATACAATTTGATGTCATATACAAAAAACCTTTAAATATTATAAATGCTTCGATAAGTTTTTTATGTTTCTAAACTAAAATCTTGATAATTAAAAAATTGTGATATACTTGTGTATAACTATAGCAATAGATTTTGATTTATTTTTTTCTTTTAAAGATTTTTAATTTCGAATTTCTTTATTTTTGCATAATATATATAGAAATAGTTTTTGTATAACAGTTTTTGTGTACCAGTAGATAGTGAAAAATAATTGTTAAACATCAAATATTAGTAAAACTAAAATACTAGATGCAAAAGAGTGTCAAATCAAAGTGATAATTTGAATTAGAATTGCAAAAATATGAAAAGAATAATTAAAAAAAAATTCACACCCAAATAATTTAAATGTGTATAGAAATGGTTGTAGAATGGATATTGTTAATCCCAAATTTTCCAAAGGGAAAATTTAAAAATACAATAGTTATTAAAGTCTTAAATATCCTTTTGATATGTTGAAATTATTCTGTTATAGAAAAAATTGTCTAGATGTTAACAAATTTTTTGTACGAGTCTAAATGAAAATAAAACAATATTATACAGCTACTTATTTCGAAAATTGTGAACAAATCGCTAAAATATAGTTGTTCTTATTGGCTCTTAGATTAAAAAATATGAAATGTTTTAAAAAAAAAAAAAATATTTTAAATTTTTGTAATTTAAACGATATTAAAATGCCTTTATTTTAGAATATTTCAGTCACTATCATCATCATTATCAGTTGCCATACAGTCCGGTATGAGCCTTAACTTGATTCACAATTCTTTTCCTTCCTTCTCTTACGCAAGTCTTCTTCTATACGTCGTTTTGCCATTTCAACCTCCCAATACTTCTTTGAAAAAGTTGTCTTAGCTCGAAAATTCATTTTGGAGCTCTTGCGATTCGTCCATTCGATTATGAGATGTTCCAGCCATTTTTATCTTTGAGATTTTATGAATCTTACTATATTCTCATTTTTTATATGGTCCATTAGTTCTTGATTTGACCATATCTCATATTTATTATATTTATTCAATTTTAGTCGAAAATATTTCGGCAATATCTTTATGTCAAAGGCTCTCAGAATATTTATATCATATTGCGTCAATGATCACATTTCAGTACTGTAACTTAAAGTAAGGCGTAATCTTGTTTTTTATAGTCGTATTTTTCACGATTTTAATATAATTTTGGAGTTAAATAAATGTGTCATGAAGTAGTAAGCCCTGTTAGTTGTTAAAATCTTTTATATCTTTATTAGAATATCTGAAACTATATTAAAATATCGAAAAATTATCTAAAAATAATTACAAGAATATGAAACAAATTATACAGTAAATTCATTTTTAATATTTTCTTTTCTCTTCTCTTTTTTGTTTTTGTTTGCAAAAACCATTATGAAAATTTTCCCAAAGGAAACTAATTTCCCTATGCTGATTTCTTTAAAATATCATTATAAATTTATAAGAAGATGCATAGCTATTTAAGATTTTCAAGGTTAATATTTTAATATTAAAAAAAAAATTACTTAAGGGTCAAATTTATTAAAAAAAAAAACTATAGTATTTTCAAAATTATTTTTAAGTTAAGAAATAAAAAAAATTTTTTTTTTAAGTAAGGACGAATTGAAGGAGATGAAATAAATGTGGAAATTCTCTAACACAAATCACAAGATTCTGTAAAAATGTATGGGGTAAGAGCAAAAGCGTGGTATTTTTTTTTTTCGAAAATTATCCTTAATTGTAAAATGATATTTTGTACCATGAATGAAAGTTTGAATAAAATAAGGGAATAAAATGAAAATTGTATTATAATTACAGAAATTATAAGCTGTATAAATTTCTATGATTCAGTTGCAACCACAAAAGGATATAGATCATAATTGGTTAGAGTCAGATTTGAGGATAAAATTTTTTCCAGCGCCATTCATTCATTTCCGAATAAAAGCGGGAATCTCAACTTTTTTCAAGTGTTGCCTCCATTTGTTTCCAACTCAAATTGTTTTACTTAAATGTGATAAGCAATTTGTAATAGTCAAAATATTTTCAATTGTCCTCTTGAGTAACATTTTAATGTACATGGAAAACATAATACAAATATAATTGATATATTAACGTAGACCCTATCTTTCAAAAAAATATAATATTGAGTTTTTAATGAAAATTTTTCATAATGCATACAAATATTTATTTTCACCAACACCTATATATAGTTATTTTATATACTCATATATACAAAATGAAATTTTTATACCTCATCTTTTTATTTATTTTGCTCTAATATTCAAGACATCTGTTCAATTCAAATATAATTTTTCATTTTAATTTTTCATTTTAATTTATTTTATTTTTCCTAACAAGAATTTATAATATTTTTGATAAATTAATTAAATTTTTTTTTTTTTTGCATTTTTTCCTCTTAATGAATTTAATTAAAATAATTAATATTCTACGGAAAATTTTTAATATTTTCAAAGAATGAATATTATAGTTATCAAGGCCATTAAAAAAAAAAAACAGTTTTGGAGAATGGGAGGAAAAAAAAAAAAACCAAAAACAATTAAAAAAACTGCACCATATTTTTTAAAAACAAATATCATAATTTTTTTTTTTCAAATCAGAAATTTTCTTAAATAAAATATTTTAAAATACCAACATTCTTAAAATCACAATAAATAAAAGAATTCATAAAATTAAGAAAATATTTTCAAAATTTTTATCTATTATTTTCATTTATTTTCGTTTTTATAAATTATTTTTAATTTAAAAGAGAAATTCAAAAAAAAATTTGAGAAATTTTTGAATGTCCTTGATAATTTCTCTTTTGTATTTCTGTACTCTTATATTTAATAATAATTATATTATTTTCCTTCTTTCGTTATACATAATATTTATTAAGCAAAATGAAACTTTATAAAATTTATTATATTTTAATTTAGAATGTATATATGTGTATTCCATTGCTGTATTCGTATTAATATATTTATGGGTATGGGACAATATGCCTTAATATTATAAATACTTACAATGAGTATAAAGGCATATGTACGTAAATATAATAATGTATCAAATATAGTAGAATATTTTCAAAACGAAATGAAAATATATAGTAAAGAGGAAAGAAATATTTTATGAAAGGATGCCAATAATTCTCTCTGCATGTGATATCGAGAAAAGAAATAAGAGCTTTATTTGATAAGCCCATATATATATACATATATGTTAATATATATTCATATATTGTAATAATTAATCATTAATAGGGTTTGATGTTTTAACACAAATTATCCTTTAAAACACCACAATTTTTATTATATCCACATGCATACAGTTTTATATACATATATATATAAATAATATATTTAAATTTTATAAGTATATTTTATGTTAGAAATTATGTTTTTGGCTATAAATAGAAAATTTAATTTTAAAAATAAGTACGTATTTTACTTAGAAAAATTGGATTTTTTTTTACTCTTTTCATTTGTTTTTTTTGTTGCTCCTAAAATTTATTTAAGTTTTCACTGATCTTATAAGCTATAAACATATAAAGATTAACCTTAATTAGAAATTTCAGTATATAGATATGTACATATGTATGTACATAATAATAATAATAATTATAAAGGATTTCTATTCCAAAATTTTTTGTCAAATTATTTATGTAAATACAATCTAAAACCAAATAATTAGATTTATGATTAATTAACTATAAAATTTTTTTTTTTGATTTTAATCATTTTGGTTTTAGATATTTTTTAATAGTCGGGTTAAAAATAGTGATAAAAAACTCGCAAAAAAAGGAATTTCTAATGAAATATTTATTAAAAAAATTCTGATTCAAATTAAATATTTTGCATACTTTTGGGGGCACATTAAATTGATAATTTAAAAAAAAAACAAATAAATGTACTATTTATAGTATAATAGTTGAACTGGATTGGTATATTTAAATTTTATTTCCGATAAACTTTTTTACGATCAAGTTGATTTTTATTTACGATAAAATATTTACGATAAATATTTTTTATTATCTAAAGTAGGTAACTCAGTTATAATTTTGAGAAAAAAAAAAATCTTATTAAAAATTCACCTAATGCTAGTCTTGCATATTAGAGAGTTCAGAAAAATCGTTTGAATCAAAAGTTATAGGAAATGGTAATGAAAAAAGTTTTATAATGTAATAATTAAATTTTCCAATGCATTTAGGTAAAATTCGTAAAAATATACAAGATGTAAATTAATTAATTTTACTAGTTTACTTATATATTAATTAAGAGAATTCTAATTATTTGTTAAGGCACCAAAAATAATATAATAAATTTGTGGTATATAGTGTTATAATAAAACTTTTAAGTTTTAGGTATATGAAATTTACAAGTACATGAAATGAAAATACAAAAATTCAATAGAGTTAAGAAAAATTTTGATATTGATATTGAAATAATTACGAATTTTTTTCATGAATATTAAAAGAGAAATGTTATTTTCTTAGTTATTTAATTTTTTTCATTTTACTTTCTCTTATATTATTATCAGTATATGTATATGTATACAGGGAGTTGAATAGAGATTTTTGCGGTTTTTAACCTTTTCTAATAATGTATATGAAAAGTCTTTATTATATATTTGTTTTTCTTATGAAGTCCCTTTTAATTTATATTATTATTATTTACTTTATATATTAAATTCGTTATAAAAAGAAATAAAATCGAATATAAAGTTATTTTATTTCATTTTGTTTTTTATATATTTTTAATATAACTTTTGATTTCCAATATGAATATAGCTATTTTTTATTTCTACCTTATATATAACTATAATAATTTTCTTATAATTCTTTTATATTTTTATATATGCATATATATATATATATATATATGTATATATATTAAAATAAGTTAAATATAATAAAAGAACAAGAATACTAAACTACAATAATCATATTATTATGTATTTATGAACCCCTTAAAATATATATATATATATATATATATGTATATAGAAGAAAATCAATAAAACTTTTCTTTTGATTTCCAATATTCTCCATTAAATACATACATAATTTTTGCAATATATAGGTATAAATATATGTGTATATTATTTTGCTTATAATCTAGAGATATTTTATATATAATACAATATATATATATATATATATATATATATACTTATATACCATCGGTATATATGCATTTAAACATAAATATAGGAAAGTAACTAAAATTTTCAATTCATAATAAAATACCATATGAAATCGTATATATAGTCTTAAGAAAATAAGAAAAAAGGCACCATAATAATATAGAAAATAATGATAAAAATAATAATCTAAAACAAAACATAGAAAGAAAACAAAAAGTAAAAATAATAATCTAAAACTTTTGATTAAAACTTTTCCAATAATATTATATTTTTTGTTTTTTTTTTTTGAGAGAAAGAGAACCAAAAAAGAAGAACTAACATAAGTGGAAACCAATATATATATATTCATGTGTATATACATAATATATATAAGGACACATGATATAATTTTCATTATTAAGTAGTTTACTGTTCAAAAAAACAACAAAAAATCTTAACTTACTTCCGAATAAACATAATCAGCAACTTTTGAACTAAAAAACAAAAAAAAAAAAATCTGAAAAGACGATTCTCAACTAAACCATGTGTATAATATGTATAGAAAAAATTCTACATGTTCATAAGTATGAATATACATACAAAAAAATATCAAATACGCATTTGAGTAAAATCTCCCTAAAATGAACCCTAAAATTTCGATTTAACACAAATGTACGAATTTTATTCATAAAAACAGAAATCGTGAAATTAACAAAAACATTGAAAATACATAAGAAATAAATTCTCTTCATCCCATAAAAAATTACTTACTATAAATGATTGTGTTTGTTATACAGAGAATCTACTGTTTATAAATAATTATGTATTTGACAATATTGTTATTTTACTTTGAACTCAAATTAAATGTTTTAATCATTCTCTCTTCTCTTTTCATTATTTTTCAATTCTTCATATTTTTATTCTTCGCATACTCTTTGGCAATGTTAATTTATATGTAACTACTGAATATTGCAGTTCAGTATAATGTACATAAATTCATATATGTATATATATATATTTAAAAAAAAATTATTATTTTTTTTAATAAATAAAGATATGCAATTTATATCATTGTATTATTATAATATATATTTTGAATTTATGTGTGTGTTTTTAAGTATGTATTTAACCAGCCTCCCTCATAACATACTACATATATGTATATCATTAATAAGTCATTGATGAAGTTCAACCCATAAAACTAACTCCTTATTTTTCAAATTTCAAAATACATGTATATGTTATATATGTATATGCAACATTTATGTATGTAAACTCATGTAGTATAAAGTCCAGTAAATTCTTTATTTTTTCTGGTTGTATATAAACGCAAATATGTGTATGTTCTGTGTATAAATTGTTTATAGTTTTTGCAAAAATAATATAAAGAACATACTTTAAAAGGTCTTGTTTTTTTTTTAGAAAATCAAATGTTAAAAGTTAAGAGCAAGAGAACATTCTATTTTATATACCCACTTCAATTTATACAATATATATACACAGAAATCACCATTACCGCCCCTTATATCAAATGCCTTAACCATAATTTGCGAATATGCGGTTTGTTTTTCCCTCTTTTTTTTTTTTTTTAAATTTTTTGTAGTTATTTTTTTTTTTTCCTATGTGTGCTATTTTGTTATTTCCTATTATTGTTTTTCTATGAAAACTTTCATCAAAGTAAAAAGAGAGTATAACAAGAAAAAAAAAAATAAAAAATAAAAATTACAAAAAAAAACTTCTCTTTAGTTTCTTTGTTTTTATTTCCTTTCTATTGCTCGCATTTATTTTTTTCTCAACGCTTTGTGATTGTACTTTTTCTATTTTTTTTCCCCTGTTTTGATTTTTTCATACATCTTTGTTTTTCTTCTATTAATACTTCTTCCTTTTCATTCATTTTTATACATGGTATAATCACAATTTCTCTTTTCTCTTTTCCTTGACTTACTTCTTATTTTCATTATTTTTTACTTATTATTTTTGTTTCGTGATTGTTTTAATTTTTTTGTACTATTTTTATTTTGTAACAGTTTTTCATGACATTTAATGTCAGTTATTTTGCTTTGTATTTTATCATTTATTTTGTTTGAAATATGATCTGAAAGAGGCTACCAGATTTCCGAAAAATTCCAAAATATTTTTTTTTTCAATTCTGCATACAATATTGTAGTTATTGAGTTGAACTAAAACTGGCTAGTTAAGATTGTCACCATTAATTTCAAAACAATATTAACTCATTACAACAGAGGGGTTTCGAAAGCAATTTGTTCATTACAAATTTTATTACATATTTAAATTTTATTATTTTTGTCTACTTAACAAATTCAGTTTGGGCCTCAATATTATTATGAAAATATTATGGCAAATCAACTAAAGCCGAAAATATTTTGACTGAAAATTTTATTTTTTGTATTTTAGGATGAATTTAGAATTGCCTTGTAAAACAAAACTAGCACAACGGTCTATTTCTAGAAATTAGGAAAATTTTATTAAAATCCAAAACATATGACAAGATTTTCATAAACGTTTGGCAATTCTAATTAAATTAACGCGTTTTTTTTTCATGAAAATATTTATGTATTTTTATATCCTGTTCTATTCATTAAGTATTTTCTTTACAATATATACATTATAATATTGTAAAAGTTCGGAAGATGAATAAATAAAAAAAAAAAAAACAGCCATGTAGACTATAAAGTAAAGAAGAAAATTATGAAATTTATTTACTAAACAGATCTCTACTATTATATTGCATATCCTTTTCCAATAGAAATTTCAAATAGAACAAAAAAAAAAACCATAATTACGTGCATATGTTTGTATGTATAAACGTTTGAATGTTGTAAAACATACACTCTTATATCCATTTATATTCATGGGTTTTATATTATGCGAATTAAGATACGATAAAATAATTTTATTATAAAAATATGTGTATATACATTTATATAAATATATTTTTAAAAGTATTATACGAATATTATATGAAAAATGGAAGAAAAAAAAACCAACTTTCATAAACAACTTCATTGCGGCAATCACAAGATTTATTAAACTACTAAAAAAAAAAAACAATAATAAGAAGAATAAAATCTCAAGTATATTATAATATAAAAGTGCAAGAAGAAATTTAAGAAAACAAAAACAAAAAATTAATAATTGAAGTGTGATTTACAAGAATCAAGGAAAAAAAAAAAGAGAAAAAGAATATGGAAAGAAATAGAAAAATAAAAATGACGGTATTTTGTGTTTTTATGACACCAGAAAGTTCGTTTTATTAGATATGTTATTAAAAAAGGAAAAATTTTTCGTTCTCCTTATACTTGACTGTCTAAAAAGTTTATGAGTCTCATTTCACCCATTTCTACTACCTCATATAAGAACTGTTATACGTATACTCTGTACATACATGCTTATTTTCATTTTTCTAGCGGATTACATTATATTATATATATATATAACTATACAAATATAAATATTTTAATTACAACATACTAAATTATTAAATTCAATACTATGAATTGATAAAGTTAAAACAAAATATTTAATTTAAATCTAAGTAATTCATATTATTCTTATATGATATGAGAAACATAGAAATTAAACATAAATCAAAAATTCATCTTTGTTATTCTTTTATTTGAAAATTACTGTTATACTAAGCCTATCAATTTAACATTCTTAATTCATTATGTCTCTTCAAATATGAGCTCCTTATAATTCAAATTTACCACAAGAATAAGAATTAAATTATATTTAATAACAATTTAATTAATTATTAGATTAAATTATCTTTAACCCTTTCAACCGGGATTTCGAGTAGTGTAGTAATTTGTACATATTCCACATGCTAGATCCATTATCTTTATATAAAACAAATAGTCTATGATGGAAAAATTCATGTTAAAATTTAGTGTGCTGAATCATGTAAAAACAATATGGTACAACAAAAAAATCAAATACAATGCCATTTTTTACTTTTGGACGTTTTTGGATTTTACTCGTATTTAATTATATTTTACAAGTAGAAGTTATTTAAAGTAGAATATTTCAATAAATTGCAAATATGTAAAATATTAAAAATTGCATATACGCAGGCGTACAAAAAATTATATTAGAAAATATTGGTGTAAAAATGCATTTTGCAACTGTGGTACAGGAAAAATTATTTTCTTTTTAAAATTTAAATTAATTTTTTAAAGATTTCTGAAAATATTTTTAATATTTTCAATAAAAAAAAATTGTAAGCAATCAATTTTAAATGAAAACCCAATCCTATACTTAAATTTAAGCAATATAATTCAACAATTACTCTAAGTCTTTACATTTAATATTGATTTGCATATTATGTTTTAAATAAAATAAAAACTTTCTTTAAAATTTAAAAAAGAAAGCTTAAAATGATAAGTGCTTTAAAACTAATATTGATGATATCCGCCTGAATCTGTTAAACTGTCTTAGAATTTTTTTTGTTTTGCTGTTTTATTACAAAATTTAACAACGAAAACTATAAATATCAAAATCAGAAAATCAAAATAAAAAATTGAATAATCAATTTTATTTAGTTTTCATTTTTTTTCCAATTCTTTTTTGCAAAAATCTAAATTTCGCCCATCTTCTTCTTTTTCTTTACTTTTTGTTTGTATACATAATATGCATAAAGCAAAATATGCTCATAACTTTTGATATCTCATCCAGGAATTGAATTCAAAAGCAAGAAATAAAATAAGAATAAAAATGAACAAAAAAAAAAAAGACAAAATATAGTTTTCATTTTTCTTCAAGGATATTTTTCTTACATAGAAAAACCTACATAATATGTGTACGTATGTTAAATATGTATGTCTATTGTAATAATGAAAAAAAAAACTATTGAAAAGCCATATATTGTGAGAAAACTCACAAAAAAAAAAATGATAAAGAAAAGCTGAAAATAAAACTAAAAGAAAAATTAAAGGAGGAAAGGAAAAAAAAACAAAGGCTAAAATTGAAAAGAATTTCCCAATAAATTATCATATTTGTCGCAGACAGCATTTCAACTACTTTTTCTGAAAAACAACAAAAACAAAAAAAGAACAAGGTCACTTTTATGAGTAAGAGTCTTTTGTTTTTTTTTTTTTTTGCTGCAAAAATTGAAGCGAAAGAATGGAATAGCGTATAGATTAATATAGAATGAGATAAAAAAAAAATATAAGAATGGGAAAGAAAACAAAATTGAGAGCAGCCAACTTATTAAAAATATTGAAAATAAAAAAAAAATATAAGGATAATATTATGTGGAAATGTGTATGAAGTGGAATGTGAATAAGGATTCACAAAAAAAGTTAGGAAATGAAAACGCAAAAAAAAAACAAAAATAATAAAAATGCAGAAAAAAAAACAACAAATTTAAAATATAAACGAAAATGAAATCTTTTCTCAATCACTAAAAATCATTATCATCATCATCAATATCATTATCATTACTATTATCATCCATATTTACATTACATTTTGTCAACATGGGGCGAAAAAACGAAAAATCTTATACGTCTTATAGCCACAAATAATGACAACTACATACGCTTTAATTCAATGGCACAAATTTTTCAAATCAAAAACCGAAAAAAAAGCAAAAACACAAAATAATATAGCCAACCAAATGAAAAGGGTTTTTTTTTTTTCTCTCTCTTGCTTTCATCATTATTATATTTAAGGATATTGATTATACAATGATAATGTTTCTGATGCCTAAAATGAAATTCTACAGTATAGACGCTTTTAAGGAATTCTGCTATATAAGAAAAGAAATAGAAATTGAAAAATAAACGAGAAATGAAAATAAAATAAAATTTCGTATATAGTTAGGAAATCAGGTTCTTTTTGCTGATTCTACAATTTTAATAGAAAAACACAAAGAAAAAAAAAACAGTGCGAGAAAAAACTATATCGTTTATACTCGTATTCTATACTTTATTTCAAATACATCTATGCATATGTGTACATAAAAAATATTTGTATGTATTTATACAGTCGAACTTCAATAAATTGAATCAATTATAATGTTCTAAATTCAATTTGAAGTTCAGAAATTTTAAACGTACAAATAAAAAATTTAGGAGAGTTTTAACAAAATAATTCGAATTTATCTATATGGAATTAATATACCTGAAATTTGAAATATACTTGATTATTCATTTCTTGTAGTTGTTGAGAAGATTGAATATTTTAGAAACAATTTTTTTTTTTTGTACGATGAATTTTATTATAATTACTGTAAGATTACTTCCTGTTCTAAACAGTATTTACTTGGGATTGATTCCTATCGCCACCATTTTGGTGAATATCGAGGGGGACGATATCCTTGTGCTATGTGGTAAGTTGTTTTCTGATATCGGCACTTCTAATTCGATTATAAATGCGAATATCGTAATACTCGTATAACATGCAGTAAAACTAGGGTATATTTACGAAAGAATAAAATCTATAAATTTTGTCAATTTGAAATGTTTGTGAAAATTAATCTCAATTCCAATTTGAAAGAGCAATGAAAATTTTGAAATTCAAATATAACACAAAAAAAAAAAAATGAAATTGCTCAATTTCTCTTTGTAATTTGAAATATTCTTTAAATAGAATGGATTTTAATTCGCTTAACATCCATAAAAATTGCCATCCTTAAATCTACATATCTGTAATTTACGTACTTATTTCGTCAATATTATAAGAGGGATCCGAATTAAATAATTTCCACTGTATATATACACATAAATATTTTAAAATATATATTTACATAATAATGTCCTGTATATTTTATTATGCGTATATAATATTTTGATTTGTAAATGCATGTTAACTTTTATACACTTACTATAATAATAATAATATAATGGAAGGTTTCTTTACTTCAGAAGGAATATTCCTTCCTCTTTTTTTTTATTTTTTTTTTGAACAAATTATACTTAAACAATTTAAAAACTTTTTATTTGATTTTGACCTACATTTATATATATATATCACACATACACACACATTACGTACTTATTAGATGAACGTAAATATATAAAATTTAAATATAATTACATTATTACAAACAATAATTTTACATACTCTTCATAAAAGGGAAGTTAATATTAATATATATATGCTGTGTGTATAACAACATTTAAACTCAATTCTCTAAAATATATATTTTTTTTTCCCTTACGAAACACGTATTTCTTATATATATCCCTTATATGTATATATACTTGAAAATTATATCATATATATCGTATAATATACAGTATATGTATCCTTAAATACTAACATAATGTACAAACATATTTCAATTTGATGATAGTTTTGTGCTCAATCATAACTATATAGTATATATATGTATATATATATATATATATATATATATATGAAAGAGTTATAATATTGAAAAGGATGTACATATTATGTATATCTAGTTGTACACTGTCTATTCATTCCCATAGATTTAATATTACATTATATAATGTTATATAATCAATTTAATATATATGAAAGTTAGTAAATATAGTAAATGAAATATTAATAGTATATATAAAGAGGGTTCAGAATATAGTGTAGAGTAATAGTGATAAAAGAAGTCGATATATATATGTATATATGTATATGTATATATGGAGTATAAATATAAAAATTTAGTATATATAATAAAGTGTAGTTGGTATATTGATTTCAATTTACGTCAATTGAAAATTTTGAAGTTTTTCAAAATGGTTTTTGAGGTCCATTTAACTTAAGAGAGAAAATTTAATTTTCATTTTCTTTATTCATTTGGGTTATTTTTTTTTTTTTTGTTTTTTCAGTTTTCTTGATTTTTGGTTTTTTATTATATTTTGCTGGGTTTTTCATTTTTATTCGTTTGTTTTTGTTTTTCTTCTTTTTTTTTTTTGATCATATTGAGTAAGAACAATAGAGGAGCTGTAGAAAATACATTTAATTTCATTTATAATATTAAGAGAGTCTATTTTATCATTTTACTAATATATTTAAATACGTAAAAGGATTTTTGATTTTGATTATTTTTCATTTTGTTTTTTCTTTCCTTTCTATTCCATAAGGTTTGGATTGTTTTATGCTGTTTCTTGTGTTATTCTTATGATTTTGGTTGCTGATTATTATTTTTTTTTTGCTTTTTTAAGAAGGAGGCATTTAATTTATGATGGTAATTCTGTTTAATTTAAAGAAGACTTTTATTGGTATATTAAATAAAAAAGAGTGTTTTTTTTTTGTGTTGTGTTCCTTTGCGAATTTTTTGCGAAAATTTCAAATTCAATTTTGAAGGAGGATTATTTTATTAAAAAGCATTTGTTTTCTTTTTTTTTATATTCTTTTTTCTTTTTTTTGTGTTTTACTACAAATATATAAAAAGGTTTATTAAGAGGATATTAATTGATAGAAAATTATAATAGTATATAACTGTTATATTGTATATAGTTATTTTATACTGTTATATAAAATTTTAAATAAATTGAAAAAGAGGCATAAAATAAAGAATATAAATAGAAATTAGAGAAAATTGAATATAGTATTCAAAATAAATTTTTCGAAACTGTGTTCTTTTTGTTATATTATTATGTATATAAATTGTATACATTTTTAATAGTCTGAAATTTGGCGTCATTTAGATAATAATAATAATAATTGGATTCATTGTTATATTGTTGAATAATATTGGTGAACATAAATTCTTCTTAATTTTCATTGATTTGTATATCTTGTATGTATGCGTATAACAGTATAATGAATTTTTATTGATATTTATTATACAATAATATTTTAAATGATTTTCTTTTTTAATTTGAATTTATTAAATTCGATTTTTATGTTTTAATTATATCTAATTTTATATATATATATATTGCTCTCATTTAAATCAAGTATGTATATTATTTGAATTTGCAAAAAATTTTTGTCATAAATCATCCTTATATAATATATAAGAATTTGATACATATGTGAATATTCCTTGTAATTTACTTGTTTTATACCAAATATAAGCAATTTTTATGAATATAAAATTGAAAATTTATGAATTTATATAAAATAAATTTTTAAGAAAATAGTTTATTGACTTCATTTTTCCAAAATTTAAAGTCAACTATTATACGTGTATTGTAGTTGAAATTAGAAATAAAAAGAACTTCTAAAATTACATCATGTTCAATTATGTGTCATAATATGTTAAATACATTTAAGATAAATTGTAAATTTTCCTGTATTTAGGTATGTACTCGTATATATATAATAATTTTCACATATTCAGTAATTTTTCAAATTAAAGAACACTTATTTATTTAAAGTTGTAAGAGAAGGATGGAAGGGAAGAATTGAATGTGTGTTTACATAATATGTATAAGAATATATTTCAGAAAAATTATTAAATTGAATTAGAAATATAAATAAATTAATAAAGTACTGATAATAATGTACAATAGCCTATTAATTTCTGGAAAAAAAAATTAATTCTTGGACTAACATTTTCAAATTACAATGAAATTGTACTACTGCCTACTGTTCTGCCACATAATTTATAATTTATAAAAATTTTTGTTTAACTAGAATCAACCAGCATTATTAAAGTTATCACCGTCTTTAGTTACATATTCAAGTGGTATCAAATTACATCTTCAGTACGATACTAATTTCTGTTCACATGAAAATTGCTGACACAGCGTCTGCAATCGAACATGTTTAAACATGAAGAAATTACGAAATTATCGTTCCCATCAAAAATGCTGACGAAACGTCTATAATTTTGCACGAGGCCGGAAATGAACTTAATTTTAATTACTATAAATACTGTTAGATTTTAAGATATGATTTAGTCTAAAATTGGTGTTAATAAGAATAGAATATGATAATTAAACTATCAATTCGAATTTAAGTAATTGTAAAATTTAATTTTTAATAGTTGTGACATTGTGTGAAATAAAATTATTTTTTTATAATCGAATCAAGATAGTTTAATAACTGGCGCCCAACGTGACTTGAATCGTGAAATCGCAAAACTCTTCGTTAAATTTTAAAAGAAAAGAAGAAAAATAAGCATATCGCGATAAAAGTGTACCCAACTATAGTGCGCGTATTGTGGAAATCCGAAGTGAAATAAAAAGAAAAAGGAACTGAAGCAAACCGTACTTACAAAAAAGTGTTGAAGATTGTGCCGCAGTAGGACGTTTACGAGAATAAAAGTTCACGTCTAAAAAGGACAAACACAACTCAACCGCTATTCGCATTACTCACCAAGACTCAAACAGATGAATTACGTTTTTTTCCTGTAAGTAGTTTTTCATTACACTTAATCTTAAAAACTTAACTGAGGGAAACTAACTGCATCTCACTGAATAAGCTTTAAAAATATAGAAGCTTCGTTAATTTTAAAAAAATTAAGATTTAAAAAAATTGAAGTGATAAATGAAAATTAAATTGAAAATTTGAAAAATTAATCAATTAACCGATAATAAATTGAAAAATTAAAATTTAACCAATAAATATTTAATACCAAAAATAAAACAAAAGTAATTAAAAATTTAAATGAAACCAGTAAAAAATTAATAAGATTAACCAATTAAATTTTATATTACCAAGAAATATTTAATTAAAAAATAAAACAAAAGTAATCAGAAATTTAAATAAAACCAGTGAAAAATTAATAAGATTAACCAACTAAAAACTTAAATTTAACAAAAAATTTGAAATTAATCGACAAAATTTGAAAGAAAAATATAATTTAAAAGTTTAAAACCGCGTAATAGAATAATTTAATTAGTGAAATTACCTTAATAAAAAGTTAAAAATGGAACAAATAATGGAAGAGCTCAAAAAATTAAATGGAGCCATCAATGCTCAAATTGAACAAAGCAAACGGTTTGAAATTCGCCTAGCAAAACTAGAGGCTCAGTTCAATACACCACAACCGCAGGTAACAAATTTGGCAGCACCGAAAAGTGAAGACGACCTGAAACAAATATCGAGACTTCCGGACTGTGTCAAAGATTTACAAACCTTTGATGGCGATGCAGTGCAGTATGTATCATGGGTGCACAGCGTAGAATCAATTCTACGAGATTACGAAGTTGTCAGAAACAAACCCATATACAGAGCAATATTACAAGCTATTAGAGGAAAAATTAGAGGTAGAGCAGATGCAGCTCTAATATCGTACAACCTGTTCGACGAAGAATGGGCCGCAATCAAGCAGTGTTTGTCCCTGCATTATGCCGACAAACGGGACATACGCACATTGGAGCACCAAATGAGCACACTGACACAGGGAAGATCAACCATAGATGAATTCTACGCCAGAGTCAACCATCAATTCTCCCTCATAATCAATAAGATCAAGACCGAGAATTATACAAAAGAAACTATAGACGTACTGATAGAATCACAAAGAAACAGAGCACTGGACGTATTTATCCGAGGGCTCAATGGGGAATTGTCCAGGTACTTGATGCTTCAGAAACCGTCAACTCTGCCAGAAGCATATTCAACGTGTCTAGAGCTCCAGAACTATAGTTGCCGAAACTTCGCTATACACAACAGGAATGATAACAACAGAATCACTGTACCATTCAACAAAATGTCCATGAAACGACAACAACCAAGTGCTGGGAACCCAAGGTCGTATCAACCAGAACAGCCATTAACAGTGGAACAACGGAACTTGGCTTACAACATTCAACATCAGAGAGAATCGCAACCTCCACCTAGACCGCCAAAACCGTTAGAGAAGATGGACGTTGACCGATCCATACAAACACGTCAGGTTAATTATATGAACCGGCCAGACAACTACAGGGGAATATACAAGAGGCCACCATCAGTAGGCAACATGCCTAGCAATAAGCACCAAAGGCTATTCAATATGGAAACACTTGAAGACGACGTAGATGACCACCCAGAAGAATGCAGCGAATATGACGAAGAACCAGCATATGCAGATGATGAGGTTCAAGAAGTAAATTTTATGACGGACGCCTTTCAAGCGTTCCTTACTTAGAATTCAAGACAAAAAACAACCAGCTCCTAAAATTTCTAGTCGACACAGGAGCTAATAAAAATTTTGTAAGAGAAGAGATCGCGACAAATGCCAAACCAACAACAAAACCATTCAAGATACGTTCAGCTGGAGGAGATATAACAATCACCAAGAAGATCGGAGGAAGATTTTTTCAGAGTCTGGGAAACAACACCTTCATTGAATTTTTTGTTTTGCCAGGATTGAAGACCTTTGATGGTATAATTGGAGACGACACGCTTAAGAAGCTCGAAGCCATTATAGACAGAAAGAACAACACCTTAAGGATCAAGCCAGATATAAAAATTCCGTTAAAGGCAAAGGCATCAGCTCAAGTCAACACCATCGAAATCGGGGCAGACCATTTACCGAAGGCAATCCAAGAAAAAATTATGGGAATAATAAGGAAATACGAGAAAATATTTGGCCCAATAAACGACAGGGAAATAATAGACACACAAGTGAAAGCAGAAATTAAAACTACTACTGATGATCCCATATACACCAAGTCATATCCATACCCAGCCAATATGAGGAAGGAAGTAGAGGAACAAATCAAAAAGCTGCTAGAGGATGGAATTATCCGCCCTTCGAAAAGCCCTTACAACTCACCGATCTGGGTAGTAGCCAAGAAACCCGACTCATCAGGTGTGAAGAAGTATAGAATGGTTATCGACTTTAAACGACTTAACGCAGTAACGGTACCAGACACATATCCTATACCGGATATTACAAGCACACTAGCAAGCCTAGGCCAGGCCAAATTCTTTACAACATTAGATCTGACATCCGGATTCCACCAAATCATGATGCACAAAAAGGACATTCCCAAGACGGCTTTTTCAACAATGAATGGAAAGTACGAATTCCTAAGACTACCATTCGGGCTGAGGAATGCGCCTTCAATTTTCCAACGCATGATAGATGATGTTCTAAAGGATCAGATAGGCAAAAGCTGCTACGTATACATCGACGACGTTATCATATATGGAAAAACGGAGGAGGAACATTTAAGAAACATCACCATATGCGAAAGAAGTAAAATTCGAAAACTGGACGAAGGACACTGTATGTATCAACTGCTAAAGGGAATAAACGCCAGTTGCAGCCTTCAATACAATAAGGAAGAAATCATAGAAACCATAAGTGAAAATATCATCTTTCTCAATAATTTCAATGGGGAGCTAACAAGTGGCAACACGAGCAAACACTTAACTGGAAGCTTTATGATACAGCATACCAACGAAACCGTTCACATAAAAGGTCAGAAATTTACAAGCGAATCTGCCACCACGTCGCAAGTTTTACCACCTGTTCTTCAAGAAAATTTAAAAGAAGGAGATATCAAGCTAAGCCTCGACTACATTCACGATCTTCATATCAGCAACACAAAACAACTTCAGAAGCTAATACCAAGGAGCCAACTCTCTATAGCATCCGATATTACTATAGGACTCGTCATCATTGCAGTCATCATCATTTGGGTCATCAAGAAAAACATCAGCAAGGTTGTGAGAAAACGCACTCCAACAGTGGTTCCTACTATAGAGATTCCGCAAATTTCAGTCATAGAAGCACCAAAATTCCAGCTTGATCTACGGGACGCAGATCTTTGAAGGGGGAGGAGTTATCACCGTCTTTAGTTACATATTCAAGTGGTATCAAATTACATCTTCAGTACGATACTAATTTCTGTTCACATGAAAATTGCTGACACAGCGTCTGCAATCGAACATGTTTAAACATGAAGAAATTACGAAATTATCGTTCCCATCAAAAATGCTGACGAAACGTCTATAATTTTGCACGAGGCCGGAAATGAACTTAATTTTAATTACTATAAATACTGTTAGATTTTAAGATATGATTTAGTCTAAAATTGGTGTTAATAAGAATAGAATATTATAATTAAACTATCAATTCGAATTTAAGTAATTGTAAAATTTAATTTTTAATAGTTGTGACATTGTGTGAAATAAAATTATTTTTTTATAATCGAATCAAGATAGTTTAATAACTTTAATAATAATGTTTTATAAATTTCACAGAAGTATAAATAAATAAATACATTGGTTGACTTATTCTGTTGCCTTAGATCGTTTCGTTATTGGCAGATTTAATTTAAAATATTTTGAAGCTGCATCTAAAAATAATTTCGATTTTTTATGAAAAATTGTTAAATTTTAATCAAATTTTTCTTTAATTTTATTTATGGAAATTCTAAAATAAATTAACCTAAAATTTAGACTAATTCACTTTTAAATTTCATATACATATGAAATAAAGCTATGCACAAATTTTACTTTTATAGTATTTTATAGTATGATGAAGTTGAAATAAAATTTGATAAACAAAAATATCAACGTTTTAAAAAAATTGATTATCTAGGTGTAATTTTAGATAATAAGCTAGAATTCGAAAATTATCTTCAATATATTAGTAAAAAAAATTGCAAAAAAAAAAATTTATTTTTTTTTTTCGGAAATTAGTTTAAGATTTTTCATGGGATATGCAATAAAATATACAAACACCGTGATAAAACCGTGATCATTTTGATTTTTTTTTTTATACTACTTCGCTACTAGGAGGAGCATAGGGGTAGCGCATGATCACGGTAAATAATCATAAACTAGTTTCTGACGTCATTGAGTTTACCAGGTAGATGACGAGCCTACCGTAGTTTTTAATTTTTATTTTGAATATTGTTCATCGATTTTGTTTTTGTTCAATAGTTCCTCGTGTTAATCGTTATATAATTGTCAATTTTATTTTAGAGTATCTTCAGTGGCTCTCAGTAGATCAACGTCTTATAGTCAACGTGCTGGTTGTCGTCTTTAAATTAAAACATAATCCAGTTGAACCCACAATATGGTTTCAACTGGATCAAAATTTTTGCTTTTTTGTTAGAAATGTAAAATATATAAAATTAGGTTAGATTTTAGGATTTAATTTTATCTGCAAAAAAGTCAAACATTTCCGTTATTTTTTTTTGATTTTAGAATTAAATTTTAGAATAGAAAATTTAATAAGTTCAGAATTAAAATTTTAAATTGTATAAAAAATATTGTAATTAAAATATCCACTATTATCTATTATCTACTAAATTAAGTACCTAAACCGAACTAATATATATATATATACATATATATAATAGAGAGAGAGAGAGAGAGAGCATAGCGATATCTTTAAAATGAAATCATATAAAAAAAAATTTTTTTTTTTGCATCACTGTGCAATCGGAAATAGTTGACAAATTAAACTATAATTTTCTAAATCCAATAAAAATTAAATATATATGTATACATACATATATACTTTTAACGAAATCTGTAGATTGTAATTAATTAACAATTATTATTATAATTTAAAATGTAATAAAATTACATTTATTCGGTTTTTTCATTCGATTCCTGTTTTTTTTTTGTTTTCTTGTTTTTGTGTGTTTTTCTTTTGGTTCCGACTTAATTTATGATTGATAAATATTTTTCTTGCTTGACTAGGTTTGCAATCAGATAATAATTTTCATTTTCTTACTTTTCTATTTCATCTTCACTTAATTTTTATTCTCTATTTCCTGTCATACGCGATAAAAATAAAAAAAAAAAATACTCTCTCCTTATGCTTTGGGTTTTTTGTTTTTCATTCAGTTCAGTTTTGTGTTTTAATTGCCATGCCATTAAAGTTCATTCTTTCTCTATACCACATTGCTTGTTTTATAATTTTTGTCTTTTTCTCTATATTAAAAACTAATTTCCGTTTTCATCTACATAAATTAATCTTAAGCGAAATAGAAAATAAGAAAACAGAAAATAAGAAAAAAAAAATTTGATGTTTTTTTTTTCTTGCATGTTTTCATCTTCTTATTTTCTATTTTAACTTTGATTTTCATTCATTAATTTTTTAATAATTTATATATATGTGTATATAATGTATGTATGTATATATATATAAGAAGTTTTAACTGGATGTACTTTTTTTTCTATAAATAAAATTTGTGTTCGCGAATTAGCAACGCAACGTTTGTTTTTCTGGTTTTTTTTTGTGTTTTAAGTTGTAATTTCTTATCAAAAATATTTTAAATTTTCTTTTTTTTTTTTTAAATCTAAAAATCCAGTTTGAAATCAAGTTTTTCTTTTAAATCCTTTTTTTCTATGATTGCTTTTAATTTTACTTGATTTTTTGTTTATTTTTACTTATTTTTTTTACTTTATTCATCTCTAATTCACTCCCTTTTCTTTTAACTTTAATCGTCATTTCATCTATATGCATATATATATACATATATACATATATTGTATAACTGCCTGTTGTACTCATGTATGAATGTATATAACAGCTTGTTGCATTTGCTTTGCAATTTAAAAATAAATTTTTAAATATAAACACATTACCTGTCTTTTTCTTTTATTTTTGCTGTTATTCAACTTCTGTCTAAAAATTTTTTCGTGAAACACCTGTTCTTTTAATAACAAAAAACAACACAAAACAAGAAAAAAACAAGTCATCTTACGAGATATTAAAGTGATTTGCACAAAAAAAAAACAAAAAGATTACAAAGAGAAAACAACGCGAAACAAACAGGAAAATAAAAAAAACAAAAAACAGAAAAAATTTTCAAATCAGTAACAAAAATCAAGACAACTTTGTTACAACCATGCAAAAAGAACGCACAAAAATAACAAAATTCAAAGCAAATATAGAAAAAATTAAAATGCGCTACTATAAAAAAAAAAAATTTTTTTTTTTGTACTGAAAGAAGTAGAAGCACCGAAAGAAACAACGCTTTTTTTTTTTGGTCTTGCTCTGTAACAAAAAAAAAAAAGTTTTGTTGCGAAAACAGGTTAAAAACAATAAAAAACAAGAAACGCAAATAAAATCCAAGAATAAACGGCATAATAAAGTTAAAAAAAAAATTTATGTATAACTAATTTTTTTTTGCCCCCCCCTTTACTCTTGTTTACGATACAATTCTATATGAAAAGTAATAGGTGCACTAAAAGTTTAGTATCGTGGATTTTTTACGCGCCAGATCATCCTAGTTCACAAATAAATCTTAAAAAAAAAACAAAAGAAGAAAAAAAAAAATTTATGATTTTCTTTTACCTTGAAAATATGCTGTGATTTTCATTATAAAATTATCGTACCTTTTACAAGTACTAACATATTATGTATGTATGTATGTGAGTATATCTAAATATATATGCATGGAAAGAACATTTTTCACGGAAAATTTTTAAGTAAATTTGCAAATGTGCTGCAACAAAAATTGCATACATAGACGTAAAAGATAAAAACTTATAATGAAATCACAAACGGAGTTAAGAGAATTAAAATGACGGTTAAAAACTCATTTTGTACATATGTATATATATATATATACATGAACGTAAGTATATTAATTTAAGTTGATTGACCAACAACTGGTTTTTCGATTTGATTAGGTTTAATGTTTATTTTTCTTTCTTTGCTTTTCTGTTATACTAATTTTATTATTTGGTTTTTTTTTTTTTTGTTAAATTTTAAAATCTTGCATATGTACAATAGTATACTAGTTATATATACTAAGTATTATAAAAAAAAGTCGCAAAAAATAAACTCTTATACACAAACATACCGACTCTTATACGAAATATTATTGAATGAAATCATTTCCAACATCTATAAAACAATAATTGTTATATACTATGGGATGGATACGATGGCAGTATATTTTCTTGCATATTTTTTTTAATCTTAAAATTTTAGAGAATATAAAAAGAAATAAAGAAAATAAAAAAAAATAAACAACTGCTTCAAAATGGTG
Source organism: Condylostylus longicornis (assembly GCF_029603195.1). Taxonomy (NCBI): domain Eukaryota; kingdom Metazoa; phylum Arthropoda; class Insecta; order Diptera; family Dolichopodidae; genus Condylostylus; species Condylostylus longicornis. The sequence goes on from NW_026577989.1 coordinate 1,016,863, forward strand.
AATGAAATCTTCAATGATTTTGTAAATTTGTAATTTTCATTCATAGAAATTTTTAAAACCTATAACATTAAAATATTTTTCTTATATAAAACAAATAGATATAAGTACTTATATACTTATTATGTGTATAATATTTTGTTTCTTGAATTATTTGAAAAATTTTTCTTAGATCTATTATAAATAATATAAGTTATATATGGGGTTATAGGTATGTACTATAATTTATTATCTATTCAAGTACATGCTTCTATTACGAGCATTAGCGGTATTGTAGTTTTCATTTTCTTTATAACATTTTAATGTTCTAATACAATTTCTAGTAAAAGTGAAGAATTTATTAACCGGTGGGTGAAAATATTTGAAATAATACCTCATTTAACCTTGATATAATAATAATATAGAATATGTACATAAATAGGTATTGTATGAGCATATTAGTAAAATAGTGTAAATTAAATTGATTGATATGCAAATTATAATTATGTTGAATTTACTTCTTTAAAAGAAGATAATTGTTGTTTTATTAACCCGAATAATAAGGCTCCTAATTGTATGCAATGCGGTCGGTAAGAATTAGTTTACTGGATCAAATTTGATAATATATTTAAAATATTTCAGTGAATTTAATGCAGCGCAACGTAGAAAAAAAATTAGGTATATGCAGATCTATACTGACAAAGAATGAGGCGAGAAATAAGGTAGATCCATGCTGAAATAAAGCATTAGTCTAATTAACTATAATCACATTAAACGCAGTTTGTTTTCTATTTAAATAAAATAATCGTCGATTATACTTAATTCCATTAGAAATTGCAAATGTATCTTCTATGTCCTTTCAATCTGAGTCTCCAGTCCGCCTAATAAAGAAATCAAATAAAGTTGGAAATATTACTTTTAACAACAATCGGTATAGCTTTATCATTAAAATTACTTGTGTTCATGTACGAATATATTTAAAAAAAAATTGCATACATTTAGGATGCGCAATATACAATCATTGAAATAAAGCAAAAATAAATATTAAATAGGCTTTTATATAATTAAATAAGGGGGGGGGGGAGGGAGAGGGGTTTTCCTTTTAATTTTCTTTAACGGAAAAAAGTTTCCAGTAAAGACTTATGTGTGCATGAAAACGTCCACGGAAAGAGTGGACGGATGGAAAGAGTGAAACTAATAAGCAAATTTTTTCAAATTTTTTTTTTTGGAAAAGAGGTGAAAACAATTGCGCAACCACATATTATATAATTTAATATTATTAATTTCATACATAATTTTTCAATAATTTTAATTAATTGTTTTATTGCATTTCCTCCTAAATATATGCAATTTATTTATAAATGGTTAACTGTTTTTGTTTTAATTTCGCATTAAAAGGTTCAATATTTTTTCTCTCGAATTATTGAAATTAAGTTATATGTTTACTTTACAAACAATAAATTTTAATTGTGAATTTTGTTCTCTGAATAATATTGAATAAAATATTCTTCTTAAACAAATTATCTGATTGATTTTCATTGTAACTTCAAAGTACTAACGAATTTTAATGAAATGATAAAGCATACTTAAATGGTGGTTTAATATGAAAAAGAAAATAGAATTAATTAAAAATATTATAAAATTAAATTTGAATTTCAAAATAAAAAAAAAAACAATTGCTAATAAAAAATCATTTCAATTTCAAATTCATAACAAAATCCTTATTTGGAGGTGATTGACATCTTCTCATTTCACACTTGTGCTCACTGTACGTAGTTACGTACTTACAATCATAATGGATGGGTGATTGACTTTTCACTTTCAAACGATTACTTTTTTCTTTAACCTGTTTTATTTGTGACTTCTGAAGTACCAACTTATTGGAAACAAAAAAAAAGGAAACTCATTCTTAATAATTTTGTGATATTTCACTATTTTTTTTTTATTTATTCGAAATTATCAAATTATTTATGCATTTCAAAGATTAGCATTTTAAAAGTTTTCTATTTTTGTATATGATAAAGAAAAACAAAAAAAAAAAAAATAAACAAAATAAATAAATTCCATAATAACAATAGAGAAATTTTTAATAACAACAACCGCATCCCAACACATCACAAAATTATTACAATGCCATGCCAGTAATAACGTCAGCATTATTTTATTCATTTATTTAATTTTGTTTTTTCTCTCTCTCTCTCTTCTCTTCATTGTATTGTGTAGATATTGTTAAACTTTCTAGATTCACAGAGTCACAGTTATATGCAAGTATTTCAATTTATTTCCATTTGGTATATAATCTTTTATATGTATAAAAGATATTATATTGTAAAATAAAAATAACAAAACAATATTGTATATAAGGTAAAGAAATTATGTTGTAACAATGAACTTGTATATTTTGCTCTTATATTGTAGTACGATCTTATTGTGACTATAAAATCTTTTAAAAATCATTGTTATCAATATTATCAATAATATATAGTTAATAATACAATATAATAAAAATTTTAAAGAGTCAAAACAAAAACAATAATATTTTTTCTCTTAATTGAAGAAGTTAAATTTGATGAGAGCAGTGTATAAGCGATTATATTTATTAGATTATTATTGTATTATAATGATTACGCTGTCTCTCCTTTCATTTGAATTCAGTGTAAAAAAATTCATCAAAATTTTTTAAATTTTCTTTTACGTAATCAACTTCGGGACTACATAATATTTTTTGAGATATGCTTACGCATCTAAATATATTTTAATTAAAAACCCTATCGTGTCTTACTATTTAATTTTACTAACACCGCTCATATAGAATATGAGTCCGTTTATGTTTCTCAATCATATTATGTCATAATAAATTGGTTCTTATTTGCTGCAAGTTTAAAAACTAAAAATCTTGAGTAAAATTTTACTTATTTCCATATGTGTCTGGTTCTTGATTTTTGCGAAAATCACACCAAATTCTTTATATCGAACTCAATCGAAATTATATCGAAAAGAAAAGAGTATTGTCTTTTAGTAGAAATTATTTTTAATAGATTTAATTCTCAAAGTATACACTAACAAAAAAAAATAACAAAAATTAGTTTGAAATCAATACTCAATATATGTATGTGTATATGCAATACAATTGTTAAACAAAAGTTTCACTCTGTTTAATAATTATTATATTATTACTATTATGTATCACAATAATGAAACATAAGATACAAAACAATTGAAAAGTGTATAACAGCACAGCGTCAAATAAAAGTAGCGACAATATCAACAGCATAAAAATCATCAATATCAAAAATTAAAGTAGTAAAGATACTATATATGTAAAATGGATAAATACAAGCATACTATCGTAATTTTCTTTTATAATATTATAAATACATCTCTATATACATATATAAAGAGTTTAAAGAAGTCAGCATACGCTTCTTTAATTTATATACAACAAAAATATCATGAATAATTATAAAGAGATATTAAAGAAATAACTTGAAACGATCATCAGCAGGAAATCGTTCTACCCATCTTAATTATTAAGGATGATGCTTTTATATATATATATATATAGTTTAAAATATTTTTGATGATAGTGATGACGATGATAATGATGATGACAATGATTGATATATTCATTGAATATAAAAATTATTACTTTTCTTAATTCTTTATGTTCGGTTCATTTTTTTCATTTTGTTGTTGCTATTCCTCTTTCCTTTTTTTAATTTATTTACTATCGTACTGCTATAGAGATTTTTATTCATTTTAAACGTTTATTATGCATTAACGAATATTAAAGAGTATATATATATAGATGTATATAGTATAAATTCTGATGTATAAATAATGTGTATATATTGATGTTAATTCTAGTTACTTACCAACATTAAATAGCAGTAAATTTTTACTATTTAACTGACCATCATATACCATTTACTAGAATTTTTTCTTTGTTCATTATATAAACTCTTTGATGATAGAACACTTTATTTTTTTTTTTTTGTTGAAGCTGTTATACTGTATATAGAAAATGTATAATATTTTTCTTTTGAAAATTTTTTTTACATTACATGTACGAATATAGATTTACATTCACATGTATTTACGCACACATTTAAGGAAATATTAATGATGTTTATAAATTACCTACTTATATTATGCAGCAGCATTTATAAAATGCAATTGAAGTGAAGAAGTGCACATCACAATGACTGACTTTTGATAATTTGTGCATCATCATATCAAATGATTCTTCATGATTTTTTTTTTTGTTGTTGTTTGTACATAAATAAAAAAAAAAAATTTTTTTATTTTTCATTGATGAGTTCGGATATTAAGAATAAAAACTGAAAATTGAATTTAAAAAAAGTGATTTAAAAATTGTAGAACAGAAAAATTCTAACAGATGAATGAGAAAAAAAAAAGAGAGAGATTCTCTTTTCATTTTGCTCTTTTTTTTTCTTCTCATTCTATTAGCATTTATTATTCACTTTGATGACTTTAAGTGTTATGAGGGCCAAGAAAAAGGGGTGAATAAACAATTTGCCAGCTATCAAGTTCAATTCTAAATGAAAATAAATTATTTTAGTTAAAAGAAGTAAATGAATTATAAATTCATTTTCATTTTATATTTTCTATCTCTTTCAATATTATACTGTTCAAAGAATTTCCTTAGGTAGGTTTTTTTTACTTTCTACACAATCTCATCTCATTATACACAAGCATATCTATAGATGATTTAGATATATATGTATGCATGTTTAAAAAATACTAGTTTTATAATAGTATTATAATAATAGTTAGTATTTAAAGAGAAGGTAATATAAAAAAAAAAATCATTCAAATAATCACTATTACTTTATTATACAGAAATTTTTATAATATCCTTGATAATATTCTATATATATATATATATATATATATGTATATATAGAAAAATAAATATAATACAAAAATTTTATAATCATACAGAAAGAAGGAAGAAAGATGAAAGTTAAATTTACTATTATTTTGAAAATATTTTCAAATTAAAATTTCGTTTTGCATTAGAATTGAATGGATTTTGTATATGTATATATATATATATATATATATATATATATATATATATATATATATATATATATATATATATATGTGCGTGTGTAATAATGCTTTTAGGATGCAAACTTTCATTAAAAATAATATTGTGAATAAAATTGAGAAGTTCCTGTTTATTTTTTTTCTATATAACAGCTATAATATAGGAAATATTAATTTTCATTACAGTACAACCACATTATAATGTTTAAATGGTTATATTGAATTCAAAAATGTTTTGTATGTAATTTAAATTCCGGAAATTTTGAATTACAATTATAAAGTTTAATTACATTTTTACGTTTTGAGTTGAATTTCTGGAGTCAATTATGTAAATAGAAGCTTTTTAGTTTTCATTTTATTTTATAAGATTTTTAGGTTAAAAGCATATTTTATAAATGTACTATTTCTTTTTATATTGGATGATCATCTTTTAATAAATAATTTAATTCAACTGAAATTGCGACATTTTTAATGCTAGCATTTGAGTATAAATTGAGACTAAAAGGAACAAGATAATATGTTTTTTACATTTGTATTAAAAGAAAACTTACCATTTTACTCCCTTTTCGCAAGACTTTCTAACTAATATTCTGATATTTTAATTTTTGATTTTTACTGTAATCAAATTTTGAATATTTTTATATTAATAAATTTTGAATTGAAAAAGCTCAATTAAAAAATTTTTGAAGCCGCAGGTGTTTTTTTAGCACTTTTCCAAAAAATTTTTTGAAAAAAGTGCTTATTAGTTTCACTCTGTCCGTCCGTCCGTCCGTCCGTCCGTCCGTCCGTCCGTCCGTGGACACTTTTTTTGTTTGCAAAACTTCTACACCCTTTAAGATAGAAAGCTGAAATTTCATACGTACATAGATCTTCACTAGAAACTTATTTCCGTAGAACAAAATTTTTACCTATCTCCCCCCCTCTAGAAGTTATACCCCCCCAAAACCCTAAAAATGGCCTTTTTTAAATATTTGTTGCAATGAAACCATAAGCATTTTTGAAATTTTGCAAACGCAGAAAGGCAGTGGCTTGCTTCCCCTAGCGCGATATACTATAGCTAAACTTTAAAAAAACAAAATGGCCGTTCAAATTTACCGTTATCTAAAGTCCTTTTTTTCCAAATTTTTGATGTCGTTTTTCTTCTAGACCCCAGCCTGTAGAAGCTTGAAATTTTAGGACCTTTTAGACATTAACAAATAGTTCATTTCGTTAGAAGAAATTTTTTTTCCATCTCCACCCGCTCTCAAGTTATCACCTCTTGAAATTCGTAAAATTTGAATTTTTGACTCCTTATATTTCCGAAACCGCAAGCTTTTCCAAATTTTTATAAACGCAAAAAGCTAACGGTAAATTCCATGAAATTAAAAAATATAATTATTTTTCTTAACTCACACAATTAACCCTTAAAATCGAGCATTATGTTAACCCCATTTTAATTTAATTTTTGCTTTATTTCAAACACTGCATATATGCGTCATCCTAAATATATGCAATTCTAGAAATAGTTTTGTATATGAATGAAAATAATTTTAATAGTTTGATAGGTATACATAGACTGTATTTAAAAGCAGAATTTTCACTTGTTGAAGGGAAAAGTGCTACAATACAAACCATTGGTTTGACCCAACTTTATTTATTTCAGTTTCATTTAATTCTTTTTGGTTCTATCCTAAAGCAGATTAATTCATGAATCAATTATTATCGAATTAATATTGATCACATGTGTTTTACCAGAAATATATAGGATTCAATTCTTAAGGAATTCAATTTATTGAGAATATACTTTAAATATAGCTTAAGTATTTGCTTTTATTTAAATAATATCGGTTATATAATTATTGAACGATTCTATATATTTTTTTTTCAATAATATAGTTCCTCTCTTATGAATATAGTAGAAAATAACTCTTTTAATTTTTTTTGTTTTTTTAATAAAAATAAATTAAATAGAAAAATTTTAAAGGTTAAACAAAAGAATATTATAGAATTTTTCAGTTGCAGTTAATATAATTATGAATATACGGTAAAAAAAAAATACAAAACGATAAAATTATTCATTCTGTATTCATTCATATTTATATATATATATATAAGAACGTATATTTGTACAGAATACTTGTAGTAATACAAAAAGCTAATATCTATATATGTAATTTTATTAAAAGGCATGTAAAATAAAATTCCAAAAAGGAAAGGGAAATTTAATAAAATTCAAATCATAATAGGTTTAATCATAATAACTAGATAAGTAGAGGTAGATATACATAAAATTTTAATATAAGGAAGGAATGGGTTGGTTTTATTAGCAGTCATCAGCAATTTTAATATTTTGTTTTTGTTTTTTTTTTTTTTTAATTGTAGAATCAATAGTGCTGCAAACCACTATTTTTTTTTTTGGTTTTTGTTTTTACTGAAAGAAACCCATTCTTTTAAGATTTTACTATCCTTATAAATTTTTATTGAAATATTTTCAACTACTTAAACCATATCGTTATAAATGGTAGTTATAAAATTATACAACCTCTATATATATTTTAAAAAAAAATATTATAATATAAGTTGAATGGTCTTTTCTTTTCCTGTCCCATCTTATAATACATATTTTATAAAAAAAAATGTTAAAGGAAGAAAAAAAGATTTATATAGGGAAATTGTTTTTTTGTTTTTTTTTTCCTAAACAAATATATATACTTGACGCTAAATCCCTTGATTATAATATTAACCAATGCCATAATATTATACAATATTGAATTATAGAACAGAAGAAAAAAATGAAAATAAAAAAAGACAAACTGTTTTCAAATACAAGGGGAATTTTATTTTACTTTACCCAAAATATACTCATTATTCTAAAGACTTTATTTTTTATTTATTTGTTTATAAAACTGTTATATTACAAATAAAAATTTTTACTTGTTATCTTATACATATACAATTAATTTTGCAAAGTTTCATTTTCTTCTCTTCAAAAAACAAAAATATAAAAGCTATCAAACAATTGATTCTTGTCGGTATAAATGATATATATATATATATATATATATAACAATATAAAATGATAATACATATTTTAATATAATCATATTATATAACCTTTCAAATTTGTGATATTGCATATAATTTGAGTCAAACAAATTGGACCTACGAGAGCAGTTTAAAGTTTTTCAAAAAAAAAAAAAAAAAAATTTAATGAAAAGTTTTTTATTTTTATGATACCCATTGCGATATCTGCATATTATTTTGGCGTAAACAAGAAAAAAAAAAAACAAAAAATACCAAATATAATATTAACCAATCAAAAATTTTTTTAGCAAACTGTAAATTTAAATAGTTGATCCAGCTAATAATTGAACATTTGGTATACAATAACATTTAATATAAAATCTTCAGAAAATTTCTACTATAAAATTTCCTCTAGTCTATGATGCCATGAAAATTCAAATTAAGACTAAAAAAATTCATTCAAATTTTCTTTTTCGAATAAAATTTACATACTTATATTTTAGTTAAGTCTAAAATAGATATGAATATTTTGGTCATATACTCTTGGAATTAGAATCTTGCATTTTGAAGTCATAAATTCCGATGTCCAGAATTATTATTTACCTAAAGAGCTTTAGTATATAAAGTAAATTCTTATAAGAACTTCACACCAGAAATTGGTTACTAATAAAATTTTTAATTTTTCACGAATTTGAAGAACAATACAGACATCGTCTTGTAAAAAGTGTCGGCAAATAATCATTTTATGGAACAGTTGGAATTGCTGCAAGTTATATAGTAAGCGTAAATATGGTGTTATAAAAATAAGATAAAATATATAACATTACAATGTTTTAAGATCAAAATAAATTTCCTTAAAGTTGGTATATATAAAAAGGATATTAAGATATAGTGACGAAATATTTTTCTTCCTTTCTAATTTTATGATCCTTTAGAAAATAATATTATATTGTTATATACGTACGTATAACTATTATGGGTTGCAAAATCAGCAAAATATGAAAATATAAGAAAAGCAACAACAACAAAAACCAAAAAAAAAGGAACCGCGGAAAAAATTAATTTTTCTTCTTCTTATTTGCTATATATAAGGAAAATTTTGCATTTAAAAAAAAAATCATTTATATTTTCGGGAAATTTTTGAATAAAAACGAAAACAACTCCTATAGCAGATAATTTATAAAGAATGTGTAACCCTACAGAATTTTAAATATTTCTATACATACAATGTGGATGTAGTTATGTATTTCTATATATATACAATATAAAAGGGGAGCTTTTCAGTAAATTTTAAGTTCAACAGACAGTCGTACATATAACATCCAATTTATATAATAATGAATATCATCTCATACATGATATACGATAGTTTTATATCGTATATGGGGTTGTATGGCAGGGAAAACACTATTTTTAGAATAAGAAAATTTATTTCGGTTAGTTTTTGTTTCTTAAACTTCTCTATACATTTTTCTTATGTGTATATAAATGTATGTATATATGTAATATGCAATTTTTCATGTATAAAGTTGACGATTATAATAGAAGTCATAAATTTTATAAGATTTTCATTAACTATGCGGTAATTTATTGCGATAGCATATAAAGAGACTTCTATACCGTAATTAATTTTTTTCGTCTTTTGTTTTTTGCCTTTCTGCACAATGAAATTTTACTTAGATATACTTTTAGTGTTTTCACACAAAGATATTAAATAAACGTATCCTTTTATATTGAATTTAACCCGCATATTATATTTAAAGTATATAGGCCATATTATTCCATTTTTCTTATAATATTATAAAATTTAAGGGCTTGTTATTAAAAGAAATGAAGGGATTCCTTAAAAAATAAAATTATATTGTATATATATTGAATACGTATATACTTAAGCATAATTAAATTAAATTTTCTCTATAAAAAAGTAATATTATTGGCGTACATTATATTGATGGATCTCTATCGTATAGCATTATTGCAAAGTAATATAATATGTAGAATATTTGGTTGCATCAGTGATTCTCAACCGGGGTGTAGTACGAGAAGACAAAATCTCAGAGTTGCGAGAAACGTTTTTAAATTTTCACTATAAACTAAGAATGAATGATGTTAATTTACGAAAAAATAATATCATCTAAATGAGGAGAAGTGCCCGAAATCAAATTGAATTCCACAAATTAAAATTATATAAGTTCTGGGGTACATGCAATTGGAGACTTATCCGCAATTAATAAGAAGAAGCTTTCAGAGATCGTGAAAGAGATCTTTCTGATCGAGATTTCTCTTTCTGCGAAGCTTTCTGATCGAGAGAAAAAGATCGTGATTTCATTTTCAACATGGTTTTTATGTAAAATGGGATTTTCGTCTTTATTATACTTTAAACCTAAAGTAAGAAATCGTTTGAAGACGAATCATGGAGTACAGATGGCGTTATTTAAAAAAACCACTTAGATTTCATAATGAATAAACAAAAATGCAGTCATTGATTCTGAATTTTCGATTAATTTTTGTTTTGCGATTCAAGAGTTCATTTTCGTATTGCAAAAGGATGCTGTACATTAAAAAAAGTTTAAGAATCACTGGTATATACATAAATGATATTTAAATATTATGATTTTTCCTTAATTAATTGATCTTTTAATTATTTATATTTGATCCTTTGTAATTTATTGCTTTCATAATATTATATTAATATATTATATTTAATAATGTATGTATATATGTATTGTATGTAACATAAAGAATATAATAATAAAAAATTTTATGCTACCTGGGTAACTTGAAAATATTTTTTATATATTAATTAATTATTGTATAATAGTTGAAAAAAAATATTTTGAAAGTAATATTAATGGGGGTCTTAATCCTTTTATAATAATTATCTCTTTTATTACTGTATAAATTTTTTGCAGATAAAAGTCTGTAAATACTTTTATAAAATTATTATATAAAAATAATTTTTTAGGTTACGTAATGCGATTATTATGATTATCTATTACTTTATAAAATGCATATTTTTTTTTTTTGATCCTTGATGAGAAAATTCTAGTTGTTTTCTTAATTTTTTGTTAAAAAACTGATCTTATTTACTTGCAATTAGAAATTTTATTACTTTTCAAATATGACGCATCATAAATAAATTGTCATTGTCATGAAGGCCGAATTTTATCGTACATATCGAAATACAATTGTGATTATAAAATAAATTTTTACTCTACCGAAAGATTATAGTACATTACAGGCTCACCCTGTATACATAATACAAGAGTGAGTTTCTTAAGAATTTCTGAAACATTTTTTTTTCTGAAACACCAATATTATTTTCATTGGTATAAATATTAAAATAACTATTAAATAATATTAATTTTTTTCTCGCTTCTGGGAGGAGCATAAGTCTGATTCAGTTTACTAGGTAGGTGACAAGCTTACTGTACAAAATAAAGTTAATTAGATTAAATAAAATATGGTTGAATTTTGTACTTCTTCCATATATGTATATATACAACTCAGAACTTAATTCTAAAAAATCGCGAGAAAAATTAGGAATTCCTTAAAAATTATAAATTTGAAGTACATCATATATAAATTTTAAGAAAATTACTCAAATTATTTCCCTGAAGAACAACTCAAGTTTTTTTTAACGAAAATTTATTATGTCTAAGACAATATTTATTTAACAAACAAAAACATTCGTTTAAACTTTTTATTAGGTGAGATAAATAAAAATATATTATGCCAAAAAATTATTTGAATATTTAAGAATTGAGAAAGAATTGAAAACAAAAAATATATTTCTATTGCTCGGTTAAGAGTTTTCAGTTAAACTATAACTTTATTCAAAAATAAATTTTATCCTTGCAAATCTAGACAAAAAGAATACAAAAACAGAAACAACATTTAAGATAACCTTTTAAAATTCAAAATAAAATAAAGACGAAAAATAAAAAATTCAAAATAACTTTATTGGAGACTGAAGGAAAATTTGTTAGAAATTCTTATATGTACAAAATACCGACAGAAGCAACAATATAAAAAAAAAAATATTTTAAAAATTTCTTCAAAAATTTATTTTAATATAAGATTTCTCTGAGTCTATGTAAGAGTGACGAACTTGTAAAGCATAAAGCAACAGTCGCAGTTACAGAAATAGTGCTCCAATTTTTAAAAAATATATGGAATATATGGAAATTTTTTAGGGAATTCAGGTTGTTTTTCTTTTTAAATTTGAGTATGGCAAAGAATGTTTATAGAATGCCATTATAAAAAATTTTCAAAATGAAAAAAAAAAGAGAACCTAAAAATTTATTTAATTGATAGAAGATTAAAAAAAAAAAATTTCTTCAATCTTTTCCTCATATATTTTTTTTTATTTATACTGGGATGTACTTGTAGTAAGAATAAATAAACGTATGTGTGTACTTATGTATGGAATGCATCTCATATTCCTAGATGTATTCTGTTGCCATGTTCTCTATGACAATACAAAAGGCAATAGTATAGACTGGAAAGTTTTAAATTGTATATGAAAAAAAAAATTAAAAACTATTATTAATTTTCAACATATTCCTAAGCTATTGTGAATTAATTCAAGTTTTATATTTTCAAGTTTTTCAATTTATACTAATTTCGATGGTACTACAGAAGAAAATTATTGATTGAAATCCATGTTTCCCCTTTAAGTAGGAAAAATTGTTCAATTTAGAAACACAAGTACATATCTAAATATTTGCTTGTCCCTTAAAAATATTTTATATAAATATCTATTATTTTTTTATATGACTACATATTGTATATGAGTCTTATATCATATTCTCTAATAAACCATAATTTTAATATACTTGGTAACTATACTATAATTTAACAAAATAATATTATATAAAATAAGGATAATATGTTGAAATTTCTCAAATGAATATTATATTTTTCTTTAATATAAAAAAAATAATCCATAAACAACAACAACATCATATCCCATAATGTCCCGAACAATAATAACACATCAACACGACAAAAAAAAAAGTGAATATGGAAGAAAATTATGTATGGAGTGATGGCATAAAAATTGAAAATGATGGGCACTTAATGTTTGTTAAAAAAAAAAAGGAAAGAGAAAAATAGGAAAAAGAAAAGAGAACCAAAAAACAAAAATGAAAACAACTTTGTTTGCATACATTTACATAATCTGTTACATTGGCAACTATGATACTGAAGTCGTTAATATAATCAACACACTTGTCATCTTGGTTTTCTCTCTAATTTTTTTTTTCTTCATTATTCCCATTTTTTTTTTTTTGGTTTTTTCGTAGCCCTCCCTTTTATACGTCTTTTTTGTAATATTTTGTTTATTTATTTATTTTTTTTTTTTGTCTATTGTGAATTGTGGTTTAAAGTTCATAGTAGTCGTATAGTTATACAGCGAAGCATGTTATTGTTATTTTTTCTAGCACAAGCGAAATGCTATGTGCCAGTATAATGTTTTTTTTTTCTAAAGATTCTAGAATTTTGTAACTCTATACAGAAAATTAATTTGTATAACATAGAAAAATATGAATCCGGAACAATTTACAGCATATTATGATTGTATAACAATAGAACAATTTGCAGCATATTATAATTATATGACAACAGAATTATAAAAAACTAATAATTCCTATAGAAGTTTTTTCGTTTATATTGAGCAGACCGAATTCATATTAGCTGATCAACTAATTGAATATACGTTTGAAAATACCTTGACTCTCTTCCAGGATAATGATAAAATTAATTTTTAATTTATTAAATGTAATTACGTATATGTGCATATGCAATAATCAATGATTAAACGAAAAGTATATGAGCAAAAATTTTATCTAAGAAATAATGCAATACAAGAATCTCATAAATTTGCTGTACAAATGCGCTCAGCCATATCATACAATTTTTCAAAGAAAATTCCAAAAACAAAAAATTTCCCTTGTAAAGTACAAAATATTTAGATTATGCAAAAATAGAACCAAATTGAAATTGATCTCACAATAATATGTGTGATAAAAAAAAAAAAAAAAATTAGAAAAAAAAATTAATTTTCAACATAAAATTTCAACATCAACATCAGTCAAAATCACTGTTTGTGTCATGTTACTAACACTTTATATATATTTGTATAAGAATAATTACGTTATACATGATAACTCTTAAAAAAAAAAATTTGCTTTAATTCTGTAATAAAATTTCATTTCATTTTCCTATATACGAGTATTTGTGATGAAAATTGAAATGATTAAGTCCATTCTTGACACACATGCATACCTATATTTATATATTCACATACACAATAATATTATATGTAGTGTACTCTATTAAATATTGTATAATAAACTCTTTCATATTCACAACTTCTTCTTCTTCTTCTTCTTTGTACTCTTTATAATACAATTATATCCTGAATAATATAACAAAAGGAGAAATGAAAAATTGACAAAAAAAAAAAAACAGAAATAGAAAAAAATAATAAAAAAAAAAAAAATTTACAAAATTTTTGACTTTTTGTTATAAAATGTAGTTGCCATATTTCTCTGAATATGTTCTTAATATTGTTCTTAATATCTTGATTTACATGATATTCATGTTTGTATGTATATGTACGTAAATTGTAAAAATTATCTGACTTATTTTGTACTTAATATTATGCTTATTTATACATACAATATATACCACATACTTATATTGCAATTATCAAAATATCATTTCGGATAGTGTGATTATACTTTTGTTTTACTATGTAGCCCTTTTAAATTACATACACTTATAATAATGATTATACTATAAAATATATATAAATGTGATATTATTATATTACCATATGTGCATAAAAATGAATTTAATATAGAACTATTATTTTATATTTATAAAAGGTATTGAGTAAAAGAAAAAATTACAATTTATATACCATATAGTTGGTTATTAAAAATGCCAGAGATCTATACCTAGATCTCTATAATAAATTGTATAACGTATATTAAATAGATATAGTACATACATATTATATACATGAAACAAAATAATAGTACAAGAGTAAAAAGGAATGTGATAGAGAAAAAAATTTTCTTCTTACTTACACTTTATATAAACTACCTATGTACGCCCATACATTCGAACATATTTAACTAGAAGTGAATTCATGTAAAATATATTTTCTCTATATATTTGTGTGCAACTTTTTCAAGTGATAATTTTCTTGTTACCAAAAATAAAAAAAAAAATAATATAAAAATTACCTACTTAAACTCAATATGTGTGTACAAATAATAACAAACTGGTATATATGTATGTATACGAAAGTAAATCCTTTAGATTATTGTCCTTTATATAACAAAATAAAAATATATAAATATATAGTTATCCGAATAACTACACAATTTGTGTACTTACAATACTTTTTGTGTCTAATAAATGTTAAATATACTGAAACAAAATGAAAAAAAAAAAAAAAAACTTTTATACAACCAAAAGAAAATTTCGATGTTCACAATAATTGAAGAATAAATAGAAAGAATAGAAAAAAATAAGTTACTTTTTTTTCTTCTTATTATTATCCTTGATAGCTCTTTTTAAAATTTTGTACTTTACGGTTGCAGAAATTTTCACAAAATATATAAGATTGTATTTATTTTCATATAAGTTATAAAAATAAAAATAATTTCAATAGATGAAATTTTTTTTTTTGTTCTATTTTAATAATCCTTTCTCACTTCGTATTTTTTGTTATTGTGGTTTTCAGTGAGATTTATAATTTTTTTTTTTTATTTATTTGTAATTCATTTGAAATTTTTGCACAACTAGCTATAAGGGATTTTTTTTTTCTTAAATGAAAGAGTAGTTTTAAATAGCTAATTCTCGAAAATGTGTTATAATTCCTATATAATGAAAATAAAATAAATGTATTGCATAGTTTTAGGCGTGTTTAATTAATAAAATTTTTTATTAAAATATTTTGTTAGGATTAGAATTATGCATAGCAGATAATGGAAATTTTTTATAATATTTCAGATATTTTGAAAATATCCAGCTGTTTCGAATACCATATAGTATTTAAAAAAATTAATCTTGTATTTTTCATGAAATGACTAGAAAATTTTTGAAAATGACTGAAATTGCCGCGAGCTGTAATGAAATTTTTAAATTCGATTCTACTTTCCGAGATAAATCTCACTGGTTTAGTTCCCTAAAATATGCTTTGCAGTCAAATTAAGTTAATATAACTTTATAGTTTTACTCCAGCAATTTCCAAAAATACTAAACCAAATTAATTTTCTGATTTCCAAAAAAAAATTATGAATATTTTTTTCAGAATATTTTTCTCAAAATAATGTTCTACATTAATATATTTATGTATATAACAAAATTATAATTCCAATAGATATAACAAATTTATATGTACTGTTATACAATATTATCGATAAATTTCAGTAAGAATAATTTTTTTTTTTCAAAAATAAATAGAAAAACTTTATAAATTACTGTCTTCAAACAAGTATACAGAAATATTACAGAAAAAGGAATCAAATGCTAAATATAGACTGACAAAAGTTAAAAAAAAAAATTTTTGTTCTTCTTTTAATTTTATACTGAACACAGATAATAAAAATAACTGCCATCATTTCAGTCACATTCCCTATACCGATTACTTTCTTTATTTTAAAACAAGAAAATGCAATTGCAAATAAAATAGTATAAAAATGCATATATGCCAAAGTGATGTTCATGTTCTTATGTGTAACAAAATTATTATTGTGTAAACGAAAATAAAAAAAAAAGTTTTGAGAGAAAAAGTTCGACATATAAAGTTTTGTGTATCGGGAACCTATTAACGTCCTTTTTTTTTTTTTACTATTTAAAAGTTATTTGCTTTACAAGGCAATAAAAATAAAATCAGTTTAGTTTCTCTTTTTTTTTGTTTTTTTGAAAAGTGTAAGCAAAGTAATTTTCATATGGTGAAGTTTATTTTTTTGTTTGTGTCTTTTTTTCACCCCCAAATTTTAACTATTATGAAAACTTTGATTTTGTTTAAATTTTTTTTTTTTTCAATTTCATATGAGTTGTAAATTTTAAAATATTTATTTTTATTATAGTTTTCACATTTTAATTAAATTTTATGATATTAATTTTTGGCAAATTATTCTTTTTTTTATTTTAAAATGATTTTTGCAAAATTAAGTTGAAGTTTTAAAAAATTTTAAAATAAAATATTAAAAAGTTTTTGTTTATATGGTGTCAATTGAGTGCCATAAAATTCAAGAACAATTTTTAGAGAAAATGAATATTAAAATTGAATATTTGATTAAAAATTGGAAAAACGAAAAAAATATATAAATAGAAATACGAAAATAAATAAATAGAATGTAGAATGCAAGTTAATAAAGTGATTCTGCACAAGTTTCTAAAAGTTTTAAAGTATGTGAAGGGAATTTTTTTGTTATAATATACAATATATATGAATAATGGCAGCAATTATCGCAAATATAACATTAATATATCAATTGGACATCACTCGTGTGCTAAATCAGGTGAAAACACCTTGGCCCCAATTGTGATCACATAATAAAATTTTTAAAATTTTTTTCATACTGCTTTCATATGGCACTCAAATATAAACACCTTTAACAATGAATTCAGAATATTACTTCTGAATTTGAATTTTTAGATGTGCATAGATTTGAATTTATTTCCATAAGCAGGCCCAGTTTTGATATATTCAGTGCTCTACGCGATTTCCAATGAGTGCACTCTCCCTCCCCTCCCCCTCCCCCTCCCACCTAAAAACCTGTTTTTAAAACAATAAACAACATAAAATTAACATTGCATATTACAAATAATAATTGTGTCCTTTGTTTGGCAGCGCTCATGTTCTATTCTTATTTTGCATAAATGGTAGATCCGGCACCGCATTCTAAAATAAAATAATTTATAAATTCTATGTTAATTTATTTTATCTAATTAATTATTAATTTTCTAATTAATAATGAAAAAAGAAAATTATTTTCCATTCTCAAAATTTTTAATTTTCAAAATTAAAATACTTGGAAACAAACTTTAATTATAAAACTGAAACAAAAAAAAAAATTACTAATATTTTCAATTATAATTATGTTTTCAAATATTTATAATGCTTTTATTTCACGCTAAATTGATAAATATTTATATATGGATAAATTAGTCAATAATTTATTAAAAATTAAAATAATATTATTATAATATACTCGTATTTATATATAAATGAGAAATTTTAATTGAAAATGTCAATAAAAAATAATTTCAATAATAATATTATTATTAAATTTAGTTATATATATGCATATATATATATGTACATAACTACTAATATATGTATTTTATTATAATATCAGTGAAAAATAATTTATTTGTTATTATTTATTATTATTCTTTATTATTATTATCATTATTAATCTCATTTTTCCGGCTATTAATAATCATAATATATTTAAAATAAACACTTTCATTTGAATGTCAAAAATTTAATTATTTTTAATAATAAATATATTTGTTATGCATATTATATATGTACATATATATTATATATATATATATATATTTAGAACAGTATATTAAGTATATACATGTAGTATATTCACTTTGGATATTTTAGTAAAATTAGACATACAAGTAGTACATAATTTAGTATGACTAAAATTTTAATATTAATAATAATATTTTATAATAATTATTTTATAATATGGGCATAAAATAATTGTAAAATTTAAATTAATCAAATACATACATCCATCATTCAATGAAAATTTAATGCAATTCTTTTTTTGGAGGGATTTTTAATTAAATAATACTGAAAATTAATTATTGTTTTCGAACAAAATGTATTGTATGTCATAAATTTTGAATATTATATGAAATTAAAGGATAATGAAATCAATCATTAATTTTTTCTTTATTAGTTTCTTTATTTTATATTATGTTATTATTATATTTTTATTTTCTAAAAATCAAGTAAATTTTCAAATATAAAATTTTTATAATTAATATTTATTTAATTTTACATATTTTTCAAATATCCTTTCTATTATGATATTAGTAAATTGTTATATTGAATCAATAATGGAAAAAACCTGCTCGCATGCTGTAAATGATAGAAAAATATAAATATGATTCGATGAAAATTTCATAATAATGACACTAAATATGTGCCATTAGGTGTAGGTAAAAACAATATCAATTTCAAAATTTACATTAATAAAGTTGAATCAAACCAATTGTTTGTAATGTAGCACTTTTTCCTTCAACTAGCGTAAGCACTGCTTTTAAAAACAATGTATGCATTGTTAAAATTATATTCATTTATATATGAAAATTTTTCAAAAATTGCATACATTTAGGATAACGGGGAGAAAACTGAAAGAAGCGTTAACATAATGCTCGAATTTAAGAGTTAATTGTGTGAGTTAAGAAAAATAATTACATTTTTTTAATGGTATGTAATTTACAATTAGATTTCTGCATTTGTAGAAATTTGGAAAAGCTTGCAGTGTCGGAAATATAAGGTGCCAAAAATTAGAAATTTCCAAAAGCGATAACATGGAAGGGGTTTGAAGTGGAAAAAAATTTTCTTCTAGCGAAATAAACTATTTATTAGTGTGTTAAAGTTGCTAAAAAATTAAATATTCCTACAATATTAATTGTGGAAAAAGCCAGCTCCTACCTTTCCGCGTATGCAATATTTGAAAAGTGCTTTATGACTAATAGCGTACTTAGGATTTTGGTAGGCTATAAAGCGGAGTAGAGGAGAAGATAGATAAAAATTAAATTTTCTTCTACAGAAATAAGTTTCGAGTAAAGATCTATGTACATGCATATAAAATTTCAGCTTTCTATTGTCAAGGGTGTATAAGTTTGGGAAATATGTTTACGGACGGATAGGGTGAAGCTAATAATCACTTCAATTTTCGAATTTTTTTTTTTTAAAATTGCTAAAAATAATCATAACTATTGCAATATTAAATATTAGTAGTTACTTTTAATAAATGTTCTGAATTAAATTGTAGGGCTTGTGAAAAAATTATTTTTCTTGTATTTAAAACCTTCATTTTGTATATATATACTCGTAGTTTTATGTAGTATGCAAATAAGAGTAGAATTTTGTTAAAATTTTAAAAAATTAATTATTTTTTAATATCAAATAAATAATTTATTTCCCATTTAATATTTACAATATTATTGAGTGTGTCAACTTTTTTTAAAGTATTTCGCAAAATTCAATATTTATAATTTAATTTTCATTTTCAACCTGTATACTTATTTAGAAATTAATATTTCTTTATTAAAATGAAAAATGAAAAAAAAAAAAATTTTTTGTTAAATTTAAAAATCATTTTAATTAATACGTGCATGCAACCGTCTAATTATCCTGTTTTTCATAAAAAAAAAAAAAATTTTATTCAAATTAATGACATAAAAATTCCCTATAAAAATAAACAAATGAAAATTTATTCTGGGAATAGCTTATAGAGCCTATAAAAATAATATTAATTTTTCTATTTTTTTTACAACATGTAAATGGATAGCTTTGGATGTACATGCATATATATGAATATAGCAGTAAATATAGAGTACTAAAACACACTTATAATTTCTCATTAGTTTTACTATTTTTTCGCATAATAATAATGAAAAATGTGAAAATAAAATATTTGATTAAAAATTTATTACATATAGCCATATATATATTTTTTTTTCGATTATTGGTGAGCACGATTATAATTTTCTTGTTGCTCTCCTACATAAATATTGCAGGTATTCTTATGGCTATACATTATATATATTAATATCACTATTCAATGAATCACTTGGGGCAAAAATGTATATATATATATTTTGCATATTATATGCATGTAATATGTATTTGGGGCACCTTTTTTTTTTTTTGAATAAAATAATTTTTATATTATGTTTTTATTTTATTTCTATATATTTATGCGGCTTTACACATTAATAGTTAATTTATGTATACTTATATTCTATACCTCTTTATAATATGTGCGTATGTATATTGTAATAATGAGAATCTATTATAATTTATTATGATATAGTGTGTGTATATCCATATTCTAAACTAAATAATTCTCATAATCTCTTCTATACTAAATTACAAGATTTTATATATTTCTTATATCATTAGATATCCAAGGATTATAATCCTTACAAGAGAAACTAAGCCAAAAATAAAATAAGAAAAATTACAGAAACAAAGAAAAGCAAAAAAAAAACAAAAAATGTGTCCCTCTGCGAAAAATTGCAAAAAAAAAAATAAAACTCTAACAATATTAATAGAAAAAAAAAATGTAGAAAATAGGAAAATAGAAATGAAAAAATTGTACAAGAATGACAAAAAAAAAATTATAACTACAAAAGAAAAAAATATATATATATAAAAATTAGGAAAAAAAAAAAGGACAAAAGAACTTTGAAATGAAATTTTTGTGTCCTGAAAAGAAGTCACGTTTTTAATAGAATGCAAAGTAGGTTGGTTTTCTAAACGAATTATTTGTATGTATCTAAAATACATACTCATATACAGTAGAATTCTTATAAATAGAAGCAAAATAGTAGCAATTGAAAATTTTTCATGTTTCCGGAGTTTTTATGCGATATATTAACAAATTAATAATAATAAACAAAAATATAACAAAAAAAAAACAAAATTTTCAATAAAAATTATACGCAAGATTTCGTGTATTTATAAAGTATTTCAAATTATTCGTAGAACTTGTATATACAGCAAAGAGTTAAAAAAAAAACTCAATTCATATTAAATACAAAAATTTTTAATAAACAACAATATTGTGAAAGCTGACCGAGAAAAATGAGATTTTTAATATTAAAAATGAGATCGTAAATTATTAGTCAATAAAAAAAAATTATTCTGACATGAATTGAAAATTTCTAAAAAAATTTTTGTACTATTTATTTGTTTTCTATTGAAATTTGCTACTAATCATGCAAAATATAAAGAAATATAATCAATGAGACTATCAGAAATAATAAGGCATAAAAATTTTCAATTATTGTTCTCAAAAGCAAAAATATATGAGGTTTATAAAATTGCAATTTAAATTTTTCTTAGAAAAATTTTTAGAATTTATAAAATAAAGTTCTTCATAATAACCAATTGAATTCTTATTGAATATTACTGATTCAACATTTGATTTTCATATCGTAATACCGAATAATATAGTTCAATTTCTAAAAAAAATTGTAATGTATATAAAAGCTATGATATTATAAATTAGAATATTCGAGCCGCATAAAAATTTGCTGTATTTTAAGATTTCAATAGATATTATTTTATGAGAATTCAATTGTTTGGACCAATATAATTTCCGATTAATTTTACTATGCATTTAACATAACATGAATCTTATAGTTAAAGGCAATTTATTTTTACTTCCCAGAATGTTCTTCTAATGAACTATCTGAAAATAATGAATAAATGTTGTTTTATATTAAGGTTTTTTTCGGTGTCAGATAAAAGTATACAGTCATATTACAAATCACTGTGTATAAAAAATGAAAATCATAGCAGTCAGTTCACTTTCATTTCAGGAATCTCCATTTGATATTGTAGTATATAAAATAAAATTTAATTTAAATTATTGAATTTATATGTGATAATATTGATTAGAACATTTATATATGAATTCTTTAAAACTCTATTAATATGAGTGGTAAAAAAATGAGTGCTTAACATCTAACACTTATTTTTAACTATGTATATACCTAAACTTATTCGACTGTATCAATTATTTATTATAACGCATATTACAAAAAAAAAAAACATCAGCTTCATTTTCTATTTTCCTATTATTCAAAGTATAGTGTAATAGTACGTGTATGCTCATTTATATGTATATAGATTGATGTATGTTAGTATATGCAATATTTTTCTCATAATCTTATAATGCATATAAAAACTACTTAAAAATGACTATCAAGAACCTCTATGTATAATAATAAAACTCTTTATATATATTTTTTTTCTTCTATTTCATTTCTTATTGCTTTTTATATCTTATATAACATATTTGTATATATGTATGTCCATGGGTATATGACTATATATTACGTATAGTATACCATAATAATATTATATAAAATGTTATACATTACTTTCTCAAATAATTTTCATTCGTTATGCTACTGTCATAAGCGTCTATATTTTGTTATACAAAAAAAAAAAAAATAAAAAATTAAAGGAAATAAAAATTTATGCAGATTAAATTTACTTTCAAGTCCTGCATTCATTCATTCATTTCTGGTAGTTTCTTTTAATATATTTTGCTGTCTTTTTATATTCTTAATTTTTTATATATTCCCTTCTCTACTTGTTCAACTACTTGTTCATCTTATATATTTAAATAAATAGCTACACATATATACATACATTCATATACTATTCTAGATTTCTTCATCTTCAACTTCATCATTTTCTTCTACTTAAACATTCATTTATGGCCCTTCAGTTGAACTCATTTTTTTTTTTGTTTGTGTGTTACATTATTATTACTCGTATTCTTATTATCATTATTAAGTGTATAACTTCAAATAGAAGTTATATGTCTACTATATTTTTCCCTTTTTTTTTCCATTTTTTTTTCTTTCTCGCAACTCTATTATTATTTTGCATGTCTTCCATAATTTTCAATGATTGGAATAATAAAATTTGAATCGTAATGATATGTACTCAGTATATAAAATATATTTGTAAAAATGTCTATAATATAAAATGAAGAAATATACTTACATATAATAATAATAAAAAGGAAGAAAAAAATTTAAACAAGAAAATTATGAAGCAGGTGTTAAAGATGATAATAAATTTTAGTTCATTAATGAACGAAGGATACGTGAATTTTCAAATCTTTAATTGAATGTAGAAGACAAAATGATTTTCTTAAGAATAAATCGTTTTTATATAGTGAAGCGTTTTATTAATTTTTCTATACAATTAAATAAAGATTAATAAGTTGATAAATTTCTTTATGTATTTTGTATATATAAGAATTATATATACATAAGTATATATAATTCTTATATATACTTTGTATATATAAGAATTTAAATATCACAGAATATAAGAGTATTGAACTAGTATTAATTTTTTTTTAATATTCAATGGAAATTTTTTTACTATTTGAATTGAGTTAAAAAGTAAATATTGTAGTAATGGTCATTAAATTCTTAAATCTTGCTCAACACTCTGAAACACACTCTGATATTGATATAAAATACAAACTTTTTCCAATTTTGGATTTGTGTATTATAATTTCAGTTACTCGTAAAAATCAATATTCTGACCTAAACTGGGATTTTTTTTACTTGACTTAAGCTGCATCAAACAAATCTCTATACTAATCCAAAGAATACCGAACAATTGTCTTCGCTTTCTCTCTATGATATACAGAAAACTCTGATATACGCCTTCATCTTTTCAAGTATCTCCAAAATTGGTTTGTTGGTTTGCAACTGAAGGTCCATTTGAATATCTATACATACATAATCATACCACAAATATATTTTTTATTTTGTTGAACTAAAAATTAAAAAAGCGAAAATTGATAGAATTGACCATGTCAACACTGTGTTAACCCACACGAATGAATGATTTTAAGTACTGTGTGTTAATCTACCATCAAATGGCTTTCGAAGTTGTATGTTAGCTACCACCACAAATCAAGAAATTTCAACTAATTTTATCAAATATAAGGGCCCTAATAAAATATTTGTTTGTTCGAAATTTCAATACTGCATGTTCTATAATTTCTGAGATTTAATCAAATAAATTTTGAAGTTGTATGGCATGTATAATAAATTCTCACGATATTTTACCAATTTTTAGCAAAAATAATGGTCTTTTTACCATATTTCTTTTTGTAAAATTTCGGTACAGTATAGGTAAAAGAATTTCAAAGTTATGGTCAAATAATTTTTAAAGTTTTAGGAGAAGTAGTCGGCGAGCTTAGCTCAATTAGTTTTTGATTTATAATTAAAACGGACAGGTCCGACGTACAAACATTGTTAAATCGACTCAGAATTTGATGCTAATCCAAAACGTACACCAATATTTATAACTCAGGTCATTATTTCTCATAAGGTTGCAAACAGTATAAGACCAAATTATTATATCCTCCGAATATTAGTACGGTTAAAAAGTTATTATTAAATAAAATTAGAGTTTTGAATACAATTGAATGTTGTAAAGATTAACATTGTATTTTCTATTTAACTTTTATTGCTTTACGAAACGAAATTCTATTGAAAAATCTCTTGAAACTGAATGTAATTAATGAATAAAATACCTAAAATAATTTAATAATTAAATAAAAATTCTCAACTTTTTGACATTTTCACGATAATATATTGAGTATTAAGAAGACCATTTAGTGAATTTAATCATCGGAAATTTTATTAAAAATAAGTGTTAAACTGTTAACGTGTTAATCTTAAAATAATATCAGAAATATTCTGAAATTCTCTCCAAATTTATTTTATATGTAACATATATATGTATGTGTATATAATATTATTCTTGTTAATTTTTTAATTGTGACCTCAACTGATTTAAAATTTTCCATATACACACTCTTACTTTTTTAAATAATTAAAGAGAAAATGATTTATCGTATATATTTTCATGTAATTTAATTTTATTTGGAAATTTTCATTTATTTTTTCTTTGTTTTTTTTTTTTAATAAATTACCAATAAATTTTCATTCCTATTTTTATAAAAGTCCCTTTTTTCTTTTATAAAATTAAATATAGTGTGTAATGAATTTGAAAGAACAAACCCTATAGTGAAATTTCCACGTAAATGAAATTTTTAAGTAAATTTAATAAAAGCTTTAATTAAATCAAATTCAATGCAATATTCTGAAAGAATGCTGAAAGAATTTGTAAATCAGTGAAAATTTCAAATTGATTTTTACGCTTAAGTTATTTTAATGCATTAATAATAACTTTTGATTACTTAATTTACATAAGTATATAAAAGAAGTAAGTATATGTAAAATATGTAGGCCATTATGTGGAGAAATTATTGAAATATGTATACAAGAAAATCTAACAATTATAAATAATTGTTATATGGTTACATTTGTGTACATTTGTGTAGATAAATTTTATATTAAATTTGAAAATTATTTTGAAAGAATGTGGTATGCAGCCACAAGTAAAGTGTTAGTACATAAAATTTTATAATATTCACAAGAAATATTGATCATTCGTTTTTGGTTATTATTCATTCGGATTCTTACTATATATTAATTTAAGGTTAATTGACATTGAATGGTTTTTAATTCAAAGTTGTAGAATTAACCTCACGAAGTATACATGAAAATGAGAATGAAAGTGTTATTGTAATTTTGATTTACAAAAATATATTGTGTATTTTAATTAATCAAACCATAATTTACTACGGGCCAAATATACATTTTTGTGTATATAAAGAGAAAAAATCAACCGATTTCATTGAAATTTTATATATGAATTCCTCGTATTAAAACAATGAACATATAAATTTTTTGGAAAGATCAGGGTTCGAAAACTGATTTGCGGGCCGCTTTTACATTGTTCACCATATCTACGGAACAAATTGATGAAATATCTTGAAATTTGATATTTGAGTTCTGCTTATTACCAAAAGTACCTGGTGGGCATTTCAGGGAATTCGGGTAGCACAATACGAAACTTTACTAAGAACCAAATTTACACTTTTTTAATTATGTTAACTATAAGCTTACAAATGTCCTAAAAATTGGAAAGAAATATTTAACAGACATTTTTTTAATATTCTGTAACACTTTCACTCAACTAGACAATACACAATGCGGTCGGTTATGTGCTGACCACATCAGATTTTTTTTCTCTAATGATTATAATACCAAACTGTATAGTTTGTCCATTTACTTTGTAATAAAATAATTACAAATGAAATTATAATTAATTTTGGCAGTCTTGCTACGAGTATGACAATAATTGTCACTTCATATCTAAATAAATTATAGATTTTGTATTATAAATTATTATATTGTAATAAATTAAAATTAATTATTAAGTATATTAATTATTAAGTAGGAAAATTCAATTAGATAACACTATAATTTTTTTCATTATTTCTCAATTTTGTAAATATATGTCCAAATTTATTTTGAATGTACAATAAAATTAATCAAGTGATATGCGTTAAGTTTATCAATTTTTAATATTGTAACTGTTATAATTAGAGTCAAAATAAGTGTTATAATTAACAAATTTAAAAAATGGAATAATTTTAAATTGGGAGCGCTTTTCTAATTCGAATTTTTCAGGATTAAATATTATAAAATACGAAGAATTTTTGATTTTGTCCTAAATGAATTGACTTAGTTAGTTTTGCATTGATTACCATAAATATTCTCGCAAATATTATGGCAATTGATTATAAAAAATACGAGAACAAAATATTGAAAGTAAATAAAGGTGAATTTTTTTCTTCTTCTTGTTTAAAAGGAAAATAATCGATTTTTTATTCTTTCTCAGTTTTAAAATATTTATAATTGTGCAAATTTTAATAATTATGTTAAAAATTTATTAATATTAAATTTTTTTTTCATAATACTCGTAAGTAGTAAGGTACTTTGAGTGTTATATAAGTAGTATAGTTTCATTAAAAATAATAATTATAAAAATAGAAAAAAAAAATATATTCAGGAAGTATTTTATCTACATTTATTAATTTAATTATTTATTTATTTATATAATAAAAAAAAAAATAATTCCATTGTAATTTCTATTCATACACGAGTAAATATTACACAATAATAAGGATAACATAATTTTTGTTTTTGTTTTTTTACTTATGATTTTATAAAAAATAAAATCTCCTTATTTCAATATAAATTCGAATTAATAAATTTTTTATTTTGTTTATTTAATTTACAGCAGAAAAAATTGAATTAATTATTATTGTTTTACAATTATATTTTTTAATTATTGTAAATAGTAATCATGAATTATTATCTTCGTGTTAAGGATATTATAAAATAATAAAAAATATTATTATTTAATAAATTGTAAAGATTTTATAACAAAAAAAAAAAAACAAAAACAAATACAAGATTTTTAATTTTTTTGTTTTATATTTAAAAAAATTCATATATACCTATGTATGTGTGGTATTTTGTGTGTAATTATAAGGATATAGGTATTTATAATAAAAAAATATTGTTAAAAAGGATAACACTCTTATATTATAATTTTATAATTTTGCGTTTGGTTTTCATTTTATTTTTTATTTCGTTAAATAATAAATGCGGTGCAGATATAATTATACTGATGAATATAATTGAGGTTTTTTTATTTTTACTAAATTTTCTTGTTTATTGTAATGGTTTTTGTTTTTTTTTGCTCTGTGTGTGTGTCGAGAGAAGACAGAAAAGTTTATTAAATTTATGGTTTATTTTTGATGCTGTTTTTCTTTTCTTATTATTATTATTATTTTTATATATTGAAAATTAAAATTCTTTTATATAAAAAATACTTATATAAAATATATAAGTATATTATAATAATCATAAATAGGCCGATATGTGTATTTGTATGTATATATATACAATAAAGTTATAAATAATTAATTTATATGTATGTTTATATAATATATGCATATATTATATAAATTATTAAGTGGATACACAGAAAAATATTTTTATTTTTAATTTTATTTTATTTTCATTTTTCATGAATAATTAATTCTTTAAGATCAAGAGTGAATAAGACAGACATAGACAATGAGGTGAAGAGAGGGTAAAATAGGAAAAAAATAGAGTAAGAATAAAATAAAAGGAAAAAAAATTCAATTAAAGAGCTCTTTATTAAAAGGATATTATGATAAATATATATGATAAATTTTATATACACATATATATACAATAATAAATTATAATAATGAAACGATAAAATATACTTAATATAAAAAAAAAATTTGTTATTTTAAAAGCATAAAACGATAAAATTTACTTGATTATCAGCTTGACTCAAGGATATTTTCTTTTAATTTTAATTTCAAAATATATTAAGAATTAAAATAAATATAAAAATCAGATTTTTTTTTTTCTCTTTAATATTATATTTTTCGATTAATAGCATTAAAATGTACTATATTGTTATATACATATATGAAGTTTTTAGTTTTATAATTTTTGCTTGCTTTGTTCTTCATTTTGTTATTTTGTTGTTATACATATATATATGTATATACGTATTGCAATTCAGATCTATATATATGTATATATATAATTTAGTTTATCAATAATTTTAAATTGGAAATTACTTAAAGGCAATGTCATAATATTATAGAGGCAATATTAAGTGGTGAATCATAGTTATAT
Organism: Condylostylus longicornis; assembly: GCF_029603195.1. NCBI lineage: Eukaryota > Metazoa > Arthropoda > Insecta > Diptera > Dolichopodidae > Condylostylus > Condylostylus longicornis. The sequence goes on from NW_026577989.1 coordinate 1,046,347, forward strand.
TAACATTAAAAATATTAAAAATATTTATAAATATTATATAATATATACAGTGCCGGATCTACTATGTTTGTAAAGTAAGCATTTGGAAAGAGCGCCAGAATACGAGGGCACCATTGAAAATTAAATTATAAGAAGTAAAAAATTTTTACAATTTTTTGTCTTACGTGTTTTACAAAAAATATTTTTCATTCAATATATACAGCGAAAGTAATTTAATTAATTTCTGTATATACATATAAAACGGACTTAATATTATAAATTTTGTATATATATATATATACAGCGAACTTATATACGAAATATTGCAAAACCAATAGCTCAAAGTTTAATTTCGTAGGCTTTAAATTCTATGATTATTTTTGCATTTATAATAATAAAGTTGCTAAAGAAAGTATAATAAATGTTCAACGTAAAATATTTTAAAAGCTTGGAGAAGAGGGGAGAAGCGTAATTTTTGGAGACCGCGTAGGGCACAGAACAACTTAGTACCGGGCCAGATAGGATTTGTATATTGTATAATAATAAAAAAACAAAGGTATATATATATATATATACTAGGTTATATAGAAATTTTAATTATTAAATTATAAAAATAAATTTAATCTTTTCATAACTTATGAATTAATAATAAATTAATATCATAATTTATTTTTTTATTAAATTTTAAGAGATTAGTTGAATATATAGTTTTAGGCGTTGATCAAAACAAGTAAAAATACCAAATAATTTGCAATTATGTATTTGTTAAATAAAAGTTTTATATTAAAAAACTTTTTAAATTTTACTTTAAGATTTTAAAAATTTTGAAAAAAATTCATTAATTTTTTAAATATCAAAGATATAGCTATTAGTTATGTGGTAAATATTTTATTTAAATAACCAGAAATTTAAAAATTAAGGTCTATACTCTTATTTCTATGAAAATAACATTAATAAAGAACGCCTTCGCTGTGATGAAATTTCTATTTTCAAAAAACAAATTGAATAAATCAGCTTATCATACTTTTATATTGCAGTGTTAATTCAGGTGTTTAATAAATAGTAAAAATTATGTTCCAAATAGAAAAGACAGTGTGAGTAAAATACTCGATTCTAATGTTCTTATAGCACAAGAATTGAAACGAAATTTTCACCTAAAACATTTAATAATTGATCACTGAAAAACCTAATTAAAAATTTACTTAATTATATACAAATTTATTAAAAGAGACATTAATTTAATTAATACTATTTTTTTTTCTATTTTCAGGTAAGATCAACAATTTTCATTGGAATTCAAGTAAAATATATTGTTATCACTATTGGTAGTTGGTACTAAATAGGTTTAAGCAGGACATTTATTTAATTTTATTGACTTTATCTTTAACATATTACTATTCACATATACACATGATTACCTAAAATTATTCCATCTGTTTAACACAATTCAGAATATATTACATAAATTGTGATTATTCATCTTTATTATTTTACAAAAAATTTCATATTTAAATATTAATTTAAATTTTGATTAAATATTCAGAAAAAAAATAAAATCTTATAAATTGTTCTGCTTTATGAGAACAATTAACTGAAATAATAAACTAAACTATATAAGGTTATGCAGAACAACATACAATACTTATTTAATGTTGAGTACAAAACAATTTGTGTAAACTAACATTGTAATGTTGGAAGCAAAAAAAAAAAATGGTATATAAAATTTAAACCAAAAAAAAAGAAAAGGGCAAAACTAATAGCCATCATTTTCTTTCTTTCAGAATTGCAAATTACACGAGATATAATTTTTTTTTTTTATTTTTGAAAATTTCTGTTCTTAATTTAGCTTTGTGCTTTTTTTTCCTAGCTATGTTTTTTAAAAAATTTTTTTTTTAGTACCTACCTACTTTTCAACTTTAATTATTTTCCATTATACAAGTCAACAGCAATTATTAATTTTTAACCTGATTTTAAGGATAACAAAAATAGAGAAAAGGAGAAAGACCAAAAAAAAAACAAAAGTGAAAAACAAGGAAAAGGAAGGGAAAATGAGGAATACATATTTTTTTTTTTGTTTTCCTTTGTGAAAACTTTTATTTTCTCGAAATGTGTGTAAGTACATAATGTAGAATGGATGAACAAAAATAATTTTTAGTATAGCGGAAACTTATACAGTAAATGCTCTTTAAGATTTCTTCCTTAACTATATAGGCTGTAAAATAATTATTGTGAGCACAATTAATGTTTAAAATATTAGTGAAAATTTCCAACTTAAAATGTGAGTTTTATGGCGATTTCGGAACTAACAATAGTTTATCAATTAAAATTTTTGAGAATTGAATTTTGTAATTTTGAAATTTTAATTTCTGAATAAAGCTCTTAAGTCTTAAATCATTGTAATTTTTAAAAATTATTGTTCATTACTTCAATTACTTCCTACCGCCACTAAAAATTTTCAATTAATTTTTGGACCACTCTGTTTTAACACAAAATTTTTTTTATGTATTTATGTACGTAATTATGCCGTTTTTTATTTCAATATGAAATTTTCATAGTACCTACATATTATATATGTATATATAACTTTTAATTATAACTATACATATTTACATTTTTGTATATAAATATGAGTATACAGAAACCTATATTTTTTTTTTTCAAATACATGATATTTTTGTAAAAATTAAAAAAAAAAGAATTCAATACGAACACAAAACGATGGAAGAAATAATAAACAAGAATAACAACTATAACAAACAATAATAATAATAATAATAATGTTAAAAATGAACTTAAACAAAAACTCTTTCATCCTGACTAATTTTCTCGGTTATTTCTACTCTTCAGAAATCCTCTATTGTTCTTCATAATAATTAAAAGATATTTTCCCCCATGCACTAATGAAAAAGTAATTGAAAAATGTATAGAAAGAGAAGAAACAGAAAAAAAAATTTTTTAATACATACATACATACATAATATACATGTATGTATGTATATACTCAGATAATGGATCTTTTATTATTATTATGTACCTTAAATTATTGTTTACACCCGACTGGTGTTACATAGTAGTTCCTTTTTTTTAGAATTTTACAACCAAAAAATAAGAAATTTTTTTTAAATTTTGATTTTTGAAATAATTTTAGATTTTTCGTTTAGAATAATATTTTGTCGAATCCTTTCTTGAAATTTTCCAATTAGTACAAGAAGACTTTTTCTTCTTATAGGTATCATATCTAAAGAAAGTAAGGAGATAAAGTATTGCTTTGGGAATTTGGGGAAGTATTTGGGTCACGTCTGTTTGTTTCATTTTGAAGTACCAGCTCTTTATGCATTTTAAATTTCAAATTCACTCAAAGTGATTCCTTTTAATTTAATCTTGTATTTTTATTTAACAAATTATAGATTTACACTGAAATTAATATCAGAATATTCACTAATTTTTCATGTTCTCACTTCTTTCAATCCCCGTCGCACCCTTAAAATCATTCTCACATTATTGTTTATAACTAATTTTTACCAAAAGAAATACAAAAGATCATTCTTGAAAATTTTAATTTTTTTTACTCTCTCTATAATATACGCTTTAAATGCAATATGTATATGAAGAAAATCATCTTACGATATTCTGAACAATTGCCTTTTATTAATTATTTACTCGTTATTAACTATCATTTTATACTTGTATATAATTGTATATGTGGTTGTAGATTGTCAGAAAGTCTCCCCATTCAACAATTTCCCTATGTTAGTATGCTTAGTGGTTTTTCTTTTTTCCTTTTTTCATTCATTTTAATTTTTGTGTCTCGTAATTTTTAACATCAGGTAGTATCAAGATTCAGGAATACCTACCTATTTTTAAAAATGGTTCAACAAAAAAAATTTTTTTTGTTTTTTGTTTTGTTTCTTTCTTTTAATTTTCTTCTTCTCTCTGTTTTTTCTATTACACTCATTCAAAAAAAATTCTTTTTTTTTTGGTGCTTTATTTTTAGCAAGTTAAATAACTACACAATATTTTTTGTTATACCTTTTCATATTACTTGTATGTATACATATCTGTGTAGAATGGTTAGGAAAACAGAGCATATATACAAGGTAAAAAAACACCAAAAAAAAAAATGCAAAGAAATATTAATAATTAAACGACAAAAGAAGTTGAATGAAGTAAAACAAAAAAATTAATGTATTTGTGTACATGTGCATGTAAACAAGTACCAGCACTAGCAGCAGTAGGTAATAATAATAACAACAATAATAATACAATATTAATAGCACGGAGTAAACAGTGGCAGCATTGTACACAATTCTTATAGGTAAAATCCCACTTTCTAGAAATTTAATATTTGAATTTAGAGAAGAAGTGTTAAAGAAAATGCGAAGTGAATTAGAAATTAAGGAAACGAAAAAAAAAATTTCATATATTTTTAATACAGTTATTTCATTATTAAAAAAAAAAATGAGTATAAAAATAATAAAATTTTAGAGAAAATAACAAAAAAAAAAAAAAAACAAAATTTTTTTTTCGTTACTCTTTTGAAATGTTCAAAGGAACACATTAACTGTGATGACAGCAAACAACGAGATTGTACACATACCCGATTTCTTTATCATAAAAATTCTTATTATTGTTTCACACTCAAAATTAAATGAAAATAGAAAAACAAAAAAAAAAAAATTTAAATTGAAAGATGTGGGTTCGTTTTTTTTTTTTTTTTTGTTTTGTTTAGTGGTATGTAAGCATACATTGTATACCAATATTATTCTAGACTTGCTGTACTACAAACATTCTTATATTGTATACGATTAACACGTTTTTATTTTAACGTACGTTTTTTTACCCGCATACCTTTTAATAAAGTTTTTTGTTTTTTTTTTTTATATTTTTTCTTTATTCAAAAATTATCCTTCGAGCAAGTGCCGTTAAGAAATATAATTTTTGTGTTATGACGGTTGTTGTTATACCAATTTATTTTTCATTTATAATATTGTAATGCGGTGTATAAGGAAGCGTGTATGTGTTGCTCGTTATAATGTTATGTGCTCACTGCTCACCTTATATGTAGGTATGTTATACATATAATAAAAAAACTATTATATATATATTGAAAAAATAATATACGATAATGGAAGTATGTATAAAATTTTTCATTTTTCAAAAATAAAATGAATCCTTAGATGCCCGCATAACACGAATTTTATAGTGATGCATTTAAAAAAATATCAAAAATGTGAAAGACAAAAAACAAAGAAAACTTACAAAACCATGAAAAAAAAGAAGAACACAACAAAAAAAAAATAATGTGCACGTTTGGCACATGCCACCACCTGTGACTTTTATTTTTTTCTTTCTTCGTAGTTATTCTGTTTATTATTGCTTTTTTTTTATCCTTTAATTTTTGTTATTTTGATTTTTATTCATCATTTCATTTTCGTTTGAAAAATTCACATTTAATATTGAAAATCAACTGAAAACGGTTCAGAATTTTTGTTTTTTTTTTTTTTTTTTAAGACTAAACACATACATTTTTACACACTACGAGTATATTAAAGGTACAAACACAATTTTTTTCTTGTATTTTTTTTTTTGGGACTCAATTAAGGATCTTTGATTTCATTAAAATATAAAAGGGAGATATATATGTATATATATATATATATATATATAAACGTATACCTACCTAAAAAGAAGAAAATTTCACTTAAAAAAAATTTTTTTTTTGTTATTGAGAATTCTAAAGGAATGAGAAATCAATTTGATGGCGGTTTATTAAGATTGATTTGGATATATTTTATTTTTGTACCTATTATATGTAGGTATGCTTTTTACCTTATATAATAGTATGTTAATGAAATTTCTTCCCTTAAATATTATATACATATATACATTATATTGTGTATATCATGTATAATTGTGGGTAGACTCTCTCATATATTATTTATTTATATAAAATGAGCATTATCCACACCACATTACCACATCATACAGACACCTGCTACTTTTTATTTAGACATTTGAACCTATACCTGTATATGCGTACATATATATTTACATTCTCGGTATATAATAATATTATGCATCTGAATACGATATAGTTTAGCGTAACGCGAATATAATCTTATATAAAATACATTAAGAAAAGAAAAATAATAATAAAATAACAAAAAAAAAAAAAATTATTGTTAGGCGTTGTTTTTTTTTTTTATTTTCAAATTGATTTCTCTTTCTTGTTTTTTTTTTTTTTGCCATCACATCTTCTCTAACAGAGGCATCTAATAAATTGGGATATGAACAAAGTAGAAATGATTGAATACGATTGATAAACTTTTAAATAAGAAAACGAAATATATTTGTAATTTAAGAGTGAGACGAGAACACAACGTTTTTCATCATCATCTTAATTTTTTTTTCGTGTTAGATGCTTGTATATACATATATGTATATCGGAAAGAAAAAGGTAAATAATTCAGTTTCCCATTGAAAGAAATGAAAAAAGAAAAATTTGAAGGAAAATGCAAATGTAAAAATAATAATAATAAAAAAAAAAGGATTTCTTTTCTTCTTTTGTTAGTAAATTTTCTCTTCTTATTTTCTTTGAATTAATTTCGGGAACAATATAATAAAAGAAGAATAAAAACAAGATGTTGGAAAAAAGGAGAGACACGTTACGGTATATTTTGATAATATTATGTGGCAAATTTGAAATTGATTTTTCGTTTTAATATTATACAAGATAACCACTCTGCTGGTCCCCTTCCCATATGAAAAAAAGAATCGCATATTATGTACATTCGGAGAATATATAGTAATGCCGAATTTATATAATATGGGTGTTTTATGCATGTATAACAAATATTACTAGTAATAATAGTTTACTCTTGCTTACATTTTCGTCTACATGTCTTGCTATTCCATATATTTTATTTAATAAATAAAATTATAAATTATTGATAAATTATTGATTTTTTTAAAATAAATAAAAAAAAATTTGTACATATGTGTACATTAAAATTAAATTTTTGACATATTAGGGTTAAATTTTTTTATTTTTAACATTATACAATTATTTTTGAAATTATTGCATTTAATTAAACAAATATTCAAAATTAATAGTATGAGAAATAAATTTCATATATAAACATGAAACATTTTTATGACCGAATGCATAAAATTAGACTATATGTACAATGAATTGAAAAAATTAAGATGAATTAATTGTAATATAGGATTTTTGTATATTTTCTTTAATTATAAATTAAATTGTTAATTTTTTCAATATTATTTAATTAAAAAAAATCCAATTATGTATTTAAATTAATAACGTTAATTAGAATATGCGTCTGGGATTGATAAATTACTCATTTGGTCAATTATTCCACTAAGTATAAACTTCGGCTTTTGTTAATTTTGAAAAATTAATAATTAAGTATTTATTCGCAATAAATCAAAACCTTTAACAAAAAAAATAAAATTGTACCCTGTATATATGACGTTTCCAACTCATACAAGATATAATTTGAAAAAAATTAATTTAACTATTAAATAAATAAATTGATTAATATGTAGGGTGTTCTGCATAAGGTGGCATAATAATTTCAGAACTGATTCTTAATTGAATATCCAGTAAAAAATTGTGTGGGTACAGATATACTCGTTTTCAGAGCTACAGATACCAGATTTTTTCTACATATAAATAAATTCTTATAACTTTGGAATCATACGACATAGAGTAATCACCGGGGGCTGCTTTTATAGATGATTAATTGCTCTTTATTTTCGGTCCTACAGTAAATTTGATTTGTGCAATAGCTTTCGAGATAAAACTTGTCAAATTCAGAATTTTTGTTTTAATTTTTTTTAACAAAACTTGAAATTTTTCAAAAATTTGTGTTATTTGTTATTGGTTATTTTATTACTATTTGTTTTTTATTTTGGTTTTTTCGATGCGCTACAATAAAATTTAAAAGTTGACCCATATAACACTTTCCTTTATCTCTGATAGTTTTGCCAGCAAAACGTGTTAAATGTATATTTAAAAAACAATGTCATAAATGCATATTTCATACATTTTATACAAGCATTACATACACTAAATAATTTTTTAATTTAGTATGGTATAATAAGGAATTGGTATAAAATGTATAATATTATATAAAATAATTTTAAATAAAATTTTAATTTAATTTGGTTTTGTTTTTCATTTTACATTGAAGCACAATGAATTCATAATATTATAGACTCTACAAACACCTACATATTATACAAAATATAACAATAAATTATTTTTAAATAAATCACAATCTGTAACAGAATATTTTATATTAAATATATTTATATGTGTATATATACATACAAAGAAAGGATTTTAATTTTTTGAGAATATTACAACACTGATTCTGAAGTTAATTGCTGGAATTAAAATACAATTAAAAGAAACAGAATTAAAACAAGAAAACTAATAACTTAAAAAATAATTAATTTTAATTTAAAAGTTAAGAGTAAACCAACCAAACCAATAACAAAAAACAAATAAAAATGAAAAGGAAAATAATATTAAACAAAAATAAAATTTGATGAAATAATTTAATAAAAGCAATTAAAATATTTAAACAAAAAAAAAAGGACTCAACTTTAAAATACAAACACAACAAGAAAAAAACATGGACTTTTTATTCTCTGTTTGATAAAGTGGTATTTAAAAGACAAGAACCAGAATTTTATATAATTTCCAAAGTGATTTTCTCTCTCTTTATATAATATATAAGAAATCCTTTTTCACAATTATTTTCATTATTGTTATATTTTATAATATTGTATAAATGTTATCAAGAAGCTACAATAAATTCTTATTAAATGTATATATATATATATATATACGAAAAGGAATTGAAGGAGGAACTCTTCATTTCAAATATTGTGAAAAACTAATTAATTTTAAAGAATCTTAAGAGAGCGAAAACAAGAAAAAAAAAATGTTGAAAATGCAAAGATTAAAATTGAATGAAAATGAATTTTCCTTAAAAAAAAAAAATTCGTTTTTTTTTTTTTGTTTTATTGTCAGAACGTTATTTTCCAATTAATTAATATTGCCTGTGTATATTAAGCGAGGAATGAGATAAAAAAAAAATATAAAAATGGTTAAAAATAGCTATTAAAAAAGATTTATCTTAAGAGAAAAAAATTAAATTGCGACCTTTTTCTTATTACTCGTATTGTTTCTTTATTTATTCATACCCGTCACTGTGAATTTTATTTTGTTATACAGAATTTTCGAGAAAATTAACAAAATAATGTGTGTATATAAAAATTTAAGCTTTGATTCTTTGAAACATATTGCGTTTTAATCACAAATTATGATGAATTTTTCCTATAATTTTCAATATACAAATTTTTTAATTTTCCTACCATGGACCGGAAAATTAATTCATTAATTTTTGTAACTCAGATTGTCAGATTATATTAATTAAAATATTTTGAATTTTTACAAAGATTCAAGTATTTCTAATATTGTTGTTTTTTTTTTTTAATAATTTTAATTTGAAATTTTTTAATTTAAAATTTATTTTTTTTAAATTAATCGAATTATCCAATTTTTCTATAATAGATTTATTTTGAAGATTTAAGTGTAAGAATTCCATTATGAAAATAGACAGTATTCCTTAATTAATATCTTGGGAATAAGGTACAAGTTTTCTAAACATAAATATTAATTTATAAAATATTGTTCAAATTTAAAAATAATTTATCTATTTAATAAAATATATAGGGCAATAAAATATAGTTCTACATGTTATTATTCCTACACCCAAAATCTGCTTAAACTGTTATAAATACTATTTTCTTACATACTTATTAATGCATTTGAGACCGTTTACCCAGAAATTTTTTTAATTTGGGTAGTTATACAGTGAATGTAATTTACAATTTAAAATTATAATAAAAATGGTAGGTCTTTTATTATAGGAACTCCATATACTCGTTAGTACTAACTGCAAGTCATCTCAATTTAGTATATAACTATAATAAACAAGTATATTTTTGTCAATTTTGTAAAATTATGCAAGTTTATTACTATAAAATTAGTGCAAATTAGTGCAAAATAATTATTGTACATTTCAAGTGGCGATGAACAATATTACAATCTAAATTCTATACAAACAAGTCCTTATGATGAGAAACTTGTAATAATTATGATTTCACAAAAAAAAAAGACGATTTATGATGGTGTTATACAAAAAATAAACAACGTAGAAACTTAAAAATTTTTTCAGTATACAAATAATTTAATTTGTTAACATAAAATTTAAATGATTGACAACCCACATGCTATAATATAATCTTACAAGCCTGATATTCGAAATGATATTTAAGAAAGTAAAAAAAAAAAAAAAATACAAACCGGTGGTGGTAGGGAATTGTTAGACCTGTCATAACAAAAAAAAAAAAAAATTTTTAATTGTTCTTTATTTTTTGTTTTAAGGGTCGTTAAAAACGAACAAAATTTTCTTTTGTTTTTACTGATTTTTGTTTTTCATTTGAAACAAATGCTTTTAGATAAAATCCAATGATAATAATCTAAAGTTAAGACATTAAAATGAAAATTAAATAATTAATAAAAAATTTTTTTTAAATTATATTTAATTGTATATAAAAGTGTTAACATGTATATAAGTATAACAGTATACATGCGTGTATAGGAAATAAAGAAGAAAATCATAAAATTAAAAATCTTTAATGACTTTTAACTTTATATAATATAGACATATCCTTTTTAATTTTTAATGGTATTTTATACGATATAGAAGCCATAATATAATATACCCGTATTATTATCATCACATACCTATAATAATATTATAGAAGCTCGTTTTAATAGAAGCGCGCGATTTTCTTTTTGTGTCTTTTCACGTTTTTTTCAAAAATAATTTCACCTGAACCTTTTCAAATCCAATTTTATTTCATTATTCTCTTTATCTTTAGCAAAATATTAATTCTTCTCTTCTTTTTCTGTTATAATACATACATATACACATATATTTTAATGGTAATTAAATAATAATGAAAAGAAAAGAGAGAATATGAAAAATGTTATGTAATATTACCAAAAACGAAATATAAGACAATCGAAAGTAAAAGAATTTTAAATAGTATTAAAAAAAGGATATTATCATAATAATGTATGTACCTACCTGTAACCTGTAAAAATGTTCTAGGTTTCATACTGAAATATATATATGAATTATTCTATAATTATATAGTATACTTACCTAACTCTTTTGGGTAAAATTAAATTCATCTTTATTATAATCTGAAACATTTTCCTTATTATTTTCTCATTTAAAAGAAAGGAAGTTTTTGAGTAGTTAAAAAGAAAAATATGACAAAAAAAAAAAAACACAAAATTATAATTATAGTATGATAAATATTTGTAGTATTATAAGTAGTAGTACGAGTAATTTGTTATAATTTAAATACTGTTGAATGTATAGGTTCTTGTCTATACAAATAACTTGTAAAACACACAAAATTTTTATTTAAATTAATTCGTGTATCAAAAAAAAAAAAAAAGGATTTTGCTCATATTTTCATAATATAAATCCTTTGAATGCAAATTTTACAGATTAAGCATTTAATGCTTTTCAAAGACTCCGTCGTGTATGTAATATTTTGCTGTATTTATGTTATACATATGTATGTAAATGTGTATAAGATTTTTCAAGTAATATGGGGGATAATGCGTCTTTAATAATGGTGATGAAAATTATAAGGAAATAGAAATGAATAATAAAATTATATTTGTAGTGGAAAAAATTATATAAATTTTCCGGTACGAATTTTGGTATTTAATAAATTTTGAGAAATCGTTGGTGTAAGAAGAAGAAGAATTTTTTTTTTTAAAGTAAATTAAGTTTTTAGTCAGATTTGTGTTAAAATTTATATATTTATTATTGAACCCCTCTTTAATTAAGGAATATTGCAAGAAAATAAATTCTTGCCGAACAATTAAAATTGGATTTCTGTATAAGCTATTGTTTGTTTATAGATTTTGTTTGATGGGAATTGTATGGTCTTACATTTTCCATAAAACAATATGCACAAACGTTTACAATATTGCTTTTTTATAAATTCTTCCTCCTAAAATTATGCAAGAAATGTGATTATTAGAAAATAATTTCTCGAAATTCTTCTTTGCATATTTTTGGGTCTTTTAAGTTCTATTGAAAGTGTTCCTATTGAATTTTAATATTATTAGTTTTTCTAATCAAATTATTAAACTAAAATTTGTTATTTTAGAAAAAATTTAATTCTTGATTTATAAATTTCGTAAAATTTTACAGATACTATATTTTAAATTTATTTGTAATTTTATTTATTATGTAAACATAATATTGTACTTTAAAGAATTAATTCAAAAAAATAAAAACATACTATTTCATTGTGTTAAATAAATTTGTATACCCCTTCCGAAATGAAATGAAAATGATTTCAATATGAAATAAAAACAATGACTTTATAATAAAACTTTTATACTTGTTTTTTTTAAAAAACATTTGTCCACAATATTCCTAGAATCAACATTATATAATTTTATAAGACAAAGAATTTCTAATACATATGCACATATACACATATTTTCTGTATAATCTATTGTATGGCATAATACTGTTGTGATAATTTTAGAAGAATCCAAACTTCCTTATTTTATTCTTTTAGAATTATTTAATACAAAAGTTTTTTTTTTTTTTAATATTTTTTGTAAGTTAGTATGCACATCACAGTTAAAGAGTGAGAAAAATGTAATTAAACAGCATGAAAATCATAGATTTTTTAAAATTCTTTTGAAGTAGGGAAGTTTTTCTTTTCAAGAAAAAGTTTTCTGTTCTGTTTTCTAAAAAAAAACAAAAAAATGTGTTAGAATTTAGGACAGACAATTAAAATTAGGAAGAATGTAGCTCATTATATTGTCATTTTTTCAATTTCTTTATTTAAAATGTTGGGTTGTCGAATAATATTCTTCGTTTATGTTCGTATAATACAATCGTTTTTCAGAATACAAGGCTGCTATATAATAATGTATACAGCAGGAATTCAAGAAAAAGACATTAAATTCTAAAAAAAAAAATGATCTTAAACAATTTTATATTTTAGAATTCATTGAGGTTTTATAATATTTTACTATTATTATTATTGTTATTACGATTATTATAAAAAGTTATAAAGAAAAATTAACAAAAAAAAAGAAAAACAATTTATCTTAATTTATAAAAGAAAAAATATCTCATGCGAGAAAAAAATATATAAAAAATTAATTCTTGGAATCTCATTTATTGCTTGTGGATTTTTAAATGAATTTAAATGAAAATTTACGAATATTTTTCTATTCTTTTTTTTTTTATCTTATTTTTTTTCGTTCTTCTATTTTAACATTTTTGTACGTGTAATATACATATGGAAAGAGAGAACATTTTACCGACAACATACAATAAGTGAGATGATGTAATGGTATCAAATTTAGAAATAGTGGGAATACACTTCTCTATAGTAGGGAAGCGTAAATAAACTATATTTGTTAGTCTGTCGGACTCTTAGTTTGTCTGGCTATGTGTGCATATGCGTGTATTTCAAGATCGGCTGAATCGATTTTGATGAAATTTTATATGTAAATTTATTTCTACGGCTATTTCATGGATTGATTAATTTTTGTAGTATATCAGACCTCGAGAACTGAATTTTTTCGCAAGGCAATTTTATATTTTTCCATATATACAGAGAAACAATAAACCAATTTTATTTGAAATTTAAATTTGGGGTTTTAAAACAATAAAACTGTAATTTTTTTTCAGAAATATATCAAAGCTCGGAAACAGAACTAGGTGTCGATTTAACATTTTTTACCATATTTATGGAACAGATTGGTCAAATTTCTTAAAATTTTGATATTTTACTTCTGGTTATTACTGAAATTAATTGGCGAGCTTTTCGGAGAATTCCGATGGCACAAAGCGAAACTCTGCTAAGAGTTAAATTTACATTTTTCGGGGAAAATTGTGCTGATGAATTAAAGTGTGCTGACTACATCAGTTTTTATTTTTTATTTTTATGTATAACAAAATATTTATACATAATTATGTTATGGAATAAATTTTAAGAACCCTTTTTCTAACTTTTTTTTCCCATTTTTAAATTATAGAATTTTTTTTTCTATTTTTATGGAATTTTTAAATATTTTAGGTTATTATTATTTTTCTTTTGCTTTTTATTTTTGAATTTTAAGAAAGTGAAAATTTTTTAAATTAATATCATAGCTGGAAAATTTTATTTTATTCAAATTCAAAAATTTTTTATTGAAAAATTTTGAATTTTTGAATTGCTATACTTTATACATACCTCATATGTACATACAAATAAACATTCCTTATTATATAGGAAAAATTTTTCTTTTTAACTCTAAATATAATTTTGAATTTATAAAATTATTCTAATTAAAAATTATTGTTTGATATTTGGTTTTGTTATTTTTTTTTATCTATTTTTAATTATTTTAAATGCGAAATTATTTTCATTATAATTTTTCTAGTTTTCATTATGATAATTGATATCATATAAAAAGGATATAAGAGTATTCATGGTCAAAATCAAATTAAAATAAGTTCAGTGATTTTAATGGCACAAAAATATAATAAGGGAAAACAAAAAGTGGAAACTAAAACAACATACAAATTTTTAGAAAAAACCAAATTAAATATTAAATTTTTTTTTAAATTCTAAAGTTGTTTCAATTAGAATTTTTACTAAGTGTGTGCATATTATATAGATGTGTGTGTGTAAATAGATATTTCTAAATTTTTTGTACAATTTCAAGGGATACGGTATATATTTTGAAAGTTTGTCATATTATTTTATATTTTATTCAAAAGTGTGGCACTATAAATCACTATTCTATATACCATTATAATCTATAGTTAGTGAATTATTGCAATATTATTTCAAAAAAGCGGTAACTAATAATTTCAGCACTAAAGGTATAATTTACATATATTCACATTAGTGTGGTAAAATTTTAAATTATTTCTTTCTTCAACTAGAAATTCGGTACCGAAAACAAAGCTATAACTCTGTAAAATATTATAATAAAAAAAAAAAACTTCTAACAAAATTTTGCGCCTTCTATATTTTTTGCCTTCTATATATTTCGTATTATTATGTACATATACATACGTAGTGCATATATATAAATTTTAACAAGATAATTAAAATTCAGTAGTAGTAAACATTTAATTTAGAGAAGCCAAATAAGATCAACTGTTATTTTTATAATAATAATTTAATGTCATCATCCCTTAAGCAAAACAAAGCCAGCAAAAAAAAAACACAAAATTCCATTCAATTATCGCGCACTTTATGTTCAATGCACGAAGTAAAAAAAATTATTATTTTTTATATTTTTTTAATTTTTCTTTTATTTAAATAAGAAACGTAAATTGGTTTTTTTTTTTTGGTGTGCAAAGATCATTACACCCCTTTTCAACGAGGTCATTGTGAATGTGCCCATAATTTTTATTTTTATATTATGGCTAAAACAAAAAATAAAACAAAAAGTTGACACATTGTCGCATCACGAATAAAAAATTTATAATTCATTTTTTTTTTTTGTTCTTAGTTAATTTATACGCCCTCTAATAAAAACATAACCTCCACTATACTAAAAAAGAAAAATATGAAAAAAAAATGAAGATAAAATGAGCATTTAATCGAAATTTAAACAAAAACAAAAAAGAAGAAAGAACCCCGCAAATTTATGATTTAATTTTTTTTTTAATTCACTAAGTTTTTAGTGACTAATTTTGGTTGTAAAAGAAATTGTATAATTAGGAATCAAACATAATTTAAATTTTAGTATTAAACCTCTTGTGTATTATCGAATTTTTCATATAATTCTTAATTACTGAATAGGCATATATACATATATAGAACTATTGTCTGAAAATAAAATGTGTTACCTAATGTCGAAACTTATTCCCAAGGCACATATTAATAATCTCATATAATACGGATATAATAAATTTACAAATTATATACAGAATAACTGAGTTTGCAGTAAAATTTTGTTCAAAAAAATTGTATGATAAAATGTAATGGTATGAAATTTGTATGATGAAAAAGTTCATACTTATCCTAGAGGATAATTACAAACATTGTATGAAGAGGTATTGTATGAAATCATACAAAACCAAATTATTTGTTTTATAAAACAAATTCAGTATTGAAACTCAATTAAGTAATATTTTGCAGGGATCTGGTTTTATTTGATTGTAGACTTGAAATCATGGTGTGTATATGTATATCTTGTTTGATTGAAAAACTAATGTTGAATAATGTTTGATGTCTGAACTGATGTCTTGAATGAATAAAATTTTGTTCACTGAGTACAGTATTTAAAAGTGTTAAAAATATTCAACTTCCATTATAAAGGTGAACAGAAATGTACTACCAGTAACCCAGTACCTACTATGATATTTAGTTTTTTATTTCAATATTTCATTGAAATTTTTAAAGTGTGCCATTCAAATAACATGAAAGCCAAATTTTATATTGGAATTTCAAACAAATATGACAATACTTGTTTATGAATGAATGTACAAGTAGTGTAAACCAAGAAAACGAATTGAAGTTCTTTTCTTTCTTAAATGCACATAAAAATATAAAAATATATATATACATATATATATATGTATATTTCTTCTTCTTTATCATGTTTTATTTTTAATTTCAAACTCATGCTGAAATTAAACCTTAATTACACAAATAATATACAGACTGAAAGATTTCCTGCTGAAAACTTGAAAATCATTAAATAAATTGCATACTGTCTTAATTGCGTTTTATCTTTATATATGAAAGTGACAATAATGTAGGTATATACATATTATGTATATACTATGGAACAAAAAAATTCATTCTATAAAATTTTATTTTTTAATTTTGTATCTTTATGTTATTTGAAGGGCTCCTCCTGTTCAAATTAGTTTCAGTTTTTATACTATACTCTTTTGTGTCTTTTGTGTACAAAAGTGGCAAAGTGAGTTTTATTTTTGTTTTTTATTTAAAAGGAAAAAACAATAATAATTTTAATAGTGTAAAATAAAAATAATCTAGTGAAGAAACAAAAATTACCTACTAAATAAAGAATAAGTACTCATCTCATAATAGTTTCAAACAACGCCAATTGACTCTTCATCGGCTCAACACAGAAAATAACATAATGAAGAAAAGAATTGAAAACTTAAAACGACAGCGAATCATCATCATCATCATCATATGCATCAGCATCATCATCATCATCTTCATTTTTCTCTATATTATACAATTATTGTCATAATGACAAAATACAATATTGATCTGCTTGTATAAAACTTCAGAAGGAGCTGATAATGTTAAAATAACCCCAATATATAGATGCTTTTTCTTTATCCTCTTCTCTTTCTTTAACACTCATTTAATACTTACGGTCATATGCATACTAACATTTCTAATAATACAATATAAAATGTATACATGTTTGTATACAAATTAAAAAAAGAAGAATCGACATAACTGGGATAAAATACTCAAAAGAAAAGAAGTGTTTAGGAAAAAAAAAATAGTAAAATATAAAAATATGTACATATTCACGTAATATAAACTAAATACATACATACATATAGAGATTCATTCGGCCCAAAATGAAATCACAAAAAAAAATCTTTCAGTTTTATAATAGTGAAGTGGTATTTTTGAATGAGTAAAAATCAATAGACCACATGTGGTCAAAACTAGAAAAGAAATGAAGAAAAAAAAAACCAAGAAACCATTTTTACTTTTCATTTCTTTTCTCTAGCTTCAAACGCAAAGAAAACAGTTCAGTCTCCGCACAGTTAATCGAACAGCACGCAAAAGAGAGTATAACATAGAGAATCAATGCATTTACTGGCTGTAAACATTGTAAGTATTATATATAGGGTGACCCAATAGAAAATACTTGCAACTATATTACTATTGCATGATTATATAAGTATATAGTACAATACTTATGATACAATTCTGTTATCATAAGTTTCGGGTGTTGACACAAATTAAATTCAATAGTTACATTAAGATTTTGCAATATTTCTTTCAAAAAAAAAAATACGAGTATACTGCATCGACTCTTCAGGGTCAATAGTAACTTGTTGGTAATCACGCGATAATTTGTTGATTCCTTGTTGAGGGAACGTTCATAATTATTCCATATAGACTAGCTACACTGACAAGAACATCGACTCGAAGACTTTCTTCGTTTCTTTTATGGCCGATTACTCTGAATGAATTAATTTTTTCTTTCAAGTGCTCTGGGGTAGGGCTGTGGAGCTACATGGGCGATATAGCCATGATAACCTGAGGAAATTTTCAGAACCAGATTTCTAATCATCACAGTAAAATGTAAAAGATGTGCCAAGATTCTGTAAAAGCGTGGACCTGTATAAAAAATCCCAACAAAAGCATCATGGTTGCCTTCACTGATTCATGGTTAAAAGACGCATTTTGCATTGAGCTTAGGTATTTTTGGATAACCCTAGTTCACATATCAACCTCACATAAACAAGGTCATCGAAAGAGCTACCATGGCTTTATGTACGTACAAGAAATTCGTTGAAAAAACTCAGAGCTAGGATAGCGCAGTAGCTGTACAGAGTGTTTGCTAGCGCTATTATCGAGTCCGCTATATAATCTTCCAATGTGGAACAACAAGATGTTCACGCCAAGTAAAGGAAGCTTCAGAGGTTTGTTTTTTTTTTTACAATGACCGGGAGGATACGGACCGATTTAATGGTGGTTTTGGATGAGTTATAGTATAAAAACTGTCGCCGCTGCACCTTTCCATTTTGGGGAAAGTTCAGTTAACAACTTATTGACTTTTCAACCGAATAAATAAATTTCAACCGAAATACTGAAACTACTAAACTTTTTTGAATTTTTTCAGTTTTATTGAATATCCTTATATTTTTCACAAATTTTTATATGACATATATTTGCCCAACGAAAGTAATGATGATGATGATAGTAACGATTATTGTGATAATGATTGTATAAAATGATAGAGCAAAAAAAAAAAAAGACTTCTTATTTTGCAACCTTTTTATTTCATTATCTCAACATCATTATACGCCGATAGCAGCAACAGCAGTATCATAATAAAATATTAACAAAAGAAGTCTTTTACATTGTATCAACCTAACATGAAAATCGAAAATATGCACACATGTGTCCCTCTTATGTTATAAGGCATACACATATAATATAAATTCATCCATATAATATATATATACATATACTTACATTGGATTGAACTTCTTGTCATTGTTGGTTTTTATTCCTTGCCACAATAAAAAAAAAAACTGTTCTTCAGTGTTATTTCAGAATTGCGAGCAGCCTTGTTTTTTGTTCTTCAATTCTTCTTTCTTTTAAGATGACAATAGAACAAAAAAATTGAAATAAAGGGAATCAGAGGCAGTATACTTTAAATAAAAGTGAATATTTAAAGGAAACCAACAAAAAAAAAGACTGTAGACGAAAGATGAAAAAAAAAAATATAAAGACAAAAACAAACAAAAAATTGGTTAAGAAAATGCTTTAAACACAAAAGTTTTTCATCACATGGACATCTGATTTTCTTCTTTTCTTCTATATAATTAAAGAGTTCTGTGGTTTTTCGGAATCCCAAAGAAGAAAATGATTTTTTCTTCATGTGTCCACTATCCTATTCAGATCATAAAGTTTGATTTGTAATATTCAGAAAAATAATCAGAAAAAGTACAATTTTCAAAAAAGCAAAATTCGAATTAATTCGATATATTGGAAAGAAACTGAAAACGCCATCTGCTATTATTGCTATATTTTTGGATTTTTGTTTTTCTTTTTGGGGTTTTGGAATATAATTTTTGGTTTTTATATTAAAAGTTTGGTTATTAATAACATTTATAATAATTAATTTATTTATTACCTTTGCGTTTTCCACACAATGACCTCGTACGTGTACGCTATAACATGCAAAAATTAAATTTTCTTTTGTTAAAATTAGGTAAAATCATTACCTTATGAATAAGTGGCCCGGTTTCTGGCACATTTTGCGTAATATCTATTCTATTAGCTATTTTTATCGATTCTCTTGCATCAAGCTACTATTAGTTTTACTTTTTTGTAGGATATTACATACTTACCATTTAAAAAATTTTATATTTAATTAGATAGATATTCTGATTAAGACATAGCCCTACTTGAACCTCACGTGAACAATTATTCGTTTGAATACGAAAATACAAATTTTGACCTATAATCATACAACTTTGTGTTGGACAATATGACAGAATTTAATTGAAGGTCTTGTTATAGAAATGAATATGCATGTAAATAAATTTCTGAAAAAAACTCAAAATTTATTAAGAAATTGGTGTAATTAATTGTAATTATTCCAAATTAAATATTCAATCACATATTTTTCTATCTTTAACAATGTTCTTGTGTGTTTAGACTTCATTTTGTAAAATATATAATAAGAATTTTACCTAAATTCTTTTACTATACTGTGTACACTACAGGACAGCCGATAAAAATTTTATAATTAAAAGGATGTTTGTAACTTATTTTCTCTTTTTCATTTTATCATTTCATATAATGAAGAGCTATAATAAAATATTTTGCAAATTCTTTTATAAGAACCCATTTAATACAGCAAAAGATAATGTTAATCTTAATTTTTTCTATTTTAATTATTAAAAGAAAGAAAAAAAACACAACCCCCCCATCCCCTTTCCCACCTAAATGGTTAAGTTCTTTATAATGTTGCATTCTCGTGCTACCCAGGTTTTTCCTTTAAATATTATTAAAAAAACCTTTTGCAGTTGTGGTTCTCTAGTTGTTTTTCCTTATATATAATATGTTTATGGTACAGTTGCACTGGTTTGAAATAAAGGAACATTCTTTTATGAAGTTATTAAAGCAAAACAAAATGTTAGATGAAAAACAAAAAGGCAATAAAAAGATACTATATATACAAAATGTATGTAGATTAATGTACCGCCTCTATAATATATCATATAAAATTTATGGGTGATGATAAACTCCTCTGGGATCTGTTAATTATTATCACCGTTTACAATTTTTTTTTATCTCTTATTTTATATGGATACATAGACATAATATAGTGTGTTAGTATAGTACAAATCTTTATTTGCTCTTCAACCGATTACACCTACTATTCTTTTAAAAGTACATACAAAATGTACTTGTACGCCAACAAACACAAAATTTCCTAAAATCATATTATATAGAGTCAAGCTGTAGTGTGTATATAGGTACATAAAATGTTAAGAATTTTTACTATAGTATTTTATTACAATAGCCAACTAAAAAATGTGAGGTTAAAATGAATTTTAATTTTCTTTTATTGTTGTTTTTCACTTTTGTACTATTTTTGCCAAAAAAAAAACAAAAAGAGCGAAATTTATACGTTGCGATGTTGTGGATTGTGTTATTTTTGTAAAGGAAAAATAACCCTTTTATTTCCTGGTTTCATCTTTTCTATTTTTCTTCTCCAATCCAACATTATTGTTATAAAGTTTAGTTCTTTTACATAAGTATATGCGAAACAGGATAATGAGAATTTTTTTTTTTTTGTTTTTTATATGTTCAGATAAATAAAACAGAAAAAAGAGAAATGTAGAAATTTTTTAAGGTAAAAATTCTCAGTACGCCATCTATTATGAAGTGTGGTCAAAGTAAACATTAAAAATGGTTCACCAAGGTAAAACATATAATAATAAAGTAGATGAAAATGAAAAAGAAAGGACTTTTATATAATGAGTATTTTCAGAAAGGATACATTCTTGTTTATTTGTTTTAGTCTCTATATTTCGTTATAAATTAAGTTCGAAATTTTGTAACTTGTATATAGTGCAAGTAATGAATAATAATGTTGTAGCCAAATAAAAGAATAAATTGGAATATAATCGTCATAGAAACATTTAGAACAACTTGCAATTATTTATTTAAAATATCGCATTTTGTGTAACAAATTTAAGATAAAAATACAAATTTTTATCATGAAATTTTCCTTGAAAATACTTACTATACTTATATGTAGTTAAAATTGAATTCGAAAATTGTTTCTCTTAATATTTTTCTCAAAAAAAAAAAAAAATACAAAAATTTTCTAAAAAAATTTTGAATTCGCGCACAGTGTTGGTCATCCCTCATATATACTTGAAACTCATCTATATTTGTATTTGTTTAACTTTTTTATGCCTTGAATTTTTGTACATAATTACATTTTGTTGTTATTTTTAGATTATTTTAATTAAAAGCTGTAAAATATAACAATCTCTATTTACTTTTTATGATATTTTTCATAAATTAACATAGAATTTTTGGGGGGAAAACAAAAAAAAAAAAAACAATTTTATTTGTTTTAATTTTTTTCCTTTTCTTGATTATTATTAAGGATAATAATGGTCTAGAAGTAAATTTTATGATATGGTGATTTGAAGGATATTATAATTGAAGATACATAAAGTATGGTAGAATGAGAAAATTAAAATAAGGGATAACTTTTTTTTTTGTTTTTTTGGTTTTTGAATACATAATTAATTATTTTCTCAACATTATTATTTGAATATTTTTGATTGTGGTAGTTTTGGATAAAATTATTAATTTATTATAAAAGAATATTTTTATTAATAATAAATCTGGAAATTGTTAATATTTCAGTAAAATTGAAATGAAGGATCTATTATTAGTCTAGCTGGTTGAAAGAATTTTCGTTGAAATTTTCAAATAACAAAATTTTCATATTTTACAGATTCGAAAAATTAATATTATAAGCAATTGTTTATAATTTAGTCAGCTTATTTTAAAACTTAATTTATTCTGAATTAATAATAAGAAATTTATTCAATTAAGCATGAAATATATAGAATTTAAATTTTAGAATCTAAATTCTATTTACTCAGAATAAATTTAATAATTATAAATAAATAAGAAATTTTTACTACCTTTTAAGTTTACAAGTATAGTTGTTCTCACATAGTATTTTACTTCTTTAATATTAATTTATATATTGTTTATTAAAATTTATTAGAAATAATTGAGATTCTTATTATCATTTCCAATTAGATTAAAATATTGAACTATTATAGGGAGTTTGGAAAAATATTTCCGTCACATTATGACCAGATGGATGACGTAATCAAAGGAACGAGTTTAAAGGCAGAAAAATTAAAAAAATTTTTCTCCTCGAACTGGACTCGAACCAGTGACTGACCGTTTTCTAGACGGACACTCTACCAACTGAGCTACAAAGGTATGAAGAAATTGCCGACGAAATGTTCTTCAAATTGTTTTATACTGTAATTCACATGATTACTAAGTATATTGTTTACATTGTGTGTTTCAAATAGTAGATTGCATGTAGCAACTGTTCTACAGTTGTATGAAGAAATTTCCATTAAATTAATATTATTAGTGTAATAGGCAAATTACTTATTAATTTAACAACTACACATTGTATTAGCAAATTCATAATAGTTTCCAGATTTATTAGAACATATTTTCATTAAATTTCTTAAGAAAAAACAAAAATGTTTTTACAATAGTTTACATCTTCTTTCTTATACTACATGTTTACATCTTCTTTATCTTCGATTAGATTCAACCATGTGTATAGTAGTTTAAGCAACAAACAAAAGTGATAAATTATGACAAATACAATATGACATATTAACATTACTATTTTTACTGAATTCATATTATATAGGTATAATATAATGTATATAATATCGCACTACTATCATATTATTATATGATTTCCATTTAAAGTAAAATAATCTTGTACATTTAAATAAAATTTAAAGATACATTTTTTTTTTTACAATACATTAATAAAGTCCTTCACGTTATAACATACCTACTTTAACATTTCAATTTCAAATTCTGTCAGAATTCATATTAAATATGACATATGTATACATATAATATATGGATGTCATATGTACGTGTGTACGAAATTGAAGTTTTAAATGAAAATTTTCTAAATACGTTGCCATTCAAAATATAGAAAGAATAAATCTAAAATAAAATTCATCTTAAAATACATTTACATAGGTGTGTATGAATGTATATATAAAACGACCCATAATTCAAATAATAAATCTTCAGAAAAAAAAAACTAAAACAAATGAAATAAGCAAGAAAATCTCATCTTAAAGATAAAACTTAATAATACAAAAAAAAGGACGAAGGGAATAGAATGGAAAAAAAAAATTATTTTTTTTTTTTTACACATAAAATCTAGCTCATCATAATCTTGAGCATAATAATATACAAGCATACACAAATAAACCTATACAAACTTGATTAAATCTTCAAAATATAATATGTATAATATATTTATATACATATATATATATTTCATGTATATATGTATATACACACAGTATACTTAAATTTAGATATTATAGGGACATTTAAATGTAAAAAAATATTTATGTGAGTCTGACTTCATTATCATTCTATTATTCAACTACTAAACTAAAAGTATGAATAATTCTGTCCTTTTTACTGGAAAATTAATTCATAAATTTATCAAAACCAAAATAAAATATAACGAAGACAAGAAAAAAAAGGGCAACATTGAAATCGACAAAAATGAAAAAGAGCAAAAACAAGAAAAAAAAAAAAATTAAAAATAAAAAACAACGACGTAACCAATCTTAGATATTAGATAAATAAAGACTCTAAGACACACATACATATACATTTATAAAACTACAAAATTATTATGTACATATATTTGTAAACATATTATGTATAAGGCTAAACACAAAAAAATAATGAATAGTTACGCGCTTTGTATATTCTTGGTCCTTATATAGAATGTTATCAGACACTTTACCTTATACAATAATAATATGTATGAATATTACTCGTATATATATGTACATTATGTTTATGTATATATGTTATGTTTATATATTATATTTATGTATTTAGATGATATTTTTGGCCCGTTCTTTTATAAAATTATATTTGAAATTGCGCTGTTGCATTAATAATATTTTTATATATATACTATTTATAAATAAGGTATTCTTTAATATTATAGAAAAATTTAATGATATTGTAAATAATAATAATATAATTGAATATGTATATATATATGTATAAATAGTATTCGAAGATAAAATTTGCACCAGTTTGATATAGAACATGTTTTGTACTGATTTTTAATTTTAACTTATTTAAATAAGAGTTATTTGAGATTCTCTGCAGAATATTACTTATTTCTTTTAATCCCAGTTAAATGACCATATGGTTGTACAATTTTCAAAAGTAAAAAATTATTTTTTTGAAAAAATTATGTTCAATTTTTTGGAAAAATTATGCACAATCAGGTTTGGCTCAATATTTCAATGCAAATTGAACAGCTCGAATTAAGTTTCGCTCAATATTTTGGCGTTTATGGAAGTGTTCTACGCTTCGTAAATGCCGTCAAGTTTTACTTAATATTTTAGTGTCTATTGAACTGTTTTACATATTATACTTCAAGAGTACCATTAAGCTTCGCTCAACATTTTGTTGTCTGCTAAACTATTCTATAAATTCTGTTTCGTGAGTACAAGCAAGTTTCGCTCACTTTTTCGCTGTTCGGAATATCTTCAATTTCGTTTAATTGTACTTAAATTTTACTGTAGTAAATAAAATTTTAAATAAAATTTAAAAATTTTCAATTTAAATTAATTTTATTCTAATTATTTTAATATTGCATTTAATTTAATTTTTTATTCATAAATTCATTTTAAGAGTTCATATTATTCCCAGCTCTGTACCATAATATATAAGGTGAAATTCTTACATAATAATATTATTGAGAATACAATATCAATTTTTTAAAGAACAATATTGTCATTTACAGATATTATTATAAATATTTTTGATTGTTAAAATAATTGACCATGATTTTATAAATTAAAAATTTTCTCTATTTTGTTGACGTTTATTGTTTTTACATTTTAAATTTTAATTATATAAAAATCAAAATACTCCTGAAATCTTTAATAAAATTTTAAAATTTTTCCCGTTTTCTTTTTTTTTTAGTTTTTTTTTTTTTTTGAGTACCAACCATTTTTCACGTACTTAAACCTGCCTTTCAAGTACAATAAAAATACAGAAAAAAAAAATGAAATGTTAAATTTAAGGGTTATTTTTTTTTTTTAATTTTTTTTAAATTTAGCAAACGATTTAATTTTTAGTTAGTTTTCGTTTTAAAAAAAAATTTATTAAATCTTATGGCAGGCACGAGTCTTACCCTATATTATATTCTCTGCATTTTATAATCATTATTTTAAGTGAAAATTTTTAAGAGAATGACGTAAAGTGAAAATTAATTTTTATAAGTATATATTTTTAATAGTATGTACATATATACATATATATGTAGGAGTGGTCAAGAAGTTGAAAAATACGAACATAAACTACTAAAAAAAAAATAAGTGAATTCGGAAAATTAATGAACTTAAAAACAACAAAAAAGGAAGATAGAATTGAAATATAATAAGAATATGAAAAAGAATGAAAACTGAAATGGAAAAAGAGAGTGAAGAAAAAAAAAAAAGAAATGAAAAAATTAGGAACAAAAAATTTGACCAACTATATTATACCGACCGACAAGTTTTCCTTGCCTTTTTGATTTTCCTCCTTTAATATCATCCAAAAAATTTTTATAATATAGAAAATGTTTTTAAGATTATTATAAGTGAAAATATACTTGTGAACATAAAGAATTACAATAATAAAACAAAAGAAGGAAAATTAAAGTTTTTCCTTGACTTGGCTTCTTTTCTTCAAGAGGACCCCTAAAAAATACCAAAAAATAACAACTGAAAACGAATATGAATGAAGTTGAATTAAACCAATGGTTTGTAAAGAAGCACTTTTCTCTTTAAGAATTTAAACTACTGCTACTAAAAGCGATTTGCTACATTATAATATTTACTGCATTAAATCAATTTAATTCCAATACCAAATTATATATAAAAATATTGCATATATTTAGGATGAGCAAAAAAAAAAATTAAAGAAGTGTGGCGGTGGAAAAATTTTCTTGTAACGAAATGAACTATTTTACGAATAGTACCTAAAAGCTAATAAAATTTCAGACTCCTACAATCTGAGATCTAGAAGAAAAACGATATTTAAAAAATTTGTAAAAGACGGACTTCAGATAAAGGTAAATTTAAGCGGTTATTTTGCTTTTGTAAAGTTCAAATATGGTATGCTCCGGTAGAATTTCAGCTTTCTATATCTTCAAGGTTATAGAAGTTTTTTAAACATGTTCACGGACGGACGGACGAACGCACTATGGACGAAGTGAAACTATTATGCACTTTTTTTTCAAAATTTTTTTGGAAAAGTGCTAAAAACGAACTTGTATATTCCTAGAATAATATCATAAAAATAGAAGTGTGTATAATAGGAAAAAAAATCATCTTATATGCAAGACGAAAAGAAATGTATAACACAGGAGAGAAAAAAAAGGGCAAAATATCCGCACAAACACACACATATGCATTTAATAATATTTAATGATGAACCAAAAGAAAAAAATGCAATCAAATGAAAAAAAAAACTGAAGATAAACTGGAAAGAAACGAGGAAAATATCTTTAAGACGATTTCATTTTAGAGACGAAAATAATTTTAATAAAAAAAAAAACTTTTAAAGATATTTTATGCTGGATAATTTATACATAAAAAAAAAGACGTTTGAAAAAAAATGAATGAAAAAATTATAATTTTTAAATATACTATTGCTTAACCATATTAAAATTTTAATAACAACGTAGGCAAATAATATTAAAAAAAAACAAAAACAAAATAGGAAAAAAAACCTCCACTTTTAAAATTATTATCGCGCTCTATATATTTTAGATCATCGTGGGAACTGATTAACAATTCACCTGTCCCCTAATCAAGTTTTATTCCTTTATTTTTTTTTTGTTTTATATTTTATATTCGCAATGCATACACACATATTATATTTTCTTATTCCCCCTGTTCTAAAATATTCAATTCACTCAATATACACACATCAGGTATTTAGTTTAAGGTTATCTTTAAAGAGAACAAAAATATTAAAAGCAATGAGCAGGGTGTCTGCTCATGTTTGTCGAAATAAAGCAAAAAAAAATTGTGTATTAGCGAAGAATATAGCTAATGTTTTTTTTTGTTTCTCCTATTTTTATATACCAATTATTACAGGTGAGTGAGCATATACATATTATTCAAAACAATTTTAAAATTAAAAAAAAAAAAAATAAAGAAGAAGTTTTTTGTTTTTTTATTTATGGCGATTAAAAATTTTTTATGTTTTTCTTGTATACGAGCTATTTGAAGGTTTAATTTATGGACATTAATAACTTTGTCATGAAATCAACATGATTCTTAATTTTGTTAAAAATTAGAAATAATTTTTTTTTTTTCCTAGTTATACTTTAATTATTGTTCTGTTCTAACAGAATAGCTACATTGTATATTTGAAAAATGTATTCAATCTTATTCGGAATTAATTTTTGAGAATAGCGAATTCATGGTAAATTTTTCGCATAAAATTCAGAAATATTTTGTTTGTGTTATGAATAGTGTTATAAATTCTACCAAATATGCCAAAACAAGAAATTGATAAAATCGTTTATTCTGCAGTTTTCATAATCTTTAAATTGCACCAAAAAAAAAGTTATCCATAGATGTGTAGAGTGGAAAAAGGATTTTCCTTGGAAATTTTTTATAAATTTCTTTGAAAATTTACGTTGGACGCATTTACATAATTTCAGCTTAAAATTTCACTATTATTTTGTTATATTGAAACAAAATTTCCAATTTTATATGGAAACAACGATATTATTTAAATATAAGAACTTTAATAGCACCCGGACGTTTCTAGGGAATTTTATTAGAATCGTATCAATTTCTTCAATTAAGAATATTCGGTGCCTATACACAATAATTACACATAGGTTACTTTGAAAATTTAAGAAAGAAACAATATGAGAAATTTTAAAATTTACATTAATCCCACCCCTGGTAAGATGGCCAAATAAGGAGAGGAAACAAGTAAGATTCATAATCACCTTAAATTAAATTAAATTGAAAAAAAAAAATTTTTTTCATATAACAATTTTTTTTTTCATGGAATTTTCAAGAACTGTGCTCAAATTTCAGCAAAACAAAAAAAAACAAAGTAAAAGAAAGCAGTCAACCTTAAACAAAATTTTTTTTTTTTTAATTTTTTTTTTTTTTTTGTAGCAGAAATACAAGTTATACTACTGTGGTATGATTATTACTAATCTCACTATAGAAATAAAAATTTTTCTTATGAAATTTCCTTTTTATATACATATATATGCGTACATATAAGAAAAGATGGACGATGTCTTATTTTATCAAACTTTGAAAGTCATTCAACTTCAATGTTTAGTCATCAATGGTTTTGCTATACATTTTAATATATAAGTATATATAGTTATTTAATTTATATATTTATTGCTTTTTTTTTCTTCTTATTTTTACTTTCATTTTATTTTGAATTAATTATATTTAATAAAGAAAAACAACATTAAAGTACTAAAGGCCCTATAAAATAGAATTTTATATTAATTTAATAAAAATTGTTGTTTTCGTTGGCGTTGTGTCCACACAGTACTTATGGCTATACTTTTTTCTTGAAGAATTTTCAATACTTTTCTATATGTACGAGTATATATGTATATGTGTATGTATGTTGTGTTGAAATTTGCTTTATTTATACACATAATTCAAAAATATATAACATTTTATAGATTATTGTATTTTGATATATTAAAAGTATAAAATTTTATTTATATGTGATGTTTATGACCGACAACCGGCTCAAGCAGGACAATATATCCAAAATTATTATATATATGTATATAATATAATTATACAACTATTGTACATATATGTATATATCTGTGTGTATTATTATTTTTAGTTATTATATTGTTGTCAGTATATAAAGCCAATAATAATTCAAATCAGCAAATTTGAATTCATCTTTTTTTATACTAATATTTTATTTTGTTTTTTTTTTTCTGTTTTTCTTGTTATCTTTATAGAATATTTTATTTATTTTCTTGTTTATTTGTATAAATAATAATAATAATATATTTTTTGCTATAAAAGCGTAATTCTTATTCAAACGCATTGAATTAATGTAAAACAAAAAAAGAGCGAGAGAGAGAGAAAAGAAAAAAACAAACAAAAAAAAAAGAGAGATATAAAATATAAAAATCCTGATTATGTCACAGAACCGATGAGGATTGTATAGAAAAAAAAAAAAATATCAAAAATTGTGACACGACACTTCATTTTAGTTTGTTTCAATGTTTTTTTTTTTGTTTTTCTTCTATTTTTGCAACAAATAATCGCTAACGATTCAATTTTTTTCTGTATTTTTTTTTTATTCTTATGAAAGGAGACAGTCAGACAGCAATGCTATATTTTGTATATTAGTATGATAATGATTACTATACTCTACTATTATTATGAATAATGAATTTATACTCGTATTATTACAAAATTAGGTGTGGCAATGATGGTGAATAAACTTTTCTCTCTTTCTCAAAAAAAAAAGAACTTGTTTCAATAAATGCGTTTTTTTACTGGAATATAATGATCATGGTGCCCCTAATATTAATATACATTTTATAATAAAAATTATTGCAACTGGAAATAATATAAATGATTTTGTTATTTATATATATATTTAATATTATATATATAACACTGAAAAATTAATATTTATTAAATAGAAACAAGTAAAAACATTTCATTCGGTATAAACCGATTGAATTATACCCTGCACTTTTTATTGTGGTATAGCAATTACTCGAACCTGTGAAACCATTTTATAAACTATTCACGAATATAAACTATTCACGCCAAGTTTAATTAATCTCACTTTATTATTTTTCTAAATATTTAAAATTAGATTTTATAGTTGTAAGGCAGGTACCCGAACCCGTTGTCCGAATCAGTCCAATTATAATAGAGTTCGTCCTTGGCACAAAAGAAAGAATTTGTGAAAGTTTGGTATCGATTGTATTATTCGTTTTTGAGTTATCGTGCGATCGGGCAAACCGACGGACGGACGAAAATTTCTAAATTAACGCAGAATTTTGCACTGAGCAAGAATATATATATATGTCCACACCAGAGATGAACCCTTCAAGTAGTTACAAACTCCATACCAAAGTTAATATACCCTTCACGAAGTACAGAGTATAAAAACAAAAAAAATTAAGATTTTTTAGTTTCATTGCTTTACGTCTTATTAAATTTAATTTGAATTTTTCGATTATACACGAATAAACTAATTTAATTTTATAATTTCAAGTTATGTGAATCAAATAAATTTGAAATATTGTGACAGATTAAGGATAATGATATTTATATTTATTTTTGCACTGCTTTGTGAGATTTTGATATTATGTACGGCAAAATGTATTTTGTCTGTGACTTCTTGAATTTAATGAACAAGTTATACTGAATAATCTCAAAATGAAAAATTCACTTACTTTATATTTCTTTTTTTTTTTTGGTGATTGCCGCCATTTCTTTTTTTAGAAAAAAATTATCAAATTAATTTTGAACATTTTCGTATGCATGTCACCACAGATTCTTAAATTAATTATGAAATAAAAAGTATGAAATGAAGTCATCAGTCTGCATCTCATATTTTAAATCACTTTCTCTAATTAGAATTTAATTTTTAATTAAACTTATAATTTTTTTGTTAAACAATGCACAAAATTGTTTAAAATATCGGCAAAACATGTCACTTTTTAAACTAAATTGGTTGAATTTCATATACAACAACCCACTTTATTTTATATTTCAAAACAAATTTCATTTAAAATTTAAGTGCTAACACTACACAAAAATTACGTGAACAGTTTAATCAATGTTTTATAACTTATTCACTTATATCAACAATTAATAATAAAAAAAAAATCGAAAAAAAATAATTTCTTTATAATTGAATTTACTTATAGCTTGCTTATGTCTAGCTATTGTAATATTTCTATAAATTCATTAATATTCTTAACCACGGCATTTGATAATACACGACTGTCTAAAACCGTGTACATTATGTTTTACTTATGTTTGTAATTTTATACCTATGTATATAGTTTAGTTTTACTTTATGACAGACTGCTCAAGTTTTGTACTTATAAACATTTTTATATGAATAAATTGCGACAGGCTTCGAGATAATTTTTGTTTTGTTTTGAATTTCGATAAATAAATTAATTTTATTAAAAATATTTTGAAAAATTCAGAAGAATATTTTAGAAAATTTTGATAAATTAATATTGAATTATAGAATACAGGTGATTCTTATGTAAATTTTATCTTAACCAGCTGCTCACTCAATTATTTAAATTATTGTAATTCAGACCAAATTTTTGAGTAATTCTGCAAAGTCGGGTACTAATGTTAAGGAACTGAATTTTTCGACTTATATTAAGTCGCTATTATATCCGTATTAATTGTCATTTAAATCTAATCTAAACTTTATTAAATAACATATACACATTTATTATGTTATACATATATGTATCATAATTCTATGCTGTACAATAACAAATATTTTAAGTATACGAGACTGACTATTCTTAAGAATTACCATTGGCGAAGAAGTGCCATAATATGTCTATTAATTTTCCAAATATATTATAATAATTCTGATGAAAACGTATTTAATTGGAATTTAATTTTTGGGGAAAACCTTTATTTAAATATTTTTCATATAAGATAAAAAATATTTGTTAAATAAATTGATGGGTTTAAAATTTTTTAAAATAATCAATAAATATTTTTGTTAATAGACTTATTTTTAGAATAAATTTTTGTTAATAGACTTATTTTTAGAAATTACAAAATTTTTTACTGTCTAGACAAATTTTGCAAAAAAAAAAATGTGATATTTTAGAATATAAAAATAAGAAAAGGCATTGTTATTCACGATTCATTTTCCAGCATGTTTAAATGAATATTTAATTCTTTATTATACATATACATATATACATACGAGTAACTGAATCAATTATATATTCTGCCAATCAAAGTACATAAAGTGTATATAATTTTATAATATATTGATATTTTTCCAAATAACATTTGCAAAGCCAAAAAATTTTATTATAATAGATGGATATAGAAATTTGACTTCGACCTTTAAAGCTGCTCTTATTATAAAGAGCTCTTATTATAACTTTTATTAAGAAATGTAAGTTCAATTAAGTATTAATTATTTATTGTACAATTTGATTATTTGACTAAAATTATACTTAATATATTGATTTTATAGTACTGAACTCCATTTCTAAAACTAAAATTGTTTTAATAATAAAGGACTTTAATGCGAATATTAACAACGCAAAAACTTGGCCAACGATAGGGCGACATGGCAAATGTGCAAAAAGATACAGGTCTTCGTTAATAAATGTCTCAAAATTATATGTAAAATATTCTGGCCACGATGAATTATGTAGCAGGAACTCTGGGTAATAACGAGACAAGATCCAATAACAATTCAAAACAGAAGAAGAAAATGGAAATAGAAATGTCACATATTAAGGCGGTCCAAAACATCAATAGCACGTCTAACCCTGGAATGGAACCGCCAAGGGCCAATAAAACATTGATAGAAATAAAGAGACTGTCGCAAAACAGAGATAGTTGGTGAGGCTATGCTGAAGCCCTATGATCACAAGGGGAATAATACGGGATGCAAAAAGAATTGATTTTATAACTATTCCATGAATGTTGTATGTTATTGCCGCATATTAAACATAAGGTATTTCTGTTCCTACCACATTCATGTGAAAAATAAATAGTTTCTAACCTGTCGCACCAACTACAAAAACATATACATATTGTATTAAATTTTTAGGATTTTTATATTTTTGAATAAAATATTAAACATTCTTTTTTGATAATAAAATCTACATCATCCATAAAATATGTATGCGTATATATTGAAAATAAAAAATTATTGAAAATGATAATTTCTGACATCTGTCAAGTAATTTTATTGCAAACGATATTATGTCGGATCTTGTAACGTCTTAGAAATTTTAACAAAAATATATAAGAAAACTTAAATATTATGTTAGTTTTGTATTCGACATTTCAAAATGAATGTGTGCCAAAAAAAAATGTCACGAATAATAATTTGAAATTCAGCATTTTAGATATTTTAGAAATTAATATTGAACATGATACACAATTTACATACAAACTATAGTACAAGTATGCTTATGTTTAAAGTGAATAAGATATAAGTGAGGGATGTTTAAAGGGCGGGCGTTTAAATGTAAAATGTCTTTCATTTACAATAAGCTGATGAAAATTCAAATACAACAATTTGTTTTCAATGAATAAAATGCATTTATAGACTTAATTAAATTGAATTCTCTTAAATCTTTTATAAAATATAAATAATTGTAAGTTCACTGAAGGTTAATGTTAGATTTAAAGTTGACGGTTGGATACGCCATAAGGCAATTTAACAAATGACAAGATTTGAAGTGGAAATACACCTACCACAATGAAATTTTTCCATTATATTTTTTTACAGATTGTAAGTTGATTTTGTATTACATAGTGCAAAGTCTGATGTCTTAAAGGGAAATCTTAATTTAAAAACTATGATTCAAAAAAATTATATTAAGAACCTAGTTTTTTTTCGGTATATAACCAATACTTTCAACCACAAAAATGAAAAAAGATTATAAGAATTATGCTAAGCAATTACAATTTCCGAATTTTCCATTTGATGATTATATTTTTATAAAAGTGTGACCTTTAAGCATCTGCTTACACACCATATCTAGGCTTATTGAACCCTGGCATAATACCTGGTCTTTGCTTTTGAATTATTTGAATTTGAAACAATTTGGTTTCAAAATTTAACTCAATTATATTTTTACAATTGGAAACAATACAGTTGAACACATACATTTTCTTTAATAAATAAATGCTTACAGGAACTTTATTTTATTTATAAGGCGTGCATGAAATCGAAATTTAATCAATTTTTAAAATATTAATTTGAAAACAGCAAGTAGGCTATTACAAATTTGCAATTTGTCTTTTTCTAAAATTTCTTAGATTTAAGAGTGTGTTTATGT
Organism: Condylostylus longicornis; assembly: GCF_029603195.1. Classification (NCBI taxonomy): domain Eukaryota; kingdom Metazoa; phylum Arthropoda; class Insecta; order Diptera; family Dolichopodidae; genus Condylostylus; species Condylostylus longicornis. The sequence goes on from NW_026577989.1 coordinate 1,081,610, forward strand.
TTACTGAAATTATTATATTTTTATGTCTATGTGTTTTTTCCTGAGTTTAAATCTAAGTTTGAACAAGTAATGTTTTGTAACTTGTTGGCCTTTTAAAATTTCGGAATATCTAAGAAAATCATAATTATAAATTGCAATCATATGTATATTAAAACAAGTTGGTATCCTATACGCTTAAAATTTGCTTGTTTAATTTAATGTTGAATCTACTGATAAGTTCAAACTATCAAACAATAATTTCAATTACGTTTGTCCTATACAAACGAATAAATATACCTGTTAGTATATTAATATTAACAGGCAAATTTATTCGTTAATTTAATGGGTACAGTTCATATTTGAGGTGCCTTCGAAAAAAAGAATAATATAGTCACGTAGGCTGTGCATAAACACATACAAGGTAGACATGCATTAATTGTATTTGTATAACAAAAACTAGTTTTCTCTGTGAAGCGCAATCACAGATCTTCATTAATTGAGATGGAATGGCAATTTGTTCAAATAATCCTTTTCCACTTCATTTCATATGTCCTCAACATTTTAATCTTTTCTATGTGTTTTTGTTTTTTTCAAATTAATTTTATATTACTTATAGGAACTGATAGATAGAGGATAGGGAGAGAGGTACATGAATGTTAAGCGAAATTTTTGTGTTTTTTTTTAAACCATTCAATATCCACCAATTCATTCATAAATTTTTATTATACATATAAAAATTCATTCATATATTTCATCTTCATTTCTCTCGTTCTATCTCTCTTTTTCTCACTCTCTCTCTCTTGTACAGAATATCGTTTTTTTAAGGTGTTTCTTATTTTGTTAATTCTTTTACGCTAAGATTCATTGTATTAATATATTGGTTTAGTAAAGACAAATTTCAAAGAACAAAAACAATAAATTAAATGAAGAAAAAAACAGGTCTTGTTTTTTAGCATATTCTACTCGTATAATGTGAAAAAGCACATACGATGAACAAAATGTAGACCGGATGTACTGAATTTTTTTTTGTCTTCTTATAATTGTCGTTTTTCTTATTTCTTGTGTTAGGCCAGGGATTTTTGCAATTTGCTTTTTTTTTTATATTCTTTATTCAATTTAATGTCATCGTCATTGCAATATTTGCTATATCCCTGGATTCATTTACATACGTGTGTGTACAATGGTGGAAATTTTGAAAAAAAAAAAAGAAAATATTTAAATATTGTGTTCTTTTGTTTTGCAATTGTTTGTAATTGTTTGTAAGTGTATTTGTAATATCCAGTTTTTAGTTCGTTTCATTCAGTGTGTATTCGTGTATAATCGTCTTTTCGATGTCTTTTCGTTGTTTTTCTTGTTTTGTTTTTGTATTTTGAATTCGTTGCTTTCCTGAATTTTTAAAGTTTAATCGCACATCCGTTCGTCCGTGTTAGATTTTTTTTTGTTTTGTTTTCTTCTGTTTTTTTTTTTTATTGGTTGTCTTCTGTTTCAGCTAAAAATTTTAAGTGTTTTGCCTGTTGAAGTGAACTTGTTTTTTTGTTGATAATTTTTTTTTTCATTTTCGGTTTTTTTTTCTTGTACTTTTTATAGTTATAAATAAAAGTTATTCTGGCAAAACTAACGATAAAAAAATTGTATGGTTTTGTGCTTTTGTTTTTTTTTCGTTTTTTTTTGGTTTTACTTTTTAACTTTAATTTGTACACCGCATGTAATAAAATACGACGGCGTTGACAAGTGAACTTCTGTTTAAGTGACGTTTTTAAAATGTTTTTGGTGTATTTAGTTTCATAATGCTTTCATGTTTTTGTAATAAGAATGCAAAGCAAAAAAAAACAGGGGTTTTCTCTGTTGCCTTTTGTATTGTTATATGGGAAAGGAGGGATTTAAAAGTGACTATATATGAAATTTATAATATATTGTTAAGTTATAATTTGCGTGCTAAATTTAAATAAATTTTAAAAGGACATTAAATGGGTTCAAGTTAACTTCCTTTTTCTTAAATAATAATATATAGTTAATTCTGAATTAAATCTGTTCATAAAAAAATAAATAAAACACTGTCATTTTGTATGCTTTTATTGTTTTGGTTCCTTTAAAATAAAAAAAATATTTTGAATATTTTTATTTTCAAGGAGTTTACAAAAAAATTTTTTGTCTCTTATGCCTTTTATAATTTTTAAGTACGTATATTAATGCATACAGTTTGTACACATTTAATATTGTATAACAGTTATTAATGTATGTATATATATGTATATATTTAAGAAATACGAATTGTATGTGTACTTTTAAGAGTACGGTTAAAATATGGTGTTTAATTCTTGACTTTTATATCCTTACAAAATTTAAAATCATGCTTTGAGGGGTTTTTTTTTTTATTATCGTAATTTTTTCTTTTTCTGTTTTTTTTTTTACTCTATATTTAAGTTTAAATTTGTTCGATTATCGTTTGTCGTATTTTTTCGTTGAAAATATTTTTTTTACTCGTATATATACACGTATGGTTGAATGTATTCAATTTTTATATTATTTCGTATATTATTATGGTGCTTGGGGTTCAGAGAACAATTTATTTATAAACAGAGAAAAAAAAAAAAAGAAAATTTTTTTTTTTTGTCATTTCAAAGGTATCCAATTTATGTTATTGTTGTTTTTGTTTTTATTTTGTTAGAATATTGTTATTGTCATTTGATGGGATCAAGAACATGCAATAAAAAAGGATAAAAGTGTATCATTAGAAATGAAATGGTCATATAAAAACAAACAAAAAAAAAATTAATTTTCTTTGGGCTTTAAAATGACATTAAGTGAGGTTTTTATATTTACTTTGTTAGGTGTATTTAATAAAATTTTATGCGTTTATTGAAATAAGAATAACATTGTAAATTTTATGTATGTATATGTATTGTATATTTGTACATTATTTAAGTAGAAGAAACATTATAGTCTGTTTGATCAGAGTACTTTCACTCTGATATTTCTAAATTTCTTATGAATAACTTGTATAATAAGTAAAGGTATAATGAAATCATAAACGAATTAAATTTTATTTAAATATGGTATTCAACTTCATCCAGAATAGGTATAATATATTATTTAACAAATTGTTTAATTTTTCCGCGGTCACATTAAAAATTATTAGAAAAAAAATACATGTAGTACATACCCATTAGGAATAGAGAATTAAAATTATTACATTTCAAGTGGAAATTGTTATATTTATAAAATTGTATAATTAGCTATACAAATCATGAAAAATTAAAGGTGCTAAACTCAGGTGATGTGCGAATACTAACTACTCGTTATTTCAATACTCGTTTCTTCGACGATTCGAAGTAACTGATTCCTCGTAGATTATACTCTTTACAGACTATAGTCGAACATAATTTTTTATATTGAGCAAAGACGACCGGCTTTACTTTTCAGTTCTTTTTTTTTCGTAAATTCATGTTTTTTATCAAAAACTGGTAATACATTCTTTAAATTTTGTTTGTCCCATTTCTGGTTTCTAAAATACAAAGTTTCATTACAAAGCCTTAAATGTATTCTTAACTAAAGTTATTGGTCAAATTTTTTTGATCGATCATATAGGTTTGTTGCATCATTATTATAATTGAATTAATTCATAAAGAGTAATCATTAGAATCACTGACCTTTTTTACTGTTATTTGAACTTATCAATTACAGTCAATCATCACTTTAGTTAAAAAATCGGAGTTTTTTTTCATCTCTAAACGGAATATTCTAATCATGTGAAAAAACAGAAAACTTGTTATTCATAAAAATTATTATTCATGAATATCAGAATGATTCACTCGATTGAACATCCCTTCTAAACTCAGTCTATTTGGGCCTAGCAAATAATTAGATTGTAATCTTAGCCGATTGTAATGTTGATTTTATTCAATCAGAAGGAATGTTGTGAAAGTAGCACGTACAAAACGGTTTGCTTACTCTTAAAATTTACTGCTAACTTCTAAGGTTTTTTACTAACATTTTTTCTACACAGATCTTTGAAATATTCTAAAAATTCCTAATATGTAAGATTACTACATAAAACAACTGAAACACCGCATAACATTTTTACTAAATCCTTGTATATATGTATATAATCTTCTTAAATTCAATTACTTATTTACACCTTAAAATTATTAATTAGATCAACCACATCCAACACCTTTGAACGTATATTCATTTAATTTTAAAATTTTACTTTAAAAAAAAAATATTTTCATTTAAATTGATGCCAACCTTGGCCTCTGTACTTTGTTATATTCATCAGATCTCTTCAAGATTTTTCTCTCTTTTTTTTTTTTTTTTGAAAAGTATTAAAGGATAATATAATCGTTTTAGTCAAATACAGTGTTCATATTAATTTTGAAAAAGAAAAAAAATACCAAAAAAAGAGAAAATATTATTGAAAATAAAACAGGGGGGAAAAATCGAGAATATTGCCAAGAAATGAAAATACAAAAGAAAAACAAGCCCTTTTCTATATGTAAAAATAATAATTGAGCGGCATCTAATAACTAAAGCTCTCAAACGCACACATCCTTTTTTTTCTCTCTCATCTGTCTCTTCTCTATTTGAATTGAATTACACCATTGAATACCATAAATAGAAAGTAGAAAAGAATGAAAAAAAAAAAAACAAACATGTTAAAAGTACAAAAAACAGCATGCCAATGATATACCAAACATACCATCAAAGTAACAAGGAAGTTAAATTACAAAAAAAAAAAAAACAGAAAAAATAAGCAAATAATAAAAAAAAAAATAAAATTTTTTTCTTTTTGTCCTTCAAATAAAGGTGAATCGGAAAAGTCTTTATAATAGTCTGACAAGAAGGAAAAAATGTATTGTCAGTTAAGAGGAAGTTTTTTAGATTGTGTTTTTCTCTCTGTTTTTTTTTTTTCTCATAAAGGACGACAAAAGCAAAAGTAAAATGTAAAGTAAAAATTAAATGAAAAAAAAAATTTTTTTTCTCTCTTTTTTTTTCTAGAAATATGAAAATCTTCAATAATATGAAAACAAAATACTAAAAATAACCCCCCCCGCACATAAAACGAAAAAGTTGTCAAAAGAAGACAACAAACCATATTATCGCCTAAAAACTTTAAGACTAATTTTGGGTCACAATTGTGTTGACGCCGGTTTTTTTTTTCTCTTTTTTTTTTTTTGAATGACTTTCAATGGAAAAAGTGGAAGAAATAAGTACTTAAATCAGTTAGAGGGCGAAACAGAGATTACTAATACAAAGTTTACAATAGAAATAATTTAAAACATGCATTTTACTAATCGAGTGTGTATATGTAAAAATATATATATATATAGAGAGAGAGAGACATAGATTTGAGACGAAAGAGACTAACATATACACGAGTGTTATTTGTAGCTTGGTGGTGTTAAAAAAATATAAAAAAAGAGAAATATGAAAAGTTGAACAATGTCAAGTAACTGTTCTATATATCCCGTTTTTTTTTTCAATTTTATCCTTTCTCACTTAATATCACCATAATATTACTTTATTATTGTTAACACTATGGTTTTAGGCACTATAATATGTTGTGTACGAGTATATATATAAAAACTTTCTAATATACGAGTACATAATTACTTATTGTAAAAAAAAATATGTGTATGAATGTATGTTTTAATATATTTATAAAATTTTCATGTTTTTGGTTTAAAACTTTAAAAAATGAAAAATTTTTTTTTTCTCTAAATAATACTCTTGCCTTTAACATTATTAAATTTGCGCCTTATAAAAGAAAACAATTTTGTTAAATTTTTGTGTTTGGTATTTTTGTTTTCCTTATTTTGGTTCTCTTATTTTTGGTTGTTATCCTGGGAAAATATATGAGAGTTTATAAAATAAAAAAAAAAAAATTGTTTTTTTTGTTTTTTTTTTTTGAGATTTTTTGTTAGTTATGAGCTTAAAATATGCACCACAGGACATTTTATTGTATGGTTTAATGCGCTGCAATATAAATAAAATAATTGTTATTATATATGTATATATATATATATGTATACCTATTCTATCTACCTACACACATACATGAACATAAATATAAAAATATGTACGAATTTATTCTGTAAAGTGAACTGAACAACAACAGAACAAAAAAAAAAAATTAAAGTGAGAACCAACCAAAACTTTGAGGTTTCTTTTTTTTCGTGTTAGAATATATATAAAAATATTACATAATATATATGTATATAAATGCAAGGCAAAGGCGTAAGAAAAAGAAAAACACGGGAAAAAAAGTAGTAAAATTAAACCAGGACTTGTTTTCTTTCTTTTTTTTTGTGTTTTCCTCTGGTTGTTCTATAATATTTTGTGATCCTTATAACAAATTCCAAAAACACAAAAAAAAAAATATAATAATAATAATAATATGAAAAAGAAAAAAATTAAGTTGGAAAATTATTCTCTTGTATACAATTTCGAAGGATATAATCATCCTTTTATGTTATTTGCTGTTAACTTTCCACTTTAGAGAGAATAAATTGCGCCTTTAAAAGCCCGTTGTTTGTCGTATTTTATTTCGTTTTTTTTTTTATATTTTATTTTAATTTTTATATATTATTATTGTTATTATTATTTTTTTTTCTCTTTCTGTTTTGGTTCTAATTATGTACTTGAAACAACATAAAAATATTATGTACAAAGAAAAAAAAAATAATAATAAAAAAATATTAGAAATAAAAAAGGAAAAAATTTTAAATTGACTACGACGAAATGTTGTACAACATTTAGGTGGAGAATTGTAGGTGAAAAAAAAACAGAACAAAAAGCAAAATCAGAGAAAATTGAAAAGAAAATAAAGACTGACTACGAACTAAAAACATAACAGGCACAATTTAAAATTATGGTTGTACCATTAAAGTTGAAGCTTTGAAAAAAAAATTTTTTTTTTTTTGCTTTTTATTTTTTTCTTTTATTATTTATTTTTCTATCTCCTGATGAGTTGTTTTTCCTGTGTTTTATGTTCTTATTTTTTTTTGGTTTTCACTTGTTTTTTTTCGTTGTTTCTGTACATATTCAGTTGATTTTCTGATCCTTTTTCTATTTATTTCTATATGTTTCTGTTTTTGATTTGTGAAACGATTATGAAGTTTTTCAGTAAAGATTTTTAATATAAAATGAAAATAAGTAATTAAAAGAACAGCAGGATATATAAAATGTTAAACAGAAAATTTATATAAAATTAAAACAGGTATACTAGTATATAGTTAGGAAAATAGACAGGTAGATACCTATACAGGTACGAGGTATAGGTGAATCCCTACTGGTGTTACAATAACTAAAAAATTTCCTTTCATTTCAAGTTTTTCTGTTATGTACTATAATACATGTGCTTAAAATAAAACTTTAAAAGAGTTTGATTGAATTTTTCAATATTGTGTGCTGTCGTACTTTTAATTTTCATTGGGAAAAATTAGAACTTTTCTTCTACAATTTTTTGTTTTAGATATTTTATTAATCTTAAATTTTGTATTATTTTCGTTAAATAAGTTTTCCAGTTACAAACCGAATAATAATAATAATGAGAAGTGAAAAAAATCAAAATAGAATTCTTTAACATGGAAAAATGAAAATTAGTGAAAATTTATCAAGATCAAATTTTCCAAAAAACAAAAAAACTTTTTCAACTAAGGCCCTCCTTTATCCGCCACAAAATATAGATAAACTTTTGCATTATATTATTATTATAATTTTGATACAGAAGCTAGATGGGCGAAAAAGAAAAAAAAAAAAAAAATTAATAAAATATTGAAATTTTCATGTTAAATGCAAAAATTTTATAAAATCTTTCATTGAAATTAAATTATAATGTACAGTTTAATATACTAGATATTTAGTATACTAGTTTATTTAGTATACTATAAAAGTTATATAAAATAATAATGGTATATGGGGGGGGGGGGGGATCAAAAGTTTTTATAAGAATTTCTTAATCAAAATAATAATAATTTTTAGGTTAAGTTAAATAACATAAAAGAAAAAGGAAATTGGGAAAAATTTGAAAATTCAGGTAAATTATTATAAATATCCCTATAAATATCCCTTTGACAAGATGAACTTTATTAAAATAAGCAAGGAAATGACAGATTGATAGTCTCTTCTTCTATTGTAGACAACTTTTTTTTTTTTTTTTTGAAATTAATTTTCAAGATTTTGTTCCGAATGTACAAAAAAGTATTTTGTAAAGTTTTCCAATTATAGTATTACTAGCTTTTGTAGGATATATTGATGTTCTTGTATAGGATAACAATGAATATAAAAGAAAATGAGAGAAATTTTCATAATTGAATTGTATAAATTGAAAATCATTGAAAATTTGAGAAATTTTTTAAATCTACTAAAATTTATAATTCTTAACTTGGCTAAAAATTTGTAAAGTAGAACTATAGATTTCATTTAAAATTATTCAGTTTGCATAAAAACTATCTAATTTTTCTACATCATGTTCTTAAATTGTATAGTATTGAAAATTTAATTTTGGACTCATCAATAATTAATTTTGGATTATGGAGGTAAGAATTTTAATTACAGTCCTGATAATTAAAACAATTAAAGTTGATAGTGAGTAATTTGAAATGTAGGAATTTTGAAGTTAACACTTTTGAAGTTTTCCTTCCATAATATAATAAAAAAATATGAGCTTGTTCTTTTATTGCTTAGCTAATTATAATGGTTAAAGCATTCATATTCGATGATACTTGAATCGAATTTGAACTCTTTAATGTAATAATTTCTATCAACAATTTCAAGTTTTAAGTATTATTCGTTCTGTTAAAATACCCATTAGTCACTCATTGGTACTTTTAAGGTTATTTTTTAAAATTTCAATGCAAAATTTTCTTTTGTAAACTCTTCACATTGTGCTATTCGAAAATTTAATTAAAAAATTTCAATTTTAAAATTTTTGTGTTATACATATGTATATCAGTTAAGTATTTCATAATAAAATAAAGTTGTTCAATAATTAATATTATTTAAATTCGAAAAAGAATTGAAAATTTATGAACTAAACTTGGGTTTAACTATGATGCTAGTTTCTGTTATGTTTGCTGTGCTATACGTTTTGACTAATTGCAACTTTATAGTATAGAACTTGATTTCTCTTTGTATATGAATAAATAATAATATAAGTATAAATTTCAGCAACACACCTTAATTAATAGCGAACATAATGTAGTCAAATTGCATCATTGAATAATGAAGTTAAAGAAAAAAAAAAGAAAAATCAAATAAACTTAAAATAAAAAAAAAAATTTAAAAAAGTAAATTAGGAAAATATTTACATAAGAAAAATGTTATATTTGATTTCGAAAATAAAATCAATTTGATTGATCATCAATTATTTACTAAAGTTATTGATTTTATATGCTTTTTTTTTGTTCTCCATATCATATAACTTTTAAATTGATTATATTTCGGTTAATTGCTACCTTATATTTGATTAAATTTCGATTATATAGATCAGTGATTCTGGAATGGTTAGTTTTGGGAGAATAGGAGAAATAATAATTTTATCTATGATAAGTATGCAAAAGTGTTTTACATGTTCCCTTTTCTATCTTTAAGTTTTTTTTCCATTAAAATTAGTTAAAGCCAAGATTTTCTTAAACTGTTTAAAATAAAATTAAAATTAAAGTGCCGTAACATCACAAATTATCATTTGTGTTAAGTTTTTTCTAGATTTCAGCCAAATGGTTCGAAAATAAACCTCTACAAATGTAAGTTTGGGAAAGATAGCATTGAATTATTGGATCACCTTGTAACTCTAAATGGTATATACAGCTTCTTTCTTTGAAAAGAGAAGAATAGCCGTATCTAATTTCCATAAGTGTTTGGTTCCGAATGTTAAAATTATCCAGGATAGGCTCCAAAACCTTATTAGCGGTAACGTAAAAAATGATAAATCAATACTTTATTGAACAAAAAACGCCAATCAATATTGTCTTCAAGCTTGTGCTGGTAAGTTTTACTATAGTTGAGCAATGACTAAAGAACCAAGTCTGTCATTGTACGTTGATGCATCAGATTTTCCTATAGATGCGGCACTTCTCCAACTTGTAGGCCACAGTTTCTACTATTGCCATTTTCTTACCCATAATTTCAGTGCGACCCAGATTAAATATAGAATAATTATTGACCATGAGTTAATCAGTATCTTCGAAGCAATTATAATATTTTAGGCATTATCTTGAAGGTAGACAATTTACGATCTATACTGATTAGAAAGTCATTATCGATTTCTTAGAATGAGCTTATGCCATAAGTTCGATTGAATTGAAAATTATAATAACTTCTTCAATATGATTAATTTTATTTCGGAAACGGTGATTGAATCTGGAAATAGTTCCACATGACAAGTACAAATTTTACAATTATCTAAAAATTTTTTATGAAATAAATCTTAAAATTTTTCCTTCTATTTTTTATAAATTATATTTGAGTAATTATTTCATATCCTTATTATTGTTATTTATATTAGAAATAATACTCATATTCTCCAATTATAGCAAATGTAATTTATTATTTTCACATTTAATTAGTCAACATTTCAATACTATGAAGTGAAATTAACACTAAAATAAAATTGATAATCACTGTTTATTATACGTATTACATACATTACATATTCCAATGTATACTCATATTCATTAAAATTCAACATACTTATGTACATATATAGCTATTCAGAATAATTCAGAATAATTCGGAGTAAACTATAAAATGAATATTATGTATGTCTATACGATTAATGTAAAAATATATTATAATATAGAAATTCTAAAAAAAAAAAAATTTTTTTACGATATAAAATTTCATCAACGAGAAAAATTAATTTATTTTTTTTACTTCTATTTTCAGGTAAGGACGAATAAATTTTTGGTGTTTTTTGTTTTTGTGTTTTACATATACGAAATTAATTTTGTTACAAAAGTTTGTTATCGTTGATTTTGGAGACTATAAACAAATATAATATATTATTTACGTACATATATGTATTTGAATAACAATGTGAGTACAGTTAAGTCCAGATGGGAACTTGAAAATTGAACAGAAATCATATATCCTTTGATATAGAATAAATTGGTATATAAAGGAACAACAAAAAGGAAAAATGGAATTAAATTTGTATAAGTGAATTACATATTATTTTTATTTTTTTTTACATGATACTTGATTACATACATACATGATTATTGAATTTGTTTCACTGAATTAATGCTACTGATTTTGAATATTTTTCGATATGATTTAATTATTCATATAGTTTTATCATTATTATTATTTTTTTTTTTTATTATTAAATGTAATACGTTAATCCAATTATACAATACGAAAATTCAAAAATAATTTTATTATTTTTTTAATTAAATTGGGATTTTTATTAGTATGAATTTTATCGAAATCTTTAATCGCTATTACAAATAAGAAAGCTCGATTATTTACATTGGATGACTGACATATGAGAAAAAATAATATTAGTTTGTATTGTAATAGTAGTATAAAATATCCTTAAATATCATTTAAGCAACAAATAATTAAAGAAATTAAATTAGGTCATAAAACTTAAACTTGCACGCGAAGTCCGAAAATTCCAATATTTTTAAAGGACACAGTTTAGCGTTAAATTTATTATATCGGACTTAATTGAAACACAAAATATCGTTCCTTCCTGTTTTCGTAGAATTCTACCCAATTACAGAAAAATTAATGTTAAGCTTATCATCGCTCATACGGATTTTAGACACATTGAAATCGAAATATAACAGTTACTCAAATAATTAGGCAGATACAAAACAATTTTCAAGACGTGATACAAACTCTGTTATAATAAAGGAGCTTAAAAAATTATATAAATACGAGTACTAGAAGTTTTTTATGAAAAAAAAGGTTTAAATTTAATCATGCATACAAAATTTCCGGATCGATGGGTAAGCTCTTGTATTCTTGTCTACTAGAATATTGTTATAGTTCAATAATTTCTTATACTATAATATGTTAGTTCATTCATAAAAAGAATATAGTAAAAAAAATAATATTAAAGAATAAAATATAAAAGAAAATCTACAGGAAATTGATCCTATAAAGTAAAACTTGTTTTCTTACAATCTCATCTTAATCTTTCATTCCTGAAAGTATATGCATTCATAATATGAATTTCATCTTGTTCATTTATGTAAATTTTATTATAATGTTATAATATTCAATTTTATATTCGTGAGACAATGTGGTCAAATATTATTTTCTCTCACGTATACAAATACAATATTATATACATATACACAAACATAATTGTATATAAATTTTATTATTATGAGAAAATCACTTCCTTTTACTTATTTTAAATATGATTTCAATTAATTATTATTATTATATACGATTTTCTGATTTATTATTATAAAATATTTTCATTATTTTCAATATACTTTTAAAAAGTGATATTTAAATTATATTGGATATATTGATAATATATATATAGTATAGTATATATATATATATAGTGGAGACCAAAATATTAATGATTATATTGATAAATTGAAATTTAAAATCAAAATTCATTTTATTATTTTAACAATAAAATATTAAATAATAAAGAGAAAATGATAAATATTACATTAGTTTATAAATATATATGTATACGTAAATAGGGTGTTCCGTAACTAAGAATTATTTGTGAAGTGCAACTGAAAAACAAAATAATTGAGATAAGAGATGCTCTTCTAAATTCTTCAAGAGTATATACAAAAAATGCCAATCTGTGCAGTACTAATTAGGTAAGACATTCGAAATTATAGTCACTTTTTAAAAACACGATGTGACCAAAGCTTTTGAAGGGCGCTTATCTAATTTTTATGAGTCACATTTGAAATTATCCGGGGCAAATTATATGTGTGTATTTATATTATTAAATTATCTAAAAAATTATTGAACTATATTTAAAATAACTTAAGGAAATAAATTTTTTCACTCTCTATATTATTCAAAATCCTGTTATAATAAAAATTTATTATTATAAATTTCAAAATTATGTACTAAGTTTTCCTGATATACCCTATATCATAAATATAAAGTTGACATTTTAACGAGAAATGGCTCCTCATTCTATATATGTACGTACGTATATTATGTATACATATAATATTATAAAATGAATAGTATGAAAACCACAAAGTCCTCAATATTCTCACCAATCTAATATTTAAGAATAGTTTTTATCGATATATATTATATAGATTCATGATATACAGTGCATAATATATTTTCATACTAGATATATATACATTATGTTAGATTTACTTAATACAAAAATTATAATATTAAGAGATTTTCTTAAAATTTGAAAAACATGTATTATACATACATATATAAATATTTAAATTCTGATATATATGTATGCATATATATATGAAAATTATATATGAATGAAATATTTAGCTTGAGGTTTTTCAAATAGAACTTGTATAGGTTTTTCCTTATGTGGTCAACTTCTAATGATAAGTTTAGTGGAGAATTATTCATAATAATTTACTGTCCGCATATATTATACATATGTTTCACATAACGTTGTGTATATTGAATTATATACATACGAGTACATGTTAAAAATGGATTCACAGACATTGTATAAATTTTATTATATATTCTTACTTGTATAACAATTTTATATGATAACATTTGAAGTGTGATAGGATATTATTTATTTTAAATAACATCAATTGTGGATATATTATTTTTAAATATTATGAAATTCATGAAAAATTTATTATATATTAAATTTTATAATATAAAGTTATACTCTTAATTATATGACACTTTAGTTTTTTTATATGCTTGATTGAATTCTTTGTTATGATAAATATGATATTTTTTATACAATATGTAGGTATAGCCTTATTTAATTACAAGTAAAGCAATTAAGTGTTATATTGTCATGTATTCTGTGCCGTCACTGAACTTAAAGCCAGCTCAAAAAGCAAAGCAAGAGTAGGCATATCCGATAAACCTGAATTAAATTAAATTTCAATTCTTACTCAGCAATAACACTGCTCTATAAATTCACAGAAATATTTGTGTACCTCTGAGTTTTGGGTATTCATAGGAAAAATGGTGAAAATTCTGAGAAAAATTAATTTTAAAATTTAGCAATAATAGAAACCTAAAAAAATTTACATTGTAAGTTGAATTTTTTTTCAAAATAAATTTTTAATTATTACCATTAATTGTTTTGCATAAAATATTGAATTTAATTTATCCTAACCATCTTCCAAAGTGAATATTTTTTGTAAATTTCTTAAAATTAAATTTGCCCAATTTATCAGAATAACCTAATTCAATAGAAGGTTGACACACATATTTTTTTTTGTTTATATAAAATATTAATGAAAGTGTGTAACTTTAATTTTCAATTAAAAAAAAAATTAGTTATATAAGCAAATTTTTGATTTTGAATAATGAATCAAAATTTTTATGTCATAATAATTATGAAAATTTCAATTATAAATAAAAATATAATTTAATTGTGAGAAACAGAGGTTAACTTGTCGCAAATTAATTCCTTTTCATGGACAAAAACACTTTTTTGCCGTACTAATATTTATACCCGTACTAATCGGTATACTAAATTTGCCTTACCGTTTGTAACGTTAACATATAATGGTCTGAGATATAGACTCAAGTGTATGTTTTTGATCAGCGTCGAATTCGGAATCGATTTAGCTTTGTCTGTCCGTTTCAGCGATAACTCAAAAACTAATTGAGCTAAGTTCACCAATGATTTTTTATAGTAAATGACCCAACCCTATTTAAATTGGATATGATCGGGATACTGGTTCGGGTAGTTGCCATACAACTTCAACAAAAGTTATTTAGCTATATCTCAAAAACTATAAACGCTGTGATATTGAAATTTTACACAAGCGATTTTTTTATTACTAGAGCCAATGCGTTTGAAGAAATTCGTTGAAATTGCTTGGATCTTTCTGGTAGCTGCAATAAATCTTCAACAGTATTTTAGCCATATCTAAGAAAACATAGTACTGAAATTTTGAATAAATTAATATGGTAATATGGCAACTTAAAATCATAGTTTGTTGCCTATGTATAATCTATAGCTATGACATATTTATTCGCACATAGGATAACAATTCGCACAATATTCGTAGGGGTATCACAGAGTTGATATGGTCAACTCTATTTTTTCTCGTTTTTTTTTAAATTTGTTCCATAACAATAAATTTTTTTTTTTTGGCAAACATAATTATAAAATCATTTTTATTTATTAAATTTTTAATATTTTTATATAATAAACAGAATTTTTATTTTTCATTTTTTATAATTGACTTTAAAAATATTTTGAAAATTAAATACAAAATTTATGCATAATATGAGGTCTATTGGTACAAGTATAGCATTTTATTAAATATATATTTATTTAGAAATAATAGCTATGCAAATAATAATGGTTAAATAATGAAATTAGATCGCTTTTTATATAATAATAAAAATCAACACAAATCCAATTAAGATGGAAATGATATTGGTCATTCGAATATTTTTTATACAATTTATTATGATGACACATAGAGGTTGTGTTTTTTATGTTATTGTATGAGAATTCAAGTTTCTTTCAGAAAGTAGATGTTTAAATCTTAAAATTTTATTATTCCTAGACTTAATTCGATACTGTAGATGGACGTGCATACTGTAGATCATACTGTAGATGCTCCAATTCCTCAAACGGTTTCAATTATTTATTGAATAGAACATATATAGTGTATTTACTATTGATTTGTAAGTGAATTTCAAATTTAAATGAAATTCTATTTCTAAACTATTTTTAATGCAAAAACTAAAAAAAACAATAAGAAACCTCATTCTAATAAGTAATTGAGACTGAGATAATCAAGGAAAAGCTAAATGAAATACTCTATGCCTTACAAAAATATATTCTTATATACTCTTATAAGATTGTATGTGTGTGTGTTCTTTATGTTTATATAGTTACCTAATTAAAATTTATGCAAAAATATGCATATTTTAATCCTTAAAAGTTTTACCTTGAAAATCAGATTATCAAAATAAAAGAAAAATAATACAAAAAAAAAATTTTTTTTTTTCTTGAATTTTATACCTTAAAAGTTGGTTAGTTATATAAGAGTAAATAAAGTTTTTTGAACTTAAAACAGACCTAGATAAATTAATAAGGCTTGAATATTAAGATTAAAAAAAAAACAGAGCTAAATTACTTTAAAAACATAAATTCTAAAGAAAAGAAAAGGAAAAATTTTATAATAAATAAATTTGAAAAGATGATCTAATTACCTTCAAAAAAATTCTAATGTGATTAGTAATTATAAAAGAAGAAAAACTATTTGTTATATACGAATAATGTTTAAGGATTAAAATTCATTGTTCAAATAGCTATATAGCTATATAAGTATACGCGTGTTGAATTTTGTAAAAATATTTAAATGTTGATTAAAGCTCAAATTTTTGATTTGATAACAGATGAATTTTACATCAATTATGTGTCTGTTACAAGAGTAATTGTAATAACAGGAAACTCTTCAAACTTTAACCTTAAAAATTTGTAATTATTTCAGAATAAGTTTGGTTTTCGAACATCATAATAGATTATAATATGATACAAGGCACATTTAGAAAAAATTAATTTGTTAAATCATTTTAATTTTACCAAACCCATAAAGTATATCAGAATTTTTAAAGCATAATTTTCTCATATACATAATATGTAGATATTTGAGAATACAGTTAAAACACGACATAACAGTTTATATATTATAAAGCATTATTTATTTGGTCATTGACTCCGGGAACAAGTACGTCGCCCCCTTTTTAATGGAGTGAGTAATACGTAATAAAAATTATATATTGCGCTGCATGCAAGATTAATCGTAGAATCAAACCCTGGAATCTCACTTTCAGCTTTTTGTTTTACAATTACAAGTTATCAAGCTCATTTCGCTGTAATTAGAAAAAATTTTTTTTTTTAAAAATCATGGAAAAAATTGAGAGAATTTTTTATATTTTTAAAATTAATTTTTTTTTTTAAATTTTCTGTGGCGCCTCGGTTTTCCGGCGCCCATTACAAATGCTTACTTTGTGTTTATAGCAGATCCGGCACTGGTCACTTAAACTGAGAAACTTTAATTTTTAAAACTGTTCATAAAAATTCTTCTATAGCAATATTTTGTCATATTCACAAAAAGTTTACATATTGTTCCCTTAAATACTTCTTTAAATCGTAACATATACAATAAAACTTTTCGCGCATTTATACTTATATTTTTATATTATTTACATACATATTTATAACAATTTGTAGAAAATAACTTTTATAATCCAATTTAAACATTCTTTTTGTCTACATAATATAATGTGTGTACATATATATGGGAACTTTTCAAAAGTTATATAATCCTACTTGAAATTTATTCCTTTTCATTCTGTTTTTTTTTTTTTTTCAATTTCCCTCCACATACATATATATGTATATTAAATATATCGCTATTTATATACTTACGTGTGTGAAAGTGAAAAATATTCCAAAAAAAAAGCAAAAAACTAAAAAGAAAAATAAAATTAAAACTGAAATTTTCCTAGAGTAGATATAAAAATTATTAAAAACCACCAAAAAGTTTTTCACCTCCATTTTGAAATTCTCAGAATTTCTTTTTAAATATTATTTTCATATTAAATTCTTATATATACAAATTATAATATTTACCTGAAATTTAATATTCCCGGTTCATTTTGCATCCATTTAATAGAATAGGGAAAAAGAAAAAATTTTTTTTCAACAACGTTTGCTTGTAAACTGACACATGACTACCACACATCCGTCATTTATAATTAAACTAATTTATATATATATATATATATATATATATATATATATATATATATATATATATATTATTTTAGTAGTAAGTATAAAAGTTTTTTAGAACATTTATAAGAGATATACGAGTATTCAAGGTGAAAAGTTTACTTCTGTTATATACCTATAATTGGTATACGCTGCATAATACAGCACCTGTATACAATACACATGAAAAGTATTCAAAAAATTTATTATACCAAAAATTTAAAGTGTTCTGACATATTAAGCATCTAGGATCATATTTACACGTAATATACACTTAAGTAGTATATGGTATACAAATTTATACAACTTTTATATACAATACCTATAGCTATGTATGCCATGCTATACTATTATACGAATTATATGTATATGATAAATTTTATCGCTATTTAGAATTTCAGTTTTATTTTTCTTTCTTAAACTTTAAATTAAATATATTATTCAAATATTTATATTTTATGAATTTTATTTCTCTTATAGTAGGATTAATGCTATTAATGTCAGGGGTCTGTAATCTTTTTGGGTCGGCGGAAAAATTTTCAAAATAAAATTTTTTATACGGACCACTTATTCAAAAGTAGCTTAAATAGAATTCAGAATCATATTTACCATACTAATTTTTCCATTTCGTGGCGATTAAAACTAAATTTTTTGTATACATTTATGATTATTCGTAACTAAGGTACAATAGTGCTTTTGTATAATCATTAATAAATAATTAAGGCAACGATCACTTTTCATTAAATTCTTGATTTTCGTCATTAATTATGTATATAAGATATGAGTTATTGTACCAATTAATTAAAAATAATATGTATGGGTTCCCCATTTTAGTGAAACGTCATACAGTTCTAAATTTCAACGTGTTCAATTCGCTCAATACGCAAAATGTTCAAAAGAGCATACAACAACAAACTGGCGAATTGAAATAATGCTACACTTTCAGGTAGAGCGTGAGGATCAATTTTCCGCATTGTAAATTAGGCTTCTCACAATGATTCTGTTAGGGTGCATTTTTGTTGCCAACGACCTTTCATCACTTTCATAATTTAACGTCAATAAGTTTATTGATTTTTTCTAAAAATATTTTAGTTGTTTAACGGGCCGAACTAATACTTCTAAAGTACACCAGGTTGCCGAACTCTATTATAAGAGTTGGAGGGGCTAGGAAGGGATGCTATAAGTGAGGATGATTTCTTTAAGTAATATTCTAATATTATGCGTATATTAAAGTACTATTATATACAAATACAAATTTTCAATATTACCAGGGAAAATTAAAATAAATTTAAATACGTTTACCTTAATACACAAGTAACGAACATGACTCTACATCACCGTTTTTTTTATACTACTCGTACAATGTTATAGAAAATTTTCATGAAAAAAAAAAGAAGAAAAATTTTGTTTAACTTTTGAGATGACATTTAAAACTCAGTATGAAATAAATGACTAATTGAATTTCAAAAAATTAATTATTTAAATTAGTCAGCAAAAAAAAAACAATTAAAAAAAATTAGAAAATAAAAATAAAAGATCAAAATTTTAAAATTCATATAAGAATGAAAAAATTGTGCTCACGCTCGCAAAACAGCTTCTCTTTTTTAAAGAGAAAGTGAAGTAGAAGAAGAATATTGTGAAGCAAGTACTCATATGTACAATCAATTGTAATATAATTATAGTTCTATAATTTATACTAGATATATGTATGAAAATACTGATCAAACGCTTATCATCATAATTCAAAGGAAATTAATGTTATGGGACAAAAAATAAAGTGGAGAGCTTATCGAAAAAAATTATGATTATATTATTAAAAGAAAAGTTCTTAATTAAAGTAGAAACCAACTATGAAAATTTCTGTGTAAGAAAAGAAAAAAATCAAAGTAAACATTAAGATTATCTTATTAAAATGGGGAAAAAAAGTCACCAATTTAAAAGGATAAAATTTGTAAAAAAACAAAAGTAAAGGAAAATTCAAAAAATTCTAAAAAAATATTGACTATATTAAAGGATATTTTTTTTTTAAGATAAGCAATCAAAAAAAAAAACTCAATTTAAATTTTTCCTTTGAAGTTAAGAATGCAATTAAGTTTTGTCACAAGACCCGAAAAATTTTTGAAATTTTTCCTTGCATAAATCGAAAAATTTCGGGAAAGTTGTGTTTTGCTTATGTATGTGCATATGTACATATATTTTTGAAAAATTATTAAGTTGATTATAGCTGTAGATTTGGACATAATACCAATTAGGAAATAAAATTTTGAAATTAATACAGAAAGACAAAAAAAATCCCTGCTTAGTTGACACGTAAATCCAAAGCTATACGAAAATTGTACTATTTGATTGCAAAGTTAAAGCTATATGGCGATATTATCTAGTTTTCTTCAAATCATTTCCCATCTTAAAAAAAAATCTTTAATACCTTATCATATTAATTTGAGGTTATTACACTAGGAAGTCGTACTTTTCCTTATTTCCCATCTATGTACATAAAAAGCTCATAAAAATGATGTTTTCTTTTTTCAAAGAACTTTTTTTTTCTCATTTCAAATTCAAATCTTTCGTATGTACAGAAACAAGTACCTATATACAGTAATTATAAAGAAAGAAAAATCTTTTAAAATATATTAAATTTCAATTATTTTTTTTTTATTTAATTTTTTTAATCTGACAACATGATGTTGAAAAAAGCAAAAAAAAAAAAAAAAGTGGACATACAATTTTCATTATTTTAATTTTATTTTTTTCCTCTTTTCATTAAAATGAAAAAAAAAAAAAATGGGTTTCAATTTCATTGTTCTGATGATTTGGTCTCACAATGTAATTTAAGTCAATCAAAACGTTTCTATTTCTTGTTTTATAAAGTTTGAGGGAAAAAAAGAGTAGTAATTTTTCAGAAAACAATAAAAGAAAAATAGTGAAATGAGAAATTTTAAAATTTAGATTTAATTTCAATTTTCACATACGAGTACATATATACATACAAACATACATTATACCATTCAAACATACATATATTTATATATAAATTAATATTTATATATAAATATATGTATGTTTTATCATATATTGTTAGAGAGGTGCCTGTATACTTATGTTAAATTTACAAAGTTGAAAAGATGACAACAGAATTTTTTATATTTTTTCATATATTTACAATTAAAAAGGCAAAATAAAATTACAAATCCATTGTATATACATACACATATAAAAATAAAAAGTTAAGGAAATTTCCACAATTCAATTCGAATATGTATACGATTTTTAAATTTTTTAAATTTGAATTGTTAAAAAAGGCAATTATTTAAGGAAAGATTTTGTCATACTTTATTTGAAGTAGTATAAAACAATCTCGCTGTATAATATGCTATTCTAACTTAAATTATTTAAGGTTTAAACTGCTTAAAATTTCATTTCGAATTCTTATTGATTTAATTGAAATTTTTCTAGTCATCTTACTTTTTCATTCAACATTTTAAAATTAGAATTAAATTTTAAAGCTGATTGCATTACAAAAATTCGTAAAATTCGGTTATTTTACCGAAACCGAATTTTAAGGTTAAATTTTGCACTATACATAATGTGCATTGTGTAACTATATACACTTAATAATTAATTAAACATTGTTAGCTTAAACTCACTTTTTATACACTTTCAAATCATTATTCTCCGTTCTTTTAATGTCAAATCTCAATTTTCTATAAAATTTAACTCAATTTTTCAATTGGGTTTTACAATTTTTTCTCAACTTATCGACAGAATGTCTCAATTTCAGAAACAAAGTGAGTAAATTTTGTATACATTTTATAGAAATAAATAAGATACACAATACTAAATAATTCTTCTCAATCGAAAATTGCATTATACAAATATATAATAGTTATACTCACTTTTTTCTCACTTGCCGAGTAAAATAGACGATCAGGCTTAAATTTTTCTACATATTTCGTGAAACTAATCCAGAAATTAACTATAGTACAGATTTTAATAATTCAGAATTATTGCACTAAATTTAAGTCTTAAAAAAATATTTTCAACTTCAGGAATCTGAAAATGTTATATGTAAATATATTAAAATATTTGAAAATATAACAGATAAATGAAAAGGAGTAAATAATTTTATAAATAATGTTATTGGGGTTCTTTAAATAATATAAAAAATATGCAATGTTGTTAAAAATTAAAGTCATTCTATAAAAAATAAATTTGTCAATAACAATTGAAAGATTTTAGTGGATTATTTAAAGTCATTTTGATCTTTTTTAAATTTTTCTACAATAGAGATAATAAAAAAGAAAGAAATGAAACCGTTTTAAGTTCTAATTTACATAACCACTCAAATAATCCACCTACATTCTAAGATTTTCTTGTCCTAATTTTTATTCTTTTTATTATTATTTTTATTTTATTCGAAGTGTTTTTCTCTTTATAAGTTTTTCTCTGCTGTTTTACAATTTTTATTTTTTTTTTCTTAATTTTCAATTTCCATTCCATTCATTCATAAACACTTCAATAACAGTATAGTAGCAATAATAATGATTATATTGCTTGCTCGTTATATAACTATTAACCTCAAAATAAAAATGTACAAGTATGAAAAACAAAATCGTAATAGAATGATTTTTGTTTCTCTGTAGTGGTTTTTGGACTATGGAAAATAATATAAAACTATG
Source organism: Condylostylus longicornis (assembly GCF_029603195.1). NCBI lineage: Eukaryota > Metazoa > Arthropoda > Insecta > Diptera > Dolichopodidae > Condylostylus > Condylostylus longicornis. The sequence continues at coordinate 1,104,179 of NW_026577989.1, forward strand.
TATATCAATAAACGCTTATTGCAGCAGCTAGCAAAAGCTATTTTTTTTTTTTGTTTTTAACCCGTAAATAGACAAAAACAAAGAAAAAAAAAACTATTTTAAATTTTTTATTGAATAATTCATTTGACTTTTATTTTTTGTATATTCTATCTAGACTAAATCGCAGACTATTTGGAACTTTATTTCCATAATATTTTTAATACATTTTATTGTCACATGAAAGATTTATTGCACTAAAAAGAAAATTAACAAAAGCACAAAAATAAAATCACAACAGTATAAAGAGAGAGAGAGAGAGACAAGAAAAATAATCGACAAAATGAAAATCTCTCAGTCTACAGTACAATTTCATTCTTTTATTACTTTTTTCTGTTTTAATTTTTTTCTTTCTTCTTTTTTGTGTTTAATTGCATTTGCCTTCGACAGCAGTAATTATCATGCATTTTTTATTTATGTTATTATTAAATTCTCGACTCGGCTTTACAAATAATGCATAATACTCTCTTGCACGCATAATATTGTTTTTATAATATTATACTGTTGTAATATTATTATGTGTTATGTATTCATATGGTAGATTATTATATTGTCGCTCTTGCTACTGCTGTTATTGCTGCTGCTAGTTTGTGCTGTATTTTTCTGTTTTTTTTTTAATCATTCTAGAAATGCAAATGCATGTAGGCAGAATTGAAAAAAATAATTATTTTTACCATAAAATCAAAACACATTTTGGTGTAAAAAGCTTATTCAAAAAAAAATTAACATATGTACATAAGTATGTCCATATGTGTATATAAACAAATAAGTTTATAATATACTATTATAATCGAAAAATATAATTTAAATTTTTTTTTTGGTAATATCAACAAATTAAACACATTTAAACATATCAAACTGTCAATTTAAAATCATTTTTTTTATTTTACACTATACGCTATATGTATAGAATATAGTACATATGTGTGTATAGTAAATTTGGAGATCGATAGTTATTTTTCAATACCATTCATACATAAACGAATATTATAAATAATATTCATAGAAGTTGTACTAAAATTTTATATTCGAAAAATTTCGATGTTTAAAACTATAACCAGAAACTGTCATACGATTGCAGTTTATATGTATATACATCAAAAGTAGTATAACTAATTTAACATGTAATTTAATTTTAATGGTATAAAGGGGTGGCATATTTTTCGTGTAGATATAAATTTCTTTTCAATTAAAATATGATTGTATTACACTTACATTGTGTTATAATTTAAGTAACTATACGTAATAATTATCATGTACTGTTTTAAGGTTTTTCAAGTTCATGTGTAAACATTCGATTTGTTCGACTACATCAATTACAAATTACAATTTGCTTCCATTATTTGTGTTCAAAAAATCAATTTTACTTTATCATATTTAATTTTATTTCAATTCTAGAAATTTTAATTTTTAAAATTGTTAGAGTAGATTAGAATTAAACACAAAATTTTTAAAAATCTATTATGTTTTACTTTTCGAAAAATAAATAGAAATTTCGTGTTGGTTTATTAATTTTTAATAAACGTTTGAGAAAAGTGAAGTGGGTCCTTCACAGAAAAAGAACAAAAACAAAAATTATATTTAATTTACTCACCATTGTATTGAGCCATCTTAGGATAAACATATTATGACAAAGCACCTTAGAATATAAATGTATGAAGACAAGTACCTAAAATTTTTCCTAAAAATTAAACTTCCAAAATTGACTGAAAGTATTACTATATTACTATATGAATTCAATTCAAAGTATATTATTCTCAAACAGCTCTTGCACCATCATATTTATTATTGTATACAAATACATTTTTTACTTACTTCACCAAAACTTTTAACAAAAAAATAAGCGGTTATAAGAAAAATTATATTATTATTAAAGTGGGAAATTTTTTTTTTTTGGTGTCATAAAAATTTTGTTTTGGTTACTATTACTGCCCACAAAAATTTACTATATACATGCATACGTACCCGTAATATACAAAATGTAATATTATGTAAAATTATTATGAAAATTTTCATTGAAATCTTGTTAAAAATAATACTGAAATTATTAAAAACATATAAATTTTACTATATGTTATACATATGTATATTATACAAGTATATATACATTTATTATATATTATGTAGGTATTTTTAAATTAAGAACGCAAAAATTTAAATTAAATTTTGAATATTAATCTATTTAGGTATACGTTATACTATTACTGATATACTAATCATATCTATCTAGAATAACTCGTTTATGATTTAAACCACTGCATAATACCTTTGTATATATATATATATATATATATGTATATGTTACATAGAAACTTAGAATAATTGTTGTAATAATTTTATTAATAATATTTTATTAATAGGTTAACGGTTATATGGTTGGTACTCGTATATATAAATAATCAAAATAAATGTAGTTTATAAAATTATTAAATTATGGAAAAATCTTGAAAAGTAGTTATGAAAGAAAAACAAAAGCAAAAAATTGATCTGGTTTTTTTTTTCTGTTTTTGTTTTTTTTTTAATAATGGTTTTACAGTATATGCTGTCAATTATTCCGATCAACAAATTTTATTGAGAGCGCATATTATATACAACCTTGAGTTATTTTAATTAAAATTGCATTTAGTTTAAAGTTTTAAAATCAATAGGGGGTCAGCATTTTTTTCAACAGTATTTTGTATACCTATAACTTTAAAAAAAAAGGCATAAATATAAGTATAAAAATTGATTGTATATTGATTATGATGATGATTATGATTGATATTAATAGTTGATATTGATTTTAATGAAACAACAGCGAAAAAAAAAACATACTGCGCGTGTTCTATCTAGACCATTTATAACTTGCTTTTATTATTATTTGTTGTTTAATATTAAATTGCATTTTATAAACCATAACATTTTGTTTTTTAATACAAAAAAAAATTTTTTAAATTGCAATGTGTTTGATTATAGAAAACAAAAAAAAAAACAAAATTAAATGATTCGCACATAATTTTCAAAACAATTCTAATAACAGCACAATTTTTTTATCCACTTTGTGGTGGTGCATATTGTATAAATTAAATTTTTTCAAAGGCTATATAACACTCGGCTTTTAGGGAAAATATAACTGCTAAATGTATACGTTTTGGTTTTAAAATTCAAAATAAATTTAATTTTATTTTATTTCTATTTTTCTTTTATTCTATATATTTTAAAATTTTCCTATATAATTTAATTATAATATTCAGTAAACATTTTTTTTTTACTATTTTAAATTTTTCATCGAAATTATTAGGAAATTTTGTGCTATACGTAATTCTATTTTAAAACAAAAAAAAAAATGTAATTTAATTGCTTGCTAACACATTCAGAGTGAGAATTTTTATATGCTATTATAAAAATTTTGTAGAAGCATTTTGTTATTCAATAAAACATTTTCATTAAATAACAATAAATATATTTTTTATGAAACAATTTAAATGTTAATTTGTAAAATCTCTGGAAATTTTCATGGCACTGTACTATGTAAATATTAAATATCTAACCTTAGGAACCTGATAAATTAAGTATTTCTATATTTAAGACCAAATATACTATACTTATTTGTATTAAGAATTAATTTTCCTGTAAAACATTTTTAAATTTATGAAAAAAGAAAACAAACTATTTATTTTAAAATTAATAGAATTGCCATAATGTAATCGAGAAATAAGTACATTTTATTAAATTAAAAATTAAGTTTTAACATTAAAATATACAGGGTGTTGTGCTTATAAAGTTGGAAAATAACTACAGGGATTTTAGAAAAAAAAAAAAAGTTTTATGAGTTAATTTTTAGGTCTTATTGTAGGGCATTGCAAATAAAAAAATACCAAAATAACATCACAAAATTTTTGAAAAATTTCGAATTTAAAAAAAAAAATCGAAACACAAAAATTTTAATTTTTACAAGTTTTATTTCGAAAACTGTGACTCAAATCAAATTCATTGTAAGACCGAAAATAAAGAGCAATGAGTTGCCGGTAAAACAAGTCCTCAATGACTACTCTATGTCGCATATTTCCAAAGTTATAAGCATTTATTTTATATACTTGAAAAATCTAATCTGGTCTCTTTTTATTCAACAGGCTGTTGCTCAAAAACGAGTATAATTGCCTTACAATTTTTTGCTGCAAACTGATTAAAAAATCATCTCTGAAATTATTTGCTGCTTTATGTGAAATTCTCTATATATACATGGAAATCCCTATTCAAATTAAATAAATTAAAAATTTCTAATTCTATACACAGAAATTAAATAAAAAATATCAAAAAAAAAAAAATCGCATTAAAGCAATTTTATTTATTTGTTCTTATTTAAAAGTAAGATGAAGAAAATTACTTATTTTTCCAGAAAATATCTATAATAATTTTAAATGAAAAAAGCCTTGAAATCAATCAATTTTTGAATTAAATAAGTTTTTAAATTTTTTTTTGCAGATTTTTATTTTTCGCGTATAAAACTAACCGTACAGAAAAATGAAAAATAAATTTCGAATAAATTTAATTTTTTTTTTTCTTTTTCTTTGAAAGATTTCCAAAAAAAATTTGTTTGAATTACATTAACAACTTTTTTGTTTTATGTTTGTATGTTTGTATGTAAATGTACAAGGAATTTTGTTGACAAGGACAATATTCTTTTAAAATTTTCAATATTTTTTTTTTATTTTTGCTCCTTTTTTGTTTTTCTTTTTTTGTTTTAAACTTTTATCAATTTTTTCTTTTTCATTACTTTTTTCTTTTTCTTTTCTTGTAATTGATAACCGAAAAGTACTTGATTCTAAGAATATTATAATAGAATTCTATGTAATTTAATCTATTGATTTTATAAAATTTTCAAAAATTAATTTTATGGATTCTTCTCTCTCTCTCTTTCTCTATCTTTTAGTTTTGTTTTTCATTATGGTTTTCGAATACGGTATTCGATATATTTTTAACCTTGTTACCCAGAAGAGAGTGATGATAAAAAATACATATTATATGATTAAATTAATCATATCCTGTAGGCATAATAAATAAATTATTTATTTTTCGAAGTTCGAACAGCTAAATCTAGCTCGAAGCTAGAAGAAACTTAATTTCTTTCATTTAAAATTATTATAACAAGTTAGACACAATTTCTTGAAGGTGTCTACACGCTAATAGTGAAAATTTATAATTTTGTATTTGCTATTTGGTAATATTACTTTTCATTGTATAACACATTAAATAATTTGTATAACAAAAAATATTTAATATTATTTTGAATTTAATAGCCACATTATATAGGAAAATATCAAAGATGAAAAATTTTTGCCTGTTTTCCTAGCATGTCCTACAATATTATTCATTTCGAAAAAGAAATTTTCCATAGAATTGTATTTTTATGGAAAAATGTGCAATATCTTTCTCTTATAAATGAAAATATGTATGATATTTGGCAATACTATTATTTATTAGAATTAAATATTTTAAGATATTGTATTCGCTATAATGAACTATGTCGTGCAATGTTAAAAAATAACATAGTTCAATAATTCCAATGTTAGAAAATTGTTCTAAATTGGATAATTAACAATTTTAAATAATTAGTATAATTTTAAAAGACGGTAATCAAAGATTTATTTTTCTATGGCAACAATATAAATTGCAAAATATGATTAAAGAAATATTATGTCAAAAATTAAATATGACAACATTTTTAATAATAATGTTCTTATTTAGGCACCCTTTATTCTATTTCCTCATAATCTATATAAAAATAAATAACCCTGAATCAAGAGCATCATTTACAAATTTTCAAAAGCAATATTATTATACATATTTAAAAAAAAAAAACAGGAAAATGTTTTTCTCCCACTTATCCTTTATATATAAATTACCTATTTTCTTCTAGTTCATTTTACATACACATAATATATACGTAGATACAAAATAAAAACGAGGAACGAAATAATAAATATTTTTATCGGAAACCTATCAAAAAATCCGGTCCCAGTTAATTTTATCTTCAATTCTTTTATATATATACATTTTATGTACATTATATTTTTTGTTATATTTTTTGCATTAGCAACCACATCATCAATTGAAAACAAAAATCAATGAAATCATAGAAAATTAAATTCTTTAACTGCCTTTGCAAATATAGTAGCACATGCTGTTTTGTCTGCCATATTGACATTTAAAATTTTTGGCTCCAAAAAAAAAAAATAAAAAAAAGGAAAAATAAAATTTTATAAGAAATTTAAACGCCCACATAATTTCATTCTTTTTTTTTATTTCTATATTTTTTCCACTTCTCTTATAAACTTAAAATTATTTCAATACACACATATATAATATTATTATATATGAATATTTTTATTTGCATATATGGTGTCTACTTGATTATTATAAAATATATGCTTGATTATATAAAATAATTCTGTAAAGTTTATATGTATATACAAGTAGTAAATTATATTAGAATCAAAAAATATTATCATAACTGTGTCCAATAATTGAATCCTATATATATATATATAGCTACGTATACATAAAGTTAATTTAGAAGTAATTGAAATTTTTAGTAAGAATAAGATGCTCCACGAAAAGAAAAATATAATGGAAATTTTAAGAACGGAAACAGAACAGAGAAGAAAAAATATTTTTATTTAAGGAATGATTCGCATAAGGAGTCTATTTTGGTTCTATATCAAATATTTTGGGGATTTTATAAATATAACAATATCAAATTATGAATACGAGTATAACAATCTAAATGAAAACAATCTAATTTGTTATACATAACATCATTATTTATCGTAATGTATACACTAAATACAAATATTACGTTCAAAATATTAAAATGCAATATCATGTAAAGTTAACGTAAATATTGTTCTAAAGTCCTAATTGTCTAATGTTTCCTGTTAGACGGAACACTTTGAATATTATATAAGTAATTAAAAATTTATTATAAATTTATTTCTATTTCATTAAATCATTGATAGTTACATAAAATACAATTTCGACTTTATTTTTTCTCTCTCTATATGAAATTGAAATAGTAAATACATACTCTTATATAAAAATAAAATATATAATTTTTACACAATATAAAAGTAACTATATGTAATAAAATAATGAGGAACAAAAGGAATAAAAAATAATAATCACATAAAATGTAGAAAAAAAAAATAAAGAGACTCGATCGAGAAACAAAAAAAAAAAAAAAAAAAAAACAAGAATTTAACCAACTATAATACAAGTTCCATAATATATTTTTATGATATCGCGCGTAGGTTCCGCCACCTATCACACATATACCCATTATATATACGTAATTCATAAATTTTTCTTACATTCTCATATAAAGACATATGACTGCTGCTCTCTATTAAGTACCGTTTTTGTTTTTATTACAGTTCAAAAAATATATATACAAACATGTATGTTTGAGTATATAGAAATATTGGTTTCACATTCAAGTAAACATACAAATTTTATGATAAGTTATAAAAATATAAGTTTATTAAATTTATTTTTATTGCCATATTTACTCCCCTCTTATACAATAACGAAAACGTAATTTAGATGCATATACATATTTTATTATATAAGTAAGTCCTATGTGATATTATTTTCCTATATTAACAAGGTAGAAAAAAAAATTTTTTGGTAAAATAGAACGAGTATGATATTTAAAATTAATTTATTAACATTTTCTTAGACAAATGTTAGAGAGGGGTCTATTCTTATAATAGTCGCTAAAGCATAATTTTTTAAACTGTTATATACAATAACTGTGTATTATTTACAATTTGTATAAATAATTTTTAAAATCACTGTAAATTCACATTACTAAAAAATATAAACGTAAAAATACTTTTAAAGTGTTTTGATGTATGTAAATTTTAATTTTACATTAGATACATACATATAAGATGTAGGTACCTTATTCTTTTATTATAGAAAAAAACATTGTAGGTTTTTGGGTTAGATCAAATAGAATCATTTCGATCAACATTTTTTATTCGTTTTATTATACAATCCATACATTGATAATACGAGTAGAATTTGATGACATTATTTATGTTTTGATCTTGATTGAAGTGCAACCACATCGGAAGCATTAACTTCAATATATTTTGTATGTTTAGAATGCATATAGGAGTAGTATATAACATCATAGTAAAAAAAAGTAATATATTTTTTGATATACAGATAGAATTTTTTGTTATTATAGTAATTTTTGATTTGATTGCTACAGTTAAGAAAATACATTCAGTTTTTTCTCTGTTTATTATTGTTCAGTTTGGTATTACTATTGATTGTCTTCCACACCTCACTTGGTTTCTATTATATTTAGGGCCCTTCCTTATATACTCTCATAATCTTCTAATATTTATTGTTAATTTTTCTTTCCCTTCAATTTATATTGATAATAAGAATGTCACAATATTATATATAGAATTATTATTGGGCATTGAATATTTTTATTGTAATTTGAATTCACTTGTTATTATATTGTATATAGGCATCTTGTGAGTTATTTAATAAGCATAAATAATATTTTACAAAGGTTTTCATATAAATATGTTATGTATAGGTACGAACAGTTTACATAAATTAAGATATTTTTTTTGTAAAAAATTATTCCCCTTATTATTCTGAAAATATTTTGATAATTAAGTATCAGAAAAATTTTTATTAATGAAGAAATATTTTGAATTGAATTTAGAAATTTATAGAACTGAATACCATTCATACAGTACATTATTAGTGTTTAACATTGTATTGAATTTTTTTAAAGGAGACATCAATATTTACATTATTTAACAGTTAAGGTTTGGTTATTATTTCCTCTTCCTTTATTTAATTATTCATTTAGAGAAAAAATGGAATTTCTTTTTCTCTTTCTTACTTAATTTTAAATCACCTGTATTCAATAAATTTGGTTAAAAAAATAAATGGTTGATTATTATGTTAAATTTAAAATTTTTTGGTTCCTATATTCAATACTTTATAGCTATAAAAAAAAGTGTTATATTTGTTCAATTATTCATCACTATTTTTTTTTAGTTACCATTCACTATAAAAACTCATAAAAGTAAAGTGAAATTTTTAATGTTGAAAAAAATACTTTTATTTAATGACTACAAATGTATAACAATAATGATAACAATTATTATTAAATAATAAATAAAATATTGAGAAAAAGAAAATTTTTTTTGTAATAATAAGAAATTTTATATTTTGTAATTTTATAACATCATCCAAATTGAATTTAAAATGTTTGAGGGGAGAAGAAAATTAATATGAATCGATTTTGAATTTCCGAGAAAGGGAAACAGAATAATTGAATAGAATAAGAAAAGAAAATGTTTAGAAGAAAATGAAAGAAATTTAATTTTCATATTCAATTTTATTTAGAACTAAATCATATTCTATGAAATCGATTAAATGAGCGAATGCAAATTCCTAAGAGAAAGTTATCGGTCTGTTTAAATAATGTTAAATTTTAAACTATACATAGTTAATCAAAATTGATTTTTACAGATTATATTCAAGTATCACAGGTTAACAAATTAACGATGATATAAATTTTTAAAAAGAGCCTATTTAATGGACGTGTTGATGAGAGTCAAAGCACAATGAGCCAAAAACAATGCTTTAGATGTACGGGAGAACGTTATATATATTGTGTGAGAGAAATATTGAGATTAGAATCAATAACGATTTTCCATCAAAACATAACATTCAAAATTTTATAATTTGAAGTGTTATTCGTGTGACACATTCAGTTATAGAGAATAAGATTGTTTATTCAAAATTTTTATTTATTTATTTTAAATTAAAGAAGAAAAAATAAAGAGAACAATTAAGTAAGTCTTTCTGACAACCAATGTTAATTTTTCCGATTGAATTAAAAATTAATTATAACAGTTTTTTTAATTCTGGTTACTCATTTCACAGCTCCTCTTTTCATAAAAGTTCACAGAAAATATGTTAGAAAGAATTTCCCAAAAAAAGTACTGTAGTAAGCGATTTTAAATAATGTTGTTTAACACAATTTCGATACAAGTACAATGTCCGAGCAAGATTATATCATCAGACTCCAAGCATGATTTGAAATTGATTCTGATTTTTACATAACAACAAAAAATATAAAATTATTAATAAATAAACTAAAATTTCCAAACATTTTATAAGTAAGTACTTAATTATTTTTCTTAATTGTTTTTCTTTTAGATCTACTTTCATATAATATATAAATTCTCTATATAGACTCTATGTACATTTATATTTATTAATATCTTACATACATATACATATACATATATTATAAAAAAAAAATTTTTTATAGGTATGTATATTAATTGATACACCATCCGATTGAGGAAATGAGAATCGAAAAAATGTTTTTCTTTAACAAATCATTATCAGTACATTTTCTTCTCTTTATTTTTTATTCCCTTTCAGCAAAAATATACATAATTATATAGATATGTGTATGTTATACACTTAAATTTATCTGTAATAATAACAATACAAGCATTTATAAAACATTGTAAATGTATAGTTGAATATTAAGAAATCAATTTTGAAAATTGAAAAGATGATTTTTTAATTATAATGGAGGAAGTTTTTAAGATGATTTTTGTCGATTTCTGCTATGATCGCAATTAATATGGCGATTTACTATAGAAGAAATGAAAAAGTAAAAATTAAGAAAAAAAAAAAAATTCTAAAATTTTTTTTATTCTTTCGCTTTTAATTTTTGTTTTCTTTTTTTTGTTTTTTTTTTTCCGTAAATGTACTATAAGAAAAATTACTTCCGTTCTACATTGTCATTTTTTTTTTCCTCTTAAATTTTTTTGTGTATTTCTCTCTTTCTCTCTCTTTTACTATTCAATTTTGAAAAAGACTTTCAGATGTTTTTTCCTGTAAGTGAAATATTTTGATGGATTATAATGTTTTTCTATAACGATCGATCGATTAACCTAGTAATCTTATATTAATAAAAAAAAAACAAGGAAAAACAAAAACATAAAAAGACAAAAGAAAGAAAAGGGAGGAAAACAAAAATTTTATTATTTTTTTTTTTTTTTTGGTTTTTTTCATTTTATAAGATGAAAAAGTGGGAAACATAAAAATTAAGATTTAGAGTAAGATGGCACTTTATATACGGATTTTTAAGAGATAATAAATGAAAAAAAATTTGAGAAAATGTTATTTAATATAGTCGGTGTATATATAGTAAAATAAGATTACCAACTTTTATTAATTGAAATTTAAAAATTTAAAATTTTTCCGAATATTTCATTTAAAAATTCACCATTGGAATAGAAGAGGAAGTTGATATAAGAATATTAATGTAAAGTTATTGCACTAATCATCCTTTATAGACTGTAGATTTTTGAAGTGAGATATAGGCAAAAGAAATTCCTCTCTTCAGACTACCCTAGCCAAGCATGACTTATTGTAGACCTCCCATATTCTGCTTAAATTATCCTGGTTCCAAGTAAATACCTAGAGTTACCTATCCAAAATAGAGAAAATTCCGCCCAATCCATTTACACCTCTTGGCAGCCAGAGCAAAACAGCTACACAAATTATGTATGGTCGTCTCTGTTTGTCATACTGGTACAATTTACACAAAAGGGAATCCGATTTGCTCACATTGTGTAAGTGATATTTCATTGGACAGTGAAGAAATCAGTAACAGCATGAACTAGATTCCGGTCCATCCCAAGAAGCACTGAGAAGAACCTTCTTGAGCAGAATGGAAGGAACAGTTTCGCATAATGACATCCCCCAGTAGCCTTTCAGCTAAGATTTGATTTCCTCTCAAGCAGTGCACCAAGTCTGCCCCTAACGGAAAGTCAAGAGAATGGGAAGGAAAAATTAATAATTGCTAGAAAATTATCTAAAAAAAAAATGGGAACTTGAAAAAGGATCCAAATACTAAATTTGAATCAACAATTTTGTACATATAATTTCAAATAACACCCTTGTCATGTCTCATATTCCAAATTACCAAAATTTTGATCACAGAATCACCGATAACTGTTTGCATAATATTATAAATTATGAGAATATTCTTAAGTATATACTTATATGTATAATTTAATTCTAAATACATTTATTTACAAATTTCACCAACGTATTATACGCACAAAAAATTAACAAAAAAATTCTAAAAATTATTGGTAGTTTATTTAAAATTTTTTCGCCTAAAAATGTAAAAAAAAATTAAGTTTGCTAATATCCGGTAATTCTTGTCGCATCCGGTAATACTCGTACGTATATAAGTGTCGCAAATTTTTCAAAAAAATGTTATAAAATTCACAAATGTGGGTATTTTGTAAGAGAGGAAGTGCAATAAAGCTCAATTTTTGTATAATGAGCAGCGAAATTGTAAGGAATTTTTTTTTATTTCTTAAATGGTAAAACTGAAATTCTTATTGAATATTTGAATTTAATTTAAGGAAAGCTTGAAATATCCATAAATTCCATGTGTAAAACTCTTAAGGGAAAATATTATTCACAAATAAAATATGACGGCGGATATTTGAAATTAAATCCTTGCAATAAAAATCAACTTGCAATTTTGGATTTTTCTATTTTTAAATTTAATTTGAATAAAGATTAAATATTTAAAATTTCTAATAAATTTCTGTACAAATATAAAAATTTATTAAAAATACATAGTAATTTTTTTTTTTTGTGTAAAAATTTTATTATTTTGTATATAAGTACTTAATTTCAACAACTAACTATTAAGTGGCATATAAAATGATTTCATTTTCCCATTTTAACAATATTAACCACTTGGTATTCTTAAATTTTTCAATTTTTATAAAATTTCCCTTAAAGTTTTTTCATGACACAAAAAAAAATTATTTAAATTTTTTAACAAAATATTAAAGCTTAATTCTTAATTCGATTGCCTACGCATTCCTAAAACTAAAATTCAATATTTTATTGCTATAACATTTAAATAAATGCAAAAAAAAATTGTTGAAAAGCAAAAAAAAAAAATTTTCGCTATGGTACCCAGATTATCATTTTTCATTTAACAAAAATATTTATTTTTGTAAAATAAAACGTAATTTTTTTTTATATATGTGTGTATTGAATACCAAATAGTACAGTATAGCTTTAATATCAAAAATTCAATATACATAAAGCTTAGAATTTTGTTTTCCTGAACAACATTGAATGAAATAATTATTGAATTTGATTCAATTCTTTTACATTAATTTAAATTTTTGAAGATAAGGCATTGAGTAACAATGCACCGCGAAAAAAGAGGTGGATCTCTTGTGCCTATCACGTTTAAAGTGCTCGCGTCATCGCTTCAGGTCATAATTACCTAGAAGTTACATAGCCTATATCAACCCAGGGTGGATTCTCTATAACTCCGATCTCGCCATTTCTACCTCCTTCCTTAGTTCCTCTAAATTATGTTCTATTTCATGAGAAAAAATCATATTACAATTGTGTATTGTTAACGGGAAACGTGATTTATATTTAAGGATTTGTCATAATTTTGTATTAAAAACTTATGAAGTATAAAGAAACAATAATTTAAGAAAATTTTAATTTTATATCACGATTTGAAGGCTCATTTAAATTAAGTAGAAAAAATTTTAATAAAATAATTTGTTTTAAAATAAATTAAATACAAACTGCGTTTTGTTCATTCGTCTGCTCTTATTAAATAACCTAATTAATTAATTTTCATCAAAATCCTGTCGATTGTATTGAAGTCATACATCAGATTTTATTTCAAATTTAATATACTTAACGTATGTAAGTATGTAAATAAGTTTGTCATCTAAATGAAATATGAAAAAATTGTAAAATTTAAGTTTTCGTCAACAAGACATTTTTGGTTGAAAATTGAATTTGATATTATTTTTAACTTTTTTTTTTTTTGAATTTTATTTATAATAATTATTTTTTATAGAAAAAAAAATATTAACTTTCATTCCTTTTTTTTTTCAGTTTTTTGCAGGATTATTACAAAATGATATACTCTTTGTATGAGAGTATAAATTTTTTTTTAAATATACGTAAAGAAATAAAATAAAGTTGGGTCAAACCAATGGTTTGTATTGTAGCACTTTTCCCTTCAACAAGTGAAAATTCTGCTTTTAAATACAGTCTATGTATACCTATCACACTATTAAAATTTTTTTCATTCATATACAAAACTCTTTCTAGGATTGCATATTTTTAGGATGAACGATTTATGCAGTCTTTGAAATAAAGCAAAAATTAATATAAAAAGGGGTTAACATAATGCTCGATTTTAAGGGTTAATTGTGTGAGTTAAGGAAAATAATTATATTTTTTAATGTCATGGAATTTACCGTTAGCTTTTTGCGTTTATAGAAATTCGAAAAAACGTGCGATTTCGGAAATATAATGTGTCAAAAATTCAAATTTTACAAATTTCAAGGGGCGATAACTTGAGAGGGGGTGGAGATGGAAAAAAATTTTCTTCTAACGAAATGAACTATTTGTTAATGTCTTAAAGTCTCTAAAATTTCAAGCTTCTACAGGCTGGGATCTAGAAGAAAAACGACATCAAAAATTTGGAAAGAAAGGACTTTAGATAACGGTAAATTTGAGCGGCCATTTTGTTTTTTTAAAGTTTAGCTGTAGTATACCGCGCTAGGGAAAGCAAGCCGCTGCCTTTCTGCGTTTGCAAAATTTCAAAAATGCTTATGGTTTCATTGCAACAAATAGTTAAAAAAGGCCATTTTTAAGGTTTTGGGGGGTATAACTTCTAGAGGGGGGGAGATAGGTAAAAATTTTGTTCTACGGAAGTAAGTTTCTAGTAAAGATCTATGTACATATAAAATTTCAGCTTTCTATCTTCAAGGGTGTAGAAGTTTTGTAAACAAAAAAAGTGTCCACGGACGGACGGACGGACGGACAGAGTGAAACTAATAAGCACTTTTTTCAAAAATTTTTTTGGAAAAGTGCTAAAAACCAGCAATTTTTTTATAAAAATATTCGATTTTATTTTTGAGAATTTTTTTTGTGTAAAAATATTTGAAATTGAGATAAAAGATTTAATGAAAAATATCCATGGCACTAGATTTTCAGAATTTTCCTATTTTTTTTTCATGATTTTTTTATCCTGCGTTTATATAGAAGGGTTTCCTTTTGTTTTATGTTATTTGGTATGGCCACTGTACTAAAAAATATATTGGGTGGTATAATAGAGTTTGTGCGTGTTATGAGAGTATGTTTTCATGAACATATTAGTAAAAAAAGAAATAGATGTGAAAAAAATAATAATTATTTATTATCTTTGACAAGATCATATTTCTCATTGTTTTAATCCGGTATGCTTATTGCATTCTTTGAAATTACACTGCTTTTAATTCATATTAAAAAATTTCTTTTTAGATTTAATAATAAAATATTTCTTAATTTTACATTATTAAAAACTTATTATTGATGAATTATAAAGCAAAGCTCAACTCTGGTGCAACAATCAACAACTATAAAATATAATTTTACTAATTTTATGGTTTTTATCATAGTTTTTATTTTTTGTTTTTTAAATATGCATGTTGTATTCGTTTACGATAACGTATGAGTCTGGTGCATTAGTGGCCTATTTCAACATTTTTGCATAAATGAGCACAATTGAGCTGTAACGGTCTAAGGAATCGTTCTATATTTTGAAAATACTTATATACTTATATACTTATATACTTATATTTTGAATATACTTTAAACGGAAATTACTCGAAATTTCATTTTTGCGAGTAGGCTACTAATGCACTGAGCATCTCATATTATGTATATGTGTATATATACAAGAAATTCAAAGGAGGTGACTAATAAAACTTGATTTTGCATGAAATTTAAATAAATGATATTGTAAATTTCATCTAATCCAATAAAATAAGAAATTTTTGAAAATCTTAATAAAAAATATAAAGTTTTGGCAATTTAACAAAAAAAAAATTGTTCAATTAATTTAATTTTAGAAAATTCTTTAAGAATTTTTTACAAAACTCAATGAATTTTTTCGTAGGTAGGCTGCAAATTTTTCAAAACAATAAAAAAAATTAACCCATTCAAATTTTTGAAAAACTTTATTTGTATTTCAATTTTACCATTAAATTACTCGAATTCTAGCAAACAACTTTGGTTATAGCACATTTGAAAACAGCAAATCTAAAATTTCGCATTAAACCTGGATTTTCTTTTAAGTTGAATGAGTATATTTTATCTTAATGTAAATTGAAATTAAATTCCAAATAAATAAAATTTGAAAATTTTATTTTTTGGTCCTGATATGCGTAAATAAAACTGCGAACATTTTCTATTCCTTATTATGTTTTTTTTCTGTACTTTTATTTTTATGTTAATCAGATGGATTAAGCATATTTTTCGTTTTCGTTCATAGGAAAAATGGAAATTTTATCTACATATTTTTTTCTACTATAAATTTTTTTTTGCTTCACCAATGGACAAAGACATACCTACATAAATTTCCAGTAAAATGGGATTTATTCAAAAGAATTTCTTGTTAAAATGTTGAAAATATTAAAATTAATTTTAAATTTGAAAGAATGGATCAAAATACGAAGACATTATTAAATAAATGTTTTTCTGTTAAATATGTGAAAAAAAAAATTTAATGTTAACAAGAATTTTGAGAACCTATAACATAGATTTTCATCTACTAAATTAAGAAAGACGCAATAAATTTTTTCTCAAAACAGATCATTTTTATTGTCAACTACCTAAAAAAAAAACCTTAATTTTCAAAGTTATCTACACAATTATCATGAAAACATTACTTGCTCACCATACATTTTCTCACCCTTTACAAAATATTCTTTAATTTTTTTTCAAAAATAAATTCAAATTCTAAAACAATAGATTTATGTAAAACTAAAATATTTAACTTAGATTGTTTCTTCGCTATATTGAAAATCAAAAAATTAAAGTTAAAGAAATATTTTAACCTTGAATATCCTTGGACTGAACAATTTCAAAAAAAAAAAAAATATTATAGTATGGTTTCATCTTAAATGTAATTTTCATCTTGATTCTAATTTTCCATATCATTCAATTTTAAAGAATTATTCTTGCAAGAAATCAAATACAATTTCCTAAATTATGGAGTTGTGAAATTAAAATGAATATTTAAATATTTCTACTTGTATTCATGTTGTTAATAAGGTTCCTAATTCATTCATTATACTTAATAACCATAAAAATAGTTGCCCGTGAAATTTTTCTTAAATGAAAAATCGAAAGTGCAGCCAGTGGCATAGGTACGAAAAAAAATTAGACAAAAATTTATTTTTTGTTTTTTTTT
Source organism: Condylostylus longicornis (assembly GCF_029603195.1). Lineage (NCBI taxonomy): Eukaryota > Metazoa > Arthropoda > Insecta > Diptera > Dolichopodidae > Condylostylus > Condylostylus longicornis. The sequence continues at coordinate 1,121,565 of NW_026577989.1, forward strand.
TTTGTGTAAAAGACGTAACTGTACTTTATGTCGCATACCCACATACATATGTACATAATATCAAAATATTTAAAAAAATAAGCTAAAAGAAATTGAAAACGGCGGCATAAAAATAATAACAAAATTTTTCCAGTATTTTCTTTCATTTTTTTTATTTTGCAAAACAAAAAAAAAAAAAAATACAGAAAAATCAAAAAATTAAAGTTAAAGAAATGAAACCAAAAAATGAAAAAAAAAAAACTAAACTCGTCAGTAACAGTTCATTTGCCTCAGAGGCTTCCAATGTTTTCTATATATAAGAGCGGAGTAATTAAGCAATTTTGAAATTCCTCTTTTTTTCTGCTTTGTTTTTTTGTTTTTCTCTTTCTGCAACGAAATATTTTTATTCCATCCCTTATACTTTTATGACTTCGTGTGTCCTTTTTAATTTTTGTTTTCTTTCTTTTTTTTTATGAATAACTCACCATGAAAATTTTTGTACCTTTATATTATAATGACAGCATGTTGTTATTCTCTTGATGATGGTGTTGATAATAGGGTTTTATCATAATAATGATGATAATGATATTGATTGACAACAATGATGACTTCCTTTAATATTTATTACCATAAAAAGTGATACAGTAAAAGAGAAAAAGGGCAAATGAGAAAGAGAGATAGAGAGAAAGAGAAAAAACAGTGTGTATATGTGTGTATTCAAGAGTGAACAAGGAGAAAGAAATGTACAAGAAAAAAACAAAAAAGCAAAAAAAAAGAAAACATTCATCAAATGTTTGTCCTCTCTGACAGTGAAAGCTCTCTGTATCAGAAAAAAAAAAAACGTATCCTTTTTATGATTTTACTTGCTTTTTCTTTATTTATTGTTATTATTATTCTTCTTGTATCATTAATTATGCAAATGATTTTTTTTTCTGCACTTTTTGCACCCCTCATACAATTTTCTCTCGAAAACACTGTTTATTTATTTTGATATGTAAAATGTTATATACATATGCGAGTATGTATTTACATGAATTTATGAAGTGACTTTTCCTATACTGAAAAACATAAAAAACGAAAAGAGAAAAATAAAAACAAAAAACATAAGAAACAAATTACACTAAGGATCAAAAATATTTTTTTTCTCTTAAAAAATCCTTTTTGTTCCGCTTCTCTGAATATTTCAAAAAAATGAACTTTATCGCATAGCAATGTGCAGAAAAAGCACAAAGAAAAAAAAAAACAAAACGAAATTAATAATGAAAATTAAGAAAACAAAAGAAAAATACAAAAACAAAAAATTAACAAAACGGTAAAGAATGTTAAATGAAATTTTAGTTGATTTAAAATATTTCTTAAATTTATTTAGATACACATAGATTAAGTACCAGTAAATATCCTTAAAATCTATAAATGTATATTTGTGTATGAAATAGATGCAATATAAAATTTTCTTAATTTTATTTTCCACTTTTACATTTCATTCATATTATATAGTTGGTATATTATACAATAAATGAATTATCTTTTAGAAAAAGGACCTTTATTAAATTATTTAAGAAAATTAAAACAAAACAAAGAAAAACAACAAAAAAATATTTAAGAATGAAATGAAAAATTAAAATAACATTATTTATTTTAACAAAATGGCAGAGAAAATACAAGAGAGTATAATTTATATGAGCAATAACATTTTTTAACAACAGTATAATGTAGCATCCCCCCCCCCCCTCCTGTAACAATATAATGAAAAGAAAATTTTTCAAATATTTTACAACAAAATATTGAAAATAAAATATTTTGAGTTTGTTGAAGTAAAATTTACACTTCAATAATGATTGTCAGTGAAACTAGAAAACCATAAATAAAATCATTTTGTTATATTGCCCGTTATATACTTAATTAGTGTTAGTGTATTTCTGCAGGACATTAAAATATTTTTGAACAGAATAACTAATTAAAAAATAAAATTAAAGAAATTGAAATAAATGAATTTTAAAATTCTTTAAAAAATATTTTATGTTCAATTAATATTCTTAATTTCAATAAGAGTTTAGTTTAAAGCAATCTATTCTGAATAGTCTAGTATTTCTGTATTAGTTGTATTTAATTAAAAAATTTTAAGTTTGCATTAAAACATACGGCATTATTAGTTAACATACATATGTATAACAAATAATCTATATATTTTTAATTATAATATTAAAAATATAGAATTGAAATGCTGCTGCTAAAAATTATTTTCTTAAAGCGTTATAACTAATTGCATTCTTATTTTTACAATATCAAAAGAAAATCATATACGTATATTTTTTTTTTTTTTGTTATTCCTGACAAAGAATTCTATATTTTAACGTATATAAAAGCTACTTGAGCACGCTGTTTTCTATTTCATATTTGCTTTTTTTTAATTCGTATGTATAAAATGTAATATACAAATAATATAAATATATGCCATTATATATTATGAAGATATACATTTAAACTTGAATTATTTAATAATATGCACAATATTTTATTGTTTTTATGAATTTTTAGTATAATTGTTTGCCGTATATACACTCTTATTCTTATATAATATCTTTCTATATATTAATAATATGTTATTTGTACAATATTTTCAATGTTATACTTGTATAATAAATGCCTAGATTAAATAAAAAAATAATTTGTACCCATACAATAAAAAATATAGTAAAAATATATAAAGTTGAATCTTTATAAATTATGCTCGGTTAGAAGGAAAACTTCGATTTCAGAGAACTTGTTTGTACTCTATATGGTGCAGGTATAACTAATTTTGTGAATTTTACTCTCTTATTTTTTAGTACCTAAAATTTTTTTTTGTTCACGTGATTTTGTAGTTTTAAAAATTAATTTTTTTGTTTCATCCTAAATGTATGCAATTTTTGAAACTGTTTCGTATATGAATGAAAGTAATTTTAATAGAGTAGTATATACATGAATTGGCTTTAAAAGCAGTATTTTGACTTGGTGAAGGGAGAAGTGCTTCTTTTCAAACAATTTGTTTGATTCATAACGTCGGTTTGAACCATAAAATTGGTTTAATCCATTCTTATCTTTATTTGATTTGACCTAATTTTGTTCACTTAGACTTTAATGAATACAAATACGCACGTAGAAATAATGTAAAAAGATACCGATCAAACTAAAATAATACGCAAGACTTATCATTATTTTATAAAATAAGATAAGGTGGAAAATCTGTAAGACCCGAAAAGAAAGTTTTAGAATTTTTGGATTTCCTTTTTTCCGAGATTCACCTGCGTATTGCACATATTATATTATTATATCTTAACATGTATTAAATATACTGCAGTTTTAAAATCCTTACGTTTTTTTTTTTTATCTTTTTTCCTTGTATATATATGCAGTGTTGAAAGATGTGTTATTTTAAAAATAAAATATTTATGTATATGATTAAAGGTAGCTTAAGGTAAATATTCATAAAAAGAAAAAAAAAACAAAATTTTTATCCTTCTTATAATATTCTCTGTCTTAAAATTTCATATGTTATTTTGTAAACACATTAAAAACTACATACATTCTTTGAAAACAATATAATATGATATTAAATGAACATAATATTTTTGAATATAACAAAATACATATGTATAGATACAAATAATACGTATATGTATGTCATCATAATTTTTTGTTGTTCAAAACAACAAGGATTCTTACCTTCCTTCAAGGTATTTTTTGAATGTAATTCTCTTTTTTATGCAATTTCAAAGAAATTATGCAGTAGAAAATTTATAATAATTTTTTTGTATTATTTTTTCTAAAACAACTACACATACATAGCATGTACATATTTATATCTTATTATAGAGACTTACTTTGCATCTTAAATTGTTAATTTAATATATTAAAATCATTATAATGTTATATCGTAAGATTGGTTTCGTTATATTTTGTTAATATGGGAGAATAAATTAATATTGAACACCTGTATTAATACTTTAGCTCATATTCTCATTTATTATATTTCACGCAATACATTTAAGTTGTATGTAAAATTCTACAGTAAACACAATGAGCCGTATCAGTGAATTAGATTGTTCTATATTATAACAATTAAATTCAATTTCTTTCATTCATTAATTAGAAATAATGAATTTTAGTGAAAATAAATTTAAATGTGCAAGATGTAAATAGTTGAATCCAGTGAAATTTTCTTCAAATTAATTGTCGAGTTTGCTCTACCAATCAGACCGATGTTTATTGTACAAATTTCTAAAATGGCACAAGATTTCTTTATAATAGTTTATAAGCAGATACCGGTTACAGTTTTAACAATATTTCGTGATTTTCATTGTCGAAAATCTTGACCGAATTGGTCTAGTAATTCCAAGATATCTCTCATTATATTATTTTTAAAAGGACATACATGAACTCTTGTTTATGTATAAATTCTTATAAATTTTTAAAAATTAAAATTTCTTTTTTATTTGATTAAAACAAAAATGACCCAATATTTATGAATTTTTTTCACAAAATATTTACAAAATTTTTAAATTAATTTATGTGAAATTGGTTCTTAATGTTACTTCTTTCTATTCAAATTGAATTGGATAGAATCCTAGAAGAATTACAAGAAACAAGAATTTGTTTTGATTATTTTAAACACAAGAGATTCAAGTTAAAAAAAATGAAAATGCATATTCACGCAAGGATATTCTTTAATCATAGAATTTTTCTACTTATTTTTAATCAAAGTTAGTCTAGAATACAATTACATATACATACATATGAACATGCTAATAAATATCAAGGTTATATACAAAATATATTTTTTTTTCTACAAATTTACCTTCATTTATCCTTCTTCTTCCTTTAGTTATAAAATTATACTCTATGGATTTTAGTTTTTATTTGTTTAATGAAAAATTACGAAAACAAAAAAAAAAAATAAACATTATAATTTTAAAACTAAAACACTGAAAGAGTCAAGTATTAATTACAATAGCATTAAAATATAATTAATTTAAAGAGCATGTAGACGCAAGAAAAAGAAAAAAAAATGCAAAAAGTAAGGAAAAATAGAAAAAATATCCTGTTGAGAATAGCATTAATAATTTATTATGACGTACATGCCCATACATTTTTCGTTTTTTATTTTTATATAGAAAAATCATGTAGAAAAAAAAATTTTTCCATACTCGTAATAGAAAATTTTGTATATAAATTTTTTATTATTGCAAGTTCAACAATCTAATGAATCAACGGGCTTATTACGAATAACGACAATGAAATTGAATTGTTTTTTTTTTTCGTTTTCTGTTTTAAGGACTTAAAGGCTCAGGAAATTGTTTTTATATTGTTTATTTTTTTTTTCTTTTACCATGTATAACTTTTTTTTTTTAAAGTTCATAGCTGGAGTATATCCTTTTTATTGTAATTTTCATCGTTAAAGAATTTGAAAATTTTCCAGAAATTATAAAATTTTATATAAAAGCCCTTTATGCATCACTTACTTTTTTAATAAACTATTATTATGAAAATATATACCTACCTAGGTATATATATATATATATATATATATATTAAATATATACTTATTATGTATACATATAATAAATGTAGGTAAATTTATGAAAAACAGTAATTGAAAAAATCAAGAATAAAAAAAAAAGAAAAAATTCAATTTAATTTTATTTTGTTAACAATGTGCGAAAATGGTTTGGTTTTGTAATATTAACGCAAATATATAAGATATATATATGAAGTTCTGCACACATACATTACATACATATGCATGTATATTCAACCTACGTATTACTCTTGAGTTAACCTTTTTTTTTTCAAAGGCAAAACTCGGTATATATAATACATATATATATATATAGCTATATATATAGAATATAATATGAAAATGAAAATAAACAAATTTTTTTCCTTTTGAGTTTCTTTTTGCAGTTTTAGAAAATTTAAATTTCAAGGGAAAATATGAAAACTAAAAGAGAGTGCCGTATCATGATTTTTATTTTGATTTTATTTTTAACCTATTCCATTTTGTATAAATGTAAATACGCACATATATTTCCATATACTAATAATATATACTTTATATATTAGTGTTTAGGTTGTAGCTATAAAATAATATATATTACACGATAACAGTAAGGACCTTTAAGGAAAAAAGAAATTTTATACAATTTTTTTTTTAATGTTATACTCGTATTCTTAAATAATATAAAATAACCGTTATGTGTATGTTATATATATATATTATATTTACTTCTTCAGAATTTCTCCTACTCGCTATCTATGTATATTTTAATGGCAAGTATGGAAAAGTGGATGGCATCAGGATGCAAAAAAAAAAAAATATGCAAAAAAAAAATTCACGTACACCTCTTCGCTTTATATTTTTTTTTTTTGCTTTTTCATTATTTTATCGATTTTTTTACAAAAGAAAAAAAATGTTAATGTATTAAATATTGCACTCATACCGCAGCATTATGTGCGGTATAGCAAAAAATTCAAGATTTGGAAATTTTCATATTAAATTGTTTAATTATATTTTAACGATAATGAAAAATATGATTAGCTGTAAAATTAGAGAAAATTTCAAATTTAAAAATTTTTATTTCAAAAAAGTTTAATTTACAAAAATAATAAGACAAAAATTTCAGAATTTAAATTCAATATAGGGATACGCCCGATAATCCCGAGTAACATCCCGTAAATAATGAAAAGTTTTTAAAAATTATTTTTCTCCATCTTGATTCTGAATTAACCAAAACTATAATGAAATAAAAAAGTCAAAAAGTTATTTCATAACCAGCTTTATTTCATTTTTACGATATTACGCGTTTTACAGGAATGAATGTGGATGCGATATATACCTACATATTTGGCCAAATATTTTTGCATATTGTGCATATTTAATAGATTTATATTGAAATATAAAAAGTATTTTTATAATATTGTAATTGTGGTGTCTCTTAAATAATTTTATTAAAAAAAAATAATTTGGTATATATAATTAAAGCTTTTGGTATTAATAACGTTAATTAATAGCGGCAGAATGTAGCGTAAATATTAAATGCTTCAGACATAAAAATTTTCATTTACTAGAAAATTTACTTTAAATTATAAAATAATTTTGAGGATAAATTTTAGGATAATTGTGAGGAATAAATTTCAGGAAATTTTTTTTTTTTAATTACTCGAATATTACTTATTTTATAGCTGCGTAATTTAATATTGATTTGATTAAATTTTTAGGTTTACTTTAGAAGACTTAAAATTTTTTTTTTTAAATATCAAGTAATTATTCTGAGTAATTTAATTTTTATTTAATAAAATTCATACTGTTCTATAATCGCCTACCATAAGTATTTTATCTTCAATATATGGTCTACAATTTTGATCAAAACACAGAAACTTACAATTCAATTAAATATTAATAATTTACAAGCAAATGGTTATAAGTAGTTTCTGAACTAAACTAGAAACTCATATTTACTTTTTGAAAAATTTTTAGCTTTTTTATTTCAAATAGACTAAATTATGATCAAGATTTCGATATGAAATAAAATAACTCAACTGGGGTAATTTCAGCTTACAATTAATAATCGAATTTAAGAACAGTAATCAGTTTTTTTTCCCGATTCAATTTTGGAATTAATTTTCAATTTTAATTGTGTAAATTGTAAAATTCCATTTAGTTCAGAAAATCTGTTTTTTAATAAAATAATGTAGTATAATATATATATAAAAAAAAAAAAATTTCCGCCTACAATTATCTGAGCACATATGCATTTAAAATATATGAAATGCGCCATTTTTTTTTCATCAACAATTTCAATTTACTTCATTTCCTTACGTGCATTTACACTAACATATATGAATTTTCATATATTATGATATACGTATTGCGTTAACAAATATATATATATATATATACGAAATACATATATTTCGCATAATGTGAAGAAAATATTATAATATTGTAAAAGAGTTGTCCTTATTTAAAGGAATTGTTGTGTAACATGAAACAAGATAAATTTTTTCCAAAATAAAAATGAAATGAACTAAAAGCTTTCAGTGGCAAAGTACTTTACAATATTACAAAGTATAAGCAAAAACAAAAAACAACAGAAAATGCGAAATACTGAAGAACTTAGACAAAATGAGGAACCCTTCAAAACTTTTTAAGACAAACAAGCGAAAAAATATAAAATACATACAAAAAAAAAATAAGAAAACAACCTTCATCCCAAGGGTATCAACATAAAAGTGTCATGTAGCATGCTATTCCCTCATCAGTTTTTTAAACGTGCATATATAATAGAAAAAGAAAAATGTAGATGAAAAAAATAAAAAGAAAGAAGCAAATTTAAATGGAAACACACGGCTCTTATATGTGCACAAGGATGCATCGCATATATTATATATATAGGATTGAATGTTTAAAGTACATTATTATATGCATTAAAGTCCCAAGACTTTTTTTTTGTTTTGAAACATTCTACATAATATTATAGCGCATTTATAAATGCTATAAGCACACCATCATCTAAATTTGAAATTTTTCATTCATGTTTGTGTTTTCTTCATAAACGAAACAAAAATTTAGTGCATGTCTATTTTCATTTTTTTTTTTTAATAATATTGTTTTCGGAGGAAAAACTCAGTATAATTATGTATATATGGTTGTATATATATATATGTGAATATAATGCAATCGGGATTTGTGTTCATCCATAAAAATCTCTCTACTCTATTTTTTCTATATATAATATGCAAATGCAAAAGATTTGCAGTATACGATGATTTTCTAAAGTGAATGAGCACAATATATATAAGGTATAAATTTGTCAAATATATATATATATATATATATATATATATATATATATATATTAAATTTATTTATACATATGTAATTATGTATGTATATATATTAAGCATATAAGTATATAGTATGTGGTACGTACCTATGTGTATTACAAGATTCTTATAACTTTACAGTAAAAGTTGAGTGAACAAATATCTGGAGGGAACGGTTAATTATATATAAGTATATGAATTTTGTTATAAAATGAAAATATAATTGACGTAAGTATAAGCAAATATATATACGCGCTTATGTAATTATGAAAATTGTATGTACATCTGAGAGTATATTTTGATTCTTATCCATAAAATACACAATATTTTGTGCAAAAACCAATTTTATATTAAATTTAAGTATTAGTCAATATTTTGTAAACACAATATTAAAATATAATTTTAAGTTATAATTTTAAGTATATGTATGTATACATAATATTCAAATATTAGATTTTGTAGGTGTTGTTTATTATTAAAATTTAAAACACTTTTATGTTATGATTATCAGATCTTTCAATTAAAAGATTATTGACAATATTTCTTATGCTCAAAAAAATTTTACGTTGTATGTGATTTTCGACACATTTTTTTTTACATTCTACATCCAAAATATTTGTTTAAATTTTAATTTAATTTTTATTAGAATAAATGTACTATATTTAAATATTAATTAAACATTATAACGCTAGTTCGATTATTAATTTTTCAAATAGTGCTAGCATTCTACTGAAATGTAATAAATTTTAGCAGCATGCCCAGTTATTTTCCAAATGTTATTGCAGCTACTGTATAAATTCATATAATTTTCAAATTTTTATTGAAGAATGAATTCTTTAATTATAATCCAATATTGCAGAATAGCATAAATAGTTTTTAATCCTGGTGAAAAGGATTAATATTATAATATTGAGCGTCATTCCAATGGCTTTACTGAAAAAATTTTAAAGGAAAATATTGTAAAATAAAGCTCAAATTCTTATAAAAGATTTTTGAATTTGATCTAAAACTTGGAGCGGCTATAATTGAGTATGTTAACAGTTAATTATTTCCTATAAGATTGTTTTTCTTCCTGTTTGTTATTCTAAAAATTTCAACTCGATCAACCATAAATTTTCTAATTTTCAATTTTATTATTATTAGCAAAAAATATACTCGTATTCTTCAAAATATTCTGCAATACAGAATATTTTGTAATACTCGTATTATAAAGAAAGACAAAAATAAATTGTTTATAAAAATTATACTACATGCATTTCATGTACATTTCATTCTCAATTTTAAAATTTATACAAATTCAATTTATTATCTAAAAATTATTATTCAATAATAATAAAAATAATTTATATTATTATCTATTTATTTTCTATAAATATTATTTATATGAATTTCTCAATTTATAAATGTGACGCGTTTGTAAAATTATGCGGATATCTTTATCGCAACTACATATTATATTGTGTTATATGCATTATATGTATATACAGCAGCAAACGTTTATATTAAAAAATAACATCGAAATTTTTATACATCAGGACACCATAAAGATTGTTTTATATAATATTAAAACGAATATATTGTATACATATATATAGCTTGCATTTAATATTACATATTTTCAAGTTTCATTTGAAATGCATCTTTTAACACATGTTTCTGAAGTGTTTTACAGCGTATACACTATAATTGTGAGAGAATTCATAGAAAGGATCGCAGAATGTAAAAGGAAAACAAATGCAATAATAATATTATATACATACTTATACATATATAGAAGTATATACCATCATATAAATGAAATAACAAGAGAAGCGCATTTCAAATCGAAAAGAAAACAAAAAAAAAAAAAAAAATGAGAAAGAAAATTTTTTTTTATTATTGCTTATACTAAAGAACACAAACAGAACAAAACAAAAATAAAAAAAAAAAAACAAAATAAGAAAATTTAAAATAACAAAAATGAAAATATTAAAAAGAGAAAAAAGCTTGTATAATATCCTTCTAGCACAGTTATAATTGTAGCCTAAAGGATAATTGTTTCATTTAAGCTTTAAACTGTTTTTGCAATGTTTACGAATGGTGACTGTACAAGTGTTTATTTTTAGAATTTTTTTTTTTCTTTTTTCTTTCTACGTTTTATTTTCTTTAATTTAATATTGCCGTATAAAGAATTGCATATTTTCAAAACAATTTTTTTTTTCCTTTTCTTCTTCTTTTTTCCATCAATTTTCGCTTTTACTTATTTAATGTTGAAAAATTTCGATTTTTCAATTTTAAATTAAAATTTTATAATTATGTATGAATGTGTTTTCCGACATAGCACAAAAAAAAAAAATAGTGGGGCCGAAGCGTGTATATTTTTATAGCACACACACATTTCTATATACATCTACATATACTTTTTTAACTTAATTGGTTATTTTCTCGAAATTGATTGTTTTCTCAAGTTTTCAACCTGAGTTTTCTATTCCAATTTATGAAATGAAAACAAAATGAAAAAAAATGAGGTCAATGCAATTTTTATAAATATACGGTAATCAAAGAATTTCCTTTTATTTATTGGAAAATGTAAATTATAGTGCTTTTGTTTTTCTTATTCGAATATAGGCTAGAAATTTTGAAATTTTTATTTATTTTCAATGTAATTGAATTTGATTTTATTGTCATTAATATGAAAAATGATGTGAATTATCGGAAATTAACATGAAAACAAAATTTTAAAGTACATTTTTCAAATTAAACTAAAAAATTACTTAAAATTTACTGACCGTAATTCAATAATAACAAATTTTATTATTTTGTTTTCAAATTTGTCATTTTATGATATACAGGTTCGCCATAATGTTAGGTAATCTAGGTAAATATACCTAGATTCTATAAAATTTGATTTTGTCTTGTAATTTGGTTTAGTATACATACAATTAAACTGATTTATTGTTCATCACAATTATATAGAGTAATGTAGTTCATAAGAATTTTTCATGAATTTTAATAGCTCATTGACCTCAATTATAAAAGGTGGCGGTAGATCAAAAATTTCGAATTGATCAATATAACATTTTCAAATCAAATGAGAATTAAAATTATTTTATACTGGTCTCCGAAAAATAGCAAAGAGTCATTTCACTTAAACCTTATGAAATACATAAATTTATTGTATTGACTAAAATTTCATTAAGAACAATATTTCTAAAGCAAAAAGAAATACCTAGTTCCATTAAAACAAGAATATTAAATTTAAAATATGAAAAAGAAAGAATTTTTGTTTTTAAAATTGAATCAAGGTTTATTTTAATTTTTTTATTTTTATTTAATAAAATTTCTTTTGTAAACCGAGACTTTGGTTAGTCCACCTTAATTTAAATTTTCTTTATTTAGCCGCATTCTAGTTCATCATTTTTTTTTTTGCGTTTTTTTTTTCATTTTTAATTTTTTTCTATTTTATTCCTTTTATATATATTTATTCTTTCATATTCTAAAATAGCACAAATTTGTAAAAAAAAAAATGAAAAATAAAAAATAAAATGAGAGAAAAATTGTTTTCTCTGCATACCAGAAACAAAAAAGATGAGAATAATAATGAATAAGAAAAAAAAAAAACAAAATATTCGTAATATTCTAAAAAAAAAGGACTTTCTCTACAACAAAATACTAAAAAGAAACGGAAAAAAATAAAATGAAAATAAATTTTCATAGAAAAAAAAAAATTTCCACAGAAGCATAATTAAATATTTTGTCATTTCAGTATAAACAACAAAGACTGCAATCGAAATAAATTCCAATTTCTAAGGACAGATTATTCAGAAAAAAAAGGGATATTTAAAATGTATATACATATATATGTACATGTATATACGTAATATATAAGTTTATATACATGCATAGGTACATATTACATAATAATTTGGTAAAAGAACAATACTTTTCAGGAAAATACCAAAACCAAAATCGCAAACAAGTAAAAACGTTTCAGTTTGTATAAAACAACCAAATTATACCCCTGCACCTTGATAATCTGAGTTTAAAAAATTTGTTTTTAAAATATTTAAAATTAGCTTTCATTGTTGTATAATACCAATTACTTCAACCTGTTAAACCACTTTATAGAAATTGACGCATATATCTGACCTGAAACTGGACACACGACTGCCAGGTTTAATGAATCTAACTATAATATTTTTCCGAATGTATAGAATTAGCATTTAGAGCATAGAGAATTAGTTGTATATCAGACACCTGAACCAGTGCAGCTAATTCATTCAAAATTTTTTAGAACATATTATGTAAAATGTAATTGGACAGACCTTTGCAAAATTTGATATTAATATCTCTATTAGTTTTCGAAATATTTAAAAAAAAACCCATTTGAGTTGTATAGAAGATACCCAAACTTGTTGTCCGAATTGCCGTTCTTAGCGTAAAACAAATAACATGTGAAAGCTTGATGTCAATTCCATTGTTCGTTTTCAAGTTTACGTGCGATCGAACGGACAGACATGTCTTAATAAACGCAAAATTTTACACTGAGCCAGATTAGGTAAGTAGTGTATAGGTTCATACTAGAGATGACTCTTTAAAGTGGTTACAATCTCCATACCAAATTGAATATGCTCTTTACAAAGGTGCAGAGTATAAAAAAGAGGAAAAAAACCCTCAACATTTAGGAAGAGAAAGGATTTTATGAACAAAAAAAAATTACAATGAAAAAACGAGAAAAAAAAATAACAATATAATTTAGACGATTAAATCTATCAAAAATTCTTCAAAAATTTCATTTAGGTTATACTAGTAGCTTATATATATTTTTACAAAATCTCTATTCAGCTTAATTAATTTCGAATTTATTTGACAAGGATTTTGTTGTATTTAAAATAACAAACCTAATAAAGTTCATTTACCTTGGTAAAATTGTTTATAATGAATAATTTTTCTTTTTTCTTTGTGTTGTGATTTGGTTTATTGAAGAATTTGTAATTTTCATTAGAAGAAAGAAAAATTATTTTTAAATTTAATTTTTTCGAAGAAATATCTACGAAATAAATATAGATATTTAACAGTATTTTAAATTAGATCTAATGTGAATAATTTATATTTACTTATTGGTTCACGGCTGTTAATGGTGTTGTATTTCAGTTAATGATATTGTTTCCATGTTGACTGACGCATAGTTAGTCTTAATTTTTGCTGGTGATATGAAAATTTTCAAAAATATTGGTTCTATAAATAAAATGATGCATACTTCAAGACGATCTAAATCCGCTAATTATAAATGGTGTTCAAGTAATAACTTTAAAATCATTGTAATTTGATATGCACAAATGTGCTATACTCTAAGCAATTTTTAACAAACTATACTTCAAATGAGCAAGTTCTTAAGTGAGTCGACTCGATCTACGTGTTTGCTTCCATAATAAACTATTTCATTATAAATCATTATAACCATATTATAAGCAGATCACGCTCAATGTTTGGTTCAATTAAACGATAGTCGTAGGAGTTTAATAATCTTATAATCTGTCTACTGGTGCCTGGTTCGTCCCATCATGTACATGTTTCGCAAGTATTGTCATCCCAATATAGTATACATATTAACAGAATTAAGTCTATTCAAAATAAAATTTCTTGAGGTTCGCACAACGTTTTCTTCCTTGGGAAGACTCCATCATTCTTCTACCTTATGAGCAAAGACTCAAATTAATTGACTTACACACACTGAGTAAAAGCCGTGATGTAGCGGATTTTATTGTTTATTTTTCATAACCCGAACAATTTTTATAAAAAAACTTGAATTAAAGAATGACGGAAATTTTTGTATACCAGAATTTTAAAGTTTATAAATTAAAGTTTGTTTTTATAAAATACCCGAATGAATTTACTAAAAATTACTAAAAATCTCTGTATTAAATCTATATACAATAATCTTGATTTTCGATTGTCTTACTTTTTTTTTTTTCCTTTTTAAATTTAGTCAATATTAAATTTCTTCGTTTTCTTTTTATTTTGTTAAGGAAAAGTCGTTTATTATCATAAAATTTTGAATAAATTTAATGAAGCTTCTATGTTTCTATATCAGATCGAAACATTTTTTTTTTTGGTACATGTATTTGTGCTCTTGTATTTGTATATCTTATTGTTGTTGCAAAATTTTTTCTTATTAGTTATCAATTGTAAAAAAAGAGAATTTTCCGAAAATTACTTTCTATTTTTTTTTTTATTATATTTGATTTTTGTTAAATTTTTTATTCCATTTTGCATTTATAACAATATAGATACATATATCCGGTCGAAAAGATAATAATAGTGTTGCCAAATTGCTCATTTCTTAAGTTAAAGTTGTTTTCACATAAAAAAAAAAGCCCAAATAATAAAAAATTTAAAGATTTAAAATCATAACAAATTTTTCTAATTTTACAAATTTTCTTGCTTAAAAACCTCAATAAAATTTAAATTTATGGAGTAGAATTGATCTGCTCTTTCAAAATAATTCAATAATTGTATTAGATTTGAATGAAATATTAATAACAAATTTCGGAAAAAAGTTATTCCGAATTCCAAGTTATTTAATAAATTCATAAAATCTGAAATAATTGAATACAATAGTTAACGAAATTTATGCGCCCCAAAAAAATATCAATTCTCTTTTTCCACATTATGTCGGTTTAATTGAAATTTGATACAGTTTTACAGGAACCGGACCACAGGATAACTAAGCGCGTCAAAATACTTTCTTCAAGTTTCTCGAAATCGCGCCAAAAACAGTTTCTTTGAATTTCTGTAACATGAAACATTAAAAATTCGACTTGGGAGAAAATTTATCATTAAATATTATTTACTTACATTGATTTTCTTTTTTTTAAATAAATAGTCACGGCAATATTGAAAATCAATATTATATTTGTAATTTATGCAAATGAAAAATATACAAAAAAAAAATATAAAAAGAAAATAATCATTATTAGTCATTGGAAAAATTTCCTTAATTTGATATTATTGGTACCCTAAATTATTGTTTTTTTTTTTTATACATTTTCATTTTTCATTTCACATTCACATACATATATACATTTTCTCAGTTATTGAGTAGAGGAAGAGATGCGCTCCATCTCTTAAATTCGCTCTTTTTCCTCTCATCGTCACAATATTAAATAAATTATCAATATTTTTCTATAGTATAGTTCGTTATACAAGAATGAGTATGAGACTGAATTATAATATCGATTGATTGTTCTCAAAAAAAATTGAGTCAAAAAGCAAATAAAAATTGAGTAAAAAGTAAAATTTATTTGAATTTTTTTTTTATATGTACAATTTT
The DNA here is from genome assembly GCF_029603195.1 of Condylostylus longicornis. Taxonomy (NCBI): domain Eukaryota; kingdom Metazoa; phylum Arthropoda; class Insecta; order Diptera; family Dolichopodidae; genus Condylostylus; species Condylostylus longicornis. The sequence continues at coordinate 1,137,721 of NW_026577989.1, forward strand.
CAATTTTTACAGGAAGAAAATTAAAGAAAAATAAAAAAATTTAATGTTCACAAAAAAATAATGTAAAAAATTACAACAAAAAAAAGCAATTTAAATTTTCCCAGAGTTAACAAAAAAATGATAGAAAATAATGAATAAAAAAATTGTATTTAAAAGATTCTTATTTTTAATAGATACAAATTTTCGAATAGATTTAAAGTATCTATGTTTTTCTATATTCATGTACATTTATCTATAACGGTAGCATTATCAATCTAATATATTATTATGTACTAGTAAAGCAGGCCCGGTTCTCAGTTCTTCGGCGCCCTTCTCGGCATTCATATTGTGCGGCCCCTATCTTCCTGTCGCCCAATAGTTGAAAAACACATAATTGAAAATATTGAAAAAAATTTTTATTTTATAAAATTTAATCTTTTCCAGAGCTCGGCAAATGCTTACTTCGCATATATAACAGATCCACCACTGACATAATGTGTATATTAACAATTATACTAATGTTACACGAGTGAAAAAAATAATATGTTCTCTTATCATATGAAAAAAATCTCATTTTATGGTCTAAATTAAAGGGGGAAATTATTTCATTTTCCATTTTTTTCCCCCCCATTTTTTTTTTCAACTAAAATAATCATCGGTCACATTATCATCATTGTCATCAATTTCAGCAAAAAAAACATACTGATGATGATAATGATTATTATCATATTATCATTATTATAATCATGACTATCATTTTTATTAATATTTCAACAATCTATTTGATATATATAGTTAATGTATTTTATTTATGTATATTTTACATAAATGAATACATTCATACATATAAATACGTATACCTATTATATTAAGACCGATTACCAAAATTGATAGATGGTAATGATAAAATATCAACTGGGAAAAAGAATATTAGTATAAAAACTATAAGAGAAAATCAGTATAAGTATAATAAGTGAAAAGCGTACCTAGTATATATAAAATTTAAAAATATTGTTTGTACCTACATATATGTGTATGAAAGGAACTTTAAAAGAAAATTCTCATACGTATATATAGTCTTTATATATATGTATGTTTATATTCACTTAAATATTATATAATATAATAATATATATATATATATATATATATATATATATATATATATAAATATGTGGGTGCTATGTTTAATATTATAAAGTGGAGGCGGAAAGGAAAATTAAATCTTACATTTTATATTTAAAAATGCAAAATAAAAAATCAAAAAGATTAGAAGTCACAAAAAAAAAAAAAATAAAAAAATGGGAAAACAAAAATCAACCTAGAACAATGGATCCCACTAACAAGTTCACACAATTGTTTCCCTAAAATTTTCAGTTTTCTCGTTTTTAGTTTTTTTTCTTGTAATTATTATTATTGTTATGTTTTTTTTTTTTATTATTAATATTACTATGGATAAAATAAAAAATTTTACATTTTTTGTTATTTTTTTTTTGTTAATGTAGGGAGAAAAATATGTGAGTATAACATGTAACAAAAATATATATATAAGTATGTGTAAGAAAATATAAAGATGAAGTTGCCATTATAGTTATATGCTTCTATTGTGTTTGCATAAAAATATATGACCTAATGTACAAACATACAATCTAATATTTATAATAAGAAATCACTTATACTCTCTATTTATATCATTTTATTATAACAATAACTAGTATAACAGTATTAAAGCAACAAATCAGCAATACTAGTAACTAGCAATAATAAAAGGAGAAATCAAAACAAGAAGAACATCATTTTATAACAACAATAATGAAAATAATATTGTTATACACACTTCACATATATACAATTTACTTTTTATAATATGAAAAAATTTTATTAAAAGATGATGACTGGCAGGCAAAATGGCACCTAAAAAGCACTTTTATTTGTTCTTCTCTTATTATTGTTCTTTGGTTTTTTTTTTTAGGATCCTCTGTTGAATAAATTTGATTTAGAGAATCAAAAACACCGAAAACTTATACTCAAATAAAAGAATAACAAAAAAAAAAAAAACATATAAAAAATTCAAAAAATCAAAAAGCTAGTAACTTTTGATTTGCGTAACTAACGACCACCATCACTTCAAAAATAACAAGTGAACGTTATAAAGTATGTACACATCATTGTATTTTTTATTATATATGAAAATTTGTATGTATGTGTGTACGAATATGTGAAATTTTTTTTTTTATATACATTCATACTTATAGTATGTGAAAATTCTGTTATATGTGAATAATGTGACTAAATTTTTTATATTTTTTTGTTTTTTTTTTTTTTTTGCTTTTATTGTTTAATTTTCATTTCATGATTCTTTTGTTAGTTCATCCAACTCGATTGCAAATGGATTTGAAAAGTTTCAAACACAAAAAAAAGAAAAATATAAATTTAAAAAAAAAAAAAATTTAGAAAATTGGTTTGAGTCGCAAGTTATAATAATTGTAAACGACCTCCATTGTACGTGACATTTTATATAACATTTGTGGTTAATTTAGTAGCATTTTTAGGATATTTCGTTGGTCTTTTTAAAGTTATATAGTTTTGTATGTATAGTGGAAATTTTTTGTATTAAATTTTCTCTAAGTAAAGATTGCTTTCCATTTTTTGCAGAGTTATGTTTTGTCATAGCATGCACTTCTCGATACTATAGCCCACTTTATAGTTCTATAGTTCTAGTTATAGTTCTAGTTTTTAAATACCATAAATTTAAATTTATTTTAGTTAATTAATTAGTATGATCTCTTACATAAACCGGTAAAGAGGTATACAAGGATAAATTCTGAAAAATAAATATAATATCTATTTTAAATCGTAAAGATCAAAAATAATGAAATCATCATAATTTTATCCTGCATATTCTATACCAAAAAATTTTAAAACAATATTTTTCAACATTTATAATAACAGCCAGTCCTATAACCTGTTAAATAACTAAACTATTTTTTAATTTAACATTGAACGAAAATTGTATGTAATATCAGATTTTGGTCCAATGAACCAGCGATTATTGTGCCAATGGAAAAATGCATTGTTGATGCGAAAACTCTGTTTATTGTGACAATGTATTTGAATTCACTGAGACAATAAATTCAATGATTAAACAATAAATGGTTTCTTCGTTGGCACTACGAAAGAACTTATTGTCCAAATGGTACACACAAAAATGCTTATTGAAATTAAGAACTAAAATTTTTTTCAGTGAATAAAAAATTTTAAAAATTTAATACTGAAAAACACTCTTTGTAGTTTAAATTGAGCACTACGTGTATACAATATATTATTCATAGTTTTTGTGACACTCAATTGGTAGTATACCATTTAAATGGTAGCATTTTTTTAAAAATTTCTAACTTATATTCAAGACTACAATCAATTCAAGCGCTTAACTATAATCAACATTTTTAATCATATATTTCAAGCTATAATTTTCTGATAATCATTTGTACATGATTCATATGAGACTGTGACTAAAACAAAATATGTACCATGTGTACACCCATTCTTGTTTCCTCAAATTCAACAATTTAAATTCATTTGACGTATGTAAACCACTTTTTTGTTTTTTAACTACATAACACGTCTTATTCTTCCTTTGTTTTCCTCAAAATTTTCAATATCAAATCAAAAAAAGTAAAAGGAACTAAAATAATGAAAAGACAACAAGTGAAAAACGGAATTTTATGTAGTAGTAATTTTGTGTTTTAATAAAATTTTCAACTTTTATAGTAAAAAAAAAAATTCTGTATAAAAGAATAATCAAACATTATAACAAAAGATTAAGTTTGTCGTTTAAACTAAAGCCACATGGAACATAAAAAAAAAAAAAAAGAAAAGAAGAAAATATGGGGTATAATATCGAAAGTCATCGTTGTCGCTGATGATGATGAAGTAATTATTTTATTCACATAAATAAGACCTGTCTGTCCACAATATTACAATTAATATATATATATGAGTGTATAACACCTTTACCTCTCTAAAACATATTAAACGTAAACTCACTTGAAATAAATTCACTTGAACTTCTAAAATTTTATGTTTGCAGGGTATTAATGTTAATGCATACATGTATAACAATAAAATATGTATAACATTATACTGTAAGAATAATATGGAATTGCTTGAATGAATTGCAAAACAATAGCATAGCTTGGTATAGAATATACAAAATAATAAGAAGTGCTTCATTTCTTTTTTTTTTCGTAAATGAATTTAAGTGCTTGTAAGGCAAATTTCATTTAAAGCGTTTCATGTGTTTTTTTTGTTTTACTTTATTTAACTAATTTTATATGAAACAAAAAAAAAAAAATTCTCAGTATTATTTTCTTATCGAAATGAGACGAAGGAAATTTAAATTAAAATAAATAATTATTTTTTTTTTCTCTCTTTTCTGTATTCTGGTGCTAACAGTTTATCTTGTACTAGTTACACCTTTTTGCAAACTGTATATACTTAATAAGAAATTTTACAATTCACTAGAGTACTCGCATACTATATAAGAGCATGAAACATAGATTTCTATATGTGAGTTGATTCTATTTTGGAAAAAAGAAAAATCATCTAGAGAATTTTTTGCTTTCATTTCGGTATTTCTTGTTTTTTTTTTTTGTGTGTTGTTAGGGTAAGACTTGATTTTGTTTTAATTTTAATTAAATTTAAATAATTTTTTATTATCATTTTTTTAATTAAACCGCTTGATATATACAGTAGAGATTCGATAGGACGTACTGCTATGTATTATGATGTCTATGACATTTGATGTTGAGGCATAACATTCAATAATATTACAATAATATTATTAAATATTTATAAATAAAATACATAATTAACAATTAAATAAAAATACATTGAATTTTACAAAAATCCAAAAATCTAACCCTACTTGTCCTAAAGACACTTGATTTTCGAATAAATAAGGGATAAATGAACAAAGTAATAAGAGATTACAAAATTTTTCTATGTGTTATAATTTTTCATTTTTTAATACATTGAAAGTTTACATTTCATCCTAAATATATGCAAAAATATTGAATAATGCAGTTTTATGCTTGTTTACTGTTTTAGCAGTAAACAAGCATAAAAGCTCAGACAGAAACGAAATTTTTAGTTTTGCAACCGTTTGAATACTTTTCTATTGGTTTACTTTTAAGAGTGCATATATGCAACTGTTTGATCGCATGAAATTAAGCAATCAAACACTTTGCAACTATAGTTATATGAATTATTACAAACTGAGAACAATTTTTCAGTTAATGCAATTGATTTAAATGGACACTATAATTTAATTGCTTAGATATGCGTGAAATTATTTGACTATCATAGCAGTAAATATAAAATTAAAAATTGCATGTCTGCCTGCGCCCTAATAATTCAAGTATAAGATATTTTGTAATTAATTAAATTCCTTAATTCTTATCCAAAAACAATTTAAGATATCGTTTTTTGTTCTCTCTAATTTTTCCATGAAAATTAAATTTAAATTCAGACCGAAAGGAAAATGGAAGTTATTGTTTGTTATTACCAGGAAAACTGGTTAAATCGAAACTGGCGTTAAATCAGGGTACGATTTATACAACAAATATAGCATTCTTTTTTAAAAATCGGGTTCGATTGTCTAATATTTTATATTACACATGAAGGGAAAGTTACAATGTGTGACAATGTGATAATTTTTAAAGTTCATGTAAATTAAATAAAAAAAAATATTTTTTTTTCTGTTTCTCCTTTTCTCGATGGATTTTTCCAAAATGATAATACATAATATCTTTTCTCCTGTTCAGATCCTAAAAATTTTTTTATTTATTATATTTTTATTTATATTTAAATATATATATACATTTCTAAACGTAATAGTTTTTAATATTAAAAACAAATAACAAGAAACGTTGGAAAAACGAAATAATATTAATTTGAGCCGTGGGAACTGTCATGTTGATTGAAGTGTAAAAGAAGTGCTTTTTAGCTGTTTCATAGTTTTTCATACTAACTAAAAATTTTAATGTTCTTTTGTCTTATTTCTGAAATTGAGAATCGCGTATCTTAAAAAAAAAAACGAAAGAAAAAAAAAATAGAAAAAACATGGAAATTAAAAAAAAATTATTTTTAGGTCTTTTTAATTTTCGCACAGGTTAAAAGCGTTTTATTTAATATTTTTTTATTATTTACAATAAAAAAAAAACAAAATATTGTGGAAATGTTGAAATATTTTTTTCTCTTTTTCTCTCAATTTAAATTAATTTTCTTGAAATCATTTCATTTCCTGTGGGATTTTTAATTTTTTTTTTTATTTTGTTTATTTTAATTCATTTAAGAAATAAATACATACATACATACATTTTGATATGCAGGTCACGGTAGATTTTAAATACAAACTTATTTTTAATAATTGCATTGTTTTTCATTAAAAATGTGTCAGAGGTTGTAAAAAAATATAAAAAATACTCGTAAGTATAAATAAAATATAGAATGAAAAATGACTCACATATAATGAGTCATTTTTATAATTATATTTAAGTGTTGTTACAGTGTTGTTAAAATGAATGATAACGATTATTGTGTTACGTTACAATATTAAAATGAGTACATTATTTTTAATATGTAGGAGTGTGAGTTTTAAAAAAATATATTTAAATATATAATTTATATTAGAAAAATTAAATGTTAGCAATATATATATATAAATATTATGTGTGATGTAAGCAAAAAAATTTTATACGATGAGAGTGTCTCTTTAATTTAAATTTATGATATACTCGTATTAATGTTTTTCTATAAAATTTAAAAAAACACTGGTGCTTATATATGAGGCGGGGAATACAATAGAACTGTTTTTTTTGTTTTGAATTTTGCCATCCGCTTACAATAAAAAATATTTTCATAATGAGAGTGATTTATTAAAGTTTTTCAATAAAATAAATTAAAATTTTTTATTGCAATTCTTATTTTGTATATAAACACTTATAAATGATGCTACTTTGAATTCCAAATTATAATTCAAAAGTTTTTCAAACGTGATAACATTCAATTCAGAAATTAATTTGTTTTGTTTAAAATTTATTTACTTCTTCTTTTTAATCCTATACTTTATTCCCAATACTATGTTCACCTACATATTGTTTTCTGCGTACTATCAACCTCTCCCAAAAATTCTAATCGAATTTACATCATAGTTTTTATAGTTTCTGAGATATAGTCAAATAAATTTTGAAGTTGTATGGCAGCTACATGAACCAGTACCCCGATCATGTCCAATTTAAATAGGGTTCTGGCACTTACCATACAATAAATCATTTGTGAAAATTTGATTAACTTAGCTCAATTAGTTTTTGAATTATCGCTGGGACAGACGAACGGACAGGCAAAGCTAAATCGATTCAGAATTCGATACTGATCTTCTTAGCGTTACAAACGGTAAGGCAAATTAAGTTTACCCTTCGAACATACGTTCGTTACGGGTATAAAAATGTATTCATAAACTAGACACCTTAATATAAGTATATTAATTTGGAAAGTTAATAAAAACAATGTATATGATCCTTTCATAAGGCTAATAAGTTTTGAATTGAAAAATTACAACTATAACAAAACAAAATCGTGCCATCTGAAACAGTAAAATGACTTATTTTTTAAAAAATCCACAACTTTAATAACAAAAACTTTAAAAAATTTCTTAAAATTTTTTAATTTAATCTCTGAATTTATCCACTACTATGCAAAAAAAAAATCAAATTATCAAAGCAAACATTTGATTTTCACTTGATTTTCATCACTTTTATAAAATAAATGCCAATTCTATCTTATATATCCATTCAAAAATCTAATTAAATGGAAACTAATAATCCCAAAATAATTCCAACTTACAATTAACAATTTTTTTTTCAAAAAACCATTTAGAAATTTTTTGAATAGAATAATTTCATAGATCAAAATTAAATTCATCTATTATCACATATCCTTTTATCAAAGTTTACAACCTAATATTAAAAACTTAATATTTATACGTTTATAATTTAAGAGACTATACTCGTAATCCATATTATATACCTAATAAATAGATCACACACAAAATCCCAATTTATTTGAATAACAAGAAAAAAGAAAACTTTTAATCGGAAAATGTTATTAAGTTTTAAGATTCTATATACGAGTAGTAATAACTATTAATTTTTTTTCCCACATATTCATACACGTACGTGTTATTTACATAATATATGTACTCATATACATATAATTATAAATAATAAATTTTGTATAAAGCACACGTACGTGTTACTCTACTGCAAACAAAAGAATCTAAAATACAAAAGGAAAATTAATGCATACTTAATGCCAAAATACCGGTTCATTGTATTTTTACGTTTTATAATAGAAATATAAAAGTTTTCCAAAAAAAAAAAAAGTAAAAAAAAAGAAAATAAAACGAGAAAAACCACATAATTAAATGCAATTAAGAAAATCTTGTCTGTCTCATATTACGCCAAAAATAGACTTACCAACATCATTCAACACCAAATAACTTAAAATAATAAAAAGTAAAAAGAAAAAAAGAGAACCATTTAACTTCCAAAACAAGATAAAACGCAAGAGAAAAATAAAAAAAAAAAAAAAATGAATTTGCTCTTTTTATTTTTCTACCGTCACCACTCACACCCGCCTGTATGCTTTTTACTTCTCTTCATAACTAATTAGCCATCTTTTATTCGTTATCCTTAAAACAATAAAAATAGAATAGTGAAATCGTTACACATTTAAGTTATCTACATCAAGAATATGTATATATATAATATCATATCATATATTTTTATATACATACATTATATATCTATAAGCATTGTATATAAAAATCGGTAGCATGTTTATAATGTGTATATGTTCGGATATTATTTGCACAGACAGAATTCCATTTTTGCTATATAACAATAAAGACGTGAAAAACAATAGAAAATATTGTAGGTGGTGGGAAAAAATTTTTTTTACAGGCGTGATCTTAACACCATTCAATTTAAAGATTTATATTCATTCATTCTTCTATAATTATATTGATTTATTTTCACCTTAAATTCTTGTTATCCTTGTCATTTTATCGTCTCTCTTTATCTGTATGCATATGGATAAATTATAAGGATATATTATTATAGGATAGGGAGATACGATGTCTATGCTTGGTATATGTTTTGTATATATTGTAGAGAATATATTATATGTATGTACATATAAAAATGAAAAAAAAAAAAAAAGTTAAAAGTATTTCACCTGACTTTGTGCTCTATTTTATGGTTTGATTAATTAAAGGATGAAAATAATAAAAGGAAAAGAAAAACATAATATTTCAAAGGAATATATAACAGTTTGTATGAGGGAGCGTATATTATAAAGAATAATAAAAAAAAAATTCACCTCATTTTATCCTTCTGTTTGTTTTTTTTTACAGCTTTTTCATATTAAAATGACAGAAGTTGATTGGCTGTTCAATTTCCAAGTGATGTCCTAATTAGTTCTTAAATTATATACATATATATATATATGTATGTATATGAACGGAATTTTTTGTTCTATATTATATAAAAAACAAAAAAAAAATGTTAAATTGAATTTAACGACAAAAGTATGAAATTACTCGGCATATTATGCAGTTAAATTTTTTAGTAAAATATTTTAATTGAATTTTAATTAACACCCAAAATAAAATTTTCTAAAGGTTTATATAGTTTTTGTGTTTTTTTTTTTGTTAATGTCTGGTTTTGAATTAATGAGTACATATTTCCAGTTTTTGCAAAATTTAATTTGAAATCTTATTACAGTACGTAGAAAATTTGATATTCAATAGACATGAAAATTTTAATTGGTAAAAAGTAAAAAACAACTCTTAAAATTTTACTTAACACTTTAAGCGTCTATAGTAAATTATACGAGTAGATTATAAAATATTGAACTTTGATAAAAGGAAGACCTTTATTATCGACCGAATTGCAAACAATCAGGAAAGTTGTGTGATCAAATTTCACATATCAAGTTTTCATTATGGGATTACGCTTTTCTATATTAGAGAAACGTAAATTAACTATATGTTTAGGAAGATGCCTGTCGTTCTATCTGTTTTTCAGGCTGTCTCTACACATTAGTATCTTCATTTCGGCTGAATCTATTTTCACCAAAAATTTATACCTATGAGTTTACTTTGGAGATGAGATTATTTGTTTAACTTTGGAGGTATATCAGGTCTCTGGAATTGAATTTTTTTATTTTCACTTTCGATTTTGAATTCAATAAATTTTTTGCTGATATGAGTGAGAAATATTTGCTGTTAGCTTTTTAATAGTACTGTTATTTTCTTATTAAAATTTTTTGATTTTTGACGTTTTTGCTTTGCAACATAGTGTAACAAAGTTTTATATTTCGTATTACGCATCTTATTGAATCGTTATTTTGTATTAAAATTAATTTGATAGGACAAATACCGATGAAGTCCGAATAACATTAATTAAAATTTACTGGCATATATAAATAAGTATCCTTAAATAAAAAATTATTAAAAATATATGTGTCCTGATTTCTTCAAATTAATTTTTCCCAAGTGCGATTAGATTACAATTACAGATACATTGTCGCGTTCCCTTCATGTCTGGATGTTCTATTTTATTTTTGTTTCAGATTTAATTTTAAAATATTTTTATTAATTGATATATTTTATTAAATTTAGTAAATATTTATTAAACAAGTATACACATGCATAAATACTTATCTACTTACACAATACACATTGCAATTTCATTGAACAATGCACACCTTTTCAAGAATAATTGAAATATGGTTATAGGTTCATATATACATATGATATATATACGTAAATACTTCGGCATACATATTTGCTTGGATGTCTGGAAATTTTTTCTAGAGTTAAATCAATATTACACTTAACTGTTGCTATCCAAACAACATACTTTATGAAAATTTGATTTTGGTCACTTAAGATTCTTTGATTATTTGTCAAAGAGACATTTCTTTTTCTTTTTAATATATTATGTAACATATATGTATATGTAACTAGAGTAGGCACATACTAAAGTATTGTGAAGTATTTCAAGCAAAAAATTGAATAGTACAAGTGACAATTTAAAAATAAAGAAAAGAAATATTTTTGTTTTTATTTTTTTTTTAAATACATATTTATATAAAATATTTGTTCAGGAACGCACTTATAATGAAAACAATATGTTATAATTATAAGAAAAGAAAATCAAAATGAAAATTATGTACATAGACATAAACTCAAAGATATTCATCCATAATGTACATTATAAAAATTATTTTGTCTTTCTGGCATAGACCTATTAAATACATACATATTATATAAAAAGAATTTTTATTGTATAAAAAAGAGACAATATTCCAAGTATTTAGGCTCCAATAGAGACGACCACTTGATAATTTTAAAACTTGACTTGACGTATTTAGTTTTTTAATATTTTCTTTATCTATTTGATTTTCGTTCCTGCATCTTGTTTTTATTTTTTATCAACAATAAAATCTGTTATGTCATTGAAGCTAGTGTTGTTAGCATTTAAAAACGATCTGAATGGACAGTTTCAACTCCCAATCTTTTATTATTATCTTATTTCTATTCTCTATCCATTTTAAACGCCCAAACTACTTTTACTTTATTTTATTCTTTTCTCTAAATAAAGCATTATAATATGAATGTGTATACAAATAATATGTATGCATGAAATATAATAAATTAACACAAAAAACGGAACAACAAAATTAAAGCTCAAACAATGACAAATTTGTATGCCGTCAACTAATGTGGGATGTATTGTTGCAGCTGGATCCACCGAATCAGATTAGATTTAGTTTTTTTTAACAATTAAAAGGATATATTTAGCCCGAGTACTTTGTGGGGGGGGGGGGGGGCGATGAGACCGCCGTGCACATTCTCTGCAACTGTACGGCACTGGCTGTTCGGCGCCGCAATTGTCTTGGACATGGGTCCCTAAGTGTTCGAGAACTGTTGTCCAACTCCCTTAGGGATATCTCCGGCTTTGTGGTTGGGACGGGGATATTATAGGCGGGAGCGTGGGGAGGCAACAATAAGTCAAGAATGGCTGCGGTGGCTTGGGGGGTTACTCCTGTGCCACTCGGTTCCCTTAAAATCTACAAATCTACAATCTAGCCCGCATACAGTTTTTGTGTTGGCAGGTTTCTCCTAGCTCTAATCCAATTGTGGAACTGTTAAAAGAATCTACGCAGTTCATACCTATAGCCTTTTGGATCTCTATGTTGCATCCAATTAATAAAATAGAGTGTTTGTAATAAAATTTAACACGGGAAGTTTGTGTTTTAGAAGTGGTTTTAGGAGTTTTCAAATATCGGAACTGTCGAGTCGATAAAATAATATCGTAAAATAAATTTCTTTGATTACACCTGCTTATTCAAAAATGAGCCTCTGTGCAGTTATCGTTGAGTAGTGTGTCTTTTCGTCTTTCTATTCTTTCATTGGCTTGCTTACCCTACGATTTTTTCATCAAGGGTTAACATACATATCATTCTCCCTGTCGAATATCTTTTTGGTTGTCAAAGTTTTTATTTTCGTTTTCAAAAATTTCCTATATTTTTCATAATTAATAAAGAAAATCTACTATTTTAAATTATTCAATAAACACATATACATGTGTATTTACACTTTGACAACTATTGGGTTATCATGTCATCAAATATCACCTAATTTATCTCGTACATGGCAGTTGTTCTTTGTTCTTTCTAATTTTTAACTTGTTGTGTTGCCTTAATATTCTTTATGATGCTAAAAATTTCTTTTCTAAAAACTAATAAACAAATATACGTAGTTAAATATTGCATATCAAAATATAGCAACGTAGTTTACATACGTATACGAGTAGTATTATATTTTTTAAAGGTATAATCGGGTTGGGACCGTTTTATAGAACAGAATACAAAATAAAGAATGTGTACTGATTTTTAAGATGAGCAGTTTACTATAATATTATCTATATAAGTATATGAACATATCTATAGTACTACATAATGCTTACATACATCTATATGCTATAAGTACATAGCCGTATCTATGTTTTCCATATGTAGGCTTATCATTATACCTGTACGAACAAATATTCGTATGATGTTATAAATTTACCATTCCGTTTATAACGCTAAAACAGCCAGATATATATACTAAAATTTCACATTATACTTGATTTTGAATATTTAGTTTATAGCAGAGCAGATTCAAATTTTGTATAAATGAGTTAGATAATGGTACCACTATTTTAGTAGAATTTGATTGCAGTGTTATAAGTTCTTACAATAAGTAGTATCTTAAAAATAATTTTATTTACACATTCTCCGAACGTCATTTGCAGAAAATTTGCAAAGGTTATGAATTCCAATACTTTTTGGCGCTAGCGTTATAAAATCCAGCTTTTTGCTGCTAACGCAAGTGATTGCGCGTTACTGCATTTACAAAAATTAACTGTTAAATATTACTGATTTTGATGTTTAAAATTAAAACAGATGAGAAAAAAGAGATAAATACCAAAACATTAGCCGGCAAGAATTGCTTTATTTCCAATAGAAATCGATAGACGTAATTGATATGATCGTCAGATTGATGATGTTCTGGAAAAACACGAACATACCTTATAAAACTTTTTTGCGGGTATCACAGAGTTGACACGTTCAACTTTAACTGTTTTTTTTTTTGTTTTGTTGTACATTTATTTTCTCTTTGATGTTCGTTAGCAGAATATGGTAGTGGGCTTCTTTTGTACTTAAAAGAATAAATTTTTAAAGTGCTAGCTGATGGTGTATAAATACTTTTTTGAATGTTTTGGATGCTGTATCGTTAAACTTTCAAATTAATTTCACCTGAGCGGCTTTTCATTTGGAATTTTTTTATATTTTTTTGAATGATCATTTTCTCTAATTTTTCTCTTTTTACAATTAAGCTGTTTGGTGACTTTTATAGTTTAAAACAATATAGAAAAGAGAAAATAATAAGCAATTCAGTGATACATGCATAATATTCTTATAGGTATAGTAGATATGTACGTAGTAAGTGTAAAAAGTTTTCGAAAATAAAAAACAAAATAAAACAGAATAGAAAAGACTAGGAAAATTACATAAAAGTTTCCAGATGAAAAAGTTTAATAAATTTTTTTTTTTTATTTAACTTTTTAGACTTAAATAATTTTAGAGAGGTGTGCAAATTCACAGAATTATAGAACTGTTTTGGAATTTGAAAATTATTATTCTGATGAATAATTTACATTGCAAAAAAATTCTGAACGTAGAACAGAAAACTTTCATATTAAATAAATTAATAATTTATTTAATGAGACGAAATGGATGCAGCGTAGTTTAGTGTGAATTTTTTTTAAAGAAATTTGATTTAATTAAAAATTTTTAATTTTACTGTAGTGCAATTGTGAAAAAAATTTTAAGCATTAATTTAATTATGAGAATAATGTTATTGTGGTAAATGGTATTGAAAGTAATTTAAAAGTTGGTTTTTAATCTTAAAAGTGGCTTTGTTTTAAAGAAAGGCGGTTTTAATTCATATAGTGTTTAGGGTAATTGACAATTACTTTATCTATTGAAATTGGGAATATAAATTTTCTCATTATTTATTATTAATTTTGATTTTATTAATTTTAATGATCTTTCTTAGAATTAAATTGCATTCATTTGAAATTTCAATTATATGAAATTTATTTGATATTAAAATAATTATGCATTATAAACCGGTACAAGTGTACTAAATTAGTTTATGTATTATATATGTATTCTGGAAGGTGACTGTTACAAAATATAAAAAATTGCTGCCAAAATTTAATTTGTGGAGATTTTCCTCTTAAACATGTTTATAGATAATTTAAATTTTATTTAAGAATTGCATACTCAGACAATATAATTATATAGTGAATTAAATCGAGTCCAACAATTTTCTTACACACTTAACATATTTATTGAACAACATTCTTACCTTAAGATAAACTGATAAAATGTCATATAAAAATTCGAACTGAAATGAAATTTTTGGATTATTCAAAATTTTTTAATTTTGTTACTAAAATTGTGCGTTCTTCTTTTCTTGTTTTTATGGTATTATTACCTACTGTTTATGTATTTGTTAACTAATGTAGGTTTTTCCTAAAATTTTCGTACTATTTCAATAATTTTGTATTTTTTTCTTGAACCCGAATACCTATAGATTCATTTAAATATTGTTTATTTATTGTGTTTATTTTTTGCTCCTTACAAGAAAATTAGTTTGAAATTTAGTCTTTAGAAACCTTAAAATATGGATGTTGGTGGATAAAGAGCTGTTCATAATTTAAAGTATACTATCACCTATACTTCATAATTGGACTGAATTTTTTTCTTCATATTGAAGCCTCTAAAACATTGTTTTTATAACACTGTTGAGAAAAGAATTATCTTGAATGCGTAGGTTTTTCATTTCAATGGTTTTTTGATGAAAATAAATTATGATATTTTAGATTTTTCTTTCTTTTTCTTTAAAGTTTAAAGTTTAAACTCTTTTTTTTTTTTAAATAGAAAAATTTTTTTGATTTTATTTATCGTGAAAATTAACGCATTTTTTCAAAATAATGTCAGAATACCTTTTTTTTTTTTTGGACCTCATAATAAATAATTATATAATTATGTTATAGCGACCTGAAAATTAAAATGTGTCTAATCGTATAACAATTTTATATAATGAAGAAATATGACATATTTTTGATTTGCTATTTCATTGAATTTTTTTTTTTTGGAAATAATTAAATTTGAAATTTTTATGACAATATATGACTATATATGCTAAACGATGGCAATACCATCACATATAATAAATTAAAATATTGTTAATAATGTGGAATGAATGTCATACCAAAATTTTAAGGTTTATTGACGTGTATACTATATAATAATATTAATACTAGTGTTAAGTAAAATATTTTCATTTGTTATTCAGAAATGAAAAATTGCTAAACAGAAATAAAATTTTGGGATCTCCAGTTTATCTTCCAGTGAACATTCGTATATACATAGTTATTATACACATTAACTATTGGTAATAATTATTAAAAGTTTTCTAAATATTAATTTAGATTAAATACAATTTTTAACATTGTATTTTAGTTTTATGAATTACTTATATAGACTGACTCATATTGCTAAATAAGAAAATTTTATTGAAAAATCTACAGTACAAGAATAGCTGATTTCTCGATGAATATTATAAGATCCATGCTTCCAATGCAAATTAATTTGGACTAGAAATATGAATATATTACAGTTATAAGTTGTGATACAAAGAAATAATAAGAAATAAATTATTCAATCTTATCGTGTTCTAAAATTTTTTATTACAGAGTATAATTCAAGGAATACATAAACAATTTCTTGTAAATAGTAAAATATAGTATAAACGCAAAGCCCTTGTTTTCATATTATAAAAATATTAGAAGCTTGCCAGAAAGAAAAGAAGAGAATATTTCTTTGAAGCAACAAACTAAATTTATTAAACGAACCCGAAAATAATTAAATAAATAAAATCAGAGAACGATGAAAATTTTTAAAATTTCTTACCGTCATCATCACCAAAAAGATATGAATATCAAAAAAAAAAAAAAATAACCAATTTCCAGGAATAAATATACAAAAGCAATTAAAAAATGAAATAAATTTTAAAAAATATCAAAAATTAAAATTCAGTATTGCTATATAGTTGAATTACATTATTTTTTTTGAAATCTACAAAAACCAAAAATCCATTAAAATAAAAAACCATTAGTAATTTTTTTTATTAAATAAAAGTGTAAGACTAAAGCTTTAATTGGACTTTTTTTTTTAAATACGTAGGTTTTATCTAAAATGTTTTCTTTTGTAGTTATATGTGTTACCGTTTATTCGTGGTCGGAGCAATTTGATCTCTTCTGTTTTTTGTTATAGAAAGCATAGTCTTACAGCAATGCTATAAATTTGAATTTATTTCTTCATTCGCAATAATCTGATTTATTGCAATTAAGGTGGTCTCCTAACTGAATGAATGCCATATATTTTGCGGCTTAATTTAATCAAGTTTGAAATCGATTCAATTGAATATTGTTTAGATGAGCACTCAAATCTAGTCTATTTTACAACCGTTGTACAGTACAGTAAATTTTGTTTTAATATTTTTAATAAATATCAAAATAAATAATTTTCGTTGTTATTTTAAAAGTAAAAATTTTAATATTCGAAAAGGAAAATATGAAAAACATTTGATGGCAATTTAGAATTATTATTGCTCCCTAGAGAGAGTAAATTTGTTTAAAGAGCACTTTTTAATATAGACGGCATCACTATACTAACTTAATAAAATAATAATCTACATAAACATAAGTATACAACATACATCCACACATATTTATTACACTTACATAGAATTCACTATCAAAGTTGATCACATATGGAACTTTAATATTCTCTATTTTCTCTTTAATTTTTCAGAATAAAAAAAAAATGATAATTTAAGTATTAGAGAAATTCATTGCTCTTTTTGTTTCTTATAGTCTGTTCCTATACATACGCTCCTTTTTCATAAATTTTATAGAACAAAAACACTACACAAAAAAAAATAGAACTGTTTTGGGATTTTATAATTTGGGAATTCATAAATTTTCCTAAAAATATTTAAAAAAAAAAAATTGTTCTCTTTCTTCTTTTTAATTTTTAATAATTGTTTTCTTTTATTTTTTCAACTATTTTATGCTAATTTATTCCACATATATAGGGAGATGAGCTTAACCGGTTGAAATATTTTTATAGGTTCACTTGCGTCTGCAACTTTATAACAATTCACACCAAATATATACGAGACACACACATGCTTATGGAAAATAATTAAAATGATATTTAAATAAAATGAAAAAAGATAAAGAATAATTCATAAGGTGTGAGCTATTAAAATCATAAATTTATGCTTATTTTTTTATTTTTCATTTATTTAATGAAAAAGTAGTTTATTTTTTTTGGTACTTAAACCAGTCTATGAAAAATAATTGTTAAATGTATGTGTGTAAAATTTTTAAAATACTTATTTTTCATTTGATGAACGTAGAGAAAGGGCAGTGATTGTGGCCCAGTCGGCTAACGTGGACTACTATTATATCCGAAAAACTATACATGAAATGCAATGTCGAAACACGCACAATTATAATTATTAACAGGAGGGAAAAAATCATTACCTGGAAATCAGTACTGCTGCAATTTTCAGTTTCTGAAGTGTTTTTACAAAAAATATTGTTTATTTTTAAATTGCAGCATTTTTTGTGTTTTGCAGTTTTGTGTACCGTTACGGTAAAACCGGTTTCTGCAAAAGAAATGTTTTTCCCCATACAAAAATTCTGTTTAGAATAATTTGATGTGAGCATTAATTTTGATTATAAAATTTATATTCTTTTTAAAGATCGAAGTTTTGTGTATTGTTGAACACTATGCTTCCGGTATTTTCGCTCACATTTTTACATACATTTTGGTTTAGTTGAATAAAATTTAATTTTTAATAAATTATATTTTTTAATTTCCTTTTATGCAGTTTTTTTTTATCCTGGACCATGGTTCACACACTTACCTCATGAATTTTCCAAATTTCCATCCATTTTCAAAACTTTGTAAATTTCACTTTTTACACTGAAAATGAATTTGCAACAAAATTTGTTTAATAACGAAGACTCAAATTTTGCATTCTAAATAGGAATAAAGTAATGTTTGATTGTGGCTCTTGTCTGGACATTAAATTTATGTTACATCAAATATAAAAAATTTACAATTACACTAAATGCATGAACAGATAAGATTTTGATTTGTAGATCGCAAATATTGAAAAAATTTGTATAAAAGTCGATTAATTTGAAAACCTTAATATTAAATTTTTGAACATCAAAGTTACGAAATAATCACAGCAATTGGGAAATTTGCTATTTTCTCGAATTTTATTTTTCGGAATCGAATATTTTCGAATTAATATAAAAATTTCGAAATTTACTTTTATTGTGTATTCTTATAATCTTACATTTTACTTTGAAATTTTTTAATATCTATTCTGTAATTTTCCGGCTATGACACGATTTGTTGTTATTTTCTATGAACATTTTATACGATTAGCTATGTCGGCTCTTGAAAGATTTCTGTAATTTTCCAAGATTAAACTATTGTTATATTATATACAACATACTTCAACACAATTTTTTTAATTTTGTTTTATATTATAATAAAAAAAAACTATAACACAAGGTTTATGTATATAATAAACAAAATTTTAACTATTAATCTTCTTGATTCACTCTAGCTTTTCATATGAAAGAGCTACATTTTTTTTTTTTGGCAGACAGTAAAATATCACTTTTAAGACATTTTTTATTCCTTCATCAAAGTAATTTTAATTTATATACCTTCTTTTGGTACCAATGTCGGAAATTTTAAATAATCTTTTTTTTTTTTTATTTTTCTATTAAATTGAAAAATAAAAGTGAAAAAAATGTGTTAATAATATTATAATTGTGAGAAATATTTTAGATTTAAATGGACAATATACTATATTTAACTCTTATTAAAAAAAAAACAAAAGCCAAGTGAAAGAATGTAAACTTTTGTTTTGAAATTCATCAAAATTTTCGTGATTATATTGCCCAACAAACATCATCATAAATCAATTGAATAACTTTTAGAAATTTAAAAAAACAGTGGAAAAAAATATTATTATAATAATTACAATTACAACTACCAACGAATGCGATTTTAATAATTAGATGATTATTTTTTTCATGATAATTTCAGCGATATTTAATGAATAATCCCATCAGAGAGAAAACATTATGTAAATTGAATTTACATTTTTGATGAAAAATTAAAATTGACAAAAAAAATTTCATTATCACCGCACGCCTAAGTTTCACTCATAAATTTTTATTTTAATCACATAATTATTGTAATTGCAAAATTCATCATTTTAATTAAAATTTTTATGTCGTCGATATTTCAGATCCTTTTTCTTCTTTCTTATAGCATTAAAATCTTATGTGAGCCAAAGCTTCCTCTCCTAACTTCTTCCATCTCGTCCGATCTAGCACTAACGTATTACAGTTAAGGGCACGCTCATTTTTTCTTAAATCTGCTTCCACCATGTCTAACCACCTGCTTTTTCGCTTTCCTCTTGCCCTTGTTCCCTGTTCACGATGTTCAGTTACGAGAAAATGTTTTAATTTTTTGAAAAACAACATAAATTGATATTTGGTTTGCATTTTTTTTGCGTTTAATCTCCTAGGCATAGAATCAGCCCGTGTTTTTGTTAATTTAGAAGATATTTTTTGCCATTTTTCTAAAATTACTTGCTTCAGCTCTTCCTTGTTACTATAATGTCTCTTTTTTTTTAATATTCTTATCCAAATAATCCCACAAATGCTCAATTGGGTTAAGGTCTGGGGACTGGGGAAGATGATCTTATTATTTTGGTGTTTTATACAGGAACCATTCTTTGACAATAAGGGCTATATGTTTCGGGTTATTGTCCTGATGGAAGACCCAAGCGTCTAAAACTGCTTTAAATATAAATATTATTTATTAAAATTGAATTGTAAATAAGAGAAATTTCAATAGTATTAAATTTTTCAGTTGGCCATTATTATGCATGTAACGCTATTAAGTGCCGTATAGAAATATTTTTTATAATATTATTTAAAAATTTATAGAATATGAAAAAATAATTTCTTAAACCTTAAATTAATATTAAATCAGCTAAATTCATGAACAACTATAATCCATATTGAAATTTTTACAATTTCCTCTCAATTCTATATTATTATTAATTCTAATTAATTTTAATAAAATTCAACATTTAAATGAAAAAATTGAAACATTTATTAAAAAAGTTTATTAAAAAAATATTCAAATAAAAATTGAAAATAATTTTTTAAATTCTTTTTTAAAAAGACCATTAAAGTGGTATCAAATATATTTCATATACACACACAAACAATATTAAATTTGAAACCACTTCCTTTTTTTCAACAAAACAAAAAAAAAACAAAAATTTATTTTTAAAACATTTTTATTAAAATATGAAATATGATTTTAATATTTTTCTAAATAAATTCAAAAACAATATTTTTTGTAAATTTGAGTTTTTATGAGTTTCAATTTTTTTTTTCTTCATTTTAAATAAATGCATATATGAAAAATCTAATAGAATGCATGTAAAATATTTACTTTTTTAATGTTTACAATAAAAATAGCTGAAAGCAATAAAAAAAATTTAAAATTCACAAAAAAAAAAAAAAAAAATTCCTTTTTTGAAATTGATGTTGAATGATTTTCTTTCTTATTTTTTTAATATTTTAAAATTTCATTCATGAATGTACATACACGTATCCCTTTCTCCTTATAACACATGGTATACGTATAACAATATTCATATTTAAAAGTATACAGCTGGAGTAATAAGAAAAATTAAATCTGAGCTGCTTTTCATTTTGCAAAACATATTGTTTTCTTTTGAAACAGAGCAATAAATATTCAATTTCTATACTTCCTTAAAGAAACATAAGAATAAAATATGAAGAAATTGAATTTCTAATTAAACGTTTCTATATACTTATACAATAGTATACGATATACGCATTGTTCTTCTTATTTCATCTTCATTAAATCTATTTCTGTCTTTTAAACAAGAATTTTATAATGAAATTTTAGAAAAATGATTTAAAAAAAAAATTGTATATATTTAGTGTTATTATAACTCTATATAGCGGTTATATTTTAGATGTGGTCATCAGGAAAATAAATTTATAATTAAAAGTTTACATTAATAGGAATAAAAAAAATAATATTATAGTTCCATATGAACGGATTGTAATTAATTGTATTTCATTTTTACGATATACATAGTTTATATAAAAGTCTTCATTTACTTTATATTGCCTTTATAGCATGATCGGTGTATTTCGCTATTTTATTCGCCAAGTGAGGAGAAAGTCACTAACTATCATATATTTGTCATATAATGCCATTTTTGAGTGAGAAGAATTATAACGTATTGCGTATCTCATTTATTTCTATAAAACGTATAACAAATTTATTCACTTTATTTTTGAAGATAATTAACGTTCAGTCAGCAATTTGAGAAAAAATGCAGAATTCTCAATTGAAAAAGTGAGAATTATAAAAATGAAGAATTTTAATTTGAAAGTGAATAAAAAATGAGTAAAAAAAGTGAGATACACGATCAGGCTAATAAATTCAATTGAGAGAGTGAGTAATATAATTGGAAAAGAAATGAAATATCCATTAGAAAAACGAAGAATTTTGATTTGAAAGTGAATAAAAAATTAGATGAGAAAACGAGAGAAACGCTATTGGGCTGTTAATATTAATTTAATATTAAGTTTACTTTAACCTTTAAAAATATTGTGTAAAGTGCAATTCTAAACAATTTAAAATTAATTAAATTCAATAGTACCATTAAATTATTTAAAAAAATATGTAAGTATTTAATTTTTTGTTAGAATACAAAATTACTCAAATTTACGACAAAATTTAATATTTGATGTTTTTTAATTGCATAAATGCAAAAATCTTTTCTAAGGAATCCTTATCATAATTTCCTTTATACGAGTATATAGATAAATTTTCACACAATAAAGCTTTTATTGTATTTTATTAATATTTGAGAGACAGCATAATATAATGCTGTTATATTATGCTGTCTCTCTTATAATAAACTTGACAGTATATTGTAAGTGACCAGCGTGTAGTTATATATTTACAATATTATTCTACATGATTTATGTGCGTTTATCAAATGATTATTGTTAAAACGAATGAATCAATGGGACTTAAAGCGTTTCAGAAACTGTGATATGATTTATTAAATTATTATTGCCATAATGTATACCATTTCAAACTATTAATAATATACATAATATATTATATGCAATATAAAGTATCACATTTAGATTGATATATCAAAATATAATATATAACATTTTCGTTCTTAAAATTTTTGATTTTAGAATATCTAATGCTGGATTAATTTTTGAAATTCATTAAAGGACATTCAATAAGAGAAATGCATATAAAATAGGGAATGAAAATCTTCAATATAATTTCCAAATATTCGTTAAATATGTTGAATTCTTTACTTCTTTTTATACTTATTATATTTATATTTAATTATCACATCTATTTAATTTCATAAGTTCGAACACCTAGTACAATTGACTTCGGACAACTTCTACAAACATTATTGTAGGATTACAACAAACATTCTTTCATATGCAAGATATTACATTTGTTGATTTTTTTTATGAAAATTCTAGTGGGATTCGCAGACGCTCTAATATTGAAATGTTATATTTACTTATTATAGTAAATTTCGGGTAGAATATTATTAATTTTCAAGTATTTTAAAGCGCAGCTCTGTGTTAATAGAAAACAAATTTTACTGAATAATAATAATAAAATTGTTGAAAATTTTTAATTACCATCATTTTTACATTAGTATCTACAGCGAATTCGAAATTTTAGGACAAGATATGAAAGATTTGCTAATATTCAGTATTTTGATTAAAATTTGCGTTAAAGAAATAGTAAGTTAATTGTAAATTGAATGAAAATAGATTACTAATAAAGAATCTAAAATTGGTACACTCTTGTTAATAAATCCTTAGAATTGTTATTTTTGCGTTCCTCTTGCTTTATTATGGAATTTATTTTAAAAACTATATTAGAGTCAAACAAGCTTATAGTCCATTTACTCGTAATATTTACTTTAAATATAAATTCACCAAGAAATTGAAAAATTTGTTGGAAATACTAACTATATATATTTTATAATGAAATTCTTATTATTATACCATTAAAATGAAAAATGAAAATAATAGTTAAGAATCGTACTAAAATAACATCTTATATTCCAAGATTTTTTTTTTAAAGTTTTTTCGTTATTCTTTGATCAGAGCACAATAATTATGGACATTGAAAAGAAGAAAACGTTAATATTATAGTATGTATGTGGTTGTGCATCTTTATATATCACATATGTCCATACATATACTATAAATGTATATGTATACAATTCACACTATACAAGAAATGAATAAAAATGAATTTTGATTTGATGCAAACGATAAAATTACTAAAGCATTTGTTATTTCTTCCACATGACAACATACAATATGACAGATAACAATTTTCATTGATATCTTAGCTACCATCTTTTAACCATCTGGTTCTAGTAGTATCTATAAGTATATATATACTTTTATACTATTATATCTTGTTATACTCGTAGTGTATGTACATAGAACTTGAAAATGCTTTGGTAATAAATTAATTTTGATTGTCGTTTCATATTGAATAATATTTTCATTGTTATTGTTTTTTGCAAAAAAAAAAAAAAAAATGTGGAAAAATCATAGTAAAAAATAGCGCATGTTTGAATTCTAAGTTTGAATTTATTGATATGTTAGCTTTAACGTTGCAATTCAATCCTTTTATAAAAAAAACATGGAAAATTTGAAGAAAAAACAAAAAAAGAGAGAAGAAAAAATAAAATTGATGGCGTCGCATTTGTTGTCGTCATCATTCTCATTAAATAATCACAATAATCATAAATGTTAACATTGTTACTATTGTTACCATCATTGTTATCATCATCTGTTAAAGTTAAAAATTCAATTCAGTAAGAACCAAAAGGAAGAAATAGTTAGCGAAAACAATCGTTTCTCTTTTTTTTTATATTTGAGAGAGGAAAAGAATATGTAGCGCGTGTTTAATAACTAATTTCTATTGTATATTTAATCATTCTTGCTGAACTTGAGTTACTAGATAATATTGGCAGATTGTGTTGCAGTTGTTGCACTCTGGCAATTTATTGCTATTCATGAAACGTATTGAAAGCAGATAATAATACGCACGCGTTATACAATTTTCTATTTAATTTATGTTTAGAATTACTATTTGTATTAATTTTTTTTTTTCTTTAATATTATTTAAAACTTGTTATTTTTCTAATCGAGCCATGAATATTTTATTGTTGAATTGAATTTTATTGTATGAATATTAACTATTGTGAATAAAATGTGAATTGAATTTTCATACCTCATTTTATATACCTCTGCTACACACAATAATTAAGCTTACAGTCTCAAAAAAAACTCACTTGTTTTATGAAAAATTTTTCGCATATTAAAAAATTTCATCTTATATTGCTATTTGATACTCTCGTATATGTATACTTACATATATAAATTATTTAAGAATCTCCCCAATAACTATTAAATGTAATTGACTAAAAATACTTATCAAATATTTTGAGGTTTTCAATAACATGGTTTTTCTTAACAACCCAAATTATTGTTTAAATTATAGTCAATTCTATTTTGCATAAGTGTTATATTCTCATAAATGTTAAAAAGTCAAAGTGGTTTATTTTATACCAAAAAAAAAATTTCATATTATTTAAGAAGTATTCAAATTATTGATAAATTAATCACTGGATTACTTGTATATAAGATTTCAATATTTATACAAATTAAAATTCCATAAAAAAGGAACTTTCAAGTGTTTGTAAAAAAAATTATTTTGTCTATAACATATTCACGTAAATTGAATATTAATCAGTGTCGAGCATGAAAAATAAATTGGGAGAATGATAAAATTTAACAGCTGCAATAATACAAACATCAGCAGGTTCACATATCTTATATAAGATCTGATATGGGAAATATACTCAATTCACTGCATGATTTAGTAAAATAATTTCAAAAATTAAATAAATATTAATATTATAATATTATTTATTATATAACAATTATTTAAATATATTAATTAAATTTTAATTTTTATTTTTAGGTAAGTCGATAATCACTGATATTTTTGAGAAAATTTATGAAACAAAATGTTAAATGGATTCAGAGGTAATTCGAAAAATTCTATATTTAATTAGATTTTTTCATAAATATTGAAAATTTTAATATCGTCATATATAACAATTGATTTTATACAAACTTCATTGAAATTTTCTTTTAGTTCTGATATAGAACAGTTTATTGAGAAATATTTTAAAACATACTAAATTAAACGCACTATATAATGGCAAACGGAAATAAGAGGGTTAATTCGAAATAAAAGTAATGGTTTACTGGACCACTTAACCTAGGAATTTGTTTCTAGTTCTAATATATAACAGTTTATTGAGAAATAATTTACGTTTAATATTTTAATTCTAATATTTTGAAACATACTAAATTTAACATTATATAAGGGCAACCGGAAATAATAAGGTTAATACGAAACAAGAGTAATGGTTTACTGGAGAAAAAAAATGCAATATCTTAAAATTATTTACTTGATCCTTTAATTATTTAATAAAGAAAAACTTATAAGGACCTTGTTTTTAGTTTCTTTATATTTCACTCTTCACATTCTTGATTATTTCTCTATATTTAATTTTGAAATGTAAATTTTAGCATTTCAAAATTAAATAAAGTGCATATGACACTGATAATAAACAATAATTCCTTATACACAAAAATTTAAAGGTAAAAAGGCTAACAAATTAGAAAATTATTATAGTATTGCGGTTAAACACAATAAGTTATGTATTACTTTTTGGTGTTCAATATAATAATAATAATAATGATTGAGAAGAATTTTATTGGTTAACCATTATATACTTATATCATTATAATCTTTGACTTTATTATTATTATATATACACATAAATAAATTGTATACAATATATATAATATATAGAAGTGAATAATAATGGTGGCGGCAATCTACTAATAATTTACAAAATTACATAATATAAAGTGCAGATTATGGCTTCTAAAATTTCATATTTTCATTTTATATCTTATTTTTGCAATATTTTGTTTTTTTTTTTTTTCTTTTTGATTCTTCCTCTTTTCTCTTAATATATAGATTTTTAGAAAATTTATTAGATCTGACATCGGATGTTTTGTTATAGTGTGTATTTTTGTTTTTCTTATTTTTTTTTATGTAAAGGTAATCAAATTTAATATTCTTCTGTGGTTTTCCAATGGAATTTTTCATATATAATAATATTATTACTGTAATAGTTTTTTATGTTATGAGGATGCTGCCATTACCACAATTACCACTCGTAACTATTTAATGAAGAAAAACAAGTAATAGTAAAAAAAAATTAATTTTTATTTTGAAGTTTTCTCATATTACAAAATATTATGGTTAAAATAGTAATCATATAAAATTGCGTGTAAATATTTATTAATCTTTAATAATAGCATGGTTATAAAAATATTTTTTGCATTTTTAAATTTAAAAAAATTTTAATAGCATTTTGGAGAAAAAAAATAAAAAACAAAATCACACACAAAAAAATTCTGTTTACTTTTGTTTCGGTTTTTTTTCTTGCTCTCTTTTCATTTCAAGGTCGTAAAACATAACAGAGGGAACAGAACAAGAAATACACCATATCGCGTATATCCTAAAATATCTTATAATCTTAAATTGATTGTTATGTAATATTACGGTTAAAAGAATAAATTACAAAAATGCTTAAATAATTTATTATTTAAATTTCTTCTTTATCCTAACTAATTTCCTTCCTGTTAATAATTTTTATCCTTGAAAACGAAAAAAAAAAAAAAACAAGAAGGCAAAAAAAAAATTAAATTATTTTTTAATTTTTATTTGGTTTTGTAGAATGTTTAACTTTGCTTCTGTTTTTTCTTCGTTTCCAATTTATTCAAGTGTTCTTTGTGTGCAATGAAAATTTATAAGTATACACACAATCATACTAAATATTACATGAAATACATAGAATTTTAATTAATTCCATAATATACAAAAACTAACTTGTTGTTTTAATAACGTGCAAAATTTGCAATGAGAGATTTTTTTTTTTTTTGTATTGTGAGTCAAGTACAAGACTCAAATTCAAAAAATCCAAATGGAAGAAAGAAATATTTTTTTTTTTCGTTTTTCCTTCATTGCTGGTTGATGCCTTTTCTCCCATTTTTATTTTTTTCTTCCCCATTCTATGTGCTCTAAATTTCAATTAGGTATTTATATGTGGTTTTTATAGAATTTATCCTTGAAATTTTTGATTTTTCGCTTTTTAATAAAAAATTCAAAGAAAATGGTAGTTAGCGTAAATGTAAACGTGTATGTGTTTCAATTTAAATAATTAAAGATGAGAATAAAATTTTCCAACTTTTCATTATTGAAATCATAATTTAATTTTTCATTTCATTTTTTCTTTCCATTATTCAGTCTTCCAAGTGTGATATAAAAGAACACACACAACTACTATTAAATATGGCAAAAAAAAAAAATTCTTAAAGTAACCTAAAAGTTTTAGATACAAATGTTTTTCTACTTTAACATTAAAATTTTTTTAAATTTGTATAAAATTTTATACAATAATATTGAATTTCAATTTCCTGAATTCTATGTATATGCAAGGATCATGATATTCTTAGTAAGAATTAATTATTATTTTGAGATAATTGAAAAAATTTTCGGCCCTTATAAATTTATTAAATATTCACACGCATAAAACAGCATTTACACAAACATTTATTATAAATGTAGACCTTTTACAAAAAAAAAGAAATGTTATAAAAATTTTTCTGTTTATTCGATAGAAATTTATAAAATCAATCAATATTTTCAAAGAATAACTGAAATTTCAGATATATGTACCTCACGGCCCACATGTTATCAATTGATTCGTTTGTATTTCATAAATTGTAAATTTTATTCTGTGTATAAGGCAATTATAAATTGTAACAAAAAATTAATCAGAAGTTTAGAAATAATGTCGAAATACCGTTATATTATATTATATGAAATGTCTCAATCAAACTTTAACTGAAAAACTGCCTTTTTGTATTAGAATTCAGGTGCTTCCGCCCTTCTAAGAATTGAATAAATCCAGAAAGTTTATAAAAGTTTCTAAGTAAAGTGTAAGTTTTGAAGACTAAATCAGAAAATGACAAATAACAATTTAAGGCCAATATTAAAATTTTAACTTAAATTTTAAAACTATCGCTGTAGAAATTGAAAGAATTTGGAAGAGTTCATTTCATTCGAATAACTTTTGTGACAATAATAAAGTTGGGTCAAACCAATGATTTGCAATGATTTGTAAAGTAGCATTTTTTTCTTAAACATGTGAGAATACTGCTTTTAAAAATAATCTAATATGTAAAACATTATTAAAATTACTTTCACTCATATACGAAAAAATTGCATACTTTCAGGATAAAAAAATGGTGATGAAATAATTATTACATTAAAGGTTATAGAAATTTTGTAAACAGACACATGGACGGAGTTAAATATTAAGCATTTTTCTAGAAATTTTTTTTTTTTTAATATTCTTGGAACGTAAACAAATAATTTCCATTTAAATGCCTCTATCTTTAATATTTCCTTAACTTGAAATATTTTCGAACGAACGATTAAACGAAGCAGAAATTTGTTGCAGAAATTTTTGGAAAAACATTTGTTTTAAAAATAAATAAAAAAAAAATTTATTTCAAAGAAAAATAATTATTTTACTGGCAAACTAAATATACACTGATCAATATATTCCGGCACAATATAAACATTTTGTTTGAGAACTTTTTTAAGAGTTTGAAATTTTAAAAAATTTAATGTTAGCAGTTTTGATTTTGTGAGAAATTTAAAATTGCGTATATTTAATATTTTCATTTTATATTTCACCCATATGGTACAAATGTAAATTATGGCTAAATTAGTGAGATATTCCTTATTTACGAGTATTATAGTATATCCTTATGAAAATGTTTGACCGCCCAGCGTGCGGATCATTTAATATTAATTTACATCATCATTTCGACTCTTAGTTTTTAAAAATAAATTAAAACTATAATGTCTAAGACTAATAATATTTTGTTAGCTTTTCGTAAGGGAATTCATCAGAAATTTCTTAGTTACATAATATGCATATTCATTAAAATTCAAAATTATACCTTAGAAGAAAAATAAAATTAAAATTTTCCAATTACTTTGTCATTTAAAATTTATTCGTAAATTTGTTACTTGAATACCTAATTATGAATACCTATAATTTTTCATTTTGGATGAATTAATAATTATGAAAAAAATTTCCATATTTTAGCAAGGTTTTAACAATATTGCTTTAAAATAATATTAAACACTTATATGAATTAACATGTTAAAAGCTTGGTATTTCAATACATCCATTATTACCAACCTAAGTACTCGTATAATTATATATATTAGAGTAAATATTATATGTATTATAAATTATAAATATTATGGTAACTAAAATTATTTCTAAGACGATTTTTTCAAATATAAAATTTTCATTGCCTCCACACACTTCTCTCAACAAAATATTTACATTTTCTTCTTTAAAAATTTCATTATACTACAGAAATTGTACACATAGTTGTTAAGTACATATTATAAATTTAATTACTATTAATTTTAAAAAATTTATTCAAGCAAAAATTAAGCAATATTATACTAACATTATAAAATAATTAATTATTTAATTTTCTGTTGCAGAATGCATTAAAGGGCAAAACAGTTTTTATTCCATTGATTTTTGTAACTATAACCAGGTTGTTTATTTTCATAAATATAGAATTTAATATAGCGTTATTAATTTTGTTAATTTTAATATTTAAATTTATTTTATTAAGAACTCAATTTTTTAAAAAAAATATTCAGTGCATACTTAATATATGCACAATGTTATAATTTAAAATTTCGCTTAATTTCTGTTATTTAGAATTAAAAAAAAAAATGTTATGATTCTCTTAAATTCCATATATGTATATGAACACTATGTACAATAGCTCCTTAATATACACCTTAAATAAATTGAATTTTTAAATAAGTTTATTTTATTAAAGTATATATTATGTATACCTTTTTAAATTGCATTTTTTCAATTCTTTCATGTTCCATTTTAAATCCTTACTTTAAAATTAACATGATATTATTATTTAATTTAGTATACTTGTTGAAATACATTTAATGTATGTAAATTTATATACATATATGTATATGTGTGCGAGAAATACTCTTTTATATTACTACATACATTAAAATATACATATATAAAAAATAACATACGTATGTATATACAGACAAATAGCAAAAAACATTTTATAAAAGAAAGATTTTAATTGTTTTAAAAAGGATAAATTTTCATTTATAAACGGAAAATGTATAGAAATAAAGTGAGAAAAAAATTACCATTCTAAGAAAATAAAAGTAATAGCAAAAAAAAAATAAAGAGAAAGAGAACCAAATCTATTCAATATTGAATTTAATATCTTGTGGTAGAAAATGAAAAGAAAAATAAAAATTTTCAACTATGTTTTACCGAAATTAATTAATTATTAAAAATGGAAAATGGAAAAATGAGAAATTTGTGCTTTTATTTCAAAGTTTTTATTTTCACTTCTCCCATATTTAAGTTGTAAAAATTTAAAATACTATGGTGAAAAGAAAATTAAAATGTAAAAAATGGGGAAAAGAAAAAAATAAAATTCCCTTTAATTTTTTTTATTTGTTTTTATTCCTTTTTAAACTTCGAATAATTTTAATTCTTAATTGAGATTTTTTTCTTCTCTCTCTCTCTATCTCTCTCTCTCTCTTTATAGATATTTTTCTTTTTATTTTAATGTTAAATTGAGATTAAGACACGTGTTGATATTCAAAATTTACTTATACCTACATGTATGTATGTATATATATGAAGATATATATGTACAAGTAGTCAATCGTATATTGGAAAAATTATAATATCTAAGAGATTTTATTAATGTAGTTTTATTTTTTCATTAACGGTATAATATAAAAGAATAGAATGAAAATGAAGAATGGAAAATGGTAGAGAAGTAAAAGAAAAAAAGAAAACGAAAAGAAAAAGCAAAACATTTTCGAAAAATATGTTCTCACTTAGTTTTTATACGAACATAAAAAGGGAGGATATCCTTTTGAAGATTAAAAATTATTAAAGCAAATAAATGCTTCCTTTTTACATCATATAATATTTGTATATACATATATAGAAATTATACATTCGGATTAAGTTTATAGATTTTTATATGATATTAGACTTAACTTTTAGATTTTTTAATATAATTTATTTATCTGTTAAAAATATATAAGTGCGTATTTATATAAGAGGCATATAATATAAGAAATAGTAGTAGTACGGGTATTATAAAGTTAAATTCATTATCCTTTTTAAAATTTAATGAAAAATTTATTAAAAATATAAAAAGTTCAAAAAATTCATTGCTATAGCTAGTTACAATATGATCTAATAAATAGTAACTTGTATTTTATATAAATGAATATCATATAATATAAAATTCCAAAAATAGTAGATTTTCATGTTGCCAAATAGGCTAATTTAAAATTTCATTTTAAGGAACTATAAAGGA
The DNA here is from genome assembly GCF_029603195.1 of Condylostylus longicornis. Taxonomy (NCBI): domain Eukaryota; kingdom Metazoa; phylum Arthropoda; class Insecta; order Diptera; family Dolichopodidae; genus Condylostylus; species Condylostylus longicornis. The sequence continues at coordinate 1,170,255 of NW_026577989.1, forward strand.
AATATCGAAAAACAAAATTATATCGAACGTTCATAATTTTACATTATTATTCGGTCTTTTTCTGAACTCTATAAATATGTGCTTGTAAAATAAATCTATTATATTATGCATTTAACAATAGTATTATGAAACCAAATCGAAAGTAAATCGTGATATGGGGTGATACCGTGTAATTTGAACTGTATTCGTAATTTTCCCTATTATACGCGTCTTATTGCTGCCAATGTGATACCCTGAACACTTTTAAACTGAATATTACCTGTTGGGAATATACTGATTCATACTGAGATCTGGAATATTATTAAATTTAGTCAGCAATTTGAATTTAAATAAAATTCTACCTACATATTTCATTTCGCTAGGATTATAGAAATATTTTATATATAAAGTCAAATTTACTATTAGCAAAAGTTACAATATCTTACAATACCCAGAAATATCATTATTACCAACTGCATTTCATACAATAAGGGAGGTGGATAGGAACGCACTTCTCCATATTAGGGAAGCGTAAATTTTTACGGAGATGTCGGGGTATCAATCTGTGCGTGTAGCTGAAATTCAAGTGAACCGATTTTGATGTAATTTAATATGTGAGTTTATTTCGGTTTTGTCACGGATTAATTAAGTTTCCAGATATGTAAGGCTTCAGGAACCGCGCCTTTTTACGGGCCAATTTTACATTTTTGCAAATATAAAGAGAAATAATGAACCAAATTTCTTGAAATTTAACATTTAATTTCGGGGTATTGAAACACTGAATCCATAAATTTTTTTGGGAAGATCAGGGCTCGGAAATCAAACTGTGGGCCGATTTTGTATTTTTTACCATAACTATACGGAACGGATTGTTTGAGTTCTACTTGTTACCGAAACTAACTAGTTGTTGTTCATAATACACATTGCAGCCGGTTATGTGTTGACTACATCAGATTTTTTTTTACAACTCCAATATAATTTTAACAAAATTCTTTTAGAAAGGAAATAGACATAAATAAACTTTTAAAAAATTTTTTTTTAGATTAATAATCGCACATGTGAAAGCTATTAATTAAATTCTAAAATCTAAACTATTTCATTTTGGTGTTATTGGAACTGAAGCGTTGGAATTTTAAATTTTTTATTTCCTTTTTACTATTCATCTTTTACTTTAAATGAAAATACTTAATCGAAAGAAAGAAAAAACTTTATTTGAAATATTTAAAAAATTTGAAAATTTAAAAACCAAAAAAACGCTAGTAATACAAGAAGGTTAAACAAAAGAAACATAAAAAAAAAACTAAAATTATTTACGATAAAAAAGAGGCACAAAAACTGCATCTCAATTTTTCTTAAACAACATGTGTGCAGATGTACACGTCATGTTTTTGTTGTATTTTTTTGTTTTGAAGAAGTTCTGGGAAGAAATATTTGTTTTGTACTTTTTACATACATTTACGCATTCACATGCATTTACACACATGTTAAACCGATTTTCCCGTTTGTCTACCCGTTTTTTGCCTTTTATTTTATAATTTCGCTAAAACTTGAGTTTATAACACACAATGTGTATAGTTTAATATAAAACCGCCGTACATATTTTATGTTGCAATGAAACTAATTCGTGATCGTTTTAAATTTAAAACAAAAAAAAAAAATTTTTTTGATTATGAGCCCATTAAAATGGGGTTTAAAATTTCTGATATATTTTTGTGACTTTTAGCATATTTATGGTGCAAAAAAAAAACAAAAATTAAAGAAATGTTATGCTATTAAGTTTTCGTCCCACCGTTCCTTTGTTTTCTCCTTATTTTGTGTTAGATAAGCTTACAAAGCTTTTCAATATTTTAGGGCAGATTGGAACTAAAATAGGTTTCATGTAAGAAATTTCCTATTTCCCTTGAAAGAAATTATTGTCTTTTATATACTCCATACTTTGATAATGAATCATTTCTGTTTTCATAGTAGAAGCCGAGTACGACTTTGTTGCTTTTATTTGAAAAAAATTTTGTGGAAAAAATTTGATTACCGAATTAGCCTTCTGAAATAATCAATATTTTTTTAAATTTATGACTGATTTTTTTCTTTTAATATTGAAAATCGAATAAATCACAAATTAGTCTGGTTTTCGGAGAAGACTCCTTCCTTCATAAGGAATATTATGCCGCAAAAATTACAAAATTTCCAATTTTTTAATATTGATACTAAATTTTCCAAAATCATATAAGCTAAATCTATAATATCTCAAATTTAACGTTAAATATTATAATTTTCTAGTTCAACCCTTTCTTCCAGTTCCAGATATTTCAAATTGTTCTTTTTACGATTCCTCCTGAGCAAAGACGAATATGCTATTTTAAAAACCATTTTAATTTTGAATGACTCTGTTGCTTTATTTCTTATATGTGCACTTTAAAATGAAGGAATAACCTCGAATGACTTTATAGTTTTAGTAACCCATTGACTAAAATTATAATATTGTATAAAATAACTTAAAAGTGTATACATACATATACATAGCTGGTGGGCTTCTATAAATGAGTTTTTAATTTTTTAAAAATTATGATTATTGATCAGCGTTTTATCTTAATGTTTAAGAGTTTGTTGTTTTTTTTATTGTTTATACTTTTTTAAATCTCTTTACCTACATGACGTTAAATTAGATTTCAATTTTTTTTTTACTTCATCTTTACTTTTTTTTTTGATAATTCTTTGATTTTCTTTAAAATATCTTATGAAAAAAAAATCATAATTTTCGTTAGCGTGTCGCGTTGCGCGATTCATAATATTTTCAAAAAAAAAATTATAAAATTAAGAAATATTTTTTATTTTTCTTTTTTTTTCTAAATTAAAGAATATTACAACTGTTATAAACTTCGACTGAAAAAGGAAATTCTAATTATATTAAGAAATATTAAAAAAATAAGAAAGTTTTTTTAATAGATTTTTTACCTTAACCTAGAATAACTCTTTACAAAAAAGGGCGATATTATGCAGGTAAAAAAATACACACACATTTCTCGTTATTCTTACCATTATTTTTATATTATTATTGTATTTTTTTACAAAATTGATTGAAATAGTTATGTTTATACTGCTGAGAATGACATAATTTCTTGATGAGGATCCAGATCAGAGGCCGCAGTTTATTATTGTCTTTTTTATATTAATTCTTATACCTTTACGAAAAGAATTCAATTTTCTGATCTGATTTTTATTTCAATGGTTTTTATTGTTGTTCTAAAACGCGCGCATTTTTTTAAAGTGAATAAAAGAAATAAAGAAAATTGAAAAAAATTTGTGTTTGTTAGTTTCTTCTTTTGTTCTTTTTTTTGGATGGGTCAATATTCTCTTGTTTTTTTTTCTGCCCGGATGAATATTACTGCTTAATTTTTGTTTTATTATTTATTTTTATTACATTTTGTTAAATATATCTACATACCTACAACATTCATCTTCTAATTAAATAATATAAAAAAAAAAATGCATGACCTGGCAATTAAATAGAACAAAGTTGGGTCAAACCAATGGTTTCTAAAGTAGCAATTTCCCCTTCAACAACTGAAAATACTTCTTTTACAAAAAGTCCATGTGTACTTACTGCACTACTAAAATTACTTTCACTCATATACGAAACTATTACTAGGATTGCATACATTTAGGATGAGCGTTTACGGCAGCCTTTGAAATAAAGCAAAAATTAATTTAAAAGGGTTAATTGCATGAGTTAAGAAAATTAATTACGTATGGCATTTTCAGTTAGCTTCCTCCATTTATAGAAATTTGAAAAAGTTTGCAGTTTCGTAAATATAGGGTGCTGATTTTTCAAATTTTACAAAATTTCGTAACTCAATAACTTGAGGGGTGAAAAGATTTTCTTCTCACGAAATAAATTATTAATTATTGTCTACAAGCGGTTAAAATATCAGAGTCCTACAACTGCCCTCTAGAAGAAAAACGATATTAAAAATTTGAAAACGAAACGAATTTTAGTTAACGGTAAATTTTAAAGGCCATTCTGTTATTTTAAACTTCAAATATAGTATGCCGCGATAGTATGCCGCTTTTCTATTCAGGTGTTTAGGGGTTTAACTTTTAGAGATGGAGAGATAGGTGAAAATTTTTTTTGTACGGAAATAAGTTTCTAATAAAAATCTATGTATTTATGTATATAAATTTCAGATTTCTATTTTCAATGGTATGAAAGTTTTGTAAACATGTCCACGGACTGACGAGCAGGCTAAAATTACTAAGAAATTTTTGTCGAAAATTCTTTGGAAAAGTTTTTAAAATCAGGCTTTTTTCTTTAATTATTTGAATTAAGATTCATTTTATATACATATAATATTCGATATAGTTGATTTTTCTAATTAAAACAGAATTATTAGATTATGAATTCTACTAATACAACATCATAGTTGCGAATAGTTGAGAACAGATGGATGACGTAATAAACAAATACTTAGTAATCATGTGAATTACAGTATAAGCAATGTAGAGAACATTTCGTCGGCAATTTCTTCATGCCTCTGTAGCTCAGTTGGTAGAGCGTCCGCCTAGAAAGCGGTAGGTCACTGGTTCGAGTCCAGTCCGAGGGGAAAAATTTTTTTAATTAATTTTTCTGCCTTTAACTCGTTCCTTTGATTACGTCATCCATCTGTTCTGCAGTTGCATGAAGAAGTTTCCATTAAGTTAAAAAAGAATTATTAGAATTTATTAGATGTTAATACTCGTATATTTAAAAAAAAATCACTTGAAACTCCCTTATTCCATTAATTGAAACATAAACAAATAAAGATATTTAGGCAATATTAATAAATTAGATGTCTTACCATTCTATAGTCAAATATTATTTTTATTATATTCTCTGATAATATTTACATTACAGGAATCCTGATATCAGCGAACATGTTATAATGGTTAACTGTAATTTACATTTATTATTTAGAATAAAATTTATTTCAACTATAATATTTTGCAATGATATTTGAACTCAAAGTAAAATTTATAAATTTTAATATTTAAAAATTTATATAATTTTCCTGAAATAAAAACAAATTGATATTGAATTAAATGAAATTTTCAATTATATTTTTGTGAAAATATCAATAAAATCTATAATGATAATAATAGCTGGCGGCATCTAAGTGGCAGCAGCATTGATTGAAATGAATTTATTATTTATTTTATTTTATACACAGATTTAAATTCATTTGCGTGTACATGATAGAATTAATTTGCTTTTATATGTATAGGTATCGTAAAATTATTGGGAAATAGAGAGACCAAAAACAAAATACCAAAAAAAAAAAAAAATCTACATATTTTATGAAATGAAAATTGGAAAAATTAAATTTTTCCCTTCGATATACATACATACACATATCTATTATCATTAAATATAAACCGATAGGGTGTAAATTTTTTTTAATATTAATCATATACATATGAATAACATAGCATTTATCTAACATGAATGTATATATACATATTCATTTCATGTGCGTGTGTCGGAAATATACATTTATATAATTTCCTCCTATATGCACATAAAATTTTAAAATTGATAATTAAATGCAATTTTCTCTTTACTTTTAATATATACATGTGTTTAAAAATGTTTTAATTATACATAAACCAAAATTTTTTAAAATAATATAAATATATATAAGTATATAGGTGTGTGTACATTTGTGTATATTTATTCATATTTTAAAATATTATAAATTATATAATTGTGTATGGAAATTTTCTGAATAAAATTATAATATAATAATATCGAATTAACAATGTTATATAATATGGTTGAAAATTTTATTCCTTGGCTTACATTAAATATTACAATTTTATATATATATATATATATTTATATATATATGTATATATATAAAATGTAAAGTTTCCTTTAATTATAGTGAAATTTTATTTAATTACATCAATAAATTTGTAATTTTATTTTAAAATCTATATATAGGGTGTCTATTTTCTAAGTGCGCTGTTATATATATACTATGTTGTAAACTATAAAGAGTATATAAAATTTTTGTATTGAAACAATATTCAAAACTCAAAAATTTTGAGTTACAGAGGCATAAAATCAATCTCGACTACTTCTTTTTTATAATTTTTAAAAATTTTAACTACAATTTCGTTTCTGTTTCCGATATATATCATTAAATTAGAATTTGGAAAGCTAAAAATGTGGGCTTTATAATCAGTTATAATATTTTCAGATAATTTTAAATTTTGCTGTAATTTGAATTTTTAAATGTAAATGTTTTATTTGAACCTTCTCCGAAAAAATTACTTTTCTTACATACATTACTCATGAAAATCCGCTCATTGTACTTAGAAAACAGATACCCTGTATATGTGTAGGTACAATTATTGCATAAAGGATATAATATTATATCATTTATAATATTGGTTATAAATTAGTCATATGCATAACTATATGTAAGTACAATTTATAAATTAATATACAATATTTTTGTTATATACATAATATGTATAATAAAATTCAAGTTAATTTTGGACTCCCTTTATATTCAAAATATATTGGATGAATTTTATTAAAAATAAAAAAAAAATTTGTACAAAATAATCACATAGATTTTATAATCGATTAATATTAAATTATTGCAATTTTTGAATATTAATTTTAATATTATCTTTCATGTTTTAAAAAATATTACAATATAAGATTAAATTAAAAATTAAAGTAATATTAAAATAATAATATTAAATTTATAGTGTAGTTTTTTTAATTCTAAGTGTTTTTATTTACTCCTATTAATTTTATTGTAATTTAATATTACTTTGAAACAAAAATTTAATAAAATTTTTATTAAAAAATTATTAAATTTCAATTGCAATTTTTGCTCCATATTAAGATTTAATTTAAGTAAAAATAATTAAGGTTCTTGTATTTTTATTATTTTGGAAATAAGTGTGGTTCAATTTTGCTGAATATTCAAAAATTACGTGCATACTAAGATTATATTACTTGCATATAAAATTCGAATTAGGAGAAAAATTAAAAATTCCTAAATGTAAGCCTTTTAAAAACTCTTTCATGAATTGAATCGAGAAATTAAAGCTAGTATTTTCAATTCAAAATTTCAATAATTAATTTCTTTACAAATTATTGATTATAATTTATTAAATAAAGAGTCAATTTTTTGTATAACTATATACAAAACAGTTTTAGAAATAAATTGAAATCAATCGAAAAAATTCAAAAATTAAATTCATATTCAAAAATAATTTGTACAAGAACAAAAAAAAATTTAACAATATTGTATACAAAAAAAAAAAAAACAATGTACAAAATTTCTCTCCGGCAATCAATGATATTATAAAAGTTTTCGAAACTTTTTAAAATATTTTGTAAAATTAAATATTATATTCATAATGCAAAATATTCTACAACAAAAAAATCAAAAAAAAAAACAAAGAAAAATATTTAAAAATTTTTTTTTTTATTTTAATTTTCCTCCTGCGAAATTTAATTCCCGTGCACGTTGCCTAAAACCAGAACTCTCTAAGAATAGACAAAAATATGCGAAAAAAAAAAACAAAAATATTGTACAAAAATAAAAAAAAATATCAAGAAACACTTAAATAAAACGAAAAATTATACAAGAATCATTAAAAAATTTATGAACTTTTCTTTGAAAAAAAAAAAAAAAAACAAACAAAAAATTTTTTGTGATAAATCGTTTCAAAAAGATTTTCGATTAAGAACTTTTACAAAAACATGTTCTATATATATATTATATATGTATATATGCATAAATATAGCCCCTCCTACATATACACACAAATAATATTTATAGATTTATTTTTCATATATGTATATTTATAAATAAAAGGATATTACATTACAATACAAAAAAATAAATAAAAATAAAGGAAGAAAGAATTCGGGTATTTCGTTTTTTTTTTTTTTTTATTTATTTATTTATAAATAAGCAGCTGCTATGTAGAACTCGTAATCAAATAGAATATTTTTTTTCTTCATTTTTATTTCTCTTTTATTTTTGTTTTATCATTATTTTTGTTACTTTTTCTTAACCCCCTTGGGTATTAAGTACTAAGAAAAATTATAATAAAAATGAAAAACTTGATACAAATTATAATTTTATTCTTTGTCTATTTCCTTAACAACATAAAAAATATTTTCTTTTTCTTTATAAATTTATAACAATATATTTTTTTAAATACACAAATACGTATATATACAAATTAATGTGTTATATAATATGTGTTTGTTTATACAGTAATTGTCTATTAAAATGAATCCACAAAGTATTAAAACCCCCACCACCGAAAAAATATTGAAGAAAAATAACAAAAACAACAACATAAATTCAATAAAAAAAAAAAAAAAAAAAATATGAAAAGAACCTTAACCACCCATCAGTTTTTTTACAGTACCACCTCTCAATCTTATAAATCATTTATAACCTCCCTATATGTTTTCCTATATAATATTTTATGCAATATGTTTTTATATACACTTCCATTATTATTATTATTATTATCAATATATATATATATACATACACACATGTAAATACATCCTTTAATAATATTTTATTAAATGAATTTTTGTACCCAGAATATATGTATGTAATTATGTATGAGTATGTATGTTATTACAGACAATGTTTTCTGAATTGTTCAAATATCTTTAGTACAATTTTTGAATAATTTTACAATAAATAAGTACTAAATTTTCTTTATATTATACTACATTGTTTTATTTACTATATATGATTATATATATATTATATATACATATTATTTACATATATATATACAGATGTGTACTTAACTTGTTGAAAATATTTTTCATTAATTTTTTATAAATCCTTTATGCCTATAACAACAATCATTTTTATATATAACCATATTTTTATTTATATACTATTATACTAAATATACATATTTTATACATACATAATATCTTCATGGAAATTATTTATGTACAATATATACATGTTATATATACCTATATATCTAAATATTATGTTAATATATTTAAATATTACAATATTATCGTGTATTATTTTAGGTTTCCTGTTATGCCTCACTCAATTTCAAATATCCTTAATATATTTTGTATATACTTATGATTTTTTTATTTATTTATTTATTTTTTTTCTTTTTGTTTTTTAATGAATAATGATGATGATGTTTTTGGCCTACAAATTTTACAGATTTTATAGTAATTTAACTCATAATCATGTATATTATATTTTATTTATGTACAAATGTATACAAATATAAGTTTAAGTATGTATATAATTTGTATTGTACATAAATGAATTTAATAATAAGAATTTAAAAGAAATTCATTTTTTAACTTTATACTTATTGTAATAAAAAAAAATAATTGCTCACTGTATAATATGTATACATCCGACAGGATAGGGCATACTGTAATTATTAATTGGTGGGGGAAAAATATTGATAGAATAAGAATAGCAAAGAAATCAGTAACTAAGCAAATGTATAAAAACAGATTGACAATAGGAAGAAAAGAAAAGAAAATTTATTTTTACACTTCTTATATAACATTTGATTCCCGCACTCATCGCACATTTAACAATTATTTAAATCAATTACGGTTTATGTTTAATCTTTGAATGTGTAGGTTCATTATAAATTTCTACAATATATGCTTCTATTCACGCGAAAACAATTACATACGAGTAGTATATTAAATATTAAACATAGAATTTTAAATTTTGAGGGCATTTTCTCGAAAAACATTTTTATATAAATTATATACGCACACAAACATTGAAAAGAGAATATATTCTCATTTAAATAAAATTATTCTTAAAAATTTAATGTACAGCAATTATAATATGTGATGTAGCAAGTTAAGCTGCTGCAATAGACAGGAGCCAGTTATTGACAAAATAAACAAAGTCATGTTACTAGGATTTGGAAATGTTCAAATAATCTGTGTGCTTTGATAAAACGAAATATTCCAAGAATTTTTTATTCAGAAAAACGAATTGTTTTTACACTTCACTTGATTTTTCGAAAACAAATTTTTCTTAATAGCTCCAATTATGTATTTCTTATCAATTAATCAGTACTAAATATTAAATTTGAAATTTTTTTTCCATAAATTTCTCCAAAACTTTATGTTATTCAATTTTTAGATTAAAAATTCTAATTTATAAAAATTTCATTTTTTTTCTTGATGTTTATGGGGTCAAAATCATTGAATTTCAATCTTTACTTTATCGAATTACACGAATATTTTCTGGCATAATATTTTAAAAAAAAAAAAAATAAATTTTCACATAATTCTGCTTCAAGCATCTTTTAAATTAATAACCAACGCAATTTACCACTTCACCTTATTTTCAAGTTGTTTTACATTACCCCTTATATTATTTTGGCGACCTTATAACAAAAATAATATTTCATAGAAAAAAAAAATTCCTTTTATTCTGATTACATAAAATTTTCTCTTTCAGATTTTTGTTGATGTATGTTAAAGTGTTTTTATTTCGAAAACTCAATTCTCATTAATCATTGATACTCTTTTGAATTCCTTAATAATCCAGTAAAATAAAATATTTTGTCTCCATAGTGAATAGCAATATAGTATAATAGTTATACATATTATATAGGCACAATAGTACTCGCAAATATTATATATACCCTTAATTCTTTTATATGAATAAAAAGAAAGTAAAGCGCCTTAAGTATTCAATAATTTTTCAACAACCAAAAATAGATATACATATATATACATATATATACAAAATATTATATATTAAAAAACGTAAATTCTAAATAAAAAAATGTTAAAGGAAAAAGTAATAAAAACCAGAAAAAAAGAGGAAAAAAATCCTTTTTCTTATTTTTATATTTTTTATTTTCATTTTAGTCCTTAACTTTAATTTTATTCTCAAGCCTAAATAAAGTATAAATAAATAAATAATAATTTTTTTTTTCAAGTTAACAAGAAAATACCTAGTTAACCTACCATTAATAATACAAGTTACATGCCTATGTAGAGTATTTTTAATTTTCAAAGGAAAAAAAAAAAAGAAACTAAAAGTTGAATAGATGCCATTTTTTGTTTTATCTTGTATTCCTTTGAATATTATGTACTAAAAATAAATATAATTAAATTAAAAGAAGAATATAATATATTTAGCAATATAATAATGGCACAATATTATAGCATAACCTGCAGTTTTTTAAGTTTTGGAAATTGATAAAAATTTGCTATTAAGAGAGCTCGTTAAATTGTCAGGCCCCCGTTATAATATTTGTATAAATGATAAGCGGTTTGATAGGGTACCAAAACAAATTAAAATTTAAAACTGGATGCTTTTAATCACCAAATATCATCAAAAAACAGTTATTCAATATAATTAATATTGCTGGTCTTGATTTTTGAAAATTTTGCTTTATAATTCCTGTAAAACATAATGAATTCTGTAATTATACCGTATTACTAAAATTTTGAAATTAATGTTTCCAAAACGCATAAAAGCGCATGAGTATAATAAATTAGCCTTTAACAGCTAAAAACCTTTAGTATAATTAAAAGGAGCGAGCAATGTTTATTACAGCAGTTGTTATGAAAATAAATATTTATTTATAACATAGTTTTTCGATTGGTTCGACGGAGAGAGTAAAAGTCATAGTCACTTTAAATTTTGTTGGATTCGTGTTAAAAACGAGCTAATTTGGATTAATATTATCTCCGAAACACAATTCTATTATGAACGAATTTTTTTAATTACCGGATTTTACTATAAATATAGGAACATTATGTATATATATTGCGTATACAATATACACAATCACATACATACAGTACTCATAGTGGGCTTATTAAATTAATATATTATATACAAAGCTTTAAAGACAAATTAAAAAGAACAACATAGATCGACTTAATTCACCATCATCCGGGAATAACAAAAAAAAAAAGCAAAAACCTAAAAGTGTTTTGAAGCGTGAAAACAAAAAAGTTTTTCTTAAAAAACAAAAAAAAACAAAAAGGAAGAAGATTTTCAAAGTTTCATTGATTAGATATATTTTTATGGAAGGCATATACATAAGTGCTCATATATATTATACTTTTAACAAATTTTGATCCAGATGTGTCTTGTTCTATTAAAAATAAAGGCATATATGTACATATTACATATATATATATATTACATTATGTATTTGCACGACGTAAAATTTTATAAATTTTACTAGAATTTTTTGTTAGTATTTAAATTTTCTTTCTATTTTTTTTTGTATGTTGGCACACTTTTTCACCATTTTCTATATCTAATTGCGTTGTACTTAAATTTAAATCCCATTTAAATCAACTTTACATATTAAGTGTATGTGTACATTTTTGAGAGCATATACATAAAATTATTGTAGGTAGATCAAAACTTAAAAATTTTTACATACTCGTACATACGTGCAAACATAAATACATACTAAGTACTTTAATATTCTTAAATTTTATATATTATTATGTATATGCAAGTTATATACATACGTATGTTCACATAATCTGTGCACAAATATATTATAACTATAAGAAAATCTGGAATATGTACATATTATATGCAAAAATAAAACAAGAAAATAAAAATGTTAAAGAAGAGTGAAAAAAAATATTTAGTAAGTCTCTTAACCCATTTAAAAAAAAAAAAAAAATAAGAAAAAAAAATGATTGAAAGCGATTGAATGCCTCTGTACAGAAGGAAAATTTAACTTACATATATACCTAAATTTGTACCCACCTATGTATCTACCTACCTTCCTACATAACATTATAATATATTCATTCTTGCGTTCATGTATGGATGTGTGTATTTATCCATAAGGTATAAATCTCTTTATAACACTACAAAATAACGAGATATTCAGCGTATATAATTGATGCTGTGTAATATAAGTATAATAAATAAATCCAAACATACATAACATGAATATAATTCTAACATCATTACATACATATAGGCGCACATTTAAATTTTCTTATTCTTTTTTTTTCTTTTCCGTTTTTATTAAAGTTGAGATTTTAATTCAATGAATGGACCTGACAAACAAGAAACGGATAAAGGCAAAAGAAAAGAAAATTAAATATCAGAACAGAAAAAGAAAAACTGTTATAAAAATGTATAAATAAAATAAACAGGTCGCGCGCGCCTATTAAACTACCAAATGACAGAATACATATATATATATACATAGAATTATAAATACCTACTTGAGTATGATTGTTTGCATATATGTAAGTACATGCATATATATTTCTTCAAAAATTATAAGAATATATGAAAATAAAATTGAATATACTTGTATGCAGCTGTACATACAATTTACCATATAAATTCATTTTTTATGCATTCTACATAATATTTTGAACAAGAAAAAAAAAAACCGGCGGATAAAGATGAAAAAAGAAATATGAAAATTTTTTTTTCTGATCATTTTCAGGTTAAGATTCGTTTTATACCTTCTTGTATACCTGTATATTTGTTTGTTTATGCGCATCTTATAATTATGTGCAAGTATATTTTGTGTATATATGCATTGTACATAATATGTGAATTCGGATATAAATGCCCAAAATAAATAATCAGTTTAGGTGTTTGCACTAGAATTTTCGGTTATAAGCATAGATTAGAAGTAGAATGAGAGCATAATATTATAAAAGAGTGACAACAATGATTAATAAAATTTGTTATTACAACAACTTTATTATCAACTCTTATATAAAATTATGCATAAAATAGACCAAATATAATGTTCAATATGATTTTCCTGAATTTCCAAGAAGCTTTTTATATATACAAAATAACTTTGACTTATAACGTATAGTTTTGACGCCTTTTAGGGAAATTTCTCTTTGTTTAACAAAATTAGTATTTTACGGGATTTCTCCTTACGAAATTCTTACATTAACGAAAATTAGCATTTTGAAATCTTAGTTATATAGAATCGTAAACGGGGGACTCAATATCGCACTGTCAACCCCACGTGGTAGGAGTGACTGAAATAACCAAAGTTACGTCCGTGTCGCGGTGAGTCACTTGTTTTGTGAGTTTCAGCCAGATATCTATACATTAGCTTGCGACAGGCGTCCCAAATCAAGGTGGAACAGCATAATGCCGGTGACTGCGTGGCTGAGGGGAAGCTTAGTCGTTAATATGTGGACTCTGTATACCCTGCGCCCTTCAATTTATATTAGATTTTGTACGGGCGGTAACGAACGCGCCGTGTATATCGCAATTGTCCTTGGGGATATCCCCAGTTTTATTTTTGGAACGAGGATATTATAAATAGGAGCGTGGAGAGGCTACAATAAGTCGCAAATGGCTGCTGTGGCCCAAGCGAGATCCTCTTGACCCACATGGTTCCCTTAAAAACCTACAATCTGCAATCGTAAGCGTAAAGATATTAATTTTTTATAGAGTTACATAAGAAATTTCATACAAACGAAACTTTATTATTATTTACTTTTACGAAAAAATTTTTCAACACATAAGACACTAAAATCAAAGTTTGCCCATTTAACTACAAATATGCTTATATTTTTTTTCGCAATTTGTTTGGTTTTCTGTTAGTAAATACTGGTTTTCATATAAATATCTACATTTATAAATATGAAAAATCTGTAATAACATGATGATTGAATTTATTACAAAATCTGCAATATTACATAGCTAGGCTATCTAGGATTGGTGAGCAAAGTAAAAATTCATAATATTTTATTTAAAATTTATATATATATATATAATCATCTAGTTGGAGCGTATTTTCTGACCGGATGGCGAATATATTTTAATAATTTTATAACATAGCATAGTATTGATACGAAAGTTGCATATTCATACTATAATGTTAGTCTATATGCTAGTATTTTATTCGTTAAAAAATATATTCATTCATTAATGTGATACGCACATTCATACATACTCGTAAAACGTACAACAAATTGAAGAGATAAAGAGTACCTTTATTCACAATTTCGTTATTTCGAAATTATTTTAGAATTGACTAAAAATAATATTATTGCCTTCCTGGGTATTTATAGAAGAAATCAAAAATTGTACATACATTTTATTAATATTAGATACATTAACTAAAATATTTTATACTTTTAATTTAGTTAATTGTTATTACAAATTTTAAATAGGTCTAAGTTTTCAAATAGATGGTTTAAGTCAATAATTCTTCTCCAGTTGCAAATTATCTAAGTGCTCAATTTATTCATATACATCAATTTAAGAGGAGGGCAATTTGTCAAATTAACAGAATTAAGGGGCCAATGGAAAAAATATCAATAAAGACTAGAATATTTAAGTCTTAATTTAAAAGAAGTTGCAATTCCACACAATATTACTAGAACTTCAAACATCTCTCCGCTATTATTTTGTATTCTATATTTTGTGACCAATTTTTGTGCAGACCGGTCAGGTATAACACTATTGCAATATTATTACTTCATGTCGCCGCTTCATCAGCTCTTAAGGGATTTAAATTTTCTCAGAATTTTGAATTTAAATTCTTTTCCTCTCGTTCAAAATGAGATTCTTTTATACATTTATATGAAGCATACGTACGCATGCAAAATATGCATATATATGAAATGGTTTGTTTTACTATAACATGAAATCTTTGGCAAGTCATGGAAAATAATTGATCAAAATATACATATATTTATCTACGTATATTGGTACATTATAATTGAGTCCAAGTGGACAATATGTGAATAAAATGCGTTTTTAAATATTAAGAGAAAATTTTCCACATAATATCGAAAAATTTATAAATACAAATACAGATATACCATACTACCTTTATATACAATTATTAACACAGGTGTATTGAGTTGAATAAAAATTTATATCGATTAAGAAGATATTCAGGTGTTCAATTTTTTCTTATTTTTTATCATGTATATTATTTTTAACCGGCAATTTTATCGTTGTGCGAAATAAAAATTAAAAGAAAAAAATTACATGTAGTAGGTAACTATTAAAAAGCAAAAAAAAAAAAAATTGAGCTCAGAAATGCGTATGCAAGAAGTTGAAAAGTTGCAAACTGGGTTTTTTAATAAAATTAAAAAAAAAAAAAAAATAAGAGAAAAAATAAATTAAAATTCACTGATTGCACTTCAATCAGAAACCGGTTTAATTTTTTTTTATAATTTTTTTTTTACAATTTTTTTTTTAATATGTTTCCTTTTTATTTTCATAATTTAAAAAAAAAAAAAATGACGAATATAAAAAAGAAAAATAAAAAAAAAATAAAATACGCTTTAGTTAGGCCGAGTTTTTTTTTTTCTTTTTGTATAAGCGTGTTTGTCAAGAAATTTGTTGTTGAGTGCTCTGTTTTTAAAGTCTTTGCCTGTTCGCTGTTTCTTTTTTTTCATTTTGAGTTGATTTTCACCTGAACTAATTTTATTCATTTGGAAAATATTCTTATGTGCATGTATATGTACATACATACTATCTTTATAAGAGTTACAGTTCAATAACATCTTTTTTTTTTAAGGTACTAGTACCTACATTGGTATCTTAATACATTTTCAGATACATATATTTATTTATATGTATACACATATTTTAATAGTGAAATAATTTGAATAATTAATTGAAATGTTAGTTTTTATGTAAAAAGAAATCCTTGCAACAAATATAATTTGCACCATGTATAAATAAATATACATACGTACATATGTATATATGTTTTTGTAGCTTTAAAATATTTGGATCAGCCTTAATTATTATTACTGTCCAAAATAAGAAAAGCAGATTTAGAGTAAAGTTTATTTTATCAATAATTTACACACGTATCTGTATATTTACTCTGTATACACGTTCATATATAAAATTTACAGACGTACAATATTATTTCGTTTTCATTTTTTCAAAAAAAAAAGAAAACATTCCTGTTGTAAGTTTTCATTTATTAATTTTAAATTTTTAAAAATTTTATTTTTATAAATTATGTCCATATGTATATGTATGTATGTATGTATGTATGTAGATTTTAATGCATTTTAAATTTTTCATACTATGTTTACTAGATAACAGAAAAACCTGACTTAACTTCCATCCTTTTACAAATAATATTTGTATTCGAGTGTACATACATATTATGTAATATGGCTAACATGTCAAGTATTTACATAAGTCATTTCAGAAAAACTACAACTGAAAACGTTTTATTACTTTATTTCCTGGTTTATGTAAAATGCTACACAAATACTTGTGGTTTTATAAGTAAAATTCTGAAAGGATTTCAGTTTTGTATTTGGCTCTTATATGAATCCATTCTAAGTTCATGAAAATAATTCATAAATATTTATAATTTATTGTTAACCGGGTTAGGCATATTTAACTATTTCATCTATATATACTGGTGAGTCCGGTTAATTGAAAAAATATTTTATATAGGCCATATAGTATCGTACACAAATTTAGTAAATTGTTAACGTTATGTGACTAACTAGTAAAATAATACTGCTAATGCACAAAATACATTCTTACATCCTAGATATGCTTACATAATATATCCTATATGGGCACATAATAATAAAATATTTTTGATAATTAATTGATTCTTGTTCGATTCATTCATAACTATAATAAAGAATTATATATAAGAATATACAAAATTATACAAGAATATTAATAATATAAAAAGAAAAACATTTATATTATTTTTTATGTCCGATTTTTGTACACGTACAAGGTATTTTCATATATATGAAGAATATATATATATATATATATATATATATATATATATATATATATATATATATATATATATATATATATATGTACAAATATCTATTTATTAGATGCCCATTTAATTTCATATTATACATATATATTGTATATATGGCCTATTTCCATTATTAAATAGTATGAATTCGACCATATATCACACTCTTATACAAAGATATTAATATACAACCTATAAATAAATATTTTGTATATATAACAAATATTAATAATCCAATATATTATATATACAGATAATAAAATAAATTCAATCAAATTTATTTTCATCTTTTCTGTTTTTTCTGTGTGTATGTGCTTTTTTTGATTTCTGATCATACAAATTTATTCTGTATATAATAATATGTGAGTCATAAGTTAGGATTTCAAAATAAAAAAAAAAATCGAATAATTTGAGAAAGAAAAAAAAAAATTTATTAAATATATTTTATCATTATATCATTTTTTTTTTTGTGTGTGCAGTTATGTATTTTCATGCTGTTTGTTTATATTTTATTTCATTTTATTTTGTATGTCTTCACCTGAAGAGTTAATAAATAGGTCGATTTCCTTCATATCTTAGCTTGAAATCAAACCCACAATTCAATATTATAATATGAACAAACAAATCAGACACATCCTGTTGTGAATTAAAGGAACAACAAAAATGTGATTTTCTTTTGGTTATTTTTGTGTTTCTGATTTAAAAAATCAAATAATAATAAATTTGTTTACAGGTTAATACTATACAGTATATAGAAATTTATAGAGAATAACTTTTATAAAATTTTTGAATATCGACACCATAGTGCGAAATAATTCAAAGAAAATAAATTCTTAAATTTTTCACAGGAGAATAATTTTAAAGTTGGTCGAAATATTATTGATATTATGGAGGATTATTAATGTTGATATTGGAAATATTTTTAAATTATTTATTAAAAATATTATTATAGATTATTTTTTAATAATGCCGAAATTAAGGGTATTATGAAAAGTGCTTAATTCTATATTTGGAGGAGGAAATATCTCTTGGTTTAAACATATAATATGTGAATTAGGTTATTGTAATACACCAATAATATTAGAATAGAGTCATTTTTAATTTAACTACAATAAGTTTTGTTTTTTAAAGATTAAGTACAAAATTTTCTACATTACTGCATAGTTATGTTAAAAAATTTCTTATAATATAGGATTGTTCTAAAATTCTTAAGTAAGATTTCTTACGATTAAACTATAAGAAAATATTATAAGAATTTCATATGGGCAGCTTGAAGAAGTAGGAATAATTTTACAATTTAAATTTATAAAAATCTTAGAAATTTACGAAAATTTATAACGAAAATAATTTATACAATTTTAAAATCATTACAATTTTCAGTAATGTTTGACTGCAATCCACAATTGTACATCACCTGTTCTTTATTTCTTTCGTCAACATTATTGCAAATTAAAATTATAAGTGATAAAAAAATATATTTTCAGCCTGTATTTTATAAATCCGGTGAAAAAATTACCTGTAAACATATACTATATACATATTTATAAGCATAATTTGTATAACTGAGTAATAATAAGTACATATGTATATAAAAAGCAAAACGTTTCCTTTCTTTTTGGACTTAAAATAAGAAACAACATGAAATCCTTAATATTCACTTCTATTATTTTCACTTCTATAAAATTTTCGTCTTACCTATAGACAGCTATTGCCAATAGTCATATAAATATAAATTTCACTATCATAATTTGTGTGATATATTGTAAATGCATGTATGGTGTATTATGTATACACATATTATATACATATATGCAAAATATTATAGAAAATGATCATTTTGAAAACATTTTACCATTATTCTTATTATCCGTTATTTGTTACATAACTCGTCTTTATCCCATATCTTCATTTGTCTTCATTCAAAAAAAAAAAAAAAAAAAAACTTCATTTTTATATTTACATAGTGACTGAACGCTTATTTAAGGCTAAAAGATTTCCCTTTGATGATATTTTCATATTTTTTTTTTTTTCGTTTTTCAATTTTCCAATTTTTCAAAAGAAAAATGCGAGAAAATATAGCGGTAATAAGAAAATTTCATTGCTCTTATACAACACGCGTTTGTTATGTATGGGCACACACACACACACAAACATGAGAACACGAAAAAAAGAAGAACCGTTCTATTTTGAATGAAAATTCTCAAAGCGATTCTTTAAATTGAATGTTTCCTGCTTGTTAGGCAACAAAAGGAAAAATGCAAAAAAAGAATGAGATAACAAAATGAAATACGAAAAGTAAAAGGAATTTACGATATACTACAAAGATATTTTATTTTACTTTATTTTTTTTTTTACCTGAATAATGATTATGTTTATGTGTTTTTATGAATATAACGGTTTAATCTTAACAATTTATAAAGTATTTTTAAAATAGAAAAGAAATTTTTCTTTTTCAATATGGTTTGATTTAAAGAATGAAAAATTGTAAATATATGGTTGTACAATGTATGTACATCCAAACGAATGAAATGATCGGAAAAGTGACTTTACTTTGTGAATTGTGGTTGACTTCAAATTAAAATGTGAGGGAGAATGTAAAAGAGAGTATTATAGAATTGTATAAGAGATAGGATGAGTAAAATTTTTTATATAACAGTAACTGTTCAGTTGGTTTTAAGTTCATTTGCAAATTTTATAAATTAATATAAATTTGTGTGAAGGGAACTAACTGTTATACTTAATGTTGAGAAGAATTTAATGTTATAATTTTTAGATTAATGCCCTTTGATATTTGATTTGCGTGTTTTAATTTATTATCATCATTAAATAATTTTTTTTTTTTAGTTTTCGTTTTAGGCATTTGATTTTTTTGTTGTTGTTATTGTTGAATTGAAAAAGTGCAGACAATAAATGGGCTGTGAATTAATTTTGTAATGAGATGATGAAAATAAAATCAAAAAGAAAATATTATATTCATTTTTATTTCTTAAAGGCGAAAAATTGAGTATAATGAAGCGCAGGTGGAATTCAACTCTATTTTCTTCTTCTTTTTTCAATCATTAGGTCGTTATACAGACAATACATAATATGTACCACGTTATAATGATCGTATATTGTATGTAAAGATATCACATAGATATACTTAATTATTATATTTATTACTAATAATAACGCTATCGGTTATTTATTAGCTTGGTTATATTCTTATATAATTATAGTGTATTATTATAGTTGTAATTTAATATTTCATTATATTATTGAAAAAATTTTTATATGATTATTAATGTGTTCATATATATGGGTATTAATTATGTTATACACTCAAAGTTATTACTAAATAAAAGTAATTAGATTTCGACATTATTTAATCAGTGTCTAGTATTAGGAAAATTCATTTTAAACCAACAATTTTTTAATTTCGCCCATTAATTTGAATTTTTTTAAAATTATTAATTTGTGGGAAACATGGGGAAAATTTATTATAAGTACCTACTCGTATATGTGCGACTTGTAAATATGCAAGAAATGGTGGACTTCTTATTATACCAAATGAATAAGGAATCTGTCCAAAAATGAAAAAAATTTTGTCGGATAATTTTAGAATAGGTAAAAATAACATATAAGTACATACGTAAGTAATAATATTTAAGAAATTTTCTTATATCATTTTCAAAAAAAAAATATTATTTTAGTTTTAATTGTAATTTATCTTTGTGTAGGTATCAAAACAAAATTTTAAATTTTTCTAAAACAAAAAAAAAACAAAATTTCAATACAATATCCTTGTATTTATTTTAAAAAACAACAACAAACTTTTATTTTTGTAACCCAATTAAAAAACAATTTTTATTAAAAATGTTAACAATTGAGTATATTTGAATTATATAAAAAAAAACCAAAACAATATTGTTATATTGTCCTTGTTTCTTTTCATATACTTTTAATGATTTACAAAACATATACAATATTATTATAACATAATATACAGTTACATATTGTATACAAGGTATTTCGCATGAGGTGGCAAATAATTTCAGAGATGATTCTTTGATCAATTTCCAGCTAAAAATTGTATGATATGCACCACAATTTTTTTTTCAATTTAAACATATTTAACACGTTTTGCTGGCAAAATTGTGAAAGGGAGAGTAAAATTTTACACCATTTAACTTATAGATCTCATTGAGGCGCATCGAAAAATGGAAAGATAAAAGTTCAAGTTTTTAAAAAAAAATTCGAAAAAAAAAAAAGAAAAATTCTGACTTTGACGAGCTTTATCTGGAAAATTGTTGCTTAGATCAAATTGATTAGTATTCTAATAATAAAGAGCAATTAATTTCCTGTAAAGCAAGCTCTCGTCGATTAGTGTATATTTCGTATTTTTCCGATGTTACGGGGATTTATTTATATGCTTGAAAAATCTGGTATCATTTTTTTTTTTCAATAGATCGTAAACGAGTATATCTGCACCCCCCTACGCATAGAATTTTTTGCTGAAAATTGATCAAAAAATCACAATTTTAAATTATTTGCCAGTTTATGCGAAACACCCTGTATATAAATTTATAAGATTACATGTTTTTAGAAAATTGTAAATTTAGAAGTTATTATTTTTTTTTTTAAAATTTATTGGAATACAAAAAAATCTCAAAAAAAAAAAGATAATTTGTAAATTTAAAATCATCGAATCTTTAAATATTAAATAAACAATCTTTTTTGTTTTTTTTTTGATTATTTTTATTGAGTATCATGTTATTGAACAATAATATTGAACAGAAAGAATACTACCATGGTATGATGATAAGAGAACAATAATATAATTTAACAATATTCTGTAATATTATGTATTATGTAGTATATATATTATGAATAATAAAAGTATATATAAAATCTCTTATATATAATGTAAGGTACAATATGGAAACATAAAATATATATTTTTTAAAGAATCACTTTAAGGTACAATACATAGTTATTGATTTAAAAAATAAATAATTTTTAAGAAAAAAAAAATTGACTTGTGCATCCTTCCGTACTCGTATGTACATTGAATACTGCTTTTAGTAGCAGTATTCATACTTTATTTAGTAGCATTACTTACACTACACATATCTGTTGTTGTTCTTAAAATATTAAAATATACTTTAATTTCATATGAATATTTTAATATTTAATGTTATTTTAATTATTCCTATTGTTTAAAATTATAAAAATTTAATCATAGTTTAACTATAAAATTATAGCTGAAACGATATTTTTTCTCTTACGTCATTAATAGGGCAAGAATATAGTTTTACTATTTGATATACGTTAGGTGATTCGCATTTTTTTTGTTAATTGAAATGTGACCTTAAAACGGTATTAATATTTTATTGTTATCTATAATATATTAAAATATTCAAAGAGAATGATTTTCTTTTCATATTTAATAAAATATGCTCGGAAAGTGCGATTATAACATAAAAATGTTTTACAGACGGAACATTTTAAATTAGATCAAATTTCCAATTATAAAATAATGTATAGCGAGCATTCCTGTATTAAGTATACAATATTCACAATAATGTATAATAATTAAGTGTACAATATTCATTAATTACAATAAATTAAGAATTTTTAAAAACTTTTTCCAAAAATGATGCAAATTAAAGTTAAAAATTATTTGATATTATCTTCTAAATCTAATGAAGAAATACTTAAATAAATTTAAAAATTAAATTCCTAAATAAGAGACCATTTATTAAATTCTAGTATTTTTAATTCTTTAAGTATATATATGAATTTTATTTATGTAAAACAGTAACTGAATTTATGTATATAATTGCTTATAAAAGTTTTAGTATATATTATGTATGAATGTACTTGCATAATATGAATGTGAACAGATATTTTATTAAGAAGAAAAAAAAATTTTTTTTGAAAAATTTTCAATTATGTAAGGAATTTATTTTCTTCAATTAAATGTTATTTTTAGTATAAAAACGAAAAAAAGAAAAAAAAAAATATAAAAATTTCCTTTTAAAAACTTAACTCAATTACAAGCATGTTTTTGTATTTCATATCATTTGTGAGGATATTATGTGCACATACATAATTGTATACATAATGCAATGTATAAGAAGTTCATAATGGTCGATTAAATGCAAAAAAAAAAAAAAGTAGTTTATACAAAATTTGTTTTGTACATTCTTAGAACTACACATAATATTTTTATATATACACGTATATATGTATGTATGTACAAAATATGTATACAAATTTGTGATGAATTTTTCTTTTACTTTTGAAATTGAGGTGAAATTCTTTGTTCGAGAACATATTAACTGTGTATATTTTTAAATTTTCCTTAACATTGGTATAAATTTTTGCATAGAAATAAAATTAATACTTATATTATATAGAGTAAAGTTTAATGTTATATACGATATATAAATATGCATGTGGCTATATACGTACATATAATCATTGTTTTTAAAATTAAATGGAAATTATATGAAATTTTATATATTTAGATTATTCAATTGCAATTATAACAAAAGTATATATGAATTTGAAAGAAAAAATAATTAAAAGTAATTTCTTTTGAATTAACAATATAATATTAATTATTTTTCTATAATTCAATTATGTAACAGGATATCATTTATAGATTCGTAGATTCGTAGATTCTAAGGGAACCGAGTGGGACAGGAGCATCCCCCCAAGCCACCGCAGCCATTTTTGACTTATTGTAGCTACCCCACTCTCCCGTCTATAATATCCCCGTCCCAATCACAAAGCCGGAGATATCCCTAAGGGAGTTGGACAATAGTTCCCGAACACTTAGGGACCCATGTCCAAGACGATATCATTTATAATGTAAAATTATATATAATATTTGAATAAAAGAAATATTGCATACTATTTACAAAGAAAATATATGTGCAATACACTCAGTTACTAATATTATCAAAAATTGAGCATAAAAATTAAATTTTTCATCTTAAATTTTATTAAAGGCTTTCTTAAAAATTCTAATTACATAATAATATAATACATAAAAAATCAAAATATATTCCTTCACCTCTTAAAAATTTCTGATTACTAATTTCTGATAATATTCTTTAATTTATCATTTTATTTTTTGTGAATAAAATTCAAAATTTCAATATTTTCTCATTTTGTGTTATTTTATTCGAATTCGAATTGTATATAAAAATAATTTGGTCATCAAAGATTGCCAGACCGAAAAATTTTTATTGCAAAACTGAATACTACCTTAATATTTTTGTTTTTTTTATGAGATTATATAATTCTGTTCTCAATTCAAAAGGTATAATTGCAAAAATAATTAAAAAAAAAAAAAAATTCTACATCATAATTCGAAATAGATTTAATGTATACTTTATACATTGAGAAAACATATAAAATGTAAAAAAAAAAAAATTTCTAAAAAAATCCTTGAAAGTTCTTCTTGGATGCGTCTTCAAAAAGTTTTCATTTTTTTTTTTTAGATTTTTTTTTCCTTTCAACATTTCTGTGATTTAATGACAGGGTATCATCATTATAATAATAAAATGTGCAGATTGTATAAGAAATTATACGTACTACCCTCATCACTAACGATTGGAATAACTTTTTTTTTTAATATGAAGAAATTTTGTAATTCGTACGAAACTTCATATGAATTTCAAGCTGAAATATTGGATTTTAAATATTTCAGCTTGAAGTTGACTTTATTTGGAGCATTCTATAATAATTATTTAGAACTTAATTTCATTAATTTCCAAATAATTATAATAGAATACTTGCAATAATAAGAGGAAGTATGAAATAAAAGAAATTTTTATTTTAGAAAAAAATAATAATTTATTCCAATTCAATCGGAAGAAGGGTAGTATATTTTATATACATGCATACACATGTATATTAGTCACACATATTTATATATATATATATATATATATATATATGTATATACCTTATCGTAAAAATTCAACACACAATTACATATTATTATAATAATGTGTTTGTTATCTGTTGTTTTTACTTACCATGACAAATTTTTTTTTTTTTTTTTGCAGATACCTTATATACTCAAAAATGTATGGCATATATATACAAATATACCTGTAAATATATGTGTGCGGAATATATTAAATAATATTCATTATTATTAGATTTTTGTATCTATATAAATACATTAAGAATATAATTACATAAGTATATGTATAGGTATAATTAAAGTATGTAGAAAATGCATATTATTTTCCATAATAATTATCTTTAAAATTCTCAAGATGGTTGATGTAGATGCATATACATATTTGTTATATCTATACATTGTATGAAAAATGAAAAAAAAAATTTAGGGGAGAAAATTACATAAAAAAGAAAAAGAAAAGTAAATTATAATGATCTCAAAAGAGGCTTCATTAAAATATTAAAATCTTAGATTCTTTCTCTAATTGCATTTTGCATTTTATCTATCCGTATATGTACATATTGACATATATAATAAGTCCTACATATTATGTAATATCTATATTAGAACGTAATAATTTGAATGTTTTGTAACTAATAACGGTATATACAGTGAATACATGAAGTATTATTTCTAAGTTTTATTACATTTAAGGAATAACAATAATTGTTATACAAATTTTTTATAATTTTAAAATTTAAAATATTTTAAATACAGAATTTTAAGATAATAAAAAATTGCATTAAATTTTTATGGTACATTTGTATAAATGTTTTTAAAGAGTAGCTGAAATAATATTAACTCTATTAAAAATAACTTGATTAGAACAATACAATCGAAAAATCGATCAAAAACCAATAGTACCAGTAGCATTTCTAAAAAGTATTCTTTCGAGAATTTGAGTGTTGCCTGGCCATAATATGTAAAAAACGGATGAAAATCAATTTTGCTGCATACATTTAGGAGGAATATTAAATAAATCATTTTTAAAAATTGTTCAATTTAATTGTATTATCACAAAATTTTAATGATTAGTTAAATTCATAGTTTTGGAAAAATACCTGGCCGAAAAAATCGATTTGAAATAATTAAAAAAATATTGGTACATCATTAAGAGTAAACGTGTAAATTAAGGGTAAATGACGGGTATAATCTAATTCCTTTAAATTATAATATACTTAATAATATTATCTGTAATTTATTTTTTGTAATAATTAGTACAAAAAAAAAAAAATTGTCTTGTAGCCGTTAATAGAGTTATTTTTCATAAATAAATATTAAAATCAATCTTATTTAAATCAAAAACAAATTACCGACAACGTATATTTTAAAAATAAGTAAATTAAGTAGTGTAAAGAATTTTGCATAAATAAAAATGCGTTTTCATTAAATTCAGTTTAAATATTATATCAATAAGTAAGTATATATACCTTTTACTAAAATGCTATTACTTATCTTTACTCTTAATACATAAAAAATATTAGCATCAGATAGTAAAAATCAGGTATAATAATATTAAACCAGTTTAGTATAAGTATTTATAATTAATAATTATATTGATAATTTTCATAAGATCATAAAATCGAAAAGAAAAAAAAAATAATTTATTAAAGAAATAACAAGTCAAATATATTTGAATAAATATTGAATTTTCTATAATGATATTTTTTTTACATATACACAAGCATATTATTGTAACTGGACAGTAATTCTATTAATAAGGCGAAAAATTTATTTAAAAAAAATTAAATTAAATTATATCACATATACATGTGTAAATGTGTCATTAATCAATATAAGAAATTGGGATTAAATATACGATATCACTGTTTTTAATCAAAGATACTATATAAATATTTTTAAAATTATAACATCTCTATGACTAGTATGAATAAAATATATTTAATTATTATTCTATTTTAACAGGTTTCACTGCTTATATAAATAATATTTTATATAGATATTATGAGAACAAATTTTATATAGTTATTAGTAAATAAATATGTACATATACATTAAAATTATAATGAGAAACATATTGAATTCACACCTGGAATAATTTTGATATTATATACATGTATATACATAATATGCAATATACATAATGTATATGTATATGTGTGAGTTTTGTTAAGTGTTTTTTTTTTCTTTTTTGTTAATATTCATATGCAATTTACCTTGTACACATATCATCTTCATATGCATATTATGTACCCCACCTATAAATTATATATGTACATAATATTATTACATTTTGTATATAATATATAAAGTACCATCGTACCGGATGGTGTATCCGTTAAGACGAGTTTCTTCTTTTTTTTTTGTTGATTTGCAAATTTTTTTATGAATGAAAAAATAAAATTTTTTCTTTTCTTTTATATTTTTGTTTTGTCTTTAATGCTGCTGTTATACATATATTTACTTCCATATTATACTTTAAACTCTCATAAAAACTTAAAAAAACTCTTAAAGTTTGAAATATAATCTGATATAAAAAAAAATATACGTGTATATACATATATATATATACATATTAAAATAATATTTATATTTTTGTTTTCGTGTATTTTATTTAAATTAAAAGAAAAATTAGTATATTTTAATAAAAATACAAGAATTAAAAATCTTAAGATGCACTATATGTGTAATATTATAAAACTTTTAATAACACTATGAGAAAGAAAATAAAAACCAGTTTAAATATAAAAAAAAAATATGTATATATACTTGCATAACTACTTCATACACATTAAATACTTAATATGTGAAATTCATATAATACGTAAATATATATGTACGAGTATATGTAAACGTTGTATAAAAATAATATGGGAAATTTAACCAGTTTTCATGTAATTTGTGGCTTTTTAAAATCTTTTTATTATAAGAGAGATTACAAGGGATCATTTTATGTTAATTAATATTATAATATGTTATATATATATAAGTAATAATATTTACATATGAACACATATATTTGATATACACCTGAGTACCTTATTCGTATATAAATATATTAAGGTACAACCGTATAATTTTGAATAAATTAAAATTGATTTTTTGTTTCTGTTTTTTTTTATTGAAAACCAGAATTATTTGAAAATTCGATATATTTAAAATGGAATCAAAGGAAAGAAATAATAAAAAAAAAAGTCGAATTACATATACTATATGTATAATGTTTATATGCATATACTTATTATGAATTTAATATTTAAATAATGTTTATGTAATTACATATTTATAAAATGTTAAACATTTTATATTGTATTAATTGGTTTTTAAATAAACTTGAAAATTTTTTGTTTTTCGATTACAAGTATAATATGCTTTGTGATTGGTAATTATATATTCAATGTATACAAAAAAAGTTCAAATTAATATTTAAAATGATTAACTATTAAATCTGTGTTACTTTTGTATAAAAATATTAAATTGTAATTAATATAAAAGATTAGTGAATGAAAAAAATTTTGTAGTATTAACTAGTTAATTAGAATTTTTGCAATATAGTTTTTAAAACAATTTCAAATCATATTATAATAAAATGTTTTTATTAATTTTAAATTGTTTGGCTGCACAATTTGTTTCTCATTTTAATATACTCGGCATCTAAGCTACAGCATAATTTACAAATTGTTCATAACTTCTACAGCATAATTTATAAATTGTTTATAATATTGACTGACAAATTTTATTGACTGATACTCATAATGGTGTGCTAAATGTATATTATACTATACTTTCAAAATAAATTTTCTAATCATTTAAATTTCTATTGTTTGAACATCTGAAATTAAAAATTATTAATAATATCTTGAAATTTTTAAAATTTTCAGAAATATCTTAAAGAAAACTTCTTGTCGCCCCCAGAAACTATATACAAAATCTTGTGTATAAATTGTATGCTAATATAAAGTATATGCTAATTAAAATTGCTTATAAAACTGTTATATAATTTTCCTAAATATTTTAAAATACTATATTATTTAAATTCAATTTTTCACATTTTTAAATTAAATTTGATTTTAACACAATTTTTAATATTATGATTTTTGCTTCCATACTTTTTTATAAATTTTTTTTTTTACCAGTTTTTAGTTAATTTAATATTAATTAATTATTTAATTTAAATAAGTTTATTTCAATTATAGATTATAAAAATAATTTCAATTCATAAATTAACAAAAATTTTTCTATTTATAGAATAAAAAAAAATTTAATTAGAATTTTATTAACTAAAAATTAAATGACTATTATAACTACATCATTTGATAATCAAACTATTAAACAGTGTTATTTTATTTTTATTATATTTATAATAAAGATCATTAAAAAAATTAATAATAATTCATACAATAATATGAGTATGTTAAGTAAATGGAGTTTGTTTACACATAATTTAATTATTACACCTGATAATGTATAAAATTTTTCTATTAATAGTTTTTGTATAATAAGTTATTCATTCCTTCTTAAAATTTAACACTATATGATAGAGTTGAATTAATTTTTACCCTTAATAAATAAATTTTTGTCTTATATGTACTTGGTGTTCAAATAATACTAATATTTAACTAAAAACAAAATATGGGTATAAAAATATTATTCCAAGTAGGTGTAATTAAATCCGAATCTTAAAATCATTTTGAAATTTTGTTTCTTCTGTTAAACGTTGAATATTTCTAAAACATTAAAGATTTCTTCTAAATAAAATTATTCCAGATGTATAAAAATTATAAAAAAAAAAATCGATATTAAAGTTTTGATTAAACTGCAATGCAACAAAAAGACCCAAAAATGTAAAGCAAATATTTTTATATTAAAAAAAAAAAGCTAAGAGACTTGCATATAATTAACCATGCATATTGTTAACAAAATCAAATAAAATATTTATGATTGCCATTGAACTTAATATACATATACATACATACATACTCGTATAATATAAATGTATATAAGTATATTTTTTTTTTGTTTTTAAGATATTTTGATTTTTCTCAAAATTATATTCTTATAATCATATTTACATATTAATATTAATAAAACAATAAAAATGTTTTTTTGTTTTTCTTTCAACCTTTCAATTTTTATTCACGGCAATTATACACATACATATGTATATAATATGAATATAATACTATGTAATACTTATACAAATTCATTTACATTCTTTACATTTTAAATTTCATTATAATTTGCATAATTTCATTTAATATAATGTGTTTATGTACATATATATATATATATATACAATATGTGAATATGAATTTAAAGAAATTTTTTTTATTGTTTAAAAAATTTAATAACATAACTTTCTTTTAATAATTATTATTAAGTTATAACAATAATAATGTTATGCTACTATAATTGTATTTAAGTAATAAAATTTTAAATTGTATATATGTATCTATATATAATATAACTTTAGGCTCATTTGTATAATTTCATATAGTTTATTTTATCAGTACATATAAATAGAAAGATGTATAGATGTACGTATTGTATTTGTTATATCGTAAAATTACTGAATAATAAGATTTTTAAAAATAAATAAAATATAATATTATAACAGATGATAATTTTATTATAAAAGTTAATTAAAGGGGTTTTATTCATTTGAAAATTTATATATAAAATATATATTATATATACATATACTATATGAGAATACATTCATATATACAAAATTTATTCAATACTTACATTCAAATTTAATTAAATCAACAATATCTGTATTATTTTATAAAATTGTATGAAATTATAATAACAGTGTATATAACACATTCAATACATAATATTCATATATATATATTTAATTAAGTTTTTATTGTTTATATAATATGTATTATTAATAATATATATGCGCCTATACATATGTATATATAAAATTATGTTGAAAACAAAAACTTGTTAAACTTAATTAATATAATATAATAATAAATATCTAATAATTAATATAAATCAAATATAAATTTATTGCATTTATTATAAACATTCTATTATTAAAAACTTATACCGGAGCATTTAATTGAATTCAAAATAAGCGTGAATAATATAGAATGAATGCAAAGACTTATAAAATAATGCATAATTATTTACATTTTAATTGCTCTTATTATATTTATACCCTTTTATAATTTAATTCACAATGATAATAATTAATAGTGTTTATATTATATGAAGGTATACTCTACATATTTCGATATATATATATATAAATGTGTGATATTATAATAACAACAAAAAAAAAACAAATCGGAAAATTGATTTTTAAATTTTCAATACCTTTGAGAAGCATCAATAGTTTTAAAGCACTAATAGAAAATTAAATTTTTTAAGAATTTTCTTTAAAACTGATTTTGTTCAAAAACTATATACAAAGATACATGAATTTTAATAAACTATTTATTTTAATATATTATTATTTGTGAAAAGAAAATTCAATTTTTACAGATTTTATTATTTCTAATTAGTTTCTGACAATAAAATTATTTAAATTAAATTTAACTTAACTTAATAATTTAAATTGAATCTAATTAAACTGAATCTATTTCATCTTCTTCTTATCAACATGCATTCTCATGAACATAAATTTTACATCAATTAGGGCTAATTTATGCCAGAATTTTATCAGAATAGTATTTCTATTTTTTAACCAACTTTATAGTTACTTATATAAAAATGTTATCATATTATTTTAATTAATGATAATCATAGTATTTAAGAATTTTTTACAAAATACATAGTATCGAACCTTAAGGCTATGAAATGCCTACTTAAATCTAAAATAAATTCATATAACAGTGTGTCGATATATTTGAATAACATGATTGTGTAGGTAATTAATTAACTCTGATAACATTTAATATGAGATCGTAATATAAAATTAAAATGTTCAAAATTAAACGAAAAAATAGAAATTAAATTTTGTTTTTAATTTTATATAATTATTTCGTAAAATTTTACAGTAGTAAACTTATTAGGTGTATGTTAGTTCTGGTAACTGGCTTATATGTATGTATTATACAGTACTATATTTGTATTGTTTGATTAAAATAACTTTTACTATTTGATTACGTTTATTAAAACAAAAATAGAGTGAGAAAAAAAAACGAATAAACTAAAACTAAAAACATCGCTTTCTTTACTTTTTATAATCATATAAGAAGCAACTGATGTCTAATTGTTTTATTTTTTCTGTATATGGCATACATATACAAATTATCTTTATTATATTTATTTTTTTTCTTATAATTTAATTCTATTCAGGTATTTTGAATTAAATAAGAAAATATCAACAATAATTTTATAAATATCATATATAGTTCATTAAAAATTTATATCATACAGTAGAATACAATTATAACAGTATTAAGTACAATAAATTTTAATACACAAAATATTAAACGAAGAATTTGTCTAATTAAATTTTATGGTAGTCGACGAAATTGCATATAGACTATTGTCTACACTTCTTAATTTAATTTTGTTAAAGCTTCAGTTTGAAGCTTCACCACAAAATTAATTTATGAAAACAGCTATTAATGCACATTTTATCAAATTTTCCTTTTAAAATATGCAATATTTTCAAAATTAATACATGTATTCAATATCAGTTCAAGGACTTTATAATTTATTTCTATTGTAAATTAATTTTATTAGCGAAAATTCTATTCAAAGTTACAGAATTTTTAAATTAAGAACAAAAATAGAAAAATTCGTCTCCTTCATTAGTTATTCTAACAATATTCATACTTTTATTCTCCTTGATTTCTATACTATAGTTTTTATATTACAACTTACTTGTTTTTCTTTCTTTTTTTTAAATTAAATATTCAACTCGCATATTGTTGTAAATTTTAAAATTAAACATAAAAATTATAGTTTTTTATATTCAAAAGAATAATATGATTTTTATTTTTGAACATTTTAAAGTGAAACTATAATAAAATTTTAATTTTGATGTTCATTGAAAATTACAAAATTATTATAATATTTTTGTGTAGTTATAGGTTAGATACTTTACACGCATACATAAGTACGTATAGGTAAGCTGAAACGTTTATTGCAAAATACGTTTTTTTAACTATATATTACCAACAATAATAATATAATTTTGAATTTGATTTAAAATATTCACCTTAGTTGAGACTTTGTGTAAATAATTTTACACGTATACAATGTTATTTAAATAATTTTTTTGTGGTATTTTTAATAAAACCAATATTCTATGGCAAGGTGTTTCAAAAATTATTTAAAACGTTGTGCTTATATACGAGCTAAGAATTGATTTTTAGTTACAAAATTATTATACACAGAAGGGAACTGATTTTCTGAGAATAACATAATTAAATTATATTAACATAATTCGCATTAACAAAATTTTAAACAGGCTATTGATTACAATATACGGTAGGTTAGTCACCTATACCTAGTTAACTCTATGACGCTATGAAGCTAGGGCATGATATCATGCACTAGCTCTATGTTCCTTTTAGGAGTGAAGAAGGAAAAAAAAATTGATTACAATATATATAGTGAAAAATTATTAAATAGTAAAATTAAAAACTATTAACTCCGCCTTGAATTTAAAACATACCACCATATTAGATTGTCTGATCTTACAAAAAATAACAACTGTTTTTCATTACATTTCATATACTTGACTTAATTATATAATTTTATACCCAATAACTTCAAATTGAGTATAATAACAATTTTGAATTTAGTAACAATAATGTTCATGTATTTCATTAATTTTGAGTTTCACGAAAGGCTAGAATGTTTTTGGAACATCTTGTACCATATTGTACTCGTATATTTTGTAATTAATATGTACAAAATAATATTGTTTAATACATTGACTTTATTTTTACATAAAATATATGCTTTTTATTTTTATATTATTTATATATACTATCGTGTCAATAAACCTGTTCTAAAACATTTGCACTATTTGCACGCCTCCAGTAATATTTATTTTACTTCTATTATGATTATTATAATTTTTATTTATGCAATAACTTGAAAAGTTGATTTTGGCACATATGTTATAGTTAAACTTTATTACAAGTTCTGTTATTTAATTTTTTTATCTTTTTTTTCTTGTATATTTTATATAAGAACTAACTATAGAATAGTTTTTTATTAAAATTTGAAAAATATTGAATTCAAATTATCCGTAACGAGTAGCATAATATTGTAGAATGTTGTTGCTAAAATATTATTACTAGATAAATGCAAAAAATACAGACTGTTGATTAAGATCTATTTTTCTAATTAATTTTAATATTATGATTGATATCATCGCTTTAATTAAAGTTAATGTTGAATAAATTGAAATTTTAGTTATAGTGTTTATTGTCATGTTTGAAATGAGTATTTTAATATAATGCATGAATGGTGCTATTCAAAATTTTAGTCATTAATAAATTGATGGCATTGGAATTTTATGAAGAGATTCGGATATTGGATGATGATTATTTGTATACATAAAATTTGTATACATTAAATTCATATCTAAATTGTTCCATAAGACATCATGGTTTCTGTTATATTTTTTAATTTATTTCACAATAATATTTGGCGACCGTTTTTGATTTATTAAAATTTTATACCTCTACAGTGCGGCATTATATAACAGTATGTCAATATTAAAATTAAACAATATGCGCCCAATAATATGACAATCAAAAATTATATGAAATGTTTTTAAAATTAAACTGACATACACTCATATAACATTGTTTTTTACAAATGTTTTATAATTTTCGAGCTACTTATATAATACTTTTAATAATTACATATGTGTATTTATTTTGATTTCATATTTCAGATTCACTAATTTTACAATTCAAATTCGTTTGTTCGACTTGTTCAATTAATCATAAATTTAACCTGCAATCCAAAGATTAATTTAATATTTTTTTTTAGTTTTCAAAAGTACTGATTATAAAATATTTTATTCACTTGCCATTTTGCAATTGAAATATGTATTATTTTAAAGTTCACATGATTATGTAAGTTAAAGTACCCTCGTCTAATTTGTAAAAATATGATTGATAATTATTATTACATTGTTACGATTTTGTATAACCACTATTTAAGGTTTAATTCACTTTTTTGACCTAATGTCTAAAATTTTGAACTTAAAAACATTTTTTTTTTTTTGTGAACGCTATGGCGATTATAATTAGTTATGTGTAAATAAAAGTGAATAAATGTATATATGCATGGTGTACTAGTGAATATATTATGTTTATTTAAGTGTCCAGCCTCCACAATTATAAAATATAAAAAGAAACTTTAAAAAAAAAAAAAAATTAAAATGCTTTCACCACCCATCTTTAATTTAACGTTATTTTTTTTCTTTTATAATTTGTTTTTTAACCTGTGTAACACCACCTATACATAACTTGAAATTATTTTTTATATGTACGTACATACTCTTAGATTACATATATATATACCCAACCATATAATATATATATATACTACAACTATATTATTTTGAACACACATGTACGCAATGTGTGCGCCTATATTATATAGGTAGTTTCTTTTTAAATTTTTTGGCATCTTAAAGAAATTTTATGAGAATTTTTATTAACTTTTATGAGGTTATAAGCGAACAAAGCAAAAAAACAAAAAAAAAAACAAAGAAAGAAAAAAAAAAACAAGAGATCCAAAACTGATTTTGACATTTACCTATTCATCTTGATTTTTTTTTTTTAAAGAAAATTGATCCAAAGGTCTTTTTATAACAAAAAACAGTAAAAGAATTGTAAGAGAAATATACAAAAAAAAAAAAAAAAATTAAATGAAAAATCGAATCACCTACGCTTTCGTACCAAATCAGTTTTCAATACTTGAATGATTTTGAAAAGAATTAAATTTCATTCATAAAAATTTCAACCTGATATTTATAAAAGCTGAACTTTAAAAAAGCTAAACTTTATTTTCTTTTTTATTTTATAACACAAAGCGATCTGTTTGTTTGTCATGCCTTTATATTGATAATGTGTTGCATATATGGTAGATTATATTTTGTATTACATACTATATTCATGTAAAATTAATAACACCGGCCATATATACAGCGTGTTATGAAAAAAATATCGTAAAAAATTTGAAGTTTTTGAACTGTAAATTTTAATTTTTAAATTAAAATCTATATGGAGATTTAAATGTAGTTTTTCAATAACAAAAAATCTTTTCTGAAACTACCATAATAATTGAAGAAATTCGGCCGTCTTCAATAATAGCATGTAATCGAAAAAATTTTGATGATAGTAAAACGATACGGAACCCAGGAATTGAATTAAAATGTAGAGTAAAATTATTAAACCAGACTGTATATGAACGAGATTACTAGAATAGATTTTACTACTATGTCGACTAATTTAACTTGTGAATGTTGTCATACTTTTTTTTTTGAATTAAATCATTCTTGTGAAGCTGCTCTTGTGAATTTTAATGCAATTTTGTCCACTGCAATTGAGTGAACTACAAGTATAGTGAAGAATGCTCTTGCACTTTAATAAAAATTCTGCTTAATGCTATGAATTCATTTTTACATAGTGTCCGCACATTCAATTTGTATTTTGACGCAAATGAGTAATTTCACTATAATTTATTATTTAAGACAGTATTAGTTGACAGAACAGTAAGTGATGATTACTTTTCTATAGTTAGTATACACATTGTGTATATACATTTATGTATATATATAATATATATATGAACATAAAAGTAGTAAAATTAATAATGATTTTTGAGTGGTTGTTGTCTTGGGTTTTGAAAAGACATTAATAAAAATTAAAATTTAAAAGTGCTTTTTTTTTAATTTTTTTATTTTATCTTGGCTTTTTTTACTATACTTTCGTTATTTTATACATGATATTTTATGACCAATGAGCGTAGGCTGCAAACCACTTTTTTTTTTTTTTTTTTTTTCTTTAAAATTAGTTACTTAAAGTGTTTTATTTTCTTATTATATTTTTGTGTTTAATTTTTATTGTTTTTTATTTTGCCGGAAATAAATTAATACAAAATTTTTCAATTAAAGGTTATTTTTTTTTTTTTATCGACTGCATTGTATATAATAAGAGACGTTATATGTTGGTATCAAATTTCGGATTTCGAGTTTCGGTGGGAACATTTCAATAGCAGGGTTGCGTGAATAATCTTTTATTAGAGAGATGTCGGTCTGTATATGGACGCGTATATCAGTTAAGCTCGGCTGAATTGATTTTGATGAAATTTTATATGTGAGTTTATTTCGGGTATGTTACGAATTGATTAATTTTCGTGATACATAAGGGAACTGGGGGGCCAATTTTATATTTTTTGCCGTAGCTACGGAACGGATTGATGGAATTTTTTGAAATTCGATATCTAAGTACTGGTGTTTACCAAAACTAACCGGTAAATTAACTTTTCAGGGAATTCGGGATGTACAAATTGAAATTCTACAAATTTTTCAAAAATTACACTTTTCTTCGAAAAGAAGTGTTTAAAATGCAATTTCTTATTCCTCCCTAACACTTTCACTTAACTAGACAATATATGTACATCGCGCTCGGTTATGTGCTGATCACATCGGATTTTATTTCGTTATATAAATGGGGGAAGTCTTATTTAAATTTTGCTTGTGAATAAAAAAAAATCATTCATTAAAATTTAAAAACAATATAATCAATGAAATAATGGTAGGTAATTGTAATAAATTTACGATAAGTATAAATGGTTTGACTTTAAAAAAATGTGTAATTATAATAATATTTTTAATAAAAGGAAATCATTAATGAATGGGAAATTTTGATGTTTGAAGTTTTGAATAATGTTTTTGAAAAAATTTATAAAATGGAATGTGTGCTTACATTGGTTAATTAAAGTGGAAACTTATTTAAAATGTTTATTTTCGATTGATCTGAGCAAAAGTAATTGTTTTTTGTTTTACGATAAATTTGGTTATATAAAATCCGTTTTGGTTTTATTATAATATTAATTTCACGACTCCACTACTTTCATTAGAATATTTTTTAATTATACGAGCTGTAATTAATTTTGTTAGTTTATTTTCGAACCACGCTTTAATTGATATATTTAAACATATTATTATTAATAATTTTTCTTATTAACAATATATTACTGTGATAAAATTTGGAAATTTTTTAAGTATAATAGTTAATTTTAAACGCACTTGCAATAATTTCAATATTAATATTTAAAGTAATAAACCTATGTAACTTGTTGAATGAGTCGCTTTTGTGTTCAATCAGTTCTTGAAATGTTTCTTTTTTTTACATCATCTTGTTGTAATTGTTGTACTATTGAAAACTAAAGGTTCAAATTTTAAAATTTTTCATGGTTTCTTTTTTTTTTATTTGCTGACTACACAGAATGATTCATGATTTTTATGTATTTCATCACCTTATAATTTTTATTTACAATATTTATTTTGTGTTTTTTTTCTACAATAAATTAAATTAAAATGTTTACTTTGGAAAACTCTGCTTGAATAGAAGTTAATAATGACCATAAACTTTTCATTCTATATTTTTTTTATTTTATAATAATTTTGATGACTATTTGCTTTTATTGATTTTATTAAAATTAACATCTATAATGTTAGTAAAACTTTAAGAGAAAAAAAAATTTTTGTTTTTTCAATTTTTGTTAGACTTCAAAACAATAAAAAAGAAAGACTCTAAATATTTATTATTTTGCATCGGGCATTAAAAACTTCATGTTTTCTAACTGTGGTGTATAGATTTACCAAATTAAAATGCAAATAATTAAAAACTTACTATTCACAGCTTTTATGTCTAACTATTAAACAATTTTTTTTAGTTCGATTTTGCATATAATATTGATTTTGCATATTTTTGAGTGAACATGGTTTACGCACCTTACCATTTCCATACATTTTGAGAGTATTTTCCAAAACTGCAACAGATTAATGTCAGAGGATCTATAATAGCAAGAGAAATTCGACAAATTAATGAAGTGAAAAATATCAGCCCTCCGCACCGAATGATCTTGACAATTAATATATATCGGTTAATTAATATTAAGGATAAGAGCTAGTTTAAAGTATTAGGAGTATTATGACAGGCAGACTGTTAAAGTTATGTTAGAAATATTTCAAAATTGAACTCAAAATTTGTATTAACTTTTAAAAATACGAATTTTTTTTGTTATTTAAGCAAATTTCTTATGTTATTTCCATTAATATGGAGTATATTAAATTTCGGCAAAATAATATAGAAATATTATTAATTTTAAATCAGAAAATTTTTATTTATAATAACCATTTATATTGTCAATCTTTTAAAAATAATTATGGTAGTTGACAATGAATGTGGGTAGATTATGAAAGGAAGTTTTTAAAAATATCCAAATATTGATGTAAATTTTATTGAAAAAGAAATGTTTTCAAATTGTAATAAATTATAAAAAATTCAGAGTATTGGTTGAAATGTAAAAAATAAAAATTTGATCTTTAAAAACATCATAAATTATTTGTGAATATCACGATTTTACCATATTGAAGAAATTATTTATAAAGCATATTTTTTTCTTCTATTTCTTTAAATTTATGTAAAATTAATCAGACATAATTATTATAGGTAGCTTGTGTAATCATTCAAAATTTTTTTTTAAAGATGAAAAGAATTTCAAATAAGTATTCAAATTAAAAATTTATGATTTTAAAATATAATAATTTATTGTAGTTTTGACTAAAAATAGAAAACCAAACAAAAAAATTAAGAAAAATTATTTGATTTGGTTACAATATAATGTGGGTCATATACATGTTAAAATTTATGGAAGTTTTTTAAATAAAATTATTTAAATTTCTTATTTTAAATAAAATATTCAAAATTTACAATGGAAAAGAAATAATAATGAAATTATTCATTTAATAATATTTTTATTTTTTTTTTCAAATTTACAATAAATTTATTTTAAAAATAATTCATTTTCTTCATTTCTTTGATTACAGTTCTTATCTTAACATTCATATCATCTAGCTGGTGTCAAAAACAGCAAAAATTTCGTATAACACCACAAGATCTACAGGTGTTAGAGGGCTCTGAAGCAACACTTAAATGTGAAATATCGAATTTAGCCGGTCAAGTGCAATGGACCAAAGATGGTTTTGCACTTGGTTTTTCAGCTGTGATACCTGGTTTTCCACGTTATTCAGTATTAGGTGATCGTAATCAAGGAATTTATAATTTAAGAATATCAAATGCATCAATTGATGATGATGCAGAATATCAATGTCAAGTTGGTCCCGGTAAATTTAATTCACCAATAAGAGCGAATGCCAAATTAACAGTAATATGTAAGTAAAATAATATATAATATATTCTTTAAATTAAATTTACATAACATATACTTAACAATTATTTATTTTTACATTAAAAAATTTTTATTTTTTATTTCAATTATTTAAAACAAAAACCTTGAAAAATATATTTATATGTATATATAAATATTATTTTAATAATAATTTCGAAGAATTTATAATAATATATTCATATATATTTTTATATAAAATTTTAATGTCATTATATGTATGTATTTATTTGTCCTCTTGTTACAACTTGACTTTATGTGTTAAACGTAGAATTTTTATTTGGGAAGAGATGGAAAGAGAGAAATACTTATATTATGTTCATGTCATTACTATTTATAACGAGTAATTGGAATTTATGAGTGTTATTCTTCACATTCAGTAGAAATATACGTAAAATATAAAATCAATAATTTTTTATTTTGAATTGAAAAATCATAAATATGAAGGTTTAAAATAATAATAATTAAAATTAATATTTTACAAAAGTATACAATTAAATTTTTATTGCGTTACATTAATTGATCAGTTTGTATAATGAGTCAGAGGAAAAATGAAGACTTATGTTTTTATTCAGCGTTCTTTAATATAATGACGTAAATCTTATGAATATTTTACAAAATTTTTTCGTTGACTAAAATTTTTATATTAAAACATTTGCTTAAAATACTGATTTGTCTTTGAAATATTTCCATTTAAAATACAAGATCTTTGTTTTAGATTTTATACACATCTTTTTCATAAGCTGCCCGCTATTATGACTGAAATTGAAAATACTAATTTTTTAATAAATGGGCTATTTTTTTTATAACAATTTTCAATGGGAATAAATATTTTCATTGAGCATGGTAGTACTGGCAACTTATTTCCTAAAAAAATATTACGTGGATTATCGTATTTTCATGGTAAGCTTGTATATATTAGATTTTGAGAAAATCTCCCGAATATTTTCTTATAAAAAACAAAAACCGATCGTATTAAAAGTCTTGAAATCTCATATGCCCCAAAAAATAATATTCTCAACCTCAAATTAAACTATATTTCGAACTTTAAATTAAACTATACGATATAACTTTTTGAGAAAATCAGTTCAGCCGATAATTTGAGATAAAGAAGCCAACCGACTAGCAGTCCGACAACATGAACGTATTTCCGATGAAAATTCGACATTTGTCATTCGACAATTGTATTTAATGAATTCACATAACCTGTTTTATTGGATATATTCTGGTCGATAAGAATTCAGCAAATAACATTTGAAAATTTAAAATTTCCTTAATAAATTTCAAAATTTTTTTCCACCTTAATTTGGATTATAAAAATTTAGGAAAAAAAAAAACAAAGTTTTTAATTTAATTAAATAACTTTGTCGACTTAAATATGAAATAAAATTTTACTTTTATTTAAATCTACTTATACCTTGCTCAAAAAAAAAATCTTTTCATATTTTCTTGCATACACAAAGTGAATTTTAACACAAAGATTTAAGGAAAAAAAAAATTAAATAGAGGTAAAGAGTAAAAAAATAAAAATAAAGTGAAAACAAAAAATTAAAAGAAAATTCTTTTAAATTAATCTTAATATTAAATTAATTCTTAAATAATTTAAATTAATTTTTAAAATTTTTTTTCTAATAAAATTAAAAGAAGATAAATCCGATTACTAAAAATTCTTTCTCAGTTTGCATAAGTTTCAAGAGAAAATCAGAGAGAAAAAAATTTTTTTTTTTCTCTAAAACTCTTTTGCAATTTTTCATACATTAGCCAAGCTTCTGTACAAAGAGGGTTTGTTTCTTTTTTAAAAATTTAATAAAATAAGAACCAAAAAAAAAAAAAAAACAGATTTGGAAAAAAAAAAACTTCTCACATATTTTCAATTTTGTAACTAACATTAAGAAAAAAAAAAAAATAAAAAAGGAAAATGCCGTATACATAAGCTTTCCACCCAAAATAAAAAAAAATAATAATAAAAAATTTTTAAAATACAAAAAGATAAGATAATATTAGAAGGGGAAATAAAGAGAGCAGAAATAAAAAGAAAAAAAATTAAATAATACAAACAAAAAAAAAAGAGAAAGAAAAAAATTCTTTGAGAAAAAAGAAAAAACTGAAAATATATATAAAAATTTTTTTTAGATTATCCTTACCCCAAAAGTATTCTATATTTGCAAAGGATTTAAAGTTTTATAATTAAGGAATTTAACAACCTTCAACTTGAGAGATGAAAGAGAATTATACACAATTCTTGGTAAATTACAAAATATTTTTGCAAATTATAACTTTGTTTTATTTTTTTTTTTTGTTTTCTATTATACGAGATTCATTTCTACACCTTCATGTATAT
This sequence comes from Condylostylus longicornis, assembly GCF_029603195.1. Taxonomy (NCBI): domain Eukaryota; kingdom Metazoa; phylum Arthropoda; class Insecta; order Diptera; family Dolichopodidae; genus Condylostylus; species Condylostylus longicornis. The sequence continues at coordinate 1,213,709 of NW_026577989.1, forward strand.
TCTTATTCTTATACCAAAATCTATTTTTACCCATCTCTTTTTCTTTAATATTAAACCTATTTTGAAACACATACATACTTATGTAGAAAAAATATTTAATATACAATGTTTATTTTTAAGCTCTTAAATAAAATTCTATATGTTTAATAATAATGTATATTTAAGTAACTAAGAGTAATGCCAGATATTATGTGGTGGGATCCTTCTATACACACGATATATTTAAATAATAAATAAAATCTGAGAATAATAGTAAAATAGTTAATAATAATACAATAGAAATCACGTAATTCATGTAATTATAATTGAGCTCTGTTTCCTATTGAAATCAATAATATTTTTTGACTTCAGATACTGAGAATTGAATTTGAATTGTACATAATATGGGAGGTATTTTAATTTTTCTAGAAGAACATGAGAAAAACAAAACATATGGTAGTCGAAATGTTGGGTCATTTGGTTAATCTTGTGGTATTAATATTCAAAAAATCTAATTTACGTTTTATACGTTATAAATATATATCTCAGCTTATAAACCTAATGAACCTATTTCTCGTATAATTATAACAAATAATTTTGGTAAAATTATTCTAAACTAATACGAACCTATTTTGGCTAAGTACCTGATTTGTATATTGTATTCGAACATTTGAAAATTAATTTAGTTTTTATTATAGAAATTAAATAAAACAAAAAATAATTTATTGTTGGCAATGCTGTGACATTGCCATAACAAAGTTTATAGACCTTTTCATCCTTTAATATTATAATAAAAATCTGGCCACATTATACAACAGACACCTTCGCGCAAAACAATAAAAATAATATTTCAAAAAAAAAAAAACAAAAAACCAATGTATTTTTGTATCTTTATACATACAAACTGCACATACTCATACATACATACATATAAACAAGTATATTACGCGTATCTATTATTTAAGGATGCCTAGAATTTTTATTTGAAAAATTTTTCAATGTTATTTTTTTTTTCTCCTCTTATATTCTTATCTTTTTTTAGTCTTTTTTAATTTGTTTTGTTCTATGTTTTTTGTATACAAAATATATTATGTACGTAGACATCAAATCATGTTATGTAAATGGTTAAAAATTTTCACTTTCAATTTGTTTCTTTTTTGTTTTCTTTTTAATACACCCTCTGCATTTTCTTTTGTGTAATTTTTCATTTTGTTTTTCTTTTTTATTAGAGAAATGGGAAACTTTTGCCGTAAAAGAATGTTAAAAATTGTTTTAGACTAAAAATGAAAAAGAAAAATTTATGAGAAAAATAATATTAAAATAGAGAAGAGAGAGAACAAATAAATATGTTTTTTCTAAAATAAAAAATAAAAAAATTCCCAAAAACCAAAATAAACCAAAAATGCAAAAGAATAAAAATAAAAAGGTTCTAAAAATTATTTTCCCTTTCTATATAAAAATCCAAAAAAAAAGGAGGCATGGGCTCTATATACTCTTTGATTGGATTAAAAACAAAAACAAAAAAAAACGAAAAATAAAAGAACAAAAGATAGAGAACACATAAAACAAATTATAAGAATAAAATTAAAATATAAAAAGTAGAAAGAGAAAAGAATGAAAATAAATTTTTTAAAATAAATTTTTAAGTATTAAGAAAACATCGTTTGCAACAATATACAGCAACAAAACACAAAAAATAACAAAACGAAAAGAAAAACAAAAAAAAAACACACGCAATAAGACAATTGATAAATATTTAAAAAGTGGAAATTGTTACCATTTTTTTTTGAGATAACAGAGAATATAGAAAAACAAAACGCATTAAAAGAAGAAGAAAAATTAATATAAAATTTTGTAAAATGTCAGTGATTCTTAAAGTAAGGCAGAAATAAATTTTTCATTAAAAATTTCTCTAAATTATATTGGTGTACGCCTACATAAACAAAGTTTTACAGGACATCAAATCATTTAATGCCATTCCATTAAAAATGGAATTTCTATTTTAAAATTTTAATTTTAATAATGTATTTTGTATGTGTATCTTATTAAATTGAAAAAATTAATTAATTTGAAATACAAAATCAATGTAATTTTCGGAAATTCCCAAGAATAATTACCAAAAGGTATTGATTATTGTGAAATGATAATTTTTGCAATATGCTCTGATCCAATATACTCGTAGTTTATGTTGATGTGTTACAGTTTATATTTAAATATACTTGCCAGAAACCATTAATGTACATCTTATATACGGGTATTCGTAATATTTTTTGAAATATGGTACATACCAACTAATATTTGCAATTTTTTCCTTAATGATTTAGAGTTCTGTTCCTATAAGAATGTTTCGTATACCAATGTATGTGATGCATGTTATTTTAAATTGATAATTATTAAATATTTTAATTATATTTTATTGAAACTAATTCGGATAGAACAAAAATTTGACAATAATGTTATATGACTTATAAAATAATAATATAACAATTTTTATAAAACTTAGTCCAAAAATATTATATAAAAATTTAAATATGGAAATGGACATTGAATTGCTTTCCGAAGTGCGTAACCTCATTTTAATAAATATGCTCTCGTAAATATTGTATAACACGTTTTCGTTTCTTCGATATCAATTAATAACACTTATTTAATGAGACGTTGAATATTGTTCGAATATTAAATTATTCATGTAATTCAATCTCATATATAAGAACATAATATATAAACGTAATATGTCCCATATTATATAATAAAAAAATTTAAATATGAAGAAAATATTTAATAAATTTAATAACAAATTAATTTACTTAATACATATAAAAGTAATTATAATTAATAATCTTTTATATATAAAAAAAAAAAAAATTTAATCCTATTTATTACTCAAGAAATTTTCTAAAACAAATCAAAAATTTTTGTAAAATTTTTAAAAGATTTTTAAAAATATCCAGTATTAAAATAAGAGCATATTATATAACTAATATTTTATTTTAATTAAAAATTTTAATATTTTAATACAATAAATTTAAGATATAAAAACACTAAAGAATAATTGACTAAAAGTATTATTCATAATATAAAAAATCAAAAATTTATAAATTAAATAATTATTAATAATATATAAATTTAATAATAAAATGAATATAAAAAGGAATTGAAAAAAAATTAAAGAATTTAGTTGAAAATATAAATACATTGGATTATATTATGTATATATATATATAAGTGTTTGTATATATATATATATATATCACATTTATATGATATTAAAGAATTCACAATTTTATATTTTTTTTCCCTTAAGGATATTAAAATCATCAATTTATTATAATATATAAATTTTATCTCAGACTATCTTGATAATAATTAAAAAAATATAGAGAAGAATTGTTTGTTTTGTTCTTTTTATAATAGGTATATAATTTTATAGTTTATATTCTTTTATAAATTTATATATATATATATATATATGGATATAAATATTCTTTTGATATACTATATCATTCTTGTAATATAAGAATTATATTTTAAATTAAAGACACAAAACCTATTAATTATGAACATTTTATTATTATCTATGATGACAATTTTCTTTTTTTAACTTCTGCTTTTTCCTTCATTATCATTACATTATATATACATGTACATACTTTTATTATTATTAAAGTAGATTTGCATGTGCGTAAATAATTACTATTGTATATATATATATATATATATACAATAATATATATATATTATGAAAATAATATATATATTTTATTACAATCTGAACTTTATTTCTTTGATATTCAATATAGTATATTTTAATATTATATATCAAGAAAGATATATATGTATATATAACTTTTATGATATTTAAAAGAAAAACCTTGACCTATGAGATTTTAATATTGTTAAATCGTATAGAATGTAATTTAAAGAAAAAGTTTAAAAGTCCCTGGAATTTTCATTTTAAATTATAATATAATAAAATAATGGAATTATAAATATATATGCATAAATATATAAATATATATACAAATATATATATATATGTATATATCTATTATATATTTATATGTAAAATATATATTTAATATATATCATTATAGATATATATATATATATCTATAATAACGATATTTCATATATATCATTACAGATACAGATATATGTAAATATATATATATATATATATATATATATATATATATATATATAAACATATACATATATATATAAATATATACATAATAACGATATTTCATATATATCATTACAGATACAGATATATGTAAATATATATATATATATATATATATATATATATATATATAAACATATACATATATATATAAATATATACATATATATATATATATATATATATATATATCTATATATATATATATATGTATATATAAATCTATATTAAAATATATTAAATATATATATATATAATGCTTTATTTTAAAATGAAAGATAATATTCATTTGTTCTGGTTATATTTAAATAATTTAATTTTCATTTTCTCATTTTCTTTAAAAAAAAAAAAACAAAAAAAGGATAAAAAAAAGAAAATTATAGGGTTATTTATACTTAAATTTATAAAAAAAAAGAAAAAACTTTCTTCCGTCATTTATTTTCTGTGTGTTGGATGCTGTTTGTTGGTTTTTCTTTTAAATAAGGAATTAAGGATCTAAGAAAAATTAAAAATATAAAAAAAAGAATTTTTTTAATTTTTTTTTTCAAAAGAGCTTAAAGTATTATTTTTTATTTCTTTAAAATTTTTAATTTTATACATACACAATTTTTTTAATGCTAGAACATATTTATGTATTATATATGTATGTACAATACACATATCCTTATACTCACATACTACAAATATATTATACATATATATCGAATATATTTTTTAATATGAAATTTATTGAATTGCGGTTATATTTTAAATTTTTTATTCTCTTCTTGTTTTTTTTTTGTTTTTTATTTTTGCTCCCTGATTTTATATAAAATGTAGAATTTATTTTTTAAATAAAAATTTATTTATAGCAATTTCCCTTAAAATGATTTTTTCTTTCTTTTTTTTTTTTGCTTTAATAACTCTTTGAAAATAATTTTTAACTGATTTTAAAAAGAGAAAAAAAATATAGGTTAAGTGTTATTTTTAATTTTTCTGTTTGCACAAAAGAAAATAGGAAGGGGGGAGGGGGGAGAGAAAAAGAAACATTTTACAATATAAAATATAGGTAACTAGTCTAATTTTTAAATTTTTTTTTATTTAAAGGGGGAGAAAAAAAGTAGATTTTTAGTTAAAAAAAATGGTAATCTTTATGTCAAAGAATAGTGTTTTGTTTTATTTTTTACATAACTATTCAAAATTGAATTCAAGGTTAGACTGTATAAGTAGACCCAGAAAGAGAAAAAACTAGATTTTCAATTAGGAAATCATAATACGAATGAAATTTTGATACTTTTTATGTATATTTTAAATTTAAGTAAGTTAAGTGTAGTTAAATGTAATTTTATAATTAACTTTGAATTTTAATCTTAATTACAAATGAGTTCTGAAATGAGAAATGAGTTTAAAAGTTTATTTGATTATTTGAATTTGAATTTGGGAAAGCAGTGTACATTATATATAAATAAGTGAAATTTTTGTGTGATAAACTAATACATTGAAGATTATTAAATTAAAAATTTTTTATAATTATATCTAAATAAGTTCTCGAATAAGAACTGAGTCAAGAGCTTAACGCTCACCTTATATATTTTCGCTGTAATTATAAAAATTATATTAATACCATGTATACTAATTATATAGTAGCTAGTAATTTATATTTGTAATTCTTTATATACTCGCGTTATTTGAATATAATATAGTGAGGGGTAGAAAGTAGATAAGCGTAAATATCTAAAAATATTTATATTTTATCAATTTTAAATTACAAAATTATTTTAATCAGTTTAAATACAAATTTTAGTTTATGCCCCTGAAAATATGCAATTTTTTTTATTTATTAGAAGTTATATCTTAGAGAAATTTGTTAATATTTTTCAGTATTTCTTCACAAAACAATTTACTTTTTCCTATAATAGTAACTGATTTGCATTTTCTTACAATAATAATTTGTTCTTTAATATTTAAACTAGATGTTCATAGGCATACTCCAAAATTGAACAATTTAAATAATTTTCAAGTCAATCGTACGTATATATATACTACATATATTAAATTATTCATTAAGAAATGTTAGAAATTTTCGTCTAGTTTTCTTTTTTTTTACTTGTATCAAATTAATAAAAAAAAAGAGAAATTTCAATTCAATCTCTTTCAATTTAATCTTTTAATATAATTAAACGCATTAATTTATTTAATGCTCAATGACAGAGTTAAAAAAACATTGTTATCATCAAATACGTTACGCGGTTTACATATATTTGTATATAGCTTTGTGAATTTTTTTTGCTTTAAATATTTAAATTGAAAATATACTGTAAAAATCCTTCAGTAGTTTTTCTCTTTTTTTTTTTTTTATAAGTAAGAAACGAAATGAAAGAGAAGCACAAAACTCTTTTATTATTTTATTTTTCTCTTAATTTTTTTATTGTTCCTCTTCTTTTTTTTCTCTCTTTTATATTAAATATCACTAACAATATCATATGAATAACTGAACTAATATTTGTACGACTAATTACAATTTCTGTTTGTTTTTATCTAATAGACTATATTGTTTCATTTCGCTATAAATTTTTAATTTTTACTCTTTCCTTAAACACATACACATATGACGTATATACCAACTTATGTGTACATATCATATGTGTGCATTAATATTAAAATGTATATTTTTAGTACGGTTCATATCAAAAGCAAAAAAAAAAAAGAATGAAATAAGTGATTCAACTGTATATTTACTTTAACGAAAAAAGAAAAAATCCCAAATGCATATATAAACTAGTTAAAAGAAACTAAAAATAAAAAAAAGCAAAACTTGAAAAGAAAAAGGCAGCTATTCTTTATAGCTGACTCAAACAGAATGAAAAAAAAAATTAGAGACCAACTTTCTTATTACATATCTGTATGTATATACATAATAATGAACATATGTAAATATCACTCAAGTGTACATATCTAATATATATAAGATAAAGTACACTGTAAAAAATTAGAATATAATGTTACTCTTAAAAAAATTAAAAAAATTCTCAAGTATTGAATTTGCTATATTGTATTCTAACTTTTGTTTAGGAATACTAGCGAATGTTGAATCGAAAATTTCGAATAATTCCCGGCTTGGAAGTTGGATCATGGAAAGAATTCTTATATTATATAAAAACAATTATTTTTACCGAATAAATAACAAATTTTTGCTGCATATTTTGCTTCATTTTCCACCTGCAATATTTCAATAAACAATAACATACATATTATAACAGAGAGAGTTAGTAAAAAAATTATTTTCACGAAACAAAAAACACATTTTTCCCAGTGTATTATTAGCGTATACAATATAACTTATAACTTCATTCATAAAATATATATAGCATGCTTATATTCTTTGTTCACACATATATAAATGCCCTTAAAATATTGAATTATATTTGAGATCATCTAAATATATATATATGTGCTACATATATAGCTTATTTTATAACCCATTTTCTTCATTTTATTTTTCTTAAATGAGGTACATATGTACCATGAAAGTTTTCAAATTCATATAAATTCTTTTTTTTTTTAATAGATACATATACATATTATATGCATACAAATAAAATATGTATTCAAATAAATATTAAAAATTATTTTTGTATTCTTTGATTTTTCTATTTTTTTGTATATTCTTATTTTGCTGAAAATAATTGGCAACCTTTATATTTATGTATTGCTACATATAATATGCAAAAAAATATTCGTATATAAGAAACGCTAAAACCATTTAATTGCATAGCAAGAAATCTGAAATTTTAAGTAAGCAAAACGAGAAAACAAAAAAATGAACATCATAAAAGTTTAAAATCATCTGTAGCCGAATAATATTGAAAGAAAATTCTTACAAAAACGAAAAAGGAGCTGAAGTAGCAAGAAAAAAAGTGAAAAGAAAATTTTTTTGTTTTTTCATAAAAATTTTCAGCACTTAACGCGATACATGCACTGCTTTCAGTATGCTTATTTAACATTTTTATAATATGCATTTAATATTCATATACACACAGGAACATATTATGCAATATGCACAATACTTAAAATTTCATAATGTAGATAGGTAGGTAGGTACACAAACACACATCAATTTTTTTCTTTATTGTTTAAAACTCTTTTTTTTTTTTTACATTTTTGTGAATTTTTATTTTTTTAATATTTTCATTTTTGTATGAAAAATAAAAAAAAATCGTCTAGCTTCTAGCGTCATTTTATAACGAATAGAAGAGTATAGAACAATGATAAAGAAACAAAACATGGGTGACGATTAAAACAACAACAAGAGAAAAGCAAATCTTAAATTTTAACCCATTCCATATTTTTTTCACATATCCTGTACAACATTCACTAAATATTTCTACTTATAAATTTCAACAAACATAAAGTCCCTAAAAAAATTTCAAGTGTCTGCCATTTTAAAAAAATTTCTTTTGTTTATTTAACAAAAACGAAAAATGAAAATGTTTTTAAAAACAAAAAATATAAAATGGGCAAAAAAAAAAAGTTGCTTATACAAAATGCATATTAAAAATGAACTCAAATGAAAGGAAAAACCAACTAAAATGCGCCGATTTGTATGCAAATGCGTTTCTAGAATTTTAAATTTGTGTACTCGGGTACATTGTGTATCTATGTAGCTGTATGTGTATTTGTGTAAATTTATAAAATGTATGAGTACATTTAATTTTTTTTTTCAATATTTTTGCTTGCTTTTGCATTTTGTTAAAATGAAAGCCAAAAAAAAATTTTTTTTTTTATATATGAAAATTTTATGATTTTTTATTTACTCTTGTGTTTCCAAAAAGACATTAAGCTGTAGGTTTTTGCTTTTTTTCTAAATAACAATTCATAATAATACTCTGTAGATAATAACATAAAGGTATTTGACTTTGTAATACAAAATTGCCTATAATAGGGGGCATGATATGATAATATGTTGCAGTGTAGAGCTTCTCTTTGTAGAAATTATTCGATTCAACGCTATTTCGGAAATGCATTTAATATAAAAAATTAATTGAGCTATCTATTTGCTGTTTTGAAAAATTATTTTAAGATTCGGTATTAAATTATTTTTGTCATTAAAATTTGTTTACTTTATATTTTACATGTTATACTCTTGACGAATTGTTCATATCTTTTGATATAAATTTGACCAATAATTTACAATTTTGATTTTCACTAACAAAACAACAATTGAGTAAAATACTCAATTAGAATATTTGGAAAAGAATAACAAATTGCCATAATGTTTACGAAATTCATGATATTTCATAGCATTTTAGTAAAATCTTCCAGTTCATGAATATGAAAATATTTTCACAATTCATTAAAAGACACGCAAGAAAATTTCAAACATTTTCCTCTAAATTTTTACTCTATAAGGTCGACAAACATTGAATTTTATATAAACGCAAAAAATATAAAATTGAACGTTTCAATTTAACTGAAATCTAAATACACCAAGATAAACGTAAAAAACAAAGGGATTAAGGATAGCACTTTCACAAAATTCCTATTCCAATCTAATTAAGAAAAAAGTCATTAACATAGCTACTAAAATTTAATTGCTTTAATATAAAGAAAATGAAGGGAATGAAGTGAAATTCTTACATTTTATTTTTTATATTGTGGTACAAAACGAAAATTTTGCATTTTATTTATTGGTTTTGTTGCTTTCATTTCAGTTTTTTCATTTTGATTCTATAGTGAACCAAATGTTTGAAATGAATGAAGCAATTTAATAATATTTTTAAAAAGTCTGCATACAAAAATAATCATAAGCAGAAATTGTTTTTACTCATTATTGAATTAAATTATTTTTTTTTTTTTCAAAAAACAGAATATTTAATTTTAATTTGATTTGTCGTACATTACGCAATTGCAGAATAATACATAAAAGTGGTGCATTAAGGAATGCTTTTGTTTTATAAATTTGAGCATCAGTGTGCGATTATAATAAAATATAAATAGAAAATTAATTCTTCTTTTTTCACATAGAATTTTGTAAAAACATTTAAAATTTAATTTTTTCCTAATATGAAAAAAAAATTCTTATATTGCATTTTAATGATAATTGCATTAGTTTAAAAATACGAAAGGTAAAAGTTACAGGTTCGTTTATCTGTACGAAATTTAATAACAAGAAAAAAAAATTTAATTAAAATTTTGCACGACCCCTACCTTGTCAAAAAATTTGAAATTTTTCAAAATTTTGCACGACCCTCTACCTTGCCAAAAAATTGAAAATTTTTTAAAATTTTGCACGACCCCCTACCTTGTTAAAAAATTGAAAATTTTTTAAAATTTTGCACGACCCCCTACCTTGGCAAAAAATTGAAAATTTTTTAAAATTTTGCACGACCCCCTACCTTGTCAAAAAATTTAAAATTTTTTAAAATTTTGCACGACCCCCTACCTTGTCAAAAAATTGAAAATTTTTTAAAATTTTGCACGACCCCCTACCTTGTCAAAAAATTGAAAATTTTTTAAAATTTTGCACGACCCCCTACCTTGTCAAAAAATTGAAAATTTTTTAAAATTTTGCACGACCCCCTACCTTGTCAAAAAATTGAAAATTTTTTAAAATTTTGCACGACCCCCTACCTTGTCAAAAAATTGAAAATTTTTTAAAATTTTGCACGACCCCCTACCTTGTCAAAAAATTGAAAATTTTTTAAAATTTTGCACGACCCCCTACCTTGTCAAAAAATTGAAAATTTTTTAAAATTTTGCACGACCCCCTACCTTGTCAAAAAATTGAAAATTTTTTAAAATTTTGCACGACCCCCTACCTTGTCAAAAAATTGAAAATTTTTTAAAATTTTGCACGACCCCCTACCTTGTCAAAAAATTGAAAATTTTTTAAAATTTTCCACGACCCCCTACCTTGTCAAAAAATTGAAAATTTTTTAAAATTTTGCACGACCCCCTACCTTGTCAAAAAATTGAAAATTTTTTAAAATTTTGCACGACCCCCTACCTTGTCAAAAAATTGAAAATTTTTTAAAATTTTGCACGACCCCCTACCTTGTCAAAAAATTGAAAATTTTTTAAAATTTTGCACGACCCCCTACCTTGTCAAAAAATTGAAAATTTTTTAAAATTTTGCACGACCCCCTACCTTGTCAAAAAATTGAAAATTTTTTAAAATTTTGCACGACCCCCTACCTTGTCAAAAAATTGAAAATTTTTTAAAATTTTGCACGACCCCCTACCTTGTCAAAAAATTGAAAATTTTTTAAAATTTTGCACGACCTCCTACCTTGTCAAAAAATTGAAAATTTTTTAAAATTTTGCACGACCCCCTACCTTGTCAAAAAATTGAAAATTTTTTAAAATTTTGCACGACGCCCTACCTTGTCAAAAAATTGAAAATTTTTTAAAATTTTGCACGACCCCCTTACCTTGGCAAAAAATTGAAAATTTTTTAAAATTTTGCACGACCCCCTACCTTGTTAAAAAATTGAAAATTTTTTAAAATTTTGCACGACCCCCTACCTTGGCAAAAAATTGAAAATTTTTTAAAATTTTGCACGACCCCCTACCTTGTCAAAAAATTGAAAATTTTTTAAAATTTTGCACGACCCCCTACCTTGTCAAAAAATTGAAAATTTTTTAAAATTTTGCACGACCCCCTACCTTGTCAAAAAATTGAAAATTTTTTAAAATTTTGCACGACCCCCTACCTTGTCAAAAAATTGAAAATTTTTTAAAATTTTGCACGACCCCCTACCTTGTCAAAAAATTGAAAATTTTTTAAAATTTTGCACGACCCCCTACCTTGTCAAAAAATTGAAAATTTTTTAAAATTTTCCACGACCCCCTACCTTGTCAAAAAATTGAAAATTTTTTAAAATTTTGCACGACCCCCTACCTTGTCAAAAAATTGAAAATTTTTTAAAATTTTGCACGACCCCCTACCTTGTCAAAAAATTGAAAATTTTTTAAAATTTTGCACGACCCCCTACCTTGTCAAAAAATTGAAAATTTTTTAAAATTTTGCACGACCCCCTACCTTGTCAAAAAATTGAAAATTTTTTAAAATTTTGCACGACCCCCTACCTTGTCAAAAAATTGAAAATTTTTTAAAATTTTGCACGACCCCCTACCTTGTCAAAAAATTGAAAATTTTTTAAAATTTTGCACGACCCCCTACCTTGTCAAAAAATTGAAAATTTTTTAAAATTTTGCACGACCTCCTACCTTGTCAAAAAATTGAAAATTTTTTAAAATTTTGCACGACCCCCTACCTTGTCAAAAAATTGAAAATTTTTTAAAATTTTGCACGACGCCCTACCTTGTCAAAAAATTGAAAATTTTTTAAAATTTTGCACGACCCCCTTACCTTGGCAAAAAATTGAAAATTTTTTAAAATTTTGCACGACCCCCTACCTTGTTAAAAAATTGAAAATTTTTTAAAATTTTGCACGACCCCCTACCTTGGCAAAAAATTGAAAATTTTTTAAAATTTTGCACGACCCCCTACCTTGTCAAAAAATTGAAAATTTTTTAAAATTTTGCACGACCCCCTACCTTGTCAAAAAATTGAAAATTTTTTAAAATTTTGCACGACCCCCTACCTTGTCAAAAAATTGAAAATTTTTTAAAATTTTGCACGACCCCCTACCTTGTCAAAAAATTGAAAATTTTTTAAAATTTTGCACGACCCCCTACCTTGTCAAAAAATTGAAAATTTTTTAAAATTTTGCACGACCCCCTACCCTGTCAAAAAATTGAAAATTTTTTAAAATTTTGCACGACCCCCTACCTTGTCAAAAAATTAAAAATTTTTTAAAATTTTCCACGACCCCCTACCTTGGCAAAAAATTGAAAATTTTTTAAAAATTTGCACGACCCCCTACCTTGTCAAAAAATTTAAAATTTTTTAAAATTTTGCACGACCCCCTACCTTGTCAAAAAATTGAAAATTTTTTAAAATTTTGCACGACCCCCTACCTTGTCAAAAAATTGAAAATTTTTTAAAATTTTGCACGACCCCCTACCTTGTCAAAAAATTGAAAATTTTTTAAAATTTTGCACGACCCCCTACCTTGTCAAAAAATTGAAAATTTTTTAAAATTTTGCACGACCCCCTACCTTGTCAAAAAATTGAAAATTTTTTAAAATTTTGCACGACCCCCTACCTTGTCAAAAAATTGAAAATTTTTTAAAATTTTGCACGACCCCCTACCTTGTCAAAAAATTGAAAATTTTTTAAAATTTTGCACGACCCCCTACCTTGTCAAAAAATTGAAAATTTTTTAAAATTTTGCACGACCCCCTACCTTGTCAAAAAATTGAAAATTTTTTAAAATTTTGCACGACCCCCTACCTTGTCAAAAAATTGAAAATTTTTTAAAATTTTCCACGACCCCCTACCTTGTCAAAAAATTGAAAATTTTTTAAAATTTTGCACGACCCCCTACCTTGTCAAAAAATTGAAAATTTTTTAAAATTTTGCACGACCCCCTACCTTGTCAAAAAATTGAAAATTTTTTAAAATTTTGCACGACCCCCTACCTTGTCAAAAAATTGAAAATTTTTTAAAATTTTGCACGACCCCCTACCTTGTCAAAAAATTGAAAATTTTTTAAAATTTTGCACGACCCCCTACCTTGTCAAAAAATTGAAAATTTTTTAAAATTTTGCACGACCCCCTTACCTTGGCAAAAAATTGAAAATTTTTTAAAATTTTGCACGACCCCCTACCTTGTTAAAAAATTGAAAATTTTTTAAAATTTTGCACGACCCCCTACCTTGGCAAAAAATTGAAAATTTTTTAAAATTTTGCACGACCCCCTACCTTGTCAAAAAATTGAAAATTTTTTAAAATTTTGCACGACCCCCTACCTTGTCAAAAAATTGAAAATTTTTTAAAATTTTGCACGACCCCCTACCTTGTCAAAAAATTGAAAATTTTTTAAAATTTTGCACGACCCCCTACCTTGTCAAAAAATTGAAAATTTTTTAAAATTTTGCACGACCCCCTACCTTGTCAAAAAATTGAAAATTTTTTAAAATTTTGCACGACCCCCTACCCTGTCAAAAAATTGAAAATTTTTTAAAATTTTGCACGACCCCCTACCTTGTCAAAAAATTGAAAATTTTTTAAAATTTTCCACGACCCCCTACCTTGGCAAAAAATTGAAAATTTTTTAAAAATTTGCACGACCCCCTACCTTGTCAAAAAATTTAAAATTTTTTAAAATTTTGCACGACCCCCTACCTTGTCAAAAAATTGAAAATTTTTTAAAATTTTGCACGACCCCCTACCTTGTCAAAAAATTGAAAATTTTTTAAAATTTTGCACGACCCCCTACCTTGTCAAAAAATTGAAAATTTTTTAAAATTTTGCACGACCCCCTACCTTGTCAAAAAATTGAAAATTTTTTAAAATTTTGCACGACCCCCTACCTTGTCAAAAAATTGAAAATTTTTTAAAATTTTGCACGACCCCCTACCTTGTCAAAAAATTGAAAATTTTTTAAAATTTTGCACGACCCCCTACCTTGTCAAAAAATTGAAAATTTTTTAAAATTTTGCACGACCCCCTACCTTGTCAAAAAATTGAAAATTTTTTAAAATTTTGCACGACCTCCTACCTTGTCAAAAAATTGAAAATTTTTTAAAATTTTGCACGACCCCCTACCTTGTCAAAAAATTGAAAATTTTTTAAAATTTTGCACGACGCCCTACCTTGTCAAAAAATTGAAAATTTTTTAAAATTTTGCACGACCCCCTTACCTTGGCAAAAAATTGAAAATTTTTTAAAATTTTGCACGACCCCCTACCTTGTTAAAAATTGAAAATTTTTTAAAATTTTGCACGACCCCCTACCTTGGCAAAAAATTGAAAATTTTTTAAAATTTTGCACGACCCCCTACCTTGTCAAAAAATTGAAAATTTTTTAAAATTTTGCACGACCCCCTACCTTGTCAAAAAATTGAAAATTTTTTAAAATTTTGCACGACCCCCTACCTTGTCAAAAAATTGAAAATTTTTTAAAATTTTGCACGACCCCCTACCTTGTCAAAAAATTGAAAATTTTTTAAAATTTTGCACGACCCCCTACCTTGTCAAAAAATTGAAAATTTTTTAAAATTTTGCACGACCCCCTACCCTGTCAAAAAATTGAAAATTTTTTAAAATTTTGCACGACCCCCTACCTTGTCAAAAAATTGAAAATTTTTTAAAATTTTCCACGACCCCCTACCTTGGCAAAAAATTGAAAATTTTTTAAAAATTTGCACGACCCCCTACCTTGTCAAAAAATTTAAAATTTTTTAAAATTTTGCACGACCCCCTACCTTGTCAAAAAATTGAAAATTTTTTAAAATTTTGCACGACCCCCTACCTTGTCAAAAAATTGAAAATTTTTTAAAATTTTGCACGACCCCCTACCTTGTCAAAAAATTGAAAATTTTTTAAAATTTTGCACGACCCCCTACCTTGTCAAAAAATTGAAAATTTTTTAAAATTTTGCACGACCCCCTACCTTGTCAAAAAATTGAAAATTTTTTAAAATTTTGCACGACCCCCTACCTTGTCAAAAAATTGAAAATTTTTTAAAATTTTGCACGACCCCCTACCTTGTCAAAAAATTGAAAATTTTTTAAAATTTTGCACGACCCCCTACCTTGTCAAAAAATTGAAAATTTTTTAAAATTTTGCACGACCCCCTACCTTGTCAAAAAATTGAAAATTTTTTAAAATTTTGCACGACCCCCTACCTTGTCAAAAAATTGAAAATTTTTTAAAATTTTCCACGACCCCCTACCTTGTCAAAAAATTGAAAATTTTTTAAAATTTTGCACGACCCCCTACCTTGTCAAAAAATTGAAAATTTTTTAAAATTTTGCACGACCCCCTACCTTGTCAAAAAATTGAAAATTTTTTAAAATTTTGCACGACCCCCTACCTTGTCAAAAAATTGAAAATTTTTTAAAATTTTGCACGACCCCCTACCTTGTCAAAAAATTGAAAATTTTTTAAAATTTTGCACGACCCCCTACCTTGTCAAAAAATTGAAAATTTTTTAAAATTTTGCACGACCCCCTACCTTGTCAAAAAATTGAAAATTTTTTAAAATTTTGCACGACCCCCTACCTTGTCAAAAAATTGAAAATTTTTTAAAATTTTGCACGACCTCCTACCTTGTCAAAAAATTGAAAATTTTTTAAAATTTTGCACGACCCCCTACCTTGTCAAAAAATTGAAAATTTTTTAAAATTTTGCACGACGCCCTACCTTGTCAAAAAATTGAAAATTTTTTAAAATTTTGCACGACCCCCTTACCTTGGCAAAAAATTGAAAATTTTTTAAAATTTTGCACGACCCCCTACCTTGTCAAAAAATTGAAAATTTTTTAAAATTTTGCACGACCCCCTACCTTGTCAAAAAATTGAAAATTTTTTAAAATTTTGCACGACCCCCTACCTTGTCAAAAAATTGAAAATTTTTTAAAATTTTGCACGACCCCCTACCTTGTCAAAAAATTGAAAATTTTTTAAAATTTTGCACGACCCCCTACCTTGTCAAAAAATTGAAAATTTTTTAAAATTTTGCACGACCCCCTACCTTGTCAAAAAATTGAAAATTTTTTAAAATTTTGCACGACCCCCTTACCTTGGCAAAAAATTGAAAATTTTTTAAAATTTTGCACGACCCCCTACCTTGTCAAAAAATTGAAAATTTTTTAAAATTTTGCACGACCCCCTACATTGTCAAAAAATTGAAAATATTTTAAAATTTTGCACGACCCCCTACATTGTCAAAAAATTGAAAATTTTTTAAAATTTTGCACGACCCCCTACATTGTCAAAAAATTGAAAATATTTTAAAATTTTGCACGACCCCCTTACCTTGGCAAAAAATTGAAAATATTTTAAAATTTTGCACGACCCCCTACATTGTCAAAAAATTGAAAATATTTTAAAATTTTGCACGACCCCCTACATTGTCAAAAAATTGAAAATATTTTAAAATTTTGCACGACCCCCTACATTGTCAAAAAATTGAAAATTTTTTAAAATTTTGCACGACCCCCTACCTTGTCAAAAAATTGAAAATTTTTTAAAATTTTGCACGACCCCCCACCTTGTCAAAAAATTGAAAATTTTTTAAAATTTTGCACGACCCCCTACCTTGTCAAAAAATTGAAAATTTTTAAAATTTTGCACGACCCCCTACCTTGTCAAAAAATTGAAAATTTTTTAAAATTTTGCACGACCCCCTACCTTGTCAAAAAATTGAAAATTTTTTAAAATTTTGCACGACCCCCTTACCTTGGCAAAAAATTGAAAATTTTTTAAAATTTTGCACGACCCCCTACCTTGTCAAAAAATTGAAAATTTTTTAAAATTTTGCACGACCCCCTACATTCTCAAAAAATTGAAAATATTTTAAAATTTTGCACGACCCCCTACATTGTCAAAAAATTGAAAATATTTTAAAATTTTGCACGACCCCCTACCTTGTCAAAAAATTGAAAATTTTTTAAAATTTTGCACGACCCCCTACCTTGTCAAAAAATTGAAAATTTTTTAAAATTTTGCACGACCCCCTTACCTTGGCAAAAAATTGAAAATTTTTTAAAATTTTGCACGACCCCCTTACCTTGGCAAAAAATTGAAAATATTTTAAAATTTTGCACGACCCCCTACATTGTCAAAAAATTGAAAATATTTTAAAATTTTGCACGACCCCCTACATTGTCAAAAAATTGAAAATATTTTAAAATTTTGCACGACCCCCTACATTGTCAAAAAATTGAAAATTTTTTAAAATTTTGCACGACCCCCTACCTTGTCAAAAAATTGAAAATTTTTTAAAATTTTGCACGACCCCCCACCTTGTCAAAAAATTGAAAATTTTTTAAAATTTTGCACGACCCCCTACCTTGTCAAAAAATTGAAAATTTTTAAAATTTTGCACGACCCCCTACCTTGTCAAAAAATTGAAAATTTTTTAAAATTTTGCACGACCCCCTACCTTGTCAAAAAATTGAAAATTTTTTAAAATTTTGCACGACCCCCTTACCTTGGCAAAAAATTGAAAATTTTTTAAAATTTTGCACGACCCCCTACCTTGTCAAAAAATTGAAAATTTTTTAAAATTTTGCACGACCCCCTACATTCTCAAAAAATTGAAAATATTTTAAAATTTTGCACGACCCCCTACATTGTCAAAAAATTGAAAATATTTTAAAATTTTGCACGACCCCCTACCTTGTCAAAAAATTGAAAATTTTTTAAAATTTTGCACGACCCCCTACCTTGTCAAAAAATTGAAAATTTTTTAAAATTTTGCACGACCCCCTTACCTTGGCAAAAAATTGAAAATTTTTTAAAATTTTGCACGACCCCCTACCTTGTCAAAAAATTGAAAATTTTTTAAAATTTTGCACGACCCCCTACATTCTCAAAAAATTGAAAATATTTTAAAATTTTGCACGACCCCCTACATTGTCAAAAAATTGAAAATATTTTAAAATTTTGCACGACCCCCTACATTGTCAAAAAATTGAAAATTTTTTAAAATTTTCCACGACCCCCTACATTGTCAAAAAATTGAAAATTTTTTAAAATTTTGCACGACCCCCTACCTTGTCAAAAAATTGAAAATTTTTTAAAATTTTGCACGACCCCCTACCTTGGCAAAAAATTGAAAATTTTTTAAAATTTTGCACGACCCCCTACATTGTCAAAAAATTGAAAATTTTTTAAAATTTTCCACGACCCCCTACCTTGGCAAAAAATTGAAAATTTTTTAAAAATTTGCACGACCCCCTACCTTGTCAAAAAATTGAAAATTTTTTAAAATTTTGCACGACCCCCTACCTTGTCAAAAAATTGAAAATTTTTTAAAATTTTGCACGACCCCCTACCTTGTCAAAAAATTGAAAATTTTTTAAAATTTTGCACGACCCCCTACCTTGGCAAAAAATTGAAAATTTTTAAAATTTTGCACGACCCCCTACCTTGTCAAAAAATTGAAAATTTTTTAAAATTTTGCACGACCCCCTACCTTGTCAAAAAATTGAAAATTTTCTAAAATTTTGCACGACCCCCTACCTTGTCAAAAAATTGAAAATTTTTTAAAATTTTGCACGACCCCCTACCTTGGCAAAAAATTGAAAATTTTTAAAATTTTGCACGACCCCCTACCTTGTCAAAAAATTGAAAATTTTTTAAAATTTTGCACGACCCCCTACCTTGTCAAAAAATTGAAAATTTTTTAAAATTTTGCACGACCCCCTACCTTGTCATAAAATTGAAAATTTTTTAAAATTTTGCACGACCCCCTACCTTGTCAAAAAATTGAAAATTTTTAAAATTTTGCACGACCCCCTACCTTGGCAAAAAATTGAAAATTTTTTAAAATTTTGCACGACCCCCTACCTTGTCAAAAAATTGAAAATTTTTTAAAATTTTGCACGACCCCCTACCTTGTCAAAAAATTGAAAATTTTTTAAAATTTTGCACGACCCCCTACATTGTCAAAAAATTGAAAATTTTTTAAAATTTTCCACGACCCCCTACATTGTCAAAAAATTGAAAATTTTTTAAAATTTTGCACGACCCCCTACCTTGTCAAAAAATTGAAAATTTTTTAAAATTTTGCACGACCCCCTACCTTGGCAAAAAATTGAAAATTTTTAAAATTTTGCACGACCCCCTACCTTGTCAAAAAATTGAAAATTTTTTAAAATTTTGCACGACCCCCTACCTTGTCAAAAAATTGAAAATTTTTTAAAATTTTGCACGACCTTGTCATCATCAATTTTATGACAAGGTAGTCATTTATGACTACCTTGTCATAAAATTGAAAATTTTTTAAAATTTTGCACGACCCCCTACCTTGTCAAAAAATTCAAAATTTTTTAAAATTTTGCACGACCCCCTACATTCTCAAAAAATTGAAAATATTTTAAAATTTTGCACGACCCCCTACATTGTCAAAAAATTGAAAATATTTTAAAATTTTGCACGACCCCCTACATTGTCAAAAAATTGAAAATTTTTTAAAATTTTCCACAACCCCCTACATTGGCAAAAAATTGAAAATTTTTAAAATTTTGCACGACCCCCTACATTGTCAAAAAATTGAAAATTTTTTAAAATTTTGCACGACCCCCTACCTTGTCAAAAAATTGAAAATTTTTTAAAATTTTGCACGACCCCCTACCTTGTCAAAAAATTGAAAATTTTTTAAAATTTTGCACGACCCCCTACCTTGTCAAAAAATTGAAAATTTTTTAAAATTTTGCACGACCCCCTACCTTGGCAAAAAATTGAAAATTTTTAAAATTTTGCACGACCCCCTACCTTGTCAAAAAATTGAAAATTTTTAAAATTTTGCACGACCCCCTACCTTGTCAAAAAATTCAAAATTTTTTAAAATTTTGCACGACCCCCTACATTCTCAAAAAATTGAAAATATTTTAAAATTTTGCACGACCCCCTACATTGTCAAAAAATTGAAAATATTTTAAAATTTTGCACGACCCCCTACATTGTCAAAAAATTGAAAATTTTTTAAAATTTTCCACAACCCCCTACATTGGCAAAAAATTGAAAATTTTTAAAATTTTGCACGACCCCCTACATTGTCAAAAAATTGAAAATTTTTTAAAATTTTGCACGACCCCCTACCTTGTCAAAAAATTGAAAATTTTTTAAAATTTTGCACGACCCCCTACCTTGTCAAAAAATTGAAAATTTTTTAAAATTTTGCACGACCCCCTACCTTGTCAAAAAATTGAAAATTTTTTAAAATTTTGCACGACCCCCTACCTTGGCAAAAAATTGAAAATTTTTAAAATTTTGCACGACCCCCTACCTTGTCAAAAAATTGAAAATATTTTAAAATTTTGCACGACCCCCTACCTTGTCAAAAAATTGAAAATTTTTAAAATTTTGCACGACCCCCTACCTTGTCAAAAAATTCAAAATTTTTTAAAATTTTGCACGACCCCCTACATTCTCAAAAAATTGAAAATATTTTAAAATTTTGCACGACCCCCTACATTGTCAAAAAATTGAAAATATTTTAAAATTTTGCACGACCCCCTACATTGTCAAAAAATTGAAAATTTTTTAAAATTTTCCACGACCCCCTACATTGTCAAAAAATTGAAAATTTTTTAAAATTTTGCACGACCCCCTACCTTGGCAAAAAATTGAAAATTTTTTAAAATTTTGCACGACCCCCTACCTTGTCAAAAAATTGAAAATTTTTTAAAATTTTGCACGACCCCCTACCTTGGCAAAAAATTTAAAATTTTTTAAAATTTTGCACGACCCCCTACCTTGGCAAAAAATTGAAAATTTTTAAAATTTTGCACGACCCCCTACCTAGTCAAAAAATTGAAAATTTTTTAAAATTTTGCACGACCCCCTACCTTGGCAAAAAATTGAAAATTTTTTAAAATTTTGCACGACCCCCTACATTCTCAAAAAATTGAAAATATTTTAAAATTTTGCACGACCCCCTACATTGTCAAAAAATTGAAAATATTTTAAAATTTTGCACGACCCCCTACCTTGTCAAAAAATTGAAAATTTTTTAAAATTTTGCACGACCCCCTACCTTGTCAAAAAATTGAAAATTTTTTAAAATTTTGCACGACCCCCTTACCTTGGCAAAAAATTGAAAATTTTTTAAAATTTTGCACGACCCCCTACCTTGTCAAAAAATTGAAAATTTTTTAAAATTTTGCACGACCCCCTACATTCTCAAAAAATTGAAAATATTTTAAAATTTTGCACGACCCCCTACATTGTCAAAAAATTGAAAATATTTTAAAATTTTGCACGACCCCCTACATTGTCAAAAAATTGAAAATTTTTTAAAATTTTCCACGACCCCCTACATTGTCAAAAAATTGAAAATTTTTTAAAATTTTGCACGACCCCCTACCTTGTCAAAAAATTGAAAATTTTTTAAAATTTTGCACGACCCCCTACCTTGGCAAAAAATTGAAAATTTTTTAAAATTTTGCACGACCCCCTACATTGTCAAAAAATTGAAAATTTTTTAAAATTTTCCACGACCCCCTACCTTGGCAAAAAATTGAAAATTTTTTAAAATTTTGCACGACCCCCTACCTTGTCAAAAAATTGAAAATTTTTTAAAATTTTGCACGACCCCTACCTTGGCAAAAAATTGGAAATTTTTTAAAATTTTGCACGACCACCTACCTTGGCAAAAAATTGGAAATTTTTTAAAATTTTCCACGACCCCCTACCTTGTCAAAAAATTGAAAATTTTTTAAAATTTTGCACGACCCCTACCTTGTCAAAAAATTGAAAATTTTTTAAAATTTTACACGACCCCCTACCTTGTCAAAAAATTGAAAATTTTTTAAAATTTTGCACGACCCCCTACCTTGTCAAAAAATTGAAATTTTTTTAAAATTTTGCACGACCCCCTACCTTGTCAAAAAATTGAAATTTTTTTAAAATTTTGCACGACCCCCTACCTTGTCTAAAAATTTAAAATTTTTTAAAATTTTGCACGACCCCCTACCTTGTCAAAAAATTGTAAATTTTTTAAAATTTTGCACGACCCCCTACTTTAACAAAAAATTTAAAATATTAAAATTTTAGCACTACAATATTAAATAATGGCCATCCTATTTAATATAAGTATTGTTGGTAACGAAAAACTTATTTTAACTAATAAGAACCACTATTAATATGGTAAAAAATTCTTTTTCACAACAAATTTCATTTTTCGATTACAAAAATTTATTGCCGGAAATTTTAAATTCTAAAAATATTCCAATTAATTCAAAAAAATAATTTTTTTTTACATAGATATTTTACAATTTTATTTAGTAAAGTGGAATTCTAACAAATTTTTATTTAATAAATTTTTATTAATCATTAATTTTCTATTTGAAAATTTCTTAGCAATATAGAATATATATATATATATATATACAAAAATTTTTGTCGAATTAAATTTTCTTATAAGACGACGTCTTCGTATTCTAAAAAGAATATGATACTAAAAAACCATTACTATAAAATTTGGAATATTTTCCTTGCTTAAAAAATAATGATTCTCACACATACATGAATGATCCTCTTTACAAATTGTTTAGAAAAATAGAAAAAAAAAGTTTATATTATAAAAAATTAAAACTAGGCATTTGTAAAAATTTTTTTTTTTTAATTTTTTTTTAAAATCCTTCTTAAATTTCATTTCGTATTAATTAATTTTCATCTATTTCAAGGATATTTTTAATAAAATACAAAAAATATAAAAAATAAAATGAAAACACAAAATGCTTTTGCTTCTTAAATATCAAAGCCAATCTTTTGTCATCAACAAAATCCCAATTAAAAAACATGAATCCTTTTCTGTTGTTGTATTTATAATTTTTTATTGTTTTTGTTTTGCTTTTTCTTAAAATCTTCATTTTTTTTTTTATTGTTAATTTCTCTTAAATAAAATTTCCATACATTAAGAGAAAAACTGAATAAGAAAATTTATTTTTATACAAAAAATAAAAATCCAGGACAAAAATAACAATATTAATAATAATAATAATAAAAATGACAAAAATAACAATAAGAACATTTTACGGCTTTAATCATCATATTTTCACTGGTAATCCTAGAAAATATTTAACTGTCAAACTTTTCAAAAAATTTTTAATCCTTTCGTCTAATATGATAAAAGTCCTTGCCTTATTTCGTATTTTCGAATAGAATATTTTTCTCAATAATATTTTATAACAATAATAATAGTATAAAGCTTTTTTTTTCTGTTTTTTCTTTATTATTGTTTTTTATATTTTTTATACTTATGTATATAGTATGTACTCGTATATTTGCATATAATTTATACTATTCTGTTTTTGCTAATTTTTCATTTATTTTTTTTTTTTGTTTTTTGTAAAAATTTTAATTTTGTTATCGCCTGTCATCTCTTAATAATTCCAAGATTTTTGAAAATTTAATTCCAATCAAATATAACCAAAGAATTTTAATATTATACAATATATACGTTATAATCATTTTAATATACACGTATGTCTTCTATATATATGCCTATAAATACAATTATCTTAGGGAGAAGCAAAGTGAAAAGTAGCGTAATAATAAGGTGATAATATAGAAATTTAGATAATAAAATGTAGGAATGAAAAAATCTAGGTATAATAGTAGACTAATTCCAATAATAATTTTATTTTATAATCAATGTGTTATACATTATTACAAACACGCAAATAGATGGACTTAAATGAGAGGCAAGACATGAAATTAAGGATATTGATTGAAAAAAAAAATTTGTTTAAAAAATAAAAAAAAAAAAAAGAATTGAAAAAAAAAATAGACCAAAGTATTAAAAAATTATCGTTTTTGGTGACAGGAGACAAAAATGAGGAAATAAAACGCGCAACGAAAAAACAAATAAGAGTAAACTAAAAATATTAAAAATACAAAAAAAAAAAATAGGAAAAATTTTTGAAGTATGATAAAGTAAAAAAAAAATATCCTTGTGGCATAAATATAAAAATTTAATCTACACAATCAATCATAGGCAAAAATTACGTAAAGAGAATAAAATAAAACAAAAAATTTGCTATGGATAAAGGTAGGATTTAATTTTTTTTTTTGTTACTGTTATTGTTCTTCCTTCTCATGACTGTTTTTCTACTTTTTTATTCGCTTAAAATTTGTTTTGTCTTAAGTTATCATTTTACCACGGTATTTTCGTATAAGATAATTTTGGTTTCTTTTGCTTTTGCCATTCTTAATATTTTGCTTTCTTCTCGTTGTTGTTGTTTATAATTTTAATTTTTATAATTTGCCTCCCTTTTTTTTCTGAAAATTTTCGTTCTTTTTATTTCGTATACTTATACTTATTTATATTATTTATTTACTGTACATTTGCTTCTTTGTACATTGATTTTTTTTTCTTCCTCCATTGCCGTTTCTTATAATATATAAAGGAATGAAAAAAAGGACCTATATCCATCAAATTCATTCAGTCGCAACCATTTCGTTTTTCTGCTAATGGCGTGGTACTTTTAACTTTAAAAAAAAGTAATAATGAAATAAATATAAAATAAGAAAGTGAGAAAAATATATAAAAACGGAACATAAAATAAATAAGAAAAAATAAGAGTGGAGGAGAAAAAAATTAAAGGATATTTATTTTAAATATGCTAAATATTTAAATTACGCCCATAAGTACATCAGAAAAAATTTTTTGTATTTTTTTTTGTTTTTATTTTACTTTCAACATCGGGATTCATTATTATAATCAACGATCCTCCATGATAATGATTTTGATAATGATGATGGAAAAATTCGTGAAGAAGATGGTATATATGAAAGATTTTGTTTTTCTTCTTTTTATTTTTGTTTTTTCTTTTAATTTTTCATTTATTTTTTGTTTCGAAGAAATAAGAGAGATAAGAAAAAAATACTTTTGTATACCGTTAAAGTTTAATTACAGGTTGATTAAATATATAGCGGTGGCTGTGAGCAATCATTAAATATTGAAAGCACATACATATATTAAATTTCAAACGTAATGAATTTCGAGAAAATTAGAAAGAAATTTTAAAAAGATTTTAATGTTCGCAATATTTTGGTGCTGTTTATACCGTAATGATGCTGTTTTTTCTTAAGCACTTTTAGCTGTTTGTTTTTTGTTGTTGCTTCTTTGGTTTCTATTGCTTTCTTTTCCATTATAATGGATTTTTTTTTTATAAAATGGAAAATTTTGAAATCTTAGGATAACTGGGAAAAATAAATAAAGTGTATTATAATTTTTAATCGCTTTATTTAAAAACTTTTAGTAATCTTGCAAAAAAAAAAATTTAAACAAAAAAAAAAGTGCTGTTTTGCCATGCTGTCTTAACACTCGTATTAATAAATTGATTAAATTCAAATCCTTATCATTTCCGTATGTTGTTTTCTTAGGAGTTTCGTTTAAAAATTAATAATTACGAGATAAATTCAAATATATTATACAAAAATATGTATAACACAAATTTAAGTTAGAATAATTTGCCATTTAAAGTGTGTTTCTATGAAAATTTCTTCGTAATATTTTTGTATAAATATTATTTATATTTGATATATTCCCTAAATGTATGCAATTTTGTGTATTTTACTTATTATTGATATTCCGTCTTTCTAGGCTGTTTTCCACTATAAATATTAATACGTAATTTTTTTACTCTTGTTTTGTTATATACAGACTTATTTTCTAAATAATTTATTCATTTTAATTTCTATTAATATTAACTCCAAATATTCTATTAATAAAAATTCCAAATATTTCCTAATATATGAATATCCTATAATTGAGTTGAATATTTATTTAATTTTTAATCAACATACATCCTGTGTTTTCTCTATATTCCATTTTATTCCTTGCATTTTTTCTTCATGGAAATTAATTAAAGCAATATCCTTATTTACATATATTTTGTATGAAATAGTATTTAAAAAAAAAATTTAAGTAAAAAGGAAATGTTAAAAAAGAAAAGAATTTCTGTCAATATCTGTCTGTTAATTTTTTAAAAAGCAACAAAAAAAGAAAGAAAAATAGGAAAAAGGAAGAAAAATCATTTGAAAGCAATTTTTTTTTTTTTTCTAAGAAAATTTTCTTACAAAATGCACACGTAAATTTTTGTTGCGTTCTTGTTTTTGGTTTTTTTTGTGTGCTAAATTTTAATTTTTTTTTTTTGTTTTTTCTCTTTGAATACTGTTATATTGTTTCATTTTATTTGTTATAAGGAGAGCTCTTGTGTGCTTATGCAATCGCAATAAATTTTTAATTCTTTAACATTGCTTCACAGTACCAGGAATAATTAAAATTCCCAAGTTTTATTTTTTCTTTTTTTTTTTTTTGTGTGTGTATTTTTATACTTACTCTCATTTTGTATATGAATAATAAAATTGTAGTTATGTTTATGTGTTACAGTATCCTTTCAGTTTTTTTTTCTTTTTCTTTTATTTCTGCTAGAATTTTTATTTTATTTTAGATCTTATGCTGTCAGTAGATAAAATAAGGCAATGTCCTTATGAGATTTTGTTTTTTTTTTATTCATTTCATATATTATAAGGGTATCAACGAAGTTAGTATGTATGTATGGTTCTCTCATTATATGTATACATGTTTATGAAAAGAAAACGACTATACTTAGTCCACTTAAGAAACAATTTAATTGTCGCATAATAACAGGTAAAAATAAAAATAAAAAAACAGGTAAATAAAATGAGTTTTTTTTTTTTTTTTTTGCTTTGGTTTCATTTTTATTTTATTTGTTCTGTTTTGTAAATTCATTATAATTGCAATACGTGTACAGTAGGTAATGTTATATAGTAATGAATTTGTTGTGGAAAATTTCACATACATACTTTTTATTATATTATTATGTATTTGCATATTTGCATATTTTTTTGTGTAAATATGAGAACTGTGAATGTGATGTGACATGACGTAGAACATGTAACACTGTTGCTGTTGCTATTATTATTATTGTTACTCTTATATTGTATACATTGATATTGTGTTAAAGAGAAACCAAACTATAGTACGGAAATGTTGAAAAAAAAATTTTGTTTTAGGTTTGTTTTTGCGTTTTTTTTTTGTTTTGAAGAAAAATGAGAGAAGAATGAACAAAAAAAATTTTTACTGTTCTTCGTTTCTTTATTATTGTATGCTTTAATAATAAATAAACAAAACTAAATTACAATTTGAAGTTTTTGCTTTTTATTTTTTTTTTTGTTTTTTTTTTTTTGTCTTGTTTTGAAATAATATTACTAACATGGCTGTTTTCTATTCTTTTGAATACAAAAATGTAAAATGATTTCATTATTTCTTCTTGTTCTCTCTGTCTCTATTTCTCTCTTTCTCTCTCTCTCTCGCTTTCAGTATGTCTCGTTAATAAAGAAATTTTCTGTTTTGTGCACGCATTTTAATTCAATTTTTTATTTAAAAACATTTCCTTTGCTTTTTGTAAATAAATAGATTTTGTAAGTGTATAGAGAAAAAGAAGAAAAACCAAAAAAGAAAATTTTTGTTCTATATTTCAGAAATAATTTAATAATGTTTGGCAACATCATCTTAACATTATAATCTAGTTAATTAATGTTGTGAATGCAGGAAAAAATAAGAGAGAAAAAAAAATATAGGACAATATTTTTCTTTTTTTTGGTTTTGGTTTTTTGTTAAGGTAAAAATATTTATTCCTTTGTGTGTGTTTCAAAAAAGAGGAAAATGTCTAATTTGCTTTTAGAAAACTCTTAATATAAAATGGATTTAAAGTTTTGAGTTCGTTCAATGCATACGTATATGTATAAATATATCTATGTAGGTATATTTCAAATATTTTAAAAATAAAATTTGATTAACTTGAAGGTATTCAACATATTATGTTATAAAGTTTTGAGATGCCTTACATACACCCACACATTACTCTACATACAATATATTTGAAAATTTTATTAGTTGTCTGAGATGAAAGTAATTTACAAAACTTTATTCATGGTTAAAGCCTTGAATTTTTTTTATCATTTTCCTAAAAAAAGAGTGCCTTTTGCTTAAAAAACTTTGTATACGGCGAATTGTATAATTGTTTGTTCTATATTTTTTTTTTTGTAACTTTTTATATACACACATATTTTTATTATTAATATGAAATATAAACTTTTAATTGCTTGTACACAAATTTTGTTTTAATAGTCAAGACGGGTGCACGTTTTCAAAATTTATTTTTTTTTTATAGTATGTATTTTTCAGTTTCTGTATGTAAGTGTTATAATACCTACATAATGTGACGGTAACCTCAATTTTTACAATTGAAAAATAAAAATATTGAATTTAGTGTCTGTTTAAGTTTTTAAAATAAATTTCATGTAATCCTTAAAATAAAAGTGGGCACTTTAATAATATTGAAATGAATGAGAATAACGTATACTGAATTTTCATTCTGAATTTGCTTATCTTTTAGCTGATGTGTTTAAAGTGAGTAAAGTTGGGGTATATATAGAATATGTATAGGGTACGTATGTATTGGTTAAACAAATATTTTCCTATATATACAATGGCCTTTCTGCAGCTTTTATTTCTTTTTTTTCATGAAAAGACAGTCTAAATCATAAAAAGAGCCATCTTAGTTCAAAGTTTTGGTTCATTTTTTCCATTTGTTTCCACAATTTTTATTTTTAATAATGTACAAACTGGATAATTTAGACTGAATATAGGAATTTTTATTAAATTCAAACTCGACTTAAATTAATTTTCAAAAAAAAGTTGAAAATTTTAACACTCATAAATTTGGAAATAATTTTGTCACTTTAAGTTAATTTTATTAACTTAAGCTATTGTTAAGCTTCTGAAGCAAAATATTGTTCGAAAATATAATTAATCTGCAGACTTTTTGAAAATTAATAATTATTTACAGTATTATGTTTAATGAAGGCATATCTTAGCAACAATTTTGTTTTATTAAAATAATTATTACATTTTTAATTGCCTTTAAAATAAACTTTTAATTATTGAGACATTTTAAATTTTATATTTTTATTTAATTAAAAGTAGATCCTTCACAGTTTAAGTTATATAAAATTAATTTTGTAAAATAAATAATTAATTTTCAAAAATATCATTTTATATAATATAGTAATGAAGAAATTAACGGATCCTTTTATTGATACTTTAAATACATTTTATAGTAGACGCAATTAAAAGTTAATAAACTTTAATATTATTTATTTCATTTTTATTTCTTTAAAATAGGGTGGTCTATTTAATATGTTTGGATTTTATTCTAATAAACTACTTGATGGACATAATTTCTTGAGACATATTAACCTCATTTTTCTTTTTTTTTAAAAAAAAAAATAGTTTTGTCACAAATTCTTTATGATTTTAAATGTATTGTATATGGTTTATAAAGGATAAATTTGTCATTTTGATAAGCATATGCCCACTCTAATTATATCCTTTTAAAGAACCAGAAATGTGAATTGAAAAACAAAAAAAAAATCTTTTTGTATAAAGATTTTATATTTTATGTTTTTGCAATGGCAGCAAACAAACATAATATTGTAAGAAATAAGAATAAAAAGAGGCAAAAAAGAAAAACTAAGGGATTTTTTTTTTGTTAATAAGAGGGGCATGAAAAAATAAAGGGACAGAAATAACCGAAAAAAAAAACTAAAACAAAAATAGAAGGCAGAAATGTAAATCTTTTGAATTTATTCTCAAATTGCACTACCTCATTCTTTTAGACGACACGAAATTTTTTTCCATAAAAAAATATCCTTTTTTTTTTGTGTCTCTTCTTGCTTTCATAATAAAATTTCTCATGACTTTTTGTTACAATTTTTTTTTTTTATTTTTGCCATCAAAACTGATTTTTTTTTTCTACGTAATTTTATCAACTATATATGCATTGGATTTTTTTTGCTTTTGTTTAAATAACAACATATTTCTGATGGACTCGCTATATTTCTCATATATACAGTTCAATTCAATTCTTTATACATATATACGTAACCGAACCAAATTTAATCCATGATTATGCACATAATAGGAATGCAAAAGTTGATTTCATAGGATAATGAGCTTCGCTCTCAAAAAAAAAATTTTTTTTTTTTTCTGAATTTTTATCCTTTTATTTTTTCATTAATGTGCTCCGCCAGTTCTGATATCTCTTGTATTCTTGTTTGAAAATTTAAAATTACAGTGAAAAGGATAAAATGTATAAAAATCGTATGTTATAAACAAGAGTGTTAAAATGGGAAAGAAATTTTTTATTTGTGTTTTTCTTTTCTGTTTGTTTTTGTTTTGTTTTCTTTTTTTTTATGTTTTATAAATATTTTGTGTACTCACTGTTATAGGAGCCATTCACCTCATTTGAATGAAGCTCTAGGAAAGATAAGACTATAACAAAATGAAATAAAGAAAAACAAAAAAAATGAAGAGAAATAAGAATTGAGGAGAAAAATTATTTATAAAAAAATTACAACGATGATTTTGTCCTGTCTATGTACAAGGATTATAACAGTAAGAGGATAATAATAAGTATATATAGAAAAAAAAATATGCATTTGCACGTTTATGTATAGGTATAATTGAGAGCATATTTTAATACATTATACATTGTCACTATATTTTTCTAACAGCGATGAGACGTAGCAAAAAAAAAAAATCTTGGATCTTGCCATCTTAGTTGCTTAACACCATTTTTTTGTTTTTTGTTGCAGAGAAGAAGAAGAAAAACAGAAGAACAACGAAAAAAAAAATAATAAAATAAAATTTCTCTGCTCTCATATTATTTTTCTTTTTTATCCCTTTTTAATACTTTATTTATGGAGCCTTATAATAGTAAAAAGTGAGAATAAAATGAAGTAAACTGTGGAGAAGAAGACGTGGGGAGAAAAGCAAAGTGATAGAAGAAATGAGCATTTTTTTTGTTTTTTTTTTTTATTTTCTTCTTCTATATAAGAACCGATAAAATGTCACTTGTTTGTCTCATTTGGATATTCATTTGAATGTTTTTTTTTGTTGTGTTTTCCTTCAACTGAAAAAATTAAAATCAGATGTAAAGAAAATTTTCATTGTATCTTTGTTTATACATACACACAAGCAAGGATATGGATATTTATTTAAATTTTTTTGTTATATTTTGCTTTTTATGGTTGTTTTTTCTATAGTTTCGTTTTATTTCAAAATAATATGAAAATACCACTTCAAAAATTGTTTTAATGAAAACAACGGAAATATTAAAAAGACAGTAGAATATATGAATGCAAAAAAAAAAAATTGGAAATGCTTTAAGAAATTAAGAAGCCTATAGTTATACTATTTACTTTAAACAATATAATAACAAAAATAACAAAAACTGAATTGTACATATTCTTTGTGATAAGTTTATGTTTGCGCTTCAAAATGTACATATATGCAGATCAAGACGTATACGTGTATGTGTGAGTTTATTTCAAAATTGTTTTTTTTCGTTTTAGACTTTTTTTTTTGTGAAAAGACAGGGAAAGTAATATATTTACAAATGTTGTTTACTTTTGGAAGTCTTTTTTTTTATATAGAGTAGTTAAAACGAAATTCGAACGTTTTTGGAATTGTGTGAGAGTTGGACGGATTTAAACCTAAAAGTGTAGATTTTGAAGTACAATAAAATAAATTAGGAAATTTAAATTCATTTTATCAGTATAATAAACTTCAGCTAGCTGCATTAATTACATATTTCGAGTCTTAATAAAAAAGCTATCGCTAATTTTAAGCCCTGATATAAGAAGCCTTTTCGTTTCTTTAATCTAATTTTAGATGTAAACTGGAAATCTTACTCACAGTCTGTTAGTCAGATAACATGACGTGGTGGGTTGTTATTGAAAAATCTGTTATATTTGTAAATCTCTGAATAAAACCAATTTCAAAATTCAAAATTTTATACTAAAAAACAAAATTCTTTTCAATAAAATCGCATTGCCTCAAGTGATACGATTAATAGGATATGTTTTTTTAAGTTTTTAAAAATTGAATTTTTTCACATAGATAAAATGAGATAGAGAGAAATAATAATTTTTGATTAAAATATTTGCTAAAATTTTCACAAAAATTCTTAAAGCATTTATAAAGTTTTATCTTGTTCGCCTAAATCTAGGCAATTTTACGAAAAGTGCTATGAATTATTACCTTTAAAGAACAACTAACTTTTATCTTCATTTTAAATAAATATTTTATAAGGATATTGTTTTTGTTTCTTGTTTTAGGATCATTAGTTGCATAAAATAAAAGTACAAATAAATATTATGTTTATTTTTCTTTTTTTTTTGTAATAGCTCAACAACAATTTTTTATTTTTCTCTTTTTATATTTGTGATAGTCTTTTTAACACAAAGCGTGTAATATTAAAAATTGAAAAAGTAAAAAATAAAATACAAGAAAGAAATAGAAAGGAGGAAAATACGAAAAAATTAATTTTCCATTGGAGAATTCGTTCAGTGAACTTTAAATAAAATAAAATGTAAATAAAATAGAAAATGCAGTGTACATAAGCTGTATACAAAGAAGCTGCTTATAATAAAGAATGCATATTGTGAAAATGCAGTCTTCGTTGTTATTATTTTAAATAATTGTTCTTTTATTTTTTTCATTTTCTTTAATGATGTAAAAGATTTTCTATATACAGTATCAAAAAAGGATTTCAAAAACCCAGGTGAAAAAAACACTTGCTTGTCTCTTATTAAATGAACCAAAAATATTTACAAAATAAAAAATGAATGAATAACTTTTAATTTACTGGTGAGAGTATTTAGGTATGCCATTATGTTAAAATTTCTATTCTAAAAATATTTTAGTATTTAATTGGAATTTTTTTTATGAATTTTACAATTTAGAAAATTTTCTTTTAAAAACTCCGAATATTAATTTATAAATGCAAATTACGCGTACAATTTCTTCTATTACTATTTTCAAAGTTTAATTAATTGTAAGAATTTCATATTATTTTAGTGTTTTCTTTCTTTAGAAAACTCTTAAGGTTTATTTCAAATTTAAGAAAACATAAAAATTTTTACTTGGTATTTTGTACCTTTCTACATGGATATAGAAAGAAAAAAATGATCGAAAAAAATCGGGAAAGAAATTTTGTTTTAATAAAAATTTTAGAAATCTTAAAAATTTTCTGAATTTTGCGTTCAATGTTGCGTTCGTCTTAGCTAATATCTTTTGTAATTTGGAGGCTTTCATATTAATTACATATATTTGCTTGAATAATAATTTTTTTATGAACATTTTGTTTTAGAAATTGAATTCGTAGTTATGAGTGTATCCCGATTTGAAACTTGTTCCCAAAATCAGATTTTCTATTCAAATATTTCTAACGTGAGACATTTTTAGGGATTTGCAGTAAATAATATTTCTATAGAGTTATTAGTGTTCATTACTACAAATAATTTTGCAATATGGTATAATAATTTAAAATAACTCATGTTTGTTTGTGTATACTTGTGTTGATATTGATGATCGTGTATATAAAGTATGTATTAAGAAAATGTACACGATTATCCATTATTTTTTATCTATACATATATGGCAAATTTAATATCTTTTGTATATTTCTAACACATATACACAAATATAAATATATTTTTTTATTTATAAGAAATTCTTGTATATTATGATACATAATATTATATAAGAAAACATTTTCTCTCCAATTAACGTTAAGGATTATGTAAATTACTATTCGCACTAAATTTCATACATTTTGTATAACATATAAATAATATTATACATATATTTTATAAGTATAAGGAGCATTGAAGATTTTGTTGTTATATAATATAATGTAGTATAACTATCCTATTATATTATATACTTTAGTTATGAGAGAAATCATATGTACATACATATATTTCAATTTCAGTACATATGTATATAAGAATAAGTAAAAATAGAAATTATAGTCCGATATGGGTAGCAAATAAACTATTATATTATAAAAATTGAAGAATTTTGACATTATAAATTCAAGAGAATTACATATATAAAATTCTAGAGTATTTAAGTAAAAATATCACATACGTATGTTTATAAGAGAATTAAGAAATATTAAACACAACAACAAAAAAAATAAAAAAGAGTATTTTTTTCTTGTATTTTTTTAATATTTAATTTAAGAGAGTATTTCAGTAATTTTATAATATGAGTGATAAAATTTAATATGTCGCGATATATGAGAAACAAGTTGTTATATATTTTAATATGTGAATGATGGATGAATGAGAGATGGATTGTAAAATAAAATTTCTTCTTCGTACAAAATATAGTTTTATGTTAACATTAAAATGATGAATTCATTTTCAAGAAGGCAATGACTACATCTTTTATAGGAACTTAAAAAACTATACGATATAACATCAACTATAATAATAAATAAGTGAGAGATTTTAAAAGAGATTATAATAAAAACAAGAAGAAATTGAAATTATTAAAATTTGAGTAAAAATATGTGGTATATATATAGATGATGTATGATGATGGTAACCAAGGAATATAACAACACATATTATACATATAGTATATGTATGTATATTCGGTGCTGAGAATTGAATATTAAAGTGTGTTAAATTAATTTACATACAAAATAATATTGTTTTGTTTTGACATACATACATACATATAGGTACGTGTGTATTTTGTATTTATTTAATATAAAATGTTTGTATATATAAAACTTTTATTTTAAATGGAATTGGGTTAAGAATATTTCTTCATTTTAATAATATTGTGTTTAATGAAAAAAAAACGAAACCTACAAGGATCTTACCACTACAATTTTTTTATATATTTTTATACTTGTGTGCAATATTTTGTTTTTCAAAAGAACAAAAAAAAAGTAAGAAAATTTTTTTTTATATAATTCTGTAATTTTCGTATTTTATTAAATTTTTTGTGTTTTTTTTTTCCTCCTTTTTTCATTTGTTCTTAGGAAAATCTTTATCAATGATATTTTTCCTAGGATCAGTTGAAATTTTATTTGTTACCTATGAATTTTTTTTATTTTTTCTTTGGTTTGTTATTTCTATGTGTATTTTCTTTTGTTAGTTTTTCACTCGTGTTCTCTTTCCCTTATTAAAAGAAAAGAAAAAAACTCGTGTATATGTTATTATTTTATTTATGTGTTTTTCTTTTCTATTTTGATTTTGTTTTTGTTTTTGCTTCATTTTGGTTTAAGTATTTCAACAATACTAAGACGTCTGCCTAAGGGATAAAAGTAGAAGCAATTCAAAATAATAAAATAATATTACATATGTGAATAAAATGAAAAAATAAAAAAAAAATCTGATATATATACAAGCACTAGTATATATAATCTATTTTAATCCATATTCATAAAATTCAACCAAATATGTTGTATATGTGTAGATAATACTATACAGTGATTACAAAATATAAAATAAAAAATACATATGTATTACATATACCAACAAAATAATGAAAGTAGGAAAACAAAACAAGAAAAAAAAACAGAAAAATGAGGATAACATATTCTTGATTAATGCCTTAGGGATTACTTTTTTATACACTAATATACACAATAATAGTTTACAATCTTATATTATATTATATAAAAAAAAATATGAGAGTCCTAGAGCATTATAGTGCTATATGAAAAAATATAATTACAAGTATGTTTTATGCATTATATATAATATTTACTATGTACTATGTATTTCTAGTATTATGTATTATGTATATGTATTATGTATATGTATTATTATACATATTTGAGTATATGGAATGATATGCGTGTTATATACAATATCATTATTTATTTATGTAATATGAATATTATATATAACTACATTACGTCACGAGTTTGTATATATGACATTATATTTTTAAAAATATTAAACTTTTAAGATATTTCGAGAAAATGAGATTTTGTAAAATATTATGATCAATATTCTTAAGTTAGCCGACTTTATGCACCAATCTTTATGAGCTATTTATTCTCTAAAAAAAACGAAATTCTAAATATGAAATTTATTATGTTCCAAAAGAGAAAAATGGTTTGATGTTCTGCTAGAATTTAGAATTTTAGATACCAATTTATAAGAGTATTTTTAATTTATGGTATAGACAAGATCAACACTATTAAATTTATAAAATATTTTTCTTCAAACTTTTTTCTTTCGGTTTTTCTGTAGAAATCTAAAATTTTTAACTTAAAACAACTTGTTCTTATGTTAGCGAGATATTGCTTTTTCATTCCCATTTATTTAAAATTTAGAAAATTTCGATATTAGGAATTTGAATTCTTTCAAAATAAGGACAAACGCTATTGAAGTTCTATAAAAGTTAAAGGTGTAAAATATAAAATAAGCCATTTAATGTATGTCATCCTAGCTGCATGCAATATTAAATTTATTACAATATTACGTGAATGATAAATATGAATTACCATTTAAAAAAAAATTATTTTTAAACCAAATTTAAATTTTTAAGGAAAATGTGCTTGCTAATGAACCATTGGTGTTAAATTCGAATTCGTCATTGTATGTGTATATGCGTGCATATTCTGATATATTTGACGTTTTTTTTTTTCAAAAGAAAAATTTTTAGAAAATTTTTCAATTACATATACCTAGTTTATGAAAATAAGGCAGAAAGAAAAATAAAATATTAATAAAAAAGATTGACACTAATGGATCCTATCCTATGACATAAAATTTAATAATAATGTAATTGAAATAGAATGAGGTCATTTCAAAATTTATACCAACTTTATGTAGTACATTAAACATGCAAATTGTAAAAAATGCATATTATTTTATATGCGTATAAGTGTATAAACTTTTATTGATATTTTTATTTTTTATTTTTGTAATAAATTAGAATATTTAGACATTTGAATTATAAGAATGTAATATTCAAGATTTTTGTAAAATTAAATATTGAGATGGAGGCAACAAGTTAATTCTTTATTTATCCATTATTTAAATATCTAATTTAATATTGGAAATTATTGTAGAATTTCAGAAGAGAAGAAAAATATTTAATTAAAATTAGTAAAACTTTTAGGTACCAAAGATTATAGTCCTTATTATCATTTTCATTAGATTTTCGGGAGTTTTTCCACAAAAAAAAACACTAATCTGAATAATAATTATAATACCACAGAAGCCATTTCAAAAATTTGCCAACTAATATTAAAATCATTTTATTCGTGCGAAAATATTTCCGTATACTTTCATAATCAATAATATAAACATTCCCAATGGGCAGCATCCTAAAGCTAATAAATTGTTTACTTGTTTAACAAACATTAAAGTGCCGTGACTCTTAAATAATCTTGTACGTACATATATCCATAAATTTCTGTGTTTATTAATTATAAAAGCAAATCTTTTATGCTCTTATTAATATTATTGTCATCTACTTGTATTTTGTTATACATTAGCAATAAAATTATAGCGAAAGACAAATTCTTTATGTTTTATATTTTAACAAAACATAAATGCAAATTAAATTGAAATTTTTTTAAAAATTGCAATTATATGCAAAACAAGCATTATTTTTAGTTGAATATCCTTAGCGAATTTGAAAATTATATAATTATTATTAGAGAAATATTAAAATAATATTTAAAACAATATTATTATTTCAGTTTATGAAGTAGGTCATCTTTTAATTAATTAAATTTACATATTAAATATGTTTACAAAATAATTTTATTTTAAAGTTTTTATACTATAAAATCTCTGAAATTAGGATATATAATAAACAATTTATACCCTAAAAGAAATAAAAATATTTGAAGCGTATATTGTACGACAATATCACAATATTCTTGTGAAAATTTTCATTAACATTATAATAGCTACAAAATATAGTATAGTATTTTTACTTATTTTAATTGAGTATATTCAATGACTTACTTATATCCTATTATAATATTATATGATATCGTTATATTATATAATTCTTCTCTATAATATATGGAGAAGAAAATTAAAAAAAAAAAATATTGAAATTGTACGAGTCACTTTTATATCAATTTATTTAGTTATTACGTTATTTTATTAATTATGCTAAAATTATGCTAAAATCTAAAAAAACAAAAATACAAAATTTTTATTTCTTAAAAGGAATAATCCTTATTGTGTACATCTATTTAATTTTGAGTGTTGTTATCGCGAATAATTTCTATATTTTATGTACATACATTCATAATAATATATTATTTATTTAAATTCTCTTAAAATTATAAAACACAATATTCTCATTAAAATTTCATTTAAATCAAGTATACTTATATATACATACTTATATATACTACAATATACTGTACATGTTAATGATTTTGATAAGTTTTTGTTTAATTCTTAATATAATAATTTCAAATTATATTCCAAAATGAAGAATTCTAAAATAGCATGAAAATATTTTTTATTTAGATATAAATATGTAGCACTGTACATAAGCAATATTCCAATAAAGAAATCAACAGTAAGTTATTTGAAATGTTTTAAAGAGAGAGCAGAAATAATTTTAACATAAGATATAATAAAGAGATTGTTGAATAACATTTTACAAACATATAGAAAATTTTACTCTTAACTTATGTGTTCAGAGAAAATAAGTGCTATTAATATGTTATTATAGTAAGAAAATCTCTTAAAAAATAATTAAGTTTTATTAAAATTTTCTATTTGATCCGCACTATTAGTATGGTTTTTTTTACCACAAAATTTTTAAAATTAAATTTAAATTATAAAAAACGAAATCAAATGAATTGATAGAAGAAATTTTTTTCAAAAGGGTCATTCATTATATTAATAACATTTAAAATTTTCTTAACTATGACAATAATTCTCAAAATGTTTTCCGCTCTTAAGCTCCTAGATTTTAGGGTTTTTAAGTAATATGCATAAAATCATGAGAACACTACAAATTTTATTATGAAAGATCAACTTCATCATCAACATTATTCTACATATATATTTTATATAATTATGATCAACTATAATATTGCTTTATAATCTAAGGATATGGTGTTTACATTTTATGCGATATAATGTATAGCATAATTTTATTATTCATTTTTATGAATATATTACAATTTTATAACATAGTTATTTTTTGAAAATTAGTAATGTTATGTGCATAAAATTATTAATTTTTCTAACTAATTATCTAAAATATTAGAATAATTATACAAAAAAAAACAAAATAACAAAAAAAATTAAATTACAATGTTGTTTTTTTTTCTATACTTAATAATAAAATTTAAATATAAAATTAAAATGAACAAAAAAAAATGTTTTTCTCTCTCGTGAATAAATAAATTTAAATAGAAATTTAAATAAATTATTCATTATTTTGAATTCTAATTTTATAATTATAAAATATTTAATTAAATTTTAAAGGTTTGATACATTTCCCGCAAAAAAAAAAAAAATTAAAATTTTACATCTATTTCTACATACATACGTACATATACATATATTACATGTTATGTTTTTTTAATTAGACGTAAAATATATATAAAATTAAATATTATTATTCGTTGTAATTTCATTTAAATGGTTTTAATTATAATGTTGTAATTTGATTATTAAAGGCTTAAATTAAAAACAAAATGGTGTAGGTGTATCTGAATTTATTGTCATACTCTTTTTTTTTGATTTTATAAAGCAAAGAAATGAAATTTTTCTATTCGGAATCTTGTAATATCAAATTGGGTAATGCCATAAATTTTATGCCATGGGAAATGAAGCTGATTTGTACTAATTATCTTAAATGAATTAAAAACCGAACCGACTTTTTTAAGGAGTTTCTTTAAAATGCATGAAATTAATGATTTCCCTGGAAATTTCTAATTTTTATGATTATAACATTATTAGTAATTTATTAATTAATTAAAAAAAAAATCAAATATTAAATTAATTACAAATTATTATACCCATATACGAACGTATGCTCGAAGGATACTATAAATTTGCCTTACGGTTTGTAAAGTTAATAAATAATGGTTTTAGATATAGACATTCAAGTATATGTTTTTGATCAGTGTTGAATTCTGAGTCGATTTAAGCATGTTTGTTGTGATAGCTGACATACAAGTTTAAAATGTTACTTGGTTATAACTTAGAAACTGTTGGAGCTATAATATTGAAATTTTTCATTAACAAATATGGTAAAAGGGTCATCATTTTTCGGAAAATCTATTAAATTAACATGAGCGCTTATAGCTGCCATACAAGAGCAAGAATTTTATGTTTGATAAAACTAGTTGAAACTTGTTTTGACTGGTGGTGGTGGTACATTTTCAAAAATTATTTGATCGTATGTTATGGAAACACAACTTTATTTTAATAAAGGTTGTTCACTTGTAATAGTTGACAATGTCACTGTCAACTATTAATTCTCGTTATTATATTTAAATTATTTTAATTATTAAAATTGTAATTATAAAAGTTATTATATTTAATACCTCTAATCAGGATCGACTCCGAATTGCCGGTTGTCGTTCTATCTTATCCCCCTTCTATGTTATCATGTAAATTTCGCTGTAAAAGATTTCTGTTTTAAAATCTGTTTTTTTTTTTCAATGGCATCCTTGTTTTCCGGCACTTCCCTTAATGAAATTTAAAGAAACTATTGAAAAACCCAAAGTTATTAATGATTAGGTCCCATTTTATAAACAATTTCGCGCACCTTTTAAATATACTTTTAACAGCTTGGAGGTGTTATTTAAGAAAAATCTTATTAATAAAAGATTATCTCTCTCAAATAATGTTAAAAAATAACTTAAGAGACAAAAATGAAATTACCAATGAAGATTAGTATTATGAAGGTTACAATTTTTGTCAAATTTTTTCTGAATACATTTCAGTATTTGAGTCCCTATGTATGTATAACACTTTCTTCATTAAAAATCATTCGAAAATTCTTTCAAAAATAATTACATTTGTTCTGAACAATTTTTATTGCGAAAAAGAACAATTTTTCGTTGTGCAAATGAATTAAGTGTTTCTTTTTTTTCAGTTTTCCTTCAAATCCCATTACTAAGCTCAAATTTTAAATCTCCTGTCTGTATATATGTATGTATGTATATATATAAAATATCAAAGTATTATGAATATTATGAACAATACGAATTAATTTCAGTTATAAATAGGACGCCAGAATTGACATAATTGTGTCGTATTTTTTAATAATAATTACAATTTCTTTGTTAACGCCTTTGAAATGAAAGAGTAAAATAAAAAAAAAATAGAAAAATAAAAAA
Source organism: Condylostylus longicornis (assembly GCF_029603195.1). Classification (NCBI taxonomy): domain Eukaryota; kingdom Metazoa; phylum Arthropoda; class Insecta; order Diptera; family Dolichopodidae; genus Condylostylus; species Condylostylus longicornis. The sequence goes on from NW_026577989.1 coordinate 1,255,681, forward strand.
AGGAAAGTAAAACGAAAGAAAAAAAAAAGTTGAAAAACTCGGGAAATTGTATAATTTTCCATTATTGTGATGGAAAAGAATTAAATAATCAAGCCTAAAGATATTAATCATTGCTTTAGTGTCATAATTTTTATTAAGTTTTAATCTTTAATTAAATTAATTAGAATTATTTATGATATTTTTTTTTATATTCTGTTTTCACGCTTTTATCATGGCAAATGAAAAAAAAACGACGGCTTTTCATTAATTTTATTTTTTCCTTCTTTTGATCTTAATTATAGAACTTTAATTTTTTTTTTCCTTTTTTCTCTATAATTACTATTTGTATATCATTATGTACAATATTATTTTTGTATATGATATATGTACATGTAGATCTATATTTTTACAATATGATTTGCAAAATAAAATATATATGTCACTATATATATATAAAAAGAAAATTATTATTTTTTAAATTTGAAATCATAAAAGATTTCGCGCAAGGTTATTGAATTAATTACTAAAATTATATAATGATTTTATTTCCGTATTTATAATATATGAGGGTAGATAGGATACATAAATTTAATCAAACTATTATTAATTAAAATTATAATATAGGAGATTTACAAATTGGTTTAGCTTCACGAATAATGCTTTAGAATCGAAAATTTTCTTGCTCAAAATGAAGTGAGCATTATGAAAGAATTTGCTTGTTAAACATTGTGCCACCCATGGAAAAAATAAACTTATTTGACTTATTAAGTTCAGGAGAAAAATTTGAATTCAAGGATGTTTTACCTAACTTAATTTTAACCCAACTTCATTGAAAGACTATATGGGACTAAAATTGATCAATTTCTTATTATTAAATTGAAAATTACTAGTGGCCTGTTTGAGAAGAAATCAGACTTAATTGAAAGACTATGGAGCGTTAAAATTGATAAATTTCTTACCTTTGAATTTGAATTTACTAGTATCCTACTTGAAAGAAAATTCAACTCCAATGAAAGATTATGAGCTGGGAAGTTACAATTAATCAGTTCCTTACCTTTTAATTTAAACTTACTAATAGTCTACTTGAGAGGAAATTCAACTTCAATGAAATCGTTACACAATCTGAAAAATTTTTTCCATAATAGAACTCGTAGAAGTTTTCTAAAGAATTTTTCAAGATGGTATTGAATTCGTAAAATTTTACTTAAACGACAATGGCAAATATTTTTCTCTTTTAGATTTAAATGGGCCGTAACATTGCTAATTAGCAAATATATTTTCTATGATTGTTCGAATTGTGTAGGCACAATACCTAAATCTATTATTTGCATTTTTTTAAATGTTGAAAAACTGATATCAAACACCTCGTGGAATTATTTCACTCCTGTATATATTTGTGACTAAAATTTTAAGAAATCAAATCATGGTCGTGATTAAAAGGAAGAATTTTTCAATTTTTGAATAATCATGTCAAGTTCAATAAAAAATTTTTTTTGCTCCCGTTTAACTTCACATTTTTTAATAAAATCCTGTAGGTTAAATAGAAAACGTACTTTAATTTTGAATATAGAAAATGAGAATTAAAAAATTTTTCCTCTTACATTGGAAAATAAATATTGTACGAGTAGATATGTAAAAAATTAAAATTAAAATAATTTTTTCATATACAATTTTACATAAAATAATCATATCCAAGCTATAATTTCTTTTCTTTTCACTCCAATTGTTCGCAGTTCCCGTATATATAAGAAAATTTATGATGCCGTTGAAAAAGTTAAATTTTTTTTTTGCTCCTCTTTTACATTTCTTTGTAATATTTAATAGAGATCAAGGTAAGAATAACATTTTTCCTTTTTTTTGCTTGCCATTTTAATATTCTTGTGTATTATTTTATAATCTTAATATTTACTTAACTTCTCAACATATTCAGATGAGAATGAGAGGAAAAAAAAAGCTATTATAAAAAAATAGGAAAAAGTTAAAACAAAATTTTACTCAGATTTATGGTTATTTTATAACTTATTTTGTGTTTTTGCAGTCTTCTCTTAATTTTTCACTGTTTTTCTTTATAGTTCTTTAGTTTTCCTTTCATAATTCCGATCAACCTTTTCCAAATAGTAAAAAAATTGTAATTTGTTTGTTCTCTTGTTATTCATACACATGCATAATATTACAGTTTTCTTCGGAAAAATTCTTATAGTAATAATTTGTGTTGGAAAAGTTATAAATCTTAGTGTTAATATACCATTCAGGCAAGGCGTATATATGAAAGAAGTGAAAAGCATAATATTATTTTTGTTATGTTTTCTTTTTTTTCAATATTTTCATACTAACGTATGTGAATGAAAATGGAGTAAGTTTAAAGTTAAATTTTTTGGTATATTTTATGAAATTTTTTTACTTTTTCATAGTGATTTTATAATTTATTCAAGGTTTTTATACCTAAGCAACAATATGAGCAACTAAGCTGCATACTTTCAATCTAACACTCATATACAATTTTACATATTTCTTAAATTGATAATTAAATTTTTTGTTTCGTTACAAAATTTAAAATGGAAAAACAAAAATGTAAAATGAAAAAAATTCAGTCATGCAAAAAAAGGGTGCAACTGCAGATTATGAAAAATAGGTTAAGCAGAAAGTTCAAGTGTGTAAGCAATAAGCAATAAAACAAGTATATTTTAAAATTTATTTGAAAATTAAAAAAAAAGAGGAGACTACCTAGGATTATTTGCACAAAAACTTAAAAGATAATATTAAAAAAAATCCCTTTTTTTTTAAATATTTTGTTTACCATTATGACATAATTAACAAAAAAATATTAACGTTTTGCCTTGAACCAAAACCCGAAAAATGACAATATTGAAGGATTTAAAAATTAAAATATTTTTGTTTATTCTATTTTCATCAGGTTGTTTAGCGCAAAATTGAGAACACTTTATATTTTCAATTTCATTTTATACAGCAATTCACATTTCTGAATAAGAAATAATCGAAATTATTAAAAGATAATCGAAATTAATATTCTTACTTTTATATTTTAATAAGGGCCTGATCTCTGTTCTCGCTATTTTACCCGCAAAGTGAGAAAAAAGTTCGTAACTATTATATTTTTGTATAAAGTAATTTACGATTGAGAATAATTATTCGGTGTTGTGTATCTCATTTTTCCTTAAAATATTTTAAATCAGAATTCTCTGTTTTTCTAATAGACTACTCATTCTTTTAATAGAATTTTTAAATTTTTCTGAAATTATCAACATCTCACCTTCAAAGACAAAGTGAATAAATTTTGTATGCATTTTATGAAAAAAAAGACGAGATACGCTATACGAAATAAATTTCCACTTAAAAATTATATTATACAATATAATAATTACTCAATTTGTTCTCATTTGGCGAATAAAATATTGAGATACAAAATCAGACAATTAATGTAGAAATGACATAGTGCAGTTTGGAAATTAATTTTAGGAGAAATAGCAAAAATATAGTTAGTTGAATTTGATGATTTATAAAAATTGATAAAATGTATGTCAAGTTGCTGTATTCTATTAAAACAAAATTTAAATATTCAACTTGAATTACTCAAAATTCAAGAATTTGGATGGTAAACAAGACCAAGAATTTAAAATATTTGAAATAGTTTATAAATAGAATATTTTCTCCGTTTAATTAATAAATTTAAATTTTAAGCTATTTATCGGGATCATACTCATATATGCTGAATTATATTAATATCAATTATGAAATGATGAAAACAACACCATTATAATACTAAAGAAATTAAAATAATCTGAAAAAATTATGAAAATACAATATTTCTCATGTTTTAATTTTATTAATATTTTAAGTTAATTTAATTTTTATAATGAAATTTTTAAACAATCTTCGTTATAGTAAAATATTATGGTAAAATATTATTTTGCTACAATGTTTACAATGAATAATATTAATAATTAAATCTAAGAAAATACACAAAATATTATGAGATTAAAATTCATTGTACATAAAGCACAATATCTGTAAGGCGTAACCCTTTCGGACTACCATCTGCATTTAAGACAGATACATACATATATACTCGTTTGTTGCTGTTCTCAATATATAAAATACAATTACAAAATATTATTTAAAAAAAAAAAATATATTTTCCTGTCAGTCAAATAAATTTATAAATACATTTCCTGTCAAATAATCACCTTGATGATTTTAAAATTAAAGAGTAATTGTTCTCAATTTATTTTATTTTATTCATTGGTATTTTTATTGTTATCCTTTAATTTAAAAAAAAAAAACTTTATTTTTTTATTATTCTTGTTTTCATTTTATATAAATATTTTGTACTCAGTTTACAATTTTTAATGTTTTTCATTTATTTTGTTGTTTTCTTCTTTTATTTTGTATTTTTTGTTGTATTCAGACATCTGTCACTTTAAACTGGATTACAAAATATATATAGATATATATATATATATATATATATATATATATATATCTGCAATTTTTTTCTTTTTAATTACGGATAAATTAAAATGTTAAAAAACACCATAAAACTATTTAAAACTAAAATATATAAAATCAAAAACCAAAATGAAACAAAAAAAAATATATAAGAAAAAAATAATAATAAATTACAAATAATTACATGTTGTTTTTAAATCGAAAAAGAGAAAAACAAAAATAAAAATCTCTACGATTCGAAATCGTAATTATTTTTCACAATATATCGCATTTGATAAAAATCACATCCTCAATTAATGGTAAATTAAATATTATATATTTTCACAACCTCCGTATAACATTCATTCACAACTACATTCGTAATTATAATCTGCAATATATGCATACACATACACACACAATAATTGTGTGCATATAATTTAATGTACATACATATTATATTATACGAGTATTTATTCGCTTGAATGTAAGCAATATTAAAAGTATAAAGAAAATAAAATATTAAAAATTGTAGAATAGGAAGGAAATTAAAATAAAAAGGACATTAAAATCCAATCGCAAGAATAATCAAGTAGAAAAGAAAAAAAGAATGCAAAATGAAAGAGAATTGAAAACAAAAAAAAAAACAATTTTAACAAGAAATTCAATTTAACCATGAAAAAACAAAAAATAAAATATTCTACTTTAAAATCGTATGAAAATTGTCGCATCACAACCAATTTGTTACTTTTAAATTAAAAACTCGACTTGTTCTCTGTTATTTATTTTTTTTTTCGAAACTAGCCATAAAAAAATAAAAAAAAACTAGCCATAAACGTAAAAACATAAAAGATTTCTCCAAATGAAATTTTATAAAATGTGAAATGCTTATAAAATGTTATGTTTTCAGGAAAAACAATGAAATAGTGTAAGGAAAATGCATTGTACATAGTTAATTCACATGTATACAAGAACCTTATAACCTTTAAATTATACGGTATTATATACAACAATCTACATGCAATACTTATATTTAGAGGAAGCGACCTTTTTTTTTTAAGTTATCATACATGGTTAGTTTCATTTAATATTTTCATTTAACCTTTGTTTTTACTACGTCATGACCATATTTTCATTTAGGACCAAACTGTTAAGTACATTGTAGTGTTTGAGTGTGTGTGTATTCACCGATCGCATTGCATCCAGTAAGAGAGGCAGTGTGATGACACCAAATTAGAGAGATTTCGGTCTGAATTTGTGTTTTAAAAATAATTGAAAAACATGAATTTACGTGCGAAATAAAATTTTTATAAAAATTTTTAAGACACACACTGAAAATTTTCGTGTTTAATGTAAAAAATTCAAGTTTTTCTTTTCTTCTTACAAATTTCAAGAATTTCCATAAAATTTTCTTTTATTTTAAATTCGAAAATTTTAAAAATGTTAATATTTATCTTTTGTATTTAAAAATTTTTCTTTTTTTTTCCTAATGTTGATATTTTTTTAATAGAATGAAAAGTTGTGTAAATTTCAATATTGAAAATGTTATACAAACAAAATGTTTAAGGTCATACATAATTACAAAAACAGAAATCAAAGTGAAATAAAAGAAATTTTTTAATTTACTTATATAACAAAGCAAATTTATTGTTACCAGCTGTTATAATATTAGTCTTGAAATGTGTCCTTTTAGTGGAATCTTTCATATTTGACTGATTGCTTGTTTAAATATCGTAACCATGTTTTTTATTATTTTATGTAGGATTTATGACTATAAGAATACAATAATATATACGACCTTATACGATCCTTTTTTGTTTTTCATTTGATATTTCGATGTTTTGTGTGCTGTTCCCTTTTTTTCATTTTTCTTATACTTGCATTTACGAGTATAACATTTTAGTTTGTATTATGCTTGTAAGTGCGCGTTTTTTTTCCAAATTTTCATTTATGATGACCGTTTTATATTAAAAATTTTATATAAATGTAGATGAATATGAACTTTTGTTTTAATAATAATAATATTGTGTATGCAATATAATGTTAACAATGTGACTCAGGAAAAATATAACAAAAGAAGAATACAAAATATGGTGAGGTTTTTGTAAGGATATAAATGTACGCGCCGTTCATAAATCTAGATTTTATTAAAAATAAATTTTAATTTTATTGCCCATATTTTGTTCTTTTTTCCATTTTTTGGGCTTGTATATTTGTTTTTAATATTTATTTATTGTTATGGTGTTTTATGTTCTTTGATGAAAGTTTTTCTACTCCATAGAATACAATTGATTTGTATAGAATAGAAAAAATTTGTTTTCGTAAATATTAGAATTTCCAATGTAAAATTTTTTGTTTTAATTTTTGTTTTTTGTGTAAAATTCATTCGCAATTTTACAAAATCCCGAATTTTTTCAAGAATATTGTAGATTTTATTAATGGCACGTATTGTACATTTTGTTAATTTCCAAGCTTATTATAATATTATACTGCATTTTTCTTATATATCCGGGTCTCAATTTAATTAAATTTTTAAAGGAAATATTGTGCGACTAAGGGATCCTTGCTAATGTTTTATAACAAATATTTACAAGAATCTTTATAAATTTAGCTTATATGACGAAATTTTCGATTGTTTGTCATATTATTAAGTATTTGCAGAATTTGAATTATGAGTTATGGAACTGCGATAGCACCACAAAGTTCAACACTTAATCTCATTTTAAATTTAAAATTAAAAAAAAATTTGAATTTGGACACTCTAAAATAATATTTTAATCACGTGTACAAACTAAATTAAAATTATGTCGAAAACTTGAAATATTTTTGTACTTTTTTTGACTTCTTATACAAAACATGTTTGTCCTTATTTAAGAGAAAAAGTAAAAAAAAACTTCAGAATGAAATTTTTTTTTTAAAACATTCAAAAACTTAAAAACTTTTCATTTCTAAAATTAAACATTTAAGGAAGAAAAATTTAACATTTTTCTTTAACTTTGTTTTCTTTTGTTTCTTAATTTCTTTATTTTTTCTTGTTCTCATAAAATACAATACAATGCACTTTCATCTACAGAATACTTTTTTTTTATATTTTTTTCATCTGCTTTAACAGATAAATTTTATTTTTATCTTAAAAACATAACACTGAATATAAGATTAGAAGTAAGAACTTTTTAGTTTATCTGAACCGACTACTTTATGTACCCTATAATATGTCGGTTATAGTACCTTATAGTACCCTATAACCGACAATAATCTATGTATATCTACTATAATAATTTCACTATAAATCACTACATTTTGTTGAAATTTTATTTAAAATCAACATTTGTGGTTGTATGGCAGCTATATGAAAATCATTTGGAAAACCTTTAAGGACATTAATATCTGAGGTATAATTGAAGAGAAGACTACTGATTTTCATTCTAGGAAGAAAAGAAATAATTTCTTAAAATTTAGTGATGTTTGCTTGGTTCGTTTTTAAGTTATCGTTTGATCGGTTAGATGGACGGACGAATACGTCCCCATTGTAGCGAATTTTTAGCTGAGTAAGAATGTAAATATATAAGTGTTCATTCCTTAGATGCATAGACGAATATATCAAGTGGTTACAAATTCCGTACCAAATATATCTTACCATAAGGTGTATAGAATATAAAAAATAATAACCCTACTGTTCATACAAAAAATAAATAATAAAAGAGAAGGATGCGAGTAAGTTGGTTTGCGTCTTCACTTACTTTTAAGTTTTTATTCAACATTAAAATAATGTCAGGGAAGAAACTAACTATCAGATGCATTGTATATTATGTATGCATGTGTGTCTATTTTTTATCCTTGAAACCGGAATAAAATTAAATTTAATATTAAATTTATTTTTTTTTTTCATTTCTCATTTTTTTTTGTTTTGTGTCTTCTATTTTACTTCATATTTTTTTTCGTTTTACATCCCTTTAAAAATGTTTTATTCTCTTAAGTTGTTTTTTTCTGTAACTTGCTTTTAATACATATTTTACATTTTATGAGAACAACATTAAAAAAAAACTTACTTATATGTACACATTACGTATGTATATACAAAAAAAAACATGTTGACAAACTTCACAATGAAATAATAATTTTTAAACTTCCTGTAATATTTATGTTTTTTATAACAGAAAAAAAAATATACTACAAAATCAAATAAATAAAATTTTTCGGTCAGCAATTTACGTAAATATAAAGGAGCTAGTTTTTTATCTCATATAGTTTATATACATTTTTTAATTTATAAAGAAAAAAAAAAGCCAAAAAATTATGTGATTAAATAGAGATTGTATGTGCATATTATGAACTTACTATTGCATCCTTTACGTACACAATTAAATTCTTGGAATATTCATGTTTTATATAGTTATGAAGGTTAGTTTTTGTATTTTATTTAAGTATATTGGACATTTGATGAAAAATAAGACTAACAGATGATGTTAAAGAATTATAGATGTCCTTGTAAAAATATTTCAATTAAAGAGTTTTATGAGGTCTTCTGTAACAATATTAAATGATTGTTAATAAATTAAGAAATTAAGCAATATTTTCCAAATAATTTACCCTAACTTTTAATCCTTCCATAAATATTTATGCATGATTTGATTATGTGTCATCTTTTGTCATAAAAATTTGTACTTTTTTTTTTTTAAAATACTAGATTGTATCGCCTCTTTATTTTTCCTAGTGCAAAACTCATCTATTAATGTAAAACTTATAAAGTACAAATCACTATTGAGTGAAAGAAATTGCAAGTTTTTTTTGTAGCTATGCTTAAAATAAGAGAAGGAATTATACAACAAAATCCCCATATTTTTCATGCATAATTTCGTCCCCTACTAAAATTAGCTTTATAATATTTTTCTAAAATATGTTCTTTATACAAAAAAAAAAAACAAAAACAGAAATGTTTTTTTTAGTGGAATGTGAAAAAAACTTTAAGAGAAACATTATTTTATAATAAAATTAGGGCAACAATCAAAAGAATAACATGTACACAAAAAAAAATGTTTAGTGACGGGAATAAAGAGTTTAATAAAATATTTTATATATTTTAAGAAAAAAAATCCAGAGCTTTTTATGTTAAATATAATCAAAATATTGGACTTGTACGACAAAAACTCTTTTTCAATAAATAATGTAATTTTTTATTGCTTTTTTACATAGTTTCATTATAATTCACCGAGAAAATTTATTTTCGTGAAAATGTTATTTTTTTTTTGTTAATTTTCTAATAAATTGATTCTTTTTCTGTCTTTCAATTTCCTGTATTTCGAGTTTTCTACTCTTTTTTACAATAATTTTCCCCTATAAGTATGCAATAAAAAATAAATAAATTATTATTGAAGATTCCGTCTTGATTTCCAAAATACAATAATACGGTGTTAATACACAATATTCAGTTTTGTAATTATTATTGTGAATTGCTGACTCCATAGCAAATATAATTGGAAATTTTAAATTTACCTTTACCAGAAAAAAAATGTTCTAATTATTCAAAATTGGGCAAAAAATTTTTTGGTTTCAAAAATTTCAAGGTACTTCACAAATAGACTTGGGTAGTAATTATTGTAACTCCAATATTTAATTTTTAAATGAAGTTTCTATCAGTGACTTTTGATTTTGATTTCCACAATTATTATCACGGGGGGGGGGGGGATAGAAATTAAAAACTATCCGAATTAAGTATAGATGAAATTTTAATATTTTTCTTTCTAATTACTCTAATTTACAGAAATCCTACAAAATCATTCTGCAATTTCAAATAAATTATTTAAACGAAGGTTATTCAAAATTAAATTTAATTTTTTGGTGTTTACATTAATTCTCAAAATCTACGTTATATACGTAGATAACATTAAAGTAAATAATGTTTTAGTTTAAAAGTGTGCAGTCCAGATACCTGAATGTGAATTTTTTTATTTAAACAATGAAAAAATAAAACAAATGAACTCAATTAGATATAAGTTGATAACTTAAACCTTACTGAAGGATAATAAAAAAAAAAAATAATTTGTACACAAACAGATTTTTAATACTTCATCTTCACTTCAAATAAACTTGCAATTTGTTTTTTCGTTTTATCTTTCTTACATAAGTCAAATTTCGAAGAATACATACATATTTTTTTTTTCATTTTAACATGACCTAAATGCAATTTTTAAAATTTTAAAATTTTTATTTATATATGAAATGGAAAATAGTAAACAATTTTTCCCCATCACATTTTGTATTTTTGTTGAAAAAAAAAAAACCAGGTGAACACAAAATAATTGTTGACTTTTTTATTTTTATTTTTATACCTGTACAAACATATGTTGAAGCGTATACTAAATTTGCCCTTATCGTCTGTAATGCTAGAAAAAAATGGTCTGAGATATATGAACTCAAGTATTTGTTTTTGATCATTGTCGAATTCTGAGTCAATTTAACTATGTCCATCCGTTCGTCCATCCCAACGATAATTCAAAAACTAATTGAGCTATCAACAATCATCAAATTTGGACAAGCAATTTATTATAGTAAACGCCAAAACCCTATTTAAATTTAATAATATGATCGAAGTACTTGTTCAGGTAGCTGTCATACAACTTCAAAATTTATTTGGCCATATCTCAGAAGAAACGAATATATTATTTTTTGCAATTGTGTTTAAAATTGCTGCTAAGAGTTCTGGGCTGGTTGTAGTAGCTGCTATACAGCCTCATAAGTTGTTTGTTCATAGCTCATAAACTATTTTAGTTATACAAAGCTAAAATTTTGAATAATCTAATTTGACTATGTGGCTATCATTTTCTGTAAAACTGTTTTAAATTGAATGGGTTTATATTTTAACTGTATAAAATACCATTAGAAATATTATAAAAAGTAAGAGGTTGTATAAAACTTCGAATGTACGGTTGTATGCTAGTCAATTCTCTACCGCATTTAAAATGATTTGTTCGTACAGGTATCATTGAGTTGACATGGTCAACTATATTTTTTCTCGTTTTTTTTTTAATTTTCTTGAATTTTTATTATGTAATATTGTTTTGTAATATTTTATATTTTTTTTTACTTTTCTATTTTACTAAATTTAATAAGCTTCTTCTTGTTTTATTTTCTTGTGAAGGACTTCTATATTGTAGAAAAGAAAAAAAGCAAAATATAATTGCATTTCCCTTTAAGTCATTTGTCTTATATATAAGTATGCATGTACAATAAACAATGATCTAATATGCATAAAAACAATAAATAACAAACAATTAAAAACTATGAAGGTAAATTGTTCTGTATACCTTTTTTTCTATAATAATAATGTTCTTAAGGCATCGCACTTTACATAAAATAGAAATAAAATGAAAGAGAAGAGTGTAATGAAATTTGTTGCAATGCTGAAGTAGTTAATTAAAAGTGAAGTATTTATTTCTATGATTTTTCGTCAGAATATAATAAAATTAAAATATCAAAGTTTACATTTTAATTCTATAGGATGGACTTATCTTCTTTATTTTAAGAATATACACATATAAACAAATTTTATTTGTTTTTCTGTTTTCTTCTTTTTTATTTTAGAAAACTTTGAAATTTAATTGTAGGCTTATGTTTTTTTCTTGTGTATTTAATGATGGCAACTCTAAGGTTAAATATGCACTCAATTTGAATTAGTATGTAAATAAAGTTGTTTTCAAAATATTTTTTTTCGTTAAAAAGAAAATTGTACTGATTTTTGATCTTAAAAAATTATATTTAATTTTATTTTATTTTTTGGCTTATATTTGCATGTAATTAAGAAATAGGCCATAATATAAAAAGTATATCTTTTGGATTTAACGTTAACGAATTGTAAATAGAAAAAGGACGAAAAATATATACATAAATATTATGCAAAATAGAATTTTTACGTCGTGTGTATAGTTGTAAAAAAAAAATTTTTAAATTAAATTTCGTTGTTGAAATATTTTTCCTGATTTCCGTTTTTTCGTTTCCGTTTTCTTTCTTCTTTCAAATTATTCTACTTATTTACTTACAATTTTTTTTCGTTCTTAAATAATAATCAAAAGGATTTTAAGAGTTGTCATATAAATTTAATTAAAAGACTTAAAAGATTTCTTATTTTTTAATAGTTAAACTTTAGTTTAATTATTATAAATTGTTTTCGAGATGTTGAAAATTGTATGAAGGTCAATATTATCAAAATATTTTGTTTCTATATTTACTTAATAATAATTATTTTTTTAATTGAATTTATTTTTAATTAATAAAAATGTGAAAAAAATATTTAATTTTATTGTATAACTTTAAATCGAGGTAATTAAATTTAAGAAAATATTATTAACTCTTATTTAATAGAAAACAATTAATTTAAATAGTAAGAGGAATATTAATTTAGTATTAAAAATTTATATTTTATGTAAAACATTATTATTTTTCTCAATTTCCACTCTTATTTTTTCTACTTTAGTTTTAAAATGAGAAGAGTAAACTGCAAAATGAAAAAAATATTTTAAACGAAGATGAAATCATAGGTTAAATTCACTTATTCATATTTTACGAACAAACTAATCATAACCATAACGCATAAATACCTTTACTCTCTCACTATGTTCACTTGATGAGTTTAAATTCGAAGAGAGTAAATTGAAAGACAAGAATATTATGTATAACATTTAAAAGTTATTAAAGTTTGATACTATTTACGCATTGTAAGTTAATTTTTAGGACTTATATAAAAATATATAAAAAATATATATTTTTTTCCATCCCAGCTCTCGCTTAATTTATCACCTCTCGAAACTTATAAAATTTGAATTTTTGTAACCATATATTTTGAATTTTAACCTTATATTCCATGCCATTAAAAATTACAATTATTTTTCTTAACTCACACAATTAACCCTTAAAGCATCGAGCATTAGCATCTGTTTAAATTTTTTTTTTTGCTTTATTTCAAAAACTGCATAAATAATTATTAATCCTAAACATATGCAATTTTTGAAATATTTTCGTTTATAAATTAAAGTAATTTTAATAATGTAATTGACATGTAGATTGTTTTTAAAAGGAGTATTATCACTTGTTGATGGGAAAAGTGCTACATTAGAAACCATTGAATTGACTCAACTTTATTTAATTTTCTATTTACTATTGAGTAAAAAATAATCGAAATAAATTAATAGGTAAAAAATAAGATTTTTATTTCAAAAATTTTATTCAATGAAATTCAATATTTCATTCTATATAACATTTAATTTGATTTAAATATGTTATGAATTGAGTATGTTAATAAGTTTTCAACATAAAATTTTATTTATTATTGCATACATTATTGCATGTAATATTCATAAATGCATTGATTGTAATAAAAACAAAAAAATATAAGAGAAACTGAGTTTTTACTTACATATTTCTTTCTTGTTTTTTTGCTTTCTACGAGAGTAATAAACACTATCAAAACATTTACTTAACATATTAAAAATTTCTTACATATATAAAACAACAACAATACCAGTATAGAATAGAACATTTAAAAATTGCAATTTCTCTTTTTAATCTCAGTAAATAAACTTTAAAATTTAATTCATTCACGTTCAATAATCTTGTTATATTTTCGTTCATTTTGTTTTGCATTCTCTTCTCTCTCTTCATTATTTTTTTTTTTGCTGTAAATGGTATTGCCATCATTATAATAATATATATAAAAATCTAAATAGTTGCAAGATTCTTCTGTACAAACAGATAAACAAAATGAGAAATTAAACTCTATATATAAGACAATATTTTTATAGATATACTTATATATATATATGTATTCCAAAATTATATCAAAGATATCATTATGCACGTTCATCGCATTAACATTAATTTTAACCACTAGCATTCAGTATCATACAGGTACTTGTACAAAAAATTAAGAATGAAAGAGTAAAAATCACAAAAAAAAAACCAAAAGAAAAATTATAATAAAACACCATTTTGTTATCTTAAGTTACAAAAAATATCATTACCAAAAAAAAAAATTTTTCATTAAAGTAAAAATTATTTCCTCTACTTTTTACTCTAATATTATAAAAATGTATAGCGAATTATTCAACTAGTTATAGCTGATAGCATTTTATATTGTTTGCTTGCAAGGAATTCAAAATGAGAGAGGAAATTTTTAAGAAATAAAAACTATATAAAAAAAAACCAAAAAGGAATAAAAAGCAAAAATAAAAAAGAAAAGGTAAAAGAGAAATTTTTTTTTCCTGTTGTTTTTCGTTTTTGTTTTTTTTTGCTAGATCAATGCAAGAACAAAAAAAATTATGGAGAAAACAAGGATATTTTTTCAAATATTCTCATATTCTCAACAATAAAGATAAAAATGAAGTTAAATGAGCTTATTTGTCGAATTAATAATTTAAAAATGCATGCCATTACAGGCTCAATGCTGCTTTCACTTTCTCTCTCTCTCTCTCTCTATAATATTATTGCTCCCTTTCTACATTTTTTTTTTCTTTGATTTTTACTACTCACAATTGTATTTTGTGATTCCTTAACATTGTGAACGACATTATTGCCAAAATAATATAAATATAAAAAAAAAATGGTATCAGAATAAAAACACAAGGCAGGAGGAAACAAAAAGAAAAAAAAAATTTTATTTTTATTTTTTTTTTATATAATTTTTTTTTTGTTGTTGAACTCAAATGCCAGCGTTATTAGAATGGTAAAAGTTTTTGATAAAAATGCCATTTGCAGTCATACTCCCATTCTTTTAAACCTTTTTAAAATCTAAAATAAATTGGGGAATATTATAACCTAATATAAAAATAAATGGATTTTTGCCCATCATGGTATTACCGTTCCTTATATTATTCTTATTTTTTCCTTAGAAATAACGGAACATACTGTTTTTTTCTTTGCTTTTGGTGTTTTTTTTTCATTTATTTATTTATTTTTGCATTTTTTGTATTTATTTAATTTTTTTTTTGTTTTTTTGAATATTTTCCAAAGAAATAAAATCCTTGTTAGAAGGATATTAAATTTAAAATGGGTGTGATAACTGAAAGGGTTCTTATTTCCATTTTAAAGCATCAATTTTTTTGCGGGAAAAAAACATTGGTATTTTGGTTTTTCATTCTTTAAAATAACAATGAAAAAATGAGAAAAAATACGTAGAAAAATTAGGTATATGAGGTCATTCAAGAGAGGCTAATGGGAGCTACAAAAAAAAAAGATGCTTATTTAAGTAGAGTACTGCAAGTGATTTGATAAATTGCTTTTTTTTTTTTTGGCGTATTCTCATCCAATATTATATTGATAATCGAAAAAATAAATACAAATAAAAATTTTAAAATCATTTTCACATTTATACCGGTGGAAAATAATTTTAATAACATGAAAAGGATAACATAATGCGATTCTTTTGAAATTATTCACAATTAAAGTGTGCAAATAATCAAAGCCAAACAAATTTCATTATGAGCATATTATATTTATAATTAAGATGGTAGTACATACTTTAATATCGTTATTGTGAACAGGGAAATTGATTTGGACATGCTGCATTTAAAGAACGAATATGTTCAGAATTAAAATATTGAATAGCAATAATTGCAATTGATTGACTTATAATGCCACTCTTATTTAAGATTAGCTTTCATGCTTGCAAATTTTAATAATTAAAATTTACTTTCAAGTTGATGGTTGTTATTCCTTAAATATTATTGTAATATTAAAATTTGAATAACCCGGTATTTTCAATATTATTATACTCGTATAATAATATTTTTATTCATCATTTACTCTCATTTGTAAATAATGTGTATACATTATGTTTGATCATGTTCTTATAATAATACACACATAAATATTTTACACGATATTAAGAGTCAGCAAATTCTTACAAATAAGATTTGTAAAATTTATAAAATAAATGATATAATAATATAAAAAATAGCAAAAAAAAAATAATAATAATAAAATAATGAATAAAATATATTAAATTCGATTTTTAATTTAAAAGGATATTATTATATTTCAGAGTGTATACAATATTTGAGTGAAAATTTGTGTTAACTCTTTTGTTAAATAGAATAAAAATGTAAAAATATATATTTTACAGATACACAATATATGAAAAGAAAAAATTAAAAATAAAATCGAATATTTTGATCGTTTGTTATTTGTATTGGAATTTTTTAATAAAAATTTTGTGAAAACAATAGCAAAAACAAAATCGAAATGGAAATAACAACGCGTTAAACAATCGTTTTGTAAAAAAAAAAAAAAAAACAAGTAAAAACAAAATAAACAAAAAACGTACACATGCTTGAAAATATTCACGTTCGCAGCGATAAAACAAATAACTTCAAATATTTTTCGCTATATTAATGTACAAAATTTTTAAAAAAGGATATTAATATTTAATATATATTTATATAAATATAGATACTAAAATAGTATATATAGGAATTATTGTATAAATAGAAAATATTTTATATTATCGAAATGAGAATTAGAAGCATATGGTAAAATGGTTTTTGCAACCAAGAGGAATATAGCTGGAGGAAGGGTTTTTCTATTGATAATATGAGTAAAATGTGAAAAATTTGTAATAACGAATACTTTTTTCTTCATTTACATCTTATTTTTTTTTTTTTTTAGTTTTGTTTTTTTCTATTTTTCTTCTCCTCTGTTATTCTAAAGTTCTGCTATTTGTATATTCTGTATTATATAAATAATAAATTATCGGGACGCGACTATTTTGTATAACGAGATGAAACACGTGGCATTTTTAACTTTATTTTCATTATTATTTATTACAATAATATTATGCAATATATATACAATATACATAAATATACAATTTATTCTTAATGATCAAAAGATATTTATATAATATAACAGTTTAAAATATAATTATAAGTAGATATATATAGAACATGGAAGGTATACATGATAACAAAATAGAATTGTATTGCTAGTTGTAACTTTGAGATCACAATTTTTAATGCCATATTTTTTTTAGATTATGCTTTTAGAAATTGGTGCCAAAACGAGATATTATTCATATTCCATACTGTGTTTTGTATCACAATGAAAATATTTTATTTTTCTGAAAAATATTGTTTATATACAATATATTTTTATAAAATAATTTATGTACATCTCTATAAATGTTCTTTGTATATATATAAATAAAATAATTTATTTTTTTATTCTTTTGAAATAACGACACGACAATGAAAGGTGATTATATGCTCCACGATTCACCTATTCTAATTCTGTCAGAAAATATTATAATAATATATAGGAAATAGCAATATCTAATATGAAATATTGTAGATTAAACGCAAACAAAATAAGAATAGCAGTTGTTATATTTAATCTTTTGTTATTATAAAGGATATTTTATTTATATTCAACTTGAAATGCATATACTCGTAAAATAAATAAATTTTTTATTTATATATATAAAACATAAATATGCACACAACAAATATTTTGTTTATCGTTAATATTGGATTTTGGATAATTATTTAGAATTGCAGAATACAAAAATTATCCTTGAATGAAATTGTCATGTGCATTTTGTTTTTTTTTGTACTCTACTATAATATTTCCGAATGTGTGATTTTCAAAGAGAGAAAATTAATTGTTATACGTTTTTGTTTTTTTTTTGCTCACATTTTTTGAGGAAAGAAAAACGATAATTTTTTCTTTTTATTAAAAAAAAAAAATTATTTTAATTAATTTTTGGTTTTTCAAAAGTATTATAGTTGCTTACGTTTTCGTATTATAGTTAATTGTTGTGGTTAATTTTATGACAAATTTGAGATTTATTGAAAGAAAAAATTTTAGAATATTAAATACTAATTTATTAAAAATAATTCTTGAATATAAATTATTAAAATAATGGTGGAAATTAATGATTAAAAACGGTGTAAGAATTATTTTCTAATAATTCTCAATAAAGGTGCAAGTATTAAGTAAAATTTCTGAATAGCATCATGTTGAGGCAGTGAAAAATTAGTGTGTGTACTACAAACAATATTATGCCAAGATTTATTATAGTGATTGTTTATCGTATTCAAAATAATTTCAGGACAACTCAGGGGGTGTACATATTTCAACCAGGGAGAAGATAAAATAGCTCAATAATTTAAAATTTTATTTAATATAATTGTATTACACTTCACTTGGCTGTGGATCAGGAGTAACTTAAATTTACGGGAAGTACAATATTATGATAGAATTATTTTTTATCACAATACAAAATTACTTATTTGCTGTTTGCTACTATAGAAAAATCATTTTTATATAAAAGTATCGTTTCATTTTCAAACTAAATCAATTAATACTATAAAGGACTCTTTTCTTATTTACTATTCAAAACTCAGAATCTATTTTGAATCTCTTATTTTATTAATACAAATTTATTATGTGAGGTTTATATTTGTATATTTATCATTCACTTGGCGATATAACTGTGTAACAGTTCAGAAGGGTGACTTATATAGTATTATTAGTGAAGCATATTTAAAATAGCCTTAAAATTAAAAAAAAACCTTATCTTTTAAATTAAATAATCTATTTTTATTCATGCATCTATTTTTATTTTTTTTTCTCTAATGCAAAATTGTGTCACATCGAATTTTAGTACAAGCACCATGTTAACATACATTTTATTTTCTATGGTTTTTATTATTATTTTTTTTGTTTATATTTATTTTAAAATAAAATTTTATATCCTGTTTACTTTTACCAGAAAATCCATTTATTATCCTTGAATAGAAAAGTGGGAGTACCAAAAAAAAAAAAAATAAATAAAATGGGAAGAGTTTAAAATTATTAATATAATGCATGAATGTTTTATGTTATTTACGTGTGTATTGTAAAATGAAAAAGCAAAAAAAAATAAAATTACAAAAAGTTAAACAACAGAAAACTTGACATTTTAACACTGTAAAAAATCAAAAGGTTGACTGCTTCAACAAGGATCTGATTTAACTTGGTATTTGTTTTTTTTTTATTTTATTCCACTTACAACATGATGTAGACATGTTTTATATTTCACGAATAAATTTACGTATCTATTTATATAGGTACTATAGATAAATAATAAAATAAGTAATAAATACAAAATTAAAAAATTTTGTCATTTTTATTAATTTTTATTTTATTATTTATTTAAATTAAGTTTGAGCCACTATATTAAGTGTTACTTTACCATTTGTAAAATATTGTAGAAAATTTAATGTTTGTTTATTGTTTGTGCAGGTGCAGATTTATAAGGATGTGGTGGGGTAAATCAGTACACATACACAAGTAGAAATTTAATGTGGTTTTAAATTTGTTTATGTGCTTTAATAAAATGACTATCTGTTGCTTTGTATGCCTCCATGAGCCACTAAATATAATTTAGCTAATTGAAAATATATTGAATTAATACTGTAATTATATTCAATCAAATTGTTCTTTTCATATATGGGTAGTTTGAGGAATAGTTTCAAAATTTCCCTTCAATTTCGAATATTTTCCTCGTAAACACTTTTCTATCGTATTCTACATTAAATACATTAAATAAATAATCAATGAATATTAAAGTAAATCAAAATTTTTTTTTGTACTCATCTCTAAAAAATAAGTAAATTATAACTGTAACAACATTAAGGATCAAAATGGAAAACAACCTAATAAAACAGAAACAAACAAAAAAACATAAGAACAAAAAATAACAGATTTATTAAATAATAATACTATAACAAGAAAATTGAAGAATCATTTTTCTTTAGGTTATGTTTAATGTATGTAGATGTCTTAAAGTACAAGTAATACTTACACAATATATGTACAAGATGGAAAACATGAACATCAGAATATTAAGCGCTCCTTTTATAATCCCTCTTATTTGAATTGTTCTTTTTCTCCTCACAAATTTTGGTTGTTTTTTTTTTTTTTCTTTCTGCAAAATGCATCAAGCTATAAATCATTTATCAAGAATATTTTCGAATGACGAATGAATTTTATATATAATTTTACAAAGTTACATACATACAATGAGTATAAAATTTTTTCTATTGTAAATTTAGTTTGTTCTACTTTTCCAGAGAATGGAAAAGTGGCAGGGGAAATTAAGTTTTAAAATTTTCATTTTTATTTTTAGTTTTTTGTAATATTTTTTTCCTTTTACCGAATAAATTCACGTATTTCAAATTATTTTCTGATATTCAAATTGTTTACTATTTCATTTTAAAAATATTAAATTCTTTTAGAAAAAAAAAGGACATAATCCATGGAAAATAACAAAAAAAAAAAAAAACTAATCATTTTTATATTATCCTTATGGAATATACAAGCAAAATAATATTTTAACAATATTTTAATATGGAACATGAATTTGTAGAATGTAGAACATGGAACTAACTTAAATTTTAAACCGGTCTAATATAAAATGTATGGTGTAAGTATGCTTATACGTCTTACGTAAATAACACCATATTACACATAAATTTTGTTTGCCTTTTGAGTAACCATAAAATCGGAAAAGCAGCATAAAAAGTAAAGAAAAATACAAAAACAAAAACAAATCGTCAAGGATGTGGAAAATTTTTTTTCTTCTTCATTTTCGGGATGAGAATTTTTTTTTTTATGTGAATATAAAGATAACATAAAAAATGTTATTCTAAACAGTAAATAACATTGAAAATGGAATCGAAAATTTAAGTTGGCGGCTCAGTTATATTGTTTCTTAACAAAAATTTAATAAGCGTGTTTTTATTTCATAGGCGGTTAATTTTTTACTACAGACACATATTATAAAAAATTGTATAGCATAGAAGTTTTTATATAATAAAAAATATTGTGAATAAAATGGTGGGTTTGTTTCTTATGCATATGGTGGTTTATGGATGCTTTGGATATTGTTGAATAACTACATAAAATTGTAAAATTTCATGTAGGGGCAAATTCTTTGTTTAAAAATTAAGAAAAACAGAGAATCTGTAAAAATTTATTATTAACCAGAATTAATTATTATTTCAACGTAAAATAATATTATAAAAGCAAAGGATTTAAGAAAAATTTTCAATCAACTAGAATTTTCCTTAAGAATTTCAATATAAAATACATTTAACAGACATTTTTACAGAGCTTTAATTTTTAGCTCCTGTTGAGCCAAGATAATGTACAACTTTTATATAAATTTAATTTATTTTCCAAATGAAATTGTTGTAGGCTCAGTTTGGTAATTTTGAGTTGATTTTTTGATTCTACAACTTTTTAAATCAGGTAATTTTTAATATTTTTGAGTCCGCATTTAAAAAATGAATTTTAATATCTACGACCTGAATTTATTAGCACATACATGAAATGCTTAAAAAAATATTCGTATATATTTTGTGTTCAATTAAAAAGACTTGATAAAATATTGAATTCAGTCAATTTTTTTATATTATTTTTATTATTTTTTTTTTCTAAATTTTTAAATAAAATAGCATTATTATTTATTAATTTTTTTTCCTGAATTGAAAACGTGTTTCTCACTTTTATATTTGTTAAATGCAAATATTTATTTAATAGAAATATTTATATATATATATAATGTAGGTATATATGAAATTATGCATAAATTATTTTATTTAATTTGTTATTAATAGTCAAACAGTTTATAAATTACAGAAAAAGGAATAAAAAACTATTGAACTTTATTCGATACTACATATTAGTTAATTAATTAGAGATGGGAAATGCCGCTCCAAAATTCTGCCACCCAACATTAGGGCAGTAGAATACCTACTCGACATCCCTCCACAACACACTCTCACCCAGATTAATCGATTAAAGTCCCTTGAAAATAATAAGCAGATGATACTCCGGCCCCTTCGAGAGTTCCTCTACTCAGTCGAACTGATATCCTCCCAAAAAGCGTCTCCTACTCAGCATCAGACCAACGTATTCGTAGAACACGTGACGTACATCCTCCATCACTCCGACATCATATCCAACTTTAATCAACTCCAATCCCTACAATATTTCCAAAAACAAATTTTAGGTTCTACTGTTTACAGGCGCAAATGAGAATTAGTTTATTCAAAATCCATTTTCATCATTTATATCCTTTTTCCTTTTTTTTCTTTTTTTACATTCTATTATTTTTCGCCTCTGACTGACTCCATATAATATACTTGTTGTTTTCATTTCGGAAAATATTTTCTCATATATGGTATGTAAAAATTTTTTAGATATAAAATGAAAAAAAAAAAATTGAGAAAAAAAAAACAAAAAACCGTTCATTTCAGTTTTCATTTTTCATCATTTTTCATGCACATGAATTTTTTAGTATGTCGCAGAAAAAAATGAAAATTTGATGTTTGTAAAAAAAAAAAGAAAACAAAATATAGAAACACAAGCGTAAAAAAAAATTAGAACGCCAAAGAAAAAACGAACATTTTGTTATCCTTTTCTTACTTCGTGTTTTTCTTTCTTTCTGGTTCCTTATTTTAACTCCTTTATTATAAATATTATTCAAAAAAAGAAAAGAAAAACCGAATAAGAAGAAATCTAAAAGAAAATAAAATTAAAAAATTTTGAGGGTACAAAAATACTTGGAAAATTTCACTTTACAACAGGCATTTGGAATACCACATGTCTTATCTGTCAGATATTTTGGATATGAAATCCATTTTCTTGAAAAAAGAAAAAATATTACGATAAAGTTTAAAAGCTTCGCTCATCTTTCTTTTATGTTTTTATTTTTTCTTTTTTTTCTACTTCACATTTTTATTTGCTTTATATATATACTTTCTTTTCTAAAAGTTACGTTTTTCGGTTTTCATTTTTCTAAAGTAATAACTAAAAGAAACCTAGGGAATGAGTCAAAAATGTAAAGAAGAAAAACAACAAACAAACAAATTGAGAGCAAAAGTTCTTGACTCCAAACACATTTATATCAAGAGAAAATTTCTTTTTAATAAATTATGTAAAAAAAAAAAAATAATTTAAGAAGAAAAAAAAAAGGATAAAAAAAGGATATATGTAACCTTTTATAATAGAATACGAATATAATCCGAATATAAGTAAAAACAAAAACAAAAATACTAACAACAACCATTTCCATAATAATTTTATATATATATATACATATATATACCACATCACCAGAAATAATATTAAGTGGCGTGACAGCATGATTTGATTTTTAGCCTCTTATTTGATCTTTTTATCATACTTATTCTTAACGATAATAATAATGATGATGATATTGATAATGTTGATGATGATGATGACGATTATAATCATATTGGTAAAGATTATATTCTGCAATATTATATTTTAATATTATATACTTGGTATAACTATAAATAATTTAATATGTTTTTATATGATATACTTACATAAATTAAGTTCAGCGACCGCATTTTATAATTCATTTTATACTTAAATTTTAGTTTATATTTTAATATTACAATTATTACAATATTACGTATATATATATATATATGTGTTAAGGTACTTATACATGTACAGAAATCATCATATCGATTATTTTTTTTCAAAAATATATTTTGTGTGTGACATTTCTATATTTTTTGGTCGCTTATACCTTTAATATTTTCATACCTTATATATATAGGAATACAAATATGCACTGTTATATACCATAAATTAGCATAAAGATAACTAAAGCGAATAATAGTACAAAACTACAACGGACTATAAAACTAGTTAAAAACAAAAATTTCATGCAATATTTGAAATTTATTTTTTTTTTTACAATGTAAAGGTTGCCTGATATGAAAAGAGTACCTAACTATAATATTTTTACAATTTGTATATTTAAGTAAAAGAGCATAAAAGGTAATACTATATTATAATATATTACATTATGTATGCACATATATTATTAAATTTTAAGTACAAAATTTAACTAGGTTACGAGGGTGAAAATCCAAATTCTAATAAAATGAAGAAAAGAGAAAATATCAACACGCATATTATGCAAAGAACTAAAAACGACACAAAAAACAAACAAAACAAAATGAAATGAAAAATAAATTCAATCAACCCTCTCTCTTTATTATACGTGAATTTTTCACTACCAAAGGATATTGTTTTTTTTGCGTGTTTGTATTCAATTATTATGTTATGAAGATTGAAATAATAAAACGAGAAGAAGAGAAAACAAAAAATCTTGTTAAAATTTGATATTTTCATTGTTTTTTTCTTTTTACTTCTTCTTCATATTGCTTTTTCCAATTTTAGATTTTTAGATTTTAATAGGACTAAAAAAAGATGGAGTAGAAGAAAATAACAATTACGTGCTTACCACCTTTTAGTCGATAAGGTAGAAGAAAAATTGAATGGGTGGAGGGTGTTTTGTTTTTTTTTGATTATTATTGTAATTGAGGTTTTCTTGGATATGCTATTTTTCTTCTTGTGCGTTTTTTTCTTCTTCTCTTTTGTAATAATTTTCTTCTAATAACATGAAATTCTGAGTGAAAAGTCATCATGCATACAAAAATACTTGTTAATTATTAACGCGTATAATTTTCATGAAAAGCATATCTATATTATGTTAGTGTGTGTATCATATTACAATGTATTTGAGTATACAGTAATATAAAATTCTACTAGTCCCGAATATTACCCTTTTTATACTAAGCATTTTACTTATTTATATATTCATTCATATTTTATGCTTATCAACAACCTACAATACTTCTTTTTTCTTTTTTTATTATTTAAATTAAATTTTTGAATTTTGGGACCTTTTGTTTGGATTATTTTTCAGGTTTTTTTTGCTCTCGTTCAATATTATTTGTGTTTGAATAGAAAATTTTGTGAAATAGATGTATTTAAAGTGAAAGATAATAAAAATTTAATTTTTTTTTTTTTTAAACAGATGGTGTTATTTTGTTGTTGTTTGGATTATTTACCATTGTGTTTTTTCTTATTTAATTTAACATTGTGTCGATATTTTGCAAAACGCAGAGTAAAATTTTTATAACAAGATTATTTTTCAAAATTTTTATAATTTTTTTTTTTATATGTTTGTTTATTTAGTGTAAAAAGACGTAAATATATTTTAAATTTTTAAAATTATTTAAAATTATTATTTTTATTTTATTGAAAATTTTAATATAAAAGCTATGGTGGATTTAAGTAGAGTGTTCTAGGATTTAGGCATAAATTATGCAATAGTTCTTGATGGTGGAGGAGTTTTAAAATTTTAGAGGATATGTTTTTCTTTTATGAAAGTTTTCGTTGAATGTTTGTTACAAAAGAGTTGAATATTAGTTTTTTAATAGCTGTTTCGAAATTTTGTGAAATAAATAGCTCAGTTACTATGTTGTCTTCGTATTTTCGTAAAAATTGAAACAAAAATATCAAAAGTGAATGAATCCAACAATTTAAGGTTAAAATTTTTTTTATTCGTATTGAAAATATTTGATTTTCCAGAAATTCTTCAAAATTTCAATAATTTTATTAAAAAAATTTCACTAGTTTATTTAACACAATATATAATATGTATATAGTGTTTAGTATATAATAATACGGAAGTAAATTGATTAACAGCTTAATTTTTTTAAGAATTCTATATTAATTTTTGTGATAAAAGTCACATTTTAGCTATAATTTATAATATGTTTCTTTTTAAATGGAAAACATGAAAAATACTTATTCTTTTAACTTAAAATTTTTCAACAATGTGCGTCTCCTCGTTTCTAAATTGTTGATCTAGAATAAGTTAAATGTCAGCCCATTAACTATAGCATTAACATATTGTATTTTTTAATAGTAAGTACAAAGAATATAAAAAAAATCGTGTCTGATGTACAGAGTATACCTCAAATTAGTAAAGGAAATCTTTACTATATAAAATGAGAAAAAATGCTCGTTTAAATTTATAAATTATTAAATTTATTGAATTAAAATGCAGAATAAAAGATGGTAAAATACGAATATAATTAGACAATTACATAAATAGTCAATCCACAATTTAAAATGATTAGTCAATGGGCATTGAAATTAACAAGTAATTTCGAGAGTTTATACAATTTTAATTTCCAATCTCTACCTTAGAAATATTATTACATGTATGAGTACTATCTGTTACTTGTGTAAACACGAAGAATGTGTATTTTATGAGTATTCTATATAGAATAAGGTGTACAACCACAATATTACAGAATTACAAATTCCAGAGTGGAAATTTTATGCCTGTACACTTGTAAATCATCATCAAATACTGAAGAAATAGCTACTGGTTTATAAATTTTTAATATAATTTTTTTTTTCAAACATCATGTACTCATTTCTATCAATTTGTACTAATTTATCTGGTATAAGGTAGAATAAGGTAAACTGGGAAAACTATTAAAATAAATAAATGAAGGAAAAAAAAATCCTGAAATTACGTTAATTTTATCTATCAGTTAAAAATCAACTTAACAATCATCTCATATTTTAAAAGCATTCTCTAGCTCCATAAAATATACTGAAACAATGCTAACCACGTTTTAATATTTTTGTTGCAATATTATGCAGTACATAAGATGTCTTGTAAAAAAATATTGGACTTTTTGTTCTTCTTTACATCTCTTCACTCTTTCTTAATTTTCATTTTAATGGAAAACTAATACCCATTAAAAAAAAATTCATTAAATTCCTTATCCTTCTTGTCCTTCAGTTTTATTATTAGTATAATAAAAAGAGAAATAATGTAAGTACAATAAAAAAATGTTAAATGTTTTTATTGCAATTTTAACGTAAAATGTGAAAAATTAAAAGTGAAAAAATAATAGTAGCCAGCAACCAGCAGTAAAAGAATGAGAACCATAAAAATTAAAGAAAAATAACTTTATACCGTTATTGCATTTATAAGAAAAATTTCTTTTCTCACAATTCCCTTAAATTAGTTGGAAAATTTTTATTTTTGTTTTTCACTTCACATTCTTGCGTAACTACTCAATGTTATTTTAAATATTTTCTTTTCCTTTTGTACAATTTTAAGCTGACCATCTGAATTGTAGTTAAATTAAAAAAAAAAATAAATAAATGATAATGTGAATTGAAAATCTTTAAGAGAAATAACAGATCTGTTAGAGTTACTCTGTAAAAATTATTCTTGAATTTTATTTATTCAACATATTTTTTGCCACAAAACGTTTGAAATATTAGATACTGTTTTAAATTATTAAAAAAATTCTTAGAAAATTTTGTAAAACCCAAAATATAATATCAATAAAATACCTTCACATATATTTGCTAGTTGATCCTATAACAGTGTTATTATATAACAATCTCACAAATTCTAAAACTGTAGTACAAACAATAATCACATTTAATATTATAACAATGGCAATTGTTATACAAGAAATATGGAAGCAACTAACGCTGTCAAAATATAAGAAAATTTCAATTTTAATAAAACCATGTGCTGATTCTGTGGACTTATATCTGCCAATATAATCAGTTTTGTAATATATAAACGAGTGCTTGGTAAATTTACGCTTTCAAATTTATCTGATTAACCTGTTAATGTACGACATAATCTCTTAACAGGTTAAAATTAACATTGAAAATATTTTTTTAATTTTCTAATACTCGCATTATTATAAAAAATGCTATAAATTTTCGCTATCTTCACTGTTCAATTTTTAATATTTTATTTAAAACAACAAAATGTTATTAATTTGTAATTTTGTAAAGTTCGCAGGAGATAAGACAAACCAATTGAATAATTTGAAAAATAAAAAGTTGAAAAACTAAGAAAATTATCGTTAATTTTAATTTTATTAAGTATACTAATTCATAATTTCCTAGGAATTATTTAAGATTGAAAAATTGAAGAGAATAGTGTTAAAACAAAAAACTTTTTGTTTTCAATTGCTTTCAATAGTTGTGGAAGTTCTCCTGAAATGGAAAAATTCTCATTTATTTTTTTCTTGTTCATAATTTTCTTTTTGTTCCTTTTTGTTCTAAAACTGTTTTCACATCCTTTTCTTAAAAATATTTTATTTTTTCTTTACGCTTATCTTACCTATTTTTCTGAAATCATTAATTATTCCAATGTCCGTTTTTAACAAAGTTCAATGATTTTTGTACTACTTCTTATATTCAAGTAATTTTTTGACCCCATAATACTAACTCACTTTTTTCGAACTTTCGTTATTCCCAAAATTAGTAGGTATTATCTTATGTAAAATTTTTAACTGAATCCGAATTCTATTTAGGCTAAACTTGTAATTTTACATTTTCTTAACTTTAATATAATTTTTTAAGTTGCAGCGCACTCTTATATAATTTATTATTATCCTTACGTTAATGCACAGGTTTTTGAAGAAATCATAAAATTTTTCCGCATTATATGAGTAGAATCTTATAGTTGTTCTTATCAATTTTCATATTTTCCCATTTTTATCCACATTTTTTTTTTTTTGCTTTCACATCGGTGAAAAAAAGAAATGAGGCTGGAAAAAAGTATTCATAAACAAAAGTGAATAAAAAAAATTAAAATAGTTTTGATGATTGAGTTCTAATAAAAAGAATACACCATTCCTTGAATTTTTTTAAGCAAGAAATTCCAGGTAATATCATTTCCTAGTTATGAAATTTTTCTGCTTATTTATTTTACGTTTTCCTTTTTTCTTCTACTCCTTTCATTTATTTTATATACCTGTTCTTATTTAGTTTTTCATTTTAAATAACAGTAGTTTGAATAAGTAAGGTAATTGAAAATTGTATAATAGGTAGTTAAAATAAATTTTATATTATTATATAGTCTCATATATCCTTTATATATATTAGACATTTTTTTTTATGTATCTACATTTATGCAATAAAATAGTTTATTTAAAAAGAAAAGTTAATGGTTAATTCTATTCCTCATGCTTTTTTTCCCCCCATTTTTTTTTATTGCTGTATAATCAATTTAAATATTATGTATACTTATAATTATATATATAATTTTTTATATAGGCAACACTTATGTATTTTATAGAATATTATAAAATTTTAATATTCAGTAAAATCTTTCATAATATTTTATGTGTGAATGAAAATAGTGTAAAAAAGTTATTCAGGATATTTGAATGTTTTTCAAGGAAATTCAATGGTATCCTGATAAAAAATTTGTTTTAAAAGAATTTTACGAGATTTTCAATTTTAATATGTATTTGTATATATGTGTACATATATATGTTTATGTATTTATAATTTTAACGTTATTAAACTTTTGAAAATTTATTCTATCACTTTTATGGTTGATTGTATGTGCGAATGAAAAATAAATAAAATTTCACGAAAACTAAATTTTTTTTTTTTGTTGGATTAACCAATGTACCAACTGTTGTTATACGAATATTATGTATACATGTGCATTTATGTGTGTGAATACGCGTGAAAGATGTATTTGAAACATATGGTTAAAACAATTACTGAAACAATTTTTCTGTTTTTTTTATGTTGTTCGGTTTCATTTGTCAGTTTTTTGCTCACTTTCACATATATTTAAATGATTATATCCTTTCGGAGAAAAAAATTATAAAACTTCTAAATTAAAGATTCTTCTTCATTTGGTTTCCGCATAATTTATATTGAAAATTAAATGAATGACGGATTTTAATTAAAAAATAATTTTAATTTTTTAGTTTTTTAATTGTGTTTTCGGTTTCGAGTGTTTTGTTTTTTTTTTTAAAATAAAGAAAAAATTTTAAATTTTAAGGAAATTTGGTTTAAAATTTTAAATAAAATTTTTATGATTTTTTCTATTAAAAAAAAAGTGATAAAAAAAATTATTTTTAGTTTAGCCCGAAGGTATGCAATTTTTTTAAAAGTTGCATAATATTGTTAATTTTTTATGTAATAGCTCGCAGCACAGAAGAAAGTTTTTAATTTGATGTACTTATTTCGAATATGTTCTTATTTCGAAAGTCGTATAAAATTCCTGATAAAAGTCAAACTCCTTTCAAGATAAATTTAAATTCCTTTTAATTATCCGTAATTAGTTATATTTTTTTTTTGTCATTTGAGAAGATTGAGAAGATTGCTACTTGCACATATTTTATATATGTAGATGAGCAAAATTGGAAGGTGATTTTCAAATTAAATTTTCAATTCCAATTCGAGTTATTTGAATTTTTATTGAAGGCTAGATAAATTTGTGTAATAACGGAGAATTGGAATATTTTGTTCCAGTCTCAACCGAAAATTATTTTTCAAGTTTTCATTTTAATTTTTTATTTAAAACACAAAAGATTACCTCAATTTTTATATATAAGACAATAATTTTTAAATTTAAATTTCAAAAAACTATTAGAATAAAATTTTGCATATCAAACACACGAACCTATTATCCTTGAAAATTGAAAAAAAAATTAATCAACATATCACGTAAGTACATGAAGAGTTTTTGGTCTTTATTTCTTTTCAAGATTTTTATATTTTTCTGTAATCAAGTTTTCACATGAATACTTTCTAAAAATATTTTCTTCAAGGATCTTATATTTAAATTTAAACTTATTCGTTTTCCTTTTTTATTCTTAACATAATTGAAATAAAAGCAATCACTATTAGTTTATAGTCTTTTTTATAAAATAGAAGCTGGATACAAAAATAATAATTTTTTTTTATTTTTTATCCCACGTGAGTATAATACGTACGTATATACCCTAAAAGTATGCAAACATATGTTTAAAAAATTATGCAAGTAAATTTATTAAGAAAAATTATATAAAATGAGAAAATCACATATGGGAAAAAGAGTTACATGCAAGGAAATTTTTACCCCTTCAATAGATTTCTGTACAATTAACAGAAACATTTCAACATATGTTCAAATAATTCAGGTAATAAATCATAAAGTGATCTAACGATATAAAATGAGATGAATACAAGAAAATTCAATTTCTTTATGTCTAGCTATAAAAGCAAAAAAAAAATTTTTTTTTCTCATGAAAAGTTTTTTTCCTATGTGTTTATTTTTTGTAGGCCGTTTACAAAATTTTAAAATAAATTTGATTAATGTAATTGTGCTTGCTGCTTCATACCAAAGGGAAGTTACTTTTTCATTTTTTCAGGATATTAAACCTGAAATTAGTTTGATTTTCAAATTCTGATCCAGTTCATTGCTTTTAATATGCATTTTCATTTAAATAATAGAGATTACATAGTAATCAAACAAATGCATTAAAATACAAATTGAAATTTGGTTTCTTCTCAAGTGCATGCTGATAACATAGAGAAACATTATACTCTTATATTACATTTATTAAGAAAAATAATATAGAGAAAAATATTTTTAAGAACTTATCAATAATACTACGTTACCATAGTTTTATTAATGTAAAATATTATAGTACATAAGGTATACATAATATACATAAATAGCAATTGTACGGTAAACTCTTTTCATCAACCATCATCATAAATCATTTATCTCTTCTCTAGATTATATGAATACGCGATGTACACAAACATATTCAATTTATGATATGCATATTATACCAAAAGAATATATGAGATTATTATATATATATTCTATAATAAGGATATTTGAACCATACTTCTTCACGTGTTAGCATATAATATATAATATTTTGTTAGATAGAATCAAAGAGATAGGTAGAGAGAGAGAGAACATAAATATACACATTTATAGAAAAAAAAAAAAAAGATTATATAAGAAAACTGTTATTAATATTCTTGCATTATAAATGTAAACGGAAACAAAATTTATGATCTTTTGCTTTGGTTATCCTTTATAACATGGCATAAGAAAAATTAAATTGGCAAATATTAGCATTCTCGAATTAAATTTTTTTTTTTTTGGTTTTTTGTTTCTCCATGGTTTACTTGTTTTACTTGGTATACTTGTTTTTTCTTCTTTTTTTGTTTTTCTATGTTATTGAATGATCTATAATGATAATAGACTTATAACATATGGTATGATATCCATGCAAAACAGGATAACAAGTATACGAATAATATGTTTGTTTTTTTTCTCTATATAACCAGCTTAAAGCTAATGTATACATTCATATTATGTACATATGATATGTTATGTAATGTATCCTGTTCTTTTCTAGTTCAATGATTCTACCTTGATATAGTCAATTCATTCATCCATTTGAATAAACTTTATATGCATTTAATATTGTATAATGTAAAAGATAGCGGGCTCTTGGTGTGCTCAATATATTATATATATATATATAATATATCTATAATAGTGTAGTGGCAGCAGTCAAGAAGATGATGATGAAAAGTCAATTTTTCTTAAACATTATTCAAAGTTATGGATGATTTCATTTTTTGACGTTAAATTACAGTGAAAGAACAAAAAATATGCATATATGTGTATAACTATTTTTTTTTTCTATTCTCTCGATTTTTTCTACATAATACTATTATATCCATTATAATCCTTTTTGGAACAAAGAAATCCAAAGAGAAAAATAAAATAAAAGAACAAGGAATGCAATGAAAATTATGATTTGCCTTTTTTGTTTCTGTTTTTCTTTTTTTTTGAAATTTCAATGTCTTTTTCTTTTAAAGTTTTCCGAATGGAAAAGAAAAATGTATTGCAAACTGTTGAAACAATAGAATTGATTTTCCAAATTTTTCAATTTTTTTTTTGTTCAACTTCAATTTAGGTTTCAATTCAAGCAGAATAACTTATTCAATATGATATCCTTTGACGATTCATTTTCGTTTTATCATTTTTTTGTTTTGTTCTAAAATATTTAAAAAAAAAAATTTCTTTAAAAAAATTTCTTATTATGCTTTGTTGCATCTTTAAGTTATTTTTGTCTTAAAATTTTTCTATTCATACATAAAATATTTTTGGTCTTAATGTAAAATTACGATAAACTGAAATTTATTGTATGCATTTACAAGGATAATAGTTGAAATGATTCCGTTTTCTCTTTTTTTTTTTCTTTTAAAAAACTAAAATTGAATACCTACTTTTTTTTTATATTGCTCATATTATTAAAAAATTATATTGAAGCATATTGTTAGAAACATTTTGTTGGAAATAAAACATTTTTTTTCTAAATTCGGATAATTTTCACATAGTGGATAATTTTTTTTCCTTATTTTGAAAATAAAAGTAAGATTCTTCAAAAGAATGTGCAAAAAAAAACAGGAAATTTTTTTTTCCTTTTATATTTTAAGTTCGTCTTCAAGTAATTTGGATGGTCATAAGAGAAATTTTTTACATGAAAGTAAATTCAAATAAAAAATTATTTTCAGTTGCATAACATAAAATATAAGTGCGATGTGAATGTTAGAAAACGCACTGTGTACACTTGAATGCAATTATTGTTATGTTTTTAAAATACAAAATATAAAATTAAATTACTTTAGAGCTAGTATTATCTGAAATGAGTACCTAGCTATAATTTTTATTTACC
The DNA here is from genome assembly GCF_029603195.1 of Condylostylus longicornis. NCBI lineage: Eukaryota > Metazoa > Arthropoda > Insecta > Diptera > Dolichopodidae > Condylostylus > Condylostylus longicornis. Next base: position 1,289,514 of record NW_026577989.1, read on the forward strand.
TTAATATGCATTTAAAAAATTTTGTATACTTATAACAAAAAGAAATTGTAAACGTAGGTGAAAAACGTATATATACCCATATATGTATATAGATATGCATTAAATGAAGTGGATCTTGGTTAACATTAAATTTTGAATTAAAAGTTTTTGCGTTTTTTATTTTTCTTTTTTAGGTAAGAAGTAAACAACACCACACAACACTATTAATACACGAACAAGACTAAAATTAAATAAGACTTTTATTCTATTAGAAAAAAATTTTTGTTTAAAGAATGTGAAGAGACTATAGAAGAGATTAAATAAAATAAACACAAAGTTTAAGAGAAAAGATGTGTTAAGAGAAAAACCTTAAACTCTTGAAGTATGCATTTATTTATTATAAGTATATACAATAATGAAAATTATATTTTTTATATATATGTATATACATAAAACTAAAAATGAATTAAATTAAAAAGTGTTAAAAGTGAAAATTTTGCAATTAGAAAACTTGAAAATTATGAATTTTAACATTTTAAGAGATTTACTAAAAAGAAAAGAGTAATTACAGTTCGAAAAACAAAAACAACAAAAAACAAATAAAAAATTTTTTATGATTACTTTCTCTTCTTCATAAAACTATGAATAAAATAATTTAAAACTTGAAAATAGTTAATTAAATTACAATAAGTTTGTCTTTTGAAATAAAAATGACTTTATAAGATTTTCTTAGAAAAAATTTTAATATTTTTATCCTAAATTTTAATTTCTTACTTTTGAAATATCTAAAAATAACAGTAGTACTTTCATTAAGAAAATAATCTGATCCAAAAATAATAAAAATTTTCTATCATTTGTAAAAATATTTGTAAAATTTCTTAATCAATGAAATTTTAGAAAAGCTGTATGATATCGTACTGTGGCCTTACTATGTAATTTGATTTTTGTGACACGATTTTCGGATTTGCAGAAATAAAAAGGTAATACTATACAAATTGATTGGTACTACCTTATTATTTTTCCCAATATTGGAAGAAATACGAGTAGTAAGGTAGCACCGCTTAATTTGTACGCTGCTCCCTGTTCTTTCTAGCAAAGACGAAAATCGTAACACGAAAATCAAATTACATACAGTAAGGCTTCTGAACTGTTATACGAGAAATACAAAGCGTTTTAAAATTTAGATCAAATACGAATTTCAAAAATTTGTTGTAGGTAAAATAACATAATAAAATAGTGTTGTCATTATATTAAAGTTAATCGGAATTTTTATTCATATTTTCCCAAAATATTAATATTTTTATCCTTTTTCAAGAAAATAAATTTAAAATTAATTTTTACTTTGTAAAATATTTCTAAATCTTTATATTATTTTGTGATCATTGATATTTATTATTTTTGTGGAAATTGTTATTTGACCATAATTTCAAAGAAATTTCTCATATCTCTAAAGAATTTTGTATAGAAATTCAAAAAATTAATCAAAAATTGGTTCTTTTAATAAAATATATCTGCACTTATATGGATATTACTTATAGTACAATATAAAATAATTCAGAAATATTTTTAATATATTCGAAGAATTCAAATATAATATTCAAATGTAAATATAATTGTTTTTTTTTTTCTTCAAACAAATAATCCAAAAAAGAATTAATAATAGTCTTCTTTTATGTTTGCTATATATATGTGTGTATAGGTACAATAATAAATCTGTTATATCAAATTCATTTTGCTGTACTAGTAAATATTTAAAGTAATAAATTATACTTTACATTCATAAACAGTAAGAAAATTCTTTATTATTACTTTACTACTTTCTCTATATAATATAAAAATATGAAACCGGAAAATTCTTAAAAAATTTTTCAATGAGTTTCATTTTAATAAAATACTTCTTAAATCTTTGAACTCTATCTTTCTATCTACATATATATGTATGTCCATAAAAGTAATAAATTCAAAATTAAAAGTAATAATCCAATAACTATGGCAACATTATAAAAAATTAAAAAAAAAATTTTTTTCTATTATTTTTATCATAAGAACCAGATCATGACAATAATTATCTCAAAATATTTCCTCTTCATAACTCCTATGTATAAGTAGATATTTGTTATTTTTTTTTTTTACTGACTCTATTGCATCCAATAAGAAAGGTATTATAATTGTGCCGCATTTAAATCATTCACGTATTGAATTTTTGACAAAAAATATTCTACTCTGCAAAAATAGCTTAAGAAACACAAAGAAACTATTTTCAGCGTATCATGATCATTTGATACAATGCTGGACTTCTATTTTGCTTGAATCGATTTTATTAAGAACTTGAGTTTCTTTAAAAATGCACAATTGTTATACTCTTCCAAAGTTGATCGTTTAATCGATTCTCATCTTTGAATAATCGATTCTGAATCTTAATCAAGGACTACATTTATATTTTTGGGAAAATTTCAGATAAGGGCACTTTAAACTTCTTTCAAATTAGAACTAAATCATTAAATCTTCTTTTAATGTGGAACATTTTAACGTACGTATTACTTATGAGAAAATTATCAAAATTTCCAAATATTTTTCTGGAAACACAAAAATGTCTTCGATTTTGTTCTGACCACATCAAATTTTTCTTAAGTTTAAATTTTATAATTTTGCATTTTTCTTTTTTTTTTTGGGTTAACAAATTCTCTAGTAGATACTTCTCTGAAAAAAGAAGAGCAAAAAAAAATATTAATAAAAAATTATAATGAATATTTGAAAAAAAAAAATATTTTTTTTTTTGTTTTCCCATCTTCTCATTTTGTTTTTGTATTTTTCTGAAAAAATTTCAATTATATTTCTGTGTAAGTTAAAAATATTTCTAAGATCATTTTATAAGGATATTTTCTATTGATTTAATTTTACTGACCTCAAAAATTATTAAACTTAGTTCATTTTAAAATATAATCAAAATAAATAAAAAAATGAAAAATATTTCTCTTGAATAATTTTTATATTTCCAAGAAAAGTAACAGAGAAAAATAAATCTAATGTGGTCAGCACATAACCGATCGTAATTTGTATTGCTTATTTTATTGAAATTGCTTCAAAACTCAACCAGAATTTAAATATCAAATTTCCAGAAGCCCTATTAATTCTTTCCGTAGACATGATAAAAAATGTAAAATCGGCCGGAATCCGATTCGGTTTCCTGACTCTGATATTTCCAAAATATTAATTATTTTAATATCCACAATTTAAATATTAAATTTCCAGAAAATTCGTCACCTCACATATAAAATTTTAAACTCACATATAAAATTTCATCAAAACAGTTACGGTTCAGTTGAACTTAAAATACACGCGTTTACGAGAAATGTGTTCGACATTCGAAATTTGGTGCCATCGCATAATCTCATCTATTGTATGTAATGAGGTGGGTAAAAATAAATTTATGTATTTCATTGGGAGTAAAAAATTTTCTAAAGATAATTATTACAAATTTTTTTTTTTTACTCAAGATGATTTAATAATTAAGAATTGAATTTTTCCCAAAAGGATTCCCTTAAAAATTTTTACATAAATTTCATTATAATAAAATTTAATTATAGAAAATTATTCGTAGGTGATATTATTATTGCCCACAATTTAATAATAAAATATAAAAAGTGGTTTGGTACTTGAATTTATGGAATAATTAATTTTAATAATATTTTTTTTTTTATTAATTTTAATAATAATTAAAATTCTTGAATTTTCAAAATATAAAATTAATATTAATTTTATATTTTCTGAAAATTTTTTTAATTTATACGTATAGTTTTTGTTAAATTTTAAAATCAGAGTTTTTTAGATTCGAATTTTAAATTTATTCTTATAGTTGAAAGTTTATGCCACATGGTTTCTAATTTTACGAATACAGAACAAAAGAGTAATAATTTTCTAATTAAAAATTCTAAAAACAAAATTTTAATTAAAATGGAAATTATAGAGTAATAATTTACAAAAAAAAAAATTGTCAGAAAACGATCATCTTCATTTCATCATTTCTTTCAGATTCGTACCATGCATATCATAGTAAAATTTAAAATTTAAAAGTTTTAAGATGAAAATTATTATTCAAAAATTTGATAGGAAATGAGACCATAAAATACAACCTAATGATCAATTAAAACTAAATTTTTAAAAAAATTATTTTCTAAATTATACAAAGGTTTTGTTTTCCTAAAAGAAGAAATATTTGTTTATAAATGCCATACATAAAATTACCAAAATAATATTCAAAAAAAAAAATTTTACTCAAACTATAATAATCTATAAAATCATTTCTATATCTAAAAGTATATTCCATTCCTTACATAATGTGGTAAATTATTACATGTATACCATGCATTTTCCCCAAAATCTTTTAAGAAATATTATGTAAAATTAGTAAATGTATTTATTGTATGCGTTTATGAAAATTAATATTAAATGCAAATTATTTTCCTGAACTCGAACTTTTTTAATATTTTTCATACAAACATCCCTATATATATATATACATATTTTAAGTATACTGTATAGATATATTGAAAAATTAAAAGAACCTTTGAACAATTTGTGTTTTCTTTTAATTTTTATACCTTATAAAATTCTAAATTTATTTTCTTGTGCATTTATATGCCCAGAAGGTGAAACATATAGGAATATATTCACTATAGATACATACATAATTATGTACGCCTGAATGTATGTGTATGTGACAAAATGAACAGAAAAAATTATTTAGTATTCAAGCTGATTACAATTTGTAATGAAAAAAGTGAAGAAAACGCGAAGCATATGGAAAACTATTCATATTATATACTTTTCCGTCATAGTTATTCTTATTATATGAAAAATTTACTTACTTCTTAATTTCCCTGCAAACATTTTGCGTTTTTCTTTTTTTCTTTTTGCATTCTATTCTCTGTTGATTAAAATCCTTTTCAATGTAATTTTCCTATACACATTCCATATTATATTACTTATGTCTTTTCTTTAAAATAATTAACAAAAAAAAAAAAAAGAGATAAGATGAAAAAAAAAAAGAACCTTAAAGTCGAACGACACAACTTCCTGTTTTAAAATAATAGAGAAAAGAGACAAAAAAAAAACGAAATAAAAAGAATAATCTAAAAATAACATTAAGAGAATGGAATAGTTTGTAAAAGGAAAAATTTCAATGGATAAAATTTTTCCTAGGATTTATTTCGTTTCTTTTTTTTTTTTTAGTAAATGAATTGCGACATACATAAGGATTCTAAATTATTTACTAAGATTAACACAAAGAGAAATAGTCCTGCAGGAAAAATCTTCTGTTCTTTTAAATTATGTGCAGGTTATGTTCTATGTCTGCTTACTTAACATGATATGTAGTCACCAGCTATCTACGTTATACCTATGTATATGTACATTGATATATAGATGTACCAGCATGTGTATATAGGTATCTGCATTCAATTCAATCTTTTAAACTTTTATAATATTATAACCTGTAGAATTAATGGTGAATAAAGGAAGAGAAACTTTTAATAAAAGAAAATTTTTAAATTTTCTATGTTGTATTCTTTTTTTATTTTGTTTTGAGTTATTCTTCTGTTCTTTACGGTTCTTTACGACACTCGAATTATATCAACTTTTCTTTTGGTATTTTTCATATATTCTACACCTTATATTTTAATAGGTATCTGAAGTGGTGTATCTACATAGTTCTAAGAGTTTTAAAAAGAATAGTGGAAGAGAGGAGTCTTTTTTTTTAAATACATAGTTTAAAATTTATTTTTTAATGAATAGATAGTTAGCATACAAAGGTTTCTTATTATTTCTTTTACTCTGTTCCATTACAACAATTACAATGTGGTATACGGTTAAATAGAAAAATTAAATCATAGATGCTAAGATATTGAATGAAAAAAAAATTTATTTTTATTTAAAAATGTACGCAAAAATTCACAAACAAAATATTATTTAATACTTTAAGGATCATGAAGTCCTTTATTTTAGAAAGGCATACCTACATATAATTAGTATATGACATAATATTATAATAAGTGACTATATTATATTGCAAGTAATATTATAAGTAGGTTATTTTTTTGTTTTAAAAAATTTAGGTTAGGAAAATAATTTTGAAATGTGTATTTTAGCTTTTATATAGCTATGTAGAATGAATTCCAATTTGTATAACAGATGAAACAGTTTTTAATAGTAGAAAAATTTCGTTTTCATTCAATATCTACATACGTGTGTGTAGTTATAGCTCGTACAGGTGATTCATTTAGTAATTAGTATTCTCTTATTTACAATGAGTGTATGTGAATAAATGAATACGCCATAATTATTAATTACACTACACTAATATTAAAAGTAACCTTCAAAATTGAATATAAAATGTTCTAAGCTTATAATAACACTTCTATACATAATTATACAAATAAGAATATCAAAATGATGAAGACCTTTGCCAATAAAATTTAATTTCGTTAACTTTTTCTAAACAAAATGGTGCTAACCTATGCTAACTAATAAAAATTTTTATCAAAACAAAAAATTAAATTATAATTTTTAAAATAAAATTTAATTAATACAGATACTCGAAATTGTTATACATATACGAAATTTTTTTATATAACAAAAGAAAATAAAAATTTTTTTTATGAATATTGTGATTTTATATGTATATCTGTTATACAAATTTTATAAAGAACACTAATATAAAATTTTATAAAAAAAAAAAAATTATTCCTGCCAAAACCAAAAAAAAAAAATTTTTTGTGAGTTTCGAATTATAGATCATAATAAAAACCCTTTGAATACATTATAGGTACTACTTTTAATATTTCTTTTGTATTATTATGAAATTTTGTGTGTTAGAATAATGATTTTGCTTTTGTCTTATTTTTAGAAAGAAATTTTCAAACCTATATTAAAAATCAGTAGGTATAAAATGTATATGCATAAATACTTGTATATATGTATAATATATAATATGAGCACATAACATGGAAATGAGCCCTTTTTTCTAAAGTAATTATATTTTATAAAGTTTTCCAGAATATTTTACAAAAATAAAATTTTCTTTTCATATTGTACAATATTCAGATATAAATTGCTATTATTCTTTCATATTGTGTATATGTATTATACCGATTTTATCTGTTATATTTATCTAATATACTGAACGTATACATGTTATATAAATTTATAATATGTATATTTCTGTATATATGCAAAATAATATGAACTAACAATATGCATCATTATCATACTTTGAATATAACAAAAAAAAAAAAAAGGATATAACAAAAAAATTAAGCAACTTTGGGAAGGAAACATTGATATATTTTGGAAAGCATTATATTTGTATGTAGACTCATTATAATGTTGAGAATTATAGAGAAAATTTATATATATATATTTTTTTTTCTTAGAAAAATTATAATTTTTTTCTAAAGAGCACTTGTGAATTTAAATACAAATTTTTTATAATGTTGACTACATATATTGAGTGTAAACGTATACATACACACATATATGTATATAAATAGTGAAAGGATATAAAAGTTTTATTGTCTAAATTGAAATTATCTCAATATATAAAAGTTTTTTTTTTTTGCAAAAATTTTTTCATTATGATCCTATAATAAATACTAAGTACTAAGTACTAAATTTTTTTGTCACTTATATCATTCGAATTAATGTTTTGTGAAAAGAAGAAAAAAAAGAGAAAAATGAAAAAAAAAAAAAAAAAAATATTATATCCATATTTTGGTGACACAAAAGTATTAATTGTTTTAAGGAAATCTTTCTATTACAAAGGATCATTTAAATGTTATTATGAAAAATTTTGAATACTTAAACTTATATAATGAATATAGAATATAGAATTGCCAATTATAATTTGAATAGGTACTCTATTTTTATCGTATAATATAAAGTATTGGATTTTTTTTTTATGAAATTTTATTTTTCGCACAAAAATTATATTTATTATTAAATTAATTAAAAAAAAACAATAAAGTATAATACTCGTAGAGAGTAATTTAAGAAAATTTTCAATAGATTAGTTTTGGTTAGTAAGATGGAAAATTAATTTTTTTGAAAAAATTTTAATTAAATAGAATTTTTAACGTTCTTGATTATACGCAATATAAATATATATTATTGTTGTGTATATAACATCAGTACTATTTGGAGTGTTCGCTAAACATATTCGTAAATATAACAGTTCAAAAGAAATTCTGTGCAAGTACTTTAAAGTGTCTGTTATTTGGCTTATTAGTAAAAGGAACGCTAACATGTGTAGAGCATAAATAAATGTGCATAACTTCTAGCCTAAGGTATTTCTTTTTATGTAGGCTAGGGAAATCAAGAGTTATAAGCAGATAGGATGCCATCTGTTTAGAGTATTATATGACCTTAAGGAAGACTATATTAATTGTTCTTGCATATATTATTATATATGTATATATTGTGTGGTTATAAGAAAAAAAGTGTACTACTTTATAGGAGTGCTATTGCAATGAGTCTTCAGCGAGCACGTTTAATAACTTTATACAAAAATTCCTATACATATACAAATCATTAATATAATACAAATATAAAAAAAATTTGAAACCAAATTGAATTTTTGGAAAGGCTTATTATAATTTTAATTTTTTTGAAAAACCATTGGACATACATAGTAATTTTATAATATTTATATTATTAGTTATATACAATTATATAATGATGATACTAAAAATAGGTAACCTCCCATTTTGTTTTAAGAATTCTATGGTAATGACATTATGAATTTTGAATTATTAATAAAAATTATAAGTATTTTATTATAATATTTTTGGCCAAAACTTTAAGAAGTGGCAATAAAGAAAATTTTTAAATATTATATAAAATTTTAATAAATAACTATTATATAATTTGTTCATTATTTTGAATTCAAACAATTGGCAATATAACAGAAACGAATTTAATTTAATAAGTGAAATTTTATAATTTGGTTTTTTTTTTCTTTTAACTACAAATTTGTATAATATGAGTTGCAGTGCATCTTTATGAAATTTTTCATTAAAGTGCTATTCTAAAATTAAACTCTAGACCAAATTGTTTGAAATATAATCAAGTCAAAAAAAATTTCTGTATATACAAGGGACGCTATATGATATTTCATCAAATTTTTTCAAAGCGAAAATCTTCCATATTTTAAATAGAGACCTAAAACTACAATATTCTTATTTTGAGGCTCAAATTCAAGTGTGATATATTCAGCTGAATAATATTTAAATATTATGAATTAAATTTAATGAAATATATTTTATTTATTCTAAATAAAAATTATAGAAATTTGTATTCATTTCTTTAAATTCAATTTAATAAAATTTGTTTTAAATTTCACGTTAATTTTTTTGCGTCTGTTCATACCGTAAATTTTCATAATAAAGGAAAAAAAAAATTTTTTTCAAATTTTTCATTTTAAAATTATTCTTTTAAATTATCTTTTAACGAAAATGAATTTTTTTGTTTTATACTTTTGTCACTTTAATTTCGTATCACGATTCACATTGTTTGTTAGAAAGTAAGCTAGCGCTATCATAAAGATCACACCTTTAATAATAAAAGCATTAAAATAATTTTTTTATTTTTTCATTTTTTTTTTTATTTTTGTTTTTTTTTTCTTCTTGTTTTGTAATGACATCAGTCAAGGTTATCTGCAGATTTTGCATTTTCTTTTATATATATATATATATATATATATGTATTTTAATAAGTATTTTATGTATAACAGCTACATAAAATATTTTGAAAGATTAAAAGTCAGCTGGGTAATTCCATAAATATCCAATTAAAATTCTTTGTTTCATAATGTTTTATAAAATTTTTTATTATTAAATTTTCCATAAGCGTTAAAAGAATTTTCTTCAATTTTTTTTTTTTTTTTGCAATTTGAAATCATTCAGAGCATTGGTGGGAGGTATGAGATTTATATATGTACATATAAATATGTATGATAAAACCCGATTATATTAACTTTACTTTATCTTATCCTATTGTCATCCATTTTGTATTTTATTATTATAATTTTTTTTTTCCATGTTTCTTTAATTTTTTTTTTTTTTAATAATTTATTAACTTCATGAACATTTGTCACAATGTATTATTTATGCTGAATTAAATAAATAATATTTTCTATTCAGATAAAAAATAATATTATAAAAGAAAGAGAAAGAGTGAGATATATCAGAAAGAGAGAGACAGAGAAAATGATAAAGAAGAAAAAAAAAATTGGTTTTGTTTTATTTATTTATTTCTTCATATTTTTAAATTGAATACTAAAATAAGATTATATGTAGAGTATGAAGTAGAATATGTATATAAAAGAAAGTAGAGTGTGAAAGAGAAGAATATAAAAATTTTATATATAAAATTTTAATATTAAAATTTAAAAAATACAATTTTTTTTTTCTCTTTCACTATTTTTGTTATTTTTTTTTGTTTTTCATTCTTTGGTATTTTTCTCAATCCATTGAACTTTTAAACCAGCTTTTCTATCTAACTGTATATTATTATAATAATATTATACTATAATATAACTGTTATACATGCCATATAACAAAAAAAAATACTCAAATTTTATACTTATGTGTATAACAAAATAAACCTACAAAGATAATGTACGCACATAATATGTTTGTATAAATGTTTGTAATATGTGCTAAAATAAATTCGTGATCTGCCTGTTGTTATCCTCTCATTTTTATTTGTCATCCTTTTAAAAATGATTTATCAAAGGATTTTTAACAGTAAAATATTTTATTTTATTATGAGTTTTTTTTTTATTTTATTTTCTTTTTTAATTTTTTTATTTTTCCCTATATATATGAGAGGGTATATAAATGTAGATCTTATTCTAAACATAAGAAACAAAACGGATCTTTAATTTTTGTTTTGAATTATTTTTTTTGTTTTTGTTTCTAAAAATTCTATAGGAGTGAAAAGGAAGAAGTATATATAAAAAAAAGTATAAAAAACTTAAAAGAAAAACACAAAATATAGAAAAATGATATAAAGCCTTCTTTTTTAAATGGAGTGTAAATATGCATAATAAGGTGGTGAAGTCTCGGTATAAAATGCTTCCAAAACATAATAATTTCAAATATAAGTGTGGGGTTTCGTCTTTTATTTATATGACTATTCTCTGTACAGAATTTTATTTACCTACATATTTCTGGACTAAATTTGTTTTTGAAACAGCAATTTTTCAAATTTCTATGAAATATTATTTGATCATGCCCAATTATGATGTATATTATAATAAATGTTATACTGCAATCTATTTTTAATGCTCATGATCAGGATAATCATGAATAAAATCCGCATTTCAACAACCCTAAATATTGTCAATTAATGGGAATTTAAAGACTCGAATGGGGCTGAGCAAATTATAAAACTTATTATTAAAAATATCATATTTTATTTACTCGGAAAATTTTGTTTTGTCTTGGTCTAAATAATTTTCATACAGAGAATTCACTGTATTTTTTATATTTTAAGCAGTTTAAAATAAAAAAAATGTAAAAGATCGCATTATACCGTAAAATTATAAATTTTATTTTATATACAATAAGTCAATGTGTATATGCGTATATAGAAAAGATGTTTTATACATCATACATGCATATAAAATTTATATTTGAAAATATTTTTTAAGGTTTTTGTTTTGAATAATTAAATATGTTTTTTTATTTTTATAATATTCTTTTATTTCAAAATCATAAGATGCCCTATATGTACATTATATGTGCATATGTATATGGTACATAATTATACTATGTATGCTTTGTATGGATGTACATTCTTGTACCCAAGTACTTACATACATATATACATGAATATCATGCTTGCAATTTTAAAAAAAAAGAAAATATTTTTTTATTTTTATTCAATATTTATGTATATTCTTTATTTTTAATTTTGTTTTTTCTTATATTTTCTTTAATAGCGCCGCCATCATCAATTGAAATTCAAGGATATCAACACAATTCAAAAGTTGAAGTGACTGAAAATAAGGATTTAACTTTAACGTGTATTGTATCGAATGCAAAACCAGCTGCACAAATTGTATGGTATCGTGGAAATGTTGAATATAAACCAGGTAAAGATTTTAATGTACCTACATATATATATATATTTGTTTTTATGTTTATTTATTATAATTATGTTATTGTAATGGTATTTAAAAATTCTTTTGCATTTTATACAGTGTGTTCTTATAATATTATAATTTATTTACATAGAGTAAAACATAAAAAATATTATGTTAATTTAAATAGTTATTCAAAAAAGATAAATTTTATATCACTTGTATAATTACCTTGTCTAATGAATTAATAAAATTAATCCTAATCTAGCGTTCGAGTAATATTTCAGTCATTTTGAAATGAAAAATGTTATAATTTGGAATGTATTTGGTTTATTTCATCAAATTTTACGAGGGTTAAAGTTTCTCTTACAAATCTAGTTGAAACAAAATTTTATGAAATTCTTATGAAGATTTTAAAGTCCAAAAATCATGCATCAATTCAAGACACATTTAAAAATTGTCCATTAATGCATTAGAAAATTCTGATTACATAAATGTGAATGTCTCAATTTTGATTGTTCTACTTTAAATTCTCTAATATGCTTGTTCCGGTAAATATTTTCATAAGCGTCTGGTAACTCAATTTTTCTAATATAATTTATGATTGGAAATAATATTGTGAATCTCGGATATTAATTGTGTTTTACATAATTTTTCTAAAATATTTCATACAGTAATTTTTGCTATTAAACGCTTTGTAAGCAATCTGTATAAAAAATGTTATTTGTACATAATATCACATGTATATTATTTAAAACACTTTATACTCGTAAAATGTATGTCAAAATTTAAATGAAAAGATTTCAAATATATACATATATACGAGTATTCTGTTATTATTTTTAAAGTAGTTTATGAATTATATGAATATTAAGGAACTACAATATTTTAAAGCATAAAAATAATAATAAAAGTAAATATTATGGAAACAATGAAAATCAAAATGAAAACTGGAATGTTTTTATCTTAAGGTTCATGAAAATTAGGATTTAAAAATAAAAGTATAAAAATTATAATTTTCTACCCTTCTTGTTTTGTTATTTTATTTCATTTTTTTATTGTTTGTTTATGTATTTATTTTTCTTTATTTTGTATTTTAAATACTTACTTACCCCATTTAGAAAATAGGATATTTTTTCTCTTATAAAATATAAAATAATGCATTTACGATAATATGTAACAGATATACGTACATAATATTATGTACTTACCTATGTATAACAAAAAAATATGTATACTTTGTACTTGTAACATTTTTTTTTTATTTCTTGAATAAAAATGCATTTAGTATATGCAATCCTTGTTAGTAATCCTTGTTAATATTTATATATATTTACAGTAATAATTTATTTATATAAAACTTTAATTTAGAGCAATAAAAATCGGTAAAATGTTAGGTCCAATACAATGATAGAATTTTGAAAAAAAAACTCATATATATACAAATAGAGAAAATAGAAAAACAAATTCTATATGGATATTTGTTATTTCATTCTTTCTTCAGTATATTTGAGAGAGTTTTAGAAGAGTTGGGAGTATTAGAATCTTCATGTTGAAAAAAACGTAATTCCTATACGTATAAAATATAACATAGGTATAGAAATTTTGTTTTATAATATTGAACTTTAATAAGGTTTTTGATTTCAAAAATTTTAGTATGTCTTGTTGGGCAATATAATATCTGAACCTGATACAATATTATTTAACTTTTATATTCAATATTTTTTTTATAAATAAATATGGATATTATTTTATTTCAACTATATATTATGTAAAACAAATAAATTTTTAAACTTAAAATTAATTGAACTTGGAATTTAAAATTTATTTTTATTTATTTTTAATTCATTCATATTTCGAAATCTCCCTACAATTCAATTTTAATTAAGTTAATTTATTTTTTTTTTCTATATTGATTATTTCAGAATTTCTATTAAAATAATAATTCCAAATATTTTTCGTAAAAGCAAAAATATACTGGCATTTCTTGTTATAATACATGAGATTTCATAGTTAGTTTTACTCAAAATAGCTTTATCAAATTTTATGAAAAATTTATAATACAAAAAGTATAAGAATTTTTTTTAGAAATTTATAATAGTCTCTTTGAAATTCTCATTTTGAAAATATAATAATGAATAATTTTGTAGTATTTAAATTCAAAAATAGAAAGCTATTGGCAATTTCAAAATTTAAAATATTTTTAATGCAACATTTTTAAAAATTAATTTTTTTTTAAAGAAAAATGACGATTTTATAATATTATAGATTGTTTGTCAACCATATTATTGAATCTGGTTAGGTTTCAATCTTCGGTGTTAATTTGAGCCCAGTCCTCCTAGACCTTATTGCTCCAACTATTGTTTTCAAGTGAACTTATTCGATAAATATTTTATTGTATTCATAGATTCACTTAAAATTTAATAAATTTCTTTTATTAAAATTTTGAAATATAAAAATTACCGTAAAAAATAAAACGTCGGAAGAACGCAACTATTTCAATTAATTTGTAAATTTAATATTCAAAATTTTGGATTTTCAGTCATAAATTTCAATTAAATCCATTTACATTTCGGCTTTACAAAATTTCATAATTATAGCAATAATACAATAAAACTAGATATATATGCATATTTTTCTAAAAATAAAGTTTTGTCTTAATTTCGTGTTTACCGCATGATTCCGAAGTTATAAGCATTTATTTATATGCACAAGAAATCTGATACCTTTTTTTTAGCAGACTGTAGCTGAAAAAAAGTATATCTGCACCCCCTCCCTCCATACATTTTTTTGCTGGAAATTGATCAAAGAATCATCCCTGAATTTACTTGCCACCTTATACGAAACACTCCTGTTTTATTTTACCACACAATTTTAGTTGTCTCTTGATTCTTCTTTATATACATTTAGCTCTATGATCGTTCCAAGCAAATTATTTCTTTAATATTTTTTCATTTTTAAAGAATTTCACATCCTTATTCTTGCTGTATTTCAAAACATTAATTTTGATGGCACTGGAAAATCTTACAAAAACAAAAAGGATATAATTTTTCTTTATATAGCTAATACCATGTAATAATATAACAACATAGCAGCTATTTAGATGTAGAGGCCTCAACGAAAAAAAAAAAAATTGAATAATAAATTTATTTTATATAGCCAGACATAACCATTCAAAATTATAATTTAATTTTGAAAAAAAAAAAATTTTATAATATTACTTTAAAAAATAAAATATACTTAAAAAGGATATAAAGGTAAACTAATTTTTTTATTATATAAAAAAATGGAAGTTTTGTTATGTAGCATGAGGAAACGTGAGAGGTATATAGTTAAATCTCCAGACACATATTTTTCGCACACAATTACCACCACTTAAGATTTGAGGTTATTTTTAATTTATTAAAAAAAAACAAAAACTGAAAAAAAATATTCAAAGCAATGAGAATAATTAGTCTCAGTTAGTACATAAAAATGGGGGTAGTTATACTTAGAGCAGAAAAACAAAACAATGGCAGGAAATTTTTTATAATAAAAATCTTAAAATTTTTTTAAAAATTTTAACAAACTGAGTAATAACAATTTTTTTATTTTATTTATTTTATATTACAGTAAAATGCTTTTATATTTCACTATAAAGAACAGTAAATTCTGAATTAAAATAATGAGATTTTCAAATGGCAAAAATTTTTAAGATTGTTAGTATGCTATTTACTATTGCATGGTGTTCGATTATAATCTTGCCCGTGATAATAATTTAAAATGGTTATCCAAAACAAAAATAAGTCACTTTTATCAATTGCTTCTATATAGAACCAATTTCTGATTTTCTGTAAATGAGCAATTATAAAATTTTAACGTTTTCATTCGTCTAATTCTTCTTATATGCTTAATTTAAGGTAAGTTCAAAATTTCTCTCCATTTAACGTAAAGCCAATTGACGCGTTCCATTTCAGACTTAATGACAAATAAATCATAAAGCGGTTTAATCAATGTTTAAAATAAAATTAATTTATGAAAATTCTTTGGTTCCATTTGCAATTTTTCTCTTATACAAATTCCATGGAATAAAATGTTGCTACTGTTTGCAATCATAAAAATATTTTATTAGCCGAATCATGGAAATTTTCCAAATTATTTATTTTTAAACAGAGAATAATTACATTAGGAAACATTCATTTACTTGTGAAAAAATATTTCAATTTATTGAAAAAAATTAAGAGAAAAAATGTGATTGCCTTTTCAAATTATTGAGAATTTACTGTTTTTTCTGTTATTTTAATGTTTATGCAGAAAAATTTGCTAAAATATACACAAAATTAATGTTTTGGAATGTATTTTTAATAAAAGAAACTAAATAGAATAAAACAAAAACAAAATGTGAAAGAGAAAAAAGAAGAAAGAAAATTGAGGATACTCGTATTTTTTTTTGTCCGCCATCATACCGCCCTCTTAACTTTTATTTTTACTTGATTTTATTTATTTATTTTTTTGGTTGTTTATGATATTATCTTTTTTTATTTTCATACTTTTTCTGTACAAAACAAAAAAAAAAACAAAAAAAATTGTAACAAAACAAAAACTTTAAAAATATTTTGAGAGAACTTTTCTTCTCTTTTTTATTTTTCTCTCTTAATTTTTTTTTTTGTGCAAATTAATCGGTTTTTGAGTATGCAAATGAATTGCTTTTTAAGCTTCTGAAACCTCCTCCTTTTCTTTTTCTACTCTGATTTTGCCTACTTGTTTTATTATTATTTTTCTTTGGGGGTTTTGTGTTTTTCTTTATTCAAATTTTCATTACAAATTAAGTTCAAGAGGACTATGGCAGTATACAATGGATTCTTGGCGAAAAAAAAAAAAAAACAAAAAAAAAATATAAGAAGCAAAAGACCAATCTTTCAATTGTTGTTTTGTTTTTAGTACTATAGAGTCGTAACTGTAATGGTTCTGTAATAATGCATTTAAAATTTTAACATTTTGTTTTTTTTTTTTTAAGGAGTTTTTTTTTTCTTGTTTTGCAAACAAAAAAGAACAAAGAGAAACAAAAAACAAAAATAAATTTTAACAAAAATAAAAAAAAAAAAGTTTCTTATTTTTTGTTTACCCCTTTTATTTTTAACTCCTTTTCTTGCCATCAGGATCAGAGTAAAAAACAACTCCTACTCTATTCAAATTAAAACAACACTCTGTAAAAATGAAGATGAAATCTTTTATTCCTTATTTTAAATATTTAAAATTAAAGGAAATGTTCCAAATTGCTTTTACTAGGAAAACAAAATTTTTTAAAATTAGATTTTGGTATTTTATTGTTGTGAACAAGTAGGTAAGCAAAAGTGTTGACTGCTAACTAAAATTTTTAGTTTAAAATAAACTTGGGAATAGTGCTGTAAAAATTAAATTTTCAATTATTAATGGAAAAGGATAAAAAAACCGAATAATTTTACGTATTAAAAATGGGTAATAAATTTGAAACTTCAACGAAAACGAAAATATTCTTTTTCTATTGAAAATAATTTCTCGAAAATTGTAAATTTTATTTGGAAACAAATTGGCCAATAACACTTTAATTTTCAAAATTTTCAGAAATTTTTTTTTCTATCTTTTTTGTATTCTTATCAAAAAATTATGGAAAACAACAAAACAAATTTTTTGGAATCAAGTTCCATTGAATATATTACGTCATAATATATGTAGCTGTACTTATGCTCTTTATTTTGAAAAATTGAGAATTTTTCGGAAGTGTATGTAAATGTTAAGATTGAATTTAATTAAATTAGAAAATATATTATTGATTAAAGTTTTTATAGTTATCTGACTAGAGTTTGAATCTTCGACCATTTTATTGAAGAGCCGGTACCATAATTTCACTGCACATTTGGACATAATATAACAAATCCGCATTTAATGATTAATAAACTATTTTCATACAAACTAATTTAAAAAAAAAATGTCATGGGAAATGACATACAATATGATGTAAGCAATGCTTACTCCATGATCGACAAAACGATATCATCAATATGTGTAATAACCTTGCTTTATCAACTTGCATTACCATCCTTCACATATAACTTGCATTACCGGTCTCTGTCACCTACCAGCATGATATTCTTCTCTATCACTTTGACAATAAATAAGTCCTGTTTATTTTTTTTTGTATTCATATGAAAGCTAATATGAAAACGTTCTACCTAATTTTTTTCTTATAATAACAAGTATGCATTTTAATATTTTAAAATACTAGTTCTAAAATTTACGTTCCTTATACATTACTCTCAGCTATTGCATTGTTCGTACATTAACGTTATTGTTGCTGCAACTATTAGCAGTATGTATATGACGTTCTCATAATCTAAATTCTTCTATATGATTTGCTTAAATTTTAAATACATTTAATTTTTCTTTATTTATATTTATAGTTTCTTTAAGTTTGTGTCAGGTATAACGGATATAAATACATAATTTTGTATAGAATAATTTGTTAAAAATTTGAACGCCACTTACAAACACAAAAATAAGAAAAAAAAGTAAAAGATGCCTGCTGGGCGTCAATAAGTTTTTCTCAAAATAATTTCATAAAACTTTGTCTGTTATGTTGTTTTATTTTGTTTTTTTTTTCTTGTCTTATTTTCTTTTTATTTTAAAGTCTTTCGTTGACAATTCATTCAAAATTGTTACAAAAGAAAAAGAGGAAAATTTTTTTTCAAAACATAATGAAACAGGACCATGAAAAACGCTACTAAGTCAATAAAATAAAATAAATTGTATAAAAAATCTGAAGAAAGGAAAAGAATAACGGAACCGAATAGAATAGAATAGAAAAATGAAACAAAACAAAGAAAAAATAATAATAAAAGGGAACCATTTTAGAATTTATTTATTATTTTTGTCCGTTTTTACATTTTTTTTTGTCACCCTCTCCAGCACCTTTTTTTTTCTTCATTTATTATCATTTTCTCTTTTCTCTCTCTTATAAATTTATATAAATATAATATTGTAGATTTTGGTTTTATTTACGCGAGACTTGTTCAAAAATATACAAAGTGAAAATTTCCTCTTTATCTTTTATATTTTTTTTGTTTTCATGTTTTCGTTATTGTTTTTAATGAAGATAAAAAACATAACAATGCGCGATAATGAAAAAATCGAAAAAACAAAAAAATGAAAAATTTTTGAAAGATGTGAAAATTTGCTGTTTTATTGTTTTATTGTTGTCCAAGATAAATTTTTGTTTTATTATCCTTACTTCTTTATTATATAATATATTTATGTATATAAATTGTATATGTAGATTGTATTAAATATTCATAATCATTTCTTAAGAAATATTTTGAAGTCATAAAGTTTTTAAGAACTTAAAAATGTTGCTGTTTTTGAAAAGATTTTTCTTTTTTTTCCTTTTGTTTAATTTTTAATATACATAATTATATTTATAATATAATTTATAGTGGTATTTGAATTTAGATATAACAATACGGTTTTTATTAATATAAAAGATTTTTTAAAGAGTCGAAACACAATGTTTTTTAATGAGAACCAATTCAGTTATATTATTCAGTGTTTTTGGGAAATATTTAGATATGTAGTTGAAAAAGGTATAAGCAGTTTAATTTTCATATAGACATACAATATGAAAAATAGCTATGTAAAATATAGTTTAAAGATTTCCGGCAACAGAAATATTTAAGAAAAATAGTAAATATGAAAATTTTAGATAATGATATTAAATTGTAAAGTTAGTTTTTAAAAACAAAAATTGTATTACTCGAATCAGCCATGGGATCCAGCCAATTGTTTTGATTATTTTTTTAAAAAAATTATTTTACGACAAAATTAGCTGTGATTTCGTAGCTTCAAAATTCACTACGTAGAGTCAAACTCACAATAGGTTTGAATTCGAAAAGATTTGTAATGGCAGCACGTGTTTGTAATTTGCTGCAAAAATCATTCCGTTTGTGTTGGTAGAACTGCAAAAGATAGCAGATCTTTTGCATAAATCGACAACATAAAATTTTTTTTCTACTTTTTTATATGCATAACCTCAACTAGTACAAAACTCAATTAGTAAAGAATATAAATCAAAATTTTTAACACCGGAGGTTTTGTTGGTAACGCCAATTAAAGTGCAGTTTTAACTTACAAGATCTCACGCAGTTAGAACTGCAAACACGAATTCAACCTAGATCAATTTTATGGATCTAGGTTTATGAATATTTATTAATAAATAAAATTATGAATTTATTAGCCCGAAAACTGTGTCATGTTGTAGGAATTGTAAAATTTTTGGGATCTCAATAAAATGAAGTAACAACAAAAGAAAATAATATTATAAAAATAAACAAAATCACGTAAAATTAATTTTCATATTTTCATTTTGTGAATTTACCATTGTTATAAAAACAAGGATATTTCTGTAACAATGGTGAGTTGTCAAAAATTGAGGATTTTTTTTTTCCTTAATTTCAGCAAAACAATATAAGAATTTTATATTAGCGTTGCAATTGAAGAAAAACAGAAAAAAAAAAATCTTGACGCCATGTTTCATGATAATTTAATATTGTGATAAAAAAGGAATAAAGTAAATGTTGAAAAATTTTCATTTTTTTCTTATTTTTTTCTTTTTTTGTTATGAAACTTTATGATTGTTAATAATTTTTTTTTCACCTGAACAGATTTTAACAAACTTAACATAATTTTAAACTTTACGCCATTTTAGAAAAACAAAAAAAAAAACAAAAAAAAGAATGATTTAATTTTTAAATTATTAATGTGACCCAAAAAAAAAATAAAAAATAAAAAAACAAAAATATAAAACGTTTGTTTTGTGATGAGAAACTAAAAATGGAAAATATTAAAATTTTGTGTACCATCATTTTTCTCATTAGAAATGAAAATATTTCAGTTAATGAAGTTATGAAGACTAAGAAAAGAGAAAGTTAAAAATTTTATAAGAAAATTTAAGAATTTTGTTAGAAGGTCTTCAATTTTAAGGTTGTCGTCGTCGTGCCTAATAAAAATAAGTGTATTGAAATTTTAAATAATATAGAAGATCCCAGCTGCATTTATATTTCGAATTTTATCCCTGCCCCGCATTCATATTTCCAATTTTATAATACCAACACACAACTGAAATTAAAGAGAATTTTTTAATTTCTCTATTTCGTATACAGCTAAAAATTCATAATTTTTTAAAAATTTTCGTTCTGCAGAGTGAAATGCCTTCAATCCATTAAATTTATTAATTGTTGTCAGGAAAATTGTTTCAATTTTTGAATTTTTTTCTCATCTAATATTTAAATTCTTCGAAATTATTCTATACAAAATCAGGTTTCTTTTATAATAATAATTGAGCGATGCTGAACTTCTGTTTCTCTGCATAATATTTTTGAATGTTTTATAATAGCTCTTACATTTTATTAGACTAGATTTACAGAATTGATCCGATGTATAGAAGGAATAGGTAATACATAAGCTTTTTAATTTCACTTTTAATACATCTATTATTAACAATTTGAATTCTCGTTTTATTTCGGAAAATGAAAGTCTTCTATTTATTCTTAAAAATTTATTGACCCTATTCTTTACTACTAACTATAAAAATTTACTATTATATTGTTGAATATATACTAAGGAAAAATTATGATCAATTTAAATTTTATGTTATAAATTTTAAGTTAAATATCGGGTTATGAACATTATTGAAAGACCTTCAACGTTTTCAGAGCTCAAAAAAACCAGAGCAAAAATAAAAAGAAATAAAAATAGCAAAACAAAAAATCATAAATCGCCAGTGAATGCTTCAATTTATGTTGAACAATAATGATTTAAGTCAATAATAGATTTAAAGGGCAAATAAAATTACGATCGGATTTTCAGTTTTTCTCTCTTCTTGTTTTTATCATTTATTTTTTATATTTTGTGTTTTTCCATTGAAGAAAAATTCCATTTTTTTACCCTACAAATAAAACAAAATATAAAATGACAAAAATTTTAGGGTGGGAAATAGCCAAAAAATAATGAAAAAAAAAAAAAACGGAAATACAAAATCATTGATGCTTATGTATAGTTGTAATAAAAAATTGAATAAATTTTAATCAGGTCATGGGTGCACAAGAAAATTTCCAAAAAACGAAAATCAAATGAAATATAAATTCAATATTTGAAATTCTACAATCGTTTTTGCTTTCTATATTTTTCAGTTATTAAATTAAAGATTTGATTGCAATTGCAAATCGAAAAAAAACAAAAACTAAGGATTCTATACATAAAGTGAATTTTCTGTAAGTGTTCGTATACATTTAAAGGGAAAATGAAAAATCATTAAATTCAATATAGTTATATTATGACGTATACAAATGAAAAATTAAAACAGAAAGGAAAATGGGGTTAAAAAATAAACAAAAAACAAAAAATACGAAAATGTTTTTGACGTCGCGATTTTTAACTTTTAATGCGCTATATATACACCAATAAAACTGTACATATGCGTTGCATAATAATTCTGATTCTGTTGCAGGAAACATGGACAAAATGAAAAAAAAAACAAATTAATTAAATCATTTCCATTACCATTTTTATATCAAGTAAACAAAAAGATTTAAAAAATATTCTGTTTTTAACTTTTTTTCAGTTTTTTGATATTTTGTAATCCAATTTCATGAGGAAATATTTTAAATTTGATTTTTAAATTTTCAACTTTATTTGAATGTTCATATTATTATTTTTAATCCTAAGGTCATCGCGAAAAAATAAAAACCCATATAACTGGCCTTTTTCATAATACTCGTAATTTTTTTTTTTTTTAATTGAGAATAAAATTCTGGTGCAAAACATTAAAAATATGAGTACGTCAGAATGTTTGTACATTCAAATCGGTAATTAATTAAAAAATTTTTATTCAATTCAGAATAATTTGCGAAAAAATTTTATTATCATATGGCCATATCTAATATTGCAAGGTAATCATATAGAATACTGATTATTTATTGAAAAAATCTTTAAAATTTCATCTTTTAATAGTAGATTGGTATACTAAAAAATTGGATTTTTCTTAATCGATGCTCTTATAATTTCCACCTTTCTTATCCAATCGATTAACATACCCAATTTTTTGATATTATTATTATTTTAGAGTTATTTCTTAATCTGTTCCTTCCACTTTTGTAATAATTAATAGAAATTGCTAAAAATAATTGAAATTCAATATATCAGCAACATTTTTGGGAATTTCGGAATCATAAATGAGTTGATTTGCAAAAAAAAAAAATATGTTTGGTTTGTTTGGGACTATGGTTGTGAAAATTTGTTAAAAAATTTAAATTTTAGATTTAATTGCAATTCAAATCTTTTACATTAAATTTGTGTACTAAAATAAACGAGCTATAACAAAATCTAATAGTAACAAAATGAAATCATTTGAGTTACATTGTATCTTTTCGGATTATGTTTACTCTTATAATAAAAAATGTCCATATTATCGTTTTGTCTGATATGACAATTTTGTAAATGAAAATGCAAAAAATTAAAAAAAAAATTAATGTCCAAATTCAATGTTTCAAATTCAATGAATCATGCAATATTATGATAACACTAATTCAAAATCACTATTATATTGCTCTATTTACGACTACAATTCTTTGTCCTTAAAATATTTTTGTTCACATGCACATTCATAATTCATAACTAAAATAATAGATATAACGAATAATATTTTTAAAAGCAAGTAACATACATAAGTCTATGTATATATATACATAATTGCAGGCATAAAAAAACACAGCTGAAAATCTGTTAAAATATTATTTGGGATTTTGAAAATATTATCACAATTTTACAAATTTAATATTTTATTTCAAATTTAAATTTTTGTTCATATTCTATAACATAACATACTATATATAGTAAAAACTATAATGCCATACAATATAAATAATATAGAAAATAGAAAATGTACAGTACAATCTTTTAAAATTCAACTTCCTGTTGTGTTGTTCACATTTAATTATCACAATTAATTATGATAAGAGTTTTCACTTATCAAGTCCAGTCTACTGAGGTAACTCCGACATTCGCAATAACACGACAAGGCCCCGGTGAATATTTTCCCCGCCAGTGCATCAGTTGCCTTATTTCGTTCTACGCCACCTGACCTGACACACAGAACAAAGTGACCCCACCGCGTCCATCCAATTCATTGAGTTTCTCAAGATAGCTCCATAGCGCCGCGGAATATACTCAAAAGAAATTCAGCGCTCGGATGGCGGTCCAGTTATATGATATAATAATTTTTTGCTGTCCTCGATATCCCCTTTCAAGGTTGAAACTCGAACGAAACTGAATGCCACTATATTTTCCAAGTATTAGCTGATTTATACTAAAAAATTCTTGGCATTGAAATAAGGAAAGCCACGGAACCAAGTAAAAATTTTTTTATTCATTTAGTTAAAAACTATACAATAATAATTATGTTTAAAATTAAGTTTGTGTATAAAACTTGGCCATTTTCCTGATTATCTTAAATTTAACAGATTTTAGATCTCACCAAATGAAACCAAATATATTTGAAATATAATAAGTTTTGTACTGTATAAACGAAAATAACCCGATGTAAAAATTGTTTTTTCATAATTTTAACAAAAATTATGAAAAAAAAGTTCAACAAAATTATGTCACCCTTGTGTTTCATTCCAATCCTTTTTCTATCCTCTTCCCTATGAACCATTTTTGTTTTTGTTTTTGGTATACCTTGTGATTTCTCCCCAGTTTCATATCAATTTATTATTTTTTATTATTGATATTACTATACTATTACTATTATTAGTATATTTTTAACTGGTCATTTTTATATGTATATATACATAAATACATTTGTACATTTGTATGATATTTAGGGCTTTGTATTTTAATATGCATAATTTTTATGTATATATTCAAATTTTGTATTAACGTATTATGTATATATATATATATATATATATATGTATATATGTATGTAATATATATACATATTTTATTTTTTCATGTTCTATTTAATATCTATTTCAGGCAATTTTTTGTATAGGCAACTAGATAAAAACGATAATAATTTTATTATAATGTTATATTATAATATTCCATAATATTAATATTATATACGATATTAGATCCTATGTGAATTTAACAAGGATATTCGATTCTCTAATATTTTAAATTTGGAGATTTTAATTTTTATACATTTTAGCACTTTATACCACTACTATATAGCCTTGTACTATTAGTCTCCTTCTCCTAGTGTTGTCATTTTATTTAACTCTTTCTCTCTTTACCTTCCTATATATTTTTTTATAGATTTTTGTGTATGAGTAATAAAAATATAAGAATAAATTTTTATAAACGTGCATAGAACATCTGCAAATAATGGTAATAGACATCATCAGGATAATAGCTATGAGAAAGTAGTATACAATATATATATATATATTTGTTCCAAATATTAAGAGAATATAATGCAGTTGAATTTATAAAATTATATAGAGTGTGATATTACCATCTAATACATAATTGCTGGTATATAGTTACATAAATATGTATATAGTATAGTGATATATAATTATATTTTATTTACATATAAAAGAATTTTTTGAATGAATGTATACATATGTATACGGTGTACCTACTTTATATTACTATTCCAAAAAAATCTAAACATGAAATGGTACAGGAACCAGCAAAAAAATAATCCTTTCTTTAATAATCGATGAATCAACAACAAAATAAGAATTTAAAAATAGGTATTATATAGGAAGAAGTAAAAAGGAATTGCGAAAGCATTTTATATTTAAAAAGGAATAAAAATTATTTTATCCTTTTTATTATAATAATTATAGTTTTTTCGATTCTTCTTCGAATATTGTAATATAACTGTTTACCTTCATAATATCACACAATTTGTAATTTTCAAAAAAATTTTTTTTTTCCCAGAAAAAGGAAAGAAAATTTAGTGCTCCACTACCAAGACGTCCTGATATTTTTCATATCGAATTTTTATTTCTCATTTTTACATTTTAGTTTGTTTTTGTTTTCTAAGACAGCTGTTGTATGCTATACGAAGTTTTGATTTGTGCAGACTTTATTAAGAGGAAATGACAGAAGAAAACAGTTTCTTTTGTTTTCAAAATGTTTTGTCTACATTCCTTGTTATACCGTATGTTTTGTGCAGTATAATAAAAGTAATTCTACTTAAAGGAAAATTACTAAAATTATTTAATTGTTGTTTTATAAATATATATTATTAAATATGTCCTTATGATTATGGAAGGTTGTTACATGAAATTCATTATTGTTATTATAACAATTTTATTCAATGACAATTTATTAGACCCTGAATATAAATTAATATGAGGATGTGTTTCTGAACTATTGCCATAATATATGATATATCAATATTAAATTGAAAAGGTTTAAATTTTCTTAATAACTTGCAAATTTAAAGCTTATTAGTGTAGTTAATATTAGTTGAACTAGTCACTAGTGCATCTTTCACTTTCCGGATGTTGTTTATTTGCATAGTTTAACAAATAATTGTATCCTTGCGCCATACAAGGTGCCTCGAATATATCAGGGCGATGGATCTCGAACAGGTGTAGTAGGGCACAAAAGACCCTTATACGGACTGTTACTCAGGTTTTATAAATCTTACAATCATACAATAAAATTTTCAGAATTTTCATATGTTTGTAAAGAATATTTTACAAGATATTTTAAAGAAAATTCCAAAATAAATATTTAATAATAAGTCTCCCAAGATCACGTAAAACTTCTTTATTATAGATTTCGGTATAAGTGGATTTTTAAATTGAAAATTTGTAATGAGTCTTAACAGCATATTTTTATTATTTAATACTTACTTTAATATTCTTTTTATTTCATTATTTTTCTCCTATTTTAATCGGAACACTTTTAAAGTTCACGAATAGTGTAATTTAATTTAATTGGAAAATCAAATATTTATACTTTTGTATATAGTTTTCAAGTTATTAATCAGCTATACAATAATATTATAAATTTATACATAATAATATGAAGTGCATAGTTTTGCTTTATCTTTTACAATAATGTAATTGAAAATTTAATATGTCGATGAATTTTGTTACTACTATTGCGTTGTATAACTTTATTATTCTTACTATCGTGAATATTGCATACAATAAGGGGCGAGGTATCGTTTTCATACTTATGTGTTTAATTGAATTTATTTTTTTGTGTTAAGGCAGCAGTGTTATCAATTTTGAGGTAAATTGCATTTGAACTACTGTACACTTCCTCATTTACACATTTGACGTACTTATGGGAAAATAAATGAATTTTTTTTGGGAAATTTTATATTATTCTTTTTATATTTTAGGATAATTCGCAGATATCATAATTTTACTAAGAAAAACATTTAAAATTTTCGGATATATGCATACAATGTATTTTTTATTATTCAAACCATCACTATTTTCCTTGAAATTTTTCAGCATCAGATGTTTGCTTAAAGCTACAAGATTCTAGATTTTTCAGAATTCATAAAAATCATTCAGAGAAAATTTAAAATACCACCATTCATAACACTGCCCTCATCAGATATCTCTTTCATTGTTATTATATTTTTTAACATTACTATTGTAACAGCAATTGTTTTGTGCTATTTATTGCCAAGTCAATACATTATATAGAACAAATGTTGTATGGAAGCATTATGGTGTGTTGATGAATGAAAAGCATATTCTAGTAAAATATAATTGAATAAGAACGAAATATAAATTTTTGACTTTTTATTGAAATGAAAGTTATTGATGTACATATACATACATATAATACAAAAAGAAATTTCTTATTACTTAAATTTAATATTTTAAAATTTATTTAAAATGCAATAAATAATAATATTGTAGTAAGAGAATCAATAAAAACATAAAAAGAAAATATTTTTTTAATATTATTTAGAGAATTTATTGTATAAAGATGCTTCCACTATTTTAAAATTTAATTTCATAAATTGCGTTGTACTACAAAAAACAAAAAATTCTTCAAAAAAAAATTCTTTAGAAAACTTTCAATTGCTCAATTTTTTTGTATAAATTATGTACGTGTATGTTAGAAAAATATTAAAAGAGAAGAATTTCAATATATGAAAATAAAATTAAAAAAAATTTTATTTATTTTGAAATTTTTTTATGTAAAAGTAAATAAAAGTGGAAAAACATAATTTACTAAAATAAATTTTAATATTTTTGATAGTATCATATGGTAACTCTGAATTTGAAGTAATAAAAGAAATTTTTGTTTTTTATTATTTTCACTATTGCTTTTTAAAAAGTTAATATTCTCTCTCATAATTTTTTTTTCTGTAAATAATTTTATGTGATAAAAAAAATAATTTTTCTTTTTGTAAATTTTTCATTTCCAAATAAATTAAAATCGGAACTAGTTCCTGACAAATTATGACGATTTTTATTAAAATGTAAAAAAAATTTTATTATGAGGTTATTAAATTTTTAACCAGTTTCAATGAAAATATCATTAAAAATGTGTTTATCGTAAAATTTTATATAAACTTTAGATGGTCAGCCAGAAAGAAGCATTCATTCTTCTTGCTAATTTTTCTTCATGCTAGTTACTTTTCAATTTTCTTATTTGAGTAAAAGAAAATGTACGTGGCTTTCAAAACGTAAATACTATCTAGAATAATATAAAAGCTTTATAATAACGATCCAATAATAAGTTTTGTACTAACTGTTCCAATTTTTTCGCTACACGTTCGGTTTTTGTTTTATATTACGACTGCGTATATTCGGTACATTCTAGAACGGTGTTCAATGTCAAAAGTTTGTAATATATATTTTAGAATATGATACATTGCAAATTTTACGCCACAGTCACAGTATTCAGAAAGTATTCTGGAAGTGAAAGAAATTTAATGGAAAATATAATTATTGGAATGGAAACTCATATCTTTTCTTAGATAATTTAAATGAAAAACTTCTTATTGCTTGGTTTGACGATAATTAATTTATTCATTAAAATTTTGACTTATATTTATACAAAAATTATATTAATTATAAATAATTAGGTATTTCCCACAGAAATAGACTAGTAAACAATTTTATGTAATAGAATGAAGCTCATAATTTTCTCATGTTAACTTAGGTATCATCATATCGGTTTCAATTCTAATTAAGTGAAAATTAACAAACAAAATGGTGGAATATAACCTTCCCAACTAAAATAGTATGAGAAGGTTACTTATATCGAAGAATATTTACCATAACTAACTATGATGTTTAGAAATAGATGTCTGTTATTATTAAGTTAATACAAATTAGAATTTTAGCAATTTGTTTTGGTAATTTAATCAAAATGTTCGCTGTTGTTGTTAACAACAGCTTCTTTTCGAAAACAAATTAAAAGTATACGTGTACAATAACGTAAAATCAAAACACCATTACGATAAGAGTCAATATTCATTGCAATTTCTATTAAAACGCTATTAAGTATGTTTTAAAACTTGTAAAGTAGGTTGTATGAAATCAATGAATTTTTCTTATCAGAATTTTTTTTTTTTCTACTTAAATTCAAAAAAAAATGAAAAATATATGCAAAATATTCTAAAAAGAAAACACCTTATAACTACATGAAATTTTTATTCTTTATACAAATTTATACCAGTTTAACGATTTATGTAATATCTAGAGAATTTATGTGCATTTTCTTATTCATTTCATACTTTCAATTTATTTGTCCTTAACTCACTTTTAACTATATTCTAAGTACAAGCTTGTCTTATTTTTCTTTTTTTATTTTTTTCAACATTAAATTGATGTATCAATTTCCCGAAGGATTTTTGTAAAAAAAAAATGGAAAATAATGAAAACAAAAAATAAAAACCCGAAATCTCTAAAGTCGATTTCCTCGCATTAAAATATTACATTAAAAGCATTTTATTTCAGCTAATGCCAAAAAAAAAAAAGCAAATATGTGAAAACTTTTCACAAAAAAAAAAAATTTATTTTAATCTCATTTTTCGTAAGAAAATCACTTTTAACATCTTTATTACCAAACGAACCAAACCGCCACCTCGAACAAATCTCTTTTATAGTATAATATTTGTGTACACATCTTTTGTGCTCTCCATACTATATTAGTAAAGTATTTTTATTTATGTGTATATTATGCATTCATACATGTATGCAGATCGCGTCAATTTAAGAAAAAAAAATTCGACTTTCTGTATTTTATTGAAAATACATAAAGGGTGAAAGAATATAAGAAAGGCAAAAGAATTTCATTTAGTTAGATTTCAAACAGAAATAAAAATATTTCAGGATACTTTAGAAGGATTCAAGATTATATTTATTTTTTTTATTTTCTTCATTGTATTATGCTTGGTTTTTTCGAAATTCAGTTCAAATTTTAAATAACAAATTGCCAAAATTATTTTTAGTATTTCGTATAATATTAAAATCCGGAATTTTAAGTTCAAATGTAATTAAAGATTAATAATAAAATTATTCTACTAATGTGTATACATTTGAGGTATAGGTGTTTGTTATTATGCGACTATGAAGAGTTGAATTTTCAGTAATTATGAAATAATTTTAATTTCATTAATGCTCTGGGAATTCTGTTATAAACAGAAAATATTTCATAACTTTTGAAAACAATTTGTTTAAATTCAGAATACTAGTCTTTCTTTTATTCAGGGAGAAGCGCACCACCTGAGTGCAAACAAAGTACTTAGTACTAGGTTCATAAGAATGCACATTACAACGCTTGTACCCACATAGAATATAAAATTCTATAGTTCTTATATTTCCTCAATTAAAAGTATGGAATAAATTTCCCCCTACGTTTGAAAAATAATTAATTTTTCTAAAATTCTTTTATCATTTTATTTAAATAATTTTTCATTCTCAGAGGTTATTCTTATGATCGATATTTCATTTCTATAGAACTTAAGATTCGTTATATAAAATAGTATCTAAACATATTGTGATTTCATAAACTTAAAATATAAAGACTTTTCTGGAGTTTGTAGCTTTCCATTTTAGTACTTGGCTCATATTTTCTGATTTCTTCTTAAATTTTTCATATTGAAAATTAGTTTTGATCCAGACATAAGGATAAGAGGAAAAAAAAACCGCACAAATAAAAGTATTTTTTGTTTATTTATTTTTTTAAATCCTTATTTAATTCTACTTTTTATTTTTTTTTTTTCAATACTAAAAGCTTTTAAAAATGCCTCAATAAACATGTTTTTACAATAACATGACGTCAGATAGCAGGATATTCACTATACTTTTTTTTTCACATCACATCAAAAAATAACAAATATATTCGCCCAAAACAGTGCCGGATCTTAAATATATGCAAAGTAAGCATTTACAAAGAGCGCCAGAAAATTATGGCGGCATACTTTTTTTTTCACATCACATCAAAAAATAACAAATATATTCGCCCAAAACAGCGCCGGATCTTAAATATATGCAAAGTAAGCATTTACAAAGAGCGCCCGAAAATTATGGCGGCATTGAAAACTTAAAAAGAAAAGAAAAATTATGTACTAGAAAAAATTGGTTTCCAATTCCAAAATTCTATCTACCTATACAAATTCTATCTATACAAATATTACAAAATAATAAGTTGAAAATTGAATTTCAGACTTTAGTTCTGTTATTAATCTGGCATTCATTTCGATAAAGTTTAATTCATTAGAAAATTATTTATTATACGAAATGTGCAATTTTTTATCATATATTATTCATTACTTTGAGAGCATGAGAAGGGGAGAGGAGACGGAGAAAAGGTTTCCCTTTTTGGGAACCGCTCAGGGCGCTGATCAAGAACCGGGCCTACACACATACGTATGTTTGTATGTATTAATGTACAAGATTATTATATATTCAAAAATGTATAGATATATTTTCAAGTATTTTGTGTAAGTGAAAATATATTTGGAGAAAATGATGAGAGAAAAACAAAATTTAAAGAATGTTGTTGACAGGTTCCTTCCTTTTTACTAAAATTTTTCAATAAGTTGAAAGAAGAAAAGTATTCAAAATATTTTCAAAATATTTTTTTTTCATTCTATTTTTTTATTTTATTTTTTTTTTTTATTATAACTTTATAAACCACGTGAAAGAGATTTAGATTACTTATGGATTTAGAATATACTGCAAAAAAAAAAAAAAATGTTGAAAAAGTTAAAGTATATGTACTAAGTTTAGGACCATAAAAAGAATTTAAATAAGATTAAATTACTTTAAAAGAATGTGCACTGAATCATTATCGAATAAAAAAAATATTAATTAAAACGTGTCTTAAGTTTTACAAAACCAGAAATATTTGATTATTTCCATTGGATGAAGTTTATACCAAAAATTGCAATTATAATGATCATATGAACAATATATTCTTAATTATCATAATGCCAGTATGTTAATTGAGTAGTATCCAATAATTGACTAGCACATTTTTTACTTGCTGATTAATTCAAGCGCTTGTTATTGCACATTCAGGTTTAAGCCCAACTATTTACGTTTTTGAAAAAACTACATTTTAGCAGCTAACAATACGTGCCTTAATTTATTTATTGTCATGGTTTGTATTTTTTATTTGTATGGCAAAAAAAACTTGATTTAGTTCCTCTTTCGCATCACCTTTGATTAGAAAATAATCATTATTGAAGAATTTAGTTCACTTCACGTAAAGAAGCAAAATAAATTTCCATTCTCTTTAAAAGGCATGCGTTTCAATGTAGTAGAACAAAACAATATTAAAAATTTCTATTAAAGAACAATTTAAAAAAAAAAATAATAAATAAAAATGAAATCAATATCCTTGCTCACCACTTCATTATTAAACAAAAATGAAAAAGAGAAAACAATTTTTACGGTAAAGAGAAAAACAAATATTTAAAAACAGGACTAAAATAGAGGGAAAATACAAAAACAAATTTTTCTACTTTGATTTTTTTTTTCTTCACATTCAACTTTTTTTCTTTTATTTTTGCGTTGGCTTACAAACTTTGAAAACAGAAAAGTAACCACTACCACCACTTTCTGCAATTAAACTTATGAAAGAGAAAAAAAAATGTGTAACTAGAAAACTAGAAATAAAGTATTAAAAAGGGCAAAGCCGTGAAACCGAATATGCTTGAAATTCAACACGAAATTTCAAAGCAAAGGAAAGAAAAAACTAATTATTTTCTAAAAAAAAAAAAAAAAATGAAAATAAAGAAAAACACGCTCTAATTTTCTCAAATCATCCCTTACGTTCATGTTGCCTTACACAAAAAACATATATGAATTTAAAGTAAGTTTTTTAGTGCTAGCAGAATAGTAGGAAAAATAAATACCAATAAATACCAAGAAAAAAATTTTTCTGAAAAGTATACATAGTTTGTGTCATTGTAATAAGTTTAACAGAAAATATTCAAAAACAAACACTAATTGGATCGAAATTCTGATAGTGCCAACTTTAAAAATTTTAAAATAAATTAGTCTCGTGGCATTGGTATAAGTTTACAATATGTATATGCATAGATATAACCATTATTAAAGAATACGCAATAAAAATTTTTCAACAATTTTAAAATTTAAATATATGTAAGCATACAAATATATATAAACATTCAATAGTGTAGAATTGAAAGATATCTGTGCACATATAGCTATTTACATTTACAATAACACAAATATATAGTGAGAATAATGAAAGCAAAAATAATAACTGTAAAAGAAAAGCAATCAAGAACAGCAGGATATCAAAATCAAAGTTAAAAAGAATAAAAATGTATAAAGTATAACAGTAAAAATCGAGTACCTATAAATCAAATTCAATCGATCCTGATGAATCTTATATAAATACAAATCTCTTTTATATGCAATACATGTATATATTACGCAATATATAATGCTTATATGTATAGATAAGTAAAAATTTACAATTCCCAGCGAAACCTTCTTTCGTCTTCTTTTGTGTTTTGATTTTCTATTGTTTTACATACTGTTATACAATATTGTATTATAATACACTCCATACAATTATATTTGTATTACTTGTTTAGTTATATATATTTAATACTTGAATATGCGTATATATATATACAAATTCTATATATATTATGCATTGACAAGCTGTTCCTTTGAAAATAAAACGGATAAATTACTGTTATAATACCCACAACAGGGAACAGCAACAAAGAAAATTCTTAAGATGGGCACGTAAAAATGGAAAATTGAACATTACAGAATACTAAAGTAAAATGTATCAAATACAGGTATAACAAGAAATGAAAAATACAAGAAACAAAACACAATATAAAAACATACTATGAAAATTACTACATAAAAAAACAAAAACGTTCCATAACAAAAAATGTAAAATATTTTCTAGCAAAGAAAACATCCTTTTAAATAAGTATATAGTCTATACATTTTGTATACCAAACAACCAACAAACCAACCATTTTACATTATTGCATACACCAACTTAAAAAGAAGAATGAACCAAAGTTAAAATAAAAATTGTATAGAAAATGAATAAATTGGTACACCTATAGCTGTGAAAAGAATTCTCAAATAAATATTCAAGAAAATGAGATGAAATTGTACTAACTAAAGACTCATAAGGGTGAGAGAGAGAGAGAGAGAGGAGGGAATAAAGAGAGAACAAAGTGAATTGAAAATGGAAAAAGAAGTAAGAAATACTTCAAAGTACGAAAAATATCGTTCCATAATGCGTTTTCTTTGTATCGACGAGAGAAAAAAAATTCAAGGGGAAGAAATTGAAACATAATATTTTTTTACGAGAAAAAACAAAAAAATAAGAAAAATAAAAATTTTATACAAGAAAAAAAGTTTGTACTCGTATAAGGTGCGATCGGCAACAAATGAATGTTAAAAGAACGTGCTTTTCTTACATTTTACATTATTATACATAAATAATTGAGTTCAAGTACAAGGATAATAAAAGAAAATTTTATTGATGATTTCCAATAATCATGGAATACCTTTATATATATATATATATATATATATACATATATACATATTTTATGAATACACAAAAAAAAAACAACATGCTAAACGTGTTCATGTTAAATTTATGTAGGTATTTACAAATTTACAATATTTGTGTATTAATATATTATAAAATAATTGTATGTATTTAGCGATAATAATGGTTGACGTACTATATATACGTACATTGTATTTTCTTTACTCTGCTTTCCAGAAAATATACAGTTGAAACTGAATAATTGGTACCCGAATAATAGGCAAAAATTTCTTTATAAAACTACATCTTATATGTGTTATAAATTCCTTTAGTAGAATATTAGAATTAACAAATCTAATTTCAAGTCCTTCCCTATAAGTTTAACTGTTTCTTTAATATTACTTACTTTTGCTAACAAAAAATAATTATTTTTGAAGTTACTAAGTATAAAAATATTCTCTTATCTTACTCTTAAGTACGTTACTAACATAATTTCAAATATAAGAGTGAAATATACTTCTTCCTTAAATTCTTGGTTTTTTAAAATTCCTATATTAATCAGATTCAACTGTATGCATGGTATGCCATTGTTGCTTCTCATTTATTCTGTATCAGTTTTTCAGTTTACTTTATGGTCCTCTTATACAAATAAATGATTGATTTGTTTTTCTTAAACAATATTAAATGATTAATTTTTTTTTATCTTGTTATGGAAAAAAAAAATGTTATTATTATTATTTATAAAATGTACAAGAAAAAAAACAAAATAACAAAGAAAAGAAAGTATACAAAAAAGGAAATTACATAAAAACGTGAACAAGAAAAGCCGTGCTAAACGATTCAAATATTGTTATCCTTTATTTATATACCAAAAGTAAAATGGTATTAAATTTATTAAAGACTATTAAATTTCAAATTATAGTTGGTTTGTGTGTTTTTTTTTTTTTTAAATTCTATTAAAGACGATATTTATTTTACACTGAATGAAATTTTATAAAAAAAATTGCAAGTAATTTAAGATTTTGTTTTCATGCAACTGATTGAAATTATTTTTAATTCGCGATGAAAACGCGGTAAGAAATTTATATTTCGCAAAAATGCAAAGAATTCCGAACATTTCTATTCAAATTAGAAACATTTAAAAGTTACATGATCCCAACTTACAATTTTTTAAATAAATAAATTTTAGTTGACTTTACTTTAGAGTTATAAATTAAAGTTTTTATTAAAATTAAGAGAGAATTTTTAAAAATTTTGGGGAATTATAAAATTTATTGAATATTTTTTTCTTATTTTACATTTTTTGCATAAAATATTTTCTAAATTTTTATATTTATACTAAACATATTTTTTAATATGTTTATAATGTTTCAATTTGTATATATACCCAACACATATACAAATAATGTTGGATGAAACCAATGCTTTTCAGTAACGTAGAATACTGCTGTTAAAAACAATCTCTGTAGCTACAACACTTTAATAACTACATTTTACTA
Organism: Condylostylus longicornis; assembly: GCF_029603195.1. Taxonomy (NCBI): domain Eukaryota; kingdom Metazoa; phylum Arthropoda; class Insecta; order Diptera; family Dolichopodidae; genus Condylostylus; species Condylostylus longicornis. The sequence continues at coordinate 1,326,150 of NW_026577989.1, forward strand.
CTAATTACTTTTCATAACTAATTACTTCGTAGCTACTAATTACTTTACATTCTTATTCGACTCAAATATATTTTAAAAATTGCATAAACTTAGGATGAAGCAAAAAAAAATTTAAAAAGTTGTTTCGCATCGCAATAAGTTTTGTGGATTTATAGAAATTTAGAAAAGCTTACAATCTCGGAAGTATAAGATGCTTAAAATTTTAAAATTGCTAATATTTAAGGGTGATATCTGCTTTTCTGCTTTTGCAAAATTTAAAAAAAATGTTTGTGGTTTCCTTAAAATAAATAATCAAAAAGTCGCATTTTTAACATTCTTCTACGAAAGTAAGCTTCTGATAAAGGTCCATTTACATATAAAAATTTTTTCGAAAAAGTACTAAAAGTACAAAATTAAGAACAGAAAGATATTTTCAATGAATCCTTATTTAATTTTATTTGAATAAAAATATAAAATTATTATTATAAAATAAAATTTATTTTGTTTCAATTTCATATTGTACAAATATATTTCAAATAATATTATGTATATTTATTTAAGTAAATATAATTTTTTTTTCTCAATTTTGAATTAAATATTATTATTTACTATCATTTAATTTTTCGAACTTTTTTTCATTTGATTTAAAATTACCTTTCTTATAATGGTTATACTACTAATTTACAAAAAATTTTTATACTTTTATTTGTATATGCAATAATTTACTCACATTTAATTATATTGCCCAAAAACAAATCAATCTCTTCTTTCCTCACCAGTGCAATAACTTGTATCTTGTCTCAATCTTTAAAATTCGTTGCATATTGCAAGTACATTTAAAAATATTTTACTAATTCCAAAATAAAACAAAAAAAAAATTAAATTTTAAAAACATATTTTTTTTTCTCATTTCTTTTGTAAATTAAATTAAATTGGAAATTATTATTTCAACAAAATTTATAAATTTATTGAAATATTTTATATACCAAATATATTTTCATTAAATGGAAAAAATAAAGCTATGAAAATCTTATAAAATACTTTATATTTTATTAAAATATTTTCTTTACATGTGTACATATGTATGTGTAGCAAAAAAATATATAAATAAATTGTAAAAATAAAAGTATTATATGAGAAGATTAAACTGTATTAAATACTTGTAATTATTCTTATGTACATATATACTACTATGTATTTATAAATATGTCCAACATATACCACTATAGACATTTACTATATCGAAAAACCTTAAAAGTGAAGCAAAAAAAAAAACCCCAACACTACAGCTCTCATTCATTTTAATAGAAGATAATATAAAGATGTCCACATTTCAATCTTAACATTAAAATCTTTCCTTACAGAAAAAAAAAAAAAAATAATATGCAATATAAACATAAACTAAAATATAGGTCAGTATAGTAGTATAATATTATATGAATGAATGTATATAGAGAAATATAGAAAAAATGTGAACAAAAAAAAAAAATGTTCACATTTATCACGCACTTACGCATTACATATATTATGTTATATACTCGTACGTATGTAAATTATATATATGTATAATTCTACCTACAAGATGTAAAATAACAAAAAAATTTAAGTCTATACAGTATATAAAAATAAAAACATAGTACAAAAAAGAGAATGAAAATAAAAATAAATGGAAAGAAGACTAAAATGAATGATTCATTTGGAGCCTAATAAATTTTAAGGATCTTCACATCCTCAGTGAAGAATATTCATCTCTTACTTTTTTTTTCATTTCGGTTTTGCTTTTTTTTTCTATTTTTTTTTTTATTTTGCTCCAAAATTTTTTCTTCAACGACAAGAATATTTTCTCTTAAAAATTTTGAACCAAAAAAAAAAAAATAATAAACTAATTTTCTTTCAAAAGGATTTTTCTATTGTATTAGGATATTTTCCTATATTGGTTCCTTTCTCAATTCCTTTGCCTTATTCTTTAATTTTACTATCATTTTTTTCTTTAGTACTTCTTCTTTTTTTTCCTACATATTGTGCGTTGTGGTATTTACTATATTTTAAGGGGGGGGGGGGGTGACCTCCATCTTCTCTATCACACTCTGCCTCTCTCTTTAACTATAGCCATGCTTAACAAATACTTTATTTTGATCATATTTACCTCTCTTTATTATTATATAAATAATAAAAACCATATATAGAGAATTTCAAAATGAAAAACAAAAGCAAAAGAAAATTTTTACTAAAGACAAAAATTAAATGAAGAAGATGAGAGGAGCTACAAAAAAAAAAACAATCCCAAAGAAATATGCAAGAAAATAAATATATAATAAAAAAACAAATAAAATAAAAATAAAATATAAACGTAGAGTAAGAAAAAAAAAAGAAAAAAATTAAAATAGAAAAATAGAATTATTATCCTTATACACAAAAGGACTATCATTCATTTAAATTGCCAAATGATGAAAGATTTAGATGCCGATAAAATTGTGAAAATGAAATAGAAAAATGTCTCATAGATTTTCTCTTGTTAACGTTTCTTTTTTTTTTTTTTTGTATTATGGTGGGGGGAAAGTGAAAAGTGTGCAAAAAAAAAATATTATATGTACGTTTCTAAATATATAAATATTAAAAACAAATACACATACAAAACAAACATAAAAAGAGAGAAAAATGAAATTTTCAGAATTATGTGACAAGTTCCGTCAAGATTTTCTGCTATGTTAAATAAATTTTTTTCTGTTTTATGCTTTGTTTTGGCCCTATCTATTCTGATGGTGACTGTTATTAGTATTTTTCATTTTCATTTTAATTTTTGTTTTATTTATTTATTTTGTTTTTTTGTTCTTTATCATTTTCTAAAAGAAAAATTAATATTTTTGGGTCTTTGGCAAAAAGAAAAAAAAATAAAATATATGAGGAAATGGTTATTAAAAACAACCAAAACTGAATTTGTTTTTCTTGTTTTCGTTTTATTTGGTCTTGCATCATGTATAAAAAGGAGAAGAAAAAGAAAATAAGAAAAACCTTTTCCCTAATAATCACCTTAAAGATTATTATTTTTTCTCTTTTTTATTTTATGAATATGAATTTGTTTTATAAACCCTTTAAGGGTTACTCCAAAATTTTGTCCTAAAATAGTGCGACAATATTCACCGTATATGTTGTATTTTTATATGGTATGTAAGCAAAAGAAAAAAAAATTATATTTAATAGAAATTTTGTTTCCGCATCAATAGGTTGGACTAAAATTATTAAAAATTATTGATTGATAAAATTGATTGTCCTTTTTCTTGGGTAAGGCGTGCGAATTTCCGTTCGAAAACCTATTTTATTTAATATTATTTAATTTTGATTTCGTTAAGGATAAAATTAAATATGTTTAGTTATTTTTAGCTTGTATTGCATTTTTTTTTTGTTAACAAAATATTATGCTTATTAATTTTTAAATATCTGTATGCATAAAAAATGTGACTCACTCTTTAGAAACTATTAGAACTGTAGATGTAGTTTTAATTATATTAAAAAATAATATAAAAATTTTCAATGCAACAGCATAATAATTCAAATTATACTTGGTTTTGTTTGTATGTGTTTGTTTTAAAGTATAAAATGGAGGATATGAAATTAAGCAATAATAAGTATCATTTCATTATAACTGATTATTTCTCATTGTATAATTAATAAGTTTATGTCAAGTTTTAATGAAGAATATTTCTCTCCTTGTCAAGTTCTGTTAATCTTGTTTTCCAGTTCAAGTTCTGTCAATGTTTTTCAGTTCAATTTCTTTTGACAGGGAATAAGTATTTTAAAAAGCTAAAAAAAATTTCATTTCAACAAGGAATGAAAATTGTCGGCCTCATCTCTTTGTAATTTGATCTCTTGAACTAAACTGTTTAAATATCAATAAGTTAGAAAATCGTTCGAGACAAACAATTTATATTTTACCAAATATATCAAATTTTCTGAAATTTTACTTTATCTTTCAAAAAATGTTTTAACCTTCTATATTCTGAACTTATTTAAATGCATACGTATATCAAATTCATATACTATAAATTTTATATATCCAAATTTAATTAATATATAATTTAAGAATTTTTACATAATTCAATTTTAAAAATTTATAATTTGAAATTAAAATAAATTAATTTCCTATATATCTGAATAGAATATTACGACATGTATGCAATATAATATTAATATTATTGCTCTTTTTCATCTAAATACAAATATATTGAATATCATTAAATAATATATTTAATTCTAATATTTATTATTATAATATTCTAATAATATTGTAATATACTTTATTTAATAACATATAGTACTTATATTGATTAACAATATGATATTTTTTTTATAAGTAAGTAATGAAATAATATTAAAAATCATTATAAATACAGCTATTATATACATAATAACACCAGTATAATCCTATATAATAAAAAATTATCCTTGTACAATTACTTTATAATATAAAAATCAAGAATAACTATTGTACATACATATGGGCTATATGTTTGGACAGTATATTACTACAATCCACCTACACTAGAATATATAAGAGATTATAATATATATAAGATATATATATATATATATATATATATATATATAATTATATTTATATATAAAAATTTTGGGGGATTTTATAAAATTAACCGGATTTAATCAAATTAACACAGAAATAAATCTCTAGTACAAAATTTCTAGTACACTAAACAACTTAACACATTTTATTCATCATCAATTCAATTCTTATACATTTATATATAATATATGTGTATATATATAAATATATATATATAATAAATTGTATTATATTATATTTAATTTATTTAATTTTTATCATTTACAATATTTTACTTTATTCGAAATTCAATAACACTATTATCCCTGAAAGAAAATAAAAAAATATATTTGTATATACATACGTATAATAGAATGAAAATAAAATTGGAAAACTATATCATATTGCGCCTCATTTTTGTTTTCATATCAAGGATATAACATCAGTTTTCATATTGTTCATGATAATATTTTATGTATTGTAAATATAATATACACATTTCCTTATATTATAGTATATACATAATTTTCAATGAAATGAAAATTTCAATTTCATGCTACATACTTTCTTTTTTATTCTCGAGTAAAAGAGGGATTCAGAGAGAGAGAGAGATAGAGGAAGAGAAAGGGTGGCAACAAAATGTAAAGGATACAAAAATTCATTCATTTCATTGATTCTCTTTAATTAATTATTTCAATCATCTTTATTTAGTTGAAATTGTTTCACATTTCAATTATATGTGTATACTCGTATGTATGTATACAATATTGATATATCCCTTTGCTATAAATATATTTTAATTCAATATAAATCCATTTACATTAAATATATTATAATGTAAGTATTTATCTATTATAATTATTATTTTTTTTACATACATTACATTATATGCATCCACATCAATAATATGCCCTATATAAGTAATGTTTTGTTTAACACATTTTGTTTGGGTACATCTATACAAAATTTGTAATCATACATCAACACCATCATCTATTTTGTTTTCACTCTCAAAAAAGAACAAAATTTTTATTTTCTCTTTTTTGTTTTGGCTTTTTTTTTATCTTTAATTTTTTTGTTTTTATGTTCTTATATTATTTTTGTTCATATAGTCATTTTCATTTACAAGTATAATTGTATAACACTATTTTTCTAACCTCATTACTTTTTGATTGACAGTCTTTTCTTTTCAATGGAGTTCATTTTAATCTTGTATTTTATCATCGACACAAATAATTTTTTGTATATACATACACTTATACTTTAGAAATAAATATATAATGTTGTTATTTATCAAAATATATATAGATTATATTTGTATCACCAAAATAACAAAAGAACAAGTAAAAACGTTTCAGTCGGTATAAACCGATTGAATTATACCCTGCACCTTTCGTTATTGTGTAGCAATTACTCGAACCTCTGAAACCATTCTATAGAAACTTCACGAACATGTCTGACCTATAATTGGACATCCGACTGCCAAGTTTCATGAATCTGACTTTATTATTTTTCCAAATATTAAGAATAAGATTTTAGACTTGTATGGGATCTACTTGAACCTGTTAAGCAATTCCACCAAAACTTCAGAAATATATGTGACCTATAACTCGACATACAACTGACAAGTTTCATGAATCTGACTTTATTATATTTCCAAATATTTAAAATTAGCTTTTGGAGTTGTATGGTAAGCACCTGAACCTGCCAAGCAATTCCACCAAAACTTCACAAATATATCTGATCTATAATCGGACACACAACTGCCAAGTTTCATGAATCTGACTTTATTATTTTTCCAAATATTTAAAATAAGCTTTTAAACTTGTATAGAAGCTACTCGAACCTGTCGAGCAATTCCACCAAAATTTCAGAAATATATTTGAGCCATAATTGGACAGATGACTGCCAAGTTTCATGAATCTGACTTTATTATTTTTCCAAATATTTAAGATTAACTTCTGGAGTTGTATGGCAGGTACCCGAACCTGTCAAGCGATTCCTCTAAAACTTCAGAAATATATTTGACCTATAATTGGACACATGACTGCCAAGTTTCATGAATCTGACTTTATTATTTTGCCGAATATAAAAAATTTACTGTTGGAGTTGTATGGCAGCCACCCGAACCGGTGCAGCTATCCCATTATAATTTTTAGAGCATGTTTAGAATATAATTGGACACATGTATACAAAATTTTATATTTATAGCTTTATTAGTTTTTGAAATATTTAAAATAAACTCTTGGAGTTGTATGGCAGCTACCCGAACCCGTTGTCCGAATTAGTCCAATAACAATAGGGCTCGTCCTTGGCACAAAAGAAAAAACTTGTGAAAGTTTGGTGTCGATTGCATTATTCGTTTTTGAGTTATTGTGCGAACGGACGGACGGACGGACGGACGGACGGACGGACGGACGGACGGACGGACGGACGGACGGACGGACAGACGGACATGTCTAAATCGACGCAGAATTTTACGCTGAGCAAGAATATATATATATGTCCATACCGCAGATGACTCCTTCAAGTAGTTACAAACTCCATACCAAAGTTAATATACCCTTCACGAAGTGCAGGGTATAAAAAAGAGGAACGAATAAGCAACGTAAATGCGAAAAAAAAGAGAAAAAATTAAATTTTGTTTTTACATTCTTTGTTTTTTGAAAATATTTCGATATAGAAGACAAAAAATATTTTTGAAGCGACAGAATTTTCCATAAACACTTTCCATGTATACATACACAATAAATGTATAAATAGCTATAAACTGATATACGCTGAAAGTGAACAGAAAATGAATGAGTTAAATTTGACAGTTTAACGTTATTATTCGAATTAATATACTTACGATTATCTGTATGTATATATATATGTATACATATATATACATATATATATATATGAATTAGGGATATATACTTACACATATACTACTATAATATAGTGAATTTGAAAAAAAAAATTATCATAAAATATATAGAATAAAATAGCATATATTTAGGCGTATTTTGTTATATAGTTTAAAAAAATTTCTTCTTCACATATATGTATACATATATATGTCTATAATACATACTTAAATGACTCATATTTTAAAATCTATTCAAAAACACAAGTAGATATTACTTAATGCACAATATATGATAATCCAAATGAAAAATTTAAAAAAAAAATTTATGTTATTCGAATAATATTTGTATAATCACACATTTTATATGTCATACTTACGTTATATATAATTTTTGTAAAAATATGTTCGAAACGATATTAAAATATAAATTTCTATTTCATGATATATTTGTATTCCATGAATTATAATATGTGTAAAGATAACCTAAAGGACATTAGGTAAAAAGCATAAGTAAAATAAACAATGATGAAAAAAAAAAAACAGAACAAAATAAAAAATTCCTAAAAAAGAAAAAACACGAAATAAGAAAGAAAAAGACAAATGACATCAGAAAAAAGACGGAAAGCTCAAATGATAAAATAAAATATAGGACGAGAAATAAAAATTGTAAATGGAATAAAGAAAATCCTAACAGTTTTTCTTTAAGATATCAAACGAACCAAATATAATGACAAAAAAAAATAAAACAATAATATTACATAGCTAAAAATGAAAACGAAAAAGAAAAACGAACATTTTTTAAAAAAAGACTTAAATAAATATCCTTAAATGTCCTTTTTATAGAAAATGAAATAAATTAAAGGAGGGAAAATTGAAATGACAAGAGTAAAATTATTTTTTCCTTGATTATACAGTATGTTCCATGAGTATGAATTCATCAATTGAATTTGATCCTGAATAATAAGTACAGTTTTCTTCTCTTATTATTGTTTATTGTAATAAAAATATCAGCTTTCGTGAATATTGTTTACGAATAATTAGAAATTACATATGGAATTCTGATATTAAAGTAGTTTTTTTAGATATTTTGCGAGTTTAAGATTTCAGAAACCAAATTTAAAAAGTTCGTTTTAAGGTTTTATGAAACTACAATAATGCATTCAAAATTTCATTAGCTTTAATATTTTCGTATGTATTTGCAACATCATAATTTAAAAACAGAATTACCAAAATTTGTTAAGAAATCCTGTTAAAATTTTATTATTCTGATATCATAATTACTATCATCTTAAATCGATCGCTAATACTAACCGAATATATTTTGTAATGTTAATAATTACAGAAAATTATTTTAATTGGAATAGAACCAGATTTTAATATATTGTAATACAAATAAATTCTAATAATGTATTACACATTATAATGGAAATTTTTAGCAAAATAAAATTCAAGAAAGTTAATTTTAAACGCAATGAAATTTATGAAATATGTATCAAGGTGCTCGTATACTCATTTTCTAATATGACAAGATTAATTTGCATATAGTCTTAATATCCAGTATAATTAAATTTCTGAAATTAATTAAATATTACGTTCGTAAATGCATTTAAATTGATATTTGTACATTGCTTATATTTCTATAATTCAATAAATTACCGACTTCAACATTTATTTTATATTGTATGTTAATCAACATTTTGATATTATAAAATATGTTGGTACAGGATGGATAATATGATTAAACCAATTATATAACCTAAATAACAAGAAAATATTTATAATTATTACGGAATTTTACATTTCCTTGCATGGATATTTTAAATTAATAATTGTAAAGAAATAAATGCGAATTTCACAAAATTATAAATACTATTATTTACATAGCTATAAACATGCATATTTGAACCGTTTATAAAATAATAATTTAAATATTTTATTTAATTTAAAATGGTTATAAAAATAATTTGTCAAAATTTGCTAAGAAAATGCTATTATGGTTTGTTTATGCTTAACATATTGTATATATGTTATACATCTGTGTATTATATAGTCTTCTATAAATTTTAATGTATGCTAGTACATCACAAATATTTTAGTATTTTATTGGAATTAATAAATTCATGAGTAGAATATGAAAAATTATTTCAATTTTTAACAAAATAATTACCACTAAATTACAAAATAAATGTTGATATAGGCAGTGTTATAATAGTTGACAGCACAGGATAACACATGTATTAAAAAAAAAATTTATAGCTAAGTTATTTTTGATTAGATTAACAAATTATGCATATGCAATTTCATTTTTAATTTTTAATTCTTATTAGATTAGAGCGCAAGTGAATAATAAACTCATCTGTTTGTCACAATATTTTGTAATTGTACTGTAACATTTAATTCAATATCATAAGTTATTTGCTATGACCTAGGACAAACTAATTTCACACTAAAGTAAACGAATTTAATTTTTAGCTTTTATAAGAACGTTTTTTCTAAATTTTTTTTCTGTTCTCATAATACATACATACAAAACATACATGCATCTACAAAATAGTATTCTTGTATATATTCAAAATCACAGTTAACATAAATAAAAATGAAACTAAAAATTTTTTTTTTAAAAAATAGCCTCCTATTTTGTTTTTCATTCTCTAATTTTTGGCAGCCAACAAAATGACATTTTATTAGAACTTATATTGAAGAAGAAATAAGAAAAGCAAGGAACAAGAAATAAAATAGTGAATAAAATGAAAATTAAATAAATAAGAAAAAACAAAAACAAAGAAAAGACAAACAAAGACATCATCCTTAAATTGTTGTCTGTTTTTCTTAGCATATTTTAAATTTTAATTTTCACTCTTTTCGTCCATTTTTCGCTTGCTCTTTAGCTCATTTTTCTCATTTTATAGTTATTAATGATTTCAATAGTAAATGGAGAATTTTTTAATTTAAAAAAAAAAAATTATAAAAAGAAGTTTGAGTTTATTTTTTTTTTGTTTTGAAAGTTTAATAAAGTTTTCCATTTTCTTATAATTTTTTAATATTATTTTCTCATTGCCTTTTCACTCCATGCCAGACAAATTTAATTTTAAAGAAAAATATTTTTTTTGTTTTCCATCTCATTAAAGTTTAACGATTATGGTACATTTTTGCACTCTATAAAATTTTTTTTGTTATCAAAATAATTTTATAAACATTTAAAAAAATATTTTTTCTTATTATTCCCCTAAAAGTATACAATAATTCTTTTATTTGCATATTTTAATCCATGTACAATTTTTTATTTGTTAAAGTCCTCTTACTAGCTTCCCTTACTTTTATTTATTTTTTCTTCTTCTATTTCATATAAAACTCAATTAGGTATTATAATAATTTTAAATTACCATAATTAAATCCAATGCACAATTATTTTTTTTTATAAAGAAAACAAAAAGATATTTAAATTTTTGTAATGACTCTTGACCTGATTTTCATTTAGTAGTGAAATGTAAAGCTTTTATTTAAACTCTTATTATAATATTTATTGCATTTAATTGTTATGTTAAAAGTATGCATAATTTTTGTTTATTATTCTTATTAAAGGGGTGTAAGTAGTTGTGTTATATACCTTGGTATTATTCATTATAATCTCAGTTATATGAGATAATATAAGATATTCAAATAATATTTGGATTTATTTTTATACATTATAATGTGAAAAGTTTACTCGATTTAATTTTCATGTTTAATTAAAAAATTTTTTTTTTGTTTAAATTCTGTTGGGAATATAAAATTTTAATAAAAATAAAATTGCATACTTTTAGGGGCACATGGCTTACTTTTGATAAATTATGTGATAAAATAAATGCAAGTCAAATTTTTAGTTTTCAATAGTTTTAGAGATTCTCAACACTTAAAGAGAACATTTTTTGTAGTTTTTTTTTTCGTTTTGCATGTAGGTTTCTGAATGTATCTGTTCACTAACAAGTATTCTCAGCAATATAAGCAAGCAAGGATAATGTAAATTTCATTAATCGTCTGTTTTACACCTTCAATTCTTATATTCAATTCTTAATTTATATTTTGCTAAAATCGATCATCGAAATAATATTGACACCCGTGTTATAGCCATTATTGTATTACGAAATCATTTTGTATTATCAAGTGTACAAATTCACATATTATTCTATACTAATACAAAAGAATATAAAGTAAGAAGAAATATTGGATATATTTTAAAATAAGTAGATATAGAGTCATCAGAGTCATTCCTAGGATTAAAAATCCATTAGCTTTTTTTTTTCTTCTGATTTTTATTTTTTGATTTTTATTTTCTTATACAAGCAATATATTATTTTTTTTTTTTTGATTTCTTTGTTATCCTATTTGTTTTTATAAAGGATCGTGAAGGTTATCTATTATTTTTCTCCACAAAATAATAAAAAAATAATCTATGTATGTGACCTCTCTCTCTCTCTGTAAAGGCCTAATATTAAGAAAAAAAAAATGTTAAATTTTTTTTTTTCTCCTTGCTTGTTTATATAGTATATATTATTTTATGTTATTAGTATTTCCTGTGAGTTTGAAAATGAAAGACAACTTGACAGAATGTATACAACCAGAAAAAAATGTTCAAATGACATTCGTGACATTTAAGATCATTAATAACAAACGAAAAATGGTGTGAATGAATTTTTATAGTATAACATTTTATATATTGTGTATTTTCTACAAATAAACGAACATGAAAATGTTTAAAGGAATAATATTATTTTAGAAATGATAAAAATATTCTTATAAGTTATATGTATAACATTAAAGATGTTATAGGATAAATTTGTATATAGGATTATATAAAAGCTATTTAATATTCTGAATGTCTTTTATAAAATTAATTTAATATAATGAATTAAAATCTCTAATAATTTACATACTTATTATATAATGGTTATAAACTTTGTTAAATTTTACAAACGGAAACTACTTTTATAATAAATTTGATTTTTACATTATTGCTGATGGTATAAAACTTAAATTAGTTTCAAATGATTACGAACATTGGAACTTAATATTGAAGTTTTACTCCCTTTATGAAGGTATTATTCAAAAATCAAAGATACTCGTAACTTGAATACCTTATAGAAAATATTTTATATTATTTTAAAGGTTGATTACAAATCAATATATTTTTCTAATATTCCTGATGCGTTTTCCAAATGAATTTCCCAAAGTTATTACATATAGGCTACTAATAAAAATTCTTTTATATTCGTTTCAGATTTTGAATAATATTTCAAGTACATTGAGCTTTTCTAACGGAATTTTAAAAAATCTCGGTTACATGAAACCAAAATTTCAATAATTATAAAGCTTATTCGGTTAAATCTCAAAATTTTTCAACAAAAATCTCTTAAGTCTTAAAAGAAAATATACAATGATTTGGTTCTAAAAAGAACATAAATTTTTAATTTCCTTTTACTTAGAGACAACAAAGTCAATTGTATTACGCACACCATCTTTAGAATAAAATTCAGTGTGTTCTATAACATCGACTCGGCTTCAGTTTCTAATATTTTCTTATTTTAATTTTTCTTTTCTAATAATACATTTAAAAAAAATAAATTCAATATAGCAAGCTAAAATCTAATTGAAATCTTTAATTCAGAATAAAATCTTTTAAACGACTCAAGTAAAGCATTTTAAAAAGAAATATTGAGAAGAATAAAAAAAAAACTAAAAGGAAAAATGAAAACTTAAAATTATTTTTATTTGTATTGAAGCGTAAAATAAACAACTAAAAAACCGCCATTCATATCATGAAATTCTTATATTCGCCAAAATGTTCATCAGTTCAACGTTTTTTGCTCCTTGTCATTTTTCCTTTTTGCTTTTTTTTTTGTTGTTTTTATTTAACATTTATATAATAAACTTATCAAATCGTATTTTAACATGAAATTCAACCATCTATCTTACTTGGGAAGGTAGGGGGGGTTCCATTTTATCCTTGTATTTTTCTTTATTGCTACTTACTATATAAAATAGTATAGTGTGCGCCTATATAAGAGAAAAAGTTCTTAGCGAACTCCAAATTTTTATCCTTTCATTTTTCTCATTACTTTTATTATTTTTCTTATGTTTTTTTTTTATTATCTACTCTTATTTCCTCAAATATATATTGCATACTTATTTTGGAAGACGAAAATTCAAATGAAACGAAAAACAAAAGAAAAATGAATGAAATCCTTAAAATAAAGGACAAATGAAAAATTTCCCTTATATTAGAATAAAAGAGGAAGGAATTTACTTGTCTCTTCGTTTTATTTTTGTCGACTCTAAACCAAAACAAAAACAAGAATGAAAATTTGCTTTCCTTGTAGTTTTTTGTTTTTATTTTGTTTAGATCTCTATTGTATATTGTATATAAGTAGTTAGTGAGAAGGAAAATAAAATACAGACTAAAAAATGTCATCCCGTTTAAATATCTGATGGAGAAAAAAAAAATGAATAATTTCTATTAATTTTTGAATTATATTAGAACATAAATTGCGTCTTAAGGAGCACAAATAAAACTTATATATGTAGACGAAAATTGCACGAGCACAAACACAGTATAGAAAATAAAAAAGCCAACTTTATGAAGCCCATATATTTTTTGCCAATTTGGAAATTGTAAGAAGACTTTTCAATAGGAATTGACAATATCCAACTACTGTTATGGAAAATAGCGGCCTTATTTCTAAACCCACTTATTTATATAAAATGTATGGGCTGTAAAAGTTTCTATGATTAAAAACTTTTAGAAATCATGTTGAATTTCTACTCTTTTAATATTAGTGGATTAAAATCATAATTAAGTTTTTCGTTTTACAGAAAATAATTTTGGCTGGTCGAAGGCTATTATTGCGACGAACACAAATAAATCATAAAAGGCTCAAAATTTCGAAACAAAGCCGAAATATATTAAAAAATTTTTATACATATTTCACCGCTTTTATTATTCAAATAAGGTCACTTATTTGAAAAAATATTTTCACAAATCACATTAGCAATAAGGCATGTTCCCACGTGAAATGTATATATATATACATATATATAATATACTATAAAATAATATTTAAAAACAAATTATTGTAAATTCGTTAAAAATAATGTTATCCATAATAAAATGTTGTTCTTAGTCCTTTTCTTGAATAATAATAAAGTTAGTAAACAATTAAAGAAATTGAGAACAAAGTCAAATAAGTGAAAATGAAATAAAAGGACTATGAAGGACTTTTTTGTTTTGTGTTTTTATTACATTTTACATGAGTGTATATATATTTATGCACATATTATTATTAATATTTTTCTATCGAAACAATTTCTTTAATTTTGTCATTACTAAACATTCTTTTTTTTTTATTTTTCTACTAATTTTTTTTTCATAATATTCATATTATTTCTAAGGTTATTTTTTCAATGCGAATTAGTACGAGTACACAAAAAACCAAAAAAATTTTCTTATCCTTTTTTTGTAATGTTGATTTTCTTATTTATTCGTATATATGTATATGATTCTCGAATATTTATCTTAATTTTGTTTTTGTTTGTTATTAATCATTACAGAAAATCGGGAAGAGCCTACCGTAGAGGAAACACAATCAAAACGTTTTACAACAACATCACGTTTAAGACTGAAACCAACAGCAAGTGATGATTATACAGAATATAGTTGTCAGGCAAGACAAAAAGCCTTACCACCTGATATGCCAATGAAAGCTAGTGTTCATCTATCCGTTTTATGTAAGTTTAAATTAATATTAAAATTATAAGTATAAAACAGAGAAAAGAAATTATTATTTTTATATTGTTATACAAACAATGTAAAGTTTTGGTAGGTGACGAGTGTTTTGCTTGGTGTCCAACATTGAATTAACCAATATAATGAGGAGGAGCCGAGTGTGGTTCCTTCGAGTTAAAGGAAAAATTTATGTTGTATGAAATTTATTATTTTGCTTAATTATTGAAATATGAAAATTGATTTCTTAATATTCTTTACGTTCTGCGTTTGAATGAGAAAAGTCTTAGAGGTTATATGTAAAAATTTAAGTTCTCACCGTTTTGTATCCTAAATCCAATATTATGTAAAAAATAAGAAATTCTTCGGCATTTTGATTGAAAAATACTGATTTTTCAATTTGCAAGTAGAAATTGAGCTTATTTACGATTTGCTTGAAAAATATAGCAAATTTTACGTTGTTTACTATGAAAAATATCAAAAATTTAAGGTTTTTTACGTTTTATGTCAAAAATATGACTTTTGTTTTGTTTATAAGATTTAGATGAAATTCTCAGAATTTTTTACGTTTTGTATGAAAAATACATGGTTTCTTACGTTTTTTACGTAATACACAGTATTTTACGTCTTTTACGCTATGTTTATGCTATATATACGTTTTTTACGTAAAAAACTATGTACGTTTTTTACACTTTGTACGTAAATAACTATGTATTTTTAAAAACTATGTACGTTTTTTACGTAAAAAACTATGTATTTTACTTTTAATACGTAAACTATGTACGTTTTTTATGTAAAAAACTATGTATTTTACGTTTAATACGTATACATAGTTTTTTACGTTTTTTAGGTAAAAAACTGTAACATAGTTATACATAGCATTTTACGTTAACTACACATGGTTTTTTACATTTTTTACGTTTTTTACTTTTTTTACGTTTTTTACGTAAAAAACTATGTTTTTTTTAAAGCTAAGTAAATAAAATGTTTTAATAATGAAACCTGTATAAGAATGCCTATATGATACCGTTATGAAGAAATTTAATTTCGAAACAAATTAAAATAATATGAGTTGGTGCCACTTTTACAAAAAAAAATGTTCGTGTCACACATACTAATCTACTATTATAATTTCATATTAAACTAGATAGTGAACTATGATAAGTCTATGATAATATAAAGAAAAACTTATCATCTCCTCATTCAATTAGCATTCAAATACTAAAAAAATATATAATAGGCTTACTTACGTAAACAGAAAATGTTATACTTTTCGTACCATACACAAAATTGTATTCAATATTCAACATATTTGAATTGCTATAACTTTTTAAACAAATTGTACAAAGCTATAGAGACTCTAGGATGAAAACAAAAAATATTATTGTAACAAAACAAAAATAGGTAATTTTCTCTTAAAACATTCCGGTGAGTTGAGAAAGAGAAAAAAATTACATAAATTGGTTATTCAAGGTCAATTGTAATTTAGGATTAGCCCTTTTTTTTTATATTTTACTTCCATGTAAATTCTTCTTATTGACATCGTTTCGTTTTTCATATCCTTTTTTTTTTGAATATTTTATAGAAACCAATAAGTTAAAATCATAGTATGTATGCGTACTTAACGTATAAGAATCGACAAAATATATAGGTACATTCCTACTTACGTATAATGAAGTACATTTTAAATATTTAAGTAAAAGAAATATACTAACTTTTTTTTTACATAATATACATACAAATATGTATGTATATATCGTATATTATATTATGATATGCACATAACAATAATATTAAGTTAAAATTATATATTAAGACTGAAAGAGATAGAGAAAGTTTATTGTAAATAGTAAAATTTTATGATGTAATCCTTTTAAGTAGATAAATGTAATATGAAATGGAATGAACGTGTTTAAGATAAAATTACTCATTGAGCATATGGTGTTTTATATTTCAAGTTATTTTTCAAACTTTATATCTATATTTTTTTTTTTGTTTTTCTCAGTTTTTTTTTTCTGTATTTACGAGTGGTAATAATAAAGAGAATAAGAAAAGGATATGTACTGTGCACACAATTTTTATACTATGAGTATATTGAGTATACTGAGTATTGTGAGAAGGTAGATATATATTATTTGCATATTATATGATCAATTTAATGATCATAAAACAATAGAATACATTATTATATCCTTTACAATATTTAAATTTTATATGTAATTTTGTTAACTTGATGAAAATTGAGAATATTATGTATTCTCAATATTTTAAGGGAAAACAAATTCAAATACAAAATATTATTTGAAAATATATCTGCAACTCTTTACCTTGTAAAGTAATCAAAACCATTATTGAAATTAAAATAACACACAAAGAAAATGCTATGACACAAAAAACAAATCGGTAACAAAATTTTAATACACAGCCAGAATAGTATTAAATTTTCTACTCTTAAAATTTTCATGATAAATTTTCCGAATTAAATACCTTAAACAATATTTCGGATCATCTCCCAAAAAAAAAAAAAAAAAAAAAAATATAAAATTTACGAAAAATTTTTTTTTAATACAGGTTTAAAAAATCATCGTAAGACAGAGACAGGTAGACCGAAACTGTCATCAGACCTATCAACAATGGGGGACTTTAACCCAATACCTAGCTAAACTGGCTAATCATTAGTTTTGCTTTATCGCGTTTTTGTCTCTATATATCATCAAGGATGGCACGAAAGTGCTGCCATTCTCCACTGTAAATCGATTGGTCTCGACATTTTCATGCTGTTCCAAATTCGCCCTATATTCACATTTCCTTATTTCCTCATTTACTTGGGGGATACCCAGATTCCTATGAATCTCACTATTGTGCACATATCAGGGAGCGGCTTCCATATTACGAAGGACCTTGTTCTGGAAAGTTTGTATTTAATTGATGTGCATTTGCTTGGCATAAGCGTATAGCTGTAAGCCAAACGTCCATTTAGGCTTCATCATTTGGTTATATTGCAATATTATACCTAGGAACCAATAGTTTTCTCAATTTACATTAATGTTTTTTAATTTTCTCAATTTAAATTTACAAAAATGTCCCAATTTTAATTCCAAATAAATTCTTCTTCAATTTTTTCTAGTTCACATAGTTTTTAAACTATTTAAAACCAGATTTTTTTTTTAGTTATTTTTACAGTTAGCTATTTTAAAACGATTTTCAATTAAATGCCATTAAAGTTAAAGAAATTATTGATTTTTAAGTGCAAAACTTTATGATTAATTAAAAATTCAAAATCATGAATATATAGGAGAAAAAAAAACTAGCTATTTATTTAACGTAGAAAAAATCATAACCCGTTAAAAACATTTCGTAAAATAAAAACAAAAGAAAAAAAAAATTTTTTTTTTTATAATTTGTAAAAACTTTCAATTGCAAAAACCTCCAAAAAAAAAAAACAAATAAGGAAAATAATGAAAAATTTTTACCGTATCATCATTATAACGGAAATATGAGCGGAAAAATAAATTTTCCACAGTTACATAGCTTTCTGCATAGTTCACAGTAAAAATGCAGTTGCATGTTAAAATTTATTTTTATTTTTTTGTTTGTTTTTATTTTTTATTTTTTAGATTTTGTTTTTTTTTACTGTTTCTGACATCAACAAATGAAATGTTAATTAAAAACTTATTCTTTTTTTGTGTTAATTTTTTGGCAAAAAGCAATTTTTTTTCTTTTTTTTTTCTAACAGTGCTCTACTGCTTATTAATATTAATTATTAATAATATTTTTTTTCTATAATTTCTTTTATTCGAAATATTGACAATAGTGATTTCGAGGATTTTTATTTAACATATCTTGATATTAATTTTTAAAACCGAATTTAAAATATTTTATTTGAATAATTTTCATAAGCAATAGCCTTTCGTAAGACATTGCTTCTTAAATTCAAAAAATATTAAGAAAATTAATTAAAAGTTGAAAATTTAATATAACAATTTATTTCATCACATATTGTAAAATATTCTTACTAGGCTGAAAAAAAAAATATTATTACATCTGCCATAGTTTTACATGCTCCTATAGTAATAAAAACTGGATCAGGATAGCGCAAAAAAATAACAATTTTTTGCACTGCATTCTTAACATTAGTTGCAATTCTTTTATCTTATGGTACTAAAAAATACAAGCCATATTCCTTCAACGCTATGTAACTCCAGTCAACGCTATGTAACTTGACCTAAATATTATCTTTTCAAATTTTATTGAATAGAAAAAAATAGATAACTACAAATTATCAGACATTACAGTAACAGTTGCATAAGTAAATATGTTCTGTTGCAGAAAAAGTCATAATATATGGTTACATTTTCAATGTTACGCAGTAATTTTTGGAAGGTTTTGTTTGTCATATACACATGAAGAATATCACAAAATCAATTGAAAATGTAGTCATAAAATCCAGCTACATTTTATATGCCGCAAATCATCTACGTATATCAGTACAAAATAAATATATATTCAATATGGAGGCAGAAATATTACTAATTTTGTAACTTTTACTAGCAAATTTTGATATAAAGTTGTAGTTATGTTTTTTTAGCTACCAAAATAGTGACAATTTTTTTCAGTATAATATAGAATGTATAGAAGTGAAAAATTAAAGAACACAGTTTTCAACACTTATGTTTCTCTTATATTATTACAAATATATCTGATTATGTCTTATATTAATTACATAAGTAAATTATTATGTATATATACTTTAAAATGTACAGTATTAAATATTCGCATGGAAAAAAATATATATATTATATATATTACGTATGATAATGTATAAATGTGAACAATATTGCCAGATAATTGACATCAACCATTTTGTTATGGTCTATAATATTATATGTATATAACGTGTGTATAACACACACTAATTCATATACATTCAAATAAAATTAATATTCATTCAGTTATTCGAGCACATATTCAGAATTTTTTTATATTCGAAAAAACAATTTTAAGGAATTTTTTTTTTGTTTTAATATTTTCCAAAAATATTACAAAAAAAAAAAACAAGTACCTACTAGTATAATATAAAAAAAACTGCATATAATCCAACAATAAAACCACATGATTGTGCAATTTACCATTTCACTTTATTTTATTTGCGGTCACACTTTAACATTTTCTAAATCCTCATTTTATTCAAACGAAAACAAAAATAGCAAAATGAACTTTAATTAAAATTACAAAAGTAAAAAAAAGAAGAGGAAAAATAAAACTAGTTAAATAAATAAATCTGGAAAAATATTTTTCTATTTATTTAAATAGCGTATACACTTATGGGTAACATAGCGATACCGTACGGGCATATTATTATATTATTATCTACGTTATATAATCTGTATAAGTGTGCGTTATTTAAAATAATTTTCCTGCATCTATAAATGTTTTATATACAAATTCTTCCATTTTGTTTTCCTCTCTCTCTCTCTGTTTTTTTAATTATACTGTTACTGTTATAATGTACATTATTATTAGTTTCCGGTGAATAATTTTTTAAATGGAATTTTAAAAGGGTTATTTTTATGTTACGTACAAACATTATTGTATATATATATATATTTGGTTCGAAAATGATCGAAAAAAAGGGAATATTATTAAAAATTTAATTTAATTAAAAAAAAAAACGAAACTCTCACATTATAATTTAATTTAGCTTTTCCATTATGAATGTACGTACACATATGTGAGTATATCAAAGTTATAATTTTCAAATGAATTAATTATTTCCTTATTGTTTTATCCTTTTTCTTAAATAAAAAGTATATAATTATTTATATTTGCATATTTCTTTAATTTGCTATTTTTTTTGTTCAAATAATATATTTAATCTTTATAGTCATAAACAGATAACCGTGTTGGTTTTTCCCTGTTTTTTTGCAAAATAAATAGTGAAAAAATTGTATTTTGGACTGGATTTTGGAAATGAGATAATTGGGGGTCGAATCAACCATTCAAGAGAAACAGTACTTTAAAATTTTTATTGCATAAAGATATAAATGCGGATCACCCACGTGATTGTGTGAAATTTATTCTAAATTTTCAATTTTTGCCTCTTAAATGTGAAAAATTTTTTGCAAACATATAAAATCAACTTTTTTGGAGATATTTTTTGGAGAAAAAATCTTTTGAAAAACTTTAAACTTGTTTTCTGGCTAAACTATAAGAGATATAGCGATTCTAAAAGTATTTTTTGTGATAACTGGAAATTCACAGATTCTGCCAATATATGATAAGAGATTGTAGCAAAACCTACTACCATATGTATCAAAATAACTTTGTTATTTAAGACATAGCATAGTAGTTGTTAATATCAATTGCTAATCTCTATAAGTTCATTATAGTTTCCAAAATTTTCAACATCAGACTCGTCTGAGCATATACGAGGAAATACAATATACTTATCCCCGTCATTAGTATTTCAATTAATTTCTTCTTCACTTTTTTCTTTCTTCCGTAAAACATAAAAGAATTTTCCATAAAACTCCTCAGATATGTAACTTGCTCTTCATCTGACATCTAATTCCAATTTCCTAAAGAAGCCATTTTTCCTTTGAACCAACAATTTATTCATTTTTTTTGGTCATTCATAATTATTTCAATAACGATCTTTCAACTACAAATTTCACTATTTTATACTTAAAAAAATCATTTTTTTTTTTGTAATTTTTGTTGTACCACGAAAATTTAGGACTAACATTTTTTTTTTGCAATTATGCAATTTATCTAAAACGATGAATAATTTCCAGTTATATGAATTAAAAATTAAAACAAACAAAGCTTTAGAAAAACTTGCGCTTCAAACCACACATTCACTAAAATTTAATTAAAATTCTTGCAAAATTTTGAACACAGTTATTTTCAATAACTATTAGAAAAGTACAAAATTGCATTTAACAAAATTCACTTAAAATAATAAAAACACTTTAAAAATACAAAAGTAAGAAAATATGCAGAAAACTACTTACAAAAATAAAATATTCATATAATTTGTACTAGTCACACTAGTACAATACAGGGGTGACCAATAATGTGAGAGAGAGTGTTTTATTCTTTACGGAAACAAGGGTTAAACGTTAAAAATTAGCATTTCCCTCTATATATAGCCTCAAATTAAAATAAAATTTTAATTGTTTAATTTATTTTATGTTTTATAAATTTTTATTGAGATTTTTATTAAAACTATTAAGGGAATTCAATTTTATTTGATAATAAAAGTTAAAATGCTTTTAATTTTTCCCTAAAAATTTCTTACAAATTATTATTTATATTATAATTTATTATAAATACCACTAGTGCATATAATTATAATAAAATGAGAAAATTCATTATAATTATATAATTTATTATATAGAAACAAAAATATATTTAGATTTTGTTAAACAGAGGAAATTGACTTAAAGATTCGTTTATAAAAATGGCCTAGATTAATTGAATAATAATTTTTTTTCTATTAGAAATCATAATTTTAACTACTGGAGTATACATAAGTTTCTAAATTAATAATGAAAGTGCAAGTCTCTGATCAAGTTTTAAATAAGATTAATGTAGTTCTCATGAGATTTTATATCGATTTTGTATTCATCATCGATTTCGTATTCTTTATTAAATCCTTAATTAAAATTTAATTCAAATTAAATTTAATATATATTTTTTTGTTATTGAAATGCTCAACCAACTCAGCTCTGTACACACAATATGGAACAATAAATTTCCTTAATTTAATAAAATATTTTACAAGAACTTTCATTTAATAGTTCTCAGATAAGTAATTATAAATAAGATCATAAAAATGAAATATTGAAATTTATTCTTTCTTTTGCTCTTCTCTTTTTCAAAGATCATAAATATATATAGCTAATTGAATAGGATTCTTAATTGTAATTCAATAGGATTCAATAATTGAATATTAGAAATTAAAATTTCCTCACAATCCTAGCATGTTGTTACATCTAATAATAAAAAAGTATATTTTAAAAATAAAAAATTATATAGAAAGTGCTAAATATTTTGAAAATTTTAGAGCAATTAGCAATTTTTATATGACTATATTATAATCCTGGAAAATCCCCAAAGGATTAAATTAAAAAAAAAAAATTTACAAAATCTAAAAATATGGTACCTATAATTTTTTGCTCTTTTATTATCAGAAAATATTATTCTAGCAACATGAATTTGTTTATTTGAATGTTAAAAATATTTTCTTTTTTTTTATTATTATTAATTTCAACCACAAACAATAAAAAAAATTCATATCAAAAATTTCAATCAATTTACAGTTTTATTGAAATTTCCGTTTTTTTTAATTTTTTTTTTTTACTGTAACACACAGAATTAAATAATTCGAATTAAGCTGATAACAATAATTTATGTAATTATTAAAGTAATATGATAAAAATTATTTATACATAAATTGATTTTTGTTGGCCGGAGAATGCCGGAAGCAATAAAATATGTGCATAACACATTGAGGTTTTTTTTTTACTATTTAATATGTATAATATAGTTTGATGTTAAATTAAAAGCAATATAGCGTACAATTATTTTAATATATGTATAGAAATACGTGTTCATGTAGAATTCAAAAAAAAAAAAATTTAAAATAAAATTTTTGAAAATTGCATTATTAGTTATTTAATTTGCATTTCAATATAAAATGTGGTGAAAAATTAGAAAGGTTCTACAAAAATAAAGTTGGGCCAAACCAATGGTTTGTAAAGTAGCACTTTGTAAAAAGCTTTTAAAAACAATCTATTTACATTATTCAAATTACTTCCATTCATATACCAAAAATATTTAAAAAAAAAATGCATACTTTTAGGATGAGACAGAGGAAAAATATTTAAAAAGTTGTTAATATAATGCTCGAATTCAAGGATCAATTGTTTGAGTTAAGAAAAATAATTGTATATATTTTTTTATAGCAGTGTTTTTACCGTTACCTTTGTGCATTTAGAGAAATTTTGAAAATTTTTGCAGTTTCGGAAATATAAGGTATCAAAATTTCAAATTTTAGAAATTTTCAGAAGCAATAGCTTAAAAAGTTTACTACATTTGAACCTTTGTAAGTGGGGAGGATAGGAACAAATTTTGTTCTAACAAAATAAATTATTTTTTAGCATCTAAAAGCTGTCAAAATATCAAGGTTCTAAATGTTGTCGTCTAGAATAAAAAGGGTATGGAAAATTTTGAAAAAAAACGGTTAATTAGATAACGGTTAATTTTAACGGTAATTTTCTTTTTTTAAAGCTAAAACTATGCTATGTTGCGGTAGAATAAGCCCATTACTAGTCTTCTGTGTTTTTAAGTCTTTGAAAGGCTATAACTAGTAGAGTTGGAGAGATATGTAAAACTATTCTTCTACGGAAATGAATTTCCAGTAAAGAAAGTTTTGTGAACGGGTTATAAAAATAAATCTAAAATTTTTTTAAGGAAATTGACTTAAAATTACTCAACTGGTAGACAAACATGGTATGTCACATATAATAGAATTTCAGTTTAATACAAGATTTTACAGGAGGTAGTGGTACCGTTTTAAAGTAAAAAATATGCAATTTATTTATAAAGTTGATTAAACTAAATCATTTAGTTATTATAACGGATTTTAGTTTTCCGGTCACTCATATTCCACACCATTTAATATTATTTTTATTTCACTTAATGAATTCCCGGAATTTATTATAGAGCAACTTATCAAAACTAATTTTTTTATTTGAAAAACTTTTTCTCTATTTTTTGTTGATAATATTTTTGTTATAAAAATTAATTATTTTACATAATTTTAAAAATAACATTTTCATTTACATATTTCAAAAGAAAACTTGTATGCTTCATATTAAATTTTTTCAATTTACATTAGTTTTTTTGTTTAATTAGCAATGTTAAGTTTATCTAAGAGAATATTTTAAAGGGATTCTTAATAAACTAAATTCTCTGATATGAATTCTCATTATAAATATATACATGGACATAATATTTAAAGAATTCTGAGAAAAAAATATGGATTTGTTTTCATTTGAAATTTTTCACTTCTTATTAGAAATATTTTATATTTTTAATATTAAATAGGAAAAAGAATAATAACAGCTCATTTTATTTTCTTATTTCTTTCATATTATATATAATATACAGTTCAGTGAATCGTAAAAAGAAAGAACAAATATTAAATTTCTTGAGGTTAATATTAAATTAACATTATTATAATTTAAATTTAAATATTTTAAAATGATCTTATAAAAGTTATAAAGTTAAAAAATATTTATGAGAAATGCGTATATTTATAAAATTTATGTAAAAGTCTTTTCTAATGTCTTATGTAAAAGTAGGTCAAAAAGAAAATTTTATGAGGAAATTTTCAATACATATTTTATATTATAATATTATAATATTAAATAATATATAAATGTATATTTATATTTACAAAATAATTATAAAATAATCACTATAATACAGCTATATTATATATATATATATATATATATATATATATATATATGTATATATATATATATATATATATATATATAAATGTAGGAGAGTATTTTATATTATTCTTTTAAATTACTACAAGCTATTTAATTTTTATGCCTTAAGAGGTGTTTACAGTTTACATTTTTAAGGATTTCTAATAACCTTCTTTTATACAAAAATTATTTATTTAAATTTTAGTCTATTTTAAAATTCAAAAATATAAAACAATTACAATTAAATTATTACAATTGTTCTCTTCATATAGTTTTAAAATAAACGTTCTGTATAAAAGTTATAGACTAATAATATTATGCTAAAAATTTTGAATATTTTATGTTATATCAAATGAATGAAGTAAACTTTTAATTAATTTCATACTTTAATCTCAAAAATTATTACATAATTCTGATATATATACTTCTATTCATATTAATTATTTACTTATAATTTCTTGTATATTTTATTTTCCCTATAAATGAATTTCTATATGATTAAGATATAATTCACTTCTATTATTAATTTACAAATTCAATAAAATTTTTTTTAATTTCAAAATTTTATCTTTAGTTTTATATTATTAGTGTTTATTGAAATAATAAATGAAATTGTAAAAATTTGTAAATTTCAATACTTAAATTATTTATTATTAAAAATTAATTAAAATATTTTGATAATCCAAAATTTTAATTTACAATTCTATTTTAAAACTCAAGTCCAATATGTAAACAAAAAAAAAAAATTATTTTCAGTTGTCTTGCATCGTCAAAATGTTTTGAAGGAAAAATATGTTTCAAATAGAAACTAGCATCTCATAGTATAAAGCAATTTGAAGAATAATTTGTCGGCAGTTAATTTATACCTCTGTAGCTCAGTTGGTACAGTGTCCGTCTAGAAAGCGGTAGGTTACTGGTTCGAATCCAGTTCGAGGAGAAAAATTTTCTTAATTTTTTTTTTAATTTATCAGAAAAATTCTGCCTTTAACTCGTTCCTTTGAATATATTATCCATCTGTTCAGCAATTATTTCAAGAAATTTCTATTGTTTTAAAAAGCCTTCTGAAGACTTTATTGCCAATTTTTTTTTTCTCATTTAATTACCTTACGCTAATGTATTTTAACATAATACATATTTTAAGAATTAATAAAATTTGATTATAAGTACACACAAATATTTAAAATAATTTTCCAACAATAAAACCGGAAAAATTCGCTTGGAGATATTTAATACATATTAAGAATCAATTGCCAGGGTTAACTAATTCTTACTCGTATCATTCATGTGCGTATGTAAAATCATAAAAATCTTTGACATTATCTTAAAAAATTTTGAAAAATTTAATAAATTTCACCCTAAGAATTATTATTTTTAATTTGAAATAATTTTAATTTTTAATCCTGTTTCCAAAATTGCATAATATAAAATACAGGGAATCAAGCTAGTAGTGCAATTTTCTTAAATTTTTCTTTCACTGTAATAATAAGAACATTTGTGGCAGAAATAATCAAGTTATGGGAACAGTTTCGTATATCTACATTGAGGTTTGACGTAGTAATATAAACAATCATGATTACATAAAGTGTTGTTCTTGCTATGTGCTGTTAATTTTGTAAAACATATTATTGGAATTCTTAATCTCAATTAAAAAAATTTACAATTCATTATTGCGAATAAAATTTATTTCGATGAATGGAATGAAAATAGCTACACATCCTACATGAAAATAAGAGTTCAAATTTCAAAATTGATATTCGAGGTTATTTATGCCTAGGCCAAAATTCCATAGTTTATTTAAAACAAATTTAAGATCAACGAAAACACTGACAATTGTATTAGCAAAACCAAAGAAAATATTCCAGTTTTTAAATTGAAAAAAGAATTTCGCCCTCATATTAATTGGTAACGAAGGCTAATAAAAAAAAAAATTTCTGTTTTTTTTTTGGAAAAGCAAAGTATTATCATATTTTTTGAAAAAGTTTTCTTAGAAATTTAATTTTATAGTTAATCATACAAGAAATGAAAATAAAACAAAAATAAAAACAAATAATGGGGTAAAATAAATTCCCGGTAAATTTGTATTTTAAAATTTATTATTTTTCGATAAGTTATTATAAATATAATATTGTGTGTTACATACGTGTGTGTGTGTGCACAATAATCTTTTGCGTTCAAAAATACCTAGTATTTATTTATTTACCTACATACATTCAAAAAAAAATTTATGAATAAAATGTAGAGAAAAAATGTTTTATGGTTTTTTGACTTTTTAAGTCCTTTTTTCATTTTATACTTTTTAAGTGAAAGGTGAGCTATACAACCTACATTTTTATACTTAACTTACTGGCTCATTGATTTTATTTAATTGTTTTTTTCGTAACTTTTTCGTAATATTCTTAGAATTTCAATTTTCATTTTAAATAAACAAAAGAAAACTCAAAGACTTTTACTTAAAAAAAAAAATTGTTTTTCGTATTTATTTAATTTTTTTCAATTTGGTAATAAAAAATACACGTGTACACGTTTGTGCATATATTGCTGATGAGTAAAACTCTCCTGATAATCGATTTTCAAATCTATATTATTATGATTAATAACAAATTGTTTTGATAATTTGAGAATAAAATTTTTTTTTGTTAATATACTTGCCCACTTTTATGTACCTAAGTTAGCGGTTATAAAACAAAAATATTTGAGAATGAATTAAATTTCTGTGTTTTCTTTTAATTTTTAAGAAACATTTCAATCTTATTCGTCACATATCAATTTTGCTATATACACAGTTCTATATAGATCCAATATATGAACTTGATTTGGTTTAAATTTCGTCTGGTTATGTTAAATTTTTTGCAAATTTTTGATTGATTATGTCAGCTTGGCTATAGTTGAAACCCTCTTCATTCATAATAACATCTATAAATATAGATAACAGCTCGAGGAAAGAGGACTCAGACAGTGCGCCAACTGGAGGGGTATCACTATCCTGAAGACAGCTAACAAGGAGACATTCATAATCTTATTCAGAATTTAATTTTGATTTCTGTGAAAAAACTGTGAGAGAAGAATAAGCCGGTATGATACTGCTCTTAGCTGAATGAGATGCTTACGAGAGCAGCAGAAGATGCAAGCCAAATACAAGATGTCGAAAAACAATTCAATTATCTCGGCACCGTAATATCGACAACCGGAGATGGTCAAAAATGGTATAAAAAAAGTCAGGTTAATGCTGGCTAAGACGACATATGTGAAAATATGGGCCATTTGGAAATCTTCACATTTGTATGACTCCGAAAAATGGCTAACGAAAAATGAACATATAAACAACACATAGGTATTCACAAATAGATACCATAACATCATCTGTCGAATATTCAGATCAGTGTTAAACAGTAATTTACACATTACACTCCATATAGATCAGAAATATTTTCTCCGAATCATCTTATTTCAACCATGTTTAACGAAATTATATATTATGCAAATTTTATTTGCAATTTTAAATAGAATTTTTTTTACAAAAATTATTTTATCTACAGAATTTCTTATACTATACCATTTTGTGTAAATGAATATTTATTAAAAGGGACTTGAATTAAAATTTTATTACACTTAAATGGTAATATATTTTTACTTATATAACATAAGTAATTTTAAAAAGTCATTTAAAATTATTGTGTATGTGTATATAATATGTAAACATAAAATATTATGCAGCTATATTCGTTAGCAATTAAAATCAATCAGTATAAAATCAATTATTAGTTTTTAATGTTGTGTCATCGAATATAAAATTTCAACCCATAAACTTACGGTTTGATTTTAGGTTAACATTTATATATAATATTTGTCTACATATATATTGTGTATGTAGTGTAAATCATCACTACATATGTACACTTGTATGCATAATTTTATCTAAGGAATACGAGTGCATATAGAAGGTATTATTCGTATAATGAAAATCAATTACATTATACTTATACATAATGTATAAAGAATATAGAATATAAATATGTGCTGTTATCACAAAAATCATTCAAATGACATAAATATATTGTTCAGAAATGAAAGAAACTAAATGAAAATTGTATGTATATAGTTAAATTATTTTGAAGAATTTTTTTGTTTTTTTAGATAATATACGAAATGTGTCCCTAAGAATACTAAAAGTAGTAAAATATAAAACAAAGACACAAAAAAAAAACGAAAAAAAAAAATAACTGAAAAAGAGAATTGTGTGCGAATGAAATCTTCTGAATGGAAAATTTTCAAAAGGAATTAATGATAATTATTTAATATCCTTTTTAAATGATGACGATTTCTCTATGATTGAAGTCCATTTTCATTTAAGATAGCATTTATGAAGAAATTCAATCTATATTATAACATTTATATAGTTATTGTATAATTAATGTGTTCCATATGGTATAATTCAGAAATATGTGTTACATAAATAAACTGATGTACATATATTATACAATCACATGTACACACATAATTTTCTTGAATTTTAGTTATAGTGCGTTGTTAGTTAGTTACGAATTTGCTGATGATTGATTGATTGAATATTTAATGTTAAAAGTTATTTACATATATTTTACATGCATAATATATACATATATTTTTGTATGATGTATATAACATTGATGTATGCAAATTGTAGATTTGTATGTGAGAAAATCGGAATATAAAAAGAATCCTTTCCCAGTCAATAATCATATTCAATTCTTGTCAATTCAATTTTTAATTTTTGTTTTTTTTTTTTCGTTTTTACTTTTTGATCTTCATTCTTTGTTTTTTTTTTTTTGTTTTTAATTTATATTCAAAAGTCAATCAAAAAATTTTATGTTTATATCATTTCGAATTTTACATTTTTTTGTTCTGTTTTTATAAAATGAAAATATGCTTTATGATAAAAATTTGATTTCTGTTTTACTTTTTTATTGTAATTTTAATTAAAACTAGAACTACACTTTTTAACAATGATTCAATTTTCATGTTTTAATACTATAGTAATTATATAAATTTGTTATTGTCAATAGCATTTTAAAATTACAATTGACTGACATATTATGGGTATGTGTATGCAAATAGAGAAAAGAAAAATATAAACGAAATATTTACTATTCATCTTCTACTTCCAATTAAATACTAAAATATGTCCTTGTAAATTTGTTTAAAAATAATTTTCTGACATTATTATGAAAGCAATTGAATTATCAAATAGATTTAGAAAAGTGTTAAAAAATAGTTAGCTATCGTTGTTTCTAAAGTATTATGTATGAGTAATTTTGAAAAGCAAAAAAAAAATTATAATTTTATAGTAGCAATGAATATTCATTTGCATGTAATTATTGTTTTGGCATGAGATTTTATCTTTTCTTAATTCCATTAAATCTTATGGGAAAGGCAAAAAATTTATCTTATGTCGTTTTTTTTTTAAATGAAAAATTAACTAATTTCTTGGATGAAGAAAAAGAACTAATGATTTTAGTTATTTTTGCATTTTAATTAAATTAGAAAAAATTGCATATATTACGGCGTTCCTATATAAGATAATGTTGAATATAAAATTGTAATTAAAATTGTTGTTATTAAGTTTTAAATTATAATTTTTGTTTGTTAATGCTTTTCTTACATTAAGTTCTTTGTTTGGAAACAGTAAAAATAGTTGTACTTATAGAAATTAACAAGGTTTGGTAATTAAACCTTATTTATAGTTCATAATTTTATGGCACAATGACTAATTTGTGACAAATAATATTTTCAGTTTAATATAGTAGTTTCTGACTATTATGGCAGAGTTCATAATTTTGTCTCTTATTCTATTTTATTTGATTATTTTGAAAAATATTTTATATAAGTTCGAATTTTAATATATTTTTAAAGTATCATAAAAATTTTTTAAAAGAAATAAGATAATTTTTTCGAAGTGCTTTTATTTTTGAAATTAAGATTGTTACTCGTATATTGAGCATTTTAACACTATTCACTCATTTAATTCTCTGACATTGAAACAATTTCATTTCACAAAATATTGTAATTTCTACTTTGATTTTGGATTACTATATATTTTCCTTTATACCTTTCCTATAAATGTTAACAAATTTTCGAAAAATTGCAATCAGGTGCATTTCATGCCAAATTTAAATCTCTTCTTTAACTCATAATTATTATAGAGCTTAAATGTATACCAATATACAAAAACCCTTTTTATAGTTTTACAATTATATTCACAAAGACGTACGAATTTTAAAGCAAGAAAAAAAAATAATTCTTTCATTTAGAAAGCATTTTACTAGTTTTAATAGTTATTTTTATTTCTTTGTATTATATGCAAAATGTCAATAGCAGTTACGATTAAATAATAAAGAGTTGTAAAGAGTACATAGCAGGTAGCTACATATATATATACCATTTCAAAAATAATATTATAAACTTGAAAAGGAAAATAAAAAAAAAATAAAACTAGGATAAAAAAATTTGTTTTATATGGTTACTGATTTTCTCTTTTTCCTATTAATGGAAAATTTTGTTAGAGCCTACGATATACATTGAAGAGAATAATGTTATGTAGTTAGGTAAACAGAATAAAGAAAATAAAACCAAAAAAATAAAATTTAAATTATAAAACTGTATTTATTTAATTTGGTTAAACAACAAGAACAGAAATAATTTTTCAGTTTACTTGTTTTTGGTTTATTGTGTATGGATGCAATGCTAACACTTTTGCTTTACTTTATGTTCTTGCTATTATAAAGGCATTTTTTTTTTTTTGTTATCCTATATATGAACGCAAATTGGTATTTTACACAAAATTTTTCAATCTATTAAAAAACTAGCTGTATATAGTTTCTATATAATGCAAAATTTTTAATACCAAGTGCATGTTTACGAGTGCAATACAATGTTTTTTTTACATATTTATAGGCATTTTTAAAAAACCTATGACAATTTTATATAAAATGCGGTATAAATGAGATTGAATATGATGTGAAAATTCTGATTGCTGTTTAATTGTACTACGGTATTTTCTTTTTTTTTTTTTTCTTAAATGACATGAAAGTATACGTTTTTTTCTAAAATTTTTTTTTTAGAAATTTAATTGTATTTCAATGCTTTAATACTTCACATGTATATTTTAATTTTGTTTTTTTTTTTTTGCATGTTTTTTTTGTTTTTCAATATCTTGGGGTAATTTTAACAATTTCTAATTTATTTATACATGTTTTTTGTATTGTTTTGTACTCTGAAATTCGTTTGTACGCTTAAAAAACTCTTCTTTTTCTGTATACGAAGTGTTATACACGTATAGGTATTTGTATAAAGTATATGTATATGTAATGATAAGGGAATATTGTATATTGAAATACACAACATAAAAAAAAAAAAAAATAATTCTGTTCATTATTTACCTATTGTTAATTATTCTGTTGATTGTGTTTTTAACACGCTTCAAATAATTGCTCTAGCTACTGTAATTCTATATATGTACATAATACATACATGTATATACGTATATTATAAAACAATTTTATAATTTCAACATTTTTCAACCAGAGATGAATATTGTAAAGAAAAGTAGTTATTTTGTGTTTACATTTTTCTGTTTTTGCATATTTTCATAGTTTGAATTTTTTTTTTTTTTGTTTTCCCAAAAAAAGAGAAGAAAATGAAAAGGGAAGAAATATGAACAAAAATTTTCATTGTTATATATGTATATATATATGGTATTATTATATTGGAGGAAAAATATTTACGCTTCATGAAGCTTAAATTGAAAACTTTATTTTTCTGGGTTTTTCTTTTAGCAAAATGACGAGTATAACTAGGTATTTTTAATTTTAAATAAGAAACAGCAATCAGACATGAATGTGAAATTAATTATGTACATATTTCATTTTGTTTTTTTTTTTTTTTTAAATTGTTTTTATTTTAATTTGCTGTACAGCTACACGGTATGTAGAGTATACATTGAAATAACGTATATGGTTTAATGAATAATAACATACAAAAACACTTTAATAACAGACTAACAATTTTTTAAACAATTTTGGGAATTTTTTAAGATATATAGATGCATATATATATATATATATATATATATTAACTCTTATATAAGCTGCATAAATGTACAACTTGACTTAATGAAAAAACTTAACAAAAATACTTAAAAATTTTTTAAAGTTTTATGAATTAAGAAAAATTTCATTTGTAATTTGATTTTGAAAATTAAGTATTTTAACAAACTTAAGTTGCACAAATTCATAAATTTTTTTTAGAAAATTCTTCTTAATTTTATTAATTTGATTTACAACCGAACTGAAAACTTTCATTATAAACATTTCTATGGATTAGAGAATTTCAAAATTACATCTAATAAATTTTTTCATCACACCTTCTCTAACTATATAAGTTTTTTTTTTTATCTATTTGGAAAATAATTTGCAAATAGTGTGTCGTTTACATTTCCTGTTTCCTATGCTTTGATGAATTTCGATTTTTTGCCGATATTTTTTAATCAAATATTTGAATATAAACAAAATATTTATTTTATTTTATATTTTTTTTTGTCAAATATTTGAATTATTCATTTCGCCTTTCGCATGAGTTCAAATTATAAATGAATTTTATTTAAATATTTTGCAATATTTTTTATATTATTATAGAATAACGTACAGCATAAAATTGAATATCAAATAAAATGCAAGATAGTATAATATAATTATAAATATTAATGAAAGTTTCAAATAAATATTCCAAAAAATGAAAAACGAATAGAAAAGGCAATGAAATTATTTTTAATAAAAAACTTAAATTTCTTTTCTTTTTCATTAAAAAAAATATTTTTTTTTTTAGGGATTTAAATGTATATAAATACAAAAAAATTCAATTTAATTTCTCGAATGCTCTATTTACTTTGTTTACTTATAATTCAAAGGTTTTATTTATTTGTCAAAATTTAAAATATTATTTTGCTCTTTTAAAATTTTTCAATGCTTGACGCAAATTAAATTTTATGCGATTCCTTAAAATAAGTAATTCAAACAAAGACCCAAATGATTTTAATTTCAAACCAGTCATGGTTGAATTCATAACAGAACCATGATTCATAACAGAATCATGAGAGAAAGGTCAAATTTCAATGCTATTAAAATTGATTTGTCAGCCACTTACCAGGGCTTTCAAGCTTTTCTTGTCATAAAGCATGACATATTCCTTTTGTAAAATTTTAGTTAAATGCAAAAAACAATTAAGTACAAATAGAAATTCTATATTAAGAATTTTTCAAGCATCAATATTTTGTATGTAATTCATTAAGTTATAGTGTATGGAATACTGTCCCGTTCAACATACTGTTCGCTTTCTATTTTATAAAATATTTTGTTTAAATAATTTAGGAAAAATTGTATTAAAAAAATTATTAAATTTTTAATTGATTTTCAAAAAAAACAAAGAACTGAAAATGGCTTTAAAAATTGCATAGTTTTTTTTTTTTTTAAATAATAATTTCATTTATGTAGAAAATAACAAAATAGAAACATATGGGAGTTTTTTTTTTTACAATTTTAAATCCTGTAGAACATCTCCTAATAATTATTACATCAGCTTTATTTTCGACATTTTCTTTTTATCTTTTATTTAATTTCCATTGTTTTGTTTTTTTTTTTTTAATAATAATAATAAAATACAATAAAATTCACAGGGCCTATGAAAGCATTTAATTTAATATCCAAACATGAAACAATTACATACTTTACATATATAAACATTGTAATCTGATTATAAAATTTTATATTGTAATTTTTTTTTTTTTTCGTTTTAATTTTTATTAATAGTGAAAATAAAGAATTAAAATAATAATATTATAAAAACTGTTAAAATAGAATTGGAAAATTATTGGTAAAATTGATTATTTACAAAAAAAAAAAAAAAAATAATAATAAAAAAAAATTAACATTGATTTATTAAGCAGAGAAAAGCCAGTAATAAAGCAATTTTTAAATGACCGCAACACAACTGCTTCTGGCTGACTGGTTAATTGGTACAATGCGTAATAATATCTGTAAAAAATAATTGTAAAATGCAATAATCATAATAATAGTAATACAAAAAAAAAACAAAAAAAATTAATAATCATAATAATGATGAAAAATTTTTGATAAGAGATTTTCATTCGCATTAAATTAATTGCTATTGCTTTTATTAATATTGTTGAATTGATGATGACGGCAATAATGATTATTATTGTATTATAGTGATAATAATTGTGAGAGTGATAATATTATTTCAATTTTTTTTTTTTGTTTTTTTTTTCATTTTTATTGACAGTAACATTTCATATTTGTTCACACTAAAATACATTACAAAACATATACGTATATGTATGTATGCAAATCGATATATATATGAAGATGTTTCTGATATTAAAGTTAATCAAACTCAGTGAATAATTTGGATTACGTATAATTTAAGTGAAAGTATACTTAATGCAAAATATAAATTTTACCTACATTATTTTAAGAATATCCTTGCTGTCGCTTTATGAGAAAAAATAAAACAACTGTTCCAGAGTAAAATAATGCATAGTTTGTAAATGAAGCTTTGTTTTGTTGGAATCGTATAGGAGTAAAAATTCTTGTTATTTAAAAATAATGATTTGAAAATAATTTTTTTTTTAATATTTTTAAAAAATATATATATATAAAATTGATATCTTTTTCTTTTATAATATTTTTAATGAATTTTTTTTTTTTTTCAATATATTTATAGATCCTCCAGGGCCTCCATATATTGAAGGTTATACACAAGGTGAAACTTTAAGAAGAGGACAACAGGTAGAATTAGTATGCCGAAGTCGAGGTGGTAATCCACCAGCTCAATTAATTTGGTATCAAAATAAAACTCAAGTACGAATGGCGTATAGGTAAGTGATATACTATAAATTATATTAAAATTTTATGCTAGCTGTTGAATTCATTATATTATAACTACTTATTTTCTAACGTATTAAATTGACAATAATGATTCTTGTATTGTATTATTATTGATTGATTGGTTAACGTTGCCGGTGCAGTAGATCCACCCCACAAATTAGCAAAAATGCACCATTTTACTACCACTATTATGTGAATACCAGGTAACTTGAGAAATCCATCTTATCTTCGATATCTCCCCAGAGCCGTACACTGACAGAGATAGTGAAAAATGGTCTTGTTCTTATATTATATCTCCTATCAGTTGGACACGTTGTGCCAAAAGGCAATCACATCCTAACCCAGGCTCCTCCAACGGCCAATGCCTCTTGTAGACTCCGCTATATTCCTGTGAGAAATTGTCAGAAGCCCATCCGATTTCCTAAGGTCCTATTTTTTCTCACCTAGTGAGTAAATAAATGATAGAAACATGCGAGAAACAAATTTGTGTCACACTTCATAAACAATAGTGTATAACAATATTATAAACAGGCAAACAAATAATAAAATGAAATTAGATTTCTGTCCTTTTTTTTGCATTTTTATAAATAACTTTTATAAATTTGAACGATTTCACCGTAAATTATAAAATATTTGAAATTGGATATACTTACCTATATTACGTAATTAATTCAATTTTTAAAATAAATTGCATGATTGTTATCCAAAATGAATTTTAATTTAATTTTTTATTTGTATTCTAATATTTTTCTTTTTCACATATAAATTAGACATACAATTCTAATCTAATTTTATACAAAAATAATTTAAAAATTGCCCTAAAGCTTTATAAAAGTAACTCTAATAAATAATTGATATTCAAAATAATAATTCAATATTTATGATTTTTATTATTGTATTTATTTAATTTTTTTTCAAAATTATAAAATTTATGTTACACGCTTATCAGAAATGTTCATTTCATGTTCTAATAAAATTTTATAATTTGATAAAAATTATAATAGCACATAATTTTATTGGCAGGTAATCTATTAAGAGAAAAAAAAAATTAGAATAATTAAAACATAATATTATAATTTTTATAAAAGAGAAATCAACAAATTACATTTTGTTGGGGTCTACCAGGTAACCGGAATAACCCGGAATACCCAGTATGTAGTATAACATCATTTGGTATCTATTTTGAAAATCACTCCTACAACACAAATATTGTATAGAATTTAATTGTGATTTGATTTTTTAAAATAAATTGATAGCACAAGGAAAAGTGATAATAGAAGTGATGATTTAACCAGCTTTGTGAAAAGATTAATAACTTAATTCGACTGAATTTCTTTTTATTACAAAAGGATTCTTAAAATATTAATATTAATACATACTACGATTTGTAAATTTCTATAAATTACGATTTCATTATAATCAAATAGAAATTTTATTAGAAATTCTTCAATATACAAAAAATTAGCTTAGCTATAAAAAAAGAAAAATAAAAATTTTAAAAAATTTCGATTGAAATATTCCAGAAGAATAACTATCAAACCTAATGCAAGATAAAATTATGTTTGTTTCTATTTGAATTCAATTACGTTTTTCATTCGAAGCTGTAAGTGGATTGTAGTATTTTCAAGCATCATACTCGATAATATTTTTCTGTTTTCCTAGTGGAAATATTATGGTTTTAAATTCTTTTTATTATGATATCACACTCCTGTAATTACAATGATAATTTCAGTACATTCTTATTAATAATTCCATTATCAGCTTTTTGTGTTTTATTCATAATATATTAAAGCCATCTTCTTTGTTTTTTGTTGTTATATTTTTGGGCGTTATAAATTAAGATCAAAACAATTAGAAAAATTATATATAAAATCAGGATGAAAGAAATCGAACATATAACGAAAATTGTGTTCTTTTCCGAAATTATTTTTCAAATTGAACTTTTCGGTAATAAATAACCAACGTTTTCGAGATAAATCCGAAGAACATTAATATTAACCTTCTTTATTCATACAAAATTTAGTTTAGTATCCTGTAAATCGCACCTGTAATAAAAATACATAAATATATTAGCAACTTATATGAAATCACACTCAAATAAATGTGAGTTAATTTCAATGAATACCGCAATAATTCCACAAATTTCTGTAATTTTAAATATCGAAACTAAATCTTGGAAATTATTAGAATAATATTCGTTAACAGTGAAATATAAAAATTCTTTGTAAAAGAACTTGTTTCATAGCGCCAATTATTTATGGTGTTAAGATATAATATTATAACCTAATTAGGTTTTCCTAATGACTATATTAAATTTTTTTAAATATTTTTTTTTTAAATTGTGGTTATCATTGTAATATTATGAACATTCTAATAAATAATGCATATATTTGTATGAATGTTATAGAAATGCAAAAAGTTCAAAATTGATTTTGTATAAATTTTTTAATTTTAAACATATTTGTGAATTCTATTGAAAGAATAATTATGCGAATTATAATTTATTTGGAGTACCATGGATGGAAATTATAGAAACAAAAAATTCAATTGAATTTATTTTATTATGATTCGTTAGTCAGAATAATATTGTTAATAATGTTATTGTTTATACAATATTTAGCCTTAAAAATAAAAGAAATAAGAAAATTCATAATCGAATTATTTTCAATGAAAAAATTATAAAGACTATTGCTAGAATAATCGTACTAGTTGTAATTTTAGTAAATTTTAACACAATTGAATCAATAAAATTCTGTAACATTCTGAATTTTCTAATTTCAATAAATTTTATGTTTTATGTGTTCACTAAAGTAAAGTAAAATAATAATTCAAAAATTTCAGAATGAAAAGAAATTTTGGAATGATATTAGTTTCTGCAGTATTTCTAATATTTTGAAAATTGTTTACAACGCCTTTTTTTATTATTTAACTATAGTTTGACAACAAAATATCTATATTAAAACTTATTCAAAAATTTCCATAAAATACACTCATTTTTCATAATAATCACCAAGTATTTTAATATTGAATTAAATTTAATCTTGAAATTAATTTTAATGTTTCTTATAAAAAAAAAATAAAAACAAAAAAATTTAATGGTAACACTCTTGTCATTAAGAATTTATATATAATTTAATTATATACGATTTTATAACATAATATCAAAATGTAGAATAAATTGTTTAAAATAAATTTTTTGCTTGCACCAAAAATTTGTAATACATAATATGAAATATACAATGCGACATTTCATAGCAATTAATTCTTATAACATAAAATATACATTTTTCATATATATACTATGGTTTTATTATGTATACATAGGTAATAAAATTTTTGAAATTATTCTATTGAATATTTTACATTATTATTTAAAACAAGTTTAAAATAGGAAAATCTTTTAAATTATATATTAGTATAAAATTATACTAATAGCCTATAAAATTTCTAAATAATAAATTAATAAATTTTAAATTTAAAATGTTATATTATTTCTCCTGCACTTATTGTATACAAATGTATATATACATTTAAAATATTTAAATATATTGAATATTGCACATAAATATACCTTGAGCATTTTGTAAAGAAAATTTAAATATTACAATATTTATGTATTTATTATACAAATGAATAATTAATAATACTGAACATGACTTAGTATATAATATAAATTTTAAAATATTATACAAAAAATATATTTGCTATATTATATTAAAACAATAATAAAAATAATATTAAAAATATCCAGAAAATATAGAGGAATTTTAAGATTAAAAATTTATTCAAAAATTAATTACACGCTTTTTAGAGCTTAAAATTAAAATTTATACATTTTGAATATAGTTACAATAAAATATACAAATAAGTATAATTGAATTTAATAATAACGTTATTTCAATTCAATGTTAAAGGATTTAAATTTATGAATAACATATATATGTATATTATATAAAACATATCGTTTAAATAATAAAATTGATATAAAGTTGACCGATCAAAAACAATATGTAAATTAAATATTGAAATAAGCAAATTTTTTATTTTTATTTTATTTCTATTCAACTTTTTTATTTGATTTCTAAAATGAAAGATTAAATGGATTTTTAAAACAGAATTATTGTTATATTCATATAACTAAATTCTTATCCTGTAAATTATTCTGAATAAAAAATTATAGTTACCAGTTAAGTGCAAGTATAGTTTCTTCACTACATATTAAACTTTAAAAATTTTCTTAATTGGAAGTTAAGAACTGATGACTGCAATATAACAACTTTAATAAACAAAATTTTTATGAAAATTTGAAAATTATTGCACGAAAAATTACGATATAAAATGAGGCATTTTTAAATAAATTTGAAATAAGTACAATTTTACGTATAGTACAAAATAAGTGCACATTATTTTTTTATTAAACCAAAAAAATGAAAAATTGTGAATAAAATTCTTTTCCATTCCCACTGTAAGTATACCATAAATTCATTATATTTTAAATTACCATAATAATTTATAAATAAAATGTAAATGTCATCAAATTACAAAAACTTTGACAAAAAAAAAAAAAAAATAAAAAAAATTATACAAGTATTTATTGTACGTTATAAATTTCATTATTAAAAAAACAAAAAGGGAAATTTTTTTTTGTTCCTGAAATTATGCAATAATTTAAAAAATTTCTTTGCGATAAATTTATTTATACATGCACATTATTCCAATAGCTACATTGTAACAATGGTTTTAATTATAAAGGTATACAAAAGTGGTTTTTTATTTAAATATTTTTGATATTTTATTTAATTTAACCTCAAAAAATTTTAACACATTTTATACAAATAAAATACGTACATATTATTGTATAATATACTGTATGTATATTATAATTGTATACAACGACATAGTTAATGGGGAAAGTGGAAAAAAGAAATTTGTTTATTTTTATTATTTTTAAGGTGAAAATCATAATATTTTGTACATTTTAATTACAATGTGATATTGGACACCTTTAATGTAAAATATATAAGAGGATATGTCGTACATTGGGAAGAATAACGACACAACTCAAAAATATAACTGTGATTTCCGAAATTTAAAATGAGGGACTCAGTGCATTAGTGGTCTATCCAATATTTTTGCAAAATTGATTTATTAGTATAAATAGATCTGTATAATGGCCTTAACAATTATTTTATATTTCCGAAACACTTAATATACTTCTCTATATTGATATAAGTTTGTTTTCCTTTTAAAAATTTGCTTAAAAATTAAGTATTTAAAATTTCAATCGCAATTTACTCGAAATATCATTTTTGCAAGTAGGTGACTAATGCGATGAGCGCCTCATATAGCTAATTGTAAATTACTATCGAAATCTAAAATGTATTATTTTGTTGCAGAAAGGCTTTCTATAATAGCAATAGAAGCAAGATTGCGACTCTACATTTTGACTTATGTCATTGTTCTCGCAAGTATGCGATGTATAGATGCGTTTATATAATAATTTATATAAGAGTATATGAAATAAGTATGGAAATTGTTATGTATTTGCTTACTTATGCAAGTATATTTAAATTCATTTCATATTATGATACGTAAAAGAATCTGAGAAATGGCCTCATATTCCACATTAATCAATTTGTTTAATAAAATTTTGTATATTCTTTTTTTAATTTATTACGTATTTTTTTCTAATATAATTATGGTAAAATTCAATTAAATAGTTTTGACTATAAAGAAACTTAATTAGTATAAAATAAAAAATGAGGATTTAATTTTTTTTTTGTCGTTTCTTTCTATACTGTCTTATATAACTAATATAACTTTTTTTTATAAACGAATTATGGCATAAAATTAAAGAATATCTCATAATTATGCACTAAATTGCAATTTTAAGTTTATGAAGTTGCATAAATTTATTAAATTATTCAGATTATTTTTTTCATTTTTCGCATTTCTTTTCTTATTATTATATTCTTTAGCGAATTATTTTTAAATCGAATTTTTCGGGGTGACCTTTTAATTCTTATCTCTAAGAGCTAGAACATAAATTCAAGAGGAAAGTAATTTTTCTTTTTCTACATTTCTTTTTTCTTTTGTTTTTGTTCTTTAAAATAAGAAATTAGTTAAACATTATTCATTTTGTTTTCTGAGTTTATACAAAAAATATTTGGCAAGATGTAAAATT
Organism: Condylostylus longicornis; assembly: GCF_029603195.1. Lineage (NCBI taxonomy): Eukaryota > Metazoa > Arthropoda > Insecta > Diptera > Dolichopodidae > Condylostylus > Condylostylus longicornis. The sequence continues at coordinate 1,368,926 of NW_026577989.1, forward strand.
TCATAGAATAAGATCGGAGAAAAAGATAAGTGAAAATTTCAAAATTTGAAATTTATTTATGCAAATTTTGTAAGAATTTTATTAGAAATTTTGCTTAAATTTCATTTTAAAATTTTCAGTATTGGTAATTAAAATTTTGCTTATTAAAGTTTAAGCAGCCTAAAAAAAATATTCCCGAACTGAATATTAATGAAATATAGATGGTTGTTTTTGCTCGAAAAACCAAATCATTTTTGTATATTATCTACATTATATAATGAATTTTGATAAGAACTCAATTTTAAGGATAAAAAGGAATTTTTTCTTTAATACTACCAATTTTTTACTATTCACATATTTTTATTCCAATCCAATTGCTTACCGTAAGTAGGAACTTGTGCAAGGACCATTTAATTGCATAAAAAGTGGGAAAAAAAATGTTTTCTCAAATAACTTCTGACTTTAATAAAGAAAAAACTTTTCTGAGAGAAAAAGTTCTTCGAAATTTATTCCATATTTTCCTTACGTTTTTCTTTTTGTTTTCATTCCTTGACTTGGTTTTATTTTTAATTTTCTTTTTTTTTTATTTTCCTTAAAAACACTGAAAAACTCTTCGTAATATAATATAGTTTTAACAAAATATTCCATATAAAGAGCAAAGAAACGAAATCTATTCAAGAAAATTAATTAAAAGAAAATATTTTGAGAAGAAAATTAATCTGAGAAGAAATAAGAGAGAAAAAAATATGGTGAAAAAAAAAAAAATAAGAAAAAGAAAAAGCGGAGCAAATGAGATAACAATATTCTTGTCTTGGTTAGTATTTCTTACGTTAATTTTTTCTCTTGCATTTATTTTTCTTATTTTCTTTCTCTTATTTTATAGAATTTAGTCGCGCTTCTAGAGAAATTATTTAAATCTGTTAATGGAAAAGAGAATAAGAATAAAAAGTCTTTAAAACTTTTTTGGAGACATATCAATAATCCAATTAGTGTTCTGTATATAATCATTATTAATTCGTATATTCTTTAATAGTTATATATGAATATAACTATTCGTAAATACTTGAAATAATTTCAACAATAACTTAACTAGAAGCTAGTAATATTTTGTAATACATAATTATGTTTAAATATAACTTCATTTAATATTACTTACATTGGTTAATAGCGCTAATAATTAAGATGAAAAATTATTGGTATTTGCATTGAGATTTTTGCAATATATTTTCAAGGGGTTCATATATAAGTATATTATAAAATTAAAATTATTTCTGATTAATAATTAAAATCAAGCTAATTATCAATTAAAATAACAATTTTGTTATAAATATAGCCAATTATCACACTTAGTTAATGATAATTAGAATTTTTCTTATAGTAATATAATAATACAAAGGTAATTGATATCAAAGCATGAATATTAAATTTCGAATTTGATAAAAAAAACACTTCTTCACTCATCTCATATTGGCTTGCTTAATAATCTACTCTAATGTCTGAAAACTTGGTTATATCAACTTGTATTTTCAGATTTATAATAAAATTTTTTCCAAGAACAAATCCTGGAAATCCTTTTTCCAAATATATTCTAAAAAATTATTTTTGTATTTAATTTCAAATTGAGGTTTTAAAAAATAATTTTTTAAGCTAAAAATTTAAGAATTTTCAGAATAAATTCATATGACTATTCCATTACAAATTCATAGTTCTATAATTTCGTTACTAACTTCTTATATACGCAAAGACAGGCAAATTTCCATTCTTTTCCAATTATTTTATTAATTATACTCAAATTAACACTAAATATATTTTCTCATTATGATTATTTAATGTTATTCCTCCTATTAACGTAAATTAACGGGAAGTAGTAATACAAGGGCATTTTTATATAAAAAATTTAAAATAAGTCCAAATGCAATTAAATGAAATTGAAATGCAAACTGTAGTTAATATTTTAAACACTTGAATTCAATTTGAATTTTTTTATTTAAAAAAAAAAATAAGTCTTTGTTCTTTAATGCGATAATAAAATAATAATTAATTTTTGAATCACTCTTTTGACATTCACCGACCATACTAAAGAAGCCTTTAAAATTTCATAAAAATTACAAAACTTATTTTACCAACTATTTCAATTCAAAAATTTTTGAATAAATTGTAAAAATGCAATTATATTTTATTTTATTATTTTTATTATTTTTTTTTCCCTAACTTTAATGAATTAACAATAAACTTAATTGTAAACCAAACAAATTGTAAATTATTTCTACTAAATATTTTAAAAATAAATTTTTACTTATATTTAGTTTTCTTTTTGTTTTGTTGCTCTTTGGCTGACACAGAACTAAAATTACTTTTATTCAAAAAAAAAAAATTAAATTATATACTAAATATATGAAATAATAACAATAATAATGAAAAAACACAATTTTCATATATTTTAGAAACTTTTTTTGTGCAATTAAAAGAAACTTTACCAAATAATCTGAGATACAATTAAAAAAAATAAAATTCATTTTAAAATAGAATTAAATTCAAATGAAACAAAAAAACAAAAAAAAATTTCCTAAATATTTTATACACTTTCCCCCCCCCCCCCCCTTTTTCATTTCTGAGAAAAGTTAATGCAATAAAACCAAAAATAAATTTGATTCACCAAATTTTGTGGTGAATCTTTTTTTTTATATTTTGTTTTGTCCACAGTTACAAAAAAAAAAATAAAAATAAAAATCCTTTTCTCCACATATATCTTCTCTTTCCCTCTCTCTCTCTCTCTCTCTCTTTTCACCTCTCTCCGTATCCTCTCATGATCGTATATTATTTTATTCAAATTAATATTCGAAAATTTATCTAAACTTGTATAACACAAAAAAAAAAATAAAAATAAAAATAAAAATTAAAAGTTCCAAACACAAAACCAAAAAAAAAAAAAAGAATAAATAAAAAATGATACCTTGTAAAGTCCCTTTCATTCTATATAGGGAAAACTCTAATAAATTTAAGTAGGCGCCTAAGGATCTGTTTTTATATCGTACTTTATTCACATTTATTTTCAACAGCAAAAAAAAAAAAAAAATTTTTTTTTCTTTGTCTGTGAATATTTTCTAACCATTTTTTTTTTTCTCTTTTACTTCAAAACATTTCTATAATTGTTTACATTTCTACATAAAAATAATTCATATATACATACATTTATAATGGTGTACATTAATATACATAACGATAATAAAATTTTAATTTTTTTTTTTTTTGTGCTTTTTATTATTACAGAACAAGTGGAAGACTATCTGAAAATATTTATAAATTTGTTGCTGAACCAAGTCACAATAAAAAAATATTCAGGTGTGAAGCAAACAATGTTATGTCACCAAAACCTTTAAGTGCTGAAGTAGAGTTAACAGTTTTATGTAAGTATTATATTTATAAGTAACGTGGAAACACAAAAAAAACAAAATCTAAATGAAAGTGTGTAAAAAATGAAAAAGAATAACAAAAACGAAGAAACCATTGAAAGGAATAGAATTGAGTTAGATAGAAACCAGGAAAAAAAAATTTGGAAAAATTTTTACATAATTTACTTGAAAAAAAAAATATGAAAATAAAGTACTAAAATATTTTTTTTTTTCTGCAACATTTAAAGGAATTTAATTAAAATGTCTTGTCATTTTTTTACTTATTTTATATTCACGTTAGACTTTCGGTTTCTATTAATTTTTTGGATTCGTTCGATATATTTTCAGTTGATATTTTAATTTTTGTATTCTAAGCTTCTCAAATTTTTACAATTTTTTTATATCTTTCTGCTTTATAATTTATTCTCTTTTTTTTTTTAACAATTCTGTTCATTCTAACTTCGAAATATTTTGAAAATTATCACTCACTTTCTCTTTTCTGAGTAAGCCTTTAAGAAATTAAAATTTTGTGTTTTAGGTATCGGAAATCACCAGTAATGGGTTAAACACATATTTTGCATGTTGCATTAGGTCTTAAAATATTTTAAAATATTGAAGTAGTTTCACACATATTTTAAATTTTCCCTTTTATTATTGTATAATTAAGTACCACACGTTGAATTAAGAGTAAAGCTTAGTTTTCTAAATGAACTTAAATTTTTAAAGCAAATTGAATGAATAATTTCAAACTAATCATAAAATATGTATCTAGAAATCGTTTTTATATTTTAATATCTGAATATCCTTGTATACTTTCGAAAAAATAACAGAATTTACTTTAAAAAAAAAAAAGAAAATTATAAGGTTAATCAAGAATATTTAAGATACACGTGCGCTCACATGAGTGTAAATAAATTCATTAAATTACTTGAGTTTTTCAAAGGATTGTTTTTAAGTTTTCAAAATTTTTTTTTATTATTTATTTTTTGCTTCCGAAATTAATATTCTCTTGATTAAGTTCTGAAAAAGGAACATGCATGTGTGTAACTGTATGGTTTTTTATTAAACTGGAAACACAAACAAATCATATCAATCAAAAGAAAAATATCAAATAAGAAAAAAAAAAAAAAATCAATTGAATTTTAATTTAAAATGTTGAAATCCTCAAGAAAATTATGTTTAGCTAGAATATAAGAGTACAATTAAATTAAATATGAAATAATTTGAAAAATTTTCTTTTTTGTTTTTCTTGTTTGTGCTTAATAAATAAATTTTTCTTAAATTAATAAAAAAAATTTATAAATTTATGAAATTCTTTTTTTGTAAAATAGATTTTTTAAAATTGATAAATAAAAAAATAGCAATATTTTACGAAAAAAAAAATAATAATAATAATAATTTGCGATCCTTTTGATTATCAAGATTCACAACCCCTGACTTACATAACATCTCTCCTCCTTTGTTTCTCTTTTATCACTTTATACATTTTTGATTGAAATATTTTGTATGTATACCTGGTGTTAGTTACCATATTAATCCCATTGAAAATTCTATATAAGATTTCATTCTTTTTCACTTTATTGTTGCCCTGTGTTGCTCTCATACTGAATCTGTTATCCTTTTTTGTTTTCATTTCTTTGTTTTTTGTTGTTTTTTTATTCTTCTCTTAAAAATATTATTATAACGATGAAATTGCTATTCATATATTTTTTTTTTCTACACAAAATCATATTATACAAAATTCTATACATATTTCTATTTTGATCGTGTAGTAATACTGGTTACTTTTCAAGGACCTTTCCGAAAAAAAAGAAAAAAAATTGAAATGAAAATAAATAAAAAAACGAAAACGAAAAAAAATAAAACAAAAAAAAAAATAGAAAAATATGATAATTTTTTTCAAGAGTTTAAAAGGTTTACCAAGGATAAAAATCAAACGAAAGAACAGGAATGAAAAACAAAAATAAAAAAAAAACAACAAAAATAGAAAAAGAAATGAAAAAATATTTATACTCTCATATTACAAGATGTAAAATGAATAAATGAAGTCATGCCTAGAGGGAAAATAATATAGAAACAAACAACAACAATAAGAGCAGCAGCAGCAGCAGCAGTAATAGTTACATTTACAACAATAAGGATAACACGTTTAAAAACATAAGAATTTTAAGATAGAAAAATTACAAAAACATCATATTAGACAAAAGTATAGAGCAAAGAAGCTCCAACAAAACAAAAATTAAGAGAGAAACAATCCCAAAATAGATCATTTATGAGTTTTGCTCTTCTTTTAATTTTCTTTGTTTCAAAAAAAAAAAAGGACATTCTTTTGCCTTGATTTAGAAATATGCAACAACAAAATGATAGAAAAAATAGAAAAAAGAAATTATGTATAATGTATCGTTGTTTAATATAAAAGCAAAAAAAAAGAAAAGAGAAAGCAAAACAAAAAGAAGAGATTTTGAATTTTTTGCATATATATATATATAGATCATTTATCAACATGTTGTTTTCATGAGGGTCAAATTTAGTATAAAATATATTTTTAATTTCATATAACATATACCTAAAAATCTATACAGGATGAGCCACGCTTTAACCTTCACTTAATATTAAAGTTACAATATTAGTAAAATTTTATGAAATCAATCAGAAAATATTTATCTGAACATAAAACTATATATATATATATATATATATATATATATATATATATGAATTCTATGTATAATTATAGACATACCTAATTATTAAAAATATGTACATTTTTATCGAAATAAAAGCCTACGATATACGTCTATATTTTATATATTATTCAAACACGTGTGCGCATTTTCAAGAACAATTTGTACATAATATGTACATATATTTCATAAAATATTTAATTATACATTTTTTTAGACATACACTTTTTTTTAGACATACTTTACTTACTTGAAATGAAATAATTAAAAAATATAAGGACATATTCCTTTTTTTCTTGTCTACATTACTCAATCATGCTGAATTTATCTATTAATTAATACTACAATTAAATATTTAATATAGATATAGAAGTATATAATTGATAGACCTGGTAAATACTTGTGCAAGTTCATAGACCTCGTAATTATATATGTATATATATGTCTGGATAAGATGGAAAGTTCTACTTTTGTAATAATTTTTGTGCTCACTTGAATTTTTTCTTTAATAATTTTTTCCTCTATCATATAAGATTTCTTACTGAAATTGAAGAAACTTTTACGAACCTGAGTAACTACCATTTTGCAATTTCAAATTCAATTGCTTTTATATTTTAATTTTTGCATTCTAAGCTTCTCAAATTTTTACAAATTTACTCTATTATTGTATAATATCTCTCGATTTTTATTATATTATATTTCTACGATAAAAACCATTATACTTATATTAATTAATTTAATACAACGAAAAAAATATTGGAAATTAATACTACACCTAAATATTTATAAGCACGATTAAGTTTTACTTTTTTTTCAAATAAACCTTTCTTTCTTTTTTTTTGTAATTAATACATAATATTGTTTTGAAGGCAACCAATTTAGAATTATATAGATTTCGTTTTTTAGATTATTGAAATCACTTCACTGAATTATTTTTTTCAATTAAATAAATCTTATTTCTTACTAATTATTGGAATGAATAGATTATGTAATAACATAAAAATATTAGAGATTCTATAGTGTTTACTGAGAAATCAAATGATCAAAGAATTTAATTAGCTATCTCTTATGAATCTATAAAAATATTTGAAAACAATTTTATTAAAATATTTTTATTCAATCAATTTAATTTATTTAAATTCGCTTATTTTATTTTAAATTCAATTTGATTAGTTATAAATAAATTAATATATATTATATACCGCTCATAAAACAATTATATTATGTGTTATACTATTGGATTCTCTGTAGTACACGACTTGGTGTTCTTGTTATTGAAAAATTATAAGTTGGATTTATAAGCCTTGCGTACAGATTCGTATATATACTAGAGTAGGTAGTATTCTTAAAAATTTATTGAAATCATCCTGTATTTTTTAAGTAGAATTTAGTTATCTTGAATTATAGATTAAATAAATATATTTATAAAATATACAGGCATATATACATATTAGATAAATATATACTTGTACGTAAAATCCTTATTTTTTTTTTAAATAATATTTTCAATAAACAAGATATATAACATTGTGTGTTTATCATATATGCATACACATAATATATGTGTTACATAATATGTATGAAAACATGTAGTCAAAGGTGCATTATTAAGATGATAGAGAAAAAAATAATATATTTTTTAACAAAAAACAAAAAAGGATTTAAGGATTTTTTTCTTAACAACATTCTCTCATTTTTATAAAATCATTATTCACTATTTAGAATATATTTAAAATTTTTTAAGAACTTCCTTTTTACGGACCACATTTCATACCATAAGGAAGGTTATGTGATGGCCTCAAATTTTGGAGGTTGAATTATTGCCAGAAATGCCTTTCTCCACGCTAGGGATTTATATGCGTTTCTCCATGTAAATAAACTTTTTTTTGAGAGATGTATGTCTATCTGTTGGTACAAAATATTTTATATTTATTTGGCCAAAAATTAAATAATTATAAAACACTTTGCTACTAATTTTTTAGTCCTACTTGGGTCTTTCAACTTTGACGGCCATCTCTAAATGAAAAATTTCAATACACTCAACAAAAATTCTCAACAAAAATATTGAAGTTATACTTAACAACTTGTGCCACATTATGCGTATATCTCACTTATTGACGCATGGTTGCAAACAAAATCGAAACAGAAGTGCTTTCTTTATAAATGTTCAAAATTCCTGATATTAAGAATTTTGATATTCCTGATTGCTTCTTGTCTACATGAAAATCAATTTTAAATGTTCCCCCATCATTATTTATATAAAAATATTTAAGGAGCACACATACACGTATACATACTTAAAATATAGCATAATTATAAAAGTATCCTATAATTAACCTCAGATTATATAATAAAATGGAACAAAATAGGAAAAAAGAAAAAAAAACAATCAAATTATTGTCATTATACGAGTTTCTTTTTCCTTAAATTTCTTTTTATTGTTTTGACAATAATAATAAGAATACAAATTTCACTCTTTTCATCAGAATAACGTACTCCATAGCAACGTTATTAAAGAAGAATACAAGAATAATTATTACAGCAAATAATATTGTTAAAGAACATTTTTCTATATATACATATGAGACACTTTTAAAGATTCCATTATTGTTAAAACAATAAAATATCATGAATTTTGTATTTAATTATAATACGTTTATATAATATGATTACTATTATTTTATTACACAACTTCTCAAACAAGGATAATTTTGACTTTTAAGACACTTTTGTTCTGTAATTATACCTAATAGCATATAATTTATGAAATATTTTGAAAGTGTCACAAAATTTTGATATGAGTAAAAATGGAACTGCCAAAGTGGAACTGCGTATCTGTCCCTTCCCGCTACTTATTTGAACCAGCTCGGACTCCTCACAAATCGGTTAAGATCCCGAAAATTTACATTCGCTAAGTCTGTAGCCTATCCAAAACAAAACCGAAAAGTTTGCCAACGACGGAAATGAGCATAGTAGGTGAGTCACCGTTTTCTCTCTCTCTTCACCACAGCTACTTCTACAGACACTGCGTGGGGGGCGGCCCATCCTTCTTGCATGTTCGCCAATCAGTTAATGTCCGTGAGAACCCCTATTACAATTCCGATATCCTGCCGCTGGAGAGATATCAGGTCCCTTGCGCAACGCAAGTTTAGCTTTAGCCACACCTTCTTCACCGCATCACACAATGTTCCATTTGCCCACCTGAGGTTGGTGCGCTCTACTGCCGTTCTACTCTACTTTAGGTTCTTCTTAGCTAAGAATTATTATATAAGAATTCCCATATTTAAATCAAATATGATGTAATATCAATGTAAATAATTAAATTTTATAATTTTCAAAAATTGCTTTCAATCTATAAAATTATTGAAAATAATAATTAAATCAATTGAGAACCAGTTTTTAAATAAAAACATTGTAGAATCAAGTGAATTTTCAGTTGAAAAATAATATCTCTTAAATTATTTTATAAAGTTAAATTGCTTGTAATGAAAAAGTTGACATTTTATATTACATAATATTTAATATACTTGCATTATGTAAGTATTGTATATATTATATATTAAGTATTTCACAGTATTATGTGAGTAATCATGCAATATTGATATTAATGTACAAAATATGTCCTTGAAATATTTTTTAAACTAGAGGAAGACACAAGTACAAAATAACATAAAAAATACATTAACACAATCATATTATACACAGATTTTCTCCCTATACTTTTTCTTAACTCTCTTTTCCAAAATTAATATTCAAATGCATATTTTCACAAAGGATTTGTATGTTTAATTATAGGCCAATCAATATACATAAGAATTATACTATTATACTTAAAATTAATTATTTATTTTTACCCTTAGTTTTAAATTGTCTTTTAATATTTAACAAAAAATATATATATATGATTGAAATAATTATAAGTTGAAAAGCACTAATCATTCAGCATTATTAAAATTATTCAGTGAAATGTAATGTATACAATTAAATATAACAAGTGATTTCGAAACACCTTTAAAATATGTCATAGAAAAAAGGTAGTGAGAAAATTAATTAAAATTAAATTTAAAATTAAAATTAATAGGCAACTATTAAAGAAATAATTCAGGATGAATTAAGAATTTCTTACACAAATAAACAAATATACATTTATAAAATTATACAAAAGTAAATTTAAAAATTCTTAAAGTAAATGTTTCATATAGAATAAAAATTTTTTGTATAATTCCAATTTTATAATATTAGGAAGGCATATTCAAAATATAAAGGGGAATTTAGCCCCAAAATAAAAAGGAAAGAAACATTCTATAAACAGTTTAAAATCTAGAGAACTGTGAAAAGTATTATATTCCACCCTTCCACCCAAAAATAACAAAATCCTACCAACCATAAAAATCACAATAAAAATTAACAAAACGATTTGTTTTCGAAACAAGAAAAAGAATTTTAAAGACTGTTTTCTCTTCTCATATTTAAATTTTTTCCAAATTATACTCATATACTCTAGTGTTGTATTAAGATTTTTTATTATTTTTTTTTCTGGAGAAAGGAAAGAATTTAACACTACCATAGTAACATAGAACAATTATTTTACATATAAAATATAAAAGCCATGCTGATTTTCTTTTGTCATTTTCATATTTTCTAAAAACCATTGACAAACAGTTATTATTTAAATTAAGAGAAAGGGTAAAAACCAAAGTTTTATTTTTTTTTTTATATTTGAAGGGGGATGGGTTGTGGAATAGCATATCAAGATTTCTTGCTTATTATCTTTGTACATATTTATTTCAATTCATATTTATTTTTTTTTATAATAGACCATTTAAAAGGGTAAAATTTTTGTAATTTTGTTTTTTCTTTGCGCCTTATCTCAATTATTGTATGAATAGACAATATTATTATATATTTAAAGATGTACCTATTACGTTTTTGAGTATGAAGAACCCCCAACAAACAAATGAAGTCTCATTATAAGAGGCGGGAGTAAATTTTAATTTTACTTTGTTTTTACAGACGGTATACCAAACGGATGGAAATGTGCGTCTGTATTTTGTCTTTTGTGTTGTTTTTTATATTTCCTTTTTTTTGTTATTGTTGTCGTTTATTGTCTCTCAAATTTTTCATTATTATTTTAACTTTTATTTACTTCAAAAGTATTAAAAAAGAATTTTTCTTTTACTCGTTTTCATCTTTTTCTTACAATTTTTCCTCTTTTTTTTATACGATTTTTTCAAATTCTTTTTTTATCGTAATTCAAGATGAAGAAATAGTAAATTGTAAATGATTTTGTACAACAAAAAATAAATGTTAACGTTTGTGCTGTTGTTTGCCTGCTCACAGTTTAAGAATTTTACCAAAAAAATTGTTAATCTTTGAAATTAAAATGGTTTTTTTTTTTTCGCTTTTTTCTTACATATTTTAAAAGATTTCAAGAAAAACGTAATTTTGTAAGGAAGGGAACTGTTTTTATTTAGATTAAGTTGCCTGCATTTATTTTGTATCAGTACATTTAATAATATAAAAAATTAAATTTGTCTGTGTGTATAACATGTTTGTCAAGGTTAACAGCCCGGTCGTGTGTTTCGCTATTTTATTCGGCAAGTGAAAAGAAAGTGAGTAACTATCATATACTTGCATAACGTAATTTTCAAGTGACAAGATTTATTAGGTTTTACGTATCTCGTTTTTTTTTTCTAAAATGGATACTTTATTATTCACATTGTTTTAAAAGCTAAGACATTTAGTTGATAATTTGAGAAAAATACAAAACTTCAATTGAAAAAATGGGTAATTTTATTGGAAAAATCAAATATCCATTAGAAAAACGGAGAATTCTGATTTGAAAGTGAATAGAAAGTGCGAAGAAAAAGTGAAATACGCGATTAAGGTGTAAAAAATTGTCAATCGGTATGTCAATAATTGTACCAAATTTTCAGAGTGTTAATAATTGTTCCCTTTCAACAGTAACAGTCTTTTAGCATTATTATAAAGTAGGTATTAATAATTTTGCAATAAACAAGATTGTTTAATTCCTAATACTATTAAGTCATGAATTTTTGGTCTAAAACTAGCAAATTTTTCAAAACAAATTATTATATGAATGAGAAATTGTTAAATTAAGGCAAATTTATTAATAATACAGAACACGCGACTAAACAAAAGAAAAAAATTTTAATTACTTCCAACTCGAGTTAATTATCAGGTCTAAAGTGAATTGCTTTCAAAATATCAAATTATTTTGGTGAGAAATTAAAATTCACACTTTACATTTTTACAATTTATAAAAGAAAATATGAAATACGGTAGTTATACACATTTCGGAAATTTTCCAATATTCTCATAAATTAGTTAATATCCTGCTTTAATAATGAACTATTATGGTCAGTCTATTTTCTTTTAAAATACTGTCTGTCTACACATTTGAAATTTCTCGTTTTTAAAGTTGATAATAGGATTTTTTTCTTGTCGACTTCCGTTTTTTTTTTTTTCCTTTCACTTAATTTCTTCTTATTGTTATTTTTTGTGCTTAGGTTGTCTACGAGCAGCACAAAAAAAAAAAAACAAAAATTAATAATGAATTTTTCATCTTTTTTTTTTCTTTTACATATTTTTTTTTTTTTTTTTTTCGTTTTAATTTTCAAAGAAGCTTAAAAGGAGTAAAAAGATTGCATTGTACAATAATGTAGACACGACGTTTAAAAAAATAAAGTAAAAAAAAAAAATGAACTTCAAAATAAGAGAAAAGAAAAATGAAATTGAATGAAATTGCATAAAAATTTTCTGCGGATGTTTGAAGATGAAAAAAATTTAATGTGAAAAGCTAGAAATTGTATGCTTTTCATTTTTTATTATTTCTGAACGCTTTTAACCCTCTTAGAATGTATATAAATAAGTACGTACAACAATAGAAAATATACGAACACAAAAAATTTGAAAGGGGGGGGGGGGGGGGGCGGCGGAGGGGAGTGATGGAAATGTACAAAGATAGAAAGCAATTTAGGCCAATTTATTTATTGCATGCCTTTAAGTGATGAAATATTGTTACCATTCAAAATTTTATATTGCAGAAAATTGCTATTTTTTCTTTATATATGTATATACAAGCTATAAAAGAAAAAAATTGAAAATTTTATTTTTGACTTCACAAAGGACACCGGATGTTACTTAAATTTCACGATTAAATTTGTTTTTTTTTTTTTTTTTGTCATAGTTTTTATACTCTTCTCAAATACAATTTGAAAAATTCAACCATATACAATTGTTTTTTTATGAATGGAATCCATAGAGTTCTTTTCAAATTTTGAATTTTATACTATATTTTCTTTCCCCATTATTTAATTTTCTTTTGATAAAAGTTATATTTTAAATTTTATGATTATTATAAATAATTCAATTTATATTTATAAAATAAATTTTTTTTTTTAAAATATTGTACTTCATAATTCAATACATTTAACACAATTTCTACATTATAAGTAAAAATACAAAAGTTATCATTAAATTGATATAATAATATAATATGTACATTAATATTCATCCTGCATATATGCAAAGAACATAGAATTTATCTTATAATAATAAAGTTTTTTGTTATACTTAACATTTTAATATAATTTGGAGTAGCTATTTTCCAATACAATATATAAAGTGAAATAACCATATTTGAAAAAAAAAAAAATAAAAATTTTATGAAATTTTTAAAAAAGAATTTGAAAAAGAATAAGTATGACGCCTCAGCATATGCAATATTTTGAATACAAAAGACAGCAGATAGAGAAAAAAGAAAACAAATACGTAACTAGCTATGTATTTGAAAAATATATTTTTTTTTTTTTTGTTATTTAAGTATCGTCCGAATTGTCAAAACTTTAACATGATAAACTTATTTGTATTTTCATTTTAAAATACAAAGAAGACCAACCCTCAAGTAGATAATTTTTAAGTGCTTTCTGTTCTCTTTTTTTTTTTTTCTAAATATTGTTAGAAAAATTTCTTATTTTAAAGAAAAAATTCAAATAAATTTTAAATTATGCAGAATTAAAATAAATACTTTTCTAAAAACTTATAAATATTAAAAGTTATATCCAAAAAAAAAAAAAGGACTTTTTTTTATTATATTTTATATAATATTTTCTTTCTTAAATGACAATATTCATTTTATCTAATCCCAAGTTTCTGGAATTCCTATATATTTTAAATTTTAGAATGAAAAATTGTTTGATTTCATATTGTTTGTGAATTTATTTTAAACGAGAAAAAATGGAGTTGACCATGTCAACTCTTTGATATCCATACGAATTTTGAACGAGTATGCCCTATCTGATTATGGGACAGTCTACAACTTTAAGTTACCGTATTACAATATTAATTTATGCAAAATTTCAGTCGTGTTATTTTAATAGTTTCTAAGATGTGATCAAAAAATCGAGAACCCAAGAACTTTCAATGATTTTTATTAAATTTCACAGTCTCAATATTATATTTGCTTGTGCAAAATTTTGATATTCTAGCTTCTTTTGAGATGTGGTCAAATTGCTTTTGAAGTTGTAGAACAGCTACCCGAATCACTTTCTCGATTAAACCCAATTTAAATAGGGTTCCGGCATTTACTGTTTACAATTTCTTTTTGAGATATCGCTAGAACGAAAGAATGGACAGACGGACGGACAGAGGAACGAACGAACGGACGGGCAGAGGAACAACGAACGGATGGATAGACACACGACTTTAGATAGACACATAACATTATTTCTTAGCGTTACAAACTGTAGGGCAAGTTTATTATACCTTTCGAACATACGTTCGTACGGTTATAAAAAGCATACGAGTATCATTATATTTTATAATAAAGAATGTCGAATATTTTACAAAAAAAATATTGCACTACAATTTAAAAATAAAACTCTTTAAGAAGAAGTAAAATTTTAGCAAGAAGTAAAATTTAGTTAAGGTAAAATATAATAAGTATGATTACAATTTTATAATATTTCGATAAACTGTAGATTTTGGATAAAGTTAGAGCAAAAAATGAAAGAAAGAGATTAAATGAAGAAGACTTTTGTTTCGAGTTTCATTTTGAATAATTGTTCTGAATGAATTCTATATAACTTTTGAAAAAATACGGATATTATTTTCAATTGATAGTCACAAAATGCAATATTTAATGTGAATTTAAAATTTCTTTTTTCAAATCATACTCATATTATATTGAGTTTAAAATTTAGAAAAAAAGTTTTGGAATATATTAAATGAAATACTGAAAGAACTCAAAGTAGCTATACCTCAAATAATTTTACATTGGAATTTTTCCTCGGAAAAACATTGACATAATTTCAATATACTAAATATACCTAAAAATTTAGGCTTTTTTACGGTGACAAAATCAATTAATTTTTAATAACACTAATATCGAACAGTATAATAATATCCTAATAATATTTTCTATATATTACGATATATATAATATTTAAATATATATGTATGTGCTATAAATTATTAATATTAAAACCAAAAATATGAGGTTTTCAGTTTTCTTTTTTATGGAATCGGAGAAATGTCATATACATACATAAATTTTTGAATTCAAACCCATTTGCAGTGGTTTTCTTTGAAATGCTCTTTGAAATACTGATTTTTTTTTTTTTATAAAATAAGGATAAGTACATACCATATATTAACATATTGTATACATATATTAATATATGTACATATCAATTTACTTCATAAAGTTTGATATTGTATAATATTAAGTGTCGTTATATATTATTATAATCTCTTTATCTATATGTATATATACTTCCTGTACTGGACCCAAAATTCTTTATCATAACGGAATGTCATTGCATATACACATAGATACGCATTTACTTACATACTTATAAATGTAGACAGTCCATTTAAAGTTTCCTTTTTAAATTTTTCTTCGGATATGAAAACAAGGACATACATTTTATATCTTTGGCATGTATATATGAAAAAATATATTATTATAATATTATACATATGTATAAAAGATCAATAAAATATTTTTCAGTTTAAATTTTCAAAAACAAAAAAAAAAAAGATTTAAGAATAATAAAAAAAAAAAAAAACATAACACTATACTCTAAAAAGAAACATTTTTATCCTTGAGATTATGCCATAAGAGAAAAGGAAGGACAAAAAAAAAAGAATAAAATTCAAATTGAAAACAAATCTTAAAAAGTATATTGGCAATGTTTAGAGTACGTCCTGACCACAACATTTTGAAAAAAAAAAATTCTCTGTCAACCCAAGCGAAAATATAGAAATAACCTGTTTCCTGTTCAATATGTTGATAGATTCCAAAAAAAAAAAAAAACAAATAACAAAAATTGAAAACAATATAAAGGAAAAGTAGAAAAATAAAGGAAAACAACTTTAGAAAAATACCAATAAATAAATATTTTTCTTATGTATGAAAAAGTGATAAAAACATTGAAATATTATTTTTATTGAAAATTGAAAATGGAAAATGGAAAATGGAAAAACTATATATATAAAAAATTATAACGATTTTTTCTTAATAACGAAAAATTTACTTCACCTCCCATTGGAATTATTTTTACTCTTCCTACTCACACATACTTCTATTTTATGTAAACACGTTTTTCATAATACATGCATACATACATACGTACATCCGAGTACAGAAAGTCATTTTAATTTTGTAACTTGAAAAGTTTCTTTTTCTTGTTTTCTTTGATTTATTCTTTTCTTTTCAACTTTGCTTAAAAGGACATTTTGTTATATGAGATTTCCTTTCTTTTTTTTTCTAGTACTTGTTAATAAAAAAAAAAAATTTCCTCTTAAATGTTTATTTAATTTTTTTTTGGTTTCGAATGATGATTCATATATTTTACATATGTACATACATATATACTTAAAATTCAAAAAAGTTTTCCAAAAAAAAAAAAAGAAAAAATGAAAATTATAATTTACCAAAAAAAAAAATTTTTTTTTTTTTTTTGTTTGTATTTCATATGTGACACATGAGTGAAACTTATTTAACAAAGTTCTTTAAAATTATTTGATTTGAAATTTTTATTCTTTGATTGCTATGACATTTTTAAATTATTAATTTGCTAAAAATATTTATATAATAAACAAAATTTTATAAAAATTTTAAATTAAAATTATTTTAATTATTTTAGAAATAATAAGAAATGAGAATTGAGATAGAATTGACCGTGTCAATCCTGTGATACTCGTACGAATGAATGATTTTAAGTGCTGTGTATTAATTGCAACACTCTTCCATATATACTCCTGGTTTCTTATTCATTTATGCAAAATTTCAGTATAGTGATTTCAATAGATTTTATAATATATGACTTTCAAAGTTGAGTGGCAGTTACCCCTGCAAATCAAGAAATTTCAACTAGTTTTATCAAAAATATTGGAGCCCTAATAAAATATTTGCTTAGGAAAAATTTAAATACTGTATAGGTTTCATAATTTTTGAAATCCAGTCAAATAAATTTTAAAGTTGTATGGCAGTTACCACAAGAAGTCAAGAAATTTTTTGTTACCAAACAACACGATTTTTGTTACACAAAACAATCTCAATAATGTATTTGCTTGTGCGAAATTTTGATATTGTAGCTTCAATTATTCCTGAGATATTTAAATAGCTGTTAAAGCAGTAGAACAGCTATCCGAATCACTGTCTGGGTAACATCCAATTTACATAGAGTTTTTGAACCTGATATTATAAATCATTTGTGAAAATTTAGTGAGCTAAGCTTAATTAATTTTTGAAATATCACTGGAACGCACGGACAGCCGGCCAGGTAAACCGACAAGGTTAAATCGACTTAGAATTCGAAACTGATCAAAAACATACACTTATGTCTATAATATAGACCATTTTTTCTAGCGTCTGAGAACATATTTTCGTAAAGGTACAAGAATTTGACTTTACTGTAGATTAAAGATACGAAATTTTCTTATTCCTTTCATAATGCTTTTAAAAGTTTTCCAATAAAGTTATTTGAATACGAATTATGTTCATATATAATAACAAACCCTAAATAGATAACTGAACAAGCTTGTCATAATGGACAACTAGTTTCCTTGATTACTTATAATCTAACTTAACCAATACTGTAATTAGAAGTAATAAAATTTTATTAGTATAATAAAATTTTTAGAAGTGAATATTTTGCAATAAAAATTAAAGAAAATGCTCTTAATAAAAATATTCTAATATACCTCGTTAAATGCAATATACATTTTATATAAACTAAGGATTTGTAAAACGAAGTAGTGTTAAGATTATAAGAACTTATTGAATTATAAAAACATTTATATATGAAAAAAATTCCTTAAAATATCTCGGCTACATTGTGAGCCCCTTCGTCCTTTTCACTCTCTTATTTCCAAATTATCCACTTTTCTTTTAATTTATTGAAAGAACATACTAAGAAAACATAAGGATAAAAAAAATAAATAATGAAAATCACATAAATTTTCTTAAATCACTTTTACTTCTTTTTCAGTGCATTTTAAGGAAAACATATAAGAAAATTTAAAAAAAAAAATAAATAAAATTAAAATATAAAATTGAACTATTTTGAATATCGTTTAGCTAATATTTCAAAATTTTAAATTAATAAAGAAAAAAATAATCATATTCCTGTTCCTTAAAAGCATAAAATAAACAATAACAATAAGAGAACATGTCGACCTTTCACGACAGGATAAGTACTGGGAAAAGTGTGAAAAATATGAAAAATTAAACTTTTACCAATATTTTATCAAGAGGTTTTAAAAAAAAAAAAATACCTTTAAAAGGTTTTCCGTTTTTGTTTTCTTTTTCTTTTTTTTTTTTATAAAATATTAAAAATTTATCACTTATTTACTTTTTTTTCTCTCACTTGTCGTCCTTGTTTTTACTTATTTTTTTGTTTCGTTTTTGTTCTTTTATTAAAATTTCTTATTTTTTGTTTTTGTATCTTTAGTTGCTCCGGAACATGTGACGATAGCAGGACCATCTGAAGCTAGAGTTGGTGATATTGTAGCATTAACTTGTACAACAGAACCATCAAATCCACCAGCGGAAATTAAATGGATGGTTAACGGAAAAAATTTAAGGAATACTACTTCAAGAACAGTTGTTAGCCCACAAGGTATGTATATATGTACAATATATTTGTGGTATGAACGTAAATACTTTTATATATTCTTGTATGAGTCTTAGTTCCAATATACATTCTTTTTTTTTTATGTATGATTTATGTGTTTAGATTATGTTAGCGGAAAATAAGGACACGAAAAAAAAAAAAAATAATAAAAAAAAAAGTAAAAATTTGAACTATTTTAAATGCAAGTATTTTTCTCTTTTTCTCTTCTCATTTTTTTTTTTTTATTATCTTTTTCGTTTCTTTACTGATCTCCATTTATATAAACTTAATTCAATCCCCTTCTTTAAAGTATTATGCATATATAAATAGATATTACTTAAATATATTATATATATATATATATATATAACTTAGGTATAATGTAGTTAAAGTCAGTTAAGGATAAAATGAAAAAGGAAAAAATAAAAAATTAGAAAAAAAGTACGAGAAAAATAAAAAAAGAAAAAATATGTACATAAATCTGAGGATCATGCTTTTTTATGATAAGATAATCATGACAATGACATTAAATAAGGAGGTAAAATACAGTAAAGAAATGAGTTTTCCGAAGAAATACTCAGTATGCATAATATAAGCTTCTGTTATATTACACAAAAGCATTGAATTTATTAAAAACACACGCATATATAATATATAGCAAGAAATTATACTTAAAAAGATTATTATTATTACCCAGGAATAGAAATCATTATGTCCTTTTCCATTCTTCTATATTATTTGAATGTGCTCCCATGTTCCGGATGAACCGGATGAAAATAACATAACCAAAAAGAAATCATAGACAGTAATAAATTAAAAAGAAAATTATGGCTTTGATATTATAAGTATAAACTCGAAAAGAAAAGAAAACAAAAAAGACTAAGGACAAAAACGTGAAAAAAAAACAACAACAACAACAGCAAAAAACTAACAAAGAAAAGTAGAATTATACAGGCTGGTTATTAAGATCTTTTCCTTTAAGTAAAATTTAAATTTATTGTAATAAAAATGAAATTTCTCAAAATGATTTTTTTTTTTTATGCTCTCCGTTTTTCTTATTCTATATATATATACGGTAAAACATTAACAGTAAATCATGAAAAAAAAAAAAGAAAATCCTCTGTGGTTATTAAAAAGTAGGTTAATGTATATAATTGTATAACATGATTTTAAACGCGTCACGGATATTAAAGTAAAAATTTTATTGTACAAAACCCCCCGTTCTTTTTTTTTTAAATTATAATCTCCCCCATATTATTGTATATTATATTATATATTCTTTAAGAATCTGACACAATAATCTAAAATCTAACCTGTTTATTCTATTCTAATGGTATAAGAAAATCAAAATATTACTACAAGGATGCTTTTAGGTAATACTTGATTTTAACATTTTATTTATGATTATTGCGTTCTTTTATAACAAAAAAATATTGTTGCAAATATTGCGTGTACGCATTATTTTCTATTATAATTCTAGACCCCCAGATATGTATAAGTATGTATATAATATATTTTAATTTTGCTGCAAAGATTTTAATTGAAAATTTAATTATTAAATGGGTTTTCCGAGAATGATAATTATAAAAAAAAAAGGAAAATTCTTTTAGATAATAAAAATATGAAAACTCCCTCAAGTAATAGATTAAATACAATAATACTGGTTAAAAATTAATAACTTATATATAAACTGTAATTTCTTTATTTGTAGGGTATACAAGCAATATTATTGCCATATTAGTAATAATTATATAAATTTAAATATAGAATAATTAAATAATTGCAAAATTTCTGCTGTGTTCATTAAATTGCGAAAAATTTCCTTGCAATATAAAATAAATAAATAATTTTAATACATGAATTTTGGGCATAATTATGTAAAAATACTGAATTTCTTGTAAAATTTCCTCAAACAATTAAATAGTTGGTTTTTTTGCAATATAGCTAGTTGATACGAGTATTTTTCATATATGGGTTGTGAACAATTGGTTCATTTGGTTGAATTTTTTGAGCAAACTTTTGAAGCTTGTCTATTCAATGATAGGATAGGAAAAACTTATTTTAATTTTTTGATATAATTATCTAAACCCATGAAAATTTTTCAACATAATGTGTCTTCAATTATGTTGAAACATTTTAAAGACGTGAAAGTTTTTGTTTCGAGAAAACATGTATTAATTCTTGAAAAATTGCTATTGTTTTTTGAAAGTAAACCAAAAAGATGAGTGTAAGTGATTTGAAGATCACATGTATATGGAAAATTATTTATTTACTAACCGTTTTATGCAACATTATAATATGTATTTATATAACTTTTATTTTATAATATAGGTGGTTGGATAACAACATCAAATATTACAACAACAGTTGAACCACATGGTAGAACATTAATGATTCACTGCCATGCTCAAAATCATCAGGTATCAGCAAATGTTGGAAAAGCTCATAGCGTTAGCATATTATGTAAGTGTCTTTTTTTTTTCTTTAATTTCTATTATTAAATAGAATTTTTATAATATTTTTTGTAAAATTAAAATTACATTGTTTTATATAAAAATTTCTTACAATTTGAATATAATTTTTTTTTTCTGAGTTCCATTTTCAAAGAAAATCAAAGAAAATTTTTTAAAAAAATTTTTTTCTTTTGAGATTTAATAATGTGATATCTTTAACAAAGCTAATAATATTTTTAATATTTAAATAAAATGAGTGAATAAATTCTTTAATTTAATATTATGCTGGTTAAAATATAGGGTGTGCCTTTTTTTTTTTTGAAAAAAAAATGACAATATTATACTATAAAAATATTTGTTATGAGGATTTTTTTCGCATATCACCAACCTGAATAAAAGCACATCAGTTGTTTTATACAGGGTGCTTCACATAAGGTGGAAAATAATTTTTAAAAATGATTATTTAATCAATTTGCACTAAAAATATGTGTGGGGGGGAGGAAGGTGGGAGGGCCGATATACTCGTTTTTAAACTACAGCAATTATTGGATGATTAGAAAAATATAATTTGCAACTATTATTAAGAAATCACTCTTAAAATTTGAAAAATATTTTGAGGAAAGAAAACATTTGAATTGCATAGCGACAACATAAGCATTTTTAATTTCACTTTGCATTATAATTGCTTCCAGAAATTCCTGTCCGAAGAACTTTACCTCAACCTTAGAGAAAAATTAACTAGAGAATATGAGGTTTCACAATAATTTTTTAAAAAAATATTTTTCCATACTCATAAATTGAATACACCTTATACGAGTACTAGAATTTTATTCTATATTAAAACAAATAGAATAAAATGCACGATTTAAGCTTTAGTTTCTTTTAATATAAAATTACCCGTATATAGGGGGAAAAGAAATGTTTTTTAAGAAACTTTTTTTTTGTTAACATTCTTCATAATTTTTAAACTTATTATTTTTTATTTAATTTATTAAATAAAATCATTTTTTCCATTTAAAATAGTGTTTTTAAAAAAAAATAACAATAAAAATTAAAAATTTAACAATAATTTTAAAAAGAAACTTTCTACAAAATTTAATTTTTATAATTTTTTATAATTCTTTTACTTTACTTTTGGAAAAAAAATATGAAGTATCTATATTGTAAAAGATTTCTTTTTGAACAATATTCCGCGAATCTCTTTTCTAAAAGAGTAAACGAAATATTTTCTTATAAAAATTTTAAAGAATCTAGGTGCGAGCATACATACATACGAGTATACTTACATTATAATAAGACCCGAAAAACCCAAAAAGAAAAAAGATATTATGAAAATACCGTAAATAAAATATACGTTATGATAAAAACATAAAAAAAAAAAAATATTATAGATGAAAATTTTTTAACTATGTCAGCCTTCTTGACTGTTATGCTTAATGTGATTTTAAAAATCACAAACTATCTATAAATTTGACAAAAATTATTATATTTTTTTTTTCGATTCTTTTGATTTTATACTCATTCCCCTCCTTCTCGCTTCCATATTAATACTTTAAATCTATATCACATAATATTTACCTTATATACATGTATGAATATAAACGTTCCTGTATCCATTATGAAGGACTAACATGAACGACTATAGCTATATAATTTTATATTTTCTTTATGTAATTTAAAGGCAACTCAAGAAAAACGAGAGAAAAATAAAAATTATAATATTTTTATGTGATGCGGGTTATTTTATAATAAAATCTACTTATAATAACTGCATGTTATGTACCTACGTTATATGGATCATATACACATACTCTATAATATTTTACAATTTTATATTATACATATATATAATATGAATCCTTATTACGTGTACATCATTTTCATTCAAAATATTTTCAACGTTTATGGAATAAGAAAAAACGAAAGTAATTTTTTTTTCTTCTTTTACAAGAATCAAAGGTATACAAAAAAGAAAAAATGAAATTGTAGTCATAAGAAGAAAAAAAAAAAAGAAAAGAAAATTAAAATTTTCTTCCTTGAAAAAAGAAACAAATAAGAAAATTGTATAACTCTGTAGATGCAAAAAAAAAAAGAAAAGGGAAAACTAAAAAAAAACTATAGTAAATTTTATAATGAAAGCACCATGAATAAAATTGCATATTATTTATACAAATATCATGAAGAATAATAATAATTTTTTTTTTTTACTTTTCTTAATACAATAATGTATGATATGTACATAAAATACAATTTATTAGTACATTACGCTCATTTATATTATATTTATTATTATAGATTTTATGATGATGGTAAAGCTAATTTGCAACATTATATACCTATACCTACACTCATTTTCTCTTTAAACAGACACTTTTCTTTAGCAGTTTTCCAAATAAAAATAATAAAATGCTTATTAGTTTCACTCTGCCTGTCCGTTAACTAGATTCTTAGAATTTATTTCTGTAGAACAAAATTTTTAACCTACTTCGCATTCTAGCACATATGGCGCCCGAAAGTCCTGCAAAATCCATTATTGATTGCTTATTGTATTATGGAATCACAAACATTTTTTAAATTCTATAAACGCAGAGAAATAACTACTGATTACTTGCATTGCAATACAGTATAAGAAAATATTACAATAACAAACTGACTGATATCTCAAATAAAATCAAAAAATCCCTTATACTCAAATTTTGATGTCTTTTTCCTTTTATGCGATACGTTGTATAAATCTGAAATTTTTGATAATTTTTTAGGTATGTAGTATTTAAAATTTTTCCATTACACGAAAATTTTTGTCCATCTCCACCCGCTTCAAAATTATTGCTTCTTGATATTCGGAAAATTTTAATTTCCGGAACCTTATATTTCCGAATTTCCAAACTTTTTCAAATTTCAATAAAAGCAAAAAGTAAACGATATATTCCTACCATTAAAAAATATAACATTATTTATCTTAACTGACTTAATCCTTGAATTTGATCGTTATTTTGACAGTTCTCTTATTACTCGGCCGAAATATATGCAATAATTTGAAATATTCTGGTATTTTAGTGAAATTATTTTAAATAGCAAGTAGATTATTGAAAAACACAGGGTTTTTTTTTTGTTCAAGAGAAATGTGCTACTTTATAAGACATATATTTGATTCAAATTTATCTTAATATATATTAAGATACTTAACATATAAATATACACAAAAATCTGTTATACACATTGATAATATACATAATATAATATTTTATTATTGCATAATATATATTATGAAAAGTTGTTGTTGCGCCTCACTAATAATATATTATAAATATACTTATGAAACATAAACATTATTATACATATACATACGTTAATACATCTGTATACATATGCATAAACTTTTATTGCAATAAAAGTTAACGTGGCATAGAATTCGCGGCTTATAAAACTTTAAGTATACGCACGTATATTCTAAAGTCTTAATGCAAATAAATAATAAAATTGTTATAATAGCTAAAAATGTGCAAGAGATATTTTTATATTTATAATGAACTCAACTGGGTGCTTTACTTAAAAAATTACAAATTAATATGTATTACAATATAAGTATTATATTATGGGTATATGTAAATAATATTAATATGTAACGTGTATTATATTGTGGGTGGTATACACTTATTTAATTAAATACATTTTTAATTTTTTTTTTTTCATAAAATTAAAATTTAATATTTTATACAATTTGCGTTAATGCCTACAAATTTAAATAAATTTATAGAAAAATTTAATAAGTACTTTAAAATTTAAATTTTAGTGATTTGAATGAACATTCTATATAATACATAGGAAAAAATTAATTTCTCTTAATATTGAAAACACATTTTGATTTTGAGTGGAACCGTGTAATAATCGAGTTTGATCTTATTCACTAATATTGCATTTTGTGTTAAATTTAAAAATTAAATAAAATTTTTTAATAAATTTCGGAGTTTTAGTAATAGCAATTTAAATTTAACTTATCAACTAGTACCAACTACATTGATTTAATTGGAAACTAATAATTTCTTAACATTATTCACTCTGTACATAGTATTATAAGTATAGCATTTTCTTTAATTTTTTTTCTACATTTTTTTTTAATAATTGAAGAAAACTTATAGCAAGGATATCACTAACATTATCATTGCTATAATAATCATGATAATCATCATAATCAACGTGACAGTGATGTCATTATATGTGTACGGGTATATTTTAAAGTTATTATGGAAGAAGGATATTTTCTTTTTGTTTCCTGTTTGTTGCTTCTTTCTTCCAAAATATTTTTTTTTTTTGTGTTTTCTTATTCTAAAAATTTTGAAATATTCATTTAACTAACAGGTAAACAAAATAATATGAATGTATATATATATAGGTATAATTGAATATATTATATTATACAATTGCACTTCTATAACAAAAGTGTTCTAACTAAAAAAAACAAACTGATTTCGAGAAAAGCGAGAGAAAAAACTGTTTCCAACTTAATTTGAAAAGAATTTAACACGTTTAATATAGAATTGAATGTGCATATCTATGAATATAAAATTGTGTCTGAAACGCTCTATATACATATTTGATAGCTTTGAAATTTTGAAAATTTTAATCAATTTGGAGCCTAAGAAATTAAATTTTCTAAATTAAAAGACTTTTCTCGTAGGAGTTGAAATAAAAATTATACCATAATAATAATATATACTCGTAACATGCCATGGTACATATCATATAACATAATATATACAACATGTATAGAGTCATATGAGGACGATGTATAACATCGCTTAAAATAAAGAAGTTGAGCGGAAAATTTATCCTTGGCAATTTCAAAATTTATTGTTCGAGCAAAAAAAAAAAAAATACAAAATTACATAGCACGCTTTCTCACAATTGTTATACTTTATATTGTGTTTCGTGTTATATACACATATTCATACATATAAGTATGTATGTTAAAAACTGCATTTTAATATCACGAAATTATAACACATTTATTTTTTTCCTCTTCTATATATAAAAATTTTTATAATGTTAGAAATGATGCAGTCATCATGTACCGTGAACGAAAATTTTTTCTCTTGTTGTTTTTTTTTTAAGTAAAGATGTTGAGAAAATAAATTCATATATGCATGTAAGAACAAATTGCATAACGAAGAAGTTATTAATATCTTAAAATATGGAATCCTTATACATGAGTACATCAAAATTATTGTGCAGAATTGTAAGTGCATTTAAAAAAAAAAAATTTTTTCTAGTTTTCCTTTTTTGTAAAATTTTTCTACAATATACGTTTTTTGATTCCATTTTATATTTATATAATAAAATAAAATTTTCTTCGTATATATTACATAAAATTTTTCTCTTTTATATTATGTTTTTTGAATTCAATCATAAATATAATTTGAAATCTCGAAAGGAAACGTTTCTATTTTAAAAAATGATAAATGTAATTAGCAAAATAAGTGAAATTTCTTAAAGCATACAAGATATTGGTTTCCATATTTAAAATTCATGATAACAGAATTGAAAATTTAATATACATTTACATATATAGGATTTCTTCCTTTAAAATTTCAAATATTAAATTTATTATTGAGGACATGAAATATTCTTCAATAAATTGTAAAAAATTAAAATATGCTTGAATTTTGAATAAATTTTTATTATCACAAAAATTGAAAAGTCTCGTTTCATTAAAAAAATTCTCATGCTCTTGTTTAATGTATGTCCGTAACTTAAATTATGATTGATAGATAATTTTCATTTAATCAAAGTCAGCCAATTTTTATGAATTTTCCCTTTTAGCCATTAATTATTTTTAAGGCTTACTTTTAATTTACAAAAATTAGTTCAAATTTAAAGTCAGAAGTATTTAAATTGAAAAATATTTGTTTTTAAATAAAAATAATTTTTTCATCTATAATACCAATATTGTTGTGCAGGATATTTAATAATATTAACAGACGTGTAATATTGATATTATGATATTCTCTATATTAGCTTAATATTCAATGTGTGTCAGCTATATTATAATATTAAGGGTAATATAAATTCAATACCAATACTATGTTTCATAACCTAATATTACAATTCACAATAGCAGTTTTGTCCGTCAGAGCACTCTGGCTAACAAATGTATCAACACATGTCAATATGTTGTAAAAACGTATAACAACAAACTTTGAATACAATATGTATTTGTGTCTGTCACTGCTTTTTAACACTATTCCAACCTGTTGAAAAAATACTGTTTATTAGTTTCACTCTGGCCGTCCGTCCATGGACATATTTACATACACAATGTTATAATTAAAATAAATTTCCAAAAAAATTTTCCAAAAAAAAAAACTAATTTTGTTTCTGAATTAACTAATATTAATTTAATTAATACAATGCAGACACAATTTTTTTCTTTATTAAATAAAAATTTTATTAAAAAAAATTTATATTCATAATGTTTTTTATTACATTTAATCCTATTCTTCAGAAATACAAAAATTTATAATTAATTTTAATGAAATATATAAAAAAATAATAAAAATGTTAACCTTTAAGCACCTGTTGATAAATCGTATTTTTCAATTCGACCAAATTACAAAAAACACCAAAAAAATTAAACTGAAAATTAACAATTTCAAATTGAATTTTAATTAGTTTTTTCTTCATAATACAAAACAGTTACCAAACAACTGTAATTTTATGGTTTTTTATTTTTTTAATTTTTCTTATTTTTGGTTTTTATACTCTTCCTCCAACTAAATATATCATTAAACATACCAATATTAACGAATAATCCTGGGTAAAATAATTACCAAAACAAAAAGCAAAAAAAAAAAAATTGTAGAACAAAATAAATCTGCATAAGTATGTGTGTGAATATATTCTTTTTTCAAGTTGTATTTTGCGTATCAAAAACCAACCTTATAAAAAAGTTCCCATATAATAGGAAAATGTAACCATGTCTAAAACTATGTAAAAAGTAATAATTCGATTCAATTCACATTCCACTAATTGCTATTCATCAATTTATTGATATGCAAATAACAATTCTAATTAATTTTCCATTGTTATATAATTGCATACCTATACATACATACTCGTATATGTAGCTATGTATTATGTAATATACACGTCATGCTATAAATATATATGAGATTTACATACTCGTATTTGTGAGAAGACTCAATAACTATAGGTATATAATATAAAAATATTCAAATATATATGTAAATACACATACCTATATGTGTATATATATAATAAAAATAAATTTAATATAATTTATATGCATAAATAAATAAACATTCAAAATTAATTTTAAATTCTCACTCAAATTCCATTTTTGCTTTGATGAAGTGGCTGCAAGGTTAAAAATATTCAAGAATATAATATAAAAATGGTTATTTTACATGATATATGTAGTTATTGCATGTGTACGTACGAGTACTATATTAAAATTATGTTTTTTGCGAATATATATACATATGTATATATTTGAAATAAAAAAAAAATTTATATTTTGTTATAATACGAGTTTTGTAATCCTATTCTATAACAGGATAGAAATGATTGTTAAATATGCAGTTGATGTGAAAATTTTAGATCTAGTGCTTTATAGTATATAACAAATTAACAAAATCATACACAAGACGACTTTACTTTAAAACTAAATTATTGAATTTTATATTTAAGAAAATGGTGAACAAAGCAACTTGATTTTGTTAATTTATAAGTTGAAGCATACTACATAGGTATTAATTATTTTACAACACTATTGATTCTACCAAAAATATGCTTACATACAGAGACGGTTCTGACTTATCGAAACAAGCTTCCAAAAAGTACGCCCACGCCCTCTCATTCACCTAGCTTTCAAAGCATATATACAATGCTTATATTTTTCATTGCTTTGAAAGCTAGGTGAATGAGAGGGCGTGGATAAATCACATTCTTGTGTCATGCTGAATGGAACATTAGTCATAGAATTTGAGAGTATAGAATTAAAAATTTCATCTTTTTGTTTTACGATGTTTGTATGTGTTATTTTTTCTGTAAATAAATGAAAAAAAATTTTTATTTTATAAAATTTAGTTTTTTTTTTTCAAAAATTTTCCATGACGTCTCTGTTTTTCGTCACTCATTGCAAATGTTTACTTTCAATATGTTGTTGATCCGACGCTGCTTACATATTGTTACAATTTACAATATATGTATATAACAATAAACTAATTAAAAAATAATTGTTTTTATGTGCACTTTATTCTAATAAGGACAGGTATAAAAAAAATAAAATCAAATTAGATTTTTAAGTATAAAATTTCTATTTTCATAAAATATGCAAATTTTCTTTTACTCCATAAATATTCCTTTAACTCTACAATGGCAAATATTCAAAATTACTTTAAAACATTTTATATACCAAGGTATATACTTTTTATATACATAATTATTATATTGTAAATTTGTTGAACACTTTTATACTATGCTTATTTTATCAAAATAAATTTAATTATACTACAAATTAAATTTATGGAATTCTATGGGAAAAAAAA
The DNA here is from genome assembly GCF_029603195.1 of Condylostylus longicornis. NCBI lineage: Eukaryota > Metazoa > Arthropoda > Insecta > Diptera > Dolichopodidae > Condylostylus > Condylostylus longicornis. Next base: position 1,399,143 of record NW_026577989.1, read on the forward strand.
TATTTTTTATATAGTACTCGTACCTTACCGTATTTTTCATTTTATTTGCATTTTGAATAAAAATTCAACTAATGGAAATGCTGTCATGATTTTGTCCAACTACAAATTTTTAAAAAATTTTTTTTCATATTAATAATTATTACAAAAATTTAATAATATTAATATTGTATTGAGATGAATACAGATGAGTGAATTAAAGAATCTAAAAAATGTCGTGAGAAATGCTACACGAATGCATTTTTACATGTATATTTTAGAATTTTAGAATTATAACAACTTAGAATTTAAATTTATAAGTAAATAAATGTCTCGAAAAGGCATCTATAGGAAATATTTTGTTTTATTTTCACCTCCATTATTTTATGATCGTATTATGTTTAGCTTTATCAAATTAATATCATTTTGAAACAGAATCAATCGATCAATTATGTTCATAAAGTAGCTCAAAAAATAATGTTTCTAACCAAAATCATTTAAATTTTAAATTTTTATCAATAAGTAAAAGTTGAAACGAATACGTACAAGGTTGTTACCAGAAATCTTATACTGAACTTTGTAATTTAAATTGAAATATTTAATAGAAATTTAATAATTCTTTTTTGAAATCGCGATTACATAATTTCCAGGAATGTTTTTACACTTTATAACGAAATTGCTAGAAATATTTAAATATTAACCTGGTTACACAATTTTTTTTAACCATAATTCAAAGAAGAAACCATAACCTATGTCTCCTACATCTATTTACATCTTCTCTATCATACACAGAATGATTTCTGGAAATATTACTAAGCAAAAATGAAGTTTTGATAGTCTTTTTCTATTTTTTATTTTTCAATTTTAATATTCAATTTTCATATTTCCATTCATATTTGTACATATACGTGTTTAATAGCGCAAAAATAAGTAAGTTTATACCAGTACAATATTAGTCAAATACATCTGTATAGTTATTTATTAGAACCGTTTTTAATTGAATTCTAAGAAAATTTTTCGATTATTTTCTTCATTTTTTTTTATTAATAAATTTTTTTTTTTTTTGTTGATTTTGTTCTTTGTTCCGTTTGCCCATTTTTGATTTATTTTTTAATGAATTCAAATTCAATTTAAAAAAAAAAATTTTTAATATCTTTGTTAATGCTTTTTTTAACTGTCTTGTTAAAGGTTAAAATTGAAAACTAAAACCAGTATGTTATTTTCTGCCAAAAAAAAAAAAATTAGGATTCAACTAAGATCAAGATAAGAGTTTGTGACTGCAAAAGTGACTCAAACTAATACTTCATTATTTAAGAAGCCACATGTTAGATTCAAACCTGTTAGACAAATTATTATATGCTACTGCAAATTTTCTTACTGCATTTAAAACAAACTTCGCCGGGAAAACCGTCTAAGGAAGATTTTAAAAAAGTTAAGAACATTATAAAATCAAAATATTTTCTGGACTGTCCTCTTGCCTTTCACCATGGTTAGGAAAATTGCTTTTTAAAAATCCTTAAATTTTATACAAATTTACCAACATTTTTTTTACATTCGTATACCAAGGTCATGAATGATTTTTTAATTAATTTTTCTTTCAAAATTGAGAGAAAAAAAACGAGAAGAAAAAACATAAATTTGTAATAACAAAAAGAATCCAATAAATTTTTTTTTTTTTTCGCTTCTCTTATTAAAATTGACTCCTTACAAAATTAAGTGGAAACGAAAAAAGAAAAAATTTTTACAATAAAAACAAATAAAAAAAATGAAAAGAAACCTTAGAATCCTTTTAAAAGCTGTTGACTCAAGAGGGAAATATTAAATTTTTTCATAAAAGGAACTTTTTCAAGATGCAATTAAATTTTTCTTCCAAGTTTTTCTATCTCTTTTTTTCATTTTACTATCCGGATTTTTAATTTTTTTTTTCATATTTTCTTTTTTTTTTTTTTGCCATTTTCACTTTTTAATTTATATTTTCTATTTCTTTTGAATATTAAATTAAAATAGTTTAGTTTGAATTTATTATTGAATTAATTGTATATAAATGGAATTCATGACAGTAAAAAATATTATGGAAATTTATTATATAGTAAGTTAGGTGATGGTGATATAAGAAGTGTGAAGAAAATGATGAAAAATATCGAAAAGAAAATAAAAACCAAAAAAAAAAAAAATTTTTTCTTTTATAAAACAAAAAAGTTACCAAAAGTGAACAGAAAATCTGCATTTAATTGCAAAATTTCTTTATTAATCGAAAAACATTATATACATATACACATGTAAGTACATTATGTATGAATGAACACATGTGCGCATATTGAAATGGAGTGTCTCATTAATTTTAAGGACAGAGCCAAACCGATGAACAGTAACAGCCGGAGATTTCCGTTGTTTATCCAGAACAGGTGTGTAACATCAAAATCAACTGCAACATGAAAACGGATAATGTCAATAAATAATTATTTAATTTCGCTTAATTCTGGGCAGTCTCCATTACATATTATGCGTATTCTATATGAATTTTTACATGCGGTCGTGAAATATCGGTCTTATGCTGTGTTTTTAACTTAAACAATGTTTGAAGGTTTTTTAATAAATTAATAATGCCATACTAAATATGTATATTATAGCAGGTATTTGCCACTCACCTCTTATAGATGGAAGAGTATGTCTTGTATGTTTATGTAAAACAAATGAAACTCACATTAATTAGTGTATTTCCGAATGAAAAGTGGAAATATAAAGAAATTTGAATGCTTATAAAAACTTTGAAATATGATGTAAAAATTGAAAACCTGCTATTAAATAATCTAATTTTCATATTCTATATTGAATTTCACGCTAATTTGAGGGCATCTGCCACACACACTTTGTTTTTATATATGTTCAGTGCTTTTTTTCAAGGAAAATATTTTTATCTCCTCTATATGTATCATCCTTCATACAATGCATTATAATTTAAGTAGTACCTTCGAAGTAGTACCTTTATATAAAATTTTGTCTGGAGACGTCACTGAAAGTCTAACAAAAAATTTTACATATTAAAACGAAAAATGCATCAATAAACTGAAAGCTGAAAATTTGCATAGCATCACATCGACGTATTCTATACTTGTAATATTTACGGCATGCACTCTGTGAAGTGAATCTGTAAGCTTTACAGAACTCAATATCTCAGAATTTAAAAATTTAAAAAAAAAATTAGAAATTTTCTGAAAGTTTTTTTTTATTTTTCTTTTAATTTAAGAAATAAATGAAGGAAAGTTGAAAAAGAAATCTTTTAGAATAAATTAGATAATGAAATAATAAAAATTCTCTTTTATAATTTTGTGGTAAAAAAAAAATATACATTTATAATTATATAATTATAATATATATACATAGAATTTGCATACAACGATAACCAAAGAAGAATAAAGTTGGGTCAAACCAATGGTTTGTATTGTAGCACTTTTCCCTTCAACAAGTGAAAATTCTGCTTTTAAATACAGTTTATGTGTGCCTACCACACTATTAAAATTATTTTCTTTCATATATAAAAACTATTTCTAGGATTGCCTATATTTAGGATGATGCATACATGCAGTCTTTAAGGGGTTAACATAATGCTCGATTTTAAGGGTTAATTGTGTGAGTTAAGAAAAATAATTATATTTTTTAATTTCATGGAATTTACCGTTAGCTTTTTGCGTTTATAAAAATTTGGAAAAGCTTGCGGTTTCGGAAATATAAGGTGTCAAAAATTCAAATTTTACGAATTTCAAGAGGTGATAGGCGAAGCAAGCCGCTGCCTTTCTGCGTCTGCAAAATTTCAAAAATGCTTATGGTTTCATTGCAACGAATAGTTGAAAAAGGCTATTTTTAAGGTTTTGGGGGGGTATAACTTCTAGAGGAGGGGAGATAGGTAAAAATTTTGTTCTAAGGAAATAAGTTTCTAATAAAGATCTATGTACGTATAAAATTTCAGCTTTCTATCTTCAAGGGTGTAGAAGTTTTGTAAACAAAAAAGTGTCCACGGACGGACGGATGGACGGACAGAGTGAAACTAATAAGCACTTTTTTTCAAAAACTTTTTGGAAAAGTGCTAAAAAAGAATGAAAAATAAAAGTGTTAAAAAATTATCCACCTGAATTATTATAAATTTTATCACGTCTTAACTTTTGTTATTTTTGCATTATAAAAAAGAAAAGTGAAGGTTTGAATATTAAAATGAAAATTTACTTTATATAATATATTATGTATCTAAGTGTATATATACGAAAATGTTTGAATTTTATAAGTACTATAGGTTAGTACTATTGCATTTATTGCATATAGATTAGAAGGAGATTTAGAGTTACAGTTAAATTAGAGGGTAGTAATTTTAAGGATACGTTCAAATATAATCAAATATCCTCTCAATACCATAGTATAGAAAATTAAAGTATTGTAGCTAAGAATTTCTAAAATATGTTAAGAGTAAAATCCATTCATATAATAGAAAATTAATAATAAAAAAATAAATTATATTTATTTGTAAATACAATATTGTATAATTATTTGAATTTGTAATGATTAACAACTTAAATTTTAAGAAAAGTTCGATTTATTTCTATAGCACCATGTTCTATATTCATGTTGCTTGACCATTTTTTCAAATTTTTTCATTATTGATTTTTAAAAAATAATGTTTCTTAAGGTTTTCCTAAGAATGTTTAAAAATTTCAATACAACTGTTTACTAAATTTCATTCAATATACTTGACAATACAATAGATTTTTTGCTACATTCATAATTTCATATTAATTAGATTTCATTTTAAACTCATTAATCTATATTACAGACATAATAAATTTGGTAAATTTTAGAATTTTATCGGAAATTTCCTAATAGAACAACTACTGCTTTTTTTTTGGTAATTATAACTAAAAATTAAATAACATTAGAATAAAATCTTCCAAAAATAATATTTTACACACATACAACTTCCATATTTGCACATATTTTTTTCCTCCTTATATTAAAACTAAAATAAAAGTTAAAAAGTTAACCTTCATCTATATTCCTTTACAAAATACCCTTTTTGATATGATAATATATTATGAATTTTTGTTTTATTAAAAAACCTTATAAATAAATTTTTGTTGTGCGCAAAATAAAAACAATAGATACAAAAAAATATAAGGTTCTAAAGTATAATAATTATTGAGGTCTTTTCTTTATACTCACAAAAGTACATATTATAATATTTTATATCATAATGTTATACAATATAAATTATAATACGATCTTAATATCTAAGACTTAACTTCAACGGATATGCCTTAAATATATATCAATGTATAATATATAAATGTGTATATATAAATATATACATATTGTACAAAATTCATTTTAACTCTTAACCATAATATCTAGGATAATAGTATTATACTCATTAATTTTTGAATAGCACTTTTTTTTCTCCTCATCATGATCTCATAATGATCATGATAATATTGAAAATGATGATGATTTTCATTTTCTATATGTAGGTACGTATATATACATATATTCGTCTATCATTTCTTTCCTGAATTCTTTGTTTCGTTTTCGTACATATTGAACAATGTGTTATATATATTTATATACAATTATACGAACACATATTATATTTGATTTCCTTTTTTTTTTCTTATTTTTCTATATTCTTATATATAAATTTTCTTCTATTAATTTAACATGCGTATAATAGCTACATATATTATGATAATATTATTAAGAAGGACTCTTTAAAACAAATACGAAGAAAAAGAATAATTTTTATTTACATTATTATACTTGTATTTTCCTTCCTTCCTTTCTCAAATTATTAAAACGTTGTAATATTGTATTTAAATATAATAGTATATATCCTTTTCATATATAGCATTCACATATTGTGTATATATAAAATTATTTATGTACTTATATCAACATTATTTTATATCCTTGCAATCTTCCTTTACATTATTATAATTATTATCTATTTGGTTTAATTCTAATTAAACCTATCTTTTATATTTATTTAATTGTATCTATATATATATATATACATATACCTCAATGTATTATATATATACATTTATAATAATAGAATCAACAAAAATACAATATAAAATAATAAAAAAGAAAGGAGAAATAAGAACAAAAATTTTGCCAAAAATGAATAAATGCGTGTTACCAATAAATAAAAAAAAAAAAACAAATAAGAAAATATAAGCATAGACAAAAAAAATGTAGGTAATATAGAATCACAGTAAAAAAAAAAACAAAAAAAAAGAATGTTTAAGAGGAGAAAATCTCATAGGGGATAATTATTGCTTATTTGGTCGTATATTATTACATTAGTTCCGTAGGCTATTCGAAAAATCCCAACTTTTATATACTCGAACATAATATACCTATATAGCCATACACGTCTCCAATATTTTTTTGTATATATGTACATGCATATGTGATAAAACAATTTATTATATGAAAGGTAATTTGGCAATTTTCAATTTAGAAATTACATTAAATTGAAAATAGGTTTGTGTATGTATAAGTGTGTTCATTCTATACCGTGATATAATAACAATATAATTTACCGTTACAATAATTTATTATATTCCTTTCACTTTCAAAAGTACACACTCATATACGAGATACAATAATATACATATATTACGCTATAATAAAATTGAGATTACAAAAAGGAACAATATCGAAAAACTGTTCAGTATTGAATTTAATTAAAATTAAAGTTAATATTAATATTATCAAAAATTATAGCAAATATATATATATATGTTATCATATAGTATCGAATAGGACGATTACAGCAACTAAAGATCAATTCAATAAATTTCATGAAAGTGGTAGATACAAGCAGTATATACTCGTGGTTGAATGAAGTAATATCGGAATTATTAAGTTAATTATTATAGGTACACAGGTGACAAAAATATTAAAATTAAATTTTTTACCACAGGAAGAGGCGAGTTTGGAATGTTGATGGACAATTTGTGAAAATTAAATTTTAAATTATAATTATTAAAATTGTTTAGAAGTAATAATATTAGATTAGATTCATTGAAAACTCATATTTTAATTTTAAATTAAAATAATTCAATTAATTTTCACCAAATAGCAATAGCATCTTTCAATAGCATTGTTTTCTTTTTTCCTAGAATTTAATGTTTTTGCTATAAAATTGTTCTTTATTATTTAAACTGCAATTAATTAATATATGTAATTTTTAACAGTATAGGCAAATATTTAACATCATTGTTAATATTATTTTTCTCAATCATAACAAAGTATTCTAGTTAACTGAATTAAATTAGGAAATGTGTACATCGTGTTAATCACTATATAGGCGTATTATTTAACATGCTTTATTTAGTATATTATTCTCATAACAGAACCGCATTAATAATTACAATATTGCAATTAACTAAGAATATTATATAGGTGTAGAATTAAAATAGAAAGGATATCCATATTTTTCGTTAATATTTATTATGAAGTATTGTACAATGACTCAAATGTTATCAAAATGAATAATACTCCTAACATATTATCAGCTGTAAAATGATAAATATCATAAATATAACACTTAAAATCTACATAATAATATATACTTGATTAAGTAACATTTTAAAATGTATTAGATTTTCTGATGATTTCTAGATTAAATTCGTTTAGTATAGAAATCATCAAAAATACTTTTCCAATATTCTTTCTAAAAATTATTGAATAAAATTCTTTGTCAAAAGTCAATATTTTTGTTAAGTACAAAATTTTCTAATAATCAATAATAATCATAATAAGAAAATATTTTTTTTTTGAAATATTTATTTCGAAAAATTTCTGCTCTAATAAATTTCCATGTATAGTATTCTGTCGGAAAAAATAAAGAAACTGCTAGCTTCTAGCCAATTTAAAATTAATTTTTAACTTTAGTTGTTATGCAAACTAAAGTATTCATTTGTGTAAATAACAGTATACGAGTATACTAAAAGAGAAGTACGTATGCATGGATCAAACAATAAAAATTCTATGTTATCATTTTTCCTTTATAAATATCAACAACAGTAATAATAGGTAATATCAGTAGATACTCGTAATATTCATTAAATTTTTGGTTATACATGCATTTTATTTCCTCTTATTTTAATTATATACACTATACTATCTAGGATAATTTCTCGGGGATATCTTTGGTAATTTAATTGTATATACCGGATAAAATGCGTATATATATATAGATGAGAATTTGTATAAATTTTGTATACAATATGTGATATATGTACTTGTATATAACTTGAAGATATATAATCTCTTAAACCACTCTTGTATTACCACTATTATATCAGATTATGTTAAACCCCGAAAAAAAAAAAATTATATGCTATATAAGTTTTCATCATTAAATTATTTCTGTAATAGTAACAATACAAAAGATTAATTCACATAGATTATCATTTTCATCGTTGTCATATATTGAATTTATATAGTAGTTTTGTTATAGCCTCCTCTATATTATATTCGAAAGTGAAAAACTATGTGTAGAATTTGTAAGTGTAACAATTTTCTCGTTCAAATCTCTACCTTACCTTACCACCATGATAATTTAATATCATACATGTAGGACATATGCAATATTGTGTATTTATACTATTATCCTATCGATATGTTTACATGCTTTACACTGATTGTATATTATTTAAGAAAGGTAAATTCGCATGTTATACAAAATGTAATCTATAAAAAAAAATATATATATATATCTGTACATATGTATATATATGTATGACCATGTTGTTTTTAAAACATTGTACATTTTGTATTTTATTGTTTTTATTCTCTATGAAATTATACTTGGATACTTGGATTGTAGAATCGGGAATTGCGATTAATACAATATGGTTGTTGGGTGTTTGTTATATTTTTTTTTTCTTTTAAGTAATAGAGTGCTTTTATATTTTAGATAGATGAAGTTGTAGTTCAAATAAAAATATTATGTAATTATTTAACACCTTCAACTTATGATATTATATGAGAAATTTTTATTTAGATAAAAGAAACTTGTAGAAGTCAGCATATTCGTATGTAAATACATAGATGTTATAGGAATATATTACAAATCATATATTTGTCATACATTAAATACTCGGCAGATTCTATAATTCTATATACATACTATAGAGGACATAATATGATCTAACATTATTGATGTTCTTTTTAAGGATTATAATATTTTTTCTTTTATAATTTATTTTCATATCTTATTTCATTATACCGGATACCTCCATCAGGTATCATTGTATGTTTTAGAAAATTCAACTTTATAGGTATAATATAACATATTTTACTCATGTAAACATTTATAGTATAATATTTGAAGTATGGCAGTTTTTGTTCTAGAATTTCCAAAAACCCAGGAAAAAAATAATATATAAATAAAATAAAATATGGCGATTCATTATTATAAATTTTGTGAATAAATTTTATTTCGTTTAGCATTTTGCTCTATAATTTATTCTTGCTTTATTGTAATTGTTGGTTAATTGATAGTTAACAAGTAACTATAATGGAAGTATTATTATATTTTAAAGTATACCCGCCTATATATTGTATAGACGACATAGAATGAAGAGAATATCAAGGGACCCAATAAAGTATGTACATTTCATTCTTGTTGAAATTCTAAGTTGATTTAGCTATGTCTGTCGGTTCATCAACGCGTCTCTTGTTGAAGCGTTCGATTCCTTGAACAGAATAGAACCTTGCAATTTGGAAAAGATGCATGTTTCTACCGCATATAGATCCGATTTTAAAATGGATGGAATATAAGAATTCCCGGTTGAGGCTAAAAAAGATTAGAAATTATAGTCATGCAGCATATATCATTGAAAAGGTCTCCGAAACACTATGCAGAGGACTCAATGCATAAATTTTTATATTTCCATTTCTTGTAATAATTTTTAATAAACACCGAAATAATATTTTAAATTTTTTTTATTGGAACATGAAACAGTGGAAAACATATTTACTTCTGTATGTTTATTTTAAACTGAAATTACACTTGAAATGTATGTAATGGCAGACAAATAACTTTTCTCCATTTTCAGTTTCGTTTTCAAATATACATTTTTAACAAACGAAATTTTAACTGCTTTATTTACAACACTATACTTTTACTCCATTGTTTATACAAGTATTTGTATTTTACAAACTGTAAAATAAAGTATACAATATTATACCTTAAAATATCATTACATATACTATACAATATATATGTAAGTATAATAATAAAGAATATTGTATAACATAGAGAAAAATGCTTGAAAGACATGACGTTAATTTAACATGAAATTTCACTTTGGACAATTTAATACAATAATAAGAAGAATAGTCTCAAAACTATATAAAAATCAAAATAAAAAAACATCATCCTTACTATTAAATAAATAAAATCAATTTAATGTCCAGTAAAAAACAATTCACTTAGTAACTTTAATACATAAAGTTGAAAGTAAAAATTGTATAAAAAATAAATTTAAAAATCAAATTAAATACAAAATAGCAAGCATTGTTTAATTGAATAAAAATATTCGCTATTGTTAAATTTGAATGAATAGAAATTTAACTAAAAACACATGCTATAGAGATCTAACTACCTGCAAGATCAAATTTAGAAGAAAGATATAAAAAATGTACCATTTATGTGTTCTCACTCAGCAGGACGGCGTTAGTGTTGGAGTTCCAATTTAAACTGAGACTATATTTAAGCTGGTGTAAAGCTATGTACTCGTATTTGTTGCACTAGCATCAACAAACAAAGTGACACTCATTTTGGATGCAAAGTGAAAGGGCAAAGGGGTGATGAATTCGTTGGCGGGTGAGACATGGAAAGTGTTCGAGCTCCTATTCGTTCAACACTCTAAGAACTGCTCATGTCTGCCTCTTTTGAGGGCACTACAAAGGGTTATCTGAAAGAATGTATAATCTTGCAAAATCGAAATTGTTTTTTCCATCTTACCAAAGAAAGTTCCCCTCAGATTTTCTCGGGAACACAAATTTTTTATGCTGCAGGTAAAATAAATAACATCATACGAAAGATTTTTCGTATTTTTGAATACAAAGAACGAAATATTTTTTTTAGTGTGTTCTTATGTGTCAGCTTAAAAATATTTTGGGCAGATTTTGCTTATCTGCAATGTGGTTTTAAACATGTTATGTTATTTATATAATAATACTCGTAACAGATTACGATTCCTCTAAAAACTGGAAAAAACACACAATTTTATTTTAATGTACATAGAAAGTTTTGTATTCTTAGTCTCACATTTTATGTGTCTGATAATTATATTGGAATCAATTAGATCAGTTACATTATATTTCTAATTTTTGTACTAAAATTATATGTAAATTGCCAATATCGAATTTATTTATAAAATCTATAAATTTTTTTTTTTAACAAAAAAAAAAATAGATTTTCTAAAGAAAATAAAATTTATGTACAAATTTTTACTTGAAATTTTATTTTTATTGTCTTTTTCTCAGTTATTTGTTTATTTTCATATTATTATTACTGTACTAGAAACAAGATTTACTAAAATAACCATAATAAATACCAAGTTATTGTCTCTTTTTAGGCGAAAGAATGATCTGTACAAAAGAATTTATTGAAAATATTTCATTTTTATTTTCCTATTAATTTTTTTACTTTGTTTTTTTATTATGTGTGATTTTTATTTTCTTTTGTATAGTAATCTTATTGTTATTTTAACATTGTTATTATGATTATAATTTTTTTTGTTTATTTTTTTTATTATTTAATAAAGTCCTGGAAATTTTAAGATTTTTTCGTCATTGTTTCCAGTATATACTATTTGATTTTATTGATTGTTAGTGACAACAGTTAAAAATATATACACAAAATTAATACAAATATAATGTAGTTACATATGTATGTTAGTATGTACCTAAAACATATTACAATATGCACACAATCACAAAATTATTGCTCTATAATTTTTTTTCTTCCTTCCATATGTATATCCTTTTTCTCTTTAAACATATATACCTATATATCTTACATACAAGTTTTTTTTTTGTTTTATTTTTTATTCGGGATTTTCATTTTTGTTATTGTTTTTTACTTCTGTTCAATCCCAATCAATATCGGGCTGATAAAATTTCTCATTTAGTCTTTTTATTTTTTGGTTTTTTACGTATTCACTTGTATTGTTACTGTTGTTGTTACTCTTTTTTTGTCTTTTTTTGTTTCATCAATCTACATTCATTAGATGTATTTGAGAGTTATAAAAAGGATCTTATGGCTCAGTGAATAACAAATTGATTTGCTTTGGTTTTACTTTTTTTTTTGTGTTCATTTTTTTCGAAAAAAGAGAAACAAAAAAAAAAGAAATAAAAATTAAAACCTCTGCAAAGATAAACAAAACAGTTCGAAATTCTTTCAAGCTGAAATCCGAAAAAAAAGCAAAATTAAATGAAATTTATAAAAAAAAAAAAAGATGTGAACATTTTTCAATACCAAATACAATAAGGAAAAATGAAAATAAAATAACCAAAGTCAAAGGAACGTAGACAAAAGAGTATACCAAAGATTTTGAAGTTTTTCTAAATTCTAGACAGTCTAAAATAAACCCAATGAAAGTTTTAAAGAAAATATTTATTAAATTTTTTTTTTAATTTAATCTACTGAATAAATAATTAAATAATTTTCAACTATACTTAATTTACAAATCGTTATTGTTGATTTTATTAGAATAAGAACTTTTTGAATTAAAAGATCTTGAATTAATACTCGAATATGGATGAAAATTTTTTTATAATTTTGCTAACAAGAATACAAAATAAATTTGATATAAATTCAATTGCTATTAATCATTATTAATAATTATTAATTTTATTAACCATTTCCATATAAATTCTAAATAGGTAAACAGAATCCATGAAAATATCAAAGGCATAGCATTAAATTTTCTCAATTATTTTAGAAATATTTGAATTTTATACAACATATTTCAAATTTATTCAAATAAAAATTTTATTTTCTTCATTATAACCTTAATAATTAATCAGTTAAAATAATAATTCACCATATTTTTTTTTATAATGTTAATGAACTCAATATAAATTAATAAAAAATTGTTTTTTATAAAATTTTGAAAAAAAAAGAAAGCTATGCTTCAAGGCTTTATCTTCAATTTTTCAAGCGAATTCATTTATATATATATAAAATATATTAAATCAAATTATAAATTAAAAAAAATTAAAGAATAACAATCGAAAGCAGAAAAAAAAAATTTTTCTGCTTATCTACACAATGCATTTGTGGGTTGTATTTTAAGAAATTTTCCGCCTCCTAAAATTTATCTACTTGTCTATATGTGCTCATTTCTAGTTTATTATCTACGTATATATATAATAATATATATGTATACATATAAGCAATAAACTTACATAACATTATAGAAAAAATACAATTTTCTAAATTTAAAAAATATATATATATGGTCTTATCATGTATTAAGAGAACCAACCAGCTTTAAAAATAAAAAGCCCATAACATAAAATAACAACAAAACAATGCTTTTAAATAAATAAAATCAAGTGAGATTTATTTAAAATGAATGAAAATAAAATAAACAAAACTAAGCGAGAAATAGCATATAGCTTAGCGAACGAATGATATAAAATGATAATAAATAAAAAATGAAATATATAATATATTGAAATATATTGAAATATATAAGATATTCGCGTACATTATGTAAGTACTAACTTATATATATATATTCATATATATATATATGTATGTATATATACTCGTATGTAGTACAGTATACTCTACTATATATCGTTTTCTTATTTACAATTTCATTTCCTATTTATTATTTTTATTATATTTTTTTCTTTCTTTGTACTTAAATTAAATTGTCACTTTAACTAACGGATGAATAAAAATTCAAGTAAAATGTGATGAACTGAATATATTTTTTTTTGCCATTTCAGAACTCCCTACACACATAATCGAAATCTCCAATAAGAATAAACAAAATAAGAATATAAAAAAAAAGAAAGTAATAAACCTAGTATACAGGATTATCGAATGAAGCTTTATATATACATATATAATTATAATGATATATACATATGATATATGTAGATTCTATATATATATATCCATTTTATCCTTCTCACATTATTGTAGAGATATCAAAAATAAAAAGCATAATAAATGAAAAAAAAAATTGATTCTTCCTTAAAAATCTTATAGAGCGTAAATTGAATATAAAAATTGTAATCAGACCGAATAATTTCATAAATTTCTGTTGAATTTAATGAGGTCAGTCGCATTTTCGGAAATTCAATTTTCTTCGACAAGGCGCACAAAACAAAAAACAAACACACAAAATCGAATGAAAAAGGCATGTTTATTTTTTTTTTTGTTTTTCGAATGCCGTACCACTTCTTTGACGAGTCTGTTTTTTTTTTTACTTTTTAAACGTACTCCACTCCTCACCTCTTCCTAACAAATTTGTTTTTCGATTTTCTTTTCGATTTTCTCTATAATCTATAAGGTTATATTTTGTTCATAGGGATAACAATAACTTAGGATTTAACAGAGAATTTATTGATTTAAAAAAAATTTAAATATTTCTATATTGAATTGTAATAATATTTTATTGGACGGAAATTTTTTTTTTCTGTACGTATACTCTATATAGTAAATAACATAAAATTCTATAAAAATTGAAATGGAAAATAAAATTTAAATTAAAGAAAATATTATTGATAATTTAAAATTTTAAAGGATTTTAAAAATTATATAATAATTTTTTTCATATTATCTAGCTTTAGTACATTTGCTTTAGTACTTCCAAAAATTTGCTATATAAATGATTTCTTATTCACTTAAAATGCTGCTAAAGTGTATAACCAGTAAGAAAATAAGAATTGCGCGTTAGTCATATTAGTGACACTAGTACCACCAATTTCTTGTTCTGTAACACTTATATAAATTACATTCTTAATAGGTAGTAAAAAAATGTAGCCTTTAACGATCTTATCCTTGAAGAGACTACGAATATAGTATAAAAATGTTTGGATATATTGTCTTTTTTAAAATTTTAAGCGCAAAAGGCCAATTAAACAGTTTTGAGTAATATATGTAATCAATTTTAAATAGATAGCAAGCTAAAATTTGATCATGATTATATTTTTAATGCAAGATTGTCCAAATCCTATAAATAACATTGTAAACAACATTTGTTTAATTAACAATTTAGCGAAGGAGTCGCTTATAATTTCAATAGGTAATATACCGAAATAGAACCTGAAAATATTCAAAAGGATAACAAATCAAATGAAATTAGTTTATAAATAATAATATCCTTTAATTATATAAAAAAAAATTATTTAATTTCATTTCGTTTTAAATTTAATTTTAAGCAAACATTACAATTTTTTGAATTAGAATTTTGATATGAAAACTTTTATTTAATTTTCAGTATACTCGCTCTGCTATACATACAAATATTATAAATTAATATATAAAATTAAATAAAGTAGAAAAACAAAAGGAGAAACTCTAAGTGAATACATAATAATATATAAGGTTTAATTAAAGAATAATACAAAAAACTTTTGTTATACAAAAAAAAAAAATATTAAAAATTATAATAAAACTATAAAATAAAAATCAAATAAAAGAGAATATAAAACTTACCTTGATAATTTTCTAAAATATACACTTTTACTATGCATATATACATTTTTACTAATACATTCATATATGTAATATGGGTACAATTCCTTATACAGTAAGGTATACTTAACATAATATTTATATATTTTATGAATGTATTTAATTTAAAAATATATTGCATATATAATGTATACGAGTATAAGTACACAGGATAAGAGAAAAGAAAGAAGAAAAATAGGTATAATAGCCCATATCTTAAATAATGTCATTATTTTGCATACAAAATACCCTTATTTTATTAACCTAAAGTAACCCAGAAAGAGATTAAAAGATTTTCTACCTATATACACTTATAAATTAAATTTTATCCTTAACAACGTGCTGGTTTTTACTAAAAAAAAATTTTTTTTTTTACTTGGAATTTTCTTCGAATTTTTTTTTTTTTTTTCTATTCTTATAAAATAAATTTCATTTTCATTTTTACTCTCCACTTAACACTAAATAAAAAAAAAAAAAAATTTTTTCTTTTTTATTTTCTCAATTTAAGAATGAAAAAATAAAGACACGAGTTAGACGGGCAGAAGAAAATTTTTATGAAAATAAAATAAAAGGGAAAATAAGAACGGTTTTTAAACGATTTTATTATTTTTATCACATTTTTTGTTTTTGTTTTTGTTTGTATAATATACATTTTCACCATTATTATAATATTTTTTTTTTTAGCACTCTCTAACTTTCAATCATTTTCTTTTAATTTTAAAAATTTCACCTTATCTTGTTTAGTTTACACAATTTTATTGTTTGATATTTTTACCGACATACCGAGATTTCTTTTGGTACATGCTTGTAATATTCATTTATATGCATGATACGACCCTGATATATATTTCCTCAAATTCTTAAAAGCACACATCTATTTTTCTATAATTTCTTTGGAATTTTTTTCTTGTTTTTATATTTTGTTGCTTTTCTTATCATTATTTTTCAGATTTTCATTTGTTTTTTTCTTTTATTTCACCTCAATGACTTCTAAATAACATAATAGGATAGGTGTATATATATACCTTAGCCTTCATTTCAGATTTTAGATTTGTTAACTTCACCCACATTAAGATTTTTTTTTTTTTTTCGTTCTACATAATAATAACAAGAAAAATAAAGAAAACAGAGTAAAAAAAGAATAAAAGTAAAAAAGAAATTCTGCTCTTTCTATAATTTTTAACATAATCATTCCCGTTATCGTTATATACATTGTTTTTTTTTTCTTTCGTCCCTATTCAGGTCTCCCCTCACTCTGTTTTTTTTTTTTTCTTTATACACATTTACAATCGTCTCCATTTCCAATTTTATAAAATGGATATCACATTTTTCTATCTTATCATTTAGATTCGCGCATATACGTAAAAAATTATTACTGAACTTCAAAAACAAAAAATTAACAAAAAAAGAAAAATAGAAAAATATCACATATGATATACACATATTAATCCGCACATACGCATTATACGCATTGTATACATATAATATGTTATATTAACATAAACATATTTATGTTATATGAACCTAAATTTCAAAGAAAAATATTCGTAGTAGATAGGAAAATTTTGATAAGGTTTACCTGTATGACATAGAAACGCTGGATTTAAATTAACTTTTATAGTTGCTCTAGTTTTATTTATTTCTACCAACATATTTGTATGCAGATAAAATAATTTAATGATACAGTTGTATGTATATAGGTTTAAAATTATAAATAAAGAAGGATTTGTAAATATATTTTTATATAGTATAATCAAGCTAGCACACACAGAATTTCTCATATGTGTTACTTATGATAATATAATGTAAAACATTATAAACGTATAGCATATTATATAGATTTTTGATATGTGAATACAAAATACGAGGATTAACTAAACATATCAAATTATAGCAATATTGTAACAAGATAACAAAATATGTTAATTTCTATGATTTTTCAATATTATTGTGAATGAAATTTAATTATCCTTTTGAAATTAATTTTCTTATTTAATTTTTCATTAAATATGCATAAAATCGAAAACAAAATACAAAAACTTTCTTACTCCATACTTGGTTTTCTTGTGTAAATCATAAATTTTATTAATATATAGCAATATGCCCCCAAAAGTATGCATTTTTTTCAAATTACATTTTCATTAATTGAAGTAGTTAACAATTAGTCTTTTATATTTATACATTCTTCAATATATAAAATACTAATCATGTTGTTATCTAATAAGAAAAATTACTATAATTACCATATTTTGATTGGAAGAAGAAAAAATCAGATTTACCCTTTTTTATTTCGTATATAAGAAAAAAAATCTGATGTGGTCAGCACATAACCGACCGCATTGTGTATTGTCTAGTTAAATGAAAGTGTTACAGAATATTATAAAAATGTCTGTTAAGTACTTCTTTCCAATTTTAAGGACATTTGTAAGCTTATAGTTAACATACTTAGAAAAATGTAAATTTGGCTCTTAGTAGAGTTTCGTTTTGTGCTACCCGAATTCCCTGAAATGCTCGCCAGTTAGTTTCGGTAACAACCAGAACTCAAATATCAAATTTCAAGAAATTCCATCAATTTGTTCTGTGGATATGGTGAAAAATGTAAAATCGGCCCGCAAATCAGTTCTCGAGCCCTGATCTTTCCAAAAAAGTTATATGTTCATTGCTTTAATATGAGGAATTCATATATTAAATTTGAATGAAATCGGTTGATTATTTCTCCTTATATACACAAAAATGTATATTTGGCCCGTAGTAAACGCCCAGTTGCTGATGCCTGATTTCTTCCAAAGGTTAGGAATTTTTACGTATGATCGAGCAAAGCTTATATATGAAATTTCAAGTACATCGGTTGAATACTTTCTTCAAAATGGTGAAAAATGTAAAATCGGCCCGCAAATTCGTTTTCGAGCCCTGATCTTTCCAAAAAATTTATATGTTCATTGTTTTAATACGAGGAGTTCATATATTAAATTTCAATGAAATCGGTTGATTATTTCTCTTTATATACACAAAAATGTATATTTGGCCCGTAGTAAACGTCTAGTTGCCGATGCCTGATTTCTTCCAAAACATACGAATTTTTGCGGACGGTCGAGCTGAGCTTATATATAAAATTTCAAATAAATCGGTTGAATATTTTCTTCAAAATGTTCAAAAATGTAAAATAGGCCCGCTAAAAAGTGCAGTTCCCGAGGCCTGATATATACCAAAAGTTGATCGATCCGTGCCATGGTGGAAACAAACTTAAATATAAAATTTCATCAAAATCGGTTCAGCCGAACTTGAGATACACGCGTGCACACACAGACCGACAGACGGACAGACCGACAGACCGACAGACCGACAGACCGACAGGTTGCTAAAAATAGTTTATTTACACTTCCCTACTATGGAGAAGTACGTTCCCACCGAAAACTCGATATGCAAAATTTGTTGCCATCACATAACCTACCTATTGTTTACACAATACGGTCGGTAAAAACTATTTTCATAATTAAACTATTTTCTTTTTTACTTCTCGTACAATAAAGTATACTTAAGCTATATTAAAAAATTATTTTTCAAATTCACATATAGCTACATACATATGTAAGTCCTTTTCATTTATATATTACATAATATAATATAATGAAAAAGTTCAAATTTAAGAATATAAGAATAAAAGAAATGAAAAATATAACAATAATAAAATTGTTAACCCTTAGCATTTTGAAATACATTGTACTCTAATAATATTCATGGGAACTTGGCCTAAAAAATTATGATAAGAGACTAAAAATAAAATAAAATAAATAAGAACAAGAAAAACAAAAAAGAAACTAAATATAAAGGACAAATTTATAAGTGTACATGCATACATACACACATACGAGTACATAGAAATACTCAAAATATATTATAGGAATTTATTTATTTAAAAACAAAAACAAAAGCAAATTCCAAAAAAAAAAAATATAGGTGACATTTTATAAAAGAGAAGTGAGTTGGAAAGAGAAGAAAAAGGATAAAGAATATAGATATAAAAGGGTAGGGAAAATGAGCTACAAAAAGAGCTAACAACGAAAGAGTAACAACGATAAAAATTTGTTTTATTAGCATTAAGGATAAACGCACATATATTCATATAAAAATACTCGTGTGCGGGTGTTTATATCCACACAGAGGAAAATTTTGGAAAAATCTAAAAGGAATCTTTTTAGTATTTTACATACATCGTTTTACAGATTTTTTATTTTTCGTTTTTCTGATTTCTTTTGTTTTACATTTCATACTAGTTACGCAAAAAACACATAACAACAACAAGAAAAGGAAAAATCGAATTTTTGTGCTTCCAATTTTTTCTTTTTTTACCATATTACTCTTACATTTTTTCTCTTTCTTATTTCATTTTTTTTTTTGTACTTTAATAAAAAACATGATCTTTATTTTTCTTTTACCGTTATTTATTTTCCAATCGTATAATATTTTTTTTTCGGTATCCTTTTTTTCTTTGCTATTCTGATTTTTTGTTTTACTTCATTTTCTTTGAATTCAAAACTTCTTCTTCTTCTTATTTTTCTTTGTACGTACAGTGTATTTTTATTTTTATTGTTTTTTTGTCTTCTTTCCTTAAAACGTTATCCTTTTGCCGTTGTCGTCTTTGTTTTTCCTTTTTTTTTTCTTTGATTATTGTCTTTTATTATTTTGTTGAATTGTAATCAAAGGTAACCTTTATATATAACGAAAGTTAAACTAAATGTCTGAGATATTCAATACTCCTTTTGCTTAAAGATATTTTAAAATGTACAAAAAGTAAAAAAAGATGAAGATGAGGAAAAAAAGAGCCTCTGGATTTGAAATTCTCAGATTGCTGGGGAATAAATGCGTAACAAAATGGGACTACAGATTTTTAAAAAGAAGAAAATAAAATAAAAAGAAAAGAAATAGGAAGTAAGAGAAAATATAGAAAAGAAGAAAAAAATTGCTTTTGGATTTATTTTCTCTCCTTCTGCTTTTTTTTATTTTTTTTTTCTTTTGTATATTTTCAAGTAATCTGTTTTTGTTTTAAGTTTTTAACACACAAATTCACAAATCTTTATACACATTGTATGAAAATCACATATGTGTATTTCGTATATATATTTTTATAGAGGTAAAAATATTAAATAAAAAAGAATTAGAAGAAAGGGTAGTATGCGCCTATATTATATGCAAAAAGTAATTTATATTCAAAAAAAAAAATTGGAACGTGCAGCTATATATACAACTAAAAATTATGAGAAATAAAAATCAGAAAATAACATAGAAAAAAAAACGAAACGAAACGATAAGAATTAGAGTAACAAAAGTATAACAAAACGTGCATCAAAGCAAAACAACAACAAAAAAATAAAAAACATAAAATAAACAAAATATAAGTAAGAGAAGGATCCTAGTTAGAAAGAAAAAAAAATCTTAAATTGCTATTCAGTAATAGTACACGATTTTCTGGATTCATAATAAATATGTAATCTGCGGTGATTCTTTATTTCAAGGGCATACTAAATATATATATATATATATATATATATAAACATAAAATACACGATAATATTAAATGTTTTGAATGTCAAATATACCTATACCATATAATTTTAATAGTACCTACACGTATGTAAGTAAAATAACATATGAATTTATATACTTGTGTCAAAATATAGATTTGGGTATACAATGAGAAATAAATTTAATATACAATATTATGTACGTATATATATATATATATATAAGTATAATATGCGTTAATAATAGAATCAAATGAAATTATAACGAGGCATAAAAGATTATATATTTCCTTTGAATCTGATATTAAAAATACATACGTGGGTATAATAAATAACAATACACATATCGTTATACACATTATTATACAATATAAACAGGTATAGTAGGTACTATAAAATATACCGCTCAGTTTTACACATATAATGTATGTAAGAAAATATTAATAGATATACGGCATAAATGTATGGAGAAAAGAAAAATTATTAAAAAAAAATTTTTCTCATTTTTTGATTACTTCTGATATTCCTTACTCTTTTTTTATAATTTCTTCCTTCATACATATTATATTTGTACATATACAAATTTTATAAAATATTTCATTTATTTTTTAACTTGATTCAATCATTATTATTACTTACATACATTTTATAAATTTTATACAATTATTATATTTTAAGTACTTGTGAACTTTTAATACAATAACAATAAATACATAAATATATTTACATAATATATATTGCATATTTGTATAATTAAAAAAAAATATTCTTTAATGACGCATTTCGGTTATTTTTCTTGATGATGACGATTTCTTCTTGATTCATTCACTTAAGAATTTTATTTTTTGTTTTTCATCCAAATGTCCTTGGTATCGTTTATATTATTAATTTAACCTTTACATCTTGTACATACCTACTCATATTGTACATGTATTATATGAAAAAATGTTATAGATATTATTATATTACATCCCTATACAATAATATTATAATGATATAGAATCATGTGGCATTCAAGATACAAAATGTAATGCATACCTACATACTCGTACATATAAGAAAATATTTCAATAGATTTTCTTTTGAAATTTTTTTTTTACCGCATATTGAAATAAATTTATATGATGATTTTATAATGAAAATGGAATATTTTGTTAAATTTTAAATTTAATGTTAATATTGTGTATAATAATATTATTTTATAAAAATATAAATAAAATAAATTATTATTGCAGTTATATTTAGTATAAATGATAAATTTTAAAGAATTTTCAATATAAATTGGAGTAGGTATAAAATTATTTAAGAGGTGTGATTATTAAAACGTATAGGTATTTGTTAAGTAATTGTATAAGAAATAATTTAAGTTTAACACATAATAATTATATAAATAATTAATTGCATACATACAAAAAATAAAAACTGATTCATTTCTTTTCTTACATCTCAATTCCTAAACTAACTTACATGACTGTAATAATGAAAGATGCCTTATGATATTCTCAACGTCATTAATTTTTTGAAATGTAAGGTGAAATTCTGTTGATATAAGTTGAAAATTTACATAACAGAAGATAGACACGATTTTAAACGATTCTATTTTAATTCCTAAACTAGATCAGGTAGCATGATGACTCCTCATATACCAAATTAAATTTTAAGTGACAAGTTAGCCGACTATGCCATAAAATTTCACAAAGTTCTAACGTTATGTTACCTAGAAAATTAAACGTTAAAATTTGTTTTATGTACCAAATAAATTTCACATTTTTTGAATTTTTAATATCACGACGTGTATATTATAATTAATGTAGATATTCATAAGAAATCCCTCAAGTTTCCAAATCATATTTATATAATGCGTGCCTGTCTTATTCTTGCACCTAGTTATATATAAAAGTTCGAGTAATAAAAAAATCATTCCAAATTGACTTTAAGCCTCTGTCAATCCGAACCTGTTGAGTTGTGAACATCGTCTCCATATAAAAATTTTGTCTACTCATTAGGATCTATACAATGGTATATTGCATTGCACTTAAATACGTCGTGCCCTGTATAATACAGGTGCCTTAAACGAGGTATACCTAATTTTACGAAAAGTTATACAAAAAAATAACTACAATTAATATGATATTATAATATTCATATTAAATTTTAAATTTTTCCTATATCTACTTAATTTTGTTGTTACAAATTCATAATTAACGCCTTTAAACAAAAAAATAAATTTAAATTAATAAAAATAATTATTATATTTACATAAAAATATTTTAATTACCTGCTTAAAATCTTTAACTCAAACTGGTATTATTAAACAAAAGAAAAAATTATTATAATTAATAATAAAATTATTAATTATACTATGAAAACTATGAAAATATAACAACAATACCAATTGGTATACAAAATAAAATTCAAAAATAAAATGAAACCACATCGCATCTGAATTTTCCGATAATGATTTATTAAAATAATTTCTCTTATGCATAATATTATTGTTTTAATATTTTTCAATTTCATAAAATTTATTATTGGATATTAAACAATATTAAATAAAAGAACAGAAGTTAAGCAACAAAAACAAACATAAAATTTTCTATTATAAATTTGTAACATTTGTTCCATTATTTAATTTTATTATGTAAAGAATTTATTAAATATTATATACGATTATTCTTATATATATTATATAAATAAATACATAATATATATATAGACAAACGACATTAATGCTTTAAATTAAGACATCGCCAGCATTTATTACAGTTACATTAACATTTTCATATTGGTATTTATTTTCTCGTTCCATTTTTTTTTTCTTTTTTTTTTTTTGAAATATTAAATTTTAAATGCTGTTTTACAAATATTTAATTTATGTCAATAATAAAATCCTAGTAATATATATACTTTTTATTTTTTTACTCCTTACATGTATACAATAATAATGTATTGTTCTAGCTGTATGCATCTTATGTTACTTCACATGTAAAATATTATAATATCTTAGATATGAGCAATATATTATATGTACCAATTGTACATACATACTTGAATATATTTCTTGTAGAATGTCAGCCAATCTTATTATAATTCCGTCATACATAAATTGAAAAAAAAAAAAAAATTACGGAATGATGGAAATAAAGCGCCCTTTAACTTTTATCTTATATCAAAATAGAATTATGGAATAAAAAAGAAAAAAATTGAAATGTGTTCGTTTGTCTTAACGTATGTGTTCACGTTTGTGTCACAATTTGATATGGATATAATGTGTTCCCATAAATGAAAATTCCATTTCTTTTATTTAAATTTTTTTTCTTTTTTTGTGTTTTATCAGAAAACTCGTATAATAAAAAAGGAATCTTAGAATTTTTAATTTTGTCTTAAATAAAAATTTATTTACCTATTATATAATATCTATTTTTTTTTTTGTTTTTAATTTATTCATATATAATATATATATGTACATACTTATATGTGTACATATTGTAGAAAATACATTAAATGCAGACCTTGATACGTGTTTATATTTTATATATGAAAAAAAAAAACGATGATATAAAAAATAAAAAAAAATTTTTTTTGATTTTGTTTTTTACAAGGAGACCATCACCCGAAAATTGTTATATTAATATAATATGAAACCTGGATTCTGTAGGGTATTATTTTCATATTTTTATTTAATTAAATTAAATTATTATTAATTTTTAAATTTGAATAAAATATTTTGTATATTTTATAAAGAGATGTTCAAATTTTTCTAGATAGAATACGAAATTTTTAATGAATATTAGAATTGTATTAATTTCTTGTAAAGTAAACCCATTTCAGATTAATTATATGAGGAGTGTCATACTCTTACTTCTGTTACAAAAAATTAATTTCATTATATGCAAAAAACAGTTATTTAATTTTTAATAGTTAAAAGTTAACTCGTATATTTCGAAATCTCCAAAAATATAGAAACAGAAAAAAACGTATTTCTTAACTGTTATTCGTCTGTGTTCCGAGAAAAATACATTTGAAAATGTTAAAAATTATGTAAAATATTAACGTTAGAATTATTACGTGGGTCTTTTTTTTAAGATTATTTAGAAAATTCTCTATTTTTCTGTATATATAACTCAAAATTTTCCAAAAAGGAGTTTTATAACCCTTCCAAATTTCCAACTATATAAAATTTAAAAATTTTTTTAGATAAATATGTGAAAACTCAAAAAAAAATTCGTATTATAAACGTAAAATTAATTTACATACATAATTTTAGATGAATTTTTCTTTAATATAAAATAAGACTTATGGGAAGAAGAAGAAGAAGAAAAAGGACTTCTTTTATTAATAAAAAATATTTTTCATTTTATTCTTATTTTTTTTTTCTTTTGATTTTATATTCTTCGTTGGGTTAGAGAGGATTAAATGTGAATCTCTACCTCCACACGTATATAATATTATTTTATTCGAATTATAAATTTATTTATTTACATTTTTTTTTTTCTTGTTATATCTAACACCTGTGCACCCATTTTTAACTATATATAATATTAAAATGTATATATATAAAAATATATTGTGTATAGGTTTTATACTTGTATGTGTATATTCTGTTATATTTAAATATATTTCCTATAGGTCTCTTCATCTCATGCATTTATTATTTACCTACTTAAAATACATTTTTTTGATAAATATTTAAAAATCATCCCTATATTTATTATATATATATATATATATATATATATATATATATATATATATATATATATATATTCTACTATGTGTTATTACTAATATTAACTCTACTCGAACCCATTTAAATTTTGCTATCCAAGGTTTGCAATTTTTATTTCTGTTTTTTTTTTCAATTTTTCATTTTTGTTTGTTTTTGCCTTTTTTTCTATTCTTTATGTAATAAATTTTGTATTTTTGAGTGTAAAGTGAAAGATAACGACTTGATCCTTTCCTATTTTTATTCTATAGAATTTATTCATACATACATACTAATGTATATATACATACTAATATAAACTTATTGTGTATAAGATATTGTGCGTGTGTTTGTTTGTAGAGAAACATTTTTTTTTTTTAGATTTTATTTTTTTTTTTCTTTTTATTGTTTTATTTTTTAATCAGAGCTTTTTTATATTCGATAAATTCACGAATTCACCATTATTATTGTTTTTTTTTTTTATTTTATTTTATATTTGTTTTAACATTTCCTTTTCATTCATCTCCTTCTCACATTTCTTTTATATTATATTTTTTAATATTAAAAAATGTTGTGCTGTTTTTTTTTTTGTTTATTTCTGCTTATTGCTGTTTTACCTCGTTTCTTTATAAAAATTTTGTTTATTTATTTTTTTTTTTTTCTGTTTTTGTTATCCAGTTCGCATTTTTATTTTTTTTTATGTCTTTTACACGTCTTAAAAAATAATAAAGAATGTTGTGTGTTGAAGGATGCTTTTCACCGTTGTAAAGATTCCTTTTAAATAATATAACGGGACTTACAACCATATATGAATGTTAACATTCATAAGAAAACATTCTTTATAGAATTTGAAAAAGTAAAAGAAATAAAAAAAATATATATATATATATATATATATTGGAAGATAAAGAGACAAAAGGAGTTATAATATTGAAGCAGGACGAAAGAAGGAACCGAAAAAAAAAAATAGCAATAAAAGAAAAAATAAAAACTGGAAAAGAACAAAATGACTGCGATGAAATGTGAAATTGAAAATTTTTTTCTGACATTATTAAAAAAAAAAAATTTGTTTTCATCTGATTTTTTTTTTTTTGTTTTTTATCTCTAAATGTAGGTATCTACATATTAATATGCATATATAAAATTATAATATTTTGTACATATAAGCCCGCATATATACACGTGTACACATATTTCTTTTTAATTTTATTTCATTTAATCAAAGTAAATACTTTCAACCAAATTGCTGTAAAGAGTGATTTGTTAAAATTAAAGAAAGTTAAAGAAATAAGTACAAAAAAAAAAAACAATAAAAGAAAAATTTGTAATTTAAAACTCATATCTGCTTGTCGTTTTTATAAAGAACGAAAAAAAAATAAAAAAATGCCATGTAAAATTTCAATGAAAATGTCATCCTTTTCTTTGTTCCACTCTTTTTTATGTGTTTTGCTTATTTTTTGTATAATTCTCTTAAAAATATCACTCATATTTAATTAAAATTTTCATATTATAATCGTATTCAGTATAACATTAATTTGTTTTTTTGTTTGTAAAATTTTCTTTTAGTCAAAAGGATGGTTTTTTTTTCATTAGGTCAAAAGGATGGTTTCTTTCATATTATAAAATATCAATAAAATTAATTAAATAAGGTAAAATTAAATAATTTTTGTTGGTTTTCTTGGACATTAATTAAGAACCATACTTATAAATAAAAAAATCTTGAACATAAATATAAAAAACAGGATTTATTTTATTGAAAAATGTATGAAATCGTCTGTTATGCAAGGAATTTTCGTTTTATCATACCGAAAATTTGCAAAATTTTACTTCGAATAATTTCAGGTATATTAAATAATATTAAATATAAAACATTAAAACTTAATGTTTATCTGTCATAATATTTAAATTATTTTAAATTATATTGCAAAACTACATACATTGAATAAATAAATGAATTTTGAAAATGAAAATTTCTAATTTGAGAAACGTAATGAGATCAGTATTATTAAAACCAAAATATTTCCAATTCAAAACATTATCTTTTTACAAATTAAATAAACTAATCTGGAACAAAAAATACACATACATAATGAACCTTACTTCCATATTTTAATCGGTATTGGTGGTTTGCATCTGTACTCGAAAATAAATTAACACTCCTTATAAAAATTTAATATGACCAACCAAAATTAAATTTATTATTAATATTTTTCTTTTATATTTAATGATATTAGCGCCAACTATTGTTTGTTAGAAGAAAATAATAGCATGCTTTTAATTCAATGCATACTTTTAGGATAAGCAGAAAATAATAATTCCCAATTAGAAAAACACATTTTTTCTTTCCACATAAAAACAAAATTATTTACACAAACATACACACTTAATTCGATTGTACTATTAAATTTAAATATTTCAAAAATATGCTTACGATTTAATTAAAAAATAAATTTTTGAATATTTTTTTTAAATTTTAAAAATTTTAAATTAAAATGAAAACATGTGCTCAATTTTTTTTTTTGGTTATTTAAATTTCATTTGTCCTATTAAAAAGCTGGATAAGTGGCAAGAATATTTTTTTTTTGTTCATAATTTTTTCTTTTAATTTATTTTTGTTTTTTCTTGTTTTTTTTTTGGTAAATTATGTGTTATTTAAAATTTTATTTTAAACCACAAATGATGGACAAACAATAACAAAAAAATACCCTTTCTTTAAAAATAAAAGAAAAATATTAAAGTAAAAAAAAAAAAAAACCCAAAATTAAATTTAGAAAACGACGCGATAGTCCGTGATAAGAAAAAGTTGTCACTATTTTTTTCCAACATTAAAAATTGGTTTCATTTACGCACCCAACTAACAACACTCTTGTATACCCACATTTATTTTAAATGAGAGACAAATAGACAAAAAAAAAAAGACAAAACAGCAAAAAAATAAAAAGCCAAATAAAGAAAAATAACAAAAAAAACATAACAAATTCTTTTTTTTTTAAATTATTTCCTAATTAAAAAAAAGGATCCAACAGAACAAGAAAAGAAAAAAAAAAAAACAAAAATATGTGTGGAAAAAAAAATTTTTTTTTTTTTTTTCAAATTATCCTCATTTTCTACTGGACCCTTGAAATCTGTTTCCAAGGATATCTAAAAAAAAAAAAGTGTTTTTTTTTTGTCTTTATGTACTCGTAGTTATACCATTCATGTTGCCATCCTTATTTTAAGTCTTTAGCTGCATGTTAAATAATATGCCAAATGAATACCAAAGGGAAGAAATGGACAGAAATGAGAGGGAAAAAAAAAAATTAATTTATGTGCGCCTTTTTTTGTTAAGAGCCCAAAAGTCTTCTTATCCTTTTTTGTTTAGAGGATTTTTTTATTTTTATAATTTTTTTTCGTACATTTTTGGGCATAAATCAAAAGAGAATCTTTTTTTCTTTTCTCCTTTTTTTATATTTTTCATTTTTTTTCTTTTATTTTGGTATGAGATGAGTAATCATAAAGAAAACTTTTATGCAAGGTTATTTAAAAAAAAAATTTTTTTTCCTTGTCGCTGTTTTTTTTTTTTGTTTTTTGTTTCATTATGTTTTGCTGACTTTGCTCATACAATATGAAACGAAAAGAGAAAGTGTAGTAAAAATAAGTAACAAGAAAAATTAATTGCAGGTTTTAGAAGTGTCAAGTTACAAAAAAAAAAAAAAAAACATAAAGACCTCTGATTAGAATGAATTCTGCAAAAACAAACATAAAAATTAAAAAAAAAAAAAAAAAACACAAAATAAAAAATTAAGAAATAAAAATGCACGCGAGCACAGTTATAATTTTAACAACCTACTTTTTGTATGTATGAAACTGGGTTTTTCTTATATTATTTTCCTAAATGTAAATTTTAATTATTTTGAATAGAATGTAATAATTTTAAAAAGTAATCCAAAATGCATTTATATTATACAAAAAAAAAACCAACAAAAACCCTCCAAAAAAAAATTTCGTGTTCATGAGAAAACACGATGTTGGTATACCATACTTATTATTTTTTGGTGTTCCAAGGTCGATAATTATTATAAAATAAGATGAAAATAAGATAAGTATAATTTTTAAATAGATAATGATATTCATAACATTAAAAAATAAAATATTCTAACCTTAATGAATATTTATATACTTATATAATAAAGTGGAAAATTAATGAAAAACAAAAATTACCTTAAATTATGTAAATTATACTTTGTACGTATATATTTTATAAGACTATTACATAATTAGTTTATAATACATAATATATAAAAGTTTATAGTACATAATACATGTACATTATATACATTGTATTTTTTTTCTCTTAAATTATTGTTAACCTGCTCCAATATTATAATATTAATTAATTTGAGCAATCACAAACTCTTAAAATTAATAAAATAAATTTGTAAGAATTTTGATTTTGATTTTAGAATTTCAAATTATTGAAATTGAAAACGGGTTCCAAATTTTCATTATAAACTAGAAGCCCATAGTACGAATCAAATTAAATTCAAATATGTGCAAAAATATTGACAAAAAAAATTAGGACACTCTAGCTAGATATTATAAAAAATTAATTTAGTATATGAGGGAAAATTTAAAATTAATTCAGGTTGCCATTTATTCGCAATATATAAAAATTTATATTCATATACCAGCCAAGCTACTGATATTGTAGTTGATTCGAAATAATCTTGAATTTTATTAGACAAAATATAAAAATGTTTATGCTTTGCACGCTTTATCGTTTTGTTTTAGCACCTATATAATATTCAGGAAACTGTATGTTTAGTACGAAGCTTCGCAAGAATACATTCATATTGAAAACAATCTACTATATACGTAATTATGTCATAAATGCCCATTTTATCCTAATCTTTATTTAAACATTACTAACATATTTTTATATTATAATTTAGATGGGTTATGTAGACCCAAAAATTAAGGTAACATAAAGAGTATTATACATGTAGATAAAATCTGGAGTGTTATTGTCTTCGTGTGATTTATAATTATGTAAAAATTAAGATTGCGTTCTGTTCTTGATACTGTGGCTTCTGTGCACCAAATTATTTAATGAAATTAAATTCCTATAGCATAATGTACCAGATTTTTTTCATTTGGTTTATTTGTTGTTGTATTTACTTACATATGTATATTTGTTGCAATTTTATTATGACTACCTATTTAGGAAAGAATTTTTTATATATACAATTCACAGTTAATATATAATATGTAATAATTATTAAATTTTCAAATATAAATTTTGGCATATAAAGTTATACAAAATTTAAATTAGAACTAAAATAATTTACGAAAATTGTAACTCGAATAACATTCGCTTGACCAAAAACAAATAGACTACAATGTTTAATACATTCTACATCCTACTTTGGCACAAAACAAAAATTTATTCGCTATTCCATGTTTTAAAGAAACACTCTAAATCGAATATAATGTATAACATTGTATAACCTTAAAATTTAAGTTTTTATTGGCAATTATTTATCCAGAGGAAATATATATCAGAATTTTGAAGGCTTCTTGTAAAATTATTATATTATATACAATTACAATTTAAAAGGTGTGTTAAAGAAAATTAGAATGCCAATTCGTACATACTCGTAATATATTCAATATAATATAATACATCACCCCATAAGTCCATAATCTATATACAATACTATTATGTCTTATATATTTCTATATGTCCTATATATTAATATACTGGGTCTAAATTGTTTTTACTTTTAAAGATATTGATAGGTCTGTAGATGAATGTTATAGAATATTAATTATTATAACATTTTATTTCTGGGTTTTACCCACATCAAATCAATTTTAATATAATACGTGGGAGATGGCAGAATACCTTTGTTCTTTTGAGATGCCAATATTGTCACTTTTTTTTTTGCGATGCAAATCAAGAAAAAAATATTTTTATTTTCATTTTTCATAATTTTTGTATGTAATTTTTTTTTTCTGTAATTTTTTTTTGAGAAATTCCGCAAATACATTATAAATTTTCCATTTAGTTTGTAATTTTTGTATAGTGCTCATTAAATTTATTTCTTAGTTATTCAATTTTTCAATTGGAAATTTAAATTTCAAGTATTTCAATTAGATTTAACAATTTTCCATTTAATTTAATTCATCTAGAGTAATAATTAAAATTTATATCACCATATTACACATACTTGCTAGAATAATTTCAATTTGTTGCCCAATATATTAAATAACTCAAACATTAAAAGCCATGGTATTAAAAAGTTTAACAACTCCCTAAATTCTATTCTATTCTATTATTCTATTCTATTCTATTTCTATTTCTCAATTTTCTCTCAGGTCATTTTAAATTTTTTTTGTCTCATCCGAAATGTATGCAATTTTTGAAATTATTTGGAATTTGAGTTCAAGTAATTTTAATGATTTAGTAATTGTTTTTAAATGCAGTATTTTCTTTTGTTGAATGGAAAAATGCTACATTACAAACCTTTGGTTTGAATCAACTTTATTAAATTATCTTCTTTAAAATAATTATAAATAATAAATAATAAGTAAAATTTTATTTTTACGCACGTAGTTTTATTTACGTCACATCCTTATTAAAATTTTTTATTTTATACTCTTTTCTATTTATATTATAATAATATTAAATTTAATTTTGTTGAAAAAAAAAACAACCGAAATGAAAAAAAAACTTACCAATTTCTAGTATTCCAATTATTTTGTTTTTTGTTGGGTACCTATGCGTTTCTTTTTTTTTTTTGTTTTTGTTATCTATATTCTATGAAAAATCAACAAATAACAATATCAATTTCAAGGATAAATATTTTAATATACACGTGGATGATTTTCTTAACTGAAATTACAAAATATTCTTATGAATTTAAAACAAAATATGATTGTCTAAAAGACAAAAAAAATAATTTTCGTCTTTTTAAAATTACAAAGTTATAACATTTCACAGTAGAGTCCTGGTAAGAAAAATATTTGTAATGTAAATTTGAGTTTGTCAAAAACTGTAATAAAATTAGTGAAACCAATTATACATTTTAAATTAGGAGCAAAACGACACACTTACTGTTAAAAATTTTAAAGGAAATCTTGGAAAATTTAAAATATTTTTAAAATTTTATAGATTGCAATTACGTATTTTAAAATCATCTTGATTATTATTGAAATTCTAATTTGAAATAAAAGTATTAGGTATTAAAAATTTTTAAATTTCCTGCTCACAATTCAATAGCGATTTAATTTTTCAATTATTTAACAACTACAATAATTGTAGTCCAGTACTTTGAACATTTCGCAAATATCAGCATTATTGTCTAGTTTTATTGAAAATTTTAGTATTTATCTAAAAATACTGCAAAAAAAATATATGATAGTATGCAAAATGTATTTGAAATGAGTCCCTGAAACTTTTACCAAATATTTCAAGAAATTTTATTATCAAAATAATTATTATCTCATTTCTATATATGTATATACATAGATATAAGGGAACTTCTGTTTTCTTTTGTTTTAAAAGATTTCCTATAAATAGGTGTAAAAATAAAAGTTCGTATCTCTTTTGGAAATGACGTTCTGTTTATATTAAAGAAAAAAAAAAAATTTCATCATATTTTCAATCTATAATAATCTCCAATTTCTAATAGTATAATGGGTTTAAATATACATATATGCAATTATATAAAAAATACATAGAAAAATACATGTATGTACGTATGTGAATTTTTCAATATATAGTAATTCTTGTATTAAATTTACATTGTATTTTACATTTAATTTTTCAATACACTATATAACATCACATCTGTCGAATATTCAAAAGTTTTATGATATAAAGGTATATTACAAAAATAAATATGTATATATGCATTTTTTCATTTTTTGGACAAAGTCGGATTTGTTGAAAATGCGAAGCAAATCTCTTATCCAAATGAAATCGCTCTCTATTAAAAGATTGTTTAAAAGTAGTTAGAATATTTTGAAAGCGGACAAATGAACGATTGTAAAATGGTTTTTGGAAATATTGTTTTAGCAATATTGTCTCAAGAACCCAGTTTTTGATCAATCATAAAATTACGGCATAGAACGAATAAAAACAAAATATATAACCTATATTTGAGATTCTTAAAATCAGCTTTATTTATAACTTGAAAGTTTTTCTTTTTTTACTCCTAATCAATATGAAAATTATTTTAGAATCTTCCTCACAAAATACATTGTAAATTAATTTTTGTTTAACTAAGTATTGGAGATTAAAATTAAAACATCTATAGACATACGTACCTATCTATTCTCTATATATTTAAACAAAATTTACTTAAAATCATTTCTATAATAATATTAAAAATATATACAATATAATTACATATATAATAATAACAAACTTTTTAATGGAGATCCTTTTTAACTAAAAATATCTTTATAAATCTGCAATACTTTACAAATCTGCATTTATATATATACATATGTGCCTTTTAAATATGCACCTGTATATATTTTATACTCAAATTTATTATTACCTCTACATTGAAGAAGAATAAAAAAGCAAAAAATAAAAATTTTGTAAAAAAGGGAAATTTAAAGAAGGAAAAAAGGGTATTAAGTCTTTATTTTATGATAACAAAGCAATTTTCACTTTCTTAAGGATAATCTCTAGAATAGTAAAACAAAATACATATATATATATATATATATATATATATATATATATATATATATATATATAATATTTATGTGTAAATAAATGAATGTATACTGTAAATATTAAAATAATACACACTTATTGTAAAAACTACAAAATATTCAAATATTATACATGAAATCTTGTATATTATCTATGATATATATGTATATATATGTATATATATAAACATATGTGATTATAATATAAATACATGTAAAGAGAAGTAAACAACAATAGCATAAAAAAAAAAAACAAAAACAATCCGAAAAACAAAAAAGCTTAAACGGAAATCTCGTATGAATAATTTTTCTTTATTCAACAACAATGTATGGCAAAAAGAAAAAGAGGGAAACTTTTAATGCATTCTTAAAAACAAAGAAGGAAGTAATGAAAAATCAGATGTGGTCAACACATGAACAAAAATATTAAAAACTTTTCAATTAACAGGCTTCGAAAAAATGTTCAAATTTGCTTCTGAATTGATTTTCTGTTTGCGAAATTCATTGACATGCCCTATAAGTTGACCAATCCGATACAATATCCAAAAGAAACTCAAATATAAATTTTTGTAAAAAATTATAGTTTACCGACAGTCACGCTTCTGAAAATAATTGTTCCCCTTACTTTTCCATATTTCTACACTCTGAGAAAAACATTTCTCTCAAAATACTCAATATATAAAATTAATTGATTGTGAAAACAATACTTTCCTAATTGTATGCAATAAAGTTGGTAAGAAAAAGGGAAAAATTCTATTTCAAAAAACAAAAGCAAATTAAAAAAAAGAAACAAGGAAAAAGAACAGTTATATATATATATATATATATAACTGTTATCAAAAAGTGTTAAGAAAACATTAATTTACTTACCTACCATAATGAAGTACATACTCTACATTTTCTAACTACAATTATTACTTGTACTTAAATGTCATTTAAATTTTTTGATATACTTTTGTTATTTCTATTGTTTCAACTATTGATGACATCTTTAGACAAACATACATAATATGTTATGTATCATTTATGAACATGTGTTGGTATGTGTACTATTTCATGATGTTTTTTCCTTAATTTTTTTTTTTTTTTGGTAAAGTGTATATCAATTTTAACATGCACATTGTTTGCATATTGTTTTCGTAATATATTGTATTATACAAGATATAGAGCTGTATAATGGTACATATACTTGGAATGGTGTATTATCAAGTTGATACTTTACTCTGCTATTTTGTATGCATATTGTTATTTGTTTTGAATTTTGCTATTTTTATTAATTCTCGTTGTTACTAAAGTGTTGTTACTACAATATGAGATAGAATTAAAAATAAAGGATAACAAAAAAATATATATATATTTGTATCTATATACTTAAAGTAGTTCTAAAAGTCTATGTTGATTGATGTATCACATATGTATAAGCTATATCTATGCTGTGGTATATATAAGCTATTTGGTAGACTAAATATTATACAAAAAAAATTAATTGAATTTTAACTAACAATGCTCACTACATTTACATATTTAATTCAGTTATTGAAAATAATTTTTCTACAATTATATGAACAAAACAAAAAACTCCAAAAATTCTTAAATTTTCTTATGATATATATGGTGAAAGTGAAAAAATAAAACAAGGGAAAAATTTGATTTTCCCTAAAGCTCAAATGCTCGGTATTCCGAAGGTACATAAAATACAGAATCAAGCAGCATGTATATTTTAAGCCCTTTATAAGGCCTTTCACAAACTGTTTGTTTGAAATTCGTATCTTCTTCAGAATAGATGTTATAATCCAAAAACCTTGAATAAGTAAAAATTTCATGAAAATTCCTTAAAATCTCTGGAACTCGGAAACCCTTGGGATTTGCCACCTAGTAAGGAACAAAAGTTTTACCCATTTTTGGAATACTCAACACTGAAATAACCTTAAAAATTACTTTTATTATAGCTAAAAATCAAAATCTCCTAAAGGTATGCAAAAAATCTTCCATAAATAAGAGAAAAAAATTTTTTTTTTTTTTAAATTTTGCTATTTGCATAATATTTTGAGTAATAAATTACTTTACTAAGTTAATCTACATTCTGAATATTGTAAGGATGTAATTATTAATTCAATATTTCTCTTCAAATATATATTTGTAATTAATTTCATTAGCTATATTATAAATCTGTTTAATTTTATTTAATTTTTTCACATTTTGTATTTTCAGTGCCACCATCTCCTCCAATAATATCCGGTTATGTTGAAGGTTCAATAATACCAGCTGGAACTGTACAAAAATTGTTATGCGTTTCATCTGGCGGAAATCCATTAGCGACATTAACATGGTACAAAAACGACAAGAAAGTAAGTAAACAAAATTTTATTTAACTATTTTAATTATATTTGAATATAAATGGTCAATTAACTCTAATTATATTTCATTGTATCAGTATTCATATAATGATTTCTAATACAAATTTTAATTAGTGAGAACAGTATTTTAATTAGCCTCAGATAATCGGACAGCAATCAATATTTTTGATGAATACGTTATTTAATCCTACTTAAGAAACCATTGATTTCAATGGTGTAATAAATATTATTCAAATTTTTGCATGGAATCATAAAAAGGATATTGTTAATAAGATTTTTCCTAAAGTGGTCAATTAAAAATATGAACTTCGAAATCATTTTGACGTGATAACGTTAATTTTAAATTATGTTCTTGCAACAAAGACCGTAGATAATGC
The DNA here is from genome assembly GCF_029603195.1 of Condylostylus longicornis. Classification (NCBI taxonomy): domain Eukaryota; kingdom Metazoa; phylum Arthropoda; class Insecta; order Diptera; family Dolichopodidae; genus Condylostylus; species Condylostylus longicornis. The sequence continues at coordinate 1,436,552 of NW_026577989.1, forward strand.
TAATTTAATTTTATATTGGCAATTATTGCATTTTGTTTTTCGTAGGTTTGTAAATTTTTTAAGAAATCTGAGGTGACATTTTGAAATTGCTATTTCCAAATTGCTATTATACCACTTTTAAATTTTTTCTATATTAAGAGTGTTATAAATATAATATTTAAATAAAACTTTTAATTGTATTTGTATATTAAGAGTTTTATATAAATGAAAATTTCTACTTAAAATTGTTAAATTTTAGTCTTTATTCATTCAATTCTTCTTAAGAACTAACAACATATTATTCAAGTTTAAGTTAAGGTTTTTAATTAGAAAAAAATATTATAGGCATAATTATTAATATACCTGCATAAAACAATATGTTAAAGTGAAACCAATAACAATATCAAATAATGTATTAATACAATTAAAAGTAATGTTAATTTAATCATACGATAAAGTGCTTTGATACCCAAGTAGCAAATTAAGGAATTAATTTTTAACACTCCTCCTATCAACGCACTTTACAAATTCATCATTTTAACACAATTTTCATGTTTTAGTCTGTTCAGTCCTTTTGTTAAAACATCTGCAATCATCTCATGAGTTGGTACGTATTTGATTTCGATAAGTTTCTCATCTTGCATTTGTTTACAATAATGGTATTTTATATCAATGTGTTTCGATCTGTTATGATGAGTTGGATTTTTCGAGAGACTTATTGCGCTTTGGTTGTCACAGAATATAATTGTTTTATCTTTACAAAACGGAAGTTTTAAATCGCTAAATAATTTTCTTTGATACATAACTTCTTTAGCAGCTTCGGATAAACCTACATATTCAGCTTCCATTGTCGACAGTGCCACACACTGTTGCTTTCTCGATTTCCAGCAAATTGGAGCGCCACCAAATATGACAACATACCCATAACACGATTTTCGATCACAAACGTCGCCTGCCCAATCTGAGTCTACATAACATTTCAGATCTTCTCCGGTTTTACTATATTTTATTGAATAATCAGGAGTACCTTTAAGATAGCGCAAAACACGTTTGGCAGCATTCCAATGAATTAATGACGGATTACTTGTAAATCGACTGAGCAAATTAACTGCATAAGCTATATCTGGTCGTACTGTATTTGATAGATACGATAATGCCCCAATTAATTCACGATAGGGCTTTTCAATCAATTCCTTGTTTGTAGATTTTGATTGCAATACGTGATTTAAGCTTGTATCTAGCGGTGTTGTTACAGAATTTGCATCTTGCATACCGAATTTTTCCAGAATTTTCTCTATGTATGACTTTTGATGAATTATAATATTTCCTGTTTCATTTTTACGCTCAACTGTAATACCAAGAATATTATTTGTTTCTCCCATATCTTTCATTTCGAATTTTAATGATAAAAGTTTTTTCATCTCATTTACTTTTTCTAAACTGTTTGATGCTACTAACAAATCATCTACATAAATCAAAATAAGAATAATAGAATTGCCATCGTATTTTATAAACAAGCATTGATCAGCACTTGTTTGCAACATATTTAACGAAAGTAAATAGGTACTTAATTTCTTGTGCCATAGTCTTGCGGCTTGCTTTAGTCCATATAGTGGTTTTTGTAGTCTACACACTTTTGAAACATCTCGCTGAATATTTGGTATCTGTGGTAACTCCATATAAATTTCATCATCAAGATCACCTTGAACATAAGCGGTAACCACATCCATCTGATGCAAATAAAGTTCCAGCTCAGCACACAATGCAAATACGGTCCGAATTGTTTCATATCTTGCAACGGGTGAATATACCTCGTTATAATCAATTCCCATTATTTGCTCACAACCTCTGACAACTAGACGCGCTTTATATTTCGGCGAGCCATCTGCATTCTTTTTAACACAATAAACCCATCGATTACCAAGTATTTTTCTATTTTTAGGACGTTCAACTATACGCCAAGTTTTATTTTTCTGTAGTGAATTTAGTTCAGAATCCATAGCTTCAATCCATAAATCTTTATCGTCAGATTTCATTACACTATCGAAGGATGTAATATTTAAAGGATCTGCTAATGCATAGTTTACTTCTTCATAAAGTTTCCGGGGCCTGCCCCTTTGGCCCGTTCTTATTATTTTCGGTCTGCCACATTTTCTTCTATTTTCAACAGAATTCAACTTTTTTATACTTTTCGGTGATTCAAATTTTTCGAATACTTCAATATCTGGTTCAGAATTCGGGGATAAAAATTCCTCATCTATATTTTCATCTATGTCGTGTTCATCATCAGTATTAACATTGTTTTGCTTGTCACAAGTTCCTTTTTGAAGAATTTCACTTTTGCCATTACCAACATCCAGAGGGTCTATCAGGTTTTTTTTTATTTCAGAAATATTTTTTAATTTAAAATCTACTTCACATATGTAATTATTTGGATTAAATATTTCAAAAAATCGTAAATCGCGCCTTTTAATAATAGACTTGCAACCATCCCATAGACGATAACCTTTTGTTTCAGGGCAGTAACCAACAAATGTGTAAATTTGACCTTTCGCATTTAATTTTGACTTATTCGGACCTTTTTCCAGTGCAACCACCCTACAACCAAAAGATCTTAAAAAATTAATATCAGGTACCTTACCAAATAACATTTCAGTTGGAGTTTTTCCAGGTAAAGCACTACAAGGGCTACGATTTCGAATAAAAGCTGCTGTATTTATAGCTTCCGCCCATAGACTTTTTGGTAAATTTGACTGCAACAACATACATCTTGACATATCTAATAAAGTCCGATTTGCACGTTCAGCAATGCCATTCTGTTGTGGTGTATATTCTACTGATAACTGTCTTGAAATTCCTTGGCTGCTTAAATAATCGTTAAAATTCTTTGATAGGTATTCTCGAGCATTGTCTGTGCGAAGAATTTTAATTTTCTTGCCAGTTTTTCGTTCTACAGATTTTTGAAACTTTTTAAATGCTTCGAAAATATCACTTCGATTCTTCAAGAAAGCCACATCAACATAACGTGATTTTTCATCGATAAAAGTTGCAAAGTAACGTGCTCCGCCTAATGATCGTACGCTAAAGGGACCACATATGTCGGAATGTATGATTCCCAATAATTCACTTTCACATTTGCTTGAATTTTTAAATGGTAATTGGGAAATTTTCGCCTTTTCGCATATTACACATCTCAGTTTATTTAATTTCAAATTTTCATCGATACCTTTTACCATATTTTTAACTTTAATTACGTCTTTAAAATTTAAATGACCCATTCTTTGATGCCACTTAACCAAATCATCATTTAAGGATTCATGTGCAAACATTGAACTTATTTTTTCTGCTTCTACAACGTATAAATTATTAATTTTATTTGCAACTAGTACAGAAGTATTATATTTATTTTTAAATGTAGCATATGTATCTTGAAAAATAATTTTTATACCATAACTGACAGCCTTGGAAACAGATATAAGATTATGACGTAATTTTGGTGAATAAATTACATTATGTAAAATAATTTTGTCAGCATTTCCCATTACCTTAAATTCAACTGTACCTGTCCCATAAGCTTCCATTGTATTGTTATCGGCAATATGTATCAAACGACGTTCATATGAAGTCCAACTTACAAATAAATTTTTGTTGTTGCACATGTGTGCACTCGCTCCGCTATCTACATACCAATCGTTTGTATTAGTAACGCTCGTATTATCATGTATAACTGCACTCATTGCTATTCCTTTTGAATGATTTCTATTTTTCTTCTTTTTACATTCACTACTCTTATGGCCATGCTTTTTACAGTAAAAACAGTTACCATTAAATTTGATTTTATCAGAATTATTTTGGCCTTCATTATTTTTGCTAAACACATTTTTGTTACCTGAAACTTTGTTTCTATGCACATTTGAATAAAATGCATTTTGATTACTTTCATATTTTTCACCAGCACAGTCCTCCCTTCTATTTTCTTCGTCAATTAATTTAATTTTCAGCACGTCTAATTTCGGTAGCACGTCTCGACTTTCAATCGCAATACAAAAATTTTCATATTCTTCTGGTAAGGTATTTAATAACATAATAGTAATTAATTCAGAAGGAAGCTCCACACCAACCTCCTCCATTTGATCCACGCTACTTTGAAAATCCCTTAAAAGCTCTGTCATTGTTTGATCTGATTTCTTTTTCATTTGAAACAGCTTTTTGTATAACATGATTTTTCGTGATGGCCCTTTTGAACGATGAACCTGCTCTAACATAACCCAAGCTTCGTTCGAAGTTTTTGCCTTTTTCACATACTGCAATTGATTTTCTTTTAATGCCAATACAATTAAAGCCAATGCCTTTTCATCATATTTATCCCACGTTTGAATGTCATGAAAATTGCTTCCAGATGAACTTTCACCTTTTTCTAGAACAGGACGTATTTCACTTCCACTCACATAACTCCATAAATCATTATATATTAATACGCTGCGCATTTGCAATGCCCACGATTCATAGTTATGGTCATCTAACTTTTCTATATTCGCACTGGAGTTCATTTTATTTTATATATATTTAAATCCGCTTTATTAAACAAATACCCGATAGTATATATTTCTATTACAATAAAAAAGAACAATTATTTCGAGTACCACGCGGTGGCCTTATCTGGGCCCATAACCTGTTAAATTTTAGTCTTTATTCATTCAATTCTTCTTAAGAACTAACAACATATTATTCAAGTTTAAGTTAAGGTTTTTAATTAGAAAAAAATATTATAGGCATAATTATTAATATACCTGCATAAAACAATATGTTAAAGTGAAACCAATAACAATATCAAATAATGTATTAATACAATTAAAAGTAATGTTAATTTAATCATACGATAAAGTGCTTTGATACCCAAGTAGCAAATTAAGGAATTAATTTTTAACAAAAATAATTAATTCGTAGAGACGCACTATGTATATAGAATACTAGAGATGTACTATATAATTATTTCGAAAACTTTTAACCTTTTGTATTTAGATTGTAACCTAACAGGAACATGATAAAAAGAACTGAAAACAATTTCTCCATGTTAAATTTTCCTTTTCTTTATCTTTTTACAAAATTTTTTCTTTAGATTACCTTTATAATTGTTATAATTCTGTGCTATGACTTTTCACCGGAATTGTACCGTCTACAGTAAATTGTAGGTACTCGTAATAGTTGAATTTAGTCTAAATGCACATACATACATACTATTATTCACGTAAACAATAGGATAACTCTTAATATTTTATTTATTTTTAGGCCTCTGTAGGCTTCCTTTAATTTAAAAAAAAAAATAAAATTGAGCAAAATAAAAGACATTTAAGATTTTCATACAATATCAGATTTATATTTCTATTTATTTTATTATTTTATAAAAATTTTTTTACATACATAAATGAATAATATGAAAGTTTCGTGAATTATTTATGTAAGCAACATACATAGTTTATTTTATATATGCATTGTATATTTTAATAAAATAAAGTTAAACAGAAAAAAAAAAAACAAATGCAGCAATAGCAGATAACGAGCAGAAAAAGTAAATAACGGGAATTTTTAAAGGGTAAAAATGTTATATTTATTTTTGTATTTATTTTTATTTTTTCTTATATGACTTTTGGTTTGACACACTTTTTTTTCTTGCTGTTTTTTATTTTTTCATTATATTATTCTTTTGCACCATAGCAATGATAAAAAACGCAACCAAAACATAGATAGTAGGTAGTTATTCGTGGATAATGGTATTATTCAGTTGGGAATATTCTGAGGCTATAAAATTCCTCCAGTCGGTAGTAATATTATGAGTATAGAGAGACTGCGAGGAGTAAAAGTATTTACTGTGTGATAACAGCATGTGTTTACTTATATACATAAATGCATATATATATATATATATATATATATGCATTTATACATATATATATATATATATATGTATAAATAATGTTTGTTCTTTGAATCATTTGGGGATAATTCTAGATTTGCCTTCTGGTCCCTTGGATTACAGATTATGAAAATTTTTCATTTTTTTTTTTATTTTTATTCCTCTATTTTTTTGGGTTCTTGTTTTTTTTGATTTTGTAAATTTTTTTTCTGTTATTATTGTATTTTTTTTTTGTGCGCGAGTTTTTTTCTATAATACTTCTTCAATTATATTTCGTTCAACTCCATTTTGTCATACGGAACCTATACTACCCTTATACTTGTATTAAATTTTTTTTTCCGAGAATTTTATTATATTTATATGCATAACCAACAAAGTATAAATGATAAAAGCTTGTATGATAATGTGTGTAGCTTTTGCCATAGATAGGTAGCATAAAGCTACAAAAAACAAAAAGAAAAATAAAAAATAAAAACAGAAAAGGACTAAGAGTAGATATTTTACTTGATTTGCGTTTGTTACCTGAACTACATGGTGAATTCATGTGATGGGGGTAATAAGCGAACAAAAATGAAAAAAAAAAAAAAACGAAACTGAAGAGAAAACTTCAAATAACATTCTTATCATTCTAAAAGCATACGTGAACTCATCGTATTTGTAAAAAAAACAAAAAAACAACAAAAAAAAAATTTTTTTTTTTTCATTTTCTTTTTTACTGATATTTTTCTTCTTGTTGCTCTCTCCGTTTTTTTTTTATTTTTACTTTTTTGTGTTTTTGTTTGTGATGAAGGATATAAATTTGACTATATAGTATAAATATATGAGCTTAAAATGATGGTACATGTTTACAAGGTCGGTTTTTGTGGTATAGGATTTTTTGTTTTTTTATTTTTTTGCCCTTTCTTCTTTTTTACATCATATTCAATGGGAATGATTGAAGAAGGACTAAAGTATACCTATATAGAAAGTTACTATGGAAATAATAATATGTAAATGTATTTAGGAAAAGAAAAATAAGGAACTAAGGAAATCATGTAAAAAAAAACAGACTGGGATGAAAAGGATGAAGTAAAATTACAGTTTTGTAGAATTTTTATTTTCCTGTGCTCTTTTTCGTATTGTTTTTTTTTTTGCATTCGCTATATTTACTAACATTATGATGATTTAAGGAAATATTCTTCCTTTGTTCAATATAAAAATTCCTGTATACGGTTTCCATTCAAATTATATTCAAATTCAGTAAAATTTTTTGAAGTGAATAAATAATTTATTGAATTCCGTGTTTCATTTGTAATGTACGAGTAAGTACAGGTTTTTGTAATATTTTAAATAAATTTTTAGTCGAAATTAACATGGTTAAATATCACTTTAAAATTTATTTGAAAGTGATTTTCAAGGTCAAGATTTCAATGTTATTTTGTAAAAATTTGTTCAGTTAATAGTTAAAGCAAATAGTTAATCTATATTTAATATAGCAAATTTATAGCAAATTCCTGAGTTGGCAACAAATTTGGCATTATTAATCGAAATTTGTTTTAGACTTTGTAGAAGTTCAAATTTTTTCTGTGATCTTGTTTCAATAAAAGTTATATGCTATCATTAAAAGAAAATCACATCCTACCATCATGTTATATCCTATGGTTAGAAGGATGAACTCTTTAAATTTTATTATCTAATTTTTTTTTATTTCTTTAAAAGTTTTTTGAAACTAATGGTTTGTTGTTCAAATTTGTTATTATCATTATGGTTATTATTATTGTTAGTTCTTATGCTCTTGCACACATACAAATATACACATTTAAAATTTTTTACAAGTCAGCAGAAAAATAAAACCGTCTTATTTTTGTATTTTATTTTTTTTTTTTGTTATCTACCATGTATCCAGATTATTGTTAGCACACGTTTTATATGTACGATTATATAAAAATTTTATGCGCGAAAAATGAAATTAGGTTTATAAAATCTGCAAATTTTATAAAATTTTATTATAATAATGCACAGGTATGTACGTGTGTAAATTTATATTATTATATTTACATTTTTTTGCTTTAATGCTCTCACCTTTTACTGCAAATATTTGTGAATGAATTATGTATATGTAGGTATATAAGTACAGGAACATAATATTAAAAAAAAGCTAACGAAAATTGAATGTTATTCAAAAAAAAAAAAAGAAAAAAAGAGTCAGAAAGTTTGAAATGCTGACTGCACAAAAAAAAAGTAAAGATAAAAGTAAAAAACATCAATAATGAAAATTTTTAACAAATTTGAGCTCTAATTCTGGATTTGAGAGTTTTTATGGCAAAAAAACAAAGAAAAATTTATTCGTGTATATGGGTACGCTGTTTAATATGTAAACATTAAGGATTATCACATACATATGCAATTATGCATTAAAAATATATTTTAATATTTATAAAAGCATAACAGCACAGTCTTCTTCCGCCATTTTTTATTAATTGAATTTTCATCATTTTTTATTAATAGTAATATTAGGGAACTAAAAGGTAGGAAGGAACAAAAGACGAACTATCTATCCAATTCTAAGATTATTTTGTAAATTTCTACCCCTAGAATGTTCACTGAGGTTTCCCCATACTCCCCTCAGAATTTACAAGTATCTCCTCTTTCCAGGCACAGCCGACTGAGTTGCTTCATTTTAAGATTATACATAAAAAAAATTTGTGTCTTATAATTTGCATAGAAAATTCAGTTAATAATTTAGACAAGACAAATTCCAAGGAACGGACAATAAGGTTTGGACTTAATTAAAAGTTTTACTTATCTAGCAATTATTAAATTAATAATTGTAAAAATCAAGAACTATATAATATTATGCTGAAACAAACAAGTTGAAACTTACATGTCAAGAATTTTGCACCAAAAATTTCTGATTCTTATGAAGGTACTTTTTGATCAAGACAAAATTAAAAATATTTCTAAATTTAAAATTCACATTAAGTAAACAAATATTTCTTTATATAAAAATATTGTTTTTAATTTGAAACGATTCCTTTTCATCTTTGTTTAGGAAAAATTATAATAAAAACAAAAGAATAAAACTGATTCCTTTTGACGTCGACCGTGACCCTTCCACAGAACAAAAACTTATTCTTTTCTTTTAAACTTACCTTATTTTGTTGCATATTGTTCATTTTGACATTTGATATTAAAATAAAGTCCTTTCGCAGTAACCTTTTTTTTTTATTATTCCTTGCATTTTACCTGTTTTTCTGTTACTGATCTTTTATATATAGAATGCCATTCTTCCGTATATACTTAATTCTTGTAAAACAAATAAAATGACAACAATATCGTATATCGTATTTTTCATACTTTCATTATAATTTTCATTTAAAATTTAACATATACGTACATACAGAATTGTTCATTTCCAGAATACGAAAATGTTATACAAAGAAGCTTTGGGGTTTGCGAAAATAATTTTAACAAATAAATATGTGGCATTGTATTGAAATGATTTAAAGTGACATTTTACATAAAGACAGGATATCCGTGTAAGTTCAATTTCTCTGAATGAAATCACAAATACTTTAACAATACTAAATTATCAGGATTGCTCAAAAAATTAGTGAAAATTTCGTGAAAATATTGAATTAATCAATTATTATCAAATTTATTATACTTCACCTCTTCGACTAATTAAATCTTTATAATTATTGTCCTAAAAATTGAGATTTGCTTCAGATATAAAGCAGAGTATACAATTTTGTGATTATAAAATCGAAATTTATTGTGATAAAACCGAGCTATATGAAGGAATGCATTATTTTTCAAAGTATTTGTTTATCAAAAAAGCTATAGAAACTTCGATATCCTTAGGGGTATTTTTTAATAAAAAAAAAAGAGAAAAACGGGCAAAAAATTCTATATTTTTTTTTATTTATTACGTTCTTCTTTTGTTTTCCAAAAAAAAAAAAAAACATACTCCTTTACTTGGCGCAGAATTGATGTCCTTGCATATAAAAATATTTGAATGAAACAATGTAAACATTTTTAATTCTTTGTTCTTTTTTTTTTTTCTGTTACATTTTATGTTGCTTGCGTTTTTGCTTCTTGTTTCTCGTTGTTTTTGTGTGTGCATGTGTTTGTTATTTCAGTTGTTTTATTTTGTTCTATTCTCTTTTTCTCATTATATTTTTTTTTTTTTGGTTGCTTTCAACATTGCCCTTGTTCTGTTATCATTCTGTTATTATTCCAATTATTGTTTGTTTTTAAGTTTATTTTTTTTTGCATTTTGTTGTACTTTCGTGTTTTAAACACCAAATTTACAGCATCAAATTATAAATTTTTTTTCGTTTGCCTTATTTTTCATTGTTTTTATGATAAATTTTTGTTTTTTAATTTTGTTGTTGTAATTTTATTGCGTTTTTCCGTTTAATGTATCCTTTTTTTTTTTTGATTCATTTTATTTTATGTTGCTACTTTTTTTTTTTTTGGTTTTTCTCTCACTCGTTTAACATAATCCTTTTTCTAAATACTATACTGTGTAATACGGTTACAGGGTGGAATATAAAAGTGATTGAATTTAATGAGAAAATGTTTTTCGAAGGATTAATTTTCGAAAATATATTTATATAATTTTCAATTAACTGTAATATGTATATGAATATAAAAAATTATAATAATAGTTTAAATTATCTTTTGAAAACATAAACTGTTAAAATTAGTATTTTAAAAATTTAATTTAGTATAATATGCGGAATGTTTAACTGAAATGTAGCGTAATTTTACTGCGAAAAACTTGAAATTAATATTTTTATTTATGATGTGTTTTGCTTCTAAGAAATCTTTTACAATTAAGACAAGACAGAAGATTCAATAAGAAAAATTTAAATTGATTCAAGTGAATGAAACGAAATATTTTTAAAAAGTAGATGGTATATTTATAAGGTTTAACTTAATTACATATTTAATGAGAAATTGATTCCGGTTATGTGCGACAAGTAAAAAATTTATTTAATCATGTTTCTTATGTGTATTCTAAGAATAACAAATCCCTTTTAATGTAAATTTCTAATAATACTTGGTATATTTACATATTTTCAATTAAAATACATTAATTATTCTTGAAATTATATTTGAAAACAAAATATTGATTAGAAATTAAATTTTTAAATTAAAATTTTAAATTTTTCAAAATTTTTTCTAATGCAATTAGTCACAGTACATATTTTCCTGACCATCATAGTAGCAAATTTATATAGATTTAATTCACGATATTTATACCAGCGTTATTTATTTTTCTATATAAAACGTGCAAATACTATAAGCTTTGCCACTTCTCTATATATACATGATATACATACATGAAATTTATTATCAATATGTATATAATTTTTATAGCTAATAAAACAGATTAATTTTATACATTACCAGATGACGTAAAATTTAATCTGAAATGCACCCAGTAAACACCTTATTATTTTCTTATTAGGTACTATTTTTTTTTTTAAATAGTGTACTATATACTACTATCTATACTAGTGTACCTATACATACAACATATATTAATGTGTTTACATTTAAAGTTTATAAAAATTTTTATTATCTGTATATACAGAAATTCCTTCTTTTATGTAGCTTAACTCATAATACAATTTATATATATATAAAAGAATCAGAATCTATAAGTAATATAAAATAAAATAATAGCTAGATATATATTCTATATACTATAGTTACTTGTATAGTGTAAAATTATTTGAATATCTGTTCTATTCTGTATATAGTAAGTTCATGTACCTATAATATTGTTTATAGATCGAACATTGTATTTTGTTAAAAAAAAAAAAAAATAGAGAATTTGATGCCAACTTTTATGTTCGTATAGTAACATTTAAAAGCATAATAAAAACTAAATTATACTTATGTATATATACATATATTTATTATGTACATAATCAATTTCAGATTAGAATATTAGTATAGTAATTGTATAGAAGTACTTAAACCTTAAGTGCACATAGATATTCTGTTTGTAATTTTATACTGTATTATGTGTATATGTATAAGTATTTTATGTAGTTTAAATTTTATTATACTTCTGTTTTGATTTCATTCACTTAGATTAATTCGATATTGCTATTTAATAGTGTCAGTTTAAGACAAAAAAAAAAGAATAGGTAAATTTTTTAAGTTATTAATAAAAATTATTTAGAAAAGTAAAAATAATTTTATTTCAATAAAAATACATGCTTACCATTTTTCATATTGCATCACTAATACTTTTTGACGGTTTATTCGGCATTCGGCACACAGATACAAAGAATCAATTTAATTACGTTTTGTTACGTTGTAAATTCTCAAAAAGAGTATCACATAACACAATAATTATTTCCACATTTCATATCTGGTACTTTAATATTTCCATTCTCCCTTCAATTTTTCATATTCAAGATTTCATACTTGCATCTCATTTTACCATTATCTTTATTCTTACAGCACAATTTTTTAGAATTCTTAAATTTTTTATAACAAATACAAAAAAAAAAAAATATTTTAAATGTAAAAATTTTGAGAAGTTCATTTGTAATGATAAGCTCTTTACAATTTAAAAATAAAAAAAGTAAAGTAAAAAATGATTAGTAGACAGCTAGTAGAGCACTACTCCAGAGCAGTGATCAAACTAGTGGATTAGTAGATACTTCATATAAGTTGGACAAAAATTTCTAATCTATTGGTAATTTTATCTTCTATTTCAAATTTTTTTAATTTCTTAGATTTCATGAAATCTTTCAGCATTTTAATAGATCAATTTATTTAAAATTAATTTTAAACGTTTGTTCTATTAAATTTACAATTTCTTCAAATGGTTTGCGGCACTCCAACAGCAACAGTTACCGTACAAAAACACAGGCAAAATAATTGTTTTATTACGGAAAAGTTTTGTTTTTTCAAATTTTTTGTTTAATAATATTGATTATCAGTATCAGTAATTCAGATTATCTGTTTAGTATTCAGATTATTTGTATATTTATTACAGATTATCTGCTGAGTAATTAATACAGGCTTCAAATAAAATTGTTGACTTTTTTTAAATGTCGTCCATGTATTTGAATGAGTGTGATGCCAAGTTACTTTATATACTTTTGCCACGGAATTTTTGAAATTTGCCAGAGTTATATTCCTCTCGGGTAAACCACTTTAAAGAAATCTCAAAGTAATGATATTGAATGCTTTATTAATTTCGATATAAATCTCAGTTATCATATACGATTTTCAAAAAGAATATATTAAATTAGTATTAAATATTTTAAAGAAAATTAATTCATTGTTCCTAACTTTCATTTTAATATTTAGTTCACTTAATTTCGATATGAATATCATTTCATTTATATTGGATTAGTTTTCATTGTTGAATGAAAGTCATTGAAATTTTTGATAAATTTGAACAACACTAAATTTCTAATTTATGTCAAAATAATTTTTTTTTTTTTTTTCGTTTATCAAGTTATTTATACATTTTGTTTGAATAGTGTTATCACAATTTCCTTTAAATAATTTTTTCTTATTTATAGTACACGATTTTCAGTTGTTTTCTTTTATGACTTGAAATATTTTATTTAATACATTATATACATACATATGTAAAAGTATATATTATTGTTAATGTGTGTATGAATTTATTTACACTTTATAAAGTATTATATTTCGTTATTTTTTTTTATCAGAAATTTTACAACTAAAATAATTTAAACCATGACTGTTCTTATTTCCAAAATATAATTTTTTATATAGGAGCAATAAATAATGAATGTTTTTTTTTCCCATATATATAGAGCTACTATTACTAGCACAGGATCGAAAAGACTATCTAGTTGAAATATATTTTAAATAATTTTTTTTATTTTCCAAAACTTTCCTCACTCATTCTGTGTACTTAGCTACATATATATAAATATTGCATAAATAATATGCAAATATAACTGGTTTGCTGTGATATTTATAATGAAATTTTGAAAAATAAATTTTTATAAAACGCAACGATTTCACTTTATCAGAGTATTTAAATTTTATAAATTTCTTTTATTGTTTTTTTTCTTCTTTGTGTTTACAAGCCAATGAAAATAACAATTATTTAGCAATTAAAATGAAGAGGATTAAGGAAAAAGTTTGTCTTTGGTTTGAAAATTTTTTTTTTCTTTTAAATTGTCTTTTAATTTTTTCTAACTTTATTTAGTTTTGTTGAATAGTTCAGAAAAAACAGAGAATTTTTTTACTATATGGGAAATTGAATTTGTTGCAAGGATTTTATTAGTAGATTTTTAAAGTGATGTTATAATTATGTGCCCAATATCTTGAACATACATAGAATTGTTTTATATTAAAACCGAAAAAACTTAAAATTTATATGATTTATTATGAAGCGGTTCAACTTTTCTAGAAAAAAAATATTGAAGCCGAAAGATTAAATGAAAATAATTTATTACAAGAAATTATTGAAAACCATTTCTTTCTTTTAAAAAAACAAACAACAAAATATAATTTGTGCTTAAAATTTCTTTTAATATTTGCTTATCAATTTTATTTATATTTATTATGTAGAAATATATGACAATATTTGCAATTTGTAAATTAATCATAATCTCAAATTTCAGTAAAATTCACAAATTTTCAAATTTATCCCAAGAATTAAATCAAGAACAAATACGTTTTTAAAATTTTATGAATATTTTCGAAATAAATTGTTAAGGAAATTTTTCAAATCGAAAATATTGGATTAATAATGAATATAACAAATTCATTTGTTCAAAATTTCATCTTTATATAGCTTCAAGCGTTTTTGAGTCCTATAATCAAACAACTTATACAATATTGTATGGCAGCTAACATAGCCAGTCGATAAATTTCGACAATTTTTATTAAACATGATAGCCCTAATAATTTTGTTTCTGTGAAATATCAATACCATAGCTTTCTACCATATAATTTCTAAAATATAGCCAAATAAATTTTAAAATTGTATGGCAGCTAGTCGAACCATATCATATTTAATCCCTGGATCATATTTAATTTAAATAGGTTTCTGGCGTTTACTGTAAAAAATTGTTTGTTGAAAATTTTGTGATTTTAGCTCAATTAGTTTTTTAATTATCGTTAGGACGAACAGACATGGTTAAATCGACTCTGAATTTAACATTGATCAAAAACATATACTTGAGTCTATATTATAATAAACCATTATTTTTTATCGCTGCAATTGGTAATGCAAATTCATAATACCGATTTTAATGCCTTTTAGGGTAAAAACTGACAATATTCCAACATAACACATATAATTAACATTTTTTTTGGAAATTTAAAAAAAAAAGAAATTTATAAATTTTTTGAATTTTAATTATAACATTTTTCGTAATCATATATTCTTTTTTATAATTTCAGATTAATTCAGTTGTTAAACATAACACAGATAAATCATCAGTTTCAGCGGAAATAACAATTTATGCAAATGTTACCGATAATCAAGCAAGATATAGATGTGAAGCACATAATGCTGCAACCGAAATACCATTATTCGAATCAAAAACTTTAAGTGTACACTGTAAGTTTTTTTTATAAATATTTGTTTTGTACTCCTTCTTCCCTTATATTCTGTTTATAGCCATTTTATTTTTTTTATTTAAATTTCATTCATATTCTTTCCTTTTAATTAAAATATTTTAATTATATATAGTTTTATAATTAAAGTGAAAAATCAAGAAAATGTTATTGAAAAATTCAAAGGTTAAATAAATTGATTTTTAAGAGGGTTCATCCATTTTTTTTTTTATTTATTTATTTACCTTTCAAAATCTATAATAAGGAGATTTCAATAATTCTTCAGACTGAATTTATTGCACTTTAAATATACTTTAATTTTCAAACACTTTATAATAAATTCTTTTTTATGTATACATATATATTTTTCACATTAAACGCGTTACGTTTTATAAAAAAAATAAATAATTACACTTCGATTTCAATTTAATAATTTGTGAAAAAAGTTTCCCTCAAGCACCCAATATAATATATAAGAATTAAGGTGTAAAAATGGAAAAAATCATAAAACTTTCCCTTTTTTACACAAAAAAAAAAAAACAAATTATAAGGGCAAAATGAATGTTACTAAACTTAATGGTTCGATTCGTAAATTTTGTCCTTATAAGAATACTTATTTCTTGAAAAATTGCAATTACTATAAAGAATGAAAGAAAATGGAGAGTTGCAAAAAAAGAAATAAAATTACAGACATTGCCATTTTAAATGTCACCTTATTTCACTTCAAATGTACTCCAAAAAAAAAAAAAACGAAATAAAGAAAATTAAAATATCAAGAGAAAAAGAAAAAGACTGAAAAACAAAGAATGCATCGAATCCCAAAATCTTTATCGTCATATTTTTTTTTTTTTTTGTTATCAGAGCCCCTAATGTATCCATAATAAAGTATACTTTTAAGAATACTGAATGACTTAAAAGTTAAGAGAAACGAAAAAAATATAAAAACACTAAGGAATGGCAGAGAAATTCAAAAGTATTGCGATAGAGTGCAATAATTCTTGAGATTTTTTGATGCCTTTATACTATAAAACAGTAACTTTAAAAACACCTCCATCAAAAGGAACAAAAACAAAATCACAAGGGGGTAGAATATTTTGTAATATCCTTTCATTCTTTTCTTGAGGTGTGCTTATTTTTTTTTTCTTGTTCTTTGTTCTTAATGCTGTTGGCTTTTTGACATTTTGAAAAATAAAAAATTTCTCCCAACTTTTTTCTTATATTCTTTTGATTTCTTCTCTTTTTTTGCAAACTTTTCAATAAGAAACAATTTTATTCTCCATTTCGGTCTCTAAATTTATATTCTTCTTTGTCTCTTTATTTCTCTTCCTTCTCTTTTCTTTTTCTTTTAAATTCGCTTTTAGGAATTTTTAAAAATACTATTATTATATTTATTGTTATACTCTTATTTTTTTCAACACTCTCATTTTCCCTATCATATACAAACATACATACATACATCCGAAATACAAACGATTCTTGATCTACAGTTAAAAACTAATGCAAAAAAATAAAAAATATTTATTTTTTTTTCTGTTTGTCCAATTATTTTTTAATGCTTTTTTTTTCTTTTATTTAATTTCAATTACAGTTCCACCTGAAACAGTTAAAATTCGTATTGAACCAGAAGAATTGAAACCTGGTACAGAAGCAACTTTGATTTGTGATTCGAGTTCAAGTAATCCACCATCAAAAGTATCATGGTGGCAAAATGGAATACCTGTAGCAGGTAAGTGTACAAATAGCTAAAAATAAACGTTTCATTGTTATATTATGTATATTATGTATGTACAATTTAATAGATATATAGATATTTAATTCCAATAGAAATTGTTTAAATTATTTAATATTACTGCAATATTTTCTCTAAATGCAATAGGTATAAGTATATGTATAATAAAAGGAACGCGATTGTTAACAACCACAAGTTACAAATATTTAATATATTATATATATATATATATATAGTATATTATGTAGGTGATATATATAAGCTAAATGGTGAAATATATAAGATTTGCATTATGTATTCTGTATATACATTATATAAACATCATTGTATAACATTTTAAAATCTCGAAGTCAATTGGGAAAAATATAAAAGAAAAAAAATTCAGAATAAAATAGAAGAACTTTAAGTTTTTTGTTTTTGATTTTTTTTTTTGTTTTTCTGCTTTTTTTCTTAACAATTTTTACAACAAATTATTGCAATTTTTTTACCATCACTATTTTTTTTTTATTCCTTTACCTTGATTTTTTTTTTTTTGGATATTGTTTTTTAGTTTTTTTTTTCAAGATAAAAATAAGCATATGTACACAATATTGTTATACCACTTGGATTTTATTTTCTCATTTCTATTCTCTCTTAATATTATATATATATACAGAATAAAAGTAAAATGTTATAAATAAAGAATAACTTCTTGTTAAGTTTTTTAAAAGGTAAGAAAATGGAAAAACTCTTACCTCAATTCCTTTATTTAAGTTGATATTTTCATTTAAAATCATTTGTTATTTGTATTATACAAGTATGCATCGACATTATTATATAGACATATACCTATATATATGTATGAAGATCTCAATCCTGGAAAATTGTACAATAAACGAAACAAAATTTTCTATTTTCTTCTTATTCCTTATACTTTAATTTTTGTTTCTTTTTATTTTAACTTAAAAATTATTTTTCAATTCAATATGTTTTATTGAACAAGATGAAGAGTTGGAAGAAAACAAAACAGTTGAAAACTGAATTCGAATCAAATAAAATAGTCGTGAAATTTATCCAATATCTACTTATATATAGAAAGTCATCAATATCCTGTAATGACATTTAAAGCTATAACCACACCATTTTTTATATTTTATAAAAAATATTTATATTCAATCTATAATAAACACCGAGGGCAACAAAATATGTTTATATGAATAAAAGATAATATTGAAAATTTTAGAAGTTTAAGATTGCATTCTTGAATAATAAAAGTGTATATTTTCAAAACGGAACTTTAAATGTTTTGCATAAAATAAAATTTAGCTAAAGAACAACTTCTTTTTGAAAAGTTGAATTTTATTTATTTATTTTAAGTTAAATATGATTTATTCGGGAATTAACCAACTAGTTTCCATATACTAAGTAACTATTATTAAATGGTTTCTTATTGGCTTTTATAATTGTTTTGGATTTTATCAAGCTCAACTAATTAATTTGTATAAATAATTTTATAATATGTAATTATGATAATGTTATACAATGCAAAAGTGTATGTATACAAAATATTGTGACATATTACGTTTTCACTTTTCAAAACTCGAATATTGTATATTTTATAATTTGGTTCTGATACTTAAAATTTTGTGGCAATCATTATAAATGTGCTAGATAGTTAAACTATTACCAAATTCACAAAAAGGTAGTGAAATTTTTTCCAAAATAAAGTTGGGTCAAACCAATGGTTTGTATTATAGCACTTTTCCCTTCAACAACGGAAAATTCTGCTTTTGAATACAGTCTATGTATACCTATCATACTATTAAAATTATTTTCATTCATATACAAAACTATTGCTAGGATTGCATATATTTAGGATGACGCATATATGCAGTCTTTGAAATAAAGCAAAAATTAATATAAAAAGGGGTTAACATAATGCTCGATTTTAAAGGTTAATTGTGTGAGATAAGAAAAATAATTATATTTTTTAATTTCATGGAATTTACCGTTAGCTTTTTGTGTTTATAGAAATTTGGAAAAGCTTGCGGTTTTGGAAATATAAGGTGTCAAAAATTCAAATTTTACAAATTTCAAGAGGCGATAACTTGTGAGGGGGTGGAGATGGAAAAAAATTTTCTTCTAATGAAATGAACTATTTATTAATGTCTAAAAGCCCCTAAAATTTCAAGCTTCTACAAGCTGGGGTCTAGAAGAAAAACGACATCAAAAATTTGGAAAAAAAAGACTTTAGATAACGGTAAATTTGAACGGCCATTTTGTTTTTCTAAAGTTTAACCATAGTATACCGCGCTAGAGGAAGCAAGCCGCTGCTTTTATGCGTTTGCAAAATTTAAAAAATGCTTATGGTTTCATTGCAACAAATAGTTAAAAAAGGCCATTTTTAGTGTTTTGGGGGGGTATAACTTCTAGAGGGGGGGAGATAGGTGAAAATTTTGTTCTACGGAAATAAGTTTCTAGTAAAGATCTATGTACGTACAAAATTTCAGCTTTCTATCTTCAAGGGTGTAAAAGTTTAACGGACGGACGGACGGACGGACGGTCGGACGGACGGTCGGACGGACGGACGGACGGACGGACGGACGGACAGAGTGAAACTAATAAGCACTTTTTTTCAAAAAATTTTTGGAAAAGTGCTAAAAAAAAGGAATGTACGAGTATGTGAAAAATTATATATTGTCCTATTCTTAGCCTAGATTTTTTTTGCCTCGATTAATATTTTTCCATTCAGTTGCATTTGATTTAAAATTTCTTAATTGACTATTTTGTATATTCAACCATTCTTTGTTCAAGGAATTTTTAATTGCTTTGTTTATTAATAATTATGCATAATCTGTGTATACAGAAGTTTAATAAGTCATGCCTGTTGGCTCTTCAATTGATTTTTTTTTCCTATATTATTCACTTCTTCATGTGACTTGGGATCCATATCGCGTTCGGTAGTAAAAGCGAATTTGTTTTTTTTAATTGCTTGTTTTAATCGTACTTTTAATATTCTACTTCTTTAGTTCTTATGCACAAAATCGCATGTTGTATTTCTGTAATATTTTTCATTGATTAAAACCAAAATGTTAACAATCTTTGGAACCATAAACTATATTATATCAAGTAATAGAAAAATATTTTTTTAAAACTATTTCTTCATATAAAAGTTTTAAAGAAATATAGAGATTTTGTGAATTTCTAAATACAAACAACAACATTCGGAATCAAAACCACGGTTTTGTTGCCAAAAATTAGTCACAAAAAACGGAAAAACGTGTGTAAATTGTTATATTTTTATCGCACAATACAAATTTAATAATAAAAACGATATGAAAAAATAAAATGAAATTTTACAAGAAATTTTTTTATTCCAAAACCGTAAAGAAAAAAATATTATGCAATTACTAAAAGAAAGAAATTCAATTAAGTGAAAAAAATAATTTACAAAATCAGGATCAACAAGAATATCGTATTTTGTCCCACGCCTGCTTTCTTAAATCAAAGATAATAGAAACAAGAAGATCAACACAATAATAACAGTGTATAGATCTTGTGATACTTTGTAATTCATTTAGAAACCTATATTAGGGGGAAACGCTAAGATTTCCAAAGAAAACTTCATAAGATTTTAATAAATTTATATTAGCCTCTACTTGAGGTTTACTAACCTTTAGAGTAAATAAAAAATATGTTAATAAATTCCTGTAAAATAATTGAAAATCAATAATTTTAATGAAATTTTCAACAACTTACTCAGTCGACTCTGACTCCCGCAGTTTTTTTCAGAATTTCATTTAATTCTAGTTTAATGTTAACTCGCACAGAATGTGTTCAAAAATGTTTCGAATATTGAACAATGTATAATTCCTAATATTAAAATTCAAGTAACATTTTCTTCATCCCAGTTCCATGAAAGCTGTATGGTTATAGATATTTTCATCTTCCTAATCTTTAAATATCTTAAAATTTTACTTATTACATATAAATAAAAAACAGTTTTGAGGATGCATTAAATTTGTTATATGATTATAAAATGCAGAGTACACGACCACAATTCAAATACAGAAATATATAGAAAAAGATAAGAAATCAACAAAAAAATTGAGGAAGTAAAAAATTTTTATTTTCTTTTTTTTTGTACTTTTATCCTTTCGCATAAAATTTTTTATGAATAAAATAACAATATGCAAGTATAAAATGTTACTTACATCTAATATTATACATACAAAGTCTCACAAAAAAAATAAAATCTAATGTGATCAGCACATAACCGACCGCAATCTATATTGTCTAGTGAAAGTGTTACAAAAGATTAT
Organism: Condylostylus longicornis; assembly: GCF_029603195.1. Taxonomy (NCBI): domain Eukaryota; kingdom Metazoa; phylum Arthropoda; class Insecta; order Diptera; family Dolichopodidae; genus Condylostylus; species Condylostylus longicornis. Next base: position 1,458,036 of record NW_026577989.1, read on the forward strand.
GAAAATGCCTTTGGAACATATTCTCCTAGTTAATAGAAGAAAATTAGTAAGCCTTTATTTAATATACCTATAGAAAAATATAAATTTGGCTCTTAGTATAATTTCATTTTCAGCTTCACAAATTCTCTAAAGTGTTCACCACTTAGATTCGGCAAGAAGCAGAACTTTAATATTATATTTCAAAAAGTTCCATCAATCCGTTCCGTAGATATGGTAAAAAATTTTTAATCGGCCCCTAGTTCGGTTTTGATATTAATCCCGAACATTAATCTCAAGTGTGAGTGTGACTACTATGGGGAAGTACGTTCCCACGGAAAACTCGACATCCAAAATGCCATCACATAACCTCCCTTATTGCATGCAATTCACTTTTTAAAAAGTATTATGTATGTAACTGTTTATTATTTCTGTATTTTTAAAATAAAAATTTCTATAAGAGGATGTAATACAATTTACTTCAACTATGACGTCTAAAATATACTCTATAAAAAATTTTATAAATATAATATATACCTTACATATATGAGATTTAATATACGAATATATGTATATATATATAGCAAAATCTTGAATGCAATAAAAATCTATGAAATTTCTCTACTGTGCAATAAAGAAATTCCAAATTGAAGATTCAAGACATTAAAAAGCTAATTTTTGTTTTTTTTTTTTATGTGCTACATTATTTTTAAGTCTGTAATTTAAATGTACATTATGCTGACTAACTACTTTTATATATGTAGTAGATGATGTAGTAGAATATAATTGAAAATATATAAGTAGATCTATAGTAAAAAAATATAAAAAAAAGAAACAAAATTGAAGGAATGTGAAAAAAAAAGAAACATAAAAATTAAAATTTTCTTGCAACACTACACTTAAAATTTTCCTTTTTCTCTTCTTTTTGGACTATGGCATTGCTTTGGATAAAAAATCAGACGCTTTGGCTTTACACAGAAAAGCCAGATCTTTCTTTCTTTTTTGTTAGTCTTCAACATTGCTTTTCAGTTTTTCTCCAACAGAAATTTTTTATTCTTCTTTTTTGGTTTTGTTTAGTTGTAGTAGGGCGAGAAAAGATGTCTGTGGTTCGTTTAAATTTAAGGAACCAATTCCAAATTTTGTTGATTTTCTCGTTTATGTTTTTACTTTGTTTTTTTTTTGTTTTTTTTTGCAATATTTAATAATACATTTTTCTTGTTATTCTTACGAATGTGTTACATAGTTGAAAGGAAATAAAATAGAAAGGATTTTTTTTTCTATTTTTTTTTTTGTGTATATTTTTAATAAATCTTTTCCACTTATATGTACAGTTTTTCTTTAAAAAGAAAATAATCAAATTCAGTATAAAATTTAATAGAAACTGAAAAGCAAGAAAAAAATAGAATTTTGTTTTTTCCTTCCTTTAAAAATTTTTTATTACAAATTTCCTCTCAGGCTTTTTCTAGAGTTACAACAAAAAAACAAAATAGAAGAAAAATTGGAAAATTCCTTTTTTTTTTTTGGAAAAACTATGATTGTTTTTTTTTTAATTTTATTTCTTTAGAACTACTCTTTGTTTGTTGCTTGCTGCAATAATTTTTTTTCAAACTTTTTTAAAAATTTTTTATTGCTTAACCATTTTTAGATGATCCTGTCTTTTAAAGTGTTAAATAAATACTTTTAAAATCACTTGTAAGGTGTTGACTGATTTTACATTTATTTTTTTTTTTTCTCCTTGATCTAAATCAAATTTAAATCATCCAGTGCAAATAAATTATATTATGAAGTATTTTTGTATATATTGTAAATAAAAATATCCATTGATGATTCAACATTTTACTGCAGCAATTATATTATAAGTGATATTTTTTAATTTCAATTACAATTACTATATTTATTATTATTGATAATCTCATTAAAATTACTGTAATATTTCTATAATATTTAAGTTAAATTGGAAAATTATGTCACAACTAATGTAATATGGTATAAATAGAAAAATAAAACTAAAACAAGCAAAACCATTTCAGTTGATATATAAACTGTCTGAATTATACCCTACGCACTTTTTATAAATCTGAGTACATAAAAATTTTTAAAATTAGTTTTCAATATTGTATGCCAATTACTTGAACCTATTATAATTGGATACACGACTGGCAAATTTCATTAAATTGACTTTATTATTTTTTTTTTAATATAGTCATTCTTAAATGTTATTTTCAAAATTGAATTAAAGTTACATAAAATATTAAAATTTGAATTAAATTTAGCATAAGACTTTCATTACCAAGTAAATTATAATTCCCACATGTATTACAATATTCCTTTTTTGTTATAATTTAATTTAATTTAAATATATACATAATATAAATATGTATAGGCGTATTTTAATTCATTTTTAAATTTAAATTTATTCTATTATGCACCTAATAATTGCCAAATGAATTAATTTTCATATTCTAAATTCACAATGACATTAAAAATTATAATATAAATAAGTTATAATTTATGTATATTAAAAATTAATAATCAACACTGCCGTATAATATGTTTAATTAATAACTAATATATTTATTATAATTATAATTATTTTATTTATGTTTTTGTTAATTAATATTTTATTTAATATTAAATATTTTTTTCATAATTATAGTATACTAAGCAATTAATATAATGTAAAAATTAAAAAAAAATTTTTCATAAGTTTATCCTTTGAACAAAAACTGATTACAGATCTCTATCTTGTGTCTAGACAAAATATAAATATGGCTATTATGAAAAAAAAAAACAAGATGGATTGAATCAATAAATTTTGTTTTAACACAAAATTAAAATATTTTCTTACAAACAAATAAAAAATAAAAATAAAAAAAAGGGATTAATTTCTGAAATTTTTTTTTGTAATTTTTTTTAACCTTCTTGACCCAGACTTATTTTTATAAAAGAATTTGCTTACAGTAGAGTCTATTAGACCACAATGTGTAATATCGTAAAAAATATTTAAAAAGATAGTAATTTTGTGCTAATTTAAGTTATTTTTTTTTATTTTAAATAATTTTTAACCCCAAAAATACATATTAGAAAATATTAAGCAATTTATTTTATTAAAATACTATTAATAAAACAAACAATTAGTCCGAAATTCATTAAATTAAACCAAATAACAAAAAAATTAAAAAAAGCCTTTATTGTTTTTTGCTTAAATTGCTAGATTTCTTGAAAAAAATTAATTCCAGTCTGCAATATCAATGCTATTTCTCATTCAAAGCCATTATTTAATTCATAATTTTATCAGAGATGTAAATTTCAAATGGCAGAAACGCACATTTTGCAAAAGAAGACGAGCTTTTCTGTCATCTTTTCTGGAATCAAGAGAAAATTTGCAACAAAAAATTTTTATTTTTCTTTAAAAGTTTTTAATATTTAAAAAAATCAAAAACTAAAATTCAAATCTCTTACACATTACTGACACAGGAGTGTCTCAGACTCCACAACGACTATAAGGTGGTTTTTTGGGCACTTTCTTGGAAAGATACTAATTATTGTTAAATTCCTCATCGTAGATTAATAATAATGAAGATAATTAACATATACTTCTCGAATTGTTTGCGCTAACTTTAAAAGAGAAATTAATAATTTGAATTCCGTTGTAGTCTACCAGACCCAAGTATTAATATCCCCGAGTTAACAAATCGTTTTTCTTATACTACTCGTACATATTTACTGTTTGAATATTTTGAAAAATTCCTATAATGCGATTTCGACTATAACAACCTGTACAAAAGAACTCTACCAAATCTTTCATTCAAAAAATAATTGTAAAAATTATACTTATAAATATTAAAAGCTATAGCTGAAAAACAACACTCCTTATATATGTACGTGTACTACCGTTGCAATCCAAGAAAAATACAATTTAAACAATAAAAATATTTTCGTATTTTATATAAATTCACACATGAAAATTATAGAACAATATTTAAGAAATTTTCTCATATAAAACAATCTTGTAAAAGCATTTTTCAAAACAAATAAAAAATAAAGTTTTTAAGAAAAAGTTTTGTTAAATATTTTCTTTTCATCCTGTTGTGTTATTCTTAACGTGTATAGATTATCATTTCAATTGAAAATGATTTAAAGGATTTTATGAGCACAAAATAAATAACATAAAGAATATTATATAGAAATAACATGGTAGAAATACACCTGTAATTATATTGTATTTTACGATATTACTCAAAAATGATTAGAGTAAAAAAATATAAATAAATAATGTATAGGGTTTGAAGAGTTCAATAATAAGATTATGTTCTTAAGGGAAATTTATAAAAAAAGTAAATAAATGAAATTTAAATGTAATAAACGATAAACAAGTGTACCTACATATGTATGAATGCCATGTAGGGTAGCTGCCATGTTGCGAATGCAAAAATTTATTAATTTTATATTATTACTGCGATAAAAGGTTTAATTGAGAAAATAAATATAATGACAATTAAATGAAATTTCATAAAACGAACATGAAAAAAAAAAAATAATTTTCCTTAAAAAATATTCAGAATTTTCCATTATTTGAAAAAAAAAACAGTGGTTTTGATTAATTTAATAAATGTAACAAAAATAAATTATTATGAAAATTATATTTATATAACAATATTTTCTTCATAATATTGTGAACTTAATGAAAATTTAAAATAAATGTTAAAATGCGCATAAAATTTATTGGTTGGTCTCATTTTTCAATACCTACCACTGGGAAATTATGTTTTTTCATGGAAAATTTATTAATAATAAAAATAAGAATAAAATATGATTTGAAATTTTATTCAGCATGCAAATGAATTTTATATACTCCAATATATTATATAGGAGATAGTATAGAATTAATTTTAAATATATGGCAAACACAGTGGCGATTTTTATCACTTATACACACATTTCTATTTAATTTAGTGTAAGCTATAATAAATTACAAATTTAAATGGCGATATATTTTTTTTTTTTTACAAATCTTTGAATTCTTAAGAAAAATTAAGTATTTTAATTCAAAATATATTTGAGCGTTTTAACATAGTTAAAAAAAAGTGCTTATTATTTTCAATCTATCCGTCAATTTCCAATTTATCCATTCATGCCCATTCACAAAAACTTTTTACACCCCTGAAGATGGAAAACCGAAATTTTATAAACAAATAAACTTTTAACAAAAACTTATTGCCGTAGAAGAAATTTTTTACCTATATTCCTCATTCTAGAAGTTATAAAAAACCCTAAAAATGCCATTCATTTGTTAAAGAGAAAGGTGCTAATTTACAACCTATTTGTTAATTGATTCAACTTTATCTAACTACATTTTTAAAGTATAACAACTAAAATTTGAATTAAAATTCCTAAATTTCTTCGATTCTTCTTAAATTTTTAAATATCAAACGCAATAAGAAACGCAAATTTTAGATTTTGAATCGAAAAAAATATAATATAAAATTTACGATATGAATATTTAAGACGTTGAATTTTACAATATTACGATAATTCAATATTTATTCCATATAGAAGATTAATTTATAGAATTCACTTTATTCTCGCTATTCGCTTTATGCTCATGAAATCGAATATTAATAAAATTTTATACGTTAAATGTGTAGTTACAAGCACTTTACTTAAATTCGTATTCGAAACTTGTTCGATATAAAATACATTTGAATTGACATAAGAAAAATGAAACTTGAAAAATTACTAATAAAGTAAAACTGTTTTGAATGATGAATAAGAAAACTTCGAAATTTTCAGTACTTTGTCATTTTAATATTTTGTTTTTCTGTCATTGTATTCCAAAACTTATCCCTTAGGTTACTAACAAAGAAATAAAAACATTCAATAAATTTTAAGTATAAAATATATTCAAATATCCCTTACAGTTATTTACTTTCGGTCCCGATACATTGCATTCTTTAATTCATTGTCCTCACAAAAATTGCTATTTTGCATTCAGTTTTCTTTTTTCTTTTCTTTCAGTTTTTTTACTTTTGTGTCTGTTTTGTTTTTGAAAAATTTTTCACATATTTTATACTGAAAATTCGGACACATCCTATACAAGATGTTTGTATATAGATTTGCTAACACAATATAAATGCACATGATGATATGCATACATCTATACAGGAATGAAATAAAATACTCGTAGTAAGGAAAAAATAACTAAACTCAAAATAATTTTGAAATTCTAGAGTACAAAAAAAAAAAAAAAAACATTGCAAAATTCTATGTAACGAGGAAAAAAAGGAAAATTCTTTGGAAGATTGACTTACCTTTTCCGTTTTTTTTTCTCTTTCCCATTTAAATAATATAAAATTGTTACTATACCATACATTTAATATGTACATACATACATACATACATAATATATATAGATAAATTTAATGTTTCTTTCTCTTTTTAACTTGCTTCTGGAAAAAAAAAATATAATGTCATTTCTTTCTCACAGGAATTAACAATTCATCAAAACCAGGTCTTTGGGGTGGAACTGTGTCAACTTTAGAATTAAAAGTGAATGTGACACAAGAGATGAATGGTATTGTATACACGTGTCAAAGTACTAATGAAGCACTGGATAGAAGTGTTCATGAAGCTGTTAGTCTTCAAGTTTTATGTAAGTTGATTTTCAGTTTTTCTTTTTCTATTTTTTGTTTTTTTTTTTAGTTTTATAGTTATTTTTCTCTGATGGATGAAGTATTAAAATTTTTCTTTTTTAAATGTTTTTAGTTTTCGGATTTTTTCTTGGTTGTGTTCTGTCACATTTTATATTTCAGAAAATTTTGAATTTTTTTTTTATGTAGATGCATTGTACTTCGAGATTGTAAAAATTTTTAACAGGAAATACTGTAGAAGAGAAAAAAATGCTGTCATGAAAATAGAAATTATTAATTTTTATTCAATTTCATCTTTATTACATACAAAGACCTTTAGTTGCTCGGAATTCATTATTATTTTCTTAGAATCGTTCACTACTGCTTATTTAAATTTTTCATAATTTTCAAATTATAAAAATTTTTTTTTATCAACTCATGTCGACCTTTTAATTTTATTTATTTCATTTTTTCTGTTGATAAAGTCAAATTTTTTCAGCTTAGTTTTTTCATTATTATTTTTTAATTATTTCTGTGGAACTATTTTAAATTATGATGAAAAAATATTATTTCTGAATTTTTTTAATTCATTTTTTTTATAAAATAAAATACATAGAAAAAAATGATTGGAAAGAAATAAAAAAAAAATTTTATTTGAAAATTGCTTTCACTTTTTTTTTGTCCTTTTTCAGTATAATCCTTAATTTATTTATTCCTTTTAATATAAATATACTTGCGTATAAAATATATCACACAGTTGAATAATTGAAAATAAATACACACGTCATGTATGTGTATATGTAAAGGACACAAAAAAATAGTAAAAAAGAAACAAAAAATTACAGAAACAGTTTTGAATTTAAAATTAGAAAAAAAGGACCTTTTATACATAAACAAAATTAATAATTTAACAGAAAAAAAAGCCAAATTGCTCTTAATTTGGTTTCCGAAAAAAATAAAAATTTGTGAACCTGAACTTAAAACCTTCTATTTATTATTTTTTATATGCTTTTAGTTTTTCCATGGAAATTTATTCACATAATATTTTAGAATAAAATTTTTTTCGAAAACAAACATGTATGTATACTTTGTGAATGCATCTATTTACAAAAATAAAAATAAATGTAAAAGTTTTCTACTTTTGAGTGAACAGAATTCCGTACAAAATCCAATTGGCCTTATAAAATTTGAAACAAAAAATTTATCCGAAATATTTGTGTTCGAAACTAGTGGTTTTTTATTTTTATTTTTGAAAAATTTGGGAAAATTTTGAAAATTTTTCTTGAGCAAAATACAAGTATATATTTAAAATTTATGGAGATTTTAATAGACTTTGTTCTAATCCCGTAAAAATTATTTAATAAAATAAAAATGACTACTTTGATTTTTGATATTTTACACCAAAAATATCAAATTAGATGTCAAATTAATCATAATAAATATTTTAAAAATTTTCATCCTAAATATATGCAATTTTTCAAATATTTTTATTTACCGAAAAAATCTTTATCATTTTACTTGCTTTTCCATTCCTCTACCATTTTGTTTTACAATAATGACAAGTAAAAAAACTTATAATCAATGCAAGTCATACAACTAAATTTGTAAAAAAAAATATGCATTCTTAATTTAATGCCAATTTAAAAAAATTAAAAACCAAAAGGCCATGAGATTAAAATATAGAATAAACTAAAACAAATAAAAAATATAATTAAAATAAAAGAAAAAATTATCTACAACTGTACTATACAAGTAGAATATTTTTATTACTCATATAACTACATAAATGCATATGAGTAAATATGTACATACTCTACCAGTATTCAACATTTTGAAATTAATTTTTGTTGACATTTAATCCACAAAAAGGCTGTTCACTTATTCCGTTATTCATATTATATGCTGTGTATAATACAAGCAATGTTGGTAGTAGTTGAGTGTATTATATAATATGCGCCTAAATTTATGTTACTTAAAAATCTGTATGTCAGCATTTTTTCACTTCTTTTGCTTCCCATTTTTTTTTTTTGGTTTGTGTATTCCAATAATAATTTTTGATTTGAATTAATTTTACTCTTCCTTTACAATGTTTTTTCACATTTTTTTTCACATTTTGATGCTTTCGAATGCCTATAAATCCACTCATTGTTTTGTTCAACTTACTGTTATTTTCCCCACATGATAACTTTTTTTCTTTCTTTTTTGGTTAAACAAACTTTAGATAATATATTAGCTTCAAAAATATAGAATATACATACATATAAATTTATATGTATTAATGTAGATTTAAAAAAAACAAAAATTTAGAATGAATTACACAAAACTACATCATGGGTTTTAGTTTTTAATATTTTTTTTTTCTGTTAATAGAACAAAATGGGTTATACGACACAGCTTTAAATTTCTGAAAAAAAAAATTTAAAAAAAAACAGTATGGCTTGAAAAAATAATTCATTTTGTTTTCTTTTTCTTTTTTTTTTTTATATCTTCAACAAAATCTAAAATATTCTTTTACCCTTATTATATACACTCATATATATATATATAAATATATTTACATTTCATTTATATATAATTTTAGATCCACCAAAATTTCAACCATTACCATCTGGGCTACCATCAGTTGGTGTTGAAGGTGAATCATTGCAGGTTACACTAACAGCTAATGGAAATCCAATGTCAATTCAGTATTTGTGGACCAAAGATGGCTTACCGATATCATCAACATTATCTTCATCACCATCATCATCATCATCGTCATCGTCATCATCATCATCAAATAGTTTAAATCCAACAGTAGCAGCATCTGAACAAAGAATAACAGCAGATGGTCCAGTTTTAAATTTTACAAAATTGCATAGAAATGATGCTGGAATATATACTTGTGAAGCATCAAATTCACAAGGCAAAGCAACTATTAATATAACCGTGGTGGTTGAATGTAAGTAAAAAGTAGATTTATAAAATATATGGGAAAAGTAAAAGGAAAAAAAAAAAACACCAAAAATTTTTTTTTCTGTGTTTTGCATAAAATATAGAAAAAAAAAATACGAAATTTTTAGTAGACAATTTTTTTTTTTTTTGTTAATTCTATGCACATCTACTTTTCGCATATATTTTTCAATTTGTATATACATAGATACATACATACTAAACCTATATGTTACTTTGAATGTCAATTTAATGAAAGAAATTTATTTTAGAAAGCCCCTTTTTTAAGTCGAATTCGGATTTAAAATGACATCTGTAGAGTGTTTTTTTTTTTCGTTGAACTTTTTGAGAAATTAATTATATGGCTTATGCAGAGAGTAAAATAAGTCACGCGTAATTTTTATCTTGCAAAATGAAACAAAAAAACAACAGAAAAAAACGAAACAAAACAATTTTATGATAAAAAAGTAGTTTTTTTTTCGGGTCTTTTTGGTTATTTTATGTACAGTAATGGCCGATGACAAATAAAAGTAGGATTAAACTTTTAATTCCGGTATGAGAAATAGTTCTCTTCAAACTTATTCAATTAAAATTTTAATTGCCCGTCACTTTTAACTTCTTTTTTTTTTTTTTCTTGTACATTTCGTAATGAAAAAACCTGAACAAATAAAAAAATATATATAAGTATGTGTGTACATAAAATTTTTAGCAAAGTACCTAGAGATACAAGAATAATCAAGAAAACAATGTTTTTAATGGTGATTTTAATTTCATTCAACTCAATCTATTTTCATTTTTTTCCTTGCTTCTTTTATTTCATTACAAAAAGAAAATGAAATCAAAAAAATGGAGAATACTCAAGGGAAATTACATTAATGTCATCTATCCTTGTCTTCCAAACACTCATATTATTATTTTATATACACATTAATATACGATGAATTGCAATAAAAAAATTATAAAAGTATATAAAATAAAATTTCCATATATAATACATATTTATAATACAGAGTTACAGACATACAAAAAAAACAACGATGTAATTATTTACAAGAAGAGAGCAAAAAACAAAAAAGAAATAAAGAGCAATAATAAAAATAAAATCGTGTGAATGTCCTCATTTACTCTCTTGTTATTTATATAGTCACCTCATTTAATTCGAATAATTGTACAAAATTGACTCTTGTATTTTATATTCCATTTCTTTTATAGAATTTCTCTCTTCTCTTGTTGTTCATTTTTTCCTTTTTTGTTGCTTATTTTGCATTCTTAAAGTAAATAATATACAAGAGCAATAATATATAAAAATAAAATGAGAATAAAACTACAAGTATTTCGCTACTATAATAAATTGGTCCATTAAACAGACCTGTCAACTATTGTATTATTTTTTGTTGCCATTTATTTTTTTCCATTTTCATTCTTCCATTTCTATAATACAAAAGTATTGAGAAAAGCAAATATAAAATATATATACAAGTAAAATTACAATATTTACTCATTCATGTAATAATTATTATTATTATTAAGTGTTATCCTTATCCATTATTACTGTTTTCAAGAATTACGAGGTGATAAACAAAATATTTTATATTATTTTGAAAAAAAAAATTGTCTAAAAGTATGCAATTTTGTTAAAATTTCTAAAATTGAAATTTTGAATTAAAATTCTAGTTGATTAAAATAAAATTTTAAAATTTTTTGCATATTTTACAATCTCAATTGAATAAAAATTTTGAAAATGTAACATTGGATGTATTTGAGAATTCTATGTTAAAACTATGGGTAGAAACTATGCATGTAAACTAACAAGTAGACAAAAATTAAATATAAATTCATATCGGAAACTAAGTAAAAATAATAATCTAATATCAAAAAACGAACAATAAAAAAAAATGATAAAAATTTTAAAAACTATTATAAAAAATTCTTTAAACGTTTTTTGCATTTCTAATAAAATTGTCTCTTTTTCACTTCATTTCCGATACATTCACAAATAGTAATATCCTTAAAAATTGTATCCTTTAAACAAAAATTTTCGTGTTCGATTTTCTATAAATATTGAGAAAATTGTTCTCTTTATTTTATTTAAATAATATTTTCTTTTTTTCCTCTTCTTTTTTTTTCATTTTGTTCATTATATTTACAATTGTTTTATTTAACATGTCCTCTAATATATATATATATATGTTTATTTTTTATCTTATGTTTATTGTTTTTCATACAAATTTATTACATATTTCTTACATAATATTGTACTGTGCATTTTTATTTTTTTTTGTAGATGGTACAACAATAAAATCAGTATCAGAAAATGTTATTGTTAATCCTGGTGAAGATGCAATGTTATCATGTACTGTTGAAGGTAATCCATTACGCGAAGATCATATAAAATGGGAAAGATTGGGTTATGATATGACAATAAAAACATCAAAAACATTTGCTAATGGTACATCATTTTTACATATAAAAGGAGCACAACGTGAGGATGTTGGTAATTTTCGATGTGTCGCTGATAATAGAGTAGCAAATCCAACAAGTCGTGATGTCCTATTGATTGTTAAATGTAAGTATTGTACATATATAATATATAATATATTAAAAAATATTATGTTTAATAAAACATAAAGGGAATAAAATAAGTTTTTAACTTTACATTATTTGTTATTTCTCAGTTGTATACTCGTATTGTTGAATTGAAATATGATTTCTTTAAATATGATTGCATATAAGTACATCTACATATATAAATATAATATCCAAAATATGTACATTTAATTATTAAGGGTTAATGTATTTTATATGGAACATAAAAAAAAAACAAAAACAAAAAACCAAAGTTAATCTAACGAAAAAGTTTCATTAAATTTTCCACATAATTTCAAAAATTTATTCATTCAATTAATTTTCTTTTCAAAAAAGGAAATGAAAATTTTTAAATTGCGAAATTATTATCAAAGTACTATTATTTCACTTATTAAATACACAAAAATTTTATAAATAGAAAAAAATTCAAGGTTACGCCACCTTTTTTTTTCAATTCTGTAAGCGATGAAAAAAAAAATTTTTTCAGAAAAATTTAAAAATAAAAAATAAAAGTAAAAAATTCCCTTCCCCCCATCCCTCTCCCAAAACTTTAGTTTTGGCTATTATAACAGATTTACTAGTGTCTCGTAATCATTACCGGGCCCATTTACATTCATTTCAATTTAATGAAAAGCTATTATACAACCCAATTTGAATATATAATAAAACGCCATATGAAAAATAATTCCAGAATTATAAAAAAAAAAAAAATTTTTTTTGAAAACTAAAGCTAGAAAAGAAAAACATAATATTTTGAATAGAATCCTTATTTGAAAAATAAATGAAATTGCTTCTAGCAGCAAAAATGGCAAAAAGAAAAAGCACAAAAAAATAAAATATCGCTCAGCGGGATTTAAAAAGGGAGCAGTCTTATTTCTACAATAATTTATAATATAGAATGCTTATATTTATAATTATGATCCTTTACATTCTTCGGTCTATATTAAAATACAAAATAAATTTTAATTAAATTCTGATTTTATTGCTCAGTTTTCAGGTGTGTTGTGGATTTAATAGAAATTTATTAATACAAATTATAAATGTACATGAAGAGTATAATATTATGTACATATACAATTTAAACGTACAAATAATAAAGAAAAGGAACCTAATTAATATGAATCACATACATTTTCACGTATAACAGTTATACATTCTAATATTGTATGAGCATACCGTGCATTCACACATTTTATGTGTGTTTATTACGCATAAATAAGGAAATTTTTTTTTCAATATCCATAATATGTAGGTTTATTAAAATTTTTAGATATCTAAATCGGAAAGGATAATAAAACTTTCATAAAATTAAAAAAAAATAACATTTTTTTTTTCCTTAATGACCTTGGCCTGTTTCTATTGTTTTTTCAATTTTCCATTTTGTTTTTACTCCGCAATTCCTTTTTATATCACAATATATATATACGCAATCTATGATCCGGAAAAGACATTTTAAAAATATTGAATTTTCCACACGAATTCAACTCTTTTATTGTCGTAATTAAAGTTTTCGAAATAATTAAAAAAAAAAATGAATATAATTTTTTTACTTTATTATTAAGTGTAATAATAAAAAGCAATTATTTTTTATAATTGTTCCTTTTCCTTTATTTTCTTCATTTTTAGCACTTTTCCAAAAAATTTTTTGAAAAAAGTGCTTATTAGTTTCACTCTGTCCGTCCGTCCGTCCGTCCGTCCGTCCGTCCGTCCGTCCGTCCGTGGACACTTTTTTTGTTTACAAAACTTCTACACCCTTTAAGATAGAAAGCTGAAATTTCATACGTAAATAGATCACATTTCATACGTAAATAGATCAGATTTTCTTAACTCACACAATTAACCCTTAAAATCGAGCATTATGTTAACCCCTTTTTATATTAATTTTTGCTTTATTTCAAAGACTGCATATATGCGTCATCCTAAATATATGCAATTCTAGAAATAGTTTTGTATATGAATGAAAATAATTTTAATAGTTTCATAGGTATACATAGACTGTATTTAAAAGCAGAATTTTCACTTGTTGAAGGGAAAAGTGCTACAATACAAACCATTGGTTTGACCCAACTTTATTTCTTATTTTTTTTTTCCAACTTTTATTGGCCTATAATTATTTCACCCCATGTTTTAACAAAAGAATAAATATTATTTTAAATAATCCATAATATAAAAGAAAATTTTTTTTTGTTTTTATATAATTAATTATATTATAATTTAATTATATATAGTTTCACCCGAAATTGATAAATCACCACCATTATTAAGAGCTGCTAGTGGTACAGGTGAACGTGCACGTTTACCATGTAGAGCACAATCAGCACCAAAACCAATATTTATATGGCGTCAACAAGGTAAAGATATACCAGTTAATAAATCATCAAAATATAGTACAGAAGAGAAACAAATTGATCCTTTAACATATGAATCGATATTAATTGTTGAAAAAGTTGCACCAGCTGATTATGGTACATATGAATGTATTTCAAAAAATGAACTTGGTAAAACAAAAGAAATAGTTAGATTAGATATAACAAGTCCACCAGATCCACCACTTAGTTTAAATGTATTAAATGTAACACATGATAGTGTTACAATTGCATGGACACCTGGTTTTGATGGTGGTATGAAAGCATCATATAGAATACGTTATCGTGAAGCAAATACAGAACAATATCGTTATATTGATGGTCTTCCAAATAGTCATAAATTAACAGTACAAGGACTTCGTATGAATACATTATATTTATTTTCAGTGATGGCATCAAATGAATTAGGTAGTAGTAATTATCTACCGGATTTAACGAGAGCTCATACAAAAGGTAAGTTATATGATTTTAAAAATAAAATCTTATATTTCTTTTCTTTCAAATTAAAAAATTTTTTTGCGAATTTCTAAAAAGATTCATAATTTTCGTTAATTTAATTTTTGAAAATTTTTATATTTAACGCTGCCCACTCAATATAAAAATAAATAAAATATTTGCGAACATTATTTGGGATTCTTTGAAATATTCTCACATAATCAAAATACACACAAAAAAAAACAATTATAATTAAACTCATTATGAATTAAAAAGTTGCTGAAATACCACCAAGACAACAGCCAGCATCATCATTAGGTGGTGGACCACCAGCAACTGGTAGTACACCATTAGGTGGTACATCCGGTATGCTTGTTCTTGTGGGTATAGCATCCGGTACACTTATTGTACTTGTAAATATATTCATAATTGGCTGTTGTTTGCATAAACGCAATCAAAAACGTATTATTAAGCGAGGTATGGTCATATGCTAAATTTATTTCTTTATTCTTTGAAAAAAAAAGTAAAATAAAAAATCAAAATTAATATATTAGAAGAGAAAATAAAAGGATTCAATGATTTTTTGTTTTTGATGTTAATTATTTTTGCACTTTTATGATTTTCCAAGAGGCAGCATTTAAATATTAAATTTTATTTTTCCCCGGTTGTCGGGTTTAACGTAATTGTGATGCAAAATAAAATGATTTGTTTTGAAATTTTATAAGTTTTAAAAAATTTTTATTTTTTTTCATTTTATTATTTTAATTTTATTATTTTTTTCTCTTTATTTTCGTTTTTTTTATTGTTTTCAATAAAATAAAGGACTCGAACTGATGCAAGCTGAATTAGAAAAATTAGAAAAATCTGAAATGCCACATTTAGTTATTATTGGTATTGCATTAGCTGCTTTGGGTCTTTTATTAGTAAATGCTGCCCTAGTTGCATGGTTTGTTGTTAAAAAACGAAATAATAATAAAGGTCAGTAAATTTTATTGTTTTTTTAATTTTGTTTTTTTTTTTTTTTAATTTTTAAAAATAGTAATTTTGTTGTAGATTTTCATTTAGTTGAAAATATTTTTGTAATATTATAAATAATGTAAATGAGTGAAAAAAAAATGTGACATCCAATTAAAAATATAAAAATTAAATTAATATGTTTATTGTGATTTAATTTCATTTTTAAAATTATAATATATCCAAGGAAATTGTTAAGAAAACCTTGAATAAAATAACCATAAAATGTTTTACAAAAATAATTTTAAAAATTTCCCCCTTTAGGATATTCTTATATAACAAAAATGTAAACCATTCCAAATATGCGTATAATTTATGCCTTATGTATTTTGGAGTGGTCTAATGTACTTTATAATTTTGTTTATTTGTTGGTTTAATTTCTCACAAAACAGGAACTCTATATAGGTAAAATTGATAAAATTTGCATAACTTTCTTGAAATTTCCTTCCGGAAATCTACATTTCAAAAATCAATTGATTTTATTCGAAATGTAGAATAAATCTACGAACAAATTCGTTATGATCCCATTAACCACACGATTTTAAAATAATTTTTACTACAAAATAATCTTGCAATTTGACTCAATTAGGCTCAATTCACTCAAAATAAGGCTCGAATTTCCCATATACCTAAATAGTGAATCACAAATAAATTAGACAATGTTCTCTATATACAAAAAAAACAATTCGGCAACAAATAATAACGAAATTATTAATTGACCATAATTTATTCTTTGAACAAAAAAAAATTTTGCATACAGAAGAAAATATTTAAGATTTATATTCAAATATTAGAGAGGGAGAAAAAAAAGGAAATTAATTTCTTTTTAAAATGCAACTCTTTCAACTTTAATGAATAGAATAAAGGCCAAAAATAAACTCTTTTATATTCATTAAAAAAAAATTTCATTATATAACAATTTCTTTATATATAATTATGTATGTATAACTAACCATCTTATTATTATTTGTTTGCTATGTCTATTTGGTCTTGCTTTCATTTCCTCGCGTTTCCACCAATGTTTTATTTTTATAACAATTTATTTAACACTGACAAGATTTATTTTTCGTAGACTCCTTTTTGGTTTTATATTTAAAATTTTCTTGTATTTTAAAAACAACTTAAAATAGTGAAATAAAGAAGAATTAAAATGGTGATATAAAAACTAAGAAGGAAACTGAATAAGAATTGAATATATACATACAGATATATCCACACAGACATATATAACAGTTTGACTTCATATATTTATTATAAAATTAAGTGATGTAAGGATATAAGTTTTTTTTTTACAACATTATCATTTTATCATTCTTATAATACGGTATAAAATGTCTTTTTTTTCTCCAAAGTTTTCGTTTATTTTTGTTTTCTGGTACTTGTTATAATTTTGCTGTTTTACTTATCTTTTAGAGAATTGTAACCGCAAAGAAAAACTTTTAACTTTTTTTTCTGTTTTTTTGTTCTTCTTTTTTTCTTTGTAGTGATACAATTTTACTGCTTTATCTTAGTCAAAAAAAAAAAAACAAACGACACAGCAAACTTTTGTGTATTTTTCACTTTTTCTATTTTGATTTTATTCCTTCTTTACCAAAAACTGTTATAATTTAATTCCTACGAGTAACAAAAAAAAAAAAAAGAGAAAAGCAAAATTCATAGCGTTCCCCTTCCCTTATTAATTTCTTAGTGTATCATTTCGTTTGTTGCTTTTCTTTTTTGTTTTTCTTATTTTATTATTGCTTTTTGGCCTCATTTAATTTTTATACGCGGTATAAAAAAAAAAGTGATGATGACAACGATAGCGGCAGTAGTGGCGACGATAACTGTGACGGTGACTATGATAACAGCGGAAACGGCAACAGTGATGATAACAAAGCTATATAATATTATAAATACCAGAGAAGTTTTTTTTTCTTTTTACTCAAAAAGTTTCTCTTTCTAGTTCTCTTTTATGATTCTTCTTGTTGTTACTTTAATTGTATTATTTTTTTTTTATCTCACACCTCTCTTGTTTAAACGGAACAATAATGTTGTTATAGAATTTAAAAAAATGAAATATTATTATTCCGCGTACAGGATTACATTTTGGCAGAATATTCTACGTAGTTTGCTATACTGTATACTTCGAAAGTTATAGTTTACAAAAGTCACAATATTCCAAAAAATTAATCACAAAATATATTGCTGCTCACCAAATTCTAATTGTTAGAATTATTAATTGTTAAAATTTCTATTTGCAATTTCTTGTTTTCTTTTTTTTCGAGGGACCGTTATCCCCGTTGCCCTTCTCAACTCGAACTATAAGATCTTTGTGATTCGCAAACCAGTTACATAAGCACTATTTCTAGGCCTGGAATGAATCTCAGTATTGCATCCACCCAGACTTATGAGCCTTCTGAAGGCGTCACATAGCCACAGCCTCAAATTCGCAAAGCAGATGTCGTCTCATCCTCTCCCAATTACACACGGCAAAGCTCATCCTCCACCTACCTCATTCCTTTCAGACGAACCATTATCTAGTGATAATATCCAGTGAGCACCGCAACCATCAGTCTGGGCAACTCAACGCGATCATCTCTTGCCCGCTCCGTGCCATACAAATTTCTTCGAATGCTCTATTCCATGGTCATAGCCACCATAGTCATCACATCGAACGAAAGGGCTCCTAGGTAAATCCTGCTGTCTGACAGAATATTGTTCCTGCGCTTTCTGAGGTTCCATCTGATATACTCACGAGCAAATAGCTCAATATCAAGAGCCTTCGCTAAACTAAAGTGAAATTAATTAAAAATGCTACATTTTGAAATATTTCAAAAAAAAAAAATTATTCTAAAGTGAATGCAAAGATAAAATTTTTTCTATTATAGTTTTAAATAAGAAGAGTTTACTGTAGATTTACATTAATATACAAATGTATGTAAATACTATTCATATCTAATGTAACTTATAATCTACATTGTTATATATTATCGCTGATATAGATATATTTATATACGTATATGTATGTACATATATTATAAAATGTACACAATGAAATTTTCTTTAGATATAGTGAAAAATTTGCGGAATAATTTTATCACTTTTATTTATATTTGTATTTCTTGAGCGAGATAATAATCACGTGGCGTGATTATTTAACTGTTGTATAAATACTTGTACATAAATTTTATTACATTTCTATGTACTATGATATATATAATATTATATATATATATATTATATAGATATATACATATTGTTAACACGTATAACAGATGAGTACCTATATATACATTTTAAGTTAAATTTTATTCAAGCTCGCTTGTAAAATTGTCTGTGTATGCTTTTGTACTCACACATAAAAATAAACTTATGTATAATGTATAAGTACATAGGTGCTTACATAAATAATAATATATAATTTTATATATTAAGATGTATTTTAATGCGATTCATTTCTATGATGGCCCTTATCAAATCAAAAGATATAATATTATAAAGTTATTCGCTCTTTGTATAAAATAAAGAAAACAGGAAAAATAAAAGAGAAAAAAACTTTTCAAACGGTATAAAAGACGATGATAAGAAAAGTGTATAGGGAAAAACCCAAATGATGTCTGGAAGGGGGAGAGCGAAAAACTTATTGTGGATACTTTGAAGATAAATTTTTTCTTTTTTCTGTTTGTTTTTCGTTCTGTTCTTCTCTCATTTTTCTTCTTTTTAGCTGTTTTAGTATTTTGTAGAGCTTCAAAATAAGGATAGACAAAAGAAAAAATATTTTTCTGCTTTTTTCTCCGGTTTTAATTTTTCTGACTCTTTTGATTCTCTTTAAAATATTCCTTACCGTTTTGTATAATTCTTTGCTCTTTGTATGTATATTTTCAATTTAAATTTGAGGTCAGGATTATGTAATTTTTCTGACCACTTTACATAAATAGAGTATCTTTTTTTATTTTGTTTTTGTTGTTTCTAATTTTTAAATTTTTCATTTTGATCTTATTCTGTTTTCCCTTAAACTTTTTTCATTTCTTCTTTCTTTTAAAATTTTTTAATTTTTTCTCTTGTTTTTTTTTTTTGTTTTGTTTATTTGGTAAAAATACAAATGTAAGCCTTATCTTATCTGTTAAAATTTATATTATTCATTTACAGTTATTTCATTATTTTTCGCTTATCAGTTAGTAGCTTTTATTTTGTTTTTTGCTTTTCTGAATTTCTTATTTTTGAATTCGTAATGGAATATGTCATTACATTATGAATGAAATGAGAAGTAAGTTATTTTCTTTGAAATTTAACACAATTACTTAAACGAAAATTAAAATTGAATAGTTTTATAGAAACAGAAAAAAATTCTTTTCTACAAATGTACTTAGAATCGGATATTTTTTTTTTTAAATTTTCCTTCTCTTTTTAGATAACTCTGATAGTACTCGTAATTATTATGATAACTAAGCATGGACCTGATTTGTATTATTGAAAAAGAAGACATTTTATAATTTGTTTTTATAATTTCCATTAATTTTGACTTCAAGATTAAAGAATTTTAAACACTATACAGTAAGAACCATATGAGAATATTTAGAAAATTTGCATATAATAATTAATCGTGACACTTGCAACAGTAAACGTTTTCTGCTAGTTATAACCTAGATTTCTACACTCATAAACCTATGGGTCATTTCGTAAAAAAATTTAATAACATATATTTTTTATTTCATAAATTAAATTACTCCAACCTCAATACTCTATATCTCAATAAAAAAGAGATAAAATTTTTTTAATAAAAAATTAACACTATGCTAAAATTTTTGACCTGAAATTTAAATGAGATAATTTTTCTAGGACATTTTATTAGAATACTAATAATTTTTTCTCTTAACATACTCACGATATTTTTAACACTTTTATATTTTATATATTATTTTATTTACTATTCGTATGTATTTACATATGTATTTATATTCGTATATATACATTTCCTGCATGAAAAACCAAAAACTTTATTTTTTAAATTAAAAACCACAAAAACCTATATACGAAACACAGTGTACTGTCCTAGATATTTTAATGCCTAAATATTAAAGAAATAAGAAAAAAAATATTTAAGTGATTTTTTTGGTATTTTCGTTTTCAGTACTTTTACAAAAAAAAAAAAATTTAAAAATGTGCTTATTAGTTTCACTCTGTCTGTCCGTCTATGGATCCGTTTACATGACTCCTATACCCTTAATGATAGAAAACTGAAATTTCATGTGTACATAGATCTTTAAATCTATGGAAATAAGTTTCTAGATTTCCGTAGAAGAAAATTCATTTATCACCCCCTTTAAAAGTCATAACCCCTGAAAGTCCTAAAAATGCCATTTTTTAAGGTTACTGTAGCAAAACCCAAAACATTTTTTGATTTCTGCAAACGCATAAAAGGAGTGGATGGCTTCTTCTAACACGCCGTACCATTTTTCAAACTTTTAAAATTTTTAATACCGTTTTTCTTCTAGATCTCAAGATTTAGGTGAAGCTTTAAGGTATCCATAAGCAGTTTCATTAGAATAAACTTTTTTTCCGCTCTCTCGCCTTCCGAAATTTTCAAAAATTTGAATTTATGCTAACGAAAAATGCCATGTCATTAAAAAATATAATTATTTTTCTGAACTCACGCAACTAACTCTTAAATTCGAGCATTATGTTAACACTTCTTTAAATTATTTTTTTTTCAGTTTGTTTTATAGACTGAATGCATTGCCCACCCTAAAGGTATGCAATTTTTTTTTTAATGTATTGATATATCAATGAAGGTAATTTTAATAATGTAGTATACAGCGAGTATACTTTCAAAAGCAGTATTTTCGCTATTGTTGAAGGAAAAAATGCAACATTACAAACAATTGATATGATCAAACTTTATTTTTTTTTTTTGAAAGTTTTAAAGTTTAACATTTACAAATCCATTGTTTAATGGTTTCCCACATAGAATAGAATTTGAATATTGAATTTATTTCTTTTAATATCCTTATATTTTGATTTTTATTTTTTAATTTTTTTTTTGTTCTATATCTGCGCTATCCAGTTTGTTATTAATTTAAGTTGCAATATGTATATAATTTAAAATCTCGTAAAACACAAAAATTCTATTTTTACAGAGATTTAAATCATTTTCAAAAAAAAGAAACGAAATTCATTTAAATTTTTGCATTCACATTTCATTGGATGTAAGTGATTCTAATGGTCTGCTTTTATATAAATATTTTAGGGATATTATAGAAGGTATTATGAATAATTTATTTCTTTTTTTAAGCATCAATTTTCTTGAAGTGATAATTACTTTTCCTGAATTTAATAAACTTATAATTTCTACCAGGAAACTGATTTTCTGGTATTAAACTATTATTAAAAGTTTATTAATGCAAATATTCTATATTTTTAGAATTTAAACCGTAAGATATATGCAAAGAAATATATATCACTATTTGTTACCTTTAAACTTAACAACATAATACTTCAGAATTCATCATATTATATTTCAGTAATTTAGTCTTAACTAACGACAAAAATAATCGTATTCAACTCTTTCTTTCTACTAGTTTTTATACTCACCCCTTCATGAGATTTGAGTCAAATATTTAGCAAGAAAAAATCGCTTTGCATATTCCCAAAAAGAACAGTTTAAATTTACTGAATTTCTATAAAAATATATCAAATTCATTAAAAGCATTTTGTTTCATTGTGAATCCCTCACTGTCCTGTGGATCAACTAAAAATAATCTCCAGTGCTTTTATTAATCCAAAAACCTATATTTATTATACTATATAGTTTTTGTTATTTTTTGCCCCTCCAATATATTACGTATAACATTTATTTTTTTGAGGATTTAATAAAAATTGAATTTAAATTGACTCCTGTTCGTTCAATTCAACCATCCCGTTTATATTCAATATTCCATTTTATTTTATATATTATTTTCACAATATACATATAAAATATATAATTATTTAAAGTGGTATGAGCTATATGATGGCACACAAACACACATAAGTAAAACAGTGATATATTATTTTTAGCAGGAAACAAAAAAATATTGTTGTGTGTAAAATATTTTGCAGGAACCGCTAAAAGTTTTCTAACAATACTTGTAATATAGTTCTTCTGTTATTTATTCATTTTTTTTCTATTTTTAATAAATATTTGCTAGTTTTGGTTTACAATTCCCATTTCTATTTTTTTTTTCTGTTTTTATTGTTATTTTTATATTTTTTTAGCCTTGGGAATTTTATTTTCAATTTTTCGTTTTTCACTATTTTATTTTTTCTATTTCTTGTTTTTATATGAATTTTTGTTCGTATTTTTGATTTTCTATTTCCTTCATAGCCGACTAATTTTAAAAATGGTTTGGGAAAGAATGAACTTCAATATGAAAAAAAAAATGCCACTTCTAACTGTAACTTGTACATTAGCTTAAAAAAAAAACTATTTTTATCTTTTTTCATTTGCTGTTTTTCTCACTTTTTAGTTTTTTTAGTTTTTCATCGTTTTCAATAATTCTCAAATGTTAATAACACATACAGCCACACATACGCGCTCTCGAACACATCACTGTGTGTTTTAAAGCAATTGAAATGTTACTTAACTCACAAAATTTAGAACCAACAAAGAAAAAACCATCTAAAGTTTGAATTTGTTTTTGTTTTTCAAATTTTTTTTAAAACAATTTTTTTTTTATAAATAATTTTCCTAGCATTTTGATACGAAATTTGAAAAAAAAAAAAAAATATTTATAGCTTATGTATATATAGATAAAACAATTTTCACCATAAAATAAATAAAAATTTTTCAAAGAGAAAAAAAAATTCACAAATAGCAAAAAACAAAAAAGGTTCAAAACCCTATTGTCCTTCTAAAAAATAAAAATGATTCGTTTTTTTTTTTGTTTCTCTTGTTTTTAAAACTATTGAAAACACAACAAGAAACCAAAAACAAAAAAAAAAACAAACAAAAACTTCAATCGTTATTCTCTACCATTTGATGGAGAAATATAGTAGTTAGAATTATATCTATCTTGTACTCATTATTGTGCATATAGAGAAAAAAAGAATTCGTTTTTTTAACAACTTATATGAAGGCGCGAATACTGAAATAAAAACCGACAGACAAAGTGCTCAAAAACTATAAAAAAAATAATAATATAAAAACTAAAAGAGCAAAAATGAAACTTATGTGTGAAGTTCATAAAATATGTGACTCTAAAAGAGAAGCCAATATAGATAAAGCATTTTAGGATTTCCAAAAAACAAAAAAAAAAATAAAAAATTTAAAAACAATCTTGAAAATTGAAAATAAAAAAAATTTTTACAAAACAAAAGTGAATTTTAGAAGAGAATAGTGCAAAAAAAAAAGTTAAACTAGAAATCATAAGAAATAAGAAGAGATCAGGAGAGTAAAGAAAACTGTAAACGAAATTATTAGAGAAATAACAACATTAACTTTTCGAAACAATATTGCTAGACATGTAATAAATGTAGCAATAAGTATAGATACAACAAAAAGAGAGTACATACTGTACCTTACTCAATACAAAAGAGAGAATTTTTAAACATTAAGTTTTATAAACAAATTAACATGATTTTTGTCTGTTTTTTTTGTTTACTTCGACTTCTCTTTGAAAACTTTTAAATTTTTCTCTTTTATATTTTGTTATTGTTTCTTCTCTTCGAAACTTTAATGTTATTCATGTTACAAGTGTAGTTTTTCTAAAATTGTTTTTGTCGGAAATGTACAAATATAAAATATTTAATTTTGTTTTTTATAAGTCTTAAAAATTTTCATGTACAAAGATTTCATTACACTCAAATTGAATTGTATAAGATCTTTAGAATCAAAAATATTTTCCCGTGACCATAATGATATTATAATGAGAATGTAATAGGAGAAGTACTCACAATTAATAATTTCCAAAATTTAAGTCAAAAATTATAAAGTTTCTATTTTATAAAATCACATTTTCTAATTTGTGAGTACAATATTAAGAATATAAAATGAGAATTGACATTGATGATAGATTAAACTAGGTCCTTGTAATGTCCTGATTTTCAATATAAAAAATTTAAGTCGTATACGGTTAAATCTCTTCCAACATATTGTTCATATCGCTGATATTCAATTTATAAAATTTGAAAACAAAAGAAAACTGTTCAAAAAATGTCCTTTTTCCAATAATTGCATATTTCTCTAGGGTCATACGCAATATATGGTATTCCGGTATAAAATGGTTGAATGAATTTTTATTATAGAATCTGGTTTTTTTTTTCTTTTATTAATTGAATTTTAATTTTGTTTTTTAAATAAAAATTAATAAAGTGATGAATAAATTCGTTTGTTAACCTCTTTTTGATCTCCCATGGTGCGCGTATTACATTTTTTTTTCCAAATTATTTTTTATCATTTGAAATTGTATATCATGCACTCTATACGCCATTATATTGTTATATGGATAATGAAAATTTTCACAACATTACATTTGAGTACATACTTTTGCTTTTATTTTTATTTATTACAATTATTCAAAAGGATCATTCTTGCATACTATAATGAATATTCACTTATTGCATACTATAAATAGAAATCTAATTTTTATAAAATAAATTGTAAATAAAAGTGATCAGATTTATGGTTAACATAATTACAGCCTAATCATGTATCTCGATTTTTTACTCAAATTCCTATTCACTTTTAAATCAGAATTTTCCGTTGTCCAAATGGATTATCGACTGAATCAACAGTCAAATTATCGACTGGAATGTCATACTTTCAAAAATGAAATGAATAAATCTTGTATAAACATTTGGGAAAAAAAAACGAGATAAGCTATACGGATAGATGATAGTTACTCACTTATCTTCTCACTTGCTTGGTAAATAGCGAGATAGACGATCAGATCCTTAAATTAAAAATATTTTGAAACGCAATATCTAAATACTTTATATACTAATTACAATTACGAATTTTTTTATAACATTTTTATTAAAGTAATCGTTCGATTAATTATTTTTCCGCATTTGATAATTACGTGACACATGAAAATGAATAATTCAAGCCACATTTTAACTGTTATACTAAAAAAAATTTTCTATTTTTGTGTCCTATATCATAACAACCAAAATTTAATAAGAAATTAATTTACTATAGTTATAGTTACAATGTCATAGCAATACTAATGTTGCCAAATTCTAAATTTCATTAAATTAAATTGGTTTTATATTCTTTTTAATTTTTCAATTAAATTTTATTTAATTTTAACTTAATTTATATTAATCGTTTAAATTTTCTTTTTTTTTTTTATATAAAATGCAAATCTTTAAACTAAAATTAATTACATTAAATTTTTAAGAGTAGATACACCAACATCCAATTAAGTTTTAAATTAAAAATAAAAAATTTTATTTGCAAAAAAAAATTGTGCTAAAAAATCAGTTGTGTAGAGGTAAAAGAAAAAAAAAAAATTAAGTGAGATAAACTAAAAGACCATTTAATAAATTTGAAAAGTTTTAATAAAATAGCAAAGAATTAAAAATAATAAGAGCACAAAAACAAAAAAAAAAAAAAAGAGAAAGAAAGAGAAAAATTTTGAAAACAAAAAACTCTCCATTAACAATTAAATTTTCCATATTGTACTCTTATTGCTGTACAACAGTAAATTAATTTTATAAAATGAATGTAAAATGAATGTTTTCTATAGTGAAAATTATACAATATAATGTTGATTATAACTATACATACATACAAAATATAATATTATATAGGAGAACGGACAATATAAGAATTCCTTTCTTAATGAATAACTTATGTATGTACACTTTAAATTTCATTTACATACCCAAATACCTACATATTTTTCCATTATATATTTTTGAACATACTTAATGTTATACTGATCTATATTATGTACATGAATATTTTAATTCAATTCATATTTTGCGATTTGTATGTATTTATATCTATGATGTTTATAACACTACGAATAGCTGTATCATACATATATGTGTTGGCTGTATATAAGGATTTATACGATATACTACTGCATCGATATACTAAATAAATTTAAGTGAATACAATAAATTTGGTTATGCTATTTATGCAATATTTTATTATTTAGTATTTTATACTTTTTTTCATTTTTTACTCTTTTGTTTTGTGACACTTTAGACAATTTTTACTTCAATTTATTTTCCAAAAAAACAAAAAAAAAACAAAAATGGAGGACAAATTATTTATTATACAATTTTTAAGACATTATTTAAATTATAGTATTCACGTTTGAATACAACAGGAAATGACAATAAAAATGTCGAATTTAAATAAATAAAAAAAAAAATGAAATATTATAAAAAATTTTTATTTGTTTTTTTTTTAACTTTATCTATATGTTGATGGGAACATATTCCTATACACATCTATCTATGCGTAAAATCGAGAATATAAAAAAGAAAATTTAAAGAAAATCTCATTGAACTGCGATAAATTTTCTTGGTTTTGTTTTACGTTTTTCTTTTTTGCTGAAAATGTCAATAAACTGTTGTTCTTAATAAATTCATATACATAATAAAATATTATGTTGTATATATATTTGCATGTATTATAAAATTATATATCTGCTTGTAATTTGTGCAAAAATCAAATTCTATTCAAATTATTAAGTTTTTACATTTTATCTTTGTGTATGTATATTTCATTTATCTTATATGTATATTTCATTTACACATAAAAATATAAAATTAAGTTTACATTGTATATGCGAAATTAAAACTTCTCACTTAATAAAATGTATAGGAGATCCAGAGTTACCGTTTTTCTAAAATGCAGTTAATCCTAATTACTATTAATTCTTGATCATTTAATTTACATTAGAAAGATCTTGAGAAAAGAAACATTTAATTTAAAATCAAACATCAACTTACTCTAAAATTATTAGAACTCGAAATATAATACTTTACCCAGATTTTGATTTCCTAACACAAAAATTACGTGTTAAAGATTCGAGCTAACTTGTTTTAGCCTCTTTTTTTTTTGTTATTTTACAGCAAAAACATCCGTTCCTATCTTAATAATTATATTTACGACTTTTCTTCAACATAGATTTATTTAAAAGAAATATTTCTAATTTTGCTCTGCCATAGCATTTCTAACAATAAATTCATTAAGTAGTCTGTTTTTTATCCTCGCATTTTTTTTTTCCTATATTTAAAAGTCAATACTAGTTTAACTTTTAAATTTTTTATATTTATCTCATTCCTTCTAATATTCTTATATTTTGTTACGCCCTAATGCCTTATTCTGAAGAACGAAAGTTTTGAACAGTAAGCGAAAAATGAAATTAAAAAAAAAAAACAAAAAAATGGAAGGTAAATTGAAGAAAAACTTCAACTTCGAAATGAGAAGCAAACAAGCGAGACAGCATAACAACATTTTGTTCTTAATAAAAAAAAAAAAAAAAAAACAAACATAGAAGAAAAAAAAATTTTGTTTCCTTACCTTTTTTATTTGCTTTTTTTTTTTGTTTTTCTTTTATCCTTTCGTTCATTCCGTGTTTTTTCTTGTGTTTTTCTTTTTATTTTTTGAAATGTAAAACAATACTCGAATAATTCGTTTTTTTTTTTTTACTCTATACTCTCATTTTTTTTTCTTCATAGCTCTCTTTTCGTTCCATTGACTTAAGATTTCAAAGCTGATATTTTTCTAATTTTCGACATTTTTATTACAATTTTATTGTTCTCTTCGTACCTTGTTCTGTTTTGGCAATTGTTTGTAAAACAAAAATACAAAAATAGCAAGCAACAAATCAAAAATAACGAAAACAACAACAAAAGAACAAAATAAAAAAAATAAATGATTTTTACATTTAATTTTTTTTTTTTGTTCTTTAAACAAATTTCAAAATGTTTTTAGAATGTTTAATTAAATGACTTGTTAGACGGGGCAAAATAAAAATAAACAAAAAACAAATAATAACAAAAATAACTTTGAATATTTATTGCACAGGTCTGCGATATGCTTTACTAATTTTGGCCACTTTTCGTAAATGTAAAAAAATATAGCTAATTTACAGGATACGAACAAAAAAAAATTAAAAAAATAAAAAACAAATAACAAAAACGGACATAAAAAAAAAACAAAATGGAAAAGTAGAAAAAAAAAAGTTGAAAATTTTTATAATTGACATTTCTCATTGACATAATTAGGATTAGCAGAAAAAAATAAAACAAGTAAAAACGTTTCAGTCGGTATAAACCGATTGAATAATACCCTGCACCTTTCGTTATTGTGTAGCAATTACTCGAACTTGTGAAACCATTCTATAGAAACTTCACGGATATGTCTGACCTATAATTGGACATCCGACTGCCAAGTTTCATGAATCTGACTTTATAATTTTTCCAAATATTTAAAATTAGCTTTTGGAGTTGTATGGAAAGTACCTGAACCTGTCAAACAATTCCATCAAAACTTCACAAATATATCTGATCTACAATCGGACACACAACTGCCAAGTATCATGAATCTGACTTTATTATTTTTCCAAATATTTAAAATATGCTTTTGGAGTTGTTTGGCAAGTCCCCGAACCTGTCAAGCAATTCCACTAAAACTTCACAAATATATATGATCTATAATCGGACACACAACTGCCAAGTTTCATGGATCTGACTTTATTATTTTTCCAAATATTAAGAATAAGCTTTAAGACTTGTATGGGAGCTACTCGAACCTGTCAAGCAATCCCATTAAAACTTTAGAAATATGTCTGACCTATAATTGGACACACAACTGCCAAGTTTCATCAATCTGACTTTATTATTTTTCCAAATATTTAAAATTAGCTTCTGGAGTTGTATGGCAGGTACCCGAACCTGTCAAGCAATTCCTCTAAAACTTCACAAATATATCTAATCTATAATCGGACATCCAACTGCCAAGTTTCATGAATCTGACTTTATTATTTTTCCAAATATTTAAAATTAGCTTCTGGAGTTGTATGGCAGGTACCCGAACCTGTAAATCAATTCCTCTAAAACTTCAGAAGTATATTTGACCTATAATTGGACACCTGACTGCCAAGTTTCATGAATCTGACTTTATTATTTTGCCGAATATAAAAAATTTGCTGTTGGAGTTGTATGGCAGCCACCCGAACCGGTGCAGCTATCCCATTATAATTTTTAGAGCATGTGTAGAATATAATTGGACACATGTATACAAAGTTTTATATTTATAGCTTTATTAGTTTTTGAAATATTTAAAATAAACTCTTTGAGTTGTATGGCAGCTACCCGAACCCGTTATCCGAATTAGTCCAATAACAATAGGGCTCGTCCTTGGCACAAAAGAAAAAACTTGTGAAAGTTTGGTGTCGATTGCATTATGCGTTTTTGAGTTATCGTGCGATCGGACGGACGGACGGACGGACGGACGGACGGACGGACGGACGGACGGACGGACGGACAGACGGACATGTCTAAATCGACGCAGAATTTTACGCTGAGCAAGAATATATATATATGTCCATACCGCAGATGACTCCTTCAAGTAGTTACAAACTCCATACCAAAGTTAATATACCCTTCACGAAGTGCAGGGTATAAAAATAATGTAAACTAACAAAAATAAAATTAACAAAACAGGAAATTCTGACCGAGTTTTTACAATAAATTAAATTTTAAAGGACCAACAATAAGGATTGAATTTGTTTTTTATTACATAAAAATTTTTATTTTGTTGAGAACCCTTCGTTGTTCAGTACACCATATTTTCTATACAGAAATTTTTTTTTTTTAATTTTAATCAGCTCTCAGGTATATTACGTAATAATTGGAAAATTGTATCAGAATATAAGAATATTATAACATACAAGAATCTAGAAAATATTGCCAATTAAATTTTTTTTTAAATATATCAAAATTTTCATATTATTGTTTTATAATTTTATAGTATAACATTGGTTTTAATTAATATAATTTATAAAACTTTTAATAAAATTTTCTTCTAAATAATTGCGAACTATTGTCCTTCATTTATATTATATTACTCGCAATTTATTGCCTGGTTTTCACTTCTAAAATTTCAATAATCTTTCATTTACAAACGACAAGTAAAATACTGCATGGAGGCGTTAACTTTCATTGAGAAATTTAATCCAATTTAATTAACGCCCGATTCATACTCGAAAAATCACTGAAATTTTACAATAAATTGAAATTTTTAATTACCTATCGAAATTTTTAAGTTTTCAAAACAGTATAAAATTTTTATCGTTGATCCAGTCAACTCAAATTTATACTCATTTTATCTAATATTTACACTAACATTAATCATTCCTTTTCATCTTTTTATTTTTATCTTTTAAATTTCGTTTTCTTTTGCCATTTTATTTAATTGCTTTTGGCTCTTTAAATGATTTATCAAAAGTTTAAATAGAAGATGCCCTAAAGTTAAACATATTTTTGGGAAATTGATCAAATTTCCAAAAGGAGATGAATAATCATACAAACATAAGATTTCTTTTACAAAGATAAGAACTCGAATACAAAAAAAAATAAAAAACAAAAAAAAATTTGAATTGAAAATAGAAAAAATAGAAATGGTAGTATAGAAAAAGAAAAATAATTAGAAAAGAAAATAATTAAAACTTAACTGGATTTTTCAATTTTCTTTTAATTTTTTTTTTTTTTTTTAATTTTCCTTTTTACACTTTATATGTTCATCTTCATCTTTAACGTACATACAAATTTTAAATAGGGTTTTCTTATGGTCAGAACATTATAATTTCCCTATATACAATTCATGAAAAGAAAAAGTCCTTTGAAAACATTTCCTAGATTTTTACAAACAAAAAATTTTTTTTTCATTTCCCCATTTCTTTTAGTTTGAAAAAAAAAAAGAAAATTTGTTAATAAACTCTTTTTAGACTCTTTTTTAATATTTTTTGTCATCAGTTTTTCTGTACAGTCCTTTATCAAATTCTTTTGGTTGATTAATAATTGTTTGTTTTGAACCTATCTCATTCTCTTTGAATAAAATTCTATGATATTTAATTTTCAATTCATATAAAGCAAAAATAAAAACCTTTATGGTAATAAATTTTTTTTTTAGAACAGTTTTGGGACTAGACACACCTAGTAATAATTTTTTTCCGCTTAAACATTAAGTGAAAGGTGTAGTGGAGTTTTTAATGTTAACAAAATTCATTTCTCTGTATTTTGCGTATTTCAAATTTTTATCTGAAAGTGAGAATAGATAAAACAAGACGATGTTATTTAAAAATATTATCTAATTAAATTTTTTTCTGGTTTATGTAAAATTTGGTAAACCAAATTATTTTAATAAAATCAAATGTATACATTTTTTGTATTTGAAACAAGTTTATTTATTAGTTGTTTTACATTCGTAACAATATATAAGATTATTATTTAGCAATAAGAAATATTTTCTAATTAAACGGTCAAATATATTCACCAAAATACATGAATCGCGAGTGTAATGAGATTTTTCTCGAGAAAAAAATCTTCCGATTAATAACAACAATTTATGATGTTATGCTTTAAAATGGGAGAAAATGAAATTTTTTTCAACAATTTTTGTCGACCAACTCTTATTTCTTTAGGTATTTGATTTTAAAATGGATTTTGAAAATTTTAGAAAAATTGGTTGAAAAAATAAATTCTTGGTGTTGCTAAACTATCCAAAATTTTGTTTTAAAATAAAACAGTTGCTCTCGCGAGATCCTCTTTATTAAAGTTCCCGTGATTTTTAAACTTATAATTTTAAAATACGAAGTCTTATATCTATATACATATTATGTATACGTATATAACCCTTTTATTTAACGCAAATCAGTTAATATTAGAAAATAATAAAATTTTAATCTAACTTCACTTTTCCAGTTATGTTTTTTCATTTCTTTATTTCATTTTTAAAACTTAATTTTAGATATAAAACTTGATGAATATTTAAAGAAAAAAATTTTCAAATTGCTAAAAGATGAAGAAATAAAATCTGAATCAAATTTAAAAAAAAAAAATTAATAGTTGATCATAACAATTCTAAGATAAAAGTAATGGTTTTTAATGGTTTAAAAAAAAAAATAGGATTTTTAATATAATACGAGGGTGACTATTTATATTTCGGGTCTAGCAATAAAAAACAAACATTTATCATTGGAAATGGTTTTATTGTTTTTCAAAATATTCCCCATGAAGATCAATACACTTTTGCATGCGCTGAAACCAATTTTCGTAGCACTTTTTCCACTCCGATTGAGACACCTCCAAAACATGGTTTTTGAACGCATCGACTGCTTCTTCAGGTGTTGAAAATCGTTGTCCACAGCTGAACTAACAAGTTGTAACATAATCGTTGTAAACAGCTGAAAAAATTATTCAAGATTTTAATCGAAGCAATTCCATGCTATTAATTTTAACTACATTAAGATTTAAGATTTGAGGCAAGAATGTACTTAGTCCAAAATTTTTTTTTTATTAAAGAAATTTATTCAAAAAAATCATTTCAAGTTCGTTTATAATTTTATTTTTATTTCTAGGAAATCGTGTTAAATTTAACAGTGAATTGAGTGCAGAGTTTATTTAACTCCTTTCATATTATATACGTATACATTATGAATTGTAATACAAATTTAATATTGCATTTACAAGAATCCAATTCACAAAAAAAAAGCAATTTTTTTCCCCATTTTCTAAGAATATCCTTGGAAAATTCATGAGAACAAGAATATTACTTATAATACAACTTTAACAAATTTCATATACGTTATGTGCTTGTATTTTTTATTGTGTTCTTTAATATCAAAACGAGTTTTTGTTTTTTTTTTTTGCAGTTTAAAGCCAATTGAAAATATAAAAAAAAAATAATTTTTTTTATTTTCTATTTTTTTTTTTATTTCATTTTCTTAATTTTATTCGAAATAAAATGGAAAATATAATTCCATAAAAAACTGAAATAAAATAGCTAAAAAAATTTTTCCAAAAAAAAAAAAATCTCATATCCCATTCTTTTTTTAAACATTTTTTATTTTTTAGTTGCTTAAATAGAAAAAAAATTCAGGCCGCCGCTGGCATAATGAAAATCTAAAGTAGGAAGAAAAATTCTTTATTTTTTCTTCCCTTCATTATATTTGATTTTTAATATTTTATAAAAAAAAAAAAAAAATAATTTTTCTATCTTGCTATCGTGAAACTTTTATAAATCTATTAAAATCTGTTTTTGTACAATCAAACACGAATCCGGAATAAACTGTTGGGTACAAAGGAAATTTTATAAAAACACAAAAAAAAATGAATTACGAGTAAACGAAGGAAATTTTTATTTTAAAAGGAATTTTTTTTTGTTAAGCAGATAGACGTATGGGGTATTTAAAATTTTTTTTTTTTTTGATTACTATTAATTACTTAAAATTGATCGAATCAGTTGTTGTTAATTAAAAATCAATTAAATTGTATTTAACCCTAAAAACTTGTTTTAACGAATTTCAGGAAAAAAATATATTCAAGTATTTTTAAAGAATTTTCATATGAAATTCGAATTGATTTTTTGCCTAATGCGTTAAAAATATTAATACGAGTATTAAAAATTTTCAAATGAAAATTTTTTTATTCAAAACTATTGGAATTCTCTTAATTTTGTAGGTATTTCTTTCATTATAAAAAATGAATGTTCTGAGAAAAAATAATATTTAAACAAAAATTATTACATTTGTATATTGGATAAATTGCAAGGATTTTTTTACGGAAATATGTTTAAGGGAATGTATACCAAATTATAAGAAATTAATATCGTATATTAATCATAAATTCTATATGTTTAAGTTTTTTACAAAAAATTTCATATTCTAATTTGTATTTTTCTATAAAATAATTTCAATATCAAACACAAACAAGTTTATAAGTTAACAAAAGAAAAAAAATACAATACTTACTATCAATTTTACTATAGTGTTTGAATGATTTTTCCACTCAACAATTTGAATTTTTATTGAAAATAATAAAAACTAATAATCTCTAATTGAAATATACATAGATACTGTTATAACAGTAATACATTTAATAGATAATATCGCCGTATTATTTAAATTAGCTGCATAATATCATCAATATGGTTTTATACTAAAATTTTTAAGAATTTAAAATATAGTAATTAAAGTAATTAATTTTAGTTTTCAACAAAGGTTGAAAAGAAAATTCTGTTATACGTAAAAATTTTTTGCTTTTGATATTATTCAAAAGGATAATAGGTAGACGTAATACAAATATTTTAAAATCATTTAAAATTAAAAAATTTTTTCCTTTCAAATTAATTTATATTAAAATTATATTAAAATAAATTAATTGACTTAAAAATGAAATTTTTATTTTCTGGAATTTTCTTTTTTTTTTCCCTACTCTTCAGAGTTAATTATAAAATATTGACAGAAGAAATTTTTTTTTCCCAAATTTAGTTTTTTGTTTTTTATTAGAAAACTCAAATATTAACTGAGAGAAATTAAACTTTAACTCATAAATTTATTTTGAAAGAAAAAGAAAATGCCTTATTTCATATCCGAAATTTCATTTTAACGACATAGGGTTACTCTTTACCCACCTACATATACATACATAATTATTTTCTGGTGAGCAGTGCTGCCAAATATAGCTTAGTCTAAATATCTTAATTTTTTACAATAAAATTTTCCCTTCGAGATATTCAAATGAAATCAAAGTGAAAAAAGTACGAATCCAAAATATCATAATTTCAATTCGAAACAAATTATATATCAAAAAGAAAACTTAATGGCAATATGATGTCATAATCCGTATACGCATTTATTTAATGCCACAAGACAATTAATATAGAAATATTTGAAATGGAGAATATAGATAACGTTACCATGCGATTCCGATTTAATTGACTCTTTGATCAAAATGTTTTCTGTTAACCCTGGAAAATGTGGAAAAAATTCTAATTTTGAAAAAAAAAATCAGAAAAATATATACTTGTATGTAAAATTTAAAAAAAAAAATATGACTAAAAAAACTTCAGTTTGAAGATAAGTTTTCAATTTTGGCAGCTCTGCTATTCAGTCATATATATATATTACTAGCATAGTATTAAATAAAAAACTCAATTGTTATAATAATAGTAGATTTTTAATGTGTGAACTTTTTTGAAAAACTTTACTAAAAAATTTCGAATGACCTAATAAAATTTATTATTATTCAGATTAAATTTTCTCATTTTTCTCAATTCAGAATACAAAAGTAATACATCAAATAATAATATAAAGTGCAGTAGCCTTCATATATACAGAAAATATACATATATATACAAATTTACGTTGAAGAATATTGTAAGTCCAAAAATAAAATTAGGAAAAAAAACTTGAATAGTGAATAAAGAGAAAGGAACAACTATCAAAAAGTTAGTCATTTTAAAAATTTCACAAAATAAAATAAATTTTTATTTCTTTGGTACACACCTGCTTTTAAAATCCATTCCATTGGGAAAATGAAAAAAAAAAACATGAAAAATGAAGAAAATAGAAAAATTTCCTTTATTTTTTTTGTAAAATTTAAATCGAGAGTGCAGTTATTTTCAATGGTAACAATAAAATGACTTCTGTTCATATGTTTTTATTCTTAAAGAACAAAAAATAATAATTTTACTTACATGTTAAAAATATAAAATATCTATGAAAGAGTAGTTAAGCAGAACCAAAGGGTAGAATGAGACGAAGAAGAAGATTTTATTCACTTTACTCATCATTTTTCGCTTGTTATTTTTCTCTCTTTTATTCAAATTTTCTTTATTATTATTAAAAAATATTGTTACTCTATTTTTCTTGAACAGTTCACTTATATTAAAATCACTTGAATTTTACACTTTAATTTTTTTCGTGTATTTTTGTCAAAAAAACAAGCCAGATTGTGTAGTTACAGTCATTGACGTCTTTTTTAAGACATTCTAAGGTAAATATTTCTTAGTTAAAAGCTATTTTTACAGCTAAAAAATCAACCATCTGTTGTACTGAATTGTACAAGTTGTAAATGTAACACCTTTACATCAAAATATATAGAAGAAAAAATATACGTTCCTTGTATGTTTTAGTTTTCTTTTTTGTTTACAAACTTGACACCTATAGCATGTTAATTATCTATAATAAAAAAAAATTTCAAGGCACGGTATTTTATTCGCTTTCATTCTGTCTAGACAAGAAAATTGGTGTGATGAGCATTTATATGTATTTTATTATCATCATTGTAAAAATACAAAAAACTTAAAAATTATATTTTATAGATTGCATGAAGAAATGTTGTGAAATTCGAGGTTACTGAAAAAAAAAAATTCGCGTGACTATTATTCATGGAAAATAATAAAATTGTCTAGAATAGACAAAATATGTTTAATAATAGTATATAGAACTCTAAAAGAAATAATGATGTGATAATAATATATAACTATCATTTTATTTGACGCTCATATTTTATAAAATAAAATTAATTTTATGGTGTGAAAATGTTAATGAAATTATTATACAATAAGATAACCTTCAACGAGTATTAATGATGTGTTGTCATGTTTCGTTTATTTAAAGATCAAAATTGTCTTAGTCAATTTAAACAAAATCGAATAATTATAATATTTAGATTCGTCGCAAAATTTAGTAAAATTTGATTCGACTCATGAAATAATTGTTAAGAGCATCAAAGTAAAAGTAAAAAAAAACCTCTCTCAAAAATTTTAAAAATATTTCTGGGATAAATATACTATTGAGCTTCAGAATATAATACAGCACCGCAAAAATCACAACAAAGAAAAGATTTTTTGGTATTTAAAAAAAATATACTAATGTAAATTCCCCGATCTCCCTCTCTCAATAAAAAAAAGCCGCATTTACACCAATTTAAAATTAAACAGTTTCGTCTGGCAACTAGGCAAATTAATCTTAGTAATTATAGAATCTAGAAAATTAATTTTCAAAAAATTTTTCAAAATAATCACCCCGAATTCACTGTTTTAAATCATTTAATATCATGAAAACTTTACTCTTCAATGAACTCTCACTTAACGAAACCCAAAGAGAGAAATAGAAAGAGAAAGAACGAAATTATGGGATTACGACTATATCAATATGTTTAAAATCCTATATGCTTAAAAAATATAGGGTACATCTCTGAATGCTTACAATATAAAAGATGCATTTAAAAAGAAGATGGCCCCAGGAGATGATAAAAAAAATTATTCCAATTTTTTTTAATTTTCTTTTTTACATTTTTTGTTTTGTTGGACTTTTATCGAATTTTTATAAAATAAATTTTATGCATATTAAATAAATATAAAAATATTTCAACAATATATTATTTTATGAGAAAAATAAAAAAAAAAACAAAAACAAAAATAAATAAATAGAACAAGAAAACAGAAAAAGTTTTATTATTCTTGCAAAAAGCAGCAAACAAAACAAAACGAATAAGAAATCACGAAAAAGGATACCATATAATAAAATGGAAGGAAAAAGATAAACATAAAACGTAACAAACATAAAAAGTAGAATAGTAAAAACAAAAATATCATAACAGTATTATTTCTTAGTCTCATACTCGATTTCTACCACATGTTCACCCATATTCTTATATAAAAGAAAAATAAACTTATACACTTCTCTTGTATAAATCATAATACAAATGTATTTTGCGTATAAATTTACTTTTAATAAAAAAATTTAATGTCAATTTAAAATATATTTGCGATTTTTAATATTTTTGTTCGCGCAGAATATCATCCTGGTATATTTTATAATATTATAAAATTGTAATAAAAGTGTATATGAGATTACTCTCATAAATATAGTTTTAAAATTTATTCGAAAATAAAGAATTTTAAAATTTATTATTAAAATATCAGGAATCAGGAAGAAAAAATTATAATTCTCGATTCTGATCACAAATCTCTGAAATTTTTTTTCCGGAATAATAAAGCACCAAATAAAATACTCTTCAACAAAGACCAAAGATAAAATTTTTTTTTTTTTTTACTAAATTGTTATATTTTTTAAGCGCTCTTTTTTTCAGAATTCAGTCAAACTCATTTTATTTTTTGGAAGAATTCTGTATACAATGTCTAGTACAATATATGTATTTTATTTATATAATCCAATTTGAATACTAAGTAAAAATCATTTACACTTATTGGTATTTTTCACCAATCTACCTATATAGTAATATTCATATATGGAATCAATAGTATATGCTCTCAATTATAATAATATACAACATACAATTGTATGATTTTTTTTTAATAAATTTTCTATACGAATTCCTATAAATGTATGTACTTACATTAAATAATAAAACATATATACAATATTATTATTGTGTATTGAATGTTGTTATATCAAAAAAGGATGTGTATTTTCCGCATCGGATGTACGCTATAAAACAATGACATATTCAATATGAATCCTTATAATATAAATTTTTTTTTTTTTGAATTTTGTATTGTCGCATCTTCTATATTATTATTTTCATACCTACATACTATATAAATATGAATAGGTTCCATAATACAATAGAGAAAATAGAATGAAATAAAGAAAATTTCAATAACAAAAAAATAAGCATAATAATATAAAGGAGTCGGAACAAGTACAAAACAAAAAAAAAAAAACAGAAGAGACGGAAAACTATGAACTTATTATCCATATAACTGTAAATAATTGTAATAGTGTACATATATTCGAAATATATTAATATATATAAATATTTATATATACATATTATTTTATATAACATAATATGATATATATGTATACTATATATTTCCTTTTCCATACTATTTTAGTTTTTATCCATTTGGAATATAAGAATATTGTGTGTTGGGGAAAGAAATGCTCTTTTGTTTATTTTTTGTTTATTTTTTTTATTTTTCTTCATAACTATAAAATACATACATATATAAATACTATAATATATATACATACATTATTATACAAACATATTAATATTAAATGCATATTGTATACAATTTTTTTTTATCAGTATAAAGATATACCAAATAATAATTGACAAAGCAATAAATTGTAACAATAAGAAGAGAATATATTCTTATTGTATATAACATATAAAAAGAGATAGAGAGAACTATTAAAATTATCAAAAAGGACATACTTAAAATATAAATAGTAATATAATATTATATTTTACATATATACAATTCATAGTAACCTATTTCAATATATCGAATATTATATATAGTATATAGTAAATTTTCATGATATATTTTTGTGACTTTTTAAGATATTAAATTATATTTATACCAAAAAAATATTCACTTGCATATATACATACATTCATATATTATATAACGTATGTATGTATATAATTTTACATAAAAAATATTTTTAAAGAGTAATTTTTTATTTTTAAAAATGTAAGATAAAAAATATTAAAATATAAATAAAGAAAATTTATAAAACTAAAAGGTATCGTAAAAAGAAAAAAATTCCAAAAATAAATTTTATTTTTTAAAAAAATAATTTTATTATTTACATAAATTTTAAATTGGACTATAGGACAAAATGATTATTTAATAGGAATTAAAAAGAAATTAGAAAAGTTTATGCAAAAATAAATTATAACATTTATGTGTAAATACTTTGCATTCGCCACATTAATAAAATTATTTTGAAATAAATACTTATACAGAATTCCTAGTTTTTAAATTATTATTATGCATATTGAGTTTGTTCGAAAAATATTGAAATGAATACAGAAGAACAAAACATACAATGGAGATAAAATGGATCTAGATGAGCAAAATACTGATAATCATTGTCTAACATTTTGATTTAAAATTTTTTATCGTATAAGGTTAGAATTTTGGCTCGTTTTGATCGATTTCATTGCGTCCCGAACCGACGAGTTCATTACGTCTTGAACACCTTGTATATATAATAGATTTCAATAATTACGAGTATATTACAAAATAAATTTCCAAATAATATTACATTTCTTAGTTTATTTCTTAGTTTCTCTTATTGTCCTTTAGTTCTATATTTTATTATTTATATCGTATTTTGTTTTTCCGGAAAACCAATGTTCGAATGGTATCAATAAATTGTATGATGCCCTTCGAAAATGAATGTTCGAAAGGTATCATACATTTTGTACTCTGTATGTAACGCTAGAAAATAAACATATGAGATCGAGATACAAGATTATGTTTTTGATAAACATAAATTCTAAATCGGTTTTTTTATTGTCCGTCTAAGTTAAATTAATCAAATTGTCATAAATTAGTGTATAAATTGTTGAATAACGGGCCTACTATTTCAAATCACAAATAATTCACATGTGCCACCTAGTTGACAAAAGTAATTACCAGCGAATTGCTTTGAAAAAACAAACAGGGAAATTAACTTGAAATTCAAGGGCGAATAAAATTTTACGTAAATATCTATATTTAAGATCTTAATACATGAACATTATTTTAATAAAATAAATAATTTATACTTAATGCCCTTCAAAAATAAAAATGTTCGTGCTGATATAAAAATAAATTACAAACAATACCATTAACAATAAAACATAATATTTTAATAAATAAATCTTTATTCAAATAATATAAATTTACCATATACAAATTATTTTCATTGTCACACATATTAATTTAATAATGAATTAAAAATAAAATATCTAAATATAATTATACTTTTTTTTTTTTTTGCAATTTTTTAAGCCAATATCCCTAAATATCGCATAAGTAATGTAGGTAATTTTTCTGCATCATTATATAAAAATAATTATATAAAATAATAAATCTAATTTTGGGTGTTATAAAAATTTTTTTTTAATTATATAGAGAAATAATAACAGTTATACATATATTTGTTTATATATAGTTTAATAATTTATTTATTTAACCTAAAAAGGATTTTTTTTTGGCACTTGCCCGTAACAATAATATATTATACCTTTATTTAAATAAATGTTATTATCGAAATCAAAATTTTATATTAATTTACTTTCAAATAAATTTATTATCTACGACTCCTATGATGTCATTACCATAAATAAATAAATATTTTTTATTTTAATATTATATGAAATACCTATATATTATACCTAAACCTATATATTATTTATTAAAAGTCTATGTAGTTATTTAGAAATAATTTTAAAAATATTTAAAATTTCCATAATATTGGATGTCACATTTCAACTGCATACACTATGGGTATATTAATGTGTATATACCTACATGAATCAAATTCTTATGTGTTAAGTATATATATATACATTATATATCAAGTATATACAATAAAAAATTTATGCTACTATAAAATATTTTTACGATCAAATAAATGCACTTTTAATATTATTTTTTTTTTTTTTTTATAAAAAAAAAAATATTTTCAACTAATTTATTATTAAATATTTTATTATGTATTAATTTCAAATATGCATATATATTTTTTTTAACCCCTATATTATAAATATGGTAATTTTTATGTAATATTGTGTGTTATTTAAAAAAAAAAAACAAAAAAATAATAAATAAAATCAAATTTGAAATATTTTTAAAACTTTAATTAAATAAATATTATTTTGGGGTGAAAAAATTTATGTGTATATACTACATTTATATATAACTAGTATACAGGGTGTTTCGCATAATTTCGGCAAATAATTTCCCAAATGATCAAATTTCTAGCAAAAAATACAGGCTGTAGCTTGAAAGCGAGTATATCTGCATCCACCATCCATATAACTATTTGCTGAAAATAAATAAAAGAATCGTTACTGAAATTATTTACCACATTATGCGAAATATCCTGTATAATAATAAAATAAATAGCATGCATGTAATATGCTTGTATATGAAAAAAAAAATTCCGAATATTTTTATTTTAAGAATTTTAAAAAATAAATAAATAAAATAAAATTTTCTAATTTTAAAATATTTTTTTTTTTCATTTTTTTTTTTTTATCTTCAAATTCACATTGAACTCGTTTAAACATATATATATATATGTATATAAATAATACCAACAATCAATTAAATTTTGAACAACGAAAACAAAAAAATCCATTGCAAAAACATTGAACAAAAACAACAAAAACAAAAAAATTAAAAACTAATTGGGGAAACATTCAATTTTATAACAATTATCTACACATTTCTATGAACCCATAAACATTTGTACAAATAAAACTTTTATAATATAAAACGCACGTCAATTTGAATATTTTTTCCAACAAAAATTTTTTTTTTGTTATTTTTCTTTTTATTATTTTTTGACCATTATTTCAACTATTATTTTTTTTTTTTTTTTAACATTTATATATTCAAATATAAATTGCATTTTAATGGATTAAAATATTTTAACTATAAAATGAACATGTAAAACAATACTAAATATATATAAAAATAAAAATAAAAAATAATAATAAAAAAAAAACATTTAAAATTAAATTGCAAAATGAAATGAAAAATTACCATAATCTCCTGGCTTTTTCTTAAACATATATATATATATATATATATATACACATATATCAAAATAAAATTACATGCAATCAAAAAACAAAAATAACAAAAAACAACTAAAAAACTTGCAATGAAATATAAAAAAATTTTCTACTACAAAATGGTGGAAAAATTGGTTCAACATCCGTGAATAAAAAACAAAATATATAAATATAAAAAATATAAAATTACAATAAAAATTAAATTTTACAAAAAAAAACATAAAACGAACATATTGACAACACAATAAAAAAAAAACGACAATACAACATTAATAACAACAAAATAATCGAAATAATACTCAAAAATTCGAACTGAAACAAAAAAAAAAACAAAAATTCGCACTGAACAAAAAACTATTACTATAAATTTTAAATTATCACTCCAATAACAACAAAAACCAAAATAAAAATACACTACTCGTACACTCCTGTTAACTCTCTCTTTATATCTCATATTCAATTTACCCCGCCCCCCCTCCCAACCACCACGTATTTTTTCACTTAAA
Organism: Condylostylus longicornis; assembly: GCF_029603195.1. Lineage (NCBI taxonomy): Eukaryota > Metazoa > Arthropoda > Insecta > Diptera > Dolichopodidae > Condylostylus > Condylostylus longicornis. The sequence goes on from NW_026577989.1 coordinate 1,502,019, forward strand.
TTATTTCTCATATCTTAAAAATTTCCAAAACAAAACAAAAAAATTTTAATACATACAAATTTCATTTCTATACGAAAATTCAATATAAATTTTAACATTCATAACACTTGCCATTACCATACAATATAATATAATAAATAAACTCTGCCTGTTATGGTGATTATTTTCTGTCTTAATAATAATAATAATTGACATAAAAATAATATGATCACAACAATAAAAAAAACTATATATATATATACAATATATAATTAAAATAACAAATTACGTCATATATAAAAAACAAATTGTTCAAAAATATCTCGGGCAAAAACAAAAAAAAAAAATTTTTTTTTTAAATTTAATACAATAATAATGACAAAAAACAAAACAAAAAAACTGGGCTGTCATTTTAATTTCATGCATTCATATTGGAATGACGTTCTCCAAATATTTTTTAACCCCTTCTTTTTTTTTTCGTGTTCTGGTACACAATTGAAAAATTGTTCACATTTATACTGTTACATTCGTTTAAAAAATAAAAAAAAAAACAAAATAAAAAATTTAAAATAAAAAAAAAAATTTAAAAATATTTTAATGGAATAATTTATACACACATTTATATTCACAAAACTTACATTTAATAATAACTGCATACATTAATAACATTCTCATTCAAAATAAAAAAAAAACTCAAATTAAATTTAATTTTTTTTTTGTTCTCATTTTGATTTAAAAATTAAATAAAAATAATAATAACAACTACAATTACAATACAACAAAAAAAAAAAAAAATGTTTGGTAAAAAATTTTAAAAACGTTGATGGGCTACTCATTCGGTTCAATGATTGACAAATTTTTATTGCCACCGTTTTATTTTAAACGGATGATGTTTTTTTTTTCTCTCTCTCTCTCTCTTTTCTTCTTTTTTGTTATTTTCCCATTTTTTGAATTTATTTTAACGCGTATTCACATTTATGTGTTTACAATAAAACAAAACAAATGTCCTTATATGAAAAATGTAACATCTGTAAAACATATTTATTTTGATAAATATACTTTGCACATACACACATCTACATACAAACACATTCATTTGTTTTAACACTTAACTTTTTTAAAAATATTTTTTGTTTACGCTTTCATTTGTTTACTTATACACAAACTATATGCGTATAAATATATTTTATAATTTATTTCGATTACCCTACATATATTTTCTGATTTTATTATATACAATAATACACCAAATATTGAAATTCCAAAACTTATGCGAATATTAAACAAACTATTTGACATAATGTGTCATAAATGACAACCATAAAAATACATTAATATTTGTCGTTGATGTTGGAAATAAAAAAAAAAAATTTCCCGAATTTTAACAAAATCTTTTGCTAAAAATTTATTTTTTATTATGTAAAACACTTATTTACAATTTATATTTATTTTATTTTCTTCTATATATATGACAATTTTATTATACTTATAATCCGAACTTGACTTACTAACATACATACATTTATTCATACATATTGTTTATAAAAAAAATTATATTAAAAATTATATTGAAACTGGAACACTTTGTGTATTAAAATCAATATTGCACTCTTACTTAAAAAAAAAATATATACCATCAACCATATACCATTTTGTCATATGTAAATAACAAATATTAACACAAATAACAAAAAAATTAAAAAAAAAAAAATTAAATAAACAATTAAAACAATATAAAACTAAATAAAAAACACAAAATATTTTATAACGGTTTCAATTCATTACAATAATACTAAAAAATATTAAAAAATCCTTAAAATACAAAAAAAAATAAAATAATAAAACGACAACAATTTATTATTTTACACTTGTATTACGGGCCCCGTCCACTAAAATCCACTAAAAATAATTTTTCAATATAAATTTTCTTAAAAATGTGTGCGCTAAAATGAAAATTAACAAAAAAAAATTTTTAAATTGTACATGAAATAAAATAAAAAAAATTATAATAATGACCGTAATAATAAAATAAAATAAAAAAATAATAAAAATGTTAAAAACAATAACGAAAATCAAATTAAAAAATTTACCGGGATACTGGGATATTTTTTTCTGTTCTTCTTATTTATACAATTTGGCTTCATAAACGACGGATATTTATAACGGGGATTTTACATTTATTTTCCATTTTTTTTTCTTTTATTCTTCTTCTTTTTTTTTATATTTGTATTTTTTAACTTCCTTTACACCGTTACAATTTATTTATTGTTCAAACTTTTGGGTTTTTCCAAAAAAAAAAAAAAATTTTTTACATTGTATTACGGGGAATTTTAATTTTTTTTTTTTTTCATTTTGTATCAACTGCAATCGGTTGAATACGGATTTTGTACAATACTTAAAAAAAAATATATATTTATTCTTTTTTGCAATATGGAAATTTTTTTCGGGGTTAAATAAAACAAAAAAAATCTATATATATATATGTATATATATCAACATATTTGAAATGAAAAATTTAAACTATATACAATAACAATGTTAATGATGATGATGACTACGACAACTACAACGATTACGATGACGACTACAACGGCAAATAACAACAATAACAACAACATTAACGGCGATCAACAATTCTATATATATTTATATGAAAATTACTACTATGCAGATACTTCAACACAAAATAGTAAAACAGCCACAATTGAAATGTATGCACCAAGCTCATATAATGATACCGTTACAGGTGAAACATTATCAAGCGTTTCAGAAAAGAGTGATTCATATTCGAATGAAGGCAGTCAACCGGATTATATGGTACGTAAAACTAAAAAAAATAATAAAAAATTAATTTTTTTTTTTCATTTTTAAATTTTTTTTTTAATATTTATTTTTTTTGTATATTTTTTGTGTTCGTTAATTCATTTCCGTACACTCTTTTTGCATCGTTTATTTTGTTATGTGTATAGGTACTCAAAGAGAAAAAAAAAGGGTCCCAAAATAGAATGACAAGGAAAAATTAAATGCAATAATTTTTTTTTTCTTCTCTGTTGTTAATTTACTTGACTTTTTTTTTAATGTTTTCTTTTTTTTTTGTTTTAAATGTTATATTTTGTGTTTACCTGTATACTATAATATTTCACTTTAATTTGATTGTATACCATCAAAATGCAGAGAAATTTTTTTTCTTGAAATTTTTTTGTTTTTTTGTCGTTAAGGTCCATTCAATAAGGATGCAAAAATAAATTCTTTTGACATTTAATGTAATTAACTTTAAAAATGTAATGAAAGAGAAAAAGTGAAAAAAAAAATACCCTGAATTCAAAGAAAAGCTAAAAGGAGAGAAAATTTATAAAATTGTTGATTTTTTTTTCTTCTCTTTTAAATATAAAATTAATGACAATTAGGCTACTCTTTTTACATAAGATTTTTTTTTTTTTAAATAACAAAGCAATGAATAAAGTTTAAGAGTTTTTGAGATGAGTATAAAATATGGGAAAGCTAATATCTTTATTCGGATTGAATCCTAGAACTAATAATGAAATTATTTAAACTTTTGAAAGAATAAAATATAGCTTTTGAATGATCAAATCAAATTAATATGATCAAAATCAAACATTGAAAAGTATGGATATCTAGGTGTCAATTTTAAATTTGATATTTTTATTCTAATACCGAAATATTTAATTCGGCAGACTATACCGAAAATAACATTAAAGGCGTTTTGTATTTTTTTCCTCTTTCATTCTTTTTTCTTAAATAATTTTAATTTGCAATTATATTGGTTCCCCAAACATATTACTTTGTTAATTTTCAATTCGTAATAATTCTATGCTTTTCAATAAAAATTCCAACTAAAATCAATTTCTATTTTTAAATATTACAAAAAAATTGCATACATTTAGGGGCCTACTGCAATATTCTTAATTACATTTTCAACAATATTTTGGAATTTAATATTATAACAATAATTTGCAATTAATTTAAAATTTCGAAATTTAAATTTCCTCAATAGTAATTTAAATACATAATGTTTTTAACTTATAATTAAAATAATAATTAAAATAAATTTTTGTTTATTTGCATATAAATAGACTCTACGAACATTTTCTCTTACATTCTCATTCATAATATTCTTAAATTTGATACTAAATGCCAATGTAATGCAAAAACAAAACAAAAATAATTTCATTTGCCTTCCAAGAAATTTAATAATTAAAATGAAATTAATTCAAAAAAATTCAATTTTTAATAAAAATTCAATTTTATTTCCAATAACAATTTTTTTTGTTGTACAACTTTTTCACTGCTCACAAATTTTTTTTTCTGCAAAATGATAATGAACTAACAGTAAATGAAGAAAAATTATTATTGTAAAAAAAAAAATTGCTGCCTCCTCTCATTCCCCAACGCATAACTGCCCCATTTTTCTTCGATATTATTTTGAATATATGAATTGAGCTTTAATTAACAAAATGCAATTATGCGAGTAAAAAATGGGGAAAAAATTTTAAAAATTTATTCAGTTAAATTAAAAAAGTATAAAAAGCAAAAATTTATCAAAAATTATTCCGAAAAATGAAAATTAAAATCTTGTATTTTCCAAGTGAACATTGTGTACGTACTCACTGTAAAATAAAATTAAATGAAAATAGATTTAAACCAATAATATTTTTTGTCAGATTAACCAACATCAGTACAAGAATAATAGTCGCAATTTATGATTCAAAATTTCAATGCACCACAAAAAAATTTAAAAATGTCAGAAAATTTTTTTTTTATTAATTACAGTTAAAATTTTTACTCATTTCAATTTTTTGAATCAAATTCATTCCACAATAGACCACTAAATATAGAACAAACTATAATTCATTTCATTCGACATATTTGCGAAATTTTAATGCTCTTTTATATTTCATATAGGATTAAATGAATAATTTTTGAATAAATTCCACAATTTACGGTCTTCCATAACTTATTCATTTTGTATAAAATTTTTATTTTTAAAATTCTAAAAATTGCCCATATGAGATGAAATTATGTGCCTAAAAAAAAACCAACCAACCCAAATAATATTGCAGTAAAATAACATTTTTGCATGTTATGTAAAATGAAAATTGTAAAATATTGTCGGCAAAAGATTTAAGTTAAAATTATGGCGAATAGCTGCTGTCATTCTAAGAATAGAATTTTAGAACAAGATATAAATATTTACAGTGATTTCAAATAAAATTTGTGCACATCAAAATACAAAAATCTTTATATAAATGATTCCTTCTTCACTCGTAGGACGAGCATAGGCCTAGTGCATGACATCGTAGATAGTCATGTTCCAACTTCAATGTGTAATAGAATTGCTATGTTAATGTTAGTGACTAGCCTGCCAAATTACAAAGAATATACCTACATAATATTATCAAATTTCCACAGATATTTTAATTTGATGTTCAAATTCTGTTTTGAATTACTGTACTCTCCAATTCAACCACAATATTTTCTATAAAAAATGTTCTTACCATTTTCTATAACATAAGTATTTCGTTTCGTTGAATAGTTTTTCAATATATATATATATATATATTTATATATGTAAATATATATAGGTATCCAAAAATAGTATGGTTTATTTTACATAAATATTGAGAATGAAATATATTGCGTGTTTCCTATGGTCAATCGTGGTGTAGAATTAGCTTTTCAATGTGATTTATTAAATTAGGATGATTTTGGTTATAAAACAAAATAACAAGTAGTTCATGGAATTTTACAGAATTTCACTTGGTTTTAAGAAATAATAAAATTTTTTTTTCATATAATATGTACAAATAATTTGTTTTATATAACATGTACATTAGTTATGATAGGAAGAAACGTTTTTAATGTATAACATTAATATAACAATTTCAATTTAGTTATTATATTCATTTTTTTCTATGCAACAAATAATAGTAATAAGTACTAATCTTTTACTTATAATTCTATAAATCCTTAAAATTCTAAAATTTTTCAATAATTTGAATATATGAAATTGTGGAATATGCAACTGCAACTATTACAAATGTTGAATTATAAAATATTAAATTTCGTTATACAATTTTTTGTCTTAGAATAGAACATCATTTTTATTCTATGTCCACGATATGACGTGTGATATTTTTTTCACATATGGAAAATATTTGAAAATTTTTCCAATATAAGACAAGTAATACAATATTTTTTACTACAGCCCCATTTGTGAACGGTGTTGTGCAAATTTACTGTTAAATTCACTATTATAACAAATTACTTTGTTATGATAATGGAACCACAAATTTAAATCATGGTTTTTTATAAAGTATTCATCTTAAAACGTGTTTATTTAAAAATCTTCCTGCATTTTCGCACTGTTCCATAAAGTAAATGAGCTTTCAACTTTAATAAAAAGTAACTTCAAGAATTTCTGAAACTTCTTTTGAACCTTTGAAAAATACAAACTAAAACATCAGCTCTTTAGCACTCTACTCTTTTGTATTATTATATTTAGTTTTAATCCTTTTTAATTTTGTGCGTATTCTGAAGTAGAACAAAAATAAAAGAGTAAATAATTTTTTGAAGTTTCGTTTCAATTTTTTTTCTTATAAATTAATTCCTTTAGGGAAAATTATGAGCAAACAACAATTTTTTCTGGTATATCGTAATTCCTGCACTCTCCTTTAATACTTCTATTCATATTTTATAAATAATAAATATAATAAAATTTCATTCCTACACATATTTTTTTTTTCATCTTATTAAAATTCATTTCCTCAAGGACGAAACAAACAAAAATCAAGAAAACCAACAAAAAGGAAAGAAAACAAAAAGCAAAAGAAAGACTGCTCTTCTTACATTTTTATCTGTTATCCTTCCTTAATTTTAGAGTTCATTGTGCGTTAGTCTTGAACGCTAAGTCAAATATGAAATATTAAAGTTGTATATTAAAAAAAAAACAGTTTAATTTTAACTATATAACAGAGAAGAAGAAAATACAAAGAAGAGAATTGTTTTTTATGCAATTTCATATTTTTTTATTGTCTGTTGAGGGTGAGGGCAAAATCCTTGGGGCATTATTTTCAACAATTAGCTATTTACTAAAAAGGATATTTTTATTCTGTTATATTAATAAAAAAGAAATTATTAAACTTACATTAAACACGTAAATGAACAACAAAAAAAAAAATAAAGAAAAATGAAATTGTTGTTGTTTGAGTTGAAATTTATAAAAAAGTGCTAGAAGCTCTGGAAATTCCTGCTACTATATTCCTCTGGAGATTATTTTTATTAGGAAATTTGAAAAATTTAATTTCAAAGTTATGTAGAAAACACACAAAAAAGTGCTGTATAACAGTTATAATAGGTATACATAGTATTCCAAATTAATTTACTTATTAGATAAATATCTTTAGTTAATGTAGTCTTTATTAAATGTTCTCAATTGAGAATAATGAGCTCCGTACTCATACTGATAGCGAGGCACAAAAAATTATTTAACAAAATAAGTAGTACGTCACACTCCAGCTACGTCTATAATATTTACACCTAATTATGCTTACAATTGTATTACTAAAAACTACTTGAAACGCTAATAAATTAATGAAAAATTTCTTGAAAACATGATTAGGAGAGAAATGAATTTTCGTGTAACATTACCATAATTAAATTTACATAATTACGTACTAAGAGTATAGAGATTAATTTCAATATTAAAATTATTTCAATACTGGCTTTTTATAACAATTTAATATTAAATTATAATGTAGGTGTTTATCTACAATATTAAGATGCAAACACAAAACATTAAACTCTTAAAGTATAATAAGAGAAATTCGAACAAAAATAAAATCCTTTGGAAAAAATCCTTCGGAAATTGTGAAAAACAGAGAAAACCAGAAAAAAAAATGCTCAATTTTTATTCTACTGGCAATTGTTTTTCTCTGCCTTTTATTTTTATTCACTCATACTCATCATAGGTTAATCCTCTAAGGGCCTAGGGATAAATGTAATAATATCCTTGTTCGTTGTTGTCTCAATTTTGTACATCTTTTTTTTCTTTTTTAGTTAGTTTTATATTTTCATTTAGTTGAAAATATTTTCGCTTCATTTTCCATGTCTTCTATCAACAAATTCTTTATTACTTTATCCCATTTGATTATTTTTTCTTGTCTTTTTGCCAAAAATCCAAAAAAAAAAAAAGACTTTTTTCTTTGAAAATTTTTAGGTATTATGAACTTTAACATATATATTTTCTTCAAATATTATTATTAGCAAACATGTTTAAGGCTTGATTGTATGTTTTAAGTCTTCATTGCCCCCCTAATGGGTTTATTATATCAGTTATCAATTTAATTCTATGTTTAATTTAGAAAACCTGACGTCAGAGAATTTTTTCTCCATTTGTTATAACAATTCTTCGAACTAATTAAAATTTTGCCTAAGAATCGTTTTAAAAATGAACAGTTCAAATAATATTGAACGCTTTGATTTCGTATTGAATCAATTTTGAGAGTGCTGCCATATTACAAATTGAAATATTTAGAATATTTCCAAAATTTTACTTTTAATTAAACTTTAAAAATTTTTAGGTATTGACTTTTTCTAACCTATATGAAATACCTAAATTAAATTTCAATACAAATGGTATAACAGATTTCAATATAACAATGTGGTCTTAGAATACTGTGAGACATAAAAATTCCATAACAATTATTCCTTTTTTTTTGTCCTGCTAATAATAATTTTGGCAATATTTCTTCAGTTTTTTTTTTGTTTCTGATTTAATTTTATTGTTATTGTTTGTATTTTTTTTCTGTTCGACTTAATGTTTCTCGTCTTTTCTTGTTAAGACATTTCCGGTCTTCTTCTTTCAATATTGTTTATATTTTTTGTCTTGTTAGTTTTTTTTGCTTATGCTTTCTGTTTCTCTTTTTCTGTGCCTTGATAAATAAACATAGAATTATTTCTCAGACTTATTTTCTGTTTTGTTTAATTTTTTTTACTGTCCTTTCTGTTATATTTGTATTACATTTTGTTCCTTTTAGAAATACATATATACGTACATAATAATATTATATTTAAGGATCCATTCATGTAATATTTTTTTTGATCATATTTTCTCTTTTGGAATTTTTCTAATTCATTTTTATGCTTTTTTTTTTGTTATTTTGTATTCTATCTAACATAACATAGGATGAAACACGCAAAAAAGCTGCTTCAACATACCTGGTAGAAAATTCAGATATACCACCGCCAAGATATCAAAAGGATGGTACATTGCCAAATATGTATCCTAATAATATAGGTAAGTTTGGTTATTTTTATAATATTATATATTTGTGTACTATATTATAATATAATGTATTAAAAGCACATAAACTGGTATACAGAAATAATTACATTAAACCCGTGAAGGCATATTGCTCGTTTTATTGTTTGAAAACTATAACAACTCAAAAAAAAACGTAAATTTCTAGGCAAATATCATTATTGGTGCAGCATATTTTCTGTGCGCTATATCTTGGACATAAATCAATGATTCTTTTTGTCTTGGACACAAAATCATATTTTTGTAGAGTTAAAATTTTCCGTGAGAAACACTACAAAAACGTTCATTACTTAGTTGTACAATATATCGCACCTACATTGCCTTGTACCACTTACTAAGTCTCTTTCCCTGTAAAATTCCGTTCCAAAATAAGATATGGACAATTCATTCGTAAACGCTTTTTTAATTAATATGTTTTGAGTTACAACAGTTTTAAAATGAATGACTACTACAACATTTTAGAATAATACAATAGTAATAACAACGATAATAATAATAAAATAATAAAAAATGAGCAAAAAATGAAAAAAACAGAAAACAAAAATGAAAATGAAAAAAAATGAAAAGATGGACAATAAGTACACAAGACAAGATCTTGATCATCATAGACTATATACAGTTATTTAGAAGATTGTAACAATTTACACAATTTCTCTTTCTGTTTTTTTTTTATGTCATTATGGTTTTCCACTTCCCGAGGTATATTCAATTTGTTACGACGTATGTAATGTCCATACAAACAAGAAGAAAACCCCATAAAGTATATAAATTCTTGCTCAGAATAAAGTTCTAATTCGATTTAGTTATGTCTATCCGGGCAAGTCGTCTATTGTTGAAACGCTCACTTGAGAGAATATTTGAAAATTCGTAAATCGGTGTTAAAAATGAAAACTGAAAATTCGCCAAATATATGGTCAGTAAAATCTCTAAAATAACCTTGTAAAATACAAATTTTATTGGAACTTTTTTTAACTTTAATTCTTCTGGATTCCAGCTCATAATTTCTTGTAATATTTCGAGTCGTAAGACATAGTTTACTTAAAATAGTCGGGTATAAAATTTTAGCAAAGACCAAAATCAACTTTTTTACTTGTTTTGCCTCTACTCTTTTGGAATTGTTTTTTTTTTTTTAATATTTATATTAAAAAAGGAATACGGTTGTTGTTTCAATTAGAGATGTTGTCCAAATAAAGTAAGGGGGAAAAAAATAAAGAAAAATAAGAAAAACATTGAGAGTAAATTGTTAGAAAGAGAAAAACATCTTTATAAGTGTGTAGTTGAGTTTTTAAGAATATTTTTTTTCTCTTTCAATTTTTTCTCGATTTTTTTTTAAATAACTTCTATTATTATTATATTTTTCACTGGGTATTATGTTGGCAAGTCAAACATCATAAAAAAAGCACAAAAAGGAAGAAGAAAAACTTCATTTGAGAATGAAAAAAATGAGAGAAAAAAAAATTTAATGAAAAGGATTTCTTTCCCTTTTCCTACTTTGTATTTCTCTTTTACTTACTTTTATAGCTCCTCTTTTTCTTCATCATTCGCTATGTTGGGCCGTCTGATCCTATACAATATAAAATAAAAAAGTATATAAGTATAAGAGAAAAAATTACAATAATAATATTTTTATAAGAAGTAGAAAATTGTTACATTCATTTTTATTTTCTAATATACAACACTAAAGTTAAAAAGAAAAATAAAAAATAAAACCAAAATAAAAGAAAATTATTTAATTGAATGGAATGAGAGTATAAGGGTATTTAATTTATTTATTTCAGGTAAAATAATTTTTATGTCTGCTCATTCAAGGACAACAACTAACGACTATCAACGATGACGATTTTTTTTCGCTCTTATTTTATTTGGTTTTTTTTTTTGTTGGTATAAATATCGTAAAAAAAAAAACAGGGAAAAAATAAATATTATATAAAAATATGTACATATAATTTTTACGGTACTTTAAATTTTATTACATTAGATACATACATACCCACATAAATGTATATAAGTATAGGGCTCGTATAATAATAATTTTTCTTTTTATTTTATTTTATTATAATTGAACCATTTAAATTGCATACTTTTAGGGATTTTTTTTTATACTCATTTTTCTTCATTTTTTCTTTCCTTTGAATGTCATTAAAGATGATAGTGTAATAAAAACAACAAAATGGTATTAAATATATATATATATATTTGTATATGGAAAAAAATATTTGTATAATAATTTTATCATACCTTCAGGTAATATATTATATTATATGCAAAAATTTGAGGCGATCCAAAATTAACTGAGTTAATGTATAGAGTTTTTTGTTTGATAACTATTTGAATTTAATAGACTAAAATAACAAGAAAAATGATCAAATGTGAAACATGTGCTTTACTTGTCCAGGACAGCTTTCTTGATTATATATATTTAATATGTTGTTTTATAAAAATTTGTTTCACATCTTGAGGTCTAATTCTTATTATTTATATTACATGTTATGTTTATTTGGATACGAAATAAAGACTATTCATATAATTTTAATAAAATTATAGGCCTTTTAATAAAACTGTTTAAGAAATTAATTTTATAATAGCAAGCAGCCTTTGATACATATATACAATTATTATATTTATGTTTGTAAGGCAAACATATTGAAATAACTAATTAAACATATTAAATATAATTAAATTTGCTTTATTATATATTATTATTAATTGAGCATAGCTTCCACAACATTAACTATTTTTCATCAAATATTTGATGTGATGTGATCAAGTACTTCAAAATTTCGAATTAATTAAAAAAAAATTCTATGTATCAAATTCTAAGCCCATAATTTTTTCTTTAATAAGTTCACTAACAAAACACTTCTTCATTATTAATATGTACCTTTTTAAATTTAAATTGGAGCTTTGTTTTATTATCTCAATTTAATATACACAAACATTAATATTATAACCGTAAACTTTAATATAATAATAATACTTTTCATATATGTATCTTGGGAAATTTAATTCAAATATCCTTTGATTTATAGAAACTAAACAGCCCTTAAGTATGAAAATAAAACATGACAAACACACAATATAATACGCATATAAAAAAAAATATACATATATATATATATATATCCATACATATTTACATTGCATATATTTTGTTGTGTCTTATTTGTAACAAAGGTAAACAATTTAAGGATAATACAATTTATTTCCTTAAAGACATTTTACAATGTATTACATATATATGTATAAACGCAAAGGAAAAATACAAGAAAATATTTCTTAACAAAAACAGAAAAATACAAAAAAAATGTAAAACGAAAAATTATTTCATAAAATAACCTTATAGGTAAAATGAAAATAAAACAAGGTCCATACAAATTCAGTAAAGAAAATAAAAAAGAAAAATATGTCTTAAATAGATTTTTTATTATTAAATATATTGTCCTATAAAAATAACATGAATGCCGGGCACAAAAAAAATATATAACATAAAAAGACAATAAAAAAGTAAAATTAAATAAAAAAAAAAAAAAAAAACAAAAATAATAATGGTGTCACAGGACAAAAACACAAAAATGTTAAAAAGAAAAACAAAAGTCATATAAACAGATCACGAAATCCTCCTATTGTTTAACATATATAAATATTACGCAATATAAAAATAACAAGGTGCCATCATATATACGTTAAAAAGGACTCTTATATATATATACATCAAACCATTGAGTATGATTGTGTATTCACAAAAAAAAAAATACAAAATATGAAGAAATTGTTGAAGGAAAATAATGGACCAAATTGGATAATGATACAAAAAAAAAAACAAAAAATAATATCCTTAAAAATAAAACATGAGAAGGACATAAGAACCCAAAGAAATTATCAAAAAAAAAAATTGCACTTGACTTAATATTTTTAGTCTCTGTGTATGTGACTAAAAGCCATTTTTATTATTTGCACTCACTCATTCTCTTTTTTTTTGTTTTTTGGTTTTTTTGTTCCTTAAAAACAAAAACAAACTTACATAAATATGAGTTTCTTTTTTGAGTAAACCATGCGATAGAGAATTGAATATTTTCTATATAACCTGAGAAAAAAAGTTATATACATTTATACTGATATCAAGTAAATTAAATGAAAATTATTAGACAGGAGCAGTGAAACGATAAATATTAAGGAAAGGCCATCTGTTTTATAACATTTGACCAATTCTAAATATCCTAATATTACGATGTATATATATATATATATATATATATATATATATGTTCTTAGTGTTATACACATTATTTTATGAAAATATTTATAAAATTACCCAAATCTTACAAAAAAATATTAAAACAGAAATGAAATATAATAAATTTCCTTTTACTATTTATAATACACACTAATTTAGAAAATTCAGAACTTCGTAAACGTAATTCCAAATTCGTAAAAAATAAGAGGCCGTAAATTTTAAACTATGACGAATTTAGGTTTCTTTTTGTGATTTGCTATTCAAAAAAAACTGCCTAGGTTTATATTCTTTGTCATGTATTTCATGTACTTATTAATTTAGTTCCGAAATCATAAGTAAATTTCGGAACAACAAATTTGCATTCGCAACATATTTTTTCCAGATCAAGAAATTTTTCTGGGGGCCGCCAATATTATATTTACTTCTAAATAATTATAGCCGCTTTTTAGTTTTTTTTCGTTTTTATAGAATTAAGCGCAGCTGGTAAAATTTGAAGTGCAAAATTTAAATAACTATTATTGAAATATTATAAAGAGAACAAGAAATTTTCAAAGAGAAAGTCTATACGACGATCCTGTTTTGACAATTTTATGAATAAATTTCTTACATGAATATTGAAAATTTTCCTTCTACTACGATTTATTATAGTGATCGCAGTATACAACTATTAAAGAATATTTAACGAGTCTATTAGATTTTTAACATATTTTTTCTTTATTTTTCGTTTGATATTCTCATTATTAAATCCATATTTAGAAAATTATGTACACGCACATATTAATATATACATACATATATGTACATTCCCATTTTATTTAAGTCATGTCAGAAATCAAAAATATTTTATTAAATTTATGAAAAGAAAACATTTTCATTTTTTATTATTTACTCATTTTTTTTTTCTTTCTTCTTCATTTTGTTTTGTTGTGTATGTGCATAATCATAATAGTACATATATGTGCTTTTTGTATTGCTTAGAAGAAAATATTATTTAAAAATAGGAAAAAAAAAAATATAAACAAAATCAAAAATTTAATTTTTTTTTTTTCAAAATGTCGACTTTAATCTCACAGTTATAAAATATTTCGGTCTCATATTTTTAAATTGTATGTTTATGTTTAAATTGTATTGAGTTTTTTTCTCATAATATTTCTAATATTTTTTTTTGAAAAATTTATTTAATTTATATTTTTCTGTTTTTTTACTTTTAAAGAAATAAGAAAACTTGTTCATGCGAAATAATTTAAGGATAAGAAAAAAGTAAAGTAAAAATAGAGAAAAAAAAAGTAATTTATTTTTATTGTTAAAAATGAAATTTTTAAAATTAAATTTAAACAAAAAAAAAAATATATAAAATAATAAGACGAGTATTTCAAATTTAATTATTTGTTATATGTATGGCATATGTGTGTTTTTGATCCATATAAAAAGTTTTGCGTATACAATGTTAAAATATTGGATTTTTTTCTAGTCTTTTGAAATTGTCCGTACACTCAGAAGACAATGTAAGATATTAAATATGAAAAATAAAAAATAGTAATGATTTTTAATAAAGAAAAGTTCGCAATAAACATGCTTACTTGCTTTCAACTTAATTTAATTAAATTTTTACAAAAAAATTCATTAGAGCTCTTTCTAATGGATAATTTTTAATTAAAAACGAAAAATTTCCTTTCTACTTTATTAAAAATAGTTCGTATTTAAATACAAATACATTGAAAATTGAAACTAGAAAGGACGTCTTACTTTAAAATTTTAAAAAAGCATGAAATATTTTCCTATAATACAAAATTAAAAGTAATTTTTAATAATTTCCAAGCGATGATAACATTAAGTTGATAAAAACATCTCCTTTTAAAAATAAATTAATTAATATAGTTTATGAAACCAGTGAAATTAGTACAGTTCGGGAATTAAAAAAAAACCATGATAAGTAAAAAATAAAATCATTTGCACCAATATTAATAAAATTAATTTTCAATAGACCCCTAGAAATTATTGAAATATTCAAAGTGAATATTATGACACTAGTCTTGAAAATTATTTTAATTTTAAATTAATAGGTCTTACCAAAGACTATGACATAATAAAATCTATATTAAAACTCTAATAGCTTTAAAAAAATTATTATACTTAAAACTTTCATATTCACTTCAATTTTTTCGATTACCAAAATTATTTTAAGTAGCTATAATAAAAAAATAATATTATTAAAAAGAAAAAACTGTTTTCAAAAAATTCATGTCAAGAATTCCAAATTTCATCGCAGATTTCAGAGAATACAATATGAAATTTCGCATATACAGGATCAATATTCTTATTTCACTCTACTCTTTTTTTATTGTATTTTAAATTACTTTTTCTTTTCCCATTATCAACTTCCTTCCAAAATATATAGATAATGGGAAATTTTAGAAAAATGAAAAAAAAAAATAATTTTTTTTGGTTTAACACACACATTAAAAATCATTAAAAGTGAATAGAAAAAAAAATAGTAATTAAATTTCATAGCGTATACTAGAAAGAAAATTAAACTTTTTTTTTTAAAAAAAAGAAGAATACCGTAAAATTTATAGAATTAAAGCTATTTTAAACTTTTGAAATTCGCAATTAAAATATCACTTGTTAACAGTTTTGAATTGATAATGCTTAAAAAAAAATTCTATAATATTGTTGAATAGTAAAAGAAAATTTGTTTTATAATACAAAAAGTTTAAATTTAGCACAATTAAAAATCATGGTATGGTTTTTAATGCCATGTTGTATCAGAATGAAAGTTAAATTAAAGTTAACAAGTTATTCTTGCAGAGGCAATTCATATAACAAAAACATAAAAAATTGCATACTTTTAGGGTAACGTAAATAAAAAAAATTTAAGAGGCGTTAATATAATGCTGAAATTTAAGGGTTAATTGAGTGAATTAAGAAAAATAATTATTGTGTTTTGTTGGAACGGAAATTGCCGTCAGCCTCCTGGATTTATAAAAATTTGGAAAAGCTTGCAGTTTCACAAATATAAAATGCCGAAACTATGAATATTACAAATTTCGACTGGCAAGAACTTGAGAGGGGATGGAGTTGGAAAATTTTTTTTTCTAACGAAATAAACTGTTGATTAGTATCAAAAAGGTGTTAAAATTTCAGGCTTCTACATGCTGACGTCTAGAAGAAAAACAATACAAAAAATTAAAAAAAAACGAGAAAAAATAGAGTTGGACGTGTCAGCTCTGCGATACCAGTACGAAATTGTTATCCTATGTGCGACTAAGTATGCCATAGCTGACTATGGGACGGACTATGACCGTAAGTTGTCGTATAACTATATTATTGTATGAAAAATTTCAATAGCGTCTTTTCAATATTTTCTGAGATATGTCCAAAGCTAAATCGACGAAGAATTCGACGCTGATTAAAAACTTGAGTCTATTTCTGAGACCATTATTTCTTAACGTTGCAAACGGTAAGGTAAATTTAGTATACCCTTCGAGCATAAGTTCGTACTGTTATGAAAACAGATTTCAGATTTTTATAACTGTTTTTTGGATAATTTTAGAGGCCAATTTGTTTTTTTCAAGATCAACTATGATATACGGAGTTAAAATAAATCATCCTCTATCTTTATGTGTTTGTAAAATTTAAAAAAAAATTTGTGGGGCTATTACAATAAATAGTCAAAAATGGCTTTTTTAGATCTTTAGGTTCTAAGTTAGGCCTTTAAGGGAAATAAATTTTTAGTAAAGACCTATTCACATATAAAATTTCAGCCTTCTATTTTAACATGTTCACGGATAGGCGGATGGATAGATGGAAACTAATAACAATTTTTTTTTTGGAAAAATGCTAAGAAATTGTTTTTTATAAAAAGAAAATACATCAGAGGTGAGAATACAAACAATGCTGAAGTCTTTCAATGACTTCGTTTCATTGCAATTTTATTAGAAATTCGAATTTTCTACAATTTGATTTACGTCAATGTATAAAGTTCTCAATTATTTCTCAAAAACAATTTTCATATATAAAATATACACAAATACCATAAAAGTAAAATTAACAATATTATTAGTATATTATATTGTAATATATCCTTTTTTAAGAGCGATTATTATGTAGTTTAGAATGGCATAAATGTAGGGTTGAAATTATTCCCTAGCAACACATTAAATTAAAAGGAACGAGAAACAAAATGTTTCTTATATGTTTTTTTTTTTCTTTTTTTTTTCTTACATTTTATATTTGTTATGATTTTCTGTTTAACTTTTAAACATCCCAACACAAGACACTAATAAAATATCACACTTGTAGGTATTTAGAAAAAAAAAAATGTGTATAAAAGTATTCATCCTTATTTTTTCGTTTCAATAAATTTCATATACATATATATAAAAAATTAAGACGCAGTAGCTTCTAAGAATTTTATACTTTTATAAATTACTGATAAATTTATTTTAATATTTGTCTTCAAAAATCATTTCAACTTGCTTTCATTTGAATGGAACAATATTAACAATTAAAGCAATATAACTTTTCCATTTACCTTCATAGAGTGAATAGAAGTTGTGCTAATTTTAGCTTGTATCGTATTTGATTGAATCCATTTAAAATTTATGTTAGCTGGTGAATCAATAATAAATCATTAAGTAAAATTTCATTACCTTAACACAATATCACAATAAGGAGTGATCACAAGGCAATATGGTATTTTTATTGTAGTCCATTTGTTTTTTGAAAGGAGTGAGTCAAAAGGGTCAAAATTTTTTAAACGACATCCGAAAAGTTAGATTTTATAATATGTTTCTTAATATATTATTAATTAAAATTAATAATGGGACATTGTTTGAGTTGCGATCGTGCCAGGGCGATGAGTCGCCCAGCAAACTATCTTTGCAAAGGCTGCCGTGAGGGAAAAAAAGGAAACATCTCTCATCTTGCTACCCATTCGGCCACTGTAAATGCTATTGGACCTTATGCGGTATGGAAATAGAGAAGAAAAAGAAGAGGTCCAGCGGTACCACTCTGAATTATCTAAAACAAGCTAATCTATCATTAATTTCTTTAATAATAACAACTTTAAATCTGCAATTTGTGATTATTTATCTGAAAAATATTTTTCTAATGTAATCATATCACTTTTCCGTAACAGAAAATAAGTGAGAATTTGAAAACTTTGTGAATAAAAATTTCTAGACCTACTTTAACTGCAAGTCACTGTTATACAGACAAACATAAGAACATCTCATTTTCATTTCATACACAATATAAATTATTAGCATAAGTATATAACAAAAGTATAGTAATAGTAACATGGTTAGGTGGATGAGTGTGTTTTGATTGACGATTACCTTATCAGGAACTTTGCAAATTTTTCCTACATTTTTTTTCTATTCATATTTTGCCTTATTTTTCAACGTTTATCGTTATTTTTTTTTCATATATAATATATTTACAAGTTGTTGTAAATTTTAAGGATAATTTGAAAGAATCAAAATAAAGCAAAAAAGAAAAAAAAAACAACTTTCATAACCAGAAAAAACAAGCAAGAATAAAAAATAAGAAAAACCGTTAAAAAATCGCTTATAACGGCAAATGATATAAAGTTAGGCATTTGCATATGTACGATAAACATACAAACAAACCCACAACATTTGTTAAATTTAAAATGTGTCGTAATTCTTCAAAAAAAAAAAAAGAAAGCTAAAAACAAGAAAGGGATTATATGACAGCAAAAAGGAAAAAAATTTTTTTTTTTTACTAAAAAGTCTCCTCCAGTTTTTTATTTTATTCCATTTTTTTTTTTTTTTGACTTTGTGGAAAATTTTTGCAGATTTCCAAACATATATCATTAGACAAACTAGAGAAAAGTTTTTTTAGCCATATTTTGTTGAAAATAGAATTTTTTTTTTTTGCCAGAACTCATGAATAAAAGAATAAAAAAAAAGAAGAAAAACAGCAAAAAGAAAGCAAAAAAAAAATAAAATATTTTAAAGGTTGTTTGGCAGTTTTAAAACAAAATAAAAGTTTTCATATGCCCACCTCTTTCATTTTCCCATTTTTCTTTTTTTCATATCATCATTATTCCAATTTCTATTTGGCAGGCGGCCTAGTTTTGTAACAGTGGTTTTCAATCGAAAAATCTTCAAAAATACCTTATATTTTTCAGAACTTAATTACTTTAAGATGGTCATTATTTTATAAGGTTAAAAATACGGAAATTAATTTGACCTAATTTGACCATTGGAAAAATATCAAAACAGACAATCACATCAGGGAGGTGGAGGATATACTTAACGTACTCTGCGAGTATCACGCCCTAATGCGAAGGAGGAGACGCTTTTTTGATTATGTTAGTTTGACGGCTTGGAGAATTTGTTGAAGGCGCTTATTGATGAACTGCTAAACTTTTTCAAGAGACGTCAATTGACTTAGCGGGCAGAGATATGTTGTGGAGGGATGCTACTGGGACTTCTACCGGCCTAGTGTTAAGTGGTACAGTCCAGGGTGACACCTCCCCTCTCTAATTAACTAACTTATCACCAGTCTCATATTCACACAGAAAATTCAAGTTAAAAAAGTAGTCATATAATTCTGTTCATTTGCAGACTTAATTCACAATAATGAACTTATTTTTCCCCGACTTTTTAAAAAAATGAGCCTAAAATTATGCAAAATATAAAATTTTTTTTTTAATTAAATTACCTATTTTTCAAATATAAAAGTAATGATTCGTTTTTCACAAGATCCACTTTACACAAATATTCACAATTTTTAAAATATCTATCTAATTTCATCTTTACACTTACACCTTATGATTATATTATTATTCTTTATAATATTATGCCTGTCATGTTATACGTATTTTAAAATGTAGTTTATTCTATGATTACTGCGCTAAAGTTAATACAGCTACCTCTTGTAATTTTAATTTAGAAGGATCACTTTTATTCTTAAAATAGTCCACTTAAATTCAATGTTATTTTACTTATACATACTCTATATTTCTTATACTTGAGAATCACTTATATTTGTATAACTTTAACATAATAATAACATATAACCAGATATGAATTGAAGCCAAAGAATATATTATATAATATAATATTCCACAATTTCAACAAAATGGAGATGAATAAAAAAAAAAACAAAAAAAAAATAGAAAACAATAATAAAAGCAATGAAAAATTAAATATAAAATAAATTTGTTCTAAAATAACATAAAAAAAAAATAAAAATAAGAAAACAGAAAAAGAAAAAAAAACACTCGAAATGAAGCAGGAGGAATATAAATTAGAAAGCTAAAATAATAGGCAAAAAATAGCAAGTTAAAAAAAAGTAGAAAAAAAAAAAGTTTTGTATTAAATTAATTATTTCAGAAAACTTTCAAGAGTTAAACTTTGTAATTGAATTACCTGTTTTCATATTAATCACAGGTAAAAGTTTCCACTTTTTTTTATTATTTTTGTTTTTATTATTTTACTTTCTGTTATCTTCCTTTTACTGTTTTTATTATCATATAACTGGTTTTCTATATGTATAAAAATATGAAAGCTTCTATATAAAATAGGTATATATATAGAAATGAGATAGAAAATTAAACAAAATTATTTCCAGTCATTTGAAATAAACAAAATGGTGCTTTTTAAAAATTTTAATAGTGAAAACAATGAAAAATTATAATTTCTTTTTTTTCGCCATAAACCTTTAATTTTATTTTAATTTTAAACTGTTAAAAACAAAAGCAAAAAATAAAATACAAAAAAATTTTCTACTGAAGGTTAATTAAAAATTACTAAACACACATACTCTCGCATCTAGTTATAAAATATTATTTAACAAAGAAGAGAAAAAGTTTTTCTTTCTTTCGTAAAATTGAATGGAGAAAAAATTAATGAAAATTACTTTAAACTTGAAATTTTCAAAGAAAATGTTCTACAAACTTTTAATAGTTTAACTTAAAAAATACTAGAATGTGAATTTTAAAACGCTTTAAAATTCACTACATAAAAACTAAAAAGTTCGAGGGACAGCTTAAGTAGTTAGGTGAACATTATTTTATTATTTTCTATTATTAAAAAAAACATTGAGAAAAAGAAGAATTTATGAAACGAATTCTTCTTATCTCCGTAAAAATAGCGGAAGATGAGAAGAGTTTCCGAAAATTTGGATTTTTATTAAACGATTTCTCTCTCTCTCTCTCTCTTTCTATCTCTCATTTGACAGAACACTAAACTGAAGATTTTTAAATTGCAGTTCTGAATTCAGTGTTTCCAAATAGTAAGAAATTCCCCATTTTGAGGAAATTTTGAGGAATTGAAGGGTGTAGAGTATTTTTGTTTTGTTAAATTAGTAAATACGTATTTTATTTAAGTACAATGCTAGATGTATCGAATATATATAAAAAATTTCTTAAAAGGAAATTATATGAGAAAGAATAGGATTTGAAAAAGGAAAAATGGGAATTTTTGAAATAAGTATGATAAATTCAGCAAAAAAGAGTTGGCAACACTGATTCTGATTATTTTGGTTACTATAAAAAATTTTTGATATATAAAATTCTATGGTTTGCTAATTTAAGCGATAGTAAATAATTTCTAAGATAGTAAATGTAGTAATGGACAAAATTCAAATATACAAGAAATTGCAGCAATTAATATTTGAGAACATGTTATTCAAAATTTTATTTAAAGAGAATTTTAAAAATGTAAGAGATTAGAGTAAAATGTGTTATTGTCATGAATGTTATGATTCAATTCGAATAATAATTACTCATATATCACACTATACTATACTTTTGTCTTATTGTAAACGTTTAAGACCAGTAAAATAAGATTTAGTTGTTTTTTAATTCTTTCTAATGAAAAATAGAAAATTGTTCGTTTAATATAGCATTAACATTATAGTAGTCCTCGTATGTGAACATGTGAAATATCTGAAGAAAGATATTTACATGAATAACATCCTAAATTGGAAGAAAATCTTGTACATTATAAACATATAGTTTAAGAAAATTACTCAATTACTCTTATATAATAAATATGAAAAAGAAAACAAAATATTTGATATTTTTATTTAAGTTTTCTCATGCAAAATAAAATTGAAATCAATTTTTAATTTAAATATTTATTTTATTTTTTTTTTTAAATAGCTAATGCAAGAACACTGCCGCATCCACGACATAATAATAATGCATCACATATGTTCAATGATCATCGAACAAGAGATGATCAAATGTTAGTAACAAAAGGAACATATATTCCGTCCCCATCACCAGCACCACCAATGGATGGTTCCTATTATAATATGAATAGTGATCGTTATTTGTCGTATCCGCCAATGGTAAGTCAATAACGAAAATTTTCATTTTATTTTTTAATAGTTTTGTTTTTGAATTTTTTAATTTTAATAAAAATAAAAAAAAAATCAATCAACTCAAGGATTTAACAATTTTTTTTTATATATATATAATTTAATTTTGAACTTTTATTAAAAATAAGAATTTTTCATATAATGTAATCAAAGAAAACAAAAATTTAATTTTTAATTTATTCTGTTGGAAGAAATTTTTTTTTACCCATTTCCCATTTCTTTTTTATATATGAAATAATATTTGTAATATTTGAATTATTAATTTTTGGAAAGAAAAAAAAATAACAAAAATTTATTTTAACTGAGGGTGATTTTTCTTTAGAGATTGAAACGAAATAATTTACTATATCTATATACATTTGTATCCAAAATATTTCTAAGGATTAAAAAGTACCTCTTTTTTACCTTTTATTCCCTTTTATGATGCTACACTAATTTTTGCTCATATCATTTTTATTAAACTTATAAAAATATTAAAATCTGGAAAATTTTCACTACAGTGAATACAAAAAATATATTATGGGGAAAACTACAATATTTTATTGGCAAGTTTCTAACCATACACAAAGTTTTTAATTTTACAGAAAAAAAAATTGCTCTTTTAGTAATATTTTCATTGTAAAGAGTAACAGAAACTAAAAACTACAATATCAAAGGCAATGTACATAAATTGATAAGATTGCATTCAAGAGCAATATCAAATTTTTTATTACTGAATATAGTTTTGAATATTTAAACGGGCAATCTCATAATTTTAACGATTTTTTAAACAAAAATAACTTAATTTTAGTTAAATAGTTGTTGGAGTATGATCGATAGAGTCGATAAACCACAGCTAGCAGTTGATAGACTTTGAAAATTTTGCAATTTTGACAATATTTTCAAGATTATCGATATACGATTATTTTTCTTAGAGATGGATAATGTTAACTGAGTTCTGTTCCAAATAATTAATATGAAAATATGACAAGAAATGTGAGAAATTGAATAAAAGAATTGAACTTCGAAATTTTTTCACAGCTCAAAGACTCTTTTTATTTTAAGGATTTTTCAACAAAATGTAAAACATTTCATACACAAATTGAAAATAAAAGAACAAGAATTAATTTTCATAGTATGCAGCTACTTTAAAAAAATATAAAATCATTTTTTTTTTTTTAATTTGACTATTTATATTTTTATGCAATAAAAAGTTACCATTATTTTCTAAAAGAACGAATATTAAAAGTTTTTTTCTTCTATATAATGGTAGAAAAAAAAATAAGCGAGAAAATATGTGTAAAGAGTAAAACCGTGTATACAGAAGCATAAAATGCTACAGGGGCTTTTCACTTTTTTTTTTGAAGGTTTTCCAAAAAGGAAAAAAATTTTTTTTTTTGTTTATTTTTTTACTTATATTAGAATCAACTCATGCATGCTTATATATTTAATATTCTAATATAAATGTAAATAAAAAATATGCATATGTATGTACATAGTGATACAGATGTATAAGCTTGTGTAAATATATTTATATATGTATATATTGGGATAGTAAATATTGAAATGCGCAACGTTAAAATGTTTGATTTTGTGTTTTTCTTATTGAATTTTTTCTATTAATTTTAACGATTTTGTGTTTACATATATGTGCGTTATCACTATAAAATGATTATCAAACAAAAAAAAAAATAAAATGAAAAGAAAAATTGAATTTTTATAGTTTTTTTTAAAGTTAACATGTTCATTTCCTCCCTCTTCTCTTCGAATGACGTGTTTTTTCATTAACAATAAAAAAGAAAGCAAACAAAAAAAAATTAAAATATTACAGCGAAAAACACAATATCGTTCATAACATTCCTAATTTCTGCAAAATGAGCATTTCATATGCAATATATGCAACGATAACATTTAAAAAAAAACGGAAAACTGAAAATTTTGTTCATTCGATTGGCACAATTTTAAATTATAAACAAGTAAAAACGTTTCAATCGGAATAAGTCGATTGAATCATACCCTACACCATATTCGTTGATGCATGACAATTACTCGAATATGTGAAGCCGTTCTATAGAAACTACTGTAATATGTCTGACCTATAATTGGACACATGGCTGCCAAGTTTCATGGACCTGATTCTTTTTTATTTTTCTGAATATATAAAATTTACTATTAGAATTGTATAGCAGCAACCCGGACTGGTGCAGCCATCCCATTAAAATTTTAAAGAATATGTAAAATATAACTAAACACACGTACACAAAATTTCGTATTTATGCCTCTTATTAGGTATTTTTGAAATATTTAATATAAACTCTTTGAGTTGTATGGCAACTACCCAAACCCGTTGTCCAAATTGGTCCAATTACAATAGACACTATTTGGTACAAAAAAAAAACTTGTGAAAGTTTAGTTGTATTTACCTGACTCGTTTTTGAGTTATCGTGCAACCGAACGGACGGACGATCATATATAAATGAACGCAGAATTTTACGCTGGTCAAGAATATATATATATATATGTCCATAGCGGAGACGTAGATACTGGTTACGAACATCATACCAAATTTAATATAACCTTCACGAAGATGTTGGGTATATTAAAACAATTAGTTAAAAGTGTCAAACTGCAATTTTTCAATTTATTATTGAAGTTTCTTTGAATTCTTTAACTGTATCACAGTTCTCTTCTATTTACTCAACTTCACAAATAAATTAATTTAAAAAATGTTAAAAACAGTTCAACAACATTTTGTTATTTTCATTTTAAATGTTTAAAAATATTTTATTAAGGACTTATATATATTTGAAATCTGTATGAATTTGATAGGAAAATTTTAAGGTAATTAATACATAACATTTGAACAAATATGTCGAAAATTCCTTTGCCAAAAGAAAATAATAATAATTTCATATGGAAAATCGTATACAATATAAGCTTTCCAGAAGTGTTCAAGTCGAATTCAAAAATTTATAATTAATTGACATGTTCACTAATTTTCAAGAATAATAACAAAGCATTTCTCGAATTGAGTAGATTATGGTAAAACCGATATAAATTAAATTTTAAATATGAATTTATTCAATTTAGAATTGTTATGTGTAAGTGAATGCTTCAAACATCATCCTTGATTAAAAGGAAATATACATCACATATTTAGCAAGTTATATCTATTAGAAATCTTCTTGTGAACGTACTACTAGTAAATTCTATTTAATATATGAATCTTAAAAGTCTTAAAATACTTTTTCATTGTTTCTTAGAATGTAACCTTATAGTAGGGCAAAATAGTATTATTTACATATTACCAAATTTTTTTCCTTCCCTTTATTTTGTTAACATAGTTTCATATTTTGTAAACATCAATCAAATATTAAAATGTCATTAATATTTTTTGAAAAATACATAAAGTTTCGATTTAATTACAATTTATTATTTTACAATTATTATTAAAAATATCTACATATATACATACATATTAAAAAGAATATTTATTTATTCATGTAACTATATATAGGTTATGCATAATACATACAATATATGCATATATATATATATATATATATATATATATGTATATTAAGTTCAATAATTTATTTAAAATTCAAATTGTTTTAATTTTTTTCTAATTTCAGAATTTATTAATTATTTTAAATAAATAATAATATCAAATTTATATTAAATTCATATTATATGTACATATATGTACATATTTTTTATTATGGTTATGTACATATGTGTGTAATAATATATATGTAAAAATAAATACAACAATACATAAGTTCTTAAACCAATACCGATACAGATATATGAATTATTGAAGAGCATATTAACACATATTTCTTTATAATTTCAAATATAATGTAAAAGTAAATAAACCTTATACAAAATTTAAATAAAAATACAATTAATCGAATATTATTAGAATCCTTTTTAATTATCATCATATTCAATAATATTCTCCAATTGATCCCATTTCTTACTTCTTTTGTTTTCCTCATAATTCCATCTATAACAATGTTGAAGATTGAAAACTGGCCAAAGGGGACAGCCCTATACCGAACTCCCCGCGTTATTGTTATTGTCTAACTTAGTCTTACAATAAAATAAATGTAGAATTACATTTCGTTCTAATAATCAATAATATTATTAAAGATACGTCTTAATTCCTTATAACAGCTTACTTTCGATACTATTCGTTCAATTATGAGTTTCACTGCCATATTGACTTTGGCCAACTCTGCATAATTTTTTCATTATTATTATTTCTATATTCGTTACATTGGTAATTAAAATTGAAATATATATGTTTCATATAACATCAATATTTTTTATACTATTATAATAATATATAACTAGATAAAACATAATTCTATACTATAATATAATTTAGCATTAAAAACAATTGTTCATAACTATTATACTTTTTAAATTATACAAAATAACAACATAGTTTTGTTTTTTTTTTGTAAACCCAACATTATTTTTTTTTTTGTAAATTATATCTAATACCTCATACCTCATCATTTCCATTAACTTATTATTTTAGCATCCGTTCAACCATTCATTTATCATATTCATATCGTATGTTATACACATATAAAATGTTATATTACCAGTTTTTCAACAACAATTTCAAAATTAATTTAATTATTAAACTTTTTAAAAAATAAATAATGTTAAAATATAAAATATTATTTTTCAGCTTTTATTTTTATTGTGAAAAACTGAAAAAAAAATAAAAGCAAATAACAATACCTTAAATTAATAAAAATTAAAATGAAACTATTCTAATATCCTTAATTATCATCTCTCTCTATCTAACAAAAAAAACAACAACGCAACCACTGTCAGAGAGTGAGAGCAAAAAAAAAAAAAAAGTAATATTTTTGTGTTTTTCTTATTCTTGGCCTTTTTTAATTATACTAAAATAGTTTTTTTTATTTTTTTTTTTTTTTGTGCAATTTGATACTTGTATACTCTTTCATTCTCTTTTTCATAATGTCCACCCACACCCTTCCTGTATAACAAAATTATTATTATTTTGTTTTTTTTTTTTTGTTTTTTCTATTATTTTTATTTTATTACACAAAACATTTTAATTTATGACAGTTCTAATGTCACTATAATTCTTTTTAATGTCAAAAACAAAAAAAAAAAATTAAGAATTTTACAACCATTCTAAATATTCTAACACAACACTTTTTAAAATAAAACTAACAAAAAAAAAAAGAAAACTAAACGAAATATTTCAAAACTCTATTCAACTTTTGGAGAACATTTTTATCCTTAATATATTAAGTACCTATACCATATTTTATTCTACGATATAGCTCTATATAAAAATACTATTTCTGTTACAATCCTTAAAAAAAAAAATAATAAGTAATTTGCTATCAAGTAAAAACTTCATACTTGTATGCATGCGTTTATATAAAAATTGAGTTGTTTAATTAATATTTTTGAACTTTTATATCTGACACAAAATAACAAAATAAAAATAGAAAAGCATGAAAATTATAAATAAAATAAATAAACTATAAACTTTACTGTTATTCGAAACTATACCCCATAACACAACAAAAATACAAGACAAAAAAAAATATTAATGTTTTTAACCATTAACTGAAATTGTTAAAAAAAAATTTTTCGTTCACAATTTTATAGAGGAGCCTTATAACCTTTTCATATAAAAGAAATTGTTCAATTGTATTCCAATTGTACTTTTTGGGGTCTCAAGAATATAAAATTATAAATTTAAGAGTTTATTTTATTTCGCTATTGTTATTACGTCAAGGAATATAATAGAAATGTAATTAATTCACATTTATTACTTATACGATAAAACAATATATTTAATAATCACTATTCCATCAATTGTAAAACCTTTTTTGATTTTACCTACCCCCCTAACATTTTACGACTCATTATTATTATTTTATATTCCAACACAAATATTTTTGATGTGTGATCTCATATTTTAATAAACTAACTTAATAAATACCTCATATTTTGTTTAATTATGCCAAAATTAACAACATTGATAAGGTACTTTTGATAGAAATTTCGCCAGAAAATATTTTTAAATGAAATAATTTTAAAAAGAAATATGTAAAATCAGTTTAGAAATTGAAATTTAGTCAATTTATAACTAAAATTTTCATTTTTTACGATATTGCAATATTTTGAATAAAGAACTCCAAAACTTATTGAGATGCAAGCATAATAATATGATAAATTTGAATTTATAAAAAAAATTTTACCTATTCAAACTTAACTTTAGTTCACTTACTCTCAACTCTTTTAATCTATATTCAATTTAAAATTCCAAAAATTTATTAACAATAGTTGTGTATTTCTCTTTTAGTCTAAAGCTGGAAATTCCCAGTGAAAATAATTAACAGATTCAAAAAATGATTCCTAGCTTAAACTATAAGCAAGTTTTTTTTTCGGCTCAAGCAATTTATAATTACAACTTAAAATCGTCTATATGAGACAATGTTACCCCTATGTAGCCATACTGAGTTTATATCGTATTTTGTGGTTAGGTTTTCTTTTTTACTCTAATTTTTTTTACTTTAACTGTTATCTCATTCCATTAACTTTATTTTATAATGTGTTTTTTTTTTTTAGTTTTATAGTCGTTCTGTAAATTTGAAATGAATTACATTTCACCCGAAAGTTGTGTATTTAGTAATTCTATATTATAGCTAGACATCCTTTTTTTCTTTTCTAAATAATTAATAATATTCAAAGTTAAGTTTTTGTTGTTGTTTTAGTTTTTATTATATTTTTATTTTTTCTTTCTGTCTTGTACTGTTTTTTTTTTTTTTTTGTGTTTTAGATTTTTTATTTCAACTTTTAACTAATGACCATATTATATCCTTTTGTTTAGTCCTTTATATATTAATATCTTTTCTAGTCTATCGTCTGCATGTGCTGTTGTGCCATATATAAATTGATATTCTTATATATACAACTTTATATTATATTTACCTAAGTTTATATAAATGAAATAAATAAAAAATAATATATAAATATGAAACCGTTTTTAAAGAATAAATAAGCAGAAAAAAAAAATTAAATAAATAAAACAAAAAAAAAAGAACAAACTAAAAACTTATCAGAGAAAGTTGCTATCTATGAAAATATAGAAAAAAAAAATAATATTATAATCTAGAATAAAAGTTTCGTCGTGGCATACCATGAATATCAATATAATATGAGCAATATCAAACCAAAATTTAATGTGATCAGCACATAACCGACCGCAATACATGTTGTCTTGTTTGGTGAAAGTGATTACAGAATATTATAATAATGCGTTTTGAACACTTCTTTGCATTTTTAACGACATTAGTAAGCTTTTAGTAAACATTTTTAGAAAAATGTAAATTTGGCTCTTAGTAGAGTTTCGCTTTGTGCCATCTCAATATAGTGCTAAAAAGTTCAAAATCGGCTCCTAGTTCGCTTTCTAATCCCTGATTTTTCCAAAAAAAAATATAGATTAATTGTTTTAACATCTGGAATTTAAATATTAAATTTCAAGAAAAATGTTTGATTATTTCTCTTTATATACACAAAACTGTATGATCCGCCCGCAAAAAGGTGCAGTACCAGATGTGTGGAATAACCCAAAAGTTTATCAATCCGTAACATAGCCGAACTAAACTCATATATAAAATTTCATTAAAATTGATACAGCCGAACTTGAGATACAGGGATCTATACACAGACCGACAGATAGACCAACAGACAAAGCGATATCTCTCTAAAAATAGTTCATTTACGCTTTCCTATTATAGAGAAATCTCACCGAAAACTCGATATCCGAAATTTGGTAACATCATACAACTTTCCTTATTGTTTGCAATGCGGAAGGTAAAAAACGTACTGCTTCATTTTCTAGTTGAATTAATAAAAGAGGTACAGTGGAGTCGGTTTACCATGACATTTTTTTCTTACTCACAATTTAATGAGAATACTGTACTTTATGTAAAATATGGGCTGAACACAGCAATAAGCAGCAAAAGAAAATGTATAGCCAAAATTATTTGACAATGGAACGTATTTTGACTTTTTATTAAACGGCTTTCATCAGTAAAGTTATCAACCTTTGTCACAACAATAATTGCTAAAAAATTTTAAAATGTTAATTACAGAAGGCTCTACATATATAAGAGATTACATGAGGTTGTCTTGCTGAAAAACATAATAGAATTTTTGTTGAACCGATTCAAAATATGCGAGTACGATGACCCTTACAAGTGACCCTAAATTTTTGCAAGTTTAAAACTAGCCACTTAGTTTTAAATTTGTAAAAATTTTTCTTAAATCAAATTTTTTCATCAAAATAAATTTAAAAAAAAAAAAGAAAACTTTTCAATTGATAAAATTATTTTGATTTCACTTAATTTTGTATTCCGTTTCTTCTTTTTTTTTAATCCCATTCACACAAAAAACAAAACAAACAAACAAAATTCAAAATAGATAAAAAAGGAAGTGTTAATAAAATAAAATGTTAAGATGTACGTATAAAATGGAAACAAAATAGAAAAAAAAAAACAAATCCAAAAAATTCAGAAAAACTTAAAGTCAATTTAGGTCGAAACGATTAAATCTATTCGAACATTAATTTGAACTGAATGATATTTTAATAATAAAAATTTCATTCTTTAAATTCAAAATGTTCGAATTTTACTGTTTTATTTTCTTAAGTACATAAATATATGTATACATATTTATTGTACATCAATATACAGTTAAAATTCTGCTTATACTTAATCCATATACTTGTGGATTAAATTAATTTCGCATATATATATATATGCTTCCTTTGTATATAACATTTTGAAAATGTATTTGTATTTTTTGCGAAGAGCTCTAAGAGCTCATTGGTATATAACATCATATTATATAATACATAATATAAAATGATATCCAACTTTAGAACATTAAAAAGATACCCTGGAAGCTGTAAATCAAGATTCATTAAACTTAATCAAAAAAAAAAAAAAAAAGAGAAAATATAAAAACACGCACATAAAATTGGAAAAAAAAAGGAAAAAAAAATTGTATAAACTTTTATAAAAACTTCAATTTTATTTAAACTTAACATTGATCCTTAGGTCCTTTTAATCCTTTTTGTTTTTTTGTTTGTTTTTTTTTTTTTTATTTTTCTCCTCTATACTTTTGTATTGCTATTTTATATTATTCTTCTTTCTATTCGACTGTATAATGAAAAGTTTAAAAAAAAATTTATTTTTTTTTTTATTTTTGTTTTTGTGATATACTTTTATTATTTGAACGACGAGTCCTTTATTTTATTTTATAATATTTTTTATTTTTTGATTTCTTTTTTATTGTTATTATTTTTTGTATATACATCTAATACCTATGACCGTCTTTTATACTTCAATAAAGACGATATCCCCTTCAATATACTTTAATATTTCGTCTTTATCTTATACATATACATATATACCTTTGCCATTGCTACACTCTATAATACCAACAATATAATACCAATCAATATATTTATAAATGTGTGAGCAATTTGTATGAGAAACTATAAATGTATAACAGTTATATAAGAAACTGTTATATCTAATTTTATTTTCTACGTTATGATATTTTTATTGTTATTGAATTACATAGTAATATATAGATACGCGTATATATGCTATAGAATATATTTCTATATACCATTTATACATTCACATTATACAATATATTGATGTATTGATTGATTTATTAAGAAAAAAGGAAAACAAGTATAATAAAAGAAGAAAGAGCAAGAAGAAGAGAAAAAATTAATATACTTTTATAAAGAATTTACTTCTCATCATGTCCTGTTGTGTACCTATTCTATATATTATACTTAATGCGATAAAACACATATTTTCTCTTCTAAAAACAAACATATACATGATATTCTATATAATAGATATGTGTGTATGTATGTATATAAAATTTCTAATCGATTTTCTTCTCAATGATCTTCTCAATTTAAGTTTAAGTTTTTTTTCATTTCACATTTTCTTCTTTTGTTTTTTTTTCTGTGTTCCTTTATTTTCTTTTCTTTTTGATCCTTATTGTATAATGTAATACCGATTTATAATTTACCAATATGTACTTACCTCCGTTCATAGGTCAATAGCTTTAATCCTTGTTGTAACAATGTTATGTCTTGCTATTAACTTAATACTATCCATATTTTTTTTTTTTGTTTTCTAAATTTTTGTTCACCCGTATATGCTATATATATAAAGTTCAGCAAACAAGTTTTTAATATGCAGGTTCAACTCTGTACCTAAGAATACATACATTACATTATGTAATGTATAATATGTATAAATTATGTATGTATTATTTTGTCTATGAATATTGATAAGGTTTTTATAACAAATAACGTTCACATTATTGTTGACTATATCATTTATATTGTGCGTATATTATTACAATATAAAACGTATGAATAGTACTTATACTTAGTATTTATATATATACCTGTATATATATGTTCATTATATTGATTACGAGTATATATAAGATATAGAAAATCCGTTAAAGAAAAATTTATTACCATTCATCTAAAACTCTATTATTTTTTCTTTAGCTTTTTAACCCAATTTTTGTGTCCAGTTTTTAGTAGTTTTACTTTTTATTTTTTATCTACTCTCTATACAGTTTGGCTCCACATTTAATAGTGAAAAGATTTAAGTTTCTTTTTTTTTCTTTCTTCATATTTATTTTTATTATTATTCGATTATTTTTGTTTTTTTTTTGGTTTTTGTTATTATTATCCTAGTACACATCCAAGTTACTTAGACGTTTTAACAATATTCATATATGTATTTGTATTTTTGATAGTAAGATTACCGATTGTATTTTAATATTATAAGTGATTGGAAAAGAAATTTCAAAGAATAATGTAGAAATCAAAAAATTAACATTGTTGAAATTGAAATATTGCTCAACAATTAAGGCTTAGACACACATATTTTATTGATTGACTTTACTAAGATAAAAAAAAAAGTGTGCTTTAAATTCATGAAATTGTCAAGAATATGTACGTGTGTCTGCATTTACTTGCTATGTGAATATTGTATACTGCTTCCTCCGGTATTTTGTGGATTTATGATACGATGTTACAATAGTCGTATAATTAAATTTTAATTGTCTTCGAACATTAGGTATTAAGAAATTTAAAAATGCTAATTCGCCTTGCTTATTGACACTATATTTCTAACTTCCACGAATTTTAAACTGATCACCACGAACCTTAAAGTAATTTACATATATTTCTTCCCAACTATACGAGTACCTGTTTTGTCCAATATTTTTGCTATCAGTCTTTTACAAAATGACTTTTTTTTGTTATATTTGAATTTATAACAATTGACAACCCTTCTAACATCCATAAGGCTAGCTATACTCTACATTTACATATATAAAACTCCTTATTGTTATATACGACAGAAAGCCAAGAAAAACAAAAAAAAAACAAATGACTTGTATTCCATATGTTTTGACATCAAGTATAACGAATAACTTTCGATGGTTATCGATAACTTAAGCGTTCATAAATTTTAAATTCATTCAAAAAAAAAACCAAAAACAAATCAAGTAGAATAAAAAAAATAAAAGGATAAGATCAAATTCGTATTATAGAGTTCGATAGAAAGTGACTGGGCAAAAAAAAAGAAACAAAAAGAGTATAGAAAAAAAATTTAGATCTTTTTTGAACTTTTCTTATATGACAGAAAATTTTCCATCATCCATCCGTTTTTATTTATTTTTTTATTTACTTTTTCTTTTTCATTTATTATAAAAATTGAAAAAAATTTCTTCCCAAAATTTATTTGATGTCTAACAAAATAGAAATTTAAAATATTATATATTTAGTATATTATGTATATATACTCCTACTTTAGGTATATGAGAATAAATATGGGGAAAATATATGAGAAAAAATTCAATATAATATTGAATATAGTCCTTTCATTGTACATATACATAAATATGTAGGTCTAGTGATTGGACATGTAGGTATTCATATATTATATGGTATGGGTATATATAATATATGAATACCTACATAAATATATACATGCAGCATATAGTTATAAATATTATTTAAAGTTTTACAAAAATTTTTTTTGTTTTATCAGAATTTATTCAACATTTTAGAATTTACTTAAAGCTAACATGCAAACAAAATAAGAAAAAATGGTTGAATAAAAATTTTTACTATAATATTTCGATTATTGACTATAATTTAAGAATAAGAAAATTTATATTTGAATACTAACTTGTTTTTGCGAAGCACTTGTTAGTCTTCTCTCAGAATATTTTTGTATCATCTTTTGCATGCTAAAAATGGAAATAAGAAAAAAACTTTTTTAGTTTCTCTTCTTAGAAACGGTTTAAGAATAATTAAAATTTCTTTTTTTTTTTTTAAACGGCCTATCTGCTGCCATAAGATTTGCTATAAAAAATTTGTAAATTCGAAAAATAAAACTTCCGAAATCAGCCATAATTTTCCATAATTTTTAGTATGCTGTAATGCTTATTGATATTAAATGCTTACATAATGTTTTTAATTAAATTTTTATTAATTGTAAAAGACACAGCAAATAAAGTATATAAAGTCTTAAAGCCAATTTTTCAAAGTATATTTTTGTGCCATCGAAATTCTTCATTTAGAATCATAAAATTTATTTTGTCTCTTGGAATTCATTTTTATATACAATTTTTTAGAATTTTTAATTTTTGTCATAAAAAGAAAGAAAATTATATATAATAATAAAATTTATCTTGGCACAATTTTCATTTTTTTGTTTATTCTTAATGTCCTTCCTACTATTAACATTATCATTATACGATTTATTGAGCATTCCATTACAAATTAATTTTTGAATAAATTTTCATTACTTGCCCTTGTAAAAATTTCATTAGAAATATTTAAATAATTGAAAGTTGTAATTATTCTCTTTATCTAAACATTAATATAAGTTTACTAATTTATTGAACAAAAATATTGGATATGCAAAGATATTAAAAAATTTAATTATTATAAAATTATCTTAACCAAAAAAATCTTAATTCATATATTAGAAAATTAAAAAAAGGGAAAAATTAATTCATCTGCTCGTAGCAAATTAAATTTTAAAGTAAATTTTTCAGAAACTTGGTAACAATCTTAATAAGCCCAATGAATTAATATTCTTAAAAGAAAACCTCTTAGGCAGCACTTTAATTTTTCAAGGTCATTATAATTTTGTACCAAATCAATTAGACCACATCTCATAGATTTCATCGTACTGCGGGGTATAAACGCTTTGAAAACTAACCAATATTAGAAATTCCAGTTATAGGTTATTCCTTTCTTACACTCTTCTTTTACAATTAAATTTGTAAAACATACATGTAGTTTTTCAATTGTTTTGATTATCTTTTCATAATAATAAAATGATAAATGCCTTTTATTATTTCAGAATCAAAAGATCTTTTTAATTTGTAAGCCATAACAGCAATACGTTTTTATATGTACAAATTATAAAAAAAAAAATAATTGTTTTATACTACCATAAATTTCAAATAACATCTAGTATTCGCACCTAAAAACTTACACTATAAAATATTAATGAAATGCAAATTTAATACATAAAAAAATTATGTCTTTAAATGCCAGCTCTAAAAAAAACAAAAAAAAAAATTTATTATTCAGGCTGAGAACAAAAAATTAAAAAAAAAAATCGAAACCCATTTTTTTTTCTTTAATTTACATTTAAATTTGATAATTTTTGGATTTATTACATTTATGAATTCCATATAATAATTAACAATAAAAAAAAAGGAAAGACAGAAACCCTGCACAAAATTTTTATATTTAAATTTTCTATATAACTCCCTATGTATACCTACATACAAACATGTATTTAGCATTTATAACTATGCAACTTTCAAAATGAATATTCAATTTTTTATTCATATTATTTTGATAATTTTTATATACATATTTCTCACACACACACACACACAAACATATACTAACTTAAAACGGGGAAAGGATTTTGAGAGGAACATAAAAAAAAAAAGAAATTTATAAAAAAAAAATTACGGATCTGAAATTCTTTAAATTACCGTCATCTATTCATCCACCCATGCATTATTGAAAAGAAGAGAAAAAAAATGAATATATGGATATAATAACCGTTATATTTTTTTTTTCTATTTTTTACTTCTTTAAAAATAGTGAATAGAATAAAATGAAAAATTAAGTATAACAATAATCAAAATATAACAAACAGAACAAGAAAAAAACAAAAGAAGAATGAAGGGACATAAAAAAAGGAAAAAAGAAACAAACATGCAACGACATGAAAAATACAAAAAAAAAAAAGAGAAAAAAAATAATTGAAAAATCATAGAATCAGAGAATCCTTTCTTCGTTACAAGAATACCTTTTGAATTTTTTATTTAAAAAAAAAAAAGCAGAAATCCTTTTTTTTTTTTTATATTTAAAATTCTCTGTTTTCTATCAATTTTCTATTTTCTCTTAATTTTTTTTCCATTTCTTATAATTTTTTTCTTTTTCGATTTTCAATTGTACAAATGCTTTAGAAAAATTCAAAAAAAAAAAAAAAACAGAAACGTTTTTTACACGATTCTCTTTTTTTTATTGTTCTCTTCCTTTCTCTGTTTTTTCTCTTTTTTTTGCTTTCCTTGTTTTTATCGTTTTCATCTTTTTCCTTTCTCATTTTTGCTTTTTACTTTTTATATGAGAGAATGCAATATAAATTACTCATGCATACTACCGCCATCTACCGGATATCTGCAATTGAATTCTGTTTTTACTCCTTTTTGTTGTCATTCAATAAAATTTTTTTTATTATTATTCTTAATTTTTATTCTCATTTATTTTTTACATTTTTTGATTTTTATTTGTTTTTTTTTTTTTTTGTAAATCCAAAAATGGAAGACAAATAAAGAGTGAAAAAAACAAAATGATTTCACTTAAAAAAAAAAAAGAACTAAAATAAAAAATAAATTGGAACAATTCAGAGCATTTCACTTTACTGCTGCCTGATGATGCCTTCCAGAAAATCCATTCATACTCATAATTTCTCTTCACTATTCTTATTCATTCTTTTATATTTCTTTTTCATATTATTATTGCATTTTTTTTATGATTTTTCTATTAGCCAACTCTTATATCTATAGCGGAATTTTTTTCAATCTTTTTATTTTGCATTCTGCCGGTTTTGTTCCTTTTTTCTTTTCTTATGTTTTTTATTATTATTATGTGAATTAGGAGGGTTATATTAAAAATTGTATGCATTATAAAATTCATATAACAAAACAAAAAATTTAAATATCCTAGAAAAAATCACATCCTATACCTATACAGGATAATGGAAAATCGTAATTGGCGAGATTTTTGTTTAGCGTAAAAGGGATGGATTAAGAGATGCGAAATGAAGAGAATTTCCTTCATTTAGTTAATTTCTTTTTTAAAAAAATTTAAAATACATTCTTTTTAATATAAACATTTTATGTTTATATTATGTTTATTAAAGTAAACAATATTTTTATTATATAAAAATATTGTTTACTTTAATTTTGTTCTTAATCCTGTACCACAGTTACACAGAACTCAATAACATTCTCCAAGCAGGCTATAAATATTATATTAACTTTTCTATGAGAAATTTTCTTGAGAAACCTATTATTGAGATATGACCTCAGAAAAACAGTAAAATTTTGTATAACTCACGATAACATTATTTACAAACATTTTAAAAATAACATTTTTAAATTTATGCCAAATTATAATAATTCAGATTTAAATTTGTTAATAATTTATTGAAACATATTCGGCCCATGAATTAACAAATTTGTATTGAATATCTTGTTTAAATAAAATTTTCGATTTAAAAAATTTATGCTTCTCTAAAATTTTAATGATTTTTGTATTTTAATTCAAAAACTGTTTACTTTTGAATTAAAATACAAAAATTTCGGAACAGAAGTTATAAAGAAAGTAATTTTGTATATTACGTTAAAATTTCTGCAAATTTTTTTAAAATCCCTATAGCTCGGAAACAGCTCCGATTTAACAGTACGTTTTGAAAAAAAATTTTACTCTTTTTTTCGACCATCTACCCAATAGTATAATATGGCTCCTTACTTGTTACTGAATCACCCTCTCTATAGTGATTCTTAACATTCTTGTTTAACAAAAATTTATTTTAAACTCAACCATATCAAAAAACATTGTTCTTTAATTTACACATATTTTACAGATATATTATAATTATGTAATTGGCAATAGCCATAGTAAAACAAAAATTTCAATAACCATAATTTATTTGAAGTTTAAATTTTTACTAAAAAGTAGCAAGAAAAAAAAAAAATTTTAGAAAATACAAAATAAAAAAATAAAAGAATTAATTTTATATGAGCATTTTAAAAATTTTCTGATGTACACGCACATATTCTTTATATATATTCTATTTATATTTACAAATTTAAATACGAACATATTTATTTATTTACTTTTTTTAAAGACAACTTTGTCATATCATAATTCCAGTCACATAATAAATAATATGTTGAAATTTGAAACAAAAATGTAAAATATTGCAGCAACATTTTTATTCTATACACACATATACAATATTTTTAAAATCTAATCACGTTGAAAATTTCAGTCTTTTAATATCAAATCGTGTTAGGAGAAAAAAAAACAAAAAAAACGACAAAAATTTTTATACAAAAAATAAAATTTTATTTGTTTACTTATTTTTACATTTATTTATTTTTCATATTTTTTTCATTGTATTATTTTCTCATATTTTAGTTTATTATTATTCCTAAAAGAAAAATTTTTAATAGACAAAAAAAAAAAAAAACAAATAATAATAATAATCGTAACTAACAATTTAATATGAAATGAAAATTGTATTTTCCAATACATATGCATTTTGTTAATATAATACACATACATATAGTATGTACACAAAATTCTGTATAAATTGTAATTGTAACATAAATTATACAAACCATCACCATCATCTGTTTCATAAATATTTTACAAAAAATTTTTCTATAATAATATACTTTAGTACAATTTCTAATGCACATATTATGTATTTGTATATATATATGCTTGAATATTATAATGTCCTTGCATATTATTATTATTATTATTATATTGAATATATAATCATATATCTATGAATAATAACAGCTAGCAGACAAGAAATATTAGGCCAACGTTCTTTGACATCTTAAAATCTTAAAAGATATTCTTATTTTCATACATATACAAACATATAATATATAATTGAAATTTTATATTAACTATACGGGAGTACAAACATTGTGAGAAAGAAAATTTTTAACATAAATACGAGTACGCGACAATCACTGAAACAAAATTTAAAATAAAGTTAAAATAAGTGTAATTGTAGACCTAATTTTTTTCAATCAACATTCAAATGCTGGTGAATATAATGATGATTTCTCATAAATCAAAATCAAGTCAAAAATCGATGTTTAATTTTAACTCGGCTTTCGAATGGTGTGTCATATGTGGAGAAAAGTTACGTTACAATTCAATTTGCCGAATCAAGTAAAAACAAAATGATACAACAGCTATCAAAATACAATACAATTTTTAACTTTTAGGAATGTTTGAACTTTACTGGAATGGGCATACGTGTACAAGCCGAAAGGGTTAAATTTATTGTTTAAAATTCAATTCAAATGTATAATTCTGTGCTAAAATTCAGAATTATCAATTTTTTTCTCTCAGTGTATGCACTAAATTTTTATATTGCAACATTTATAAAGGCATATACATATGAGTAATTTAAAAGACGAAAGTATTGTATAGTAGAAAATATTTACATAAAATATAAAGACGAAAAAATAATAAAATGCATAAGGAATAATAACTTAAAATGTACAGTGGCTGGGCTTTCATTATTATTATAAATATGTAAAATAGAAAAGGATTAAAAATGTCAGTCTTCACATCTGTTATATAATAGTTGTAGTTGTTCTTATCCCTTACTTTTATATTTTCATAATAATTTTTCATATTTTAAAAATTTAATATTTTGATTTGTTTCCTTCTTCTTTATTTTTTTTTTTTTGTTCTTTCTATATTTGCATTCTTAGAGATTCAGGAAAGATTCATACTAAACAAATATTTATATGAATGGATTACAAATACATTTTTGCATTTCTCTCCCTTCAATAATAATGTTACAAATAGAAGAAAGTAAAAGAAATATTATAAAAAAAAAAAAAAATTAAAATGAAAAAATAAAAAACTCAAAATGAGAAGAACTTAAGTTGTAAGAAATCTACTTAGAATAGACTTACATTTTATATAATTTTCAAATAATGCAAGCAAACAGAAAGAATCATCATTGAACTCTCTTGAAAATATTTTAATATGAATTTAGTTTTTTCTTCTATATAAACATACACAGTGCTACTTAAAGTACATTGTCCATTATGACATTCAAATATATGCCACTGTATTTGTCATAAGTACGATGACTTAATGTAGATTTTATCTTCTCTACAATATACTTGAATGTATATTTTTTTCCAGCTGGACTGAATTTAATTATTTAAAGTGCTTAATACTATATAAAAGTTATATAACGTTGTTTGGACTTTGTTAATTCAATGGTACAATTTAATATTTTTTATAATGTTTTTCCAGTGGAGCAAATATTTCTTAACATAAGCATTAAAAGAAATACATAAATTTTGTTGAAGCTTTTCTTGTTAGACTTTCCAATTTTCGCTTGTAAGAAAAATCTTCAATAAACTTAAAATCGGCTAAATTTTCGTTATGTTAAAAATTGCAAACAGAAACAACAAAATTAATTGGATCTCTTTTTGATGAGATTTGATATTTTACTATTATTCATTTTACTCGACATAATTTTTTGGTTTAAATTTTAATCTACTAAATTTTCAATATTCGGACGATAAGATTGCGTATATTAAAGTGTTAACTACATTACGGACAAAATATAGAAAATTTAAGGAACAAAATTGATTTTTCATTCAAATTTATGTTTTCTCCATTTTGTTTTAATTCACTTGAAAATCTATGTTTTTTTTTTCTCTTGAATTTTCATTTTTGTTATTTTAACATTATAATAGCAATTTCAACAATATATACCATTTATATTAACAATAATAATAACAACAATAAAAAAAAGGAACAAGATATAATAGAATTTGTAGAGAAAAGCCAAAACACATATAAACAACAAAAAAAAATTTAGTCTTCTCAATGAATGCGCTCTGACTACTCTACTCGGTCAAACATTAGAATAAAATGTAAAATCAGACACATATATACGTGTGTAAAAAATATGTTTACTGTACAAGATTATATTTGCAAAAGATTTTATATTTACTTACAATTGTTATTTTCTTAAAAACAAATATAACAACAATGGCAAAAAATATACAGTGTGAATTCAACTATAAGCGTAAAAATTTATGCCTAAATGGAAATTATGGGAAAGACTAAGATCATATAAGACAACCTTTGTATCGGATTCTACTTTTATCAGTACTCAACCCTGTAGAAAAATAAAAGTACAATAGCTTTTTAATAATTTCATTATTGAAATTTTATTCAAGTTTAAAGGACAATGAGTATTTAAAAATAATTTTTAAGTTTCCGAATAAGGTTTCTGGATGAGATTTGGGAGGTTATAAAATGAGTAGAACATGCTCTTTAGCTATTATGTTGAAAAACTCGAATAAGCTATGATGTTAGCTATGATCAACTAGGATGATAGCAAGTTGTAAATAAACAGCTGAGACAAATTAAATACAAAAAAATTTTTATGCTAATTTAGTTAGAAAATAAAAAGAAAATAAAAAAGTAAGAATCATTAACTATTTTACTTTAAACCCTGTACTCAAACAAAATGTTATGTACGATGTATGGAATAGTGTTTGCTCCTTAACATATTAATTTTAACGTAAAGCATGACTATCCTAAATATAATATTCTCAAATTGTACAAATACAATGTGTATAATAAAGTATGCCATAATATAAGTAATGCCATAATACAGGTATGTAAATATATACGTATATGTATACACAAAATTGTGAAGTTAGTAACCATAATAGACACAACCATACAGCATAGGCTACGGGAGATTTTATTTGTTGATTTTCGACAAAACATAAAATATAAGAAAACAAAAGAGTTAAACAAAAAGGAGCTATAAAGAGTTTCAAATGAACTCAAATTTCTTCTGTCTACACACATTTAACTTCACATCTTCATATTTCATACATAACTGACGATACGATTTACATACATATGTATACATATATGTAGATATATATAATCTTGTACATTTTTAGTAACTATTTTATTCTTATTACTTTTGAATACTTGAGCATATTTTTCTTTTTTATAGAACATTTTTATTCTTTTCATATAAAAATAACAGAGTATATTCTGAACACATGCATATAATATGAAATATACATATTATATAACAAAGCCAAGAGCTAAAATGTCAACATCATTTATTGATTCTTTTTCCCTTTTTCCAATTTTTCAAAAAAAAAAAAAATTTAGAATATTATTCTAAAAATTGTGACCTATAACAATTTTTGTTTTTTTTTTCCTTTTTTTTTGTATCCTTTTTGAATAACATATCTAATGGTGTTATTCCTGGTATGTCTACCTACATAATATTATAATATATTTTTTATGAATAAAAATATATAAGTGAATAGTATAATATATTATATAACTAGGAAAACCAGTTATTACCATTATGTAAATAAATATTTCAATATAAACATATACGTACATGCATATAATATATATTTAACTGCATTATATAAGATTAAATATGTTGCATATATATAAATATATTTTAGTGGCAATCTGTGTATTATAAAAAATTAGCTTTACATTAGAAATAAGTAAATTGGGAAAAGTTTCAATACAGGATGGAATTTAGATGTTTAGAGAAAGGCGGTATCCAAATTTAGAAAAAAAATTTTTAAATTAAATTTTAAAAGTCACGCATATTCAAACCGAATTTCTGAAAAGAATTAGTAGAAGTTACAAGAGAAAATTAATGAAATTAAAATCCAACAATACGTAAAACACTCAGAAATATATGAGCAATATTTTCTTTCCTTCTAAGATTTATTGAAGAAATACTGACATACCCGATGATGTATCCTTTGAATAATAAAGTTATTATTTAAAATAATGTGGAATTCCCTTCCATTTTTATCTCATATATAATGCAATCCAAATTCAATTTTAGATCACATCCCAAGAAACATTCTCCATGCAAAATTTCGAACCTCTATGTTACTTACTTCAATAGTTTTCCAAAAAACTGTTTTCTCTTGTATATAACAAATTTGTTAATAGGTAATATTTTTGAACCGAATAAACCTACTGAAATATTTTATCTAATAAACTGTAGCTAAAAAATTTTCTCCAGAATCTATTCGAAAATTTTAAATTTTTAATAAATAGGAACATATTTTGCCTTTGATAAAAATCTGTTCATTTTCAAATTCAATGTATTATACATTATCCTGTTGGACTTCATATAGGATGCATTTTAATGTTTTTTCAAAAAAGAAAAATATTCTTCTTTTTGCTCTATGATTTTGTTCTTTTTTTCTGTTTTTTTTTTGGTCTCATTTGGTAGTATAACGAGTTAGGGAAATATGCTTCAAATAAGAAAAAGA
The DNA here is from genome assembly GCF_029603195.1 of Condylostylus longicornis. Taxonomy (NCBI): domain Eukaryota; kingdom Metazoa; phylum Arthropoda; class Insecta; order Diptera; family Dolichopodidae; genus Condylostylus; species Condylostylus longicornis. The sequence goes on from NW_026577989.1 coordinate 1,546,700, forward strand.
GAAAATTCTTTAGGGGAAAATTAAATATAAAATGAAAGGAACATAAAAAAAGAAAATCAAAAGAAAATAAGGAAACTAGGAATAAAAAAAAACACACACAGAAATCTGTAAATACAATTTGTGGTCGGAAATTTTTCTTTAATATTTCTTTCATGTCCTTCTTTTCTCGCTTTCTTGTTATGCCTTTCATAACATATAAAATCACATACATAATAATATTATTCAGTATATACAATATTAGGTTTTGATTATATATATATATATATAATGGTTCAAGTGAATTTTAAAATGGAAAATGAAGTAAAAATTTTATTATAATGGAGAATTTTAAACTAGATTTCCTTTTTTTTTTTCTGTTATTATGCATTGGAGGAAAATATTCAGCTATGTAGAAAAACGAAATCAGATGTTTAATAAAGGCAATTTTCCTTAATAAATTTAAACAAATTAAATATAATAGGAAAATTGTGAATTTTTGAAATTATATTAACAAAATATGTAAATGAAATACCTTCGACTATTTACCTCAAATATTAATAATTTGTAATTTAAATTTTGAATAGGTAAATTTAGTATTTTGAAAGTAAGTATAAGAATATTTTAAGTAAGGCTTAATAAATTGTCCATTTTCATATGAGTAACTATAACAATATTAAATTACAGAAAGTTACATTTATGTAAAATGTAGCAATAATATTCATACTAATTCAAAAATAATAAGTTGATGCTGCTGTATTCAAAAAATGTCAAATCATTTTATAAGAACCTAAACATTTTCATCAGAATCTACTGTATATTACAATTTTACATTTTATTTTCCTATATTCATAAACAAAATCTATAGACAAAACTTAAACTATATAAAATTTTATTTCAAATTTTTGTACACACAATTATAACCTAACAGACAGTAAAACTTACCAAGCACAAAAATATTATTAATATAAAAGCTTGGTACATTTTAAAGTATGAAAAGGATAAAAATAACATTTTGTAATTGCATTCAAATATATACATTATATGCAATGTATTATGTGCATTATTGGAATATAAAAATTTTATGCTCCCTCGACGCAACACAAGAAAAAATGAATAGAAAAAAAAAAAATTAGAACAAAAACAGAAACTAAATTAAACCAAGTCAGAAGAAAAGGACAAATTTTTTAATTATAATGTTAATATACAATGAATCTCATATTATATATAATTATATGTATATAAAATGAATGATTTGCATATTGAATATTATTGTTAGCTGGTTATGAATTCTAAATGAAAATCAAAATTTCATAATATTCATTTACATTCTATTTTTAATATCCTATTTTTCTTTTTTATTTTCAACGACTACCATTTGTATGATATTAGCTATACAGGATCGCATATATGTATATATATAATTTTTATCATATATAATAATAGTAAGAAAATTTAGGTATATAGGAAAACAATAGGAAAATGAACATTAAATTATAATGAAAATCGAATGAAAATATGAAATATTATATGTTTCATTGAAAATAATGGAAAATTAATTAAGGATATTCAATTGTAAAATTTTTCACTTTTTTTTTTGTAAAATTAGCAAAAAAATAATATAACAGTAGTTTAGAATTATAGTTGGATTATTTTGTAAGTTGTCATAGATTTTTTTTTTTTGGTTTTCAAATTTTCATATTTTTTAACATATTTATAATGAAGAAAAATTAATTTTAAAATGTAATTACAAATCATTTTAGCCTTCTCATATGCATATAATGTAAATGTATACATGTGATTTTGTAATTTATATATATTAATGGAAAAAAAAATTTAATAAAATTCTATTATTTAATTTCGTTGTCATTGAAAATAAAGTTCAAATTAAAAATTTATTTATTCATAAATTTTATATAAAGGATGAATGTATTCCATTATATTCATTCTATTGAGAATATTATTTTAAAAATGTAGATATAAGTAGTTTTTTAAACCAAAATCTTATTAAGGAATTTGAATTTAAATTTTAGAAATTAAAATAAATAGTAAAATAAGCCTGGAATTTTTTTCTTCAAAAATTAATATTATAAAAAAGTTTTCGTAGAATTTCTTTTTATTAATATTACACTTAAAAAAGAAACCTAAGAAGGCTATTTGAAAAATTTTTTGTTATAATTCAATAATATTTTTATTAAAATATTCAATTGAAAGATAAAAATCTATTCAATTTTGTAATTTCTTTTTAAGATTTCGAATTATTTTGAAGAATATGAATTGAAAGATGAATAAATTTTCAAAAATTGAAGGCAGACATTTTACTTTCAATAGAGTTTTTCCTCACTTCAATTGAATATTTGTCTATTTTACTGACCATAAAATATTTAATATTGAAAAACTAATTACAGATGAATACAAGTGTCCTTTTATGAAAAGACAAAAGTGCCAAACTAAATTCAATTAATTTCGATATTGCCAAAAAAATATTAGCAGACATTTTGTAAATTATGGTATTAAGAATTCATTAAATTCGAATAGCATCACTTACGTTATATAAACAACAATTGAAATCAAATTAATTTATAATCACAAAGTCAATATGTATATTAAAATCAAACATAATTTTTTGAAATATAATTCTTATATTCAATTGATAATATTCAGTCATTTCTAATTCCAACAAAGCCTGTTTCGTCCTTTCAACTGGACGGTTTTATTATTAGATGAACTTCATTATCTGAGCAACTACAATGTATCGGAACTACCATATATGCAAAATAAGCATATGCAATGAACGCCGGAACACAATTATCGTGCGGAATATATACAATGTTTAAACCCGAACAAGTCAGAACCGGGGCGCATTTTATAATATTCTAACCTAACTATAATGTGAATTTACTTTCAAATCAAAATTTAAATTTCTTCATATTGACAATATTTTTTAAGCATAAAATTGAAAATTTAAAAATTTTTTTCCTCATAACTTTTAATAAGTAACTATTTTGATTTTTTTAAGGTCAAACAATATAGAAATTCTTTTTTTAATTTTTTAGTGTTATTTTTAATAAATATTTTTCCGTTTCGACTTTTAATTTTCGTTTTTTCTTTAAATTCATAAAGTGAAAATAAATCCGCATTTAACAAACTTCATCATCTGCATGTCCTTTTTGTTTCATAAAACAGAAACAAAAATAAGCGAGAAAATAAATGAGAAAAAAAAACAAGTAAATAAAATCAGTTTTTAAGCAATGTTAATCCTTTTTTTGCTGTTTTTTTTTTTTATTTTTTTACAAGAATATACACAAATGTGTATGTAGGCGTATAATTATATACAATATAATATCTATACTTGCATAATTTTAATATTTCATTTCCCTCCAAACACAACACCAAGTTGTTCTTAATATTTTAAACTAAGTATGTTATACACGTCATATGGAACATAATGTAATGTATAGCATAATAGTAATTGTGGAGGATGAATGCGATCTAGTTTACATGATGTTTTAACTCCCTGTTCCTATTTACATTATTTATATTCACCTCTTTTGTTCCTTTCGCTGTTTCGTTACCCGTCTCTCTTATTATGTCTTCACTTTTTTTTTTTTTTTATAATTTCATGAACTATGAGCTTTCTAGTATTTGTATGATGTTAGTTTTCTTTTAATATAATAATAATCATATGTAAGGTATAGAGAAATAGTTTTTTAACATATTTGGCTCTGCTCTCAATTTTAGTTTTTTTTTCACTCTGTACTTTTAAATATTATTTATGTTGATTTAATATCATACTGTTATAAAAGTATCTGTTTACTGTTGTTTTGAATACACATGTGAAATTATATTATATAAACAAGTATGTAAAATAATATTAGTATATACATAATAAAATGTATATGGGTTTTGTATTTTAGTATAATTATTTATGAAAAATAACCTACATATATAAAATATTTATGTATATGTTGTATATATGTACATACATTCAGTAAGTCATAACTATAGTGTTATGCATGTTTTTTTTTATTTTATGTTATGATTTTAATAAAGCAGAAAAGACTGTTTTACGAACCAGGAAGTTTCCCATTCATAAAAAATTATTTTATGTACGGATGTGTGTATATTATGTATTTTTTCAACTTTTTTTTTTGTTGTTAATTTTTTTTTTCGTAACGCAATTATTTATAGGATGTGTAATTCATGCAGATACAGTGTTATTTTATAGAGGTGTTCGTCTGTCCAGTGTTCAAATTAATAATGTGCTTTAAGCAAGGGAATACTTTTAGAAAATATAAAAAAAATATTTGTAAAAATTTAACAGACGCATTCTATAAATATGGTAAAATTATGTTCCAAAATATCTTTTAGGTTTAAAAAATTTATAACATCTTATAAATTATACGATAATGTAAATACGGTATAAAAAAATATAATATACGAGATATACTCGTAATATACAAGAAAGTATAAATGCACATTGACATCTGAAAAACGGGTTATTATTGGTAGCGATTCGGCTGAAATGTGCGAAAAAATTGCTGAATTATAGAACAATAAGAAAATGTTATCTTGAATTCGCAGTGCCAACAAGAAATTCGTGAAAATTTTTCCATAAAATGGTATATAAGTATAATTAATATATTACACTACGGATAAGATTCATGTAATTAGAAGAAAATAAAATAATTAGATTCTGAGCAAATAGAAACCGACGCACTTTAAGGGAATTGCAAGAATCTTTTTTATCAAAATAAAAATCGAATGTCAATTTAATTGATTCAGTTATAAATTTTTAACTTTCAAGTAAATTAGATTATAGGAGAGTTTGTTTTCATTAAAAATATTGATATTAGTAAATATTCTCATATTTTCGAAGTTCATAACTTCAGATAAATCTAATAATATAAGTTAACTATAAAATTTATTTATCACTTTCTTTCTTATACCAAAAGATTTACAATAATTTTCCTAAATAAAAATGTTTTCTAAAGTAAAATAATTTATTTTAAGAATAAGTGGATATATGGATATATATATATGTATATATAATATTATATGTATACCAAACAAAGAATACAATATATATATATATATATGTCTAAGATATAACCAAAAATATTTAACCTCAAAAATTACTTACCTAAAACTTTTTGTTTCACCCAATTAAATAGTGTGCACAAAATGAAAACCATTTTATGCAATTATAAATACCACAAAAATTTTTTTTTACTATTCTTATTGTTAAACTTTCATTCCAATTTATTTTTTTTTTTTTTTTAGCTTTCTTTTTAAGTTGTTCTTTTTTGAAAATATTAAAAAGATGCCAACGAAAACACACTGTTGTGCCATCATTATTACTGCTGTGCTCGCTCTGATTCTGAATTAAATTTTTACTTTTTTCATCCTGTAATATTTATGAATTTATGCAATGAAATTTTTTTTTTTTGGGTTTTTGGAGCTATTTTTTTTTTTTAACATGTAATATTTGTATAATAATTCATAACATAATCTATACCTATATACCTATATATAAATATTCATAAATGCTTCTCATATACATATATAATATCTATAAATTGTGTATTGTGTACAAATTGTGTAAATAAGCATATATTATTATATAAGTCCTTTATTAACATACGTAAAACAGAATCTCCTTTTTATGGATGTACGGTAGTACAAGAATACGAGTAATAATATTACATTTTATATCAAATAAATTGCATTTAAATTTACGTATGTTTTCATTTGCATATATACATATATCGTTTAGGTTATGTAAAAGAGCGCAACAACTACATTATGTATTTGCAAAATTATGTTATTTTTTTTCTCTGTACTTTATTATTACATCTCTATACGTTTTTAACTATTTAGGAACAAACAAAAAAAAAAAACTAAAATTAAGAAGAAGAAAGTTAAAGAGTAAAAAGCATCTATCTATGTAAACTATATAGAAAAATTATGACAACATATAGGGAGAATTGAAATTTTACAAAACGTAAAATTAATATATTATACAAAGAGAATAGAAATAGAAGCGAAAAAAAATAAAAAAAAGAGGAAAATTTTAAATAAAGTTTAAATTAAAAAACAAATACGAGAAAATTGAGGAGAAAATAAATTTAGTGAAAAAAAAAATTTTCAAAAATTATTTTAAAATTAATAAAAATTTTTTCATAAAATTCAAAAGTAGAAAATAATATTTTTTATAATGAAGAAAAACTTTTTGTTTTTATATAACAATTGCAATTTAGAATTAAAAAGAATTAAAAAATAAAGTTTGATCGTAAGCTTTTATTCCCGACATTTGGTCGAATTTTATTCGAATTAAAAAAATTTTTTTATTCAAGTACAATTGAATTATGATATTATTTAAAAATCGAGGCTAAACTCGTGTTATTTCTTTTGTTTTGCATTGTTCAACATAACAATGGTTTCATATGCACTCCATAATAATATTACTTACATAAATTAAACAGCCATTATAAGGTTAATCGAATAACATTAATTAATTTTTATGAATAATTTGAATTTGATACTATTTCCATATAAGATGCCAATATACGAGGATATTATAATTGAATTTATACCATAGGATAAAAAGATTTTCTCACAATATGAAATTTTAGAAGAAAAATTTAAATTTTACCTATGGGTACCATATATACAACATACATATGTATCTTGCTGTAATTATTTTATGTATAAAAATAAAAGATGTAAAATTCTCAGCCCTCCTCAATATAAAGTCTTAATAAATTTTTGGGTACTGCTTCTTAATAGGATTCTATATTTTAAAAATGTATTCTTTCTCTAAATTCTTATTTAATTTCCGAATATTTTTAAATAAGTAAATTTTTTTTAATGGAAATAATTTTCAATTTTGATCGACTTGTCCGAATCGAAATATTAAAATAGAAAAAATTTAATATTACATATATGAAGAATAAGTGGAACTTAAAATTAATTTTAATTCGAGATGAATAAAAATCCTTGAGTAAAATTGAATTTTAATTTTATTTTTTAGTTTAAATTGAATATTTTAAATAAATTAATTATTTTTAATCCACATATGTAATCTTTCGATTATTCTAAAATATATGTTTGGTTTTTTTTTTTTAACTTTTTATTTGATTTTACTTATATACTTCTAATATATGTATATACGTATATATACAAAATATCTGAAATCAAATCAATTAACTTTTATTTTAATATTTAATGTATATAATGTATACATAACATTTATGTACATATACGTATATATGTAATTCTAAATTAACATATTAAATTTTTAATGAAATTGTTTTTTTTTTCTTTTTTTCCTCTCTTTATACATATATATATATATAGGATTATCCACCAATGGAATTTAGTACACCACCATTACCATTAGCTCATATACAACCAAATCAAACAACAATAATACCAACTGGTGGTGGTACATTAAGACGTGGTGGTATTATACGTAATGTTGTACCACCACCAGATGTAACACATCATACAACACCATTACCAACACATGATTTACATCCAAATAGTACAACAGCATCAACACAAACAGTTGGTAATGGTTCAACAGCACAAATCAGCAATTTAAGTAGTTTATCACAGATGACATCACATCAAACATCAACACCAAAACAACCACAAAGTATATTAAAAGATCCAAAACGTAATTTACAACAACAGCAACAGCAGCAACAACAACAGCAACAACAATCATTACAGCAACATCAATTACAACAACAATTACAACAAACTCAACAAGGATCACAATTAGCTAATATGCAAATATTAAATGTACAAAATGTTGGACCAACTGGTCTATTAATTGGTAATTATGATCCAAATACACATAATTTAAGTACATTTAATGCAACAATGGGTTATACAGATGCCGATGGTCATTTAGTGTAGTCTATAAAAGAGAAGCATCAGGCTGTAGTTTTATTTTTTAATTATTATTATATTATATATTAATTAATTTTTTTTTTTTATTAATTAATTATTAAATGTATAAATTAAATGAAGAAAAAAAAAAAATAAAAAAAATTTGACAAAAAAAAAAAAACAAATTATTTACATATACGCATATTACATATTCATATATATATATAATATATATATGTACATAGTATTATATATATATATATAAATATATATATTATGCTTATATGTAAAATATATAAATACTAACATATAATAAATTAATACTAAAAAGAGAAAAATAAATAAATAAATAAAAATGGATTAAAAGTTTAAATTAAAATAATTAAAAATTAAAAATAATAAATATAAATATTTAATAAAATAAAAAAAAACAAAAAGTGAAAATAATTATATAAAATATAAATATATATATATGTATATACTCAAATACTTGCTATATATATATATATATATATATATTTGTATAATGTAAAAATATATATAAAGTAAAAACCCTAAAACAAAAAAAAATTATAAAAAAAAGGATTATTCAGAAAATTTTTCCCTGTTTTTTAAGTGTATTTGTTATATCTATTAAATTAATTATATATAATAAATGTAAATGTGTAAATGTTTTTTAAAAAACTTTAAACATTAAAAGCATTAAAAGAAAAAAAAGAAAGAAATAAATGAAACCTACATATGAATACATATATACATACTAATTACATATATATATATATATGTATATTATACATAAATGAAATAATAACAATAATATTAATGATGAAAATTTTCCGGAAAAAAAACAACACAAAAATAATAAGAAAAAATTTATATGTACATATTATATACCAATAATTTATATAACGTGGAAAAAAATCATTATCCTTGTTTGTTTTTCTATTGTACTAATTTTTACCGACCGTATTGTGTAAACAATAGGTAGGTTATGTGATGGCAACAAATTTTGCATATCGAGTTTTCGGTGGGAACGTACTTCTCCATAGTAGGGAAGTGTAAATAAACTATTTTTAGCAACCTGTCGGTCTGTCGGTCTGTCGGTCTGTCGGTCTGTCGGTCTGTCCGTCTGTCGGTCTGTGTGTGCACGCGTGTATCTCAAGTTCGGCTGAACCGATTTTGATGAAATTTTATATGTAAGTTTATTTCCACTATGGCACGGATCGATCAACTTTTGGTATATATCAGGCCTCGGGAACTGCACTTTTTAGCGGGCCTGTTTTACATTTTTGAGCATATTGAAGAACATATTCAACCGATTTACTTGAAATTTCATATATAAGTTTTGCTCTACCGGCAATGAAACCTCCTAACTTTTGGAAGAAATCAGGCGTCAGCAACTGGACGTTTACTACGGGCCAAATATACATTTTTGTGTATATAAAGAGAAATAATCAACCGATTTCATTGAAATTTAATATATAAATTCCTCGTATGAAAACTATGAACATATAAATTTTTTGGAAAGATCAGGACTCGAAAACTGATTTGCGGGCCGATTTTACATTTTTCACCATATCTACGGAACGAATTGATGGAGTTTCTTGAAATTTGATATTTGAGTTCTGGTTGTTACCGAAACTAACTGGCGAGCATTTCAGGGAATTCGGGTAGCACAAAGCGAAACTCTACTAAGAGCCAAACTTACATTTTTCTATGTATGTTAACTATAAGCTTACTAATGTCCTAAAAATTGGAAAGAAGTATTTAACAGACATTTTTATAATATTCTGTAACACTTTCACTTAACTAGACAATACACATTGCGGTCGGTTATGTGCTGACCACATCAGATTTTTTTTTTTTTCTTGACACACATACATGATAATAATTACGACGCTGTGTTGCTTTCATCAAGAAAAGTATTTTTTTTTTAATAGAAATTAATTTTAACAAATTGTAAAATAACTAAGGTATATACAAATTCTGAGAATTTACTTGTAATTATTTTTATTATACAATTATTTGATTTTCAGAAAATTTTTAACAAAATTTAAATATAATAAAAGCTATTCAAAAAATTTTAATTATATTTAATAACAATGTGAATTCAATACAGGTTGATTTAATTTATATATTTTTCATTCAAATCTACATTTTTATAAATATACTTGCAATTATTATTTGTTTTAAATTAAAAGAATATTTAATTTGAATTCATTTTTTTTTATCAATATTATTCTCTCATTTTATTTTATTTAATTAGTATTTTATTAAAACTATATATTTAAGTTTTATAATAAATATAAATTATTTGAAATTTTAAAAAAAATATGAGAATTATTAAAATTTTCAATGCTAATTTCGATTACAATTGAAATTTTATATTAATTAATACTTGTAATTTCTCAATTCTTCCCATAATTACATTATTATACATACATCCATTTCCTATATTCAATATAGGATATTCGTTTAACAATAATTCGATATTATATAATTTTCGAAAATTAATATTTTAATTTTACTGATGAAATGTAATTAATTGTAATTTTATTTTTCTAAGAATATTTGTTTTGAATCGTATATTTCTCTTATAGTGGAAAAAAATTATTGCAAATATCTGTACTATACTATAGTGCTTTTATATTATAATAACGATTGACCTGCAAATATTAATCTTGAATATTAAATAATAAAATTCGAGGAAATTTTTTTTAAAATAAAAAATAACGAATGATAAACAATTTATTATACTCGTATTAAAATATTTGAATTTAAATATTTCCATAATAATTATAGCAATTATTAAATTTCCATTTTTTACATTAAGTCTATTATACGTTTTTCTTTAAATGAAAATATAACAAAAAATAACATCATATCTCAAATTTAATATGCTATATTATAAAGATTTTTTAATGAATAACATTTAATTAAAATAAAAATCATTACTTAAAAATATTTTTATATATAAAAAAAAAAAACAATTACAATTTTAATTTCTTTTCCAATAATTTCATATTATATATTATTATATAACAGTATTTAATTTACTCATATATTAAAATTCAATATCACAAAATTTAAATGAAATTTTTCATTAAAAAATAAAGAAACGAAATGAAATAAAAAAATGAAATTAATTCAATATTCAAATTATATTGATTTTGATTCCGACCTATATACATACATAACATTTAAAAACAAACATCTCTATCTATTTAATATTAAATACTTTCATATATATATATATATATATATATATATATATATATATACATAAAATTCATTATTAAAATATTTTTCCACTTAAACTTCATTTAATTTCTTGAAAATCATATATATCATTACCATTATCGATAAGTTGCATATTAATGAAATTGATAGTGTTATATAATCTATTATAATCACTCTTATCAAAATATACATATACATATTCATATATACATATATGTACATATATTTAAATTAAAAATTTAAATTTCTTTCCGGTATTAATAAAATATTTTGAAAATTTTCATTTGAATTTTCCTTGATCAATTTTATATGATATTTTATACTTATGGTCTAAAGCTAATTTAATTTTTTTTTTTGATTTTTTTTATTAAAAAATAAAAAATGAAATTTTTTTTCGTTTTTTTTTATGCTTTTTATTTTATATAAAATGAAAGAAAATTATTGAAGTGTAGTGCAAATACAATTTCAATTTGATTGAAAGAATTTTCAATGGGTGCAGCAAGCAGGCAAAACAAAAAAAAAAAATGCAAATACAGTAAAATTTAAATTTGGCATAAAAATAATGTTGCCATTTATGTAATTTTTCTTATATATATATATGAGTAAATTTAAATAAAAAGAATTGACGACAATAAAAACAAATTAAAAAAAATTTAAATCAAAAAAATTCAAAAAAGAAAATAATATAGGAAAAATACCCAAAAAAAACATAAAGAACAAAAGTCCTGAACTTTCTTTTAATTTAACGCATAATTTTTTATGCTATACACAAAAAAAACGGCAACATTCTCCATTAAAGTATCTAAAGTGCAAATTCCATTTGCATATTCATAAAGGTTCAATTTTTGTTTTGTTTTTTTTTTTTTCGAGTGCAGCTCTCAGGGTGAATTCAAGAATATTATGAATGAGGTCTTAAAATGGAAATTAAAGTTTAAAATTGTAAATCTATGCATATTAATTTTTAATGTATAACAATTATTCTTATAATTTAAAATTTTAATATTATTGGTGAATTTATCGAAAATTTGGTAAATTATCGAAAATTCACCTATAAACAGTTAAAAGTTATTTTCCAACAATTTTCCAAAAGTTAATTTTCCAGTTTCAACAGTTTTGTCAATAAATAAGTACAATTAATTTTATTTAAATTTAATTACATAAATAAGTGTTATATTTGTGGTACGTACAAATACAAGTTTTTCTTAGTTCAAGTTTTCATTTTAAAAACAAGTTACTCAAATTATAAAATTTCAAATGAAATTCAAAAGACAAATATATTGAAAATGTTTGTGAAGAAGTCGTCACTGAAATATTTACATAATATTATACACAGGTATAATATTATACTTTAATAGTTTTTGATCTCAATAAGTTACAGTATACAAAATCAAGATTGTTGACCTACAAATATACATACCGATAATAATATAAAACGAAAAAAAAACAATATATAAATATAAATAAAGCTCAGTATATCATTATTGAACCATTTATATAAATGCATATCATAATAAATATTATATAATATGTATACATATAGTAAATAAGTGTACATACAAACATTAATGCACGCATCATGATTCTCAATAAACCAATTAAAAAATTATTTCGAAAAATTTTTCATACATTTTTTTTTTTTTGTTTTCCTGCTTATATACATTTAAACTCTTTAATTAATGGTTCGTTTACATAATATTCATTCTTGCTTTATAAGTATAATAAATAATAATATATAAATTTTATATTGCATTATGTATATGCATATTGCATAATTCTGTGGTCACAAACAAAAACTTACATTGTGGATTTTTCAATTTTTTATTTAATTTTAATGCATTATAGTTTAATTAACATATTTTCCGGTACTCCGAATTAAAATATTATAAGCTACGTCAGATTTAATTTGTCTAAAATTGCTTAATTTGTTCCTACAATTTCATCTAATATAAAATTTTCAGAATTTTAGGTATAGTACAAAAATTTGTGTATCCCTTTTTTTTCAAAAATTGAATCTTAAGACGTAACTTGTTTATTATCAGTCGATAGTCTTCAAAAGAGTCTTCAAAATAAATAATTTATACAAAATTTTCCTACAGTTTTATTTATACAGAATTTCATCTCTAATTTGTCGATATTGTATCAAGATTAACTTACTTATTTAAAAGATTATGTATGAAAATAGTATAACCTTCTACTGCTTACAATTTGATTCACATAAAGTCACAAAATTTTTTTCGATTATAACCATTGCTTTCTTAAAACCACAGAAATATTACACTTTATTACGTGCATTCATATAAAAAACGTAAGAGCAATATAATTTATTTGAAGTTATAATATGAATCACTTATATAATTTAAATATAATATATATGTGTACAAATAAATATACAATTTTATATAGGTACTTTACTATATAAAAAATTTTATTAATTTATAAACCTTTAAAAATATATGAATTTTAAACAAAATTTTTGGAAAGTTAAAATTCTTAATATTATTTTGTATCTACTTTTTTTTTCTCGTTATTTATTGCAATTGATGAAAAAAATGAGAAAATATTTATTTAAGGCATTTTAAATAAATTTAAATTAGTTAAGGTAATTAAGGTGAAATATTATTATTTTACACAAATAATTTGATTTCTTTTATATAAATGCTTATATAATATTATATCATACCATATAATATACAAATATAACATTATAGTAATGCAATTTAATATGGCAAATTAATCAAAATGTTGAAGTTATTATAAAGGAAATTTAAATTGTACACAATTTATTGATGTAACGTGTTGCAATACACTTAAAATTTATTTCATTTTTTTTCTGTACATTTAAATTTTTGTATTACATAAAATTTTATTCAAAGGACAACAAAAGATTCATTCTAATTAGATAATAAAAGCTCCTTCATATACGTTTGCACACTCTAATGAAATTTAATTCTAATAAATGTGTATAAAATGATGTGCTGTATATATTGGTATGTACTGTTATTGAAAAATATTACAATTTACATAAACATACAGAAATATTTCTAAAATTCTAAATGAACTTTTTAATAATTGCAAATAGACATTCAAATCAATATTTAATAGACAATGTACTTAAATAATTCATTGTGGTGATTGATTTTAAGAATGATGCATATAAAGTGGGTGATGTCCTTTTTATATTGAGAGAAAGGATTTTGAAATAAAAACTATTCAATTATGCAGATTATTTTCGTTTTGAAAACTTACTATACTCTTAATCAATTATCGATTTTTAATAATTCAAGAACTACGTAATCATTTACCAAAGTTGATTAATTTCCGAGAATGAGACACGGAATTCCTTACAGATTCCACTCTTTATATTCACATAAAATTCAAGATATTTTATAAAAATAAAATTTGTAAAACATAAACGAAAAATACCACAAGAATAAAATATGTTGCTTTCTTTGTAAGAATTTGGTTTAATCATAATCGATCCATGCAAAATATTACAATGCACTCACAGATGTGCATATTATGGAAACAAAGCTTAAAAAAACATAACCCAAATTTATTATATTGGAACAAATCCAGTTTTTCTTATTTTTTTAAATTCTATTATCCTTTAAATAAATCTGTCCAAAAATAAAAGTTTTTTTTTATGTTTTTAATTTTTTCCATCATTTTGAATATTTAAATTCATGCTGTTTTAATGGTAGCTTAAAATTTGTATATATGTAAAAAATAATATTAAAAATAAAGGAGAAAAAACAAATATAACCTTTAAAATATTTTTTCATGCTTAATCATTTCAAATAAAAATCTGGAAGAGAAACAAAACATTCTATATGTTACACAATCAGGTCAATCTCAAAACTATTTATTAAGACAGAAAGAACTAAGAAAAAACAAAAATTTGTATTAAATACAATATTAAATAATATTTATAACAATTTTAAAAGCACTTTATATGTAGTACAATATAAAAATAATGGGTGTACACGTTGGTCGTTTTTATCCTGTCTTTTATTTGAAGGTAATCGGTAAATAAAATGAAAACTTCATTTTGTTTTTGCAAAGTGAAAAAACCAAACCACATCTTTAATCTCTTAAAACTGTAAAACAAAATACTGTTATATGTATTACAAAATTTTTTTATAAATATATGTTTTTTTTTTTTGTTTTTTTTTTAGTCGTAGTTAGTAAAAAGACAAATCCGCTTCTTTTTTTTTCAATTTTATTATTAAAAAAAAATATGTAGAGGTATGATTTATTTTTTTTTACTTTGGAAGAAAACAAAAATAATGCAAGGATAATGGTCGTTATGGTTTTTATTTTTTTTTTTTCTTTTTTTTTTTTATTTTTTAATTCTTCTTATATTTTGTTCAATTTGAAAACCATTTTTTGTTCGTTTATATGGAATTCTGTTGTAGCATTGTTTTATTTTTATATATTTGATTTTGTCATTTTTTTTTCCTTTTCTTTCAATTTTGTTATCCTCATGTAACATAAGATATACATATATACTGTTTACAGATACGTATACATAATAGTCTCTATGCCATTAAAAATGTTTATTATTATTATTATTGAAAATGTAGCTTAAAATAATGTTAACTACACTCCGCGTAAACGGAACAATATTAAAAAAAGCAAGTACCATTTATATGTATATGAATTATTACAATATCGTATAATCGTATATGATATTTTAACCCAACACTCTGTAAACTCTTGATTTTTTGTAATATAAGATAATAATAGTTATCCTGGTAATAAAATTTTTTCCAGATTTTATTATTCGATTTTATTCGATAGATTTTATTAATATAACATATAAAATTATATGTTATATTAATATTAAATATTGCACCTCAATTTAATTTTTTTTATATTCAGTTAATTTACAAAAAAATTAACTTACATAACACAGAATTACAATATACATATATTAAATTAAGTAATAAAATATTTTGATTTTAAATACAAAAAATTTTGCCTACCAATAGGCGAAAAATTATAATATGAAAATATTGTCTTCTGTAATTTGTGTTACAATTGACTTATAATTCAACTTTCAAAAACAGAATCCTTGTGAATACATTTTGTTAATTTAAATTAGCAAAAATATACAAAATGGTGTGAAATTATTGAATAAGAAAATTTTGTATAATAATTTTCCTTATTATAATAAACTTAATATGGTAAAACTCCTTTTGTTATTCTTATCTCAAATTTGCAATAATTTTTGGTATAGATATATATATGAATATCTACATTCAGGTTACATGACATACACTACTAAAACATATATGTATATGTATAATAATATTAAATAAATTTATATTTTTCATCCTATATATAAAAGATTTTATTAAAATTTCAATAATAAAAACACCTATATAAAAAATCTAAAAAAAAAATTATGTGTGAAAAAGAAATTTACGAAACCATTAAAATAATATAAACAAATAATTTCATATTTTGAATATTACAACAAAAAAGAATACATATATATTGTAAATAATACACGAATAATAAAATACAAAATATATGAATATTTATCAAAGGAAAAAAAAATCGAAAAAAAAAGAAAACTTTGTATATGAGCCTTAATAGTTACAGAATTATAATGCAATTTAAGTTTAAAATGAAAAAAAAAAACAAAACAAAAAAAATAATAATAAAATTATACAATAAAATAATTATTAACAAAAAATTTATATTTATATATGTATATATATGTATATATGTATTAATATATATAACAGATGAAGATCAAAATTTAACTAAAAGAAAAAAACAATAATAAAATATAAAAATAATGAGAATTTAACAATGATACATACATAAATAATAATAACAAAATATTAATAAAATTATATTTGATATTGCAGTATAGGACAAACTCAGTTAAAAATAAAAGAAAATTTTTAGAGTTCTATATTAAGATATTACTTATTTCATGTATCTGTATCCAATATTAATATACATTAAATATGGTATATGATACAAAAAATCTATAAACTAATATATTTATTGAAAATTAACAAAATTGAATTAAACTAAATCAAACCGATATAATGAGCCTACACCCACGTACATATACGTTACATATGTATTTCGATGGCCTATACTGTTTCCACTGCGTGGCATACATATATCATATATATATATATATGATATATATATATATATATATATATATATGTATATATACATATATATATATATATATATATATATATATATATATATATATATATACATATATATATACATATATATATACAGTTCAATATTTAAAAAAATTTATATTTCATTTTCTTTTTCCTCTTTGTTTTCTTTTCCAATTTATTTTCCCTAATTGTTGTTGTTTTCCTTTTTAGTAATTTTTTATTGTCCTTCATTTTATATCTATAATACTTACTTACTCAGTTAAATACCATTATAATATAATATATGTATATATATTATTGTATTATATATATATATATGTAGATATTTATATCTACATATATATTATATATGTAATATATATATATATATATATATATATATATATATATATATTTAAAAATTATGATTATACAACATTAATTGTTATTATTAATTATTTTTGTAATAATATTTTAAATAAATACAATAATATTAAATGAATTTTTTTCTTACATATACATATGTACATAAACAACATACATACTTCATATATAGACATAACAAGTTTTAATTTTATTTTTAATGAAAATAAAAAAGTTAAAATTAAAAATTTAACAAACTAAAACAAAATTAATAAAATTTTTTTAAAAAAATATTATTTATTATTAGAAGAAATATTTAAATAAATTATATTTGAAGCTAAATTTTAAATCTGGAATGAACAAAAAAAAAATGAAACTTATTCTTCCCTTATTTTGTACATACAAACATAGTATATTTTGCTGTATTAATTTATGTGACTATAAGACAGAAGTCGAGGAAAACTTAATTCGAATAATTAGACATTCAATAATTAAAAAAAGAACATTGAATAAAAATATTGATTACGTATAATGTAAAAAAAAAACTTAGACATGAAAATTACTTTTTTAAAAAATTATCAAACTTTTGTTAATAAGTTCGAATCAAAATTAGTCGATTTTTTTCTTATGACCATAGATATATTACATTTCGGAAAAAAACTCATGATTATTTCATTTTATCACAATAAAAAATAAAAAAAAAAACGAAAATATAGGAAAGTATAAGAAAAATGTAGGTCTGATCTCATTTAAAGCATCAATCAAAACATATAGTATTGAACACTATTAAATAATTTCTTAATTTACACACATACTCATATAAACATATACATAAAGAAGGATACATAAAAATATAGTTTTTAAATGACATTTATGGGATATACTCATACAAAATTTAGTACAATATGCACTAAATATAAAATAGTATGTGTAAATAAAAATTAATGTCGTATTTCGTGCTTATTGTATGTGTATACTTATGTAATGTTGATTTGATTGGTTCAATATACCATTTTTAATTTTACTCTTTTATTATTATTTTATTTAATAACTGGTATAAATTTCATTTGAAAGTCACAACGAATAATATAATAATTAATATAAGTAAACAAAGATTAATTGTTATACAAATAAAATATCTACATACATATAATATAATATGTAAAAATTATTTATGAGTGTAATGTAGGAAATATTAAAAAACAACTATTTATTTAATTTAAGAACAAATACAGAATGGTGCAAAATAGCTGCAATTTCCATGAATTTTATTGAATTTTTTAAAATTTTATTATTTGTTTTTTATACAGTCTTGCCTACTCATTTTGTCTGTTATTAACTTAATTCCTTTAAGTTTATGAGGCGAACATGTAAATTAGTTTGAAAAATTTTATACGGGGTAATGAATTCTTGTTATACAGAATATTTGTATGGAATATTCCTGCATGAATATTTCTGGATTTTTAAATTTATCATAAATAAGTTATTTTAAACAAAAAATTTCCAAAGCTCACAAAAAAAAAATTATCATTTTCGACACAATATGCAAATAATTTTCCACCGAAACTTTTTTATGAAATTATTTAAAATTTAAAAATTTTCACTAGAATTACCGTTATTATTAATTAATTCAATTCAAAATGGTTATAATCAATCAAATTTAATAAAAAAAATATATATAATTTTTAATATTTTTACTTTTTTTTACATTTAACTAATAGCAAAAATTTTTTAAATAAAAATTTTTAGCGATAAAATCTTAAATTTTTTTCATAAAATCTTTTATTTTATATATATACATATACATATACATATAAAAATATGGTTTTGAATAATATTAATTATATAAATCGAGAGAAAGGATTCTAAAAATTAAAGTCAATAATAAAATAATAAAACAATATAAAATAATATTATGTATGTGAATTTAATAATAATATGGAGCTCAATAAATTTATAATATCCAAGAAAAGGAAAAAAAACATATGTGATTTAATTAAATAAAAAAATAATAAAACTTTTATTTAAATATAATTAAAAATGACACGAAAAAAAAAAAATTATTAATAAAAAATTGAATTTAAAAATTAAATGAAAATTGAAGGTTGTTACTTAACTGCAAAATAAAAAATTATTACAATAAATGAATAAAGAAATTAATTATTATGATTAAATTAATTTACAAAATGACTATCACAAATTGTAACGTATGTCTATATAAATATACATACATCACCCGGAGTTCATAAAATTTAGAGTACGAAGATTTTATATATACATATTTTAATTTTTCAATTTATTGTCTTATTTTATTTTAAAAATTTTAAAAATTTTTAATAGAAAATCAAAAATTTATTATAATATAGAGTTCATTGAATTTGTTGTTAGCAAAATATACCGTAAACGAGAATTTATATTGTATATAGCTAAACCCATAAAAAGTGGAATATGTTTTTTATATTGTCTCACACAATAATATTCTTTAAGACCTTAAGAACAACTTCCTTTATTATTTTTAACCTTTATTTAACTTGTTAAACAAGAAATTAGTTGAAAATATGCAAATCTCAAAAATATTATTTTTCTCAATTCGTTTAAATTAATTAAATAAATGCAAAAGTATTTAATGATTACAATTTTTAGTTTACCCTTAAATTTCAAAATTTCTTTTTGTTTATTCTGAATTATTTATATACTTTAATATTATTTTAAATTTAATATAATCCCGTTACTTATCTATTCCAGTAATTTCTATTTCTTAATTCAAATAATTTTTTATTAACCTTTTTTTAATTAAATCCCCATTTTAATTTTAAATATTTTTCATTGCTATAATTTGTATTTTCGAAGCATACACCAATAACCAAAGATTATTTAAAAAAAGAAATGGAAAAAAGTCAAAACTTCAAATTAATAATTGAATTTAAATTGGATTAAATTAATTATAATGCTTTCCTAAAAATTAACTAAGTCTCTCTTAAATATTTTGAAAAAAATTTCAAAAAAATTGCTAAAAACAAAAATTTTCTCATCACTTTTCTAAAAATCCAATACTCTTGTGTGAACTCTATTATTTAATGATATACGATAAATTAAAAATACAAAATAAAACTATGACACTCTGTGTCAAAAATAATATCATAAATACCTGTATGTATTTACAATAATAATTCAGTGTTAATAAATCTCAATAAATATTATATACCAAAAAATGACAAAAACTATCACCAGCTCCAATATACTTAATTATTGAACATGATTTAATTAAAAAATTTCAAAAGTAAACCTATATACATATATATATATATATATATATATATATATATATATTTACTAAACCTAAAATGACACATAATAAAGAAAAAAAAAATAAATAAATTAAATAATTAATATTGAAGAAAAAAAACACAAAGAAATAATTAAAAAATTAAATTATAGAATTTTAAATTTAAATACAAAACAAAACAAAAAAAAAACCCTTGTAAATTAGTTAAATTAATATTAAATTAAAATAAAATGATGAAAAAAAAAATATATTAAATAAAATTTAAAGTAGCTAATGAATATATAAAAAATTTTGTAAATAAAAAAAAAAAAACAAAAAACAAATAAAAAAGAAATTTAGATATTTAAAAAAACTAGAAAATTATAATTAATAAATAAATTTTAAAAATTTTTTTATCAATCTAATTATAAAATATTATTAATTAAAAAAAAAACAAAAAAAAAATATTGAAATGATATATATATATATATATATATATATATATATATATATATATATATATATATAATATATATATATATATATATATATATATATATATATATATATATATATATATATATATATATATGTATAAATATGCGTTATATACTCATATATAGATGTATTGATATTAAAAATTTAAGTAAAAAAATTAAAAATATTACAAAATATATAAGAGAAAAACCACAAAACGGAAAGACACAAAAAAAAATATAAAAAAAAAAACAAAGCAAGGTGCATAAAATTATCAGATTATACCCGAAATAAACAAATTAACGAAATAAATTGTTGAACAGAAATGTCAAAAACAATTCAAATGAAAAATAAATATGAACGCAAAATGGCGATTAATAAAAAAAAGAATTAGAAAACGAAATTGTGAATTTTGAAAATTCCTTTTTTTTTTTTTTGAATTGCTATTAAATTTTAATGTTAATTAAATTAGTTTGTAATTGCGAATACAAAAAAATATATAAATATATTGTATAATAAAAACAAAATCCCTGCAAATTTTTAATTCAATTTAAATTTCATAAAATTTACTCTATATTTTCTAAATAATTTTAATTCCTTCCTATCTAAATAATTATGATTCCAAATTACAACAATTTTCAGTAATTAATTAAAATGATTGCTCTATACGTTCAAATAAAAATTTTGCAATAGAATCAAATAAAATTTTAATAAAAAAAATTTAAATAAAATCCATTATAGTAGCATATAGCAAAATAATAAGTAAATTTTCATATTCATATAACACATAAATATTATGAATAAATGTATAAGAAATTAGAGAACATCTTCATTTTAATTTTATATTTTCATTAAATTTCTTAAATTCAATTTATTATATATTTGATATTCAATCATAAAAAATTAAGACATACTCATATATATAATAATAAAAATATTATTTTCTATATATATCAAAATGAATTTACATAATAACAAAATGAATGGTTTCGAACGACAGAAAAACAAAAAAAAAAATTAAATATAAATATTTAAATTTAATTTTTATTAATTGTTTTTTTTCTTATTTTTTTACCTTTGATTCAATGAAATTTTCATTTCAAATTCGCATTTACAAACTAACTTTAACTAACAATTAATATTAATTAAAAATTAATATTAATTTAAAAACTAAATCTTGTAACTAATACAATGACTAATGGCAACAAAAAAAGTGAACAAGTAAAATATTTTGTATAAAAAAAAAAAAAATTCAAAAAAATTAAAATTAAAAAAGAAAATTTTTTTAAATAAATTATAATTCTTTTTTTAAACATTCATCAGAATTCTTTGAATATACTTTTATATTATAATATTAATTTGGAAGTACTTAGTTTTTGGTTTTTTTTAATTATTCTTCTATAATAAATATATCATTTTCATATATTATTTTGTTTTAAACATAAATATGTATTTAATATAAATATAACACTATTATACTAATGTATTACATATTCATTACAAGAGTATACTATATCTAACTTTAAACTAATACTGGAGAATACTTGAAAGTATATTTTGAATTGAACACATCATAATATACGAGAACATAAATATTATTCGTAATACTTCTTTCAACTATCTTTTTTAATAGAAGAAATAGATTGGTGTGATTAGAAGTGTTATACTATAGTAAATACAACAATATTATATTCTTGAAAAAAAAATCAAATATAATAATAATCAGTATACTTAAATTGCAAGTCTTCCTTATAATTCTTTTTTCTTTTAGATTCCAAAAATCTATCATCAAATTAATATTTTTTTTTATAATTTGATTTTGGTGTTGATTAAAATACCAAAATTATTTACATCTTACTCTATCTTTATGTATAATAATATACTAATAAAAAATAATATTAATAATATTAATTATTCAATGAATTTTATTTGATAAAAATTTAAGTTTTTTTTTTTAGAAAACCAAACAACAAAATCAATAAAAATAAAATAAATAAAAATCTTATATTTAAAATAATTTTTTAAAATATTTTATATAAATTTTCTAATTGCCAAAGACAAACACAAAAAAACAAAAAAAAAAAAAGAAGAAAAAAAAAAATACTTCAGAAGAGAAATAAAACATAAAATGTAAGAAAATTTTAATTTATTTAATAAAATTTAATTAATTTTTTTTTTTAATATTTAATTAATAATTAATTTTTTTTTATATATTATTAAAATAAAAATTTCTTTAACAATTAATTATTATTAAAATATATTATATTTTTTATTATACTAATTAATTTTCTATATATTTTCAATATAATTATTATATACTTTTTTTTTTTTAATTTTTATATTTGATGTTAAAATTATAATTATTAATTTTACTTAATAATATATCTAATAATTAAATTACATATTATAATGTTTAAAAAAAAAATTTTTTAATTGTAATTAAAAAAAATTAAAAATATTTTTTTATTTTGTCTCAATTATTAGTGTATGCAATTTCATATAATTTAGTATTAAAAAAAAAATAATAATTTAATTGAAATATAAAACAATAATAAAATAAAACAGGAATATAATTAATAAAAATCTATATTCAATACATAATATATACGAATTAAATGGTATATATTAAAGTATATATATTTATACCATTATAATATATATAATATATACCATTTATATATATGGTATATATTATATATATATGTTATATATATAATATATACCATATATAAATGGTATATATCAAATATTACAAAATGTTTACAAAAATAATAACAATGGCATTTTCAAAAACTCGAATAACTTTTAATATGACTGAATTCGAATACAAGAACCGTAATAAAGTAAAACTTTGAGTTACAAGAGATTCGATCGAAGAAACCTTAATTGTATATAAGTGCTCATTGTACAGTAATTTGAACTAGTATAAATTGAATAAATACGAGTGGAAATTCAAAAATAATTTTAACAAAAATTATCGAATAATAAAATTATACTGATTGGTTATAGAGCCATCGGTGCGTTGCATACACACTCTGTACACAATCATATTATTATTATTATGTTCTTTAAGTTTAAAATATAAATATTTTGTAAGTTTATACAACATTTTTATTATAAATTATTAATTAATAATAATTATTGTTTTTAATATTACCCAAAAAAAAAAACAACAAATAACAAAAAAAAAAAAAACGAAAAAAACATATTATTTTTTTTTTGTTTTTTTTTTTTTTTTTTTTACTTTTCCTTTTATATTATTATAAATACATTACATATTATAATAATTAAGGATAATTTTAATTAAATTTTTAATGAAAATAAATTTATGATCTATGTATTTTGAGGATGTGTTATAAATTTAACAAAAAAAAAAATTTAAATAAAATAAATGAATAATATTTGAATAAAAACTAAAAAAACAAAAAAAAAAATATTAAAAAATTAATACAATTTTTTTATCATAGTGTTAATATAAAAGAGAAAAAATATATAAAAAAAAATAAATTGTAATTTAATAAAAATAACAGGAAAAAAAATTGTAAAAAAAAAGAGATGAATTATAACATTTGATTTTTTTTTTAAATTGTTAAACTACTTTTTTTTTATTATTATTATAATTATTATTATTACAATTATTATTATAAATAAAAAACAAAATGAAATGAAATAAAATTTTGAATCATACTCAAAAACATAAAAAAAAGAATCCGAGAGACAACCGAGAATTAAAAATCATTAATGACAAAAAAAAAAAATAAAAATAAAAATAGGATATTTTTCAATAAATACAAAGAAAGAAATATAAAAAGGATTAAAAGGAAAAAAAAGAAAACAAAAAAAAAATCTCAATATTGATAAGACTTAACATTATTATTAATTATTTAGATTATAAAAAATATTAAAAAAAAAAAAATTAAACAAAAAAAAAATATGAAAAAAAATATAAAAAGGATTTTTTCTTTTCTAAAAATCTGTTAAATAAAAAAGACAAAATAATATTTATAAAAAAAAAAAAATCAAAGTGTTTTTATTTCACAAAAGCCGTTCAAATATTACAGAAATTGATCTTAATAAAGCTGGGTCAAACCAATGGTTTGCAAAGTGACACTTTCCCCTTCAACAAGTGAAAATACTGCTTTTAAAAACAATCTATGTACGAGTACTACACAATTAATACTACTTTCATTCGTATTCCAAAATATTTTAAAGTTTGCATACATTTAGGGTGAAACAAAATAAAAATTAAAAGAGGTTTTAACATAATGCTCGAACTCAAGCGCGAATTGTGTGACTTAAGAAAA
This sequence comes from Condylostylus longicornis, assembly GCF_029603195.1. Lineage (NCBI taxonomy): Eukaryota > Metazoa > Arthropoda > Insecta > Diptera > Dolichopodidae > Condylostylus > Condylostylus longicornis. The sequence continues at coordinate 1,572,364 of NW_026577989.1, forward strand.
ATAATTATATTTTTTTGATATTACGGCATTTTCTAGTCTTACAGATATAAGGAAACGCTTGCAGTTTCGGAAATATAAGTTGCCAAAAATTGAAATTTTTTTTTAAAAATTTGAAGAGATAACAACGTGAGAAAAGATGGAGGTGGAAAAAAATTTTTCTAACGAAAGAAACTGTTGATTAATCTATAAACTCTTAAATTTTAGACCCTTGAATTGTAAAAGAAAAACGTAATCAAATCAAAAATGTGAAAAAAAAACCGATTTTAAAAAACAGTTAGTTTTAGCAGCCATTTTTGTCTTTTTCATATTCAATTATTCTGTGGCTCGGTGGAAGAAGCCCGAGTAGTAAACTTTATCTTTCTATCTTCAAAGGAGTAGAAGTCTTGCAATCTCTTTAATACAAATGCTTGCAATTATTTTTTGTAACCCTTGAAGATCCAACTGTTGAGCAGTTATATGAGTTAAAATATTGACTATTGAGCAGTTATACGAAAGCTGTACATAAAAATGCGCTATAAAAAATTTTCTTTAATGAAATAATCTTATGAAAAGCCGGATGTGCCACTAAGAAAACATTTATTTAAGCTAGAAACGAAATTAAGTTGAAAAATATTTCTTTAAAATCATAATACGTTTACATCATTAATATTCCATTATCATTTGGTCAAATCTGAAATATACTTATCTATAAGAAGATGGGCACATTCAAACAATACAACAATACCTGAACTTTCAAATGAAAAAATAAAATAACTTAATCTAGAGTCATCATCTGCAAATTTCTGTATTTTCAAGCAGTTCGATACTTTTATTTCATAGTAAACTAAACCATTTTCCACAAATTACAATTTTTAATAATTGAAAGAAGCTACTGATTTACTAGATTTTACAGAACTACTTTGTTTTTTTTTAATGTCTTCACAACTAAAATAGACAATAAACTGAAATAGACAATAAAAAAAATACATATGAGATAGAGAAATAGAAAGAGTGATTATTCTCCACAGGTTCAACACATTCTGAAGTTATTTTCGGATCCGCAATAGCATGATAAAAGATTGCATAATATTGTTGTTTATATTAAGGGTAAATTGAGTTTTACAATCTTCATTCTAGGTAATATTCGGGAAATTGGATCTGAGAGAACGATTAACTTAAATTACTATTCATCAACTTGAAATATAATATTATGTTAATTAAGCATTCATTTAAATTTTATACTTTATTTCAAGTTCAAATAAAGGGCAAATATAAAATTACTATACATGCGTATATTTTCCAGAAATTATTCAATTTTTTTTTTTAGAATTTCCACCGTACTTACTATTATATTCGCCAAAAATTTCTTCAAATTACAATTTATTTTGTTTTTTCTTTTTATAATAAAAAAATCTCAAAATAATCTACTTTACTTTTTGAATATTTTTCTTTCCTTTTATTACTAAAAATTTGTGATGCAAATTACACTTTTTTTTTTTTAATTATCTATAATAACCTTCTCAAAAACAGTAAAACAAACCGAAAAAAAAGCAAATCTAAACTGATTTTCTTCAAATGAGTGGTCAGATTTTTAATTATACAAAAGCCTTCAAAAATATAAAAAAGGAGAAAGAAAAACAAAAAACCCAAAAAAAATTGAATTGAAAACAAAATTAAACTAAAATGAATCTTTTCAAATTTAATAATAATCAAATAATTTACTTATTTCATTAGGTATCCATAAGACAAATTAAATGAATCTTGACAAATGAACTAGAAAGTTAATAAAATGCCTCAAGAAAAGAATATAAAAACGAGACAAAAAGAGAAAATGGACTGAAAATTCATTTTAATGGAAATACAAAAGAATCCTTCAAAAGTTTCACCTTTCATCTATTATTATTATTTCTTATTTTGTTTTTGTTTTTTTTTTTTTGTTGTGGTATATTCAAATCACCTGAAGCATACCATATTTTGAATAATACATACTCTTTATGTAGTAAATATAAAAGAAACCGAAAAGAAAATGAAAATAAATAAATTTTTATATACTTTTTTACATATTAAATTTTGTGCTTCATCTTCCGCACCTTATTCATTGGAAATGATTCAAAAATTTTGATTAAATGATAAAAGCTTTTTATTCGTGGAAAAGAATGTACTCGTATAAGCTGAAAATTGATTTAATTTAACCAGTAACGCTAAAAGAAAAACAAAATCTTTATATACACAGGTGAAGAAAATTGAGAACACTAGAAAAATTATCAAAAATTAACCATTATTAAACTTTCACTTGAACTGTTCAACTATTATTTTTGACTATACAAAACACTTCCTTCATATTTGAGATTAAAAATATTCAGAAACTACTTGATTCTTGTGTCAACAGAATAATGTCATTCCAATTCAGTGATTTTACAAAAAAAAAAAAAAAAAAAACAAAAGTTTAGTAAAATTTTTTGTTTTAAACTGATTAGCAGCTAATAATAAAATTAAAGATTAATATAGACTCATTTTTCCATTAACTAATTGATAATAGAACAAGGAAAAATGGTAACAAATGGTTTTACAAAAAAAATACATTTAGTAGTGTACGGTTTTATTATATATGTAAATAATTGTGACTGTCTCTGTTCCGTCATTTACAGTACTCCCCCTATAATAGAGAAGGTATGGCAAGAAGAAAATGACAGAGTAGTACTTGCAAAGCCATCTAAGAACGGTTATCTATAAGAGTTCACGAACAGGGAATATATCACTCTTCTCAAATACAATATATCAGATGCTGATCCTGAAAGTCAAGATTAGATTTGAACAAAAAATAGACAATGCACTTAGAGCAATCTAATGAGTGGAACCAAATGCATCTGTTTAAATAATTTCTTGTGTTATACGAGGGTGCTCTCTATCACCGTTACTCTTCATATTGGTGCTTGATAAATTAATGAATCGAGTTAATCCTATGTCTAGGACTATCAAATCAGGGTTGATTAACATGCTGGTGAATATTGTTTATGAAGGCCGGATCTGAATCTTAGTTTAGATATATTAAAATATACATATACAGAACAAAATTAACAACTACGAAAAGGAGGTTGCAAGTTTCGGTTTCAAAATCAACATCAATAAAGCCACTAGGAAATTAAGACCTTCTACAATTCAATAAAGAGCACTAAAATCAGAATTTTCAATTCGTATATAAAGTTGGAACTATTGTAGGAGCGGCGGACAGAGTATATACAGATAAGGCCCAGGCATGAGTTAACAGATGCCTAAGATTAATATAGTATATTGAATATTTTAGCCCAGAATAATCACAAACAATGAATTACAATATATATGTGTGACTGCAGACTAGAACTCTATAAACTATAATACAAAAGAAAAGAAAAATGAATATTGCTACAAGACACGTTACGGAATCTGAACAACAAACACATGGCAACGAACCAAACTCATAAAGTAAAGAATATTTGCTCCGCCGTTCACATTTTCTTGTGCAGAAGATATTTCGCACTGTTTGAAATTACTTTTTTAAATTCGGAAAGAAGAAAATTAGAGTTTCCTTATTGCTTGAACCGGCAAATATATGATTTATCTATAAATTTCAGTTCGAAAATATATGATTTATTTATAGATAATTTCAGTTCGAAAAATTGATAACCAATACAAAATTTATGAACTTTTCTTACACTTTTCAAGCAACTTCAAATTATTTTGTATATTCCTTTAGCTGAAAACATTTATCTTCCAATCAAAGCCAAGCAATATTTTTTAAATTTTCATTATAAAAACTCAAATTACATTATTTCCATTAAATTTTTTAATATGATTTATTAATATAAAGAAAATCCTCAAAACATTAATTTCCCATCACTCTAAATAACTGCATGTATTTAAGAAATTTAGTTTTGGTGGTTAACAGATTTTCACAAAATATTTTGTCTTTTTGCGTTTTGCACTTCTTATAACAGAATATAGAATGCACACATTCATATATTTCTCCTTATTAGCTAAACATAATCCATTATACCCAAAAATTATTCTTCTAAAATTTAAATTCACAAAATCTTGCTAACAAGTATAAAATAATCTAGATAATTAATTTAAATATTTTAAGAGAAATTTATTATTCTTTATATTAACAAATTATAGCTTTTTAGCTTTACATCTAATATAATTTATGATCATTAAAATTATCTGAAGCAAAAAAAAAAATTTAATATTATATAAGATAATTTTTTTTAGATAATATTCCGTAAAATTACATAATTTCCTAAATAAATAAATAAAAAATAAAACGAATGAGGAATTATTTAGTTGTACTTAAGTATAAGCAATCATTTAATTAAAAAACAACAGTAGAAAATAAAAAAAAAAACAAAACCTTCAAGCGTCATTTGCATCCATTCACATTTCCATTAAAAAAAAAATAAACAAGAGATACTTAACTAATTCATTTTTGATTTTCCACAAAATCTTCAGGAACCGAGTATATGTGATGCCGCACCTACACGCTTCATATTTTATTGAATTTACGCGCACTCTATGTTTTTTTTGTTTGATTTATTTAAAAAAGGTCACGTTTTTTTCTTCTTCTTTTTTTTTATATTCTCTCATTTTTTAGCTGTAAAACATTATTTAAAATCCTGCGAAAAAACATAAAAACAACTGAAATAAAATCTTTTTGAAGGCCACTTAATCTAAAATATAAATACCGATTCCACTTTTCTTTTACATTTTCACTCGGCATATATACGTCAAACTTAACGCAACATAAAAAAGAAAATTCGCTCTTTTATAGTGCACGTGTGGATACGAGTCGGCTTTTTTTTTTCTCTCTGTATAATAGTTATTTTTTCCTTATCTTATATCTTGTCTATTCATTCTTTACAAATTTCTCCTTGTTATCAGACCATAAAAACAACAAGTAAAAGAAAAGAAAATTTAATTTCCCTCGAAAAATTTTGTATATACACACTCGTGTCGCATATCGCACATCCTGAATACAAATTAAATAAAAGAAAATACGCATTGGGGAAGAAAATGGTATTTTTTTTTTTTTTGTTTTTATTCCAATGAAATTGAAAATAACGGTTAAAAGAAAAAAAAAACCAACCGTACAAGATTTTCTTTTTTCTTGTAAATGAGAAATGATGACACCACATAATAAGTATAAAAACCACATGATGACTGAATGAACAGGCGAGTAACTAGAACAAATGAGATCCTGAAATTTTCTTTTATTTGCATTTTTTATATTTCTTTTCTGTTTTTTTTTTTTTCGTATATGCATGTATATTACAAGGTCATATCAGTCCGTCATCATCAACCCCCATATATTTTCAACTTATAAAATTCCGCTGCCAACTAATTTGATAAACTTATTCGTTTGTGTTAATACATATTATTCATTTATTAATGGAATACTCAAACAGAATGAAATTATTTGAATTTCATGCTATTTTTCCTGCCATTTTTTCTTCTCTTACATTTTTACGTCAATTAGGTACTCAACAATTAATCGAAATTTATTTGTAATAAGGAATTTTTTATAATTCATTTTCTTTTGAAATTAATTTTTTTTAAATGAAAATTTTTTAAGAGCATTTTCTGTTCAGTGAGGTTGGGAACTTGCTCTAACAATTCAAGACAATATGAAAAAAAATAAATACCTGTTTCCATCAAAAAATAAATATTTCCTGCAAAACTTAATCCAGTGTTTATTAATGTCTCCCATGGAAATCGACAAATCGAAGCGATTCTAAGAAAGAAAGGTTTATATACTTATCACCATATAAGATAGTTTCTATAAAAGTACGTTCCAATACAACGTTAAATAAAATAATTATTAAGGCCGGAAATAAATGAAAATTACTTCTTGTTAGATATTCTATATACCAAACCATATCCTGCAAACAGAAAATCTAGTAAAGACTAAAAAAATAACATAAAGTTTAAAACATTCCAGAACAAATTGTATCGTTAGAGGAAAAATGAGTTAAGAGCACATTAGAGAGTTTAAGAGAAAAATAAGAAGAAGAAGAATTTAAAGAACAGAATATTTAAAGAAATTAATGCTTTTTAGAAAATCATTGTCAATTTCAACTCTTTAGCGATTAATTGGGCCACAAATCCCGGGAATCACATTAAACTTTAAAAATTTGCTACTTTTCTTTTACTTTTAAACTACTTTAGAAGTTCACGTTGACAGCAGATGTTTGTGCGTCATGTACGTCTATGTGGCAAGGCGGGGACATTTTTTTTCTCGAAATTTTATAGCGGTCTTGTTTATACCTTCCATGACATCTTAATATTGACATATGTTTCGTTAAATCAGGGAACATGTAGGTTATAATTTTGGTATATAAGCCTTTAGTTATTTTAGTTATTGGTCTTGACTATTAAAATAGTAAACAATAATAATTATTATAACCTATAATATCAATGATTTATTATTAATACTACGGGTTATAATTATTATTGTTTTTACGAACTGACCCGAATTTACGAACTGACACGGTCGAAACCTTTCAAACGTCGCTTTATCAGTGCACTTTATCACTGCACTACCAATTAGTATCGATGAAAGTACATTTCGTAAATAAACTGAGAACTTTATTTTTAATAAAATTTCATTTTCTGTGATGAAAAATCTCGTCAATTTACGATTTTTTAGCTGTTCTTCTACATTTGGTTTTTATTTTCTGTTTTTTCTTTCTTCTTCCATTTTAAGTAAGATATTACTGAAATAAAAAGTTATGTAGCACCTATCTAAGAACGTGTTTAAAGGTAGAAAACTGTGATTGGATAAAGAAAAAATTAAAATTATAATAAAAAAAAAACGCAAATCATCAAAAAAAAAAAAAAAAAACTTTTTTAATGGAAAAGTTTTTCAGTTATTTTCACTTTTTTTTTATTTTATTTTACTTTTTTTCACTCTACCACCTCTCACTTACTTTCTAATTTCATTTTCTTTTCACATTTCTTTTTATTATTTTTTTTTTGTGTTTTTTTTTTTTTTTTAATTTTCTTATGTACTTGCTGCAGACCATTTCATTCTTCATATTTTAATGCTATTTATGTACAATTTTCTATATAATTTTTTTTTTTGTTGTTGTTTTATTTCATTGTTTTTTTTTTGTATTTCTTTCACCCAACAAGTCTATGTCAATTAAACGTCATTTTAAAACCTAATACAGGTTTTCAAGTAGAATGTATAAAAACACAAAATGACTGATGGATATATTAAAAATTCAAAGAATATTTTACTTGTTTTTTATTTTTTATTAAATTTACTTTTATGTATTCTTTAAAATCAGAATTTCGCAGTTGGAACGACCTTAAATAGACCCCAAAGCAAAAAATTTTACCCAAAATTTATAATATATATGTATGGATGTATCTATAATAATTGCACTCTTGATCATATTTATGTAAATTAAAAAATTTCAAAAGGAACTGTTATACAAATCAGCTGTTTATTCGTACAGAAATAATTGGGTATGATTTAATAACTCACACTTACAAAATCTTTATAGAAATTTAAAATTTACGATCAAAATTATTTTCTTAATTTCTTATAGCTTATTATACGGTATGTGAAGGTTATCCTGGGAATTTTATTTTTAAACAATTTATACAATTTTAAATTTAGTTTTGCGCCTAAACGCATTCTTCCCGCTTATAGAACTAATAATGTCAATACTGAATTTTTATAAAGATGTTTGAGACGAAAATAAATGCGTGTTCATCGATCATTTTGTATGAACATAAAACATGTTACAATTAATTTTAAACATAAAAATTCTTTTACATTTTAGTGAAATTTTCTATTTAATGTTACTTTACCAATTAGAAAGACTTGGATATTTTTGTTTCTTTTGAAATTTGAAATTTTTGCAACTTTTTCTTTTCCCATCATAGTCAGCTATTAAGTTTTCTTTTTCTGTATAACAATGAAATTCTCTTTTATAGCATATTTTATTTTTCCAAAAAAAAAAATTAGAAAAAATTTTTGGACAGGACCACAAAATGCTATAAAAAAAAAATAATTTTTTTTCCTGTTACAGTTTTTCTAGAATATTTTTTTAGTATTACAATATTTACCATTAATTTTCTTTCTGTCAAATTTTTAAAAGGTAATATAAAATTACCACAGCATAAGGATAAAATGTACATAAACTGTTGATTCAATGTTAGCCTTAATTTAAACGAATTTCCTGTGTTCTTTTCAAGACAAATAGTACAAGAAAAACTTAAAAAAAAAACTTTTTCTTAAAATTTTATATAGAAAATAAAGACAGCCTACGTTTTCTATTTGAATTTTGTATTGTAGTCAGTTGATATTATTCGGTAGGTTAAAAACTTATTCTTTGTAAAAAAAAAAAACAAATTTTTTAATTCAAAAATAACATGAATTTAAAATAAAGAATTTTTTTTTTTGTAATAATAGCATAATTTAAATCACTTTAAAGAATCTCTGATTGTATGCCAATGGCAATTTTTATAATATTGTTAAAAATTAAAATATAAAAATTAAAGAAAAACTTTTATCCTTTTCTTCAAAATGTAAATAATATCTAGATCGTGCCTGAAAATATTATACTGTAAGTGAATATGAAATGAACATATTGTTATATAAACTAGGTTAAAGAAATTTTTTTGAAGATATAAATTTTTAAGTTTAATTTTAGTCTTACATAATATAGGTAATTATTTTTCTTTTAATCTTTAAATAAGTATATATACGAATAAATAATAGAAATTCTTTCATATAACTGTAGAGCAGATGGATAATGTAATCAAAGAAAGGAGTCAAGGCGGAAAAATTAAAAAAAAATTTCTCCTCCAACTGAACTCGATGCAGTGAATAACCTTTTTATACGCGGATACTCTACCTAGTGACCTACAGAAGTATAAAGAAATTACCGCCAAAGTTTCTCACATTACTTTATACAGTAATCAAATGAGGTTGCTACATACAATCGTCTATTTGAAAAACACAATCGTTCCTTTGATTATGCATCATCCATCTGTTCTGCAGTTGAAAGAAAAAATTTCCATTCTTTATTCTTAAAAGAAATTAATAATAAAGGTGAAACAAATACACATTGTTATTTTGAATTTGTAAGTATATACGATTTATTAAAGGTAAAAATTATAAAGGGCCAAAGAGATGCTATAATAGAACAAAAAAATATCAAAACAGGAATGTCGTATAAAATTTAAAATTTTACATTATTTAAAACATAATTTAAACGCTAACACTAAAGATATTGCATATCTCTGGCTCCAAATTTCTGAACACTTTCGCATTTCTTGTATCATGTTGGTGTACTATATTTACCAGTATCAGTATACTGTGTTTAAGTGCAAAAACTCAAGTGTTATTTAATAAATTTGCCATATTTGTATTGCTTTTAACTGCTGTTTAACCGATTGTATGTTATATACGTTATACATATACTTTCAATTGGCGTTCTCATGTGAAGTTAATATTAATTTTTTATAGCCTTATTTTGTAGCGTTTGTATATTTTTTACATTCTACTTTGAGCTCGTTATATTTGCCTAAAATAAACTGCACTATAGGGAGCGTTTAATTCTGTCTGGTGGTAAAATTGATATACATTGAAGCGATTTGAATAAACCTATTATTATAAATGGAAGGGTTAATGTATTTCTTCATGTAGCGCTTATAGTTGTATAGTTTCTTCCTTTCTGATTTATCAGCACTAGCTGTGCAAAAGCAATGTAACCAAGATTGAGTAAATAATCTAAAATAATATTAAATAGTTATTTCTCAATAATCTACAATTTTAGTTATCCGCAAGTTTTTCTTAATTATTTAATATGCATCAGTTTTATTCTTACCAATATTATCTAGTCCAATTTGCATATACTGACCATTATAACTTAACAGTATCATAGCAGAGTTTTGGAAAAAAAACTATAACATATGGTTCGCTTACCATTATTTTCTTTACCAAAATTTCCTTTCAACACTTTTTCACCAATACTATATAGCATAAAAAATTAAAAATGAAATTATGCAATGAATATGGTTGCATTTTTCTGGTGCTAACAACAAAAGTTCATTGTAAAAACCAATTTTTGATGATTTCTGAATTAAAAACATGACATGAATTTAAAACAAATATAAAAATTTTGGTTTATATAAAGAGCAAGCAAAGTATGTGAGTGTACTTAACTAAAAATAAAAAGTTGGGTCAAACCAATGGTTTGTATTGTAGCACTTTTCCCTTCAACAAGTGAAAATACTGCTTTTAAAAACAGTCTATGTATACCTATCACACTATTAAAATTATTTACATTCATATACAAAACTATTTCTAGAATTGCATATATTTAGGATGACGCATATATGCAGTCTTTGAAATAAAGCAAAAATTAATATAAAAAGGGGTTAACATAATGCTCGATTTTAAGGGTTAATTGTGTGAGTTAAGAAAAATAATTATATTTTTTAATGTCATGGAATTTACCGTTAACTTTTTGCGTTTATAGAAATTCGAAAAAACTTGCGGTTTCAGAAATATAAGGTGTCAAAAATGCAAATTTTATAAATTTCAAGAGGCCATAACTTGAGAGGGGGTGGAGATGGAAAAAAATTTTCTTCTAACGAAATGAACTACTTGTTAATGTCTAAAAGCCCCTAAAATTTCAAGCTCCTAGAGGCTGGGGTCTAGAAGAAAAACGACATCAAAAATTTGGAAAAAAAGGACTTTAGATAACGGTAAATTTCAGCGGCAATTTTGTTTTTCTAAAGTTTAACTATAGTATACCACGGTAGGGGAAGCACGCCGCTGCCTTTCTGCGTTTGCAAAATTTCAAAAATGCTTATGGTTTCATTGCAACAAATAGTTAAAATAGGTAATTTTTAGTGCTTTGGGTGGGTATAACTTCTAGAGGGGGGGAGATAGGTAAAAATTTTGTTCTACGAAAATAAGTTTCTTGTAAGGATCTATGTACGTATTAAATTTCAGCTCTCTATCTTTAAGAATGTAGAAGTTTTGTAAACAGACACACGGACGGACGGACGGACGGACGGACGGACGGACGGACGGACGGACGGACGGACGGACAGAGTGAAACTAATAAGCACTTTTTTTCAAAAATTTTTTGGAAAAGTGCTAAAAATAGAATAGACAAAAAAAAATATTTTTTTTTTTAAATTTGGAACAACAGCAACAAGCATAGTTTCTTATTTTTAAACTTTTATATTATTATTTGCAATAAGAAAATCTTTAAAAAGTTTTCATTTACAGCAACACAAAGTGAAATACGTATACTTCGGTAGTTGCATCCAAAACAAGAAAAACGAAGAAGCAAAATAAATTAAAACGAACATTTAACTTTTGGCAAAGAAAACATTTAGTAAACATTCAAAGTTCAACCACTTAAAAAAGGAAAAATTTAATTCTTTTCCATTTAGATTTTTCTTTTTTCATTTTTTTATTATTCCTTAAAATATTCCAAAAATGTTTGAAAATTCTTTTCGTGTTAAAATAACTTCGTTTGCTGAAATGTACGGGTTCTTGTTATTGTTGTATGGTGAAAACAAAGAAAAAAAGCAAAGCAGTCAAAAAGCATTTCTTGTGTGGTGCAACACTTAAAAAGGAGCACAAATTTACCCAATAATTCCAAAAATGTATATGAAATTCGAAATACAAAGAACATTTGTTTTATATATATGTATACATTACTGCCAGTATATAGTTCGTTGGAGTATATTTGTGCATATTCGCTATCTGTTATACAATTCTTATTTAAAAGATTAAATTAAAACCAATCAAATATTTTAAAGAAAATTTTTAATTTTACTCTGATTGTTACCATTAACAGAATTGTATAAGAAATTACAAAAATATATTATAACAATTTAAGGTTTATTTATAACTTTAGTCCTTGAAAATAAACCACAATAAATTCAATTGTTTTTAACATTACTAAATATTTCCGAGTACATTTATTTAAAAATATTACGTACACTTTTACACCCACGATGGTATTAAACTGAAAAGAATAATAATTTGAAGACAAAGATTACATCGAAAATGAATATTAATTTGTAACACACAGAAAAACACTTCCTAGAATCCAAGGATTCAAGCTTGATTCATAAGTATTTCTATGTACACTTTCTGCATTCAAGACAACCAATTCTTTTTTTAGTAAGAAAAAATATTTCATTTAAAATTGGTATATTTTTAACACATTAGTGGGGCACAATACCAATCAAGATGCAAAAATGTAAAGAAATAATTACAATTCCCCGACGCTTCATAGATAAATGATATAACAATAACAATTAATGCGGTATAATTAAAAACTAAATTCAGTAACAAATGAATGCAATGGAAAACCAGAAACAATTAATTTGAAAATCAAACACAGATGGCGAAAGAAAATTTATTTTGTGTCATTCGAATTGACTGAAGCTAATATTCAAGTTAACAGTGATTATTCTTGTTAATTTCGTAAAAGATTAAATATATATCAAATCTAAATGAACTGTTGACGTTCAGTTTCTCAAAATTTTCGCGTTACTATTAAACTTATCAAAATTAATTACACAATGTACCTGGAATTTTGTTGCAATTCTGTAAACTTGCATAAAACTATAATCAATTCGAAACTCTTATTCTACATCTAATTCAATAAACCCCTTTTATAAATTAATACAAGAGCATAAAGCGATTAGGTATACATTAAAAGAATTTCATATTTAAAACTATAATTTTATTTTGAAAATTATATTACAGAATTAAATAAATTTATTGTAAACGTTTCTTTGTAAATAATTTTAAAGGATTAAAAAACTTCTTTACATTTTCCATTCTTTTTCCTACATAAATATAATTTTTGTGTAAATAATAACGAAGGGCTTTAATTTTATACATATAAATAGTATCAGACCCTAAATTATATAACGTCATATTTTTGTAGGTATGTCTATAGGTTTAAATAAATATATTTTTCATAAAATCTTTATTGTTTTATTATCTAATCTGGAATTTAAGAAGGAGATTGAAAATTTTTAAAGGATAAAATATACACTTTATAATATTGGAAACTTTCAATTCTTTTACAATAACATTTTTCTGTTTCTCCACTTTACTTTACGATTATATATACATACTCGTATATATATTATATAAATATAAAATTTTTTTTTCTTAACCCCAAATCAGTTTAAAATACTTTTATATAACACTAAGTAAAGTTGTGCATTATGCACAGAATATATAATAATATATAAATCGACCATCCAAACCAAACGCTGTACTCTGTTGCACAAAGAATCAAATTAAAAACAGAATAAAGATAAGGAAAAAAAAATGTATTTTTTTTTGCTCTTATATAAAATAACTTTTAAAATTATTTCTTTAACAACAACTTTCAAAACTATATAAGTTTTAAGCGGTGTTGTGTGTCCCAGAAATTGAAGAAATGTTTTACAAGATTTAACAATAAAATAATTAAAATTTTTAGCATTTTATAATGAAATAAATTTTTTTATAAGGGATACAGCAACTAAAATGACATAACCATGGTAAAGCGCACAGGTATTCTAAACAGCAAATTTAAAATTTTACAAGAGAGCGTCTTGAAAATTTACGAAAAGAAGTCAGTTAATTTGTGTTTTTGCACAAAATGTCGTCCACTTAATATATTTGTGCTTCATCAGTATAACAGTTTTTGTAATAAAAATATTCTAAGAAAGCAGTTAATCTTTTTTCGCTACTTCGACCTTGCACTTCAGCTATTTGTATCGCGTTGATTTTGGAAAATAACACCAGTGCATCACTGAAAGCTATACCACAGAAAGGAGACCATTCGATATTAGTATTGGCGTAAAAAAAAACGCATATTAAAAAATTTCACTTAACTTAGCTCCTTGTTTTTCGTTTTTCCTCACTTGTCGTATAATTTCTTGCTTTAAATGTTTTCCTCGAACCTAATTTTGGAAAAGTTCTTATTTCATTTCATTCAATTTATATATTGCTCTAATTAACAATTTAATTTTAGTAGCCGTTTTCCTCCTGTCTTAATAATTTGTCAACAAACCTCTGAGAGATCAGATATAATATGAGTGCATTTTCGTCGCTTGAAAGCCGCTGTAATCCGAAACTCATGAGCACATATTGTTCCCAATATTGTTTGAATAACAACATTTTTCTGACATAATATTATCCATTATTCTATAGAATTTCTAAACTCTTTTATTACTATTGCAAATATAAAAGACCAATATTTTCTTCCTTTTTTGTACACCCTGTAAATTTACTTAATATTATTTTTATATAAGCTTATCATTTTATACATTTTCATTTACTTATTTTAAATATCTTCATTTTTTATCTCTTTCTACCACTTATATACACACATATATACATACATATTATATTTCTTATTCTTATTTTAATTTGCAACTTGCACGCGCTTTATAATAGTTATACAAGGGCAAACAACATCAACGAAGAAGAAAACATTTTTACTGCTGTCTCGGTTATTTACTAAAAGGATTATTTTGCAATTTATTTCTACCCCAAAGAATATGAATTGAGTTATATAAATTAATTCTAAAGAATATAAAAATCCTTAACTTTTATTAAACTTCCGGATAAAAATAAACTTAAAATAAAAATAAGCGAAAAAAACAAGAATTTTACATAATGTGAAGAATACAACAGCAAATTATAAATATGGAAGTACAAGAATTTAAATTTAAATTCAAAACTACAAGAATATTAAAATGAGAAGAAAAAGAAACTAAGCGAGCATTTTTAAGTATATTAAATATAATATGTAATAAATTAAAAAGTTTCATTCAAAAATTTCATAATCACAAAAAAAAAAGGATTATAAGAAAAAAGTAAAACGATGTCTCACTTTTCAATTTATTTATCAGTGCATTTCGTACATTAAATATGATAAGCTTAAAAACACATAAAATTTACTTAAAACGCAATTGAATTTGAAATAAAATTTTTTATTCAATTTCCCCATAAAAAAATTTTAACAAAAGAATATTACAGCAAATTATTTTGACTTGCACAAATCCACATCTATTTCTTGTTATAGTCAAAAGTAAATTGAGAAACAAATCGAAGTGAAAATAGTTTGAACGAAGGTATAATTAGAATATCTAAAAGGTATGTCAGCTCGTCTATCCCAAGAAACGTGTGTCTGCTCTTCCATTCACAAAAATCGGTACAAACTTACATAGTATACACCGTCTATATCATTCGCATCCCGCCAATATTTCATGTAAATCAAATTTTGTCGCCTTTCGCGTGCTATGCAATTTCCACGCGGTAATCACAATCTTCGAAATTAATTAAAATATGTGCTGTTTAAAATATCTTATAATTATTAATTATACGAAAAAAAAATTGCCTTCCTTAATTCAAAATTATTTATAAAAACACATCTTGACATTAAAGCGCCCTATGATATGCAATTTCATAAATTCTATTTATAAATAATCAACATAAACGAAGAGCAAAAACATAAGATTATAATGTACAAATTAACCTACAATAAGGAATATTTAAATTTTGACAAGCAAAAAAAAAAAAAGAAGAAAAAAAATTAACATGATATTTGCACTTAGCATATTTAAGAAATTTTATAAATCCAAATAGCTTTTAATAAAAATAAATAATCCTCCACATCTATAATACAGAAACAAATTTTCATTTAAAATAATTTTCATCGTAATTTTGGTTGCCTATTATAAAATTTTAACACTAGATTACTTGTAAAAGGTAATGTTTTCACTAAAAAGTTTCATTTCTACAACAATTAATAATTGCTGATAATAGAATATCATCATACAGTTGAAAACAATTAAATTACTTTTATAATCTTTAATACTCTGATTCCCTTTGATTTAAACATTAACTGAATTTTTAGTTTTTAAAAATAATACAGCTGCTGATTATGTGTACATATCCATACATACACCATAAAATACTAATGTTGGAAACTTGAACTTTAAAGTAATTATTAATTATTAAATTATAAATTAATATAACACAAGGGTTTGAATGGAGAAGGTGCTTTACAATACTATTAGGCCGTAGCCGATTCCACTGTTTAAATTTCAGTCGTTACACAATATTATTCTCTTTACATTAAACCTGCTATCTACATACAATCAAATAGAAATGTACGGCCAGTACGCAATAAGAACTCAAGAACTTGAAAAAAAATTCAAATCCATACTTATGTATGTATATTCGTTAATATTTTTTTGCTCCATTTTTGTATAGTCTAAAAATAATTTCCTTGGAAAACAAAAAATTACCAAAAAAAAAAAAAAATGAAATGTTAAATTTATCTCAAACAGTTTAATCATTTAATGAACAATTTATAGAGCAATTCACAACACTAACTATACACAAAAATACAACACATAAAAAGAAAAGAAAAAAAAAATTTGATGGCAACAACAAAATTATCAAAAGAGAAAAAAAAATAAAACATCTTTAATCTTATTTAAGCTTCACTTTATGTCTTACACCGAATTATTTCGTCCTCGCTTTCTTTCTTTCATTTTTCTATCCTCCTTGCTTCGTTCCTCATTTCAGTTCTCTTACATGCATTCTATATTTCCATTTTATGCTTTAATTTCTATTCTTCTTCTTTTATAGGCAAAAAAAAATAAGAAAAAAAAATATTATTATGTCTTTGTTATTTCGACCAATAAACTAATCTCTCGGGCTTAAATCCCATTTAAAAATGGAAAATAAAGAAACAAAACACGCTAATTTTTTTTTTTTTTAACAAAATAAATCTCCAAAAAACACTTCAGTATAAAAATGAAAGCAACAAACAGATAGAAGAAATTTTTAAGGCGAAAGTAAAAAAATAATAAACGACAGCGAAAAAAAAAATAATAATATGAAAAACTACTACGTTTAAATGTAGGTTCGTTACTAGTTACTTATGTGCTATATAAGTTGTCTAATAAGACAAAGGGAGAGAGTTAGAGAGAGAGAAAGAAGTATAATATAAAAATTGAAATAGAATGAGAATAAAATATTTCCACCGCATCACAGTTAATATTTTAATCTTATTTTTAAAAATAAAACACAAAAAAAAAATAAGAATACATTCTGAATAAAATGAAAACCATAGAGAAAAAATAAAACATACTTATTCTACCATAGCAACATAATCCTCAGAAATTCGTCTTTTAATAGAGCGCGCCAAATAATTTAGTAAGAATAAAAACAATAAAAGCAACCAGTAACAAAAAATATAAAATATAAACTTGAAAACAAGATCAAACTCCCAAGTATAAAATATCTGATATAACAAAATGAAAACCGTCATCTTATAGCTACCCGAATCATCTAATATTTCATTTCATTTTTCCGTTTTTCTTAAACATTTTTAATATTCACGAAAATACACCCAATTTTCTTCATTGGATTCTCTAAGAATACTTTTACCATTTAATAATATAAAATTATACCATATCATACCCATATCACACCATATTATATCGCACCGTAATACCAACTATAGTATTATATATAGGTATATAGCTTTGTGTTCTCAAAAATTCAAAAAAGCAAAGGAAAAAAATTTAAAATCCAGAAAATGAGAATTTTTATTTTTTTTTTTTTTTTTGGAGATGAGAATAAAATATGAAAAATCGCAATTTAACAAATTGAAATCATGAGTTTTAATATTTATGTATGTTGTATAATAAAAATGATTATAACGAAAACACTATGAGGTCCCCTCTCATATTTTATGCCACGTAAAATATTAAATTATGTCATCATTTTTATAATGAAAAATCGCTAAAATATTAGACAAGAAACATAACAAAAAAAAAGAAAATAAAAAATTTACCAACTTCTTACTCTGTTTCTACATCATAGAACATAAAGAAATTAAATTTGAAAAACGTAACAAACAAAACAAAAAGAATGAGTTTAAGCGCACTTAACATAAGGGAAGCAGAGGATTCCAAAAAAAAAAAAAAAAACGAACCTTAAGCTAGATAGAAAGTGTTAATTAATAGCAGAGATGATGTTGAATTTATCATTTTTGTGTTTTCTTGTTTTTGTTTTTATGTTATATATGGTTGTTCTAAAGGATAATAAATTTTTAGCAGGTGTATGCGTGCTTGAGTCTATTAAATGGCATAATTTTCCTTAAAAAAGAAATTGAAATGAAAAACATACATAAGCTTCATCTTATTTCTTAAAAAATTAATTTTAAAAAATTTAAAATGAGTACATGCATAATAGTATGCAATTAATTCAACAATGTTTTATACTATCATACTTGTATTCTTATACAAATTTATATGTTAGAATGAGCATGAGATTTTTTATTTTACAAGGATGTGAAATGTGGTAATTTTTTTTTTTGGAAATACACATACATAAACAGTACTTACATGATCCTATAATTAATTTTAAATTTATTTCAATTATTCTAACAAAAAATTTTTGTGCTGGAAAAATTATAATTAAAGACCTAAAGTTATGCAACATCAATAAGAAAATGTATATGATTGCCCGCATCGTGTATACAATAATAATGCATAATATTTAAACTTTAATTTTGATTGCATGTAGGTAATTATTGTTATTTATAATTAATTATTCATATTAAATAATTATTTTTTCCTGGTTTATTCCACATAGAGTATAGACATAATTTAAAGCTATATTGCATTAATATATAAAATATGACAAATAAGGTAAATTCTGAGTAACAAATAGAAATATCCATGATTTGACAACTAATCTAGCCGTTCATTTCTTGCTTTATTTGAGTAACACGAAACCCTGAGGAAGATGACATTATAACGAGCATACAACCTTATCAGGCCACCAGCTTCAAGGTTATATTTTTTGAGCTATAATCGCTCAAAGAATATAACCTTGAAGCAGTAATAATCGATATTATTGAAACTTTACAACTCACAACAGGAAGGCCACGCAAAACCTGGTATGCTTTCACTATTATAGTGAAAACCAATAAACCGCTTAAAAAATTCGCTTCTGCTACTCACTTTTTTGAGAAAACCATATAATTCAGATGCTGTTTAAGGTATCTGCAGACGTTAAATTGAACGGATCTGTAATACCGATACGCGCAGCGCTTTGCATGGTACGGTACTGTTGTATGTTATCTCCATTATTGGCCATAACACAAGTGCTCTATGGTCATAATACAATGATAGGTTTCAAATAAGCTCCGAACGAAGCACAACATCCAAAGTCTAACAGGTACTTAGCCGTAAGATATTGCACATTAGAATTTCGAGAAGAGAAAAAATTTCATCCGGAGCTATTTCTCTATTGATGTATGCGGTCATACTGCTGCCTACCAAATTTGAAAGAAGTATCCTCGACCGAGGATTATATTCGCTAAACTTAGTCAGAGATTTCTGAACAGAGCTAATATTATCGACGAGTTCCTCCCCATCTAGAAAAGCAGTTAAAGTACAGTGCTTGTACATTGTATTGGCTGGAATGTTTCGTAAGCTTATCGGCCCAGCCGGTACGCGTGTTGGGATTTTCAAATACGAAAAGCTCCTATTCTATCAAGCATCCTTAATTCTTAGAAGCACCGTGAAGAGTGAAAATGATTGATCTAAAGTTATTTGATTTTTAGTGATCCCCCCTTCCCCATTTTGGGATAATATTCACCTTAGAACGTCTCCCTGACTTCGACAGGTGGCAATGTAAAGCAGGCTTTTAAAAATTTTTAATTATAATATAAGTTATTATTACATTTGAATATTATATTTGCAATTTTTAATACTTATGAGATTTGCAAATATGCAGCGCCACCCATGATTAGAACATATGTAATCACGGTATAATGTACATAAAAAACTCATGCATATAAAAATTTTGCTTCCGCTCCTTTTATATTTAAAATTTATCACTTATGTTTGTTGGGATCGGAATGTTCTTTCAAATACATAATATAAGTTTTGTTTCATTTTCATAACGTTTCCCACCACCACCAATTAAAAAAAATTAGACATGATCAAATAATTTACGATAAACATAAAATCTTTTTGTAATATTGCCAAAAATTTAAATTAATTCATAAAAAATTGTTGAAATTCAAAACCAACACAATCACATATGAATTATGAGTGTATGCATTTTATAAATAAAATATAGTTTTGTTAATTTGCGTAGCATACCAAAACAATTTTTTGTCTCGTTTTCGAAAAAACAAGAATTTTGTAGAATTTTATACAATCATATGTTTACTAAAACTCTCCAAGCATTTATGTATGTGTACACGAAATTTTTTTCTTGTATTTTTTTTTTTCTTCTTTTTTTTCGAAGATCTTTATGTTCTTAATATTGTTCAATTTTCGAAATAAAATGTATGAATTAAATTGAACCAATGTAAGAAAGAGTAAATGAGATTCAAATTATGTTGTTCAGAGCATTATTACGAACGGAAATGTCAAATAAACAGCTGGAAACTAAAGAAAGTGGTTTTTGTTTTATTTTTTCTTATGTTAATAAAAATAAAATTTTGCGATTATGCAATGAATTTTTCACCTCTATTCAAAAATATATTGGAGAAAAAGGGAAAGTTATTCAATATAAAGAAAATAAAGAGAAAGAGTGAGAGAAATAGATATGATTTTTTTTGTAGATGTTCGTTTTTCTTTTTCCAATATAATTGCTGTTATGTCGGCAGTTTTTGTTGCCTTCCAATCTGGTGTGTGCCAGACACATTTTTTTATTAAATTTCGTGAAAATTTATAATTTTTTTGTTTATTTTTTTATTTTAGTTAAAAAAAACAGGCGTATTCACGCATACACACAAATATATTATCGTTTCGCAATGATATTTTTTCACAATTCATGGTCATTTAATTTCAAAAATAGTGCGTACTTTTGACCTCTTTTAGTGCATGTACTATAAATTTATATTATGCATGAAAGTTTTATTGTGGCTCATTCATGTAAATTCAATTTCTTTTTTTATTGTTTATGAACCATACACAATGTAATTTTCGAATACATAGAGTAATTTATAAATTTTTTTTGTTTTCCTGCTTCACTCCTTTTGAGAACATAGAGCTTTCACAAAACTTCCCTATCGAACTCTATTTTATGTTAATTGTTTTATTTCCTTCCATATTTCTCCAGATGGTGCTAATTTCTTGAAACTGACCTCCTTCATGTTAACCGTAATTTTCCAACTCTCATTGTGCCCTGATATTGACGGCGAATTACGAAGTGTATTTTCAACCAAATGTCCTTCCATTATCTTCTTTGATGGTGACTTTTACTGTTAACTGACTCGTAATCTCTCAGAGTTCTGGGTTTGTTATTCAGCTGAATTAATGCACATTTCAGATTAATCGTAAGCACTTATTTGGCTTTACTGGGCACTCGCTTCATCGTACGAGCCATGTGTTTGGCATATTCTCAGCAATTATTAAATATTCTCAGTTTTATGGATCAGGGTAAGATCAACAAAATTGAGATTGATTTCCAGATTTCCAACGTCGATCAAATAACATTCTTGTTCTTATACTATTACCAAGGTAGTAGAAATAAGTGACATCCTCTATTGGGCTCGAGTTGACTACAAAGCTGCTCCCATTATTTGCATTGATCCGAATTGACGTTGTTTTTGTGTGGTAAATTTTACCTGGTTGAAATTATAACTAGACAGCATAAATTAGTAAAAATCAAAGAAAATATTCATGTAAAGAAGAACACATAATTTTTTATTTTTTTTAATGCAGGTAACATTCTGTAATAGCACTGTTGAATAAAGTATATAAGATACCTTTTTCGGGTAATAACGCTCCTTTTAAGTTTACAATTCATTTGGCAAATATTTAATTCATTTGTAAACTACACAACATAGATGGCTTTTCTAAACAAAACTTACCTTTCAACGTCTTTTCTTCCTTTGAGAGTATTTTTAGCAAAAATTATAGAAACATTTTGGGAAAAAATCTATGCACATACTTAAATCACACGTTTATAAATATAAGAACTCTCAACTTTTTAGAACAGTCTATCATATACCGACAATAATTGATTTGTTGTTCGAAGATGAGTTTACATAGCAAACAGGACGTTGCCCCATTGTATTAATACAAATAAAAATCTGATTTATCATATAGCAATGAAAGTCTGGGTTATAATTTTAATAATAATTATAATGTAATTAACATAACTAAAAGAATTTTTTATTAGAATTTTAGCTTTCTATATAAATTTGACCTGAAAAAAGTTCATTAAAACATCACTCAGACAATAAAACATTAAAAATTAAAAATAAAATCTTTTCTAAAAATAAAATAGCAAAAAACAAAATTGAAATAAAAACAGAAAATTAAAACTAACCTTAATATAAAATTGTTAGACGCGACAAAATTTTTCTTAATTAAATCATTTTAACATTATATGTCTGCTTAATGGTATTTCCCTTACTATTTTTCAAATTCAAAAAGGTACCAATATTTTTGCCAAAAATATCATCATCGTTACAATTTTAATAATTTAGTATTTTCAAGATTTTTTTAAATATTTAATGATTATCTTTTAATGATGAGTCCTTCTTGGAATTATTTGTTATGGAAAAATGTTGATCTAAAATATTTATTCAAGTAATAATATTTATTATTAATAGCAATATTATAATTTAATAAAGTCACTGTACACATTCATTATGCGAACAATTGATTAACCCTACGAAACAAAAAAAAAACTTTAATAACTTTCCCAGATGGGAAAAATCAAGCTTTCATTTTTTTAATTATTCCTTAAGATTGTTTTATATTATTTATTACTTTAATATACATAGTTTATCATTGACATTAATATGAAATAAATAATTCAATTACACGAATTTTTATTTTTCTGAATTTTTAAGTTTTAATGAATAATTTCCATTAATAAACATTTATTATTTTATGAATTGTTGTGAAATAATTTTTAAGGTGATTTTACTTTTATCTCTAATTTTAGAAAATGAACAAGTGTTAATAATAACCGAATAAATTTTCTTTATTGCTCTCTTCTATTTATACTTACCTAAATGAATTCAATTATTAAAAAGGTATATTAAATGTGGCACTCCACTAATTTTCAAATTTTCAATATATTTTGCAATTTTAAAATGGTGGAAAATAGATTTGGGAATAATGCAAAATAAATTTTCATTTAATACTTACTCAATATAGTTTTACCTTTATTTAATAATTACGTGTCATAATCTAAATAAGGTGACATTATGGGTTTATTTTGATGCTAGATTGCTTGTAATTATAAATTTGTTAATTTCATTTAGTAATTATAATTAAATTAAAGAAAATTTATTAAAGTTTTTAGGATTATCAAAGTATAAATTTAGTTCAGATTTGAAGAGAAATATAATTTTTATGAAATTAATTGAATTACAGCCAATTTTTATTAAAAATTATAAATCTTATTAAATTGATCAAAGAAATTACTTAAAAATTCTATACATACGCATATAATTTATGTTATAAATAGCTAATAATAATATTCTTGCCTTCGTTGAGCACATTTAATCTGACTAATGAATATCTTAAAGTTGAACAATTCAACTTGTTGAACAACATTTTTTTTTTTTAAGTTTTATGATTGCAAAAATAATTATTTAAATAAACTTTAAAATGACAATATATCCTGAGTCATTCAACGAAATAATATCTTAATACAAAATATATACATAATACTTGCCGATTTCTTGCCAATTTCAAACATCAATTTAAAAAAAAATATATTATTTCATGTGCTACCAAAATAAATGGTATCAAAAATTTATTTTTAAGTTTCTTACCTTTATTGAAAAATTCTTGAATAAGCATATAGAATAAGTTTTTTCATTTTTACATTTAAGTGAAGTAAAACGTGCAAGTATACAACTCTAACTATTAACATGAATTTCGATTCAATGGTTGCAAAACACATTTATGAAACGGATCACATAATTACGGCAGATAACTTAAAGGTATTAAAAAAGGAAAACACAGGAGAGAAGTTCATGAAAGCATACAGATATACGAATCAAACAAAGACTGCCTACTGAACATGGAAGAAGATAACGCGGCTATATGGCTCTTTATATTAATTATTTGACCAGTTTCAAGGATTAAAACAGGTATAATTTTAGTTTAAAGTAAAAGGATAATATTTCCAACTTTAATAGATTTTAATTTTATTGTTTGTTGTCTTAATTAGAAGAAAATCAGCTTTGATAAAGTGTGTATATAGGGCACGAACTATATTAACAAAAATAGAAGTATTTTATTCCGAATAAAAGGGGGTTTTCTTTTCATACACCTAAAAAACTTTTATTTCGGAAAAATTATCAAAATTTTGAAAAGATATGATGAGATCTTACGTAAGATTTTAAACAATTATATTGAAATATTTATGCTGTTTTTCTGACTTTATATATATCAGATAATAAAGTGAGCTAGAAAAACATTAATTAGAAAGTAATATGGAAGCTTGGCCGGACTTGTAATTTTTCTATTTTTTGCTTTTATACTAAACAATACTAAACAAATGTACATAATATACTTGTAAAAATTTTTTAATGTAAATTAATATATAAAAATTCATAATGTATCTTAGGATTGACTTAGGTATCAATTTTCCCCTAAAATACTTACATATATTATATATTTGGTTTTCTTTTGAAAATGGAATGTCAAATTAATTTTGAAAAAATTTCTGTCCATCAACATTTATGAACCAAATATTTTTATCTGAAATTTATTTACATAATAGATTTATGAATATATAAATTAAATAAAATTAATACGGAAAATATTTTTAAATTATGCGAAGATGTATTGTGACACAAACTCAAATTCAGAACCAAAATACGAAATCAGTGAAAACTTTTGGTTAATTAATATAATTAATCTAAAAAAGAATAGATTTAACTCAAACGAAACCAGAAATTTGGAAAATTTACTTTCAGAATAAAATTATATTAATTACCCTTCCACGTTCCAACAAATCTAATACTCTCAAATCAAAACTATAACTAAAGGTTACTATGAATGAAAAAATACTATTAATGAAAATTGTTTTAAAAATTTCCCATATAAAATTTTTGTCAATTCTATTTACGTAAAAAAAATTTCAATAATTAACTAAAAAAAAAAATAAAAATTAACATTTTTTGAAGTGAATGGTCTATTGAAAATTATTCAAGACTTATTCAAAAAAATTTTAAAATAAAATTCAGTTTTTGCTCGAAATTAAACGTTTAAAATCGAAAAAACGTATTCGCGAAAATAATTCGAATTTTTTAATGCAAAAATATAATTTTAAAAACCACTTGTGAATAAAAGTGAAAAAAAGCACAAATATAAAAGAAATACTTGTAATTGGCCGAAAAAATCCCGGTAAAGTGATAAATTGCTAAGCCATAGAATAAAAATAAATAATTGAAAAATATTTTATAAAAATTAATGTGTGAAAAATCTAATAAAATTTATAAAATTAGTTGAAATAAATTGAGTTCATTAAAAAATAATTACGAGAAAATCTTCCTCAAAAATTTTCCCTTTCTTTTTTGTGGTTTAATGCTAATAATTTTCAATTGTTAATTATAATATATAAATAGTTCTTTGAAACGTATTATAAAAAATTATAAAAATTTTATAAAAAATTTTTTTTTCATTTATTTTCTTTAGCACACATTTTATATGGGAAAAATAAATTTTATGAAAATTATGGTGCCATTTTTTTGGTGCCAATAGGAACTACAATAATATTCTTAGCAAGTAATGAGCATAAACTATTTTTAGAAATACAGAGAACAATTCAATATATGTATATAGTTTACTGAAAAATGAGAATTGGAAAAAAAATAATTTTATATAGTTGAACAGAACAATCATAGGATAAATTAATATTATAACATACGAGTATATGAAAAAAAACAAAATTCTAATTAAAAAAGATTTTAGAAACAGTTGAATATGAACATATTAAATTTAATTTTAATTTCGATATTATGATCGAAATACAGATTTCCTCTTAAGAGAGACCTTGAAAATAATTGATTTTTTTTATGCAGAACTCATTGTACTTACATTACTATCAAACTTGATTTAATTGTAAAAAAAGTACCAAACCCCAAATAAAAAACATAATTTTCTCATAAAAATAATTTCTTAAAATTTATGTTCAAACGTAACAACAAGTTTTTAACACCTTTTAATATTTAATACACACCAATTTTATATTTTTATGTAGAAAAAATAATGGAAGGTGAGCGTGAGAATTATACATTGAGTTAAATGATATTAGCGTGAGATATTTTATAAAATATTAAAATAATTTCAGAAAAAAATTTATTTTTAATCACAAGCCCAAGCTGTATGATATTAGTCACTTAAAAATTTCTACTTTATTTAATATAAATATGAGAAAAATACATTGGTATCAGAAGAAATTATTCGTATGTCTAGCAATTTCTTCACTTTCAGATTAAAAAGAAACTTTACTATTGTTTTGTTAATTATTAATTTAGGAGGTGTTGAAGAATTTTTTTTTTTCTAAGAAAAAACTGCATGTTAGTTCTCTTCGTCAGAATCAAGTTTCTAACAAACTATACTTATATTAAGAAAACGGAAGTACAAAATATATTATTATAAATTCTTTCTTATAACAAATCAAAATTTTAGTCAATAAACTTTTCTTTAAACCAAGAAATCAATAAATTTATCTATAAAATATCAAGTAATCCATTCAAAATGAAAAACCAAAGTGCAAGCGTTTAGGACATTGTAAATTAATTATAGTATTGTACAAAATGCATGCTAAAATCGTATACGGTAAAACTTTTTTTAAATCAAAAGCAATCGAATTAAAATAATATTCATGTTAAAATAAAAATTACAGGCATATTATTTTAATTTATTTGAATAATACTGCAACAAATCATGAGACACAAGCCCGAAACCAGAAACGTTCGTTTCATTCCCTATAAATTTTGAAATAAAAGGGAAACTATTGACTCACTCAAAAAAATTTCAATGTACGTTCACATATCAATTTTAAAGTACTAAAAAAATTTGGTCACCCATTAATCCTTTTTTTGGTTTTTCTCAATGTAATAAATATAATAAAATTTTCAAAATTTTTCAAAATTTCATTTTAAAACGTGAAATTAATTTCAAATAAATTTAATCTAACTTTTGAATTTTTAAATTTAATGTGTAAGTGCAGTATGTTGAGAATATGTAAATGGCATTATTGCATTATATTCCAAAACATATATTTTCCTGGTCCCCCTACCCCACTGAGAAGAATAAGAACCTCCTACTTGATTTTTTTAGAATTTTCAAGCTTCAGTTTCACTAGTCATTGGATTAACTAGGTCAGCCTGCCAGAGTTTTATTTTATATTAAATATTAAAAGTGTTTGATATTTATAGTTTATTACCAATATAGATTATTATGAATATTATGGAGTCAATTATTTTATATTACCATTTTCATATTATAATATTAAAAGTATATATCTATTTTAATCATTATGATTTAAAAAATATTTTGTAAATAAAAATCCTACATAAATTTTTTTCGCAGTGTATTCTCACATATTAATAATACACATAAAAAGTTCCGTACATACTCTTCTTCCATATGAAATATACAATTTATATTTTTCTCATTCTCTTTTAAAGAAATATAAAAATGTAAAGAAAAGCCACCCAACTAAACACCCAATTGAAAAATGCTTAAAGGTTCCTTTTTCTATATAAAAAAATTTAGTTCGGCTAAGTCTACAGAAAAATCGACACGAAAGTAAGTTATACTCATCATCGTTAAAGATTTTTTTTATAATAGAAACAGTGTAGAAATAATATACAAAGTGTACCCTTATTCTTTATTAATAATAATTTTATGATATTTTTTTTTGAATTGTTTTAATAATCTATATGAAATTTATTATAGCATTTTAAAAAATTAATATGAAGTTCAGTTGTTTTTATATTGCATATTTAAAAATTCAAAATACCTTTAATAATATTTGATAATTTTAAATTTAATTATTAAAAATTTTAGAAAATTGCCTATTTAAAAAAATTTCAATTTTAAAATTTTAAAATTAAAATTTGGAAAAGAAAAATTTCCCAGGCATTCAACGCAATTTATTTTTAGTTAAAATAAAATGAAATAAAAAAAAAATACAAAAATTATAATAATAACAAAAGAAGAAAATATATAAAAAAAAATTAAATTCTTTTAGTTTTTCACTTACGAACAAATAAAAAAATAACAAAAAGCAACAGAAAAAAAAAAAAAAAAAATAACAAAAATGTAAAATTTTCTATAGAACAAACAATATGCTGCGAATCGAATGAATTTCTAATACACAATGTTGATAATAAACGAGCGGGGGTCTATATGAATCCGAACAAAAAAGAGACGAGAAACGGGATAAGTGAAAAATAGAGCAATATACGAAATCGCGTATAGCAACCGCGTACAAAAATCAAAAAAAAAAAAAATAAAATTATTTGTGCCCGTTTTATAAATAACGTTAGAAAAATATTTTCAACAACAAAAAAAAAATAAAAATAAAAAGAATTTGAACAAACTAAAAAAATAAATATTTTTTTTTTTCTAGTTTAATTTAATTTTATATCGCGAAAATTTCAATATTGAAATAATTTTGAAATAAATGTAGAATTTTTTTTTTTTTGGGCTTTTATGTTTTAAAATTAAAAAATACGTACATTACTAAAATAAATTTTTCCTATATATTCTAGATATAATGTAGATTATGTTTTAATTACAAAAACACAAAATATTTTATTATTATAAAAATTAAATAAAATCCAAAAAAAAAAAAAATTTTTTTATATTTTAAAATGTTATGATCAAAATGCTTGAAATTAAGTGTTAATCAAAGAATGTCGTGCGTAAGGCATTAATTAAACAATATAATGAAAATCAAATAATAAAAACATTAAATAAAAACACGAATGAAATAATAATAAAAAAAAAAGGGAAAAGCACTCTGTCTAACCTCAAAATAAATCGAGCCTTGGATTACGATTTTATTTTTTGAGGTTATGTTAGATTTTTCTCTTTTCCCACAAAATAAAAAATTGGAAAAATTATAAAGCATTATTAACATCAAAATATTTAAAATTATTTAATTTATTTTACAGAATATAAAATGAAAATTATATTAAACAAAAACAGTAACCCTTATAATAATAATAACAATTATATATAACGTTATATACATAATATGTATATGCCTACAAAGTGTCAAAATAAACAAAGGATTAAAGCTTTTACATATAAACTTTTTTTCTTTCTTGCATTTTATCATTACTTCAATAATATTATGTGTGTCAGAAAAAAATTACAAATAATAAAAGAAAATTTTTTACTTTCTGTTGTTATAATACAAAAACACACACACACCGACACCCTACTTTTATTATTATTAGTATAACAATAATATTTTCATAACTAGCGAATTATGAATTATATTTAGGACAAAAATAATATTAGGCAAAACATACTTGTACACAAAACAAAAATAAAATATATAAGCAATATAATAAATTTTTATTTTATATGTGTATTTGTATATGTTTACGTACACATATTAAAATCCTTGAGCACATGGAATTATTATTAAAAAAAAAATACCAACAAAATATTAAAAATATTATATAAAAGCTTTTTTCTTTTATGTCATATATATATACAATTCAACAGTAATAATTATATAATAACATCGTATACATATGTAATAAAGGCTGAAAAAAAGCTAAGCTCAAAAACATATGGAATACACAATACAAAAAAAAAAAATGAAAAATAAAAATACAACATGTGATAGTAACAGTGTAATGCGGATAAAATCAGAAACAAAACAAAAGTAAATTTTTATTACATTATATTTACTTGGTATAAGTATATTCTCTAAGGATATTATCGCAAATTCTTTAAAACATAAATAATAATACAAAAATAAAAAAAGTTATGGAAAAAAAGAATTGATTAAGTCATCTTTGGGGGTTTGAATTTGTTTATAATAAAAAAATTACAAAATTCAAAATAGGTTACAAAAGTAAGTTTTACTTGTATTTTTGTAAATATGCTCAATAGTCTAAATACATGACCTTGTTCGATGTAAAAATTATATTACTTTAAAAAAAATACACAAACATAATATATATAGGTATAGATAGATTAATAAAATACTCATAAGATTATTTTGGAAGTAGTATTATGCATACGTTTATAATATTAAATACAAGTTCTGTGAAGGCAAAGAATATTGTCCTCTTACTTAAGTAAATAACAAATCGGCATTTCCAAATAAATGGCACACAAAATAAAACCTGCAGTCAGTGTAAACAAATGAATTTTACACATATATAAAAAAAATTAATCTTGTCATTCCGAAAGTATAAGGTGTACAAAATTAGATCATGCCTTGTCTTAAAGCCCTCAATAACCTCCTTTAAAACAAAATTTTTTGTTCGAAACACATACTATATATTTTAAACTGAATAATAAAGAGGAAATAAGCTCTTCACCAAAATTTTCATAAATAATCTCAGAAATTATTGAGTATCAAACCCAGTTTATAACAAATATTTTATCAATTTTTAATGTCCTAAACGATGGTATATATTAATAAATCATTTATTACTGAGAAGCTTTCTACAATAATCGTATGTGTATAACGAGTATTATGTATTTACTTTTAGATGTTATATTGATCATGATTTACTTGAGAGTAAAAAAAATATAAATACATACGAAGACTATAGAGTACTATAGAATATTATAGAAAAATACCATCTATATGGTATTAATTTAGTGAATTATATAACATTCAAAAATATGTGAGTACATAACTTTTTTCCAATTTTTACCGACCGTATTGTGTAAACAATAGGTAGGTTATGTGATGGCAACAAATTTTGCATATCGAGTTTTCGGTGGGAACGTACTTCTCCATAATAGGGAAGTGTAAATAAACTATTTTTAGCAACCTGTCGGTCTGTCGGTCTGTCCGTCTGTCGGTCTGTCGGTCTGTCCGTCTGTCGGTCTGTCGGTCTGCGTGTGCACGCGTGTATCTCAAGTTCGGCTGAACCGATTTTGATGAAATTTTATATGTAAGTTTGTTTCCACCATGGCACGGATCGATCAACTTTTGGTATATATCAGGCCTCGGGAACTGCACTTTTTAGCGGGCCTGTTTTACATTTTTGAACATTTTGAAGAAAGTATTCAACCGATTTACTTGAAATTTTATATATAAGCTCAGCTCGACCGTCCCCAAAAATTCGTATGTTTTGGAAGAAATCAGGCATCGGCAACTAGACGTTTACTACGGGCCAAATATACATTTTTGTGTATATAAAGAGAAATAATCAACCGATTTCATTGAAATTTAATATATGAACTCCTCGTATTAAAACAATGAACATGTAACTTTTTTGGAAAGATCAGGGCTCGAAAACGGATTTGCGGGCCGATTTTACATTTTTCACCATATCCACAGAACAAATTGATGGAATTTCTTGAAATTTGATATTTGAGTTCTGGTTGTTACCGAAACTAACTGGCGAGCATTTCAGGGAATTCGGGTAGCACAAAGCGAAACTCTACTAAGAGCCAAATTTACATTTTTCTAAGTATGTTAAGTATAAGCTTACTAATGTCCTAAAAATTGGAAAGAAGTATTTAACAGACATTTTTATAATATTCTGTAACACTTTCATTTAACTAGACAATAAACAATGCGGTCGGTTATGTGCTGACCACATCAGATTTTTTTTAATTAAACTCATTTCGTCGAATATTGTACCATTCATTAGTTTTGTTTTAATTAATTATTTAATAATATTTATAATATTTATATCCTTTATATATATATTTTTAAAATTATCAAATATTATGTCAATATCAAAATATCCTTCAACTCAATTCAATTCCTTAATAAATTATAATAATATAATAATTTTGATATAAAAATTTTGACCTAGAAAGAATACCGTTAAGTCAAGGTAAATAAATAAATTATTTAATATCATTTTGTTCAAAAAACCGATTAGGTAATACAAACATACCTTAAAATTTATTTAATTTTTTTATTTTAATTTAAGAATTTTTTTTTTTTTAAAAAAACATATATATCTACAATATTCACATGATAAATGACATTATTTTTATTAAAACTCTAAAATAATTTAATAAGGATGCAACAATATTATAAAATGAAAAAACAAATATTTTTTATTTTTGTTATTTCTTTAGTAATTTTGTTGAAGGACATTTAACGGTCCTTGTATTAAAATCAAATTTTCTAAAATATTTTTATGTTTATATATAAATGCATATATTGAGCATATGCACATATATACAAAGCAGTAAAATACAAAAAATGCTTGTTTATGTTATCAGTTTCACAGATTAAAGATAACTCAAGGTTATTAAAAATATTTTTATATAAAAATACCCATAAAATAAAGATGCATATAATATAATATATAAAGATATTTTATAAAATTACACATGACTAATCATCAATACCCATCATCATCAGGGTCATGAATCTATAATATTGTATTTGAAAATAATTTTTTAAATATATACCAAT
This sequence comes from Condylostylus longicornis, assembly GCF_029603195.1. Taxonomy (NCBI): domain Eukaryota; kingdom Metazoa; phylum Arthropoda; class Insecta; order Diptera; family Dolichopodidae; genus Condylostylus; species Condylostylus longicornis. Next base: position 1,605,035 of record NW_026577989.1, read on the forward strand.
TTGATATCTTATTTGGTATGTATTATGAGATAGATAGGATATATATATATAGATATATAGTACTACTCACACAAAATTTCAAATTTATTACTCAAAATATTTTATTATAATAATTATACAAAAGTGTATACAGGTTTATATAAATTTAGGACAGAATAAGGATATTTTTGTATAATGAATTTTAAATATTAAATAATTTTATTTTAATAATTTTTTTATTAGATTTTTGTCTTTTTTTTTTGTTGTATGAAGAAATAATTGTTGAGTTAAAATTAAATTTTTTTTGTTCTATAATTAGGATTTTATTAGGATTTTTCATTTATTATGTATACATATAACGCACAGGATATGCTAGTAAGGTAAAATTAGTTTATGATTTTTAAATAATTTTAATTTTGGTTTTTATCATTGAAATATAAGCAATCGTTTACATTATAATTTTTTATATATTCAAACATATTATTATTTATATATATGCAATATATACAATATTTTGCATATAAAACCTCATTTATTGCCCATTCATTTAAAAAATAATATATTATTATATATTTTTTAATTTTTTACTATTTTTATAATTTTGTGTTTACACCATAAAATCTCATCCAATAAATTTATTTTAAATGAATTTTTAATTTAATTTTCTACTCCATAATTCTGTTGTTATTAATCCTGGATTTTGTGACAAAAAAAAAAAACCAAATTTATAGAGGATAAAGGAAGGGAAAACATTAAAAAAAAATAAAAAAAAAAAGTAAACGTATACAACAAAAATTGATTATTACATTTGCAATAATTTTTAATGAAGCTGCAACAAAATAAAAGAAAAAAGAACAATATAAATATAGCAAATACTTACCATATCCTATAGTAATAACAATTTTTTGTGGTTTATTAACCCATTATTGACAAAATTCTATAATAAATTTAAAATAATTAGGTATACATGTACATGCAGTTATATAATTATAACTGCATGTATGTATATGTTTACAAAAGCAAATTGAAATATTTTCAACCTATTACATATGTAAATGAATATGCATATATATATATATATATTAGTACATATGTTATAAACAACCTTAAATACCATAGTATTTTTGAGGACATTCACATATTATAGACCGAAATATAAATTTTTGCTAATTAAATTGATTTTTTATTATTAGTAAATATAAATTTAATAAGTCAAATCTACTTATATATATAAGTACCTACATATGTGCGTATAAAAGCACTTTAATATAGTTCAACATCATATTTAAGTGTTTTATATTTATGGTTTTCATAAAATCCATATTTTTTATTAGCTTTAGAGCCATTTACCATTTAGTCAAATAGGAGATTCAATTACACAATTTTTTTTTTTATTATTTTATTATATCCAATATTTTATCTAATTATAAATTAATTATTAAAAAGTATATTTTTATATAACTATAGAAGTACATATAATATTATACGATATACTCGTATAATATTAAAATATAGGGTGATTTTGTGTAACACGTTAATACTCTAAGTTTTTTTTTATTTATTTATGCAATCCGCTATACGATATAAATGGAAGTCCTGCAATAAAATCTAACCTATTAAAATGTTAAACATTTGAAAATTTATTTTCCATCTACCGTTATGTTCATGAGAAATCTACCAGAACAAATGCACATGAAAAATCCCTTTAAGTCTCAACTACTCCCTTATATTAGATAAAGCCTAAATACTTGTACAATATTGTAAAATACTTTTTAAAAGTGTTATACATTAATTCTTATAATACAAAAGCTATAATTCGAATTTGAAAAATTGTATAACAATGTCAGTTATTTCATATTTTAATTTTTACTACGTACCTTCATATTTTTTTTAATTAGAAAATAAATTAAAATTACTTTAATTATATTTAGATGAGATACACCTTATATATTTCAAAATTAAATTACGTATATATTGAGTGTAATTTTGGAAAATATAACAATATTATGATTGTATAATTATATAAAAATTGTCTATAATTTTTTTTTTTTTTGATTAAAAGATTGATGTCAAATTTATATTTTATTTACAATTACATTTTTAAGGTATATTAATATAAAAGACATATATATAATATTATTATGTACGTTTATGAAATTTTCAAAGACCAAAATAATGTGGCCGTATATTTAAACCACGTAATGAAAACAATTTATTTATTTAGAACAATAATAAAATATTAGTATTTGTTTCTTTTGTAAATTAATTAAATAGTAATGCATACATAATATATATACATACATATATTCATACATATATATTTTATATTTAAGCACACAATGTTGTTATTATTCAATTTATAATAAATAAGAACAAAATAATTAAAAACTAAAAAAAGGAAACTTAAATAAAATTAAAACGTACATGTGGCCACCTACCGTAAATAATTGAATTAAAACTACTTTAGCATTATAATAATATACATATATGTATAGGTATGTATATGAAAATATTTAGTGTTTCCTTTTTATTATTATTTCATGTATAAAATGATTTTTTTTCTCTTTTTTTTGTGGAATAACATGTCGAATTACAAAAATTAACTTATATAAAATGTCACGTAATATTTTGTATTTGATTATTGGCAAATTAAATATCCTTTTTATATTATTATTTATGTATATGTATGTATATGGTGTATAATGATTGTAAAGGCAATTAAAAAAAATTTTTTTTTTTTAAATCCGGATAAAAAGTAAATTATTGGTAACGCCAGAATAATAAACATGTACTAGTATATACTTATACATATACATAAATATATATTGTATGTATATTCAAAATTGCATAGTATACAAGAATATTATTAAAATACTTTAAAATTATTTTAAATTACAAAAAAATTATTTTTGGGGTTTTTGAAGTTTAACTTTTAATATTATTATATTATTATGTATGAGTATGCACTTTAAAATAATATTTATGAGATGATCAGTTTAATTAAAAATAAATTGATTTTAATATGAATTTTTTATATATATAACAATGTACATATATATAAAATAATTTTAAATATATAAAAATTATAAATTTTAGGTTTTAGTTTTTTTTATAAATAATATTTTAATATTTTAAATAACACACTTCAAGTTAAAGGTTTAGAAATTAACATTATGGTATTATTATAATGCACACTGTATTTGAAAAAAATCTATACATATATTCCTAAAATTGCCTTATATAGTAACATTTAATTTGCCGAATTTAAGTACGTTTTTTTGAATAATTGAAAATAAATTAATTTTGAAATTATTTAATAGTGTAATAAAAATAATTATATATCGACAATGCAATGGCAAACATTTAAGTTTCAGGTCTTGAGGATTATAAAAACAAATTTATAAAAACAAACAACTTGAGCATCTTAAAATAAGAACAACGATCTTAAACTCTTAAGAAAATTCAGTGGGCATAATAAGTACATACACATGTTTTGAGACTACTTGTTTACAGAAAATTTACAAGTTTCCCAAAAAAAATGTATAATATAATGTTTTTACAAAAATAAACTTAAAATTCAGAAAAATTTATGAAAAATAAACGGATCTCTTTTTATAACATTCTCTTTAAAAATCTATATTGACATGCAACTCTTATTATTGTTTCTCTTTTTCCGGTCATTTTTCTGATTCTCTAAAATTTCAAAATTGAAAATTATGCAGATCAAAATTGAAAATTGAACTGATCGCGTTAAAATGTAAATTTTTATTAGAAATATGATGAGAAAATCTTCAAAACTAAGTGTTTAATTCAATTCATTCGATTGTTTAAAGTTTTTTTTTATTAAAAATTTTAAACAATCTAAATAAATAAACAATTCGTGAGTCATTTAAATTTCTCTGACTTTTATGTTAATTTTTAAAAAAAATTTAAAACATTTTTTTTTTTAGTTTTTAAATTGTTATTTCATAATATCACCTGATCTTTTAGTTTCATTGTATAAGAAATGAAGAAATATCAACAAAAATATTTTATGGAAGAAATTATTTTCTTTTCTTTCAAATATAATAGCTGTTCGAAAAAAATAAATTTGTTTATATAATATATTATATAATTATATGTGTTTATGTATGTATACTGTGTTGAAGCTCTGAGAAGATATATGTAATTGCGAAATATTCTAATTTCCTTTTATATGGCAACAATATACAATTTGAAATGCCAATATTTTTGAGCATGTCATATTTTTTAATCAATGAATATTATAAATTAAAATTATGGGCATCCATTTATAAAAAATTTTACCATTATTCAGCAAAATTATTTATTTTCATGCCGTATTACAGCCGTATAATAAAAATTATATACGTACATAAATACTTGAAAATTATTTTATGAATTATTTTGACATTTACAATCTCTTTCAGAAAAATTTTTATTTTGAAATTTTTAAAATTTAATGTTTTCTAATTAGGAAAAAATTTAAAAATAGATTTTTATTCTTACTATTCTTTTTTCTTCTAATACACATACATACCTACATAATGTATACCAAAAAATGTTTTAATATTTTTAATGCCAGGGAAAAAAATATCAAATAAATTATAATATTTCTGTTTTTCTGGTGTTCAAGAAAAAAACAAGAACACCTACAACCAGTTTCTTGTCGAAAATATTCATAAATCTAATAAAGTAAATAAATGAATGGTGCACATAAAATTTTAAAATTTTCTAAAAAATATTATAATATTTTTTCTGAGTGTATTCTGAGAATTTAGTGATCAGCACGTGAACAATTTTACTTGTACAAACTATCCTGAATGGAATCACACTATCATGTACATTTGTATTTACATACATACACGTTTATATTAATAAAATATTAAATATTTATATGAACATTTATATTATTCTTATTTTGTTTAAATTTTGACATTATTTTATAAAATTTATGAAAATAAATTTATAATAATATTATAATAGCATAGTATATAACACTAGTGACCCGGTATTTATGAGTGCGCATGACCTGCAATATAAATATATTTTTTTTTTATTTAAAAAATTAAATCACTGGCAATCATTTAAAAAATAAAATCCAAAAAGAGATAAGGATAAAATATATATATAAAAAAAACCAAAAAAAAACAAAACACACTTTCATACACGCATTTGCATATACGGGTACTTTTCTCTTCGCATAGAAAGAGAATTTTTGCCTTGGCATAGGCCCAAAGAATGCTGTATTTAAGATATATGTAGGTACCATACCATACGGTTGTTAACATTTCAATTTTATTTTCTTGTTATATTTTTTTTTTGTTTTTAATTTTCTCCATTTAAAACTTTTAATTTAAGCTTTTTTTCATACATACATATATATATATAGTCAAAGAAAAAGCTTCTTTTCATTCAGAATCTTAAACAATATTATTATATATATGAGAATATTGAAATAGAAGCTTCAAATTATTTTAATATTTACAGTAAATATGGATAGAGAGAGGTTTACTGATTGTTTTTATTTAGTTACTGTCCTACATTGTTTTGAAATTTTATTAAAATAAAAAGGATATTCTTTATTATTAATATATTAAATTGAGTACATAAAATATTAATTTAATTGTAATTGAAAATTTTCGGTTTAAATTAAAAGTAAGTAAATAAAATTAAAGGAAAAAATAGTGAAATTATTTAAAATCTAAAATATTTATTGAAATAAAAAAAAAATAATAAAATTAAATGTGAAAGCTTTTTTTCATATTTCTTTTATATTAAAAATAGGGTGCATGAAAGCTTCTTAGCAAGGTCCTTAAGTTTTAATTATTTATGAAGAAAAAACAGTAAGAAAACAAAAAACGAAAAACAACAAAAAAAAATATACAAAAATCATAAAGAAAAATTTAAGCAAGCTTAATCTAGATAGCAAAATATTTTTATTATTTTAAAATTTTGTGAGAAATACTTTGACAGCACATTTTATTTTAATAAAAATTAAAAAACAATTAAAAAATGGTGATCAAATAAATAAAATTTTAAATGTGAAATATATTGTATATGAAATTTTAAAATAAATTAAAACAAAATGGTGAATAAAAATGAAATTTTAAATATTAGAACTAAAAAGAAAAATAAATGTGAAAAAAATTGTGTGAATAAAAAATATATATGTATATGTACATACTTTCCTATATAAAAATTATAATTGTATGTACATATGTACCAGAACAAATTAAAAAAATTTAAAACCGCAGTAAATGTGAAAATAATTACAAAATATTGGTGAAAAAATTACTGTTTGTATAGATATAAAATTATTTTTTAATTAAAACTATAAGAAATTTATTCTATTTTTTTTTAATTTTACTTAACAATCAATAAAAATGAAATAATAATTAGTAAAAAATAATAATATTGGAAAAGCTTGAATATTTGCATGCACTGTTGCTATCACTTTTAAAATATTCGAAAAACAATTGTTATTACTGTTGCTATTGTATACAGGCTTTATAATAATAATATTGCTAATTTACAAAGGATATCTTTCTATCTACATATATATAGATGTAGATATATGTATATAAGAGTCTGTATTACTTCTTGCACACGATAAATATATTATTGTATGCAGATATAATATTCCATATGTACATACCATACAATCAATATAATGTTCAGGAAAAAAGGTTTTTTTTTTAAAATTGATATTTTGGTATTATTTCGGTGGGTACAGTTTTTATTTAAGATTGATCTTTTTCTATTTGAGTAATTTTTTTTGTTTGTTTGTCTTGCTTTCATCATTTTATTTAACTAAAATTTGTGATGAAAGGTTATTGTTTGGGTTTTCAAATGAATCATACTTAATTTTTTTCTTCTTTTTGTTGTTTATATGGAATTCAAAACCTCAGTTTGACAATTCAAGCGGAAAACAAAAAACGAAAAAAATAAAGACCTTAAATATAAAATACAAGGTCAAGGTTATTTTAATAAAATGAAGGATATATTTTATGAAGGACAATGTCTATAACATATATATACATATACATATATGTATATAATAAACAGATAAAATTATTGATATTTATATATAATGTCCGGTCTAGTGCATTGCCAATGCAAAAATAAAGCAACAAAATGCAGTATTATGAAAAAAGGGATATAAAAACAAAGTATAAAACTTTAAAAGCTTAAGATAAAATGATTCTTTCTCAATGCCACTAATAGTTGTATCGGTATACACATTTACCGTATTGAATATACAAATACGAAGAGATTTTTTAAAACAAAAAAAAAAAAATACAAAATATCATTAAAAATCGAAAAGTGTATTGTCAGTAATTTATTTCTTCCAATTTTCACGACCTTTTCTGATTTTATGAAGTAGACTTACATATATCATTTTGCTAATGAAATGCGTCATATTGGTAGGTAGTAGGACGCCGTCAAGATCTCGATATAATTTTCTTAATTTATAAATATTAAATTATTTTACACTCATACTATCTTAACAAGAATTAAATATTATTGAAGTCTTCTTATTTTATAAACAAACTTTGAGGCAATACAGTACAAAATTCCGCAACCTCAAAAAAAATTAAGTGAAATACTAAAATTTAACTGTAAATGTTGCCATATTAAAAAAAAATATACAAAATATTGGAAAATTTCAAACTTTTCAACTTGATTTTAAAATAATATTATGAATTATTTTTGTATTTTTATATTTTTATAGAAAAGGCAGTGGGTCAAATCAAACTAAACAGAAAATATAGAGGTGTGTTTTAAAATAAAAAACGCACATAGAAATTTGTGCTTTTAGCCATCCTATATAAAAGCAAAATATTATAATAAAAAAATAAAAATGAATAAAATATAAAACGAAATAATATTCAAAAAAAAAATAAAATATAAACTAAATTTAAAAAATATACATACATATACACATTTTTATATATATATGTATGTCTATTAAATTTTTTATTTTATAATAATTGCGAAGCTTTAAAATTTTTAAAACTTTTTAATTTTTATTTTTCTTTACCATTATAAAAGTGATAATTAATCAAAATATTTAAATAAAAAAAAAACTAATTTTATTTTAAAATTTAATAAAAATACAAAAAAAAAAGAGAAAAATAAAAATCCGTATGACGTACCTGGTAACGTCACTAAAATATAACGGATTTTTCTTATTTTAATATAAGAAAAATTTACGAAAAAAAAAAATTTTGTTAAACTGGAGTAAATAAAATTTTTTACTTGAGAAAATCAAGCAAAATTTTTAATTTATCATGGCTGAAGCAGAAGGAGGCTCCGAGCAGGATGATGTATCATTCTTGCGTACGGTAAGTAGTTTTTTTTTTAATTTTTTTTCTAATTTATAAATTTTAATTCACATATAATTATTTAAAATTTGTTTGTAAATTTCTTAGCAACACAAATATTTCATTAATACTTGATTTGATTTCAAAACCTGCAATAAAATGTCTATATAGTGTAGCAGTGACTTGATCTAAAATTGAACACGATTACATTGAAAAAATTAAATTTAAATAAATAATTTTCATAAAGTCACGCGGATGTTTTACAGCTAATTTTACTCAAAATGTACTCGTTATCATTTCGAACATCTTATTGGTAAAGTATTTTGGTAATTTGGAACATAAAAATATTCGATACATCTTTTCTTTAAAACAAGATTCGGCCCATTACAAAAATGGAACAGAATTATTCAATGGAAATTGACTAGTAAAAATCATAATATTCTTTTTTTGTTACTGTTAGTATACATTATTAATACTACAGTGATTTAACAATTTCTTTGAGAATAATAAGATCTTCCTCTTGGTTTATACTAAATACCCCTTCTCTTGATTTATACTAAAATTTTATTCATGTTTAAGATTTTCGTTGACCTTAAGGCCTCCGTCACCATCACGAAAATATATCAAAATATATACCAAATTTCTTTCGGTAAGGCTAAATCTGCTTACATCGCCTAGAACTATATTAAACAAGTTTTTCTGAATCTCTTTGCCAAGACGAAGGGTTCTTTCTCACAGGATTGATTTCCAAGAATATCCTATATGACCACAGGTTTCCCAAATTTTTGTTTATGCTAAAACTAACGCTGGACTGTTCTAAACAACTTTCCAAAATTTCGTGATGGCCATTTAAGCAGTTAATGGGTGAGGTTTGGCTTCTCCAAATTGTAAATTCCCTTTTATATATAAGCATAAATTTTCTAATTGAGGCCGTTTCACCACCTATTTTAATGGCAAATGACATGTTCTAACATGCATTCTTCTTTTTCCATTGATAAAATGATAAAATAAAATGATTTTAGAAAGAATACTAGTTTAATTCAAAACACAATCAATAAACTATACAGTCTAAAAAATTCATAGAAAGCAATTTCATAATCTGGAAGCAATTTCATAGTCGTGTGCATTTCCTTAATCGAAAATAAATCCGTTTTCTCTTAAAGTGGAAATTTTTGATTGAAATTGCCAAAAATAAACATATAATATTAATTCATATTTTTAGTTTATATTTCTTCCTTATATTTTTTTAAAATAAATCCAAAGATATAAACCTATATCCTTCACGTTATTATACCAATTTACAATGGTTGTTGGTTTGAGTTAAAATGTCAACCACGAATGAACCAAAAAACGTGTGTCAAAAACAAAAATAATTAAAGATCAACAAAATAACAAACTTGTTATGGTTTCCCATTAATACAAAGTAAAAAGCAGAAAAAGAAAAAACAGAAAACGGATTAAACCCATTTTCCGATAATTTCATTGATAGGACAAGCGTCTACCATTTCCTGTTTTCCTGTATTGAAAAAGTTTTTATTTCTCTTTTTTTTTCTTTTCTTTATTGTCGTCTATTAAAAATTTTTGTCAATGAACCACAAAATAATAACCAGTCAGGCGGTAAAAATAATTGAATTGAATAAGCAAAAAAATAAACAACACCCATATACACGTTCAAAAATTACTAGCCAGTCCAAAATAAATGAAAAATATATAAACATTAAAGTAAAGTCATATATATACATTGAATTTAAATGGTGATAGGAATTGTATAAGCAATAAATAAATTGGGGGGCTAAAGATAGAAATCAAATTTCATAGAAAAAAATCAAAAAGTTAAATTATATATATACACCTTAATAAGAAGGCTCAAAAATATATATTTGTATGATTCGAATATTAAAGTTTAAATAGGGTGAAAAATAAAAAACAAAAAAACAAACGAGACCAGAAGGGAACATTTCCTATTCATATCCCCATTCAATAAAAGTAATTTATCACGAAATCGGTAATCTATATTCACACCTTGATGACTTATTTATAAATTGAATTATATTTATGAAGCTAAAATTGGTACAAAAAAGGATTTCATCCTTATATATACAAAAATAAGAAATAAACAAAACAAAAAACATTCAAAATCAGTATTCCATTCAGTCAGCAGGAAAATATAAATGGAATACATGTATACATATGGGATTGTACATATAAATACATAACTTATAATATGTTCAGAAACGTCATATACAGTTACGGATGCTTATTAAAAATATTCTTTTTTAGTTTTGATTTCTTTTAGAATCAAAATGACCAAAACTAAAGTTTTTTTATAATTTTTCCTTGAAGAAAATTTTAATGTTACATTACAACTTGATATTGGAGCAGAAACTATTGATTTATATGAAGAAGCACTTAAGACTAGCTAATGATCGCAACTCAATTTGTGATGAAGTGCAAACCGAGTTAAAATTGTAGTAAAACTGAATGAGTATAAGAATGTTACTCACTAATAATTGAAGATGTTTGGTCGTGTTTTGTAATAATTAATAGTCAGTCATGCTTTTAGTAAAGAATAATATTTTAAATGTAATTTTACAAAAAAAAAACCTCAAAAAAAAGGATTAATTTACGAACCTTTCCATAAATGTTAGCTACTCAAAAATTTTAACACAAAAAAAATACTAATCATGTTAATATATAAACAAAATTATAATTAAATCTTCCATTTGACAAAGAGCCTATACTAAAAAAATGATCTGCGATTTGTTTCCTACGTTTCATTCTTCAGTACACAAATATAAATATTTAAATGTATTGTTTTGCTGAACATTATCCGACCAGTATTCAACCGCGCAGGTAATAAAATCTTATAACCAGTACAGTTATGTTTACAGATTCTTAGGCCAGAACACCTTCTGAGAGAATGCAGGGTCTTCATTCGCAAGGGAAGAGAAATACTCGAAAACTACATGCTTACTCCGGTAGAGCAGTCTATCAGGCCTTCAGAGTTACTCGAATTCATCGGGAGGGCGGGTCTCGATGGGGTGTTGTAGGGTCCCTTACGTACTTGGGGGACACAATAGATCATTGCAATGTACAATCCATAATCCAGTCAAAAATTAAATTACATAATTCAATATAGTTACTTAATCAATTTTTCAAGTATAATAGAATAAATTTTGAAAACATAAATCTCAATTTAAATTTCCTATCTTAATACAAATTTCCCATTTACAATAATGATTTAATTGTTTAAAGGCATAGATAAACTGACATTATTCTAACAATTTTTTACACTATGACTTTTAAAAAAGTTATGAATTCTTTGAATTAAAAAATTAATCAACTAAAAAAAAAAAGAATTCAAAACAAAAATTGGTTTTACAGAATTTTTGTTACCTCTTGTACTCAAATGTGTTCATCCATAATTGTATATACACAATTTCTTTAGAAAAAAAAAAACAAAAAGTTTGTCTTAAGTCCACAAAAAAAATTTTAACTTTCAATAAAAATAAACCAAACTATATTTTATTTTTTTCCAATATACCTACATATATCCAAAGTCTTTTATACAATGTTATAAAATTACATAGGAAAACATATTCAATACACACACACACACACATAAACAAAAGCTGTATTTTTATAGTAAACAATTTTAAAAACTTTTTCTCCAATATCATTTTCATATACACTATATTAACATCTACATCTTTACCTATATATTATGTATGTATATAAATAACAAAAAAAATATAACAGTATTTTATATCAAACTTATTCATATTCATAAGTTGTATAAAAGGACGAAAAAAAAAAATCTATGAAAAATCTATTAAATCTATGTTATATAGGTGATGAAAAAGAAAAAACGTGTATAAAAGAAATGAAATATAAAAAAAGTAACATTCATTCATTTTTTTCTTTTTTGTTTTATATTTTTATTGTGCTTCTTTTTGTATAACACATATACTTTAGTTTTGCAGTTGAGTGATTGCCATTCTGTTTACCTCCCTTTCCATATAATCACAAAATATTCATCCCTTTGTACACATCAATGAATTTAATATTCGCGTTTAAGATTGAACCTTCACATTTTTTTTTTTTTTATTTTATAATATGAACATAATAAATATATAAAAAGGAAATAGAAACAAAATGTAAAAATAACATAATAAAAAGAAAATGCAAAAAAAAAATAATAATAAAAAAAAAATCCTTGAAAAGGATAATAAATAGTAAACACGTAAGCAAGTGGAAAAAATTACAATTTGAACTTCAATTTCCCCTTTATTTCATTTTGTTCGTATATTTTTTTATTTTTTTTCCTTTTTTTACTTTTGTATAATAATTCAACCATTTTCCACTCATTTTCTTCAACTAAATGAGTTAAAATGTGCATGATCTGAAGCCTTAAAGGTACGTTATTTTTTTTTTTTGTTATTTTTATCATGCATGTTAATCACATAAAAAATTTATATTTTTTTTCCTAATAAAATTATGGAATGAGAATTTTTTTGTTGAAAAGGATATCAGTATATTTTAATATTTATATTATATGAATATACTCTCTTTGGTAACAAAGTTTCATTTTCTATTTAAAAATAATTTTTATATAATGCATTCGATTTTAAATTGAGTGAAAGTTTTATTGTCGCATATTTTTTTATTTTGATTTCTTTCTATATATTTTTCAAGTATAAATTATTATTTATTATTGCTGAGTTGAAATTCTTATTTTCATAATATAAGGAAAGAAAATTATTTACAATTTTTTATTCTTTTATAATAACAATAATAATAATAATATATTATAATAGTCTTATTCTGTCAATATTATCACTTTTCCAAATTTTTATTCCACCTTACCATTATAGAACAGAAAGTCATTCTAATTCTATTTTTCATATAATATATTTCGATTTGTTATCTATATATACGAGTATAAAAATATACTAGAGATTTTTATCTTAACATTCTTATATATATATATATATATATATATATGTGAAATTATAAATGTGACGCAAAACAATTCTCAATGGTTTACAAAAAAAAAAAAAAAAACATAAATTTAAAATCAATTTAAAAGATGAAGAGAAAAATTTTCTTTATAGAATATTGCTTTTGTATTTCGTTTTATGTCACATGATGCTCTAAAGTTTATATACTATAAGTAATTCTATGCACCCGCTCTATGATTATATACACAAACATATACATATTATGTTTATATTGTCAAATAGTTCAACAAAGAATATCGAAACTGAACACAACACAGTTTTGTCGAATATTTATTTCAACTCAATAAAAAATAATAAATTTTCCAGGATATCAAAAACAAAAATAAAAAAAAAAAGTCTAACAAAAAAATTTTCCATACTCTTAGTTAAATATTTTTTATTTGTTTTTTTTCCTTTTTTTTTTTTTGTATTTTGAAAATTTAAGAGAGCTACACAATGAAAATCCTTCAAATATATTGAAAATAAATAAATATTATAGATATACAGCTGATGTATATTTGTAAAATTATGTATACCTATATACCTTCATACATTATTCTTGCATCTACATAAATATTGAATAAGTATAGAGAAAGGGATTTTTTGCTATTATTTACAAAATTATAGAAGCAAATAAATTGCTATCTAAGCAAAAATACAAAAAAAAAGATACATAAATAGCATAATTTAGTTACTGATGCTTTTGCAAAAAAAAAAAAAAAATAATAAAATGTGAAAATATAGCAAATAAGTAGCAAAATATAAAAAAAGTGGAAAAAAAAATATTTAGTGGAAAAAATTCCTGGTACTTTTGAACTTTTGTTTTCTTTTTTTTTTTTTTGGTTCTACATCGTATATATACGTTAAAACACATCTCTATACTCTTTATACGAAAGTATTATAATTTTTAAAGAACAAAAATTTTTTTGGTTCAGTGAAAATAAAAATGGTACTCGTATGATTACGTTATGGTTTCTCTTGCTAAAATTTCCTTTAAAAAAAAAACATGTATGGGGAGGAATCCAATAAAATAGTGAAAGAAGCTACGTACAGTACACTGCTTCTATTAGAAATATTTATATGTACACTGAGAAAAATTAATGTGTATAATTTTCGGTAAAAATTTTATAAAATTTTTAAGTTAAGTTTGTGAAAATGTCATTGAAATTTTGATTTTAGAAAATTATCGATCTTATAATCAGAATTTTCTCACATTATAAAATAAACCTACATAATATAGTTTACTTTTAAAACTCAATATATGCATAACTTAAGGATTAAACAACTTAGGCTTTTCCACTGATTACAACATTTATATATCTTGGATCTAACAAAGGTATATCGTAAAATTTCTCATATTATTTAAAATAAAAAAAATTCTTTTAATATTATTTAAAATCTCTGTGTATATAGCTATTCATAAATTTATTTCAAGTGTATATTATTAGCTAAAAATAAAAATATAAATAAAAAAAAAACAAATATGAATACAAAACAAGAATAATAACAAGCTTTACGACTCCTATACTTTAGAAGCTCACATTATATATAAACGTTTCCATATTACTTTCCATATAAAGAAAATAAGAATCAAGTGCCTCCTTAAAAGAATGATATTAGCCGTAAACGAGTTATATGATAAGATTTCCACAAGATTTACTTTATAAAGTCTATTTAGTATATAATAAGAATATATACATTAAATTTCATACATAGTAAATATAATACTAAATAATATATAGAGTAGAAAAATTAATTCATATACATTATAATAAACATTTACATAATATATTATAAGTATTATATGTAATTTATAATTACACATAAAAAAAACACAGTGGATCTTATAATATTACAGCATATTTAAAGGTATAATATATACTTTTGTATAATATTGGCATAATGTAATGTAATTCATGAATTCAACCATAATACGAAATGAGACACGACAACATCATTATTATTGTATATTTGTAATTTTTTATATTATACTTACAATTAAACAGTTTAACCACGGTTAGAGGAATTCCAACCAAGTAATTACAAGGTTTTACAAAACCAAGCTTTTACAAAAGTATTTAGTTAAGTTCATTTTTATGCGATTTCAATAATATTACTTCAGTTCTCATGATTTTTCGTAAAATATTTTCGTAAAATAAAGTTACATATTTACTCACAATTGCTTTAAGAAGTTGAAAAACTCTGGCCCAAATCAAAATTACCAAAAAAAATTATAATACATCATGCTAACAATGATTCAGATTACTTATTTGCACCATTGAGCATACGAGTAGATTTTTCAATTGAAAAAGATTGTATTGTATTCTTTTGTCAGACAAATTCTTTTTAAACTTCGTTTGGTCAGTTTGAACAAATAAGACACCAATAGTTGAAATTTTTCAAATCCAATGCTATAAAAAACTAAAAGGCGGTAAGAGAAGGGATTTTTAAAGAAATATTTTTCTAATAAAATAAAAAAATGAATTTTCGTGCAAGACAAAGTAACCCTTAAAAATTTAGATTTATTTCAATATTCTGACATCTATAGGTTAAATTATAAGCTGTTAAAATTCACAAAATTAAATGTGCACTAATTGAGATCGGTCAAAAAATTGCGCTTTTACAGAATTATTATTATACTAAATGCAAAAGAGAAGTGAAATGAATCTCGTTATTACATGATTCTTTCTTATTCTGTATTACTTATATTGGATTCTTCTATATACACATACATACATGATTCAATGCATCATTATTATTACTGTATATACATAATATGTGCATTTATTATTAAATATATTAATGTAGAAATTTAAGTGGTGTCATAATTGAAGCTACATTTTTATACAATAGCTTCATAGAACATTACCCTCTTAACAAAAATTTTGATGAATTTTTTAAGAGCTGAACTATGAAAACATTTCGTATACTATGTGTATGTCATTATGTATAGAAAAAGGATTATGTTAAATATATATTTAAAGTGAACAGAAATAACAATTAAAATTATAAAAATTTCCATAAATTTTATTTTTTAAAATGAAATTTTGTTATAAACCTAAGTATTTATACTTTCAGTTAATTTTCTTTTAAGGTAATATTTTTAAATACGCTAATATGTAATAAATTACAACGTTTTCTTCTCTTATATTTTTTTGTTAACTTGAAATATAAATATGTGAAATTTTTGTAGGTAGTTGTACTTGAAACAAAGAATAAGATATTTTTCTAATTGAAAAAAACAAAATGGTAAAATTTTTGAAATATTAAGAAAAAATATGTTGGCAGCAGTTTTGTATAAATGCAGAAAAAATAACGTTAAAATATAAATAAATACTAATTTTAATCTTCAAAAAATCCATGTCTAGACAAATTACAATCTCTTTTTTTGATTCTTTTTTGTTATATTTGTTTGTAAGAAAGAACACATTCTATCTTAATAAACAACAAAAAAAATTACTTTTACTTTATTAATCACCTTACAGCGAAAAAAGAAAATTACACAGAAAAAACAAGAAAATTTCTAGAATTATTTTTTAATTGTGATATTTTTCATATTTCAATTTCTATATAAGTACAAAAATATCTAGCAGTAAGCTACTAATTTTATGAAAAACAATATATTTACAACAGAACCGAAATGTTGCTATTAATTCAAGAGAAAACGAAAAAAAAATATACTGCAATGTAATTTTGTTTTTCAAAAAATAAATCAATTTTTTTTCGGTATTATTTTTCGATTGTTAATTATTTATTTAAAATTACTAGAAATTCTTGTACACTGTTTTTATTACTTTTCCAACAAAATGGAGAAAAGGTGTTTATTAGTTTCACCCCGTCCGTCTGTCCTGTTCGGTTATAGGAGAAAATTTCAATTTTATACCAAAATTTATTTACAATATCCTAGATTTTATCAAAAATTCTTACCGTTTTATTGTAATAACGCATTTTTTCAATTGTAGTTTCTTTTATTTTTCTGTAACTTTTAACGTAATCCATTTAATTTTTAACGAAATTTTTTATCATTAAGATGTAGCTATAAATTGAAAAACCAAATTTCATTACTAATTCAAAAAACAACACCCCCCTTCTAATTTTGCAATTAAAATTCGATGATATGAATAATAAATGCCAAAACTAAAATTTCACCAAATTCATTTAATTCATTATTTTATTCAGAATTAATCATTCGGATCATAGATTTTATAATTATACATATACGAGTACACTATGTTAAAATGCATTTAAATTGATTATCGTATAAAATTGTATGCATGAATGTGTAGGTGTGTGATTAAAGTATATACAAAATTATTGAAGTAAAATTATATAAATATGTTTACTTTAAATTACTAAAAAACAATTCTGTTGTTACTCTCCTATTCTAATAATAATCATACATAAAATAACTCCTACTCAAGTGCTTACCACCCCCCCCCCATATTCACCATAATGTGAATATGTAATATATATTACATAAAAAATTCATTGAACGTAACAATATAATAAAGGAGTAAATGTTTAATATTTTTTGCCGTCAAAACATAATAGCAAAATAAAGAAGATTCCACTATAATGCTTTCATTTCATCAAAAAAAAAAAACAAAAAAACAAAATCATATAAAAAAATATATAAATGCTTAATTTGCTTGTTTTAACTAATAAAATATAAATGTACATCATTCATATTATTAGAGCAGATATAAGTACACGGTACTTTAATGCTTTTATTTTTTTTAGTGTTTGTGCGTATATATTTCAGCTATAAAAATCTACAATGATAATGGTGAATCCTTTTAAAAGCAACAGCAACAAAAAAAAAAATACAAAACTAACCATATTTTCTCTGGTTTTTTTTTGTCAACAATATTTTTATAAAGAGGAAAAAATGAAAAGAAATTCTTATTCTATCTTAGTACCGAACATAATGTATATAAGTAAGAAAAAAATTGGAAATCCCCGGTGGAATAATAAGTGTTCAATCCCTTGGATTTAAAGACAAACAATTTTAGTTGATTGGAAATTCTTTTTACAATATTCTTATTATTTTTCCTATACAACTTTAAGAAATCTCTTCAATCCTTTTTATAAGGATTTCATTAAATTTTTCATTCTCCTTTATTTTCCTTTTTTTCTTATTCATTTTTTTTTTCTTTCTTATTCATGTTCTGTAATTTTTCTGGATTATGATGATCTTATATTGAGTGCAATATTTTAAGCTTGAAAATTGATTTTGTAAGATGTTTTCATTCAAGAATATTCATTGATTGATTTGAAGTTTTTTATTAATGAAATTATAGTAAATTGGTTTTTAAAAATTTCATTGATTTTCTCAATTTTATTTATTTTTTTTTTCAAAAATATAAATGTATATTGTATAAATCATTGAATGCCCAAAAGAAATTCATTTTCATTAATAATAAAAAAAAAATTTTCTTAAGTACAATGTGATTTAATTTAAATTGCATACAAGGTTTTTATAATGTTAAAGAAAAAATTAGAAAATTTAAAAAATATTAAATTGAATTTTTTAAGTCCACACTAATAATTTAACTATTTTAATGAAAAGAGAATTGTTCAAAAAAGTGTAGCAATTTTTTAATTCTAAAAGATGTTGGAATAATGTCTATTATAATCCTATTATAAGGTCTGTGTGTCGGTTCGTTTCAAAAATTGTCTTTAATATCTTAATTTTTATGCAGTATTCGAAATTTCCCACAATTTTCCCAAGAAAATTTTTAAACTAAATGTTTTTTTAATGTTTAGCGCTAATTAGGAAGTAAGTTGACCAGTAGTCATAAGGGGCAAAGAAATGTTCTAAATTAAATATTAATTAGTATGCAAAAAAGCGGCAATACAATGAAATTACTCATATTTCAGAAGCCAGTATTTAAGCTAGTATGTTCTTATTTCTTGTAAATTGATATTGTATATTAAATTCAATTAATTAAAATAAGTTTTTATTACTCAATTATTCTTGTTTCAATTAAAAATGAGTTAATTTGAAAAAATTTTACATTTCTTTTTCAAAAATTCTTTGAAATAGAACACCAATATAAGCGGAATTCCGAATGAAAAAAATATTTTCAGTGTAAATCAATTTTGGAATTTTCTTTCCAACTGAATATTTAAACATAAATATAATTATTAAATTAATTTTCTAAAAAATTCTAAACTTGATTTTTTTATAAGAAATTTCCAAAAACATTAATCAAAATGAAATCCTTATAGTTTTAAAAATAAAAATTCTTGTTTTCAGAATTGATGAACATTTGCAAAAGTATACGTTTTAAGGTTCAGACCATTAACAAAAATGTATATATATATATGTATATGTATATATATATGTATATATGTATATATATATATATATATATATATATTATATATATATATATATTATATATATATATAAATATATATCGCACATCTCTGATTGTATTAACTCAAAAAATTAAATTTTAGAAAAAATCCTTTAATGGTCTTCATTTAACTACAAAAAAATTTTTAAATGGTCATGAAATTTTGAAAATTTGTGATTATTTAATGGTCTTGAGTCATAAAAAATTCCATTAAATTTTCCAATCTGCTGCAGGTACTCTTTAATAGAATGAGCCAAATCATTAAATTTATAATAAATAAAATCAAAATTAATAATTTTAAAAATTTATTAATTCTTTATAAAAATATTCTATTCTAAACTATAATTAATACGAATGTTTAAATTCTACCTCTTTTAAAATTTAGAGAAACCTGTTGTTCGGCGATTTTATACTTTTTTTTTCTACAATGTCAAGTCGGAAATGTTAACCCACTCGACATTATTGAACTGTTCAAATTTACAGTTCAAGTTCTTTGATATTAAACATTTTTCTTCTTCCAATGAATTAAATTAAAAAAACACTTCTAATGAATTAAATAATTAAATGCGCAATTTAATTTCCAAGAAGTTCACGAACTTTTCAATTTTTCAATTAAATGGAAATTAAATACAATTGAATTCAAAATATTAAAAACTCTAAGGGATTTAGAATGAATTGAAAAAAAAATTTAACCCTATACAAAATATATTAAAAAAATTATTTTTTTTGAAAAAAATTTTTAAAAAATATTGTAGCTTCTTTCCTCAGAATGAGATACATAAGATTTATTATATTTAACTTAAGAAAAACACATATATGGTTTAATAATATCATGTACATTTTTTTTTCAATTTCTAAGAATAATAATTGCTCTCAGCCCTGAAAAATAAAATTTATTAAAGAACAAGTAAAACGTTTCAGTCGTCATAAAACATCTGAAATGTACCCTGCAATTTTGTGAATCGAGTATATAAGAGCATTTTTTTACAATATTTAGAATTAGCTTTCATAGTTGTGTGGCAATTACTCGAGCCTTTCAAACAATTCCACAAAAGCTTCATGGATATGTCTGGTCCATAATTTTACATATAAGTTTATAAGTTTCATGTATGTAGTTTTATTATTTTTCTGAATACATAAAATTAGGTTTTGGACGGCACATACCCGAACCAGAGCAGGCACTCCATTAAAGTTTTTAGAATATAAGTAGAATAAATTGGACAAACCCTTAAAAAATTTCTTATTTATATTCTTTTTAGTTTTTGAAATATTTAAAATAATCTATTTCAGTTGTATGGTAGCTCCCCGAACCCACTATCCGAATTGGTCCAATTACAATAGTCCTTGGTACAAAAGAACCAAGTTTAATGGTATTTACTTTATTTGTTTTGGAGTTATCATGCTATTTTACGGACATGTCTACATCAACGCAAAATTTTAAAACGCTGAGTAAAAATTTATATACGTGTTCATACCGCATATGACTTCTACAATTAGTTACAAACTCCGTCCAAAACTTAATATACACTTAACGGAGGTGCAGGGTATAAAAAAAACAAAATTAAACTAACTTGCCATTAAAAGTATAGTTGCACTTAATACAAACATTTAATCCCAATCAATTACCCAATTTCAACAAATACTTTGTAATAATTTACATAAAGTTCAAATTTACGGTACCTTTATACCAAAAAGAAGATTAGAACTCTTATTATATACTAATAGTATATAATGTAGTGATTCACACATCTGGTGTACTTTTAAATCAGAATTTATAATTTGAATTCCTAAAATATCATTAGGTATTACCCATACAAATTACCTCATTAAAACTGAAAAATTGGAATATTTAAATAAAAATAACAAAATAAACTTTTCATATTGAATAGTAGATATTTTAATATAAAAAGCAACAAAAAATAATAAAAATGAAATGAGAATAGAAAAGGAAAAATGTTTAGAATATTTTACAAATCAAAACACATTTATTTTCAGCAAACGTTTGCAAATTTCTTTTATTGAAAGGACTTTCTAAATTAAAAATACAGGACCTTTTTAAGAAAAAATAAATAAAATCATTTTATATTTTTTGGAATATGTGTAAATTTAAAACCACAGGATAAAATCAAATGTGAAAATTTGCATACTATTCTAATACAATAATAAAAAAAAAAATAAAATTGGAAAAAAACAAAATTACAAAAAAAATTTCTTATAGTCGCCTTTATGCATAATTAATATCACTTTTGTCTAGACAAGCATAATATACTTACATGTACAGATATATATATATATATATATATATATTTATTTTGATGTTATATATATACGTATGTATGTATATACGAACATACCGACACAAACACAAAATATCCTTAACAGAATTTTATGCCATACATATATCCTTTAAAAACCCTATATTCAAAATTTGGCTATGTACAAATCAATTTTAAAATAAAAAAACTTTTTGAAGAAATGATTAATTACCCCTATAAGAGAAACTGTTATATGAAATAAAAAATTATTATTCTTAAAACTTAAATATTCTTTCTATTAAATAATAATCTAATTAATAATGTTACTTTAAAAGGATATTTTTGATTAAACAAAAATTTTCAATATTCTTGTTAATGTTTTAAAATTTTATTGAAATTTGTTAAAACTGCTGCCTAAAATTATGATTTTATGATACAATATCAAAATATTTCAACCTAAACATACATCTTTTCTTGACAACCTTATTTGGTGTGCAAAAAAGAAGTTTACATTGAAAAACTTCTCCAGTATTAGTGAATTTTATCATTGTAAATCCGAAAATTTCATTTGCGATTCAAATTGCAAAAAAATTAAGATAATTAATAGCTTTTACATTTTATATATAGTTCCGAAAGTGCCATCATTTTATATTCAAAATTTCACATAATAAATATTTCCAACTATAATCCTTTTTCCTCTGTTATTTAATTATTTGAACCACTCATTAATCAATCATTATTTTTTTTTTTGGGAAATTTCTTGAATACTCGTATTTCTTCAAATAAATGTTATAAAATACCAAAAACGAAACATAAATAAAAGTATGTACTCCTTTTTGTAAAAATTTTTTCACTCATTTTTAAAATCAAATTATCCTTTTCTTCCTTGATTTCAAAATTCTATCGATTTTCCGATAATGTCAACTTGTGCATGTTCTTTTCGCTTCTTAAAAATTTTTATTAAATTTTTCTTTTGAATTTTTTTTTTTGGTTTTATTTCTCAAGAATTGTTATCATACTCTTATTTTTTACCCTCAATTTAAATATTAATTTAAAATTAATAATTATTTTTTTTCGCTTTTGTCATAAGATTGCGACACAATTAATTTTACAATATTAAGAAAACAAAAAAAAAACAAAGGACTCATAAAAACAACATGGTTATGTTATTTTGAAAATTTCTTAATTATTAAAGATAACAGACTGTTTCTGTTAAGATTAAAGCCAAAATTTTTATTTTTACTTGTTTGCAAAGAAAATTGAAAAATATTCCAAAATGTCCTTTTAATGTCAATCATTCGTTACAATTGAAATTCAATTAAAATTTCTTTATTATTGAGCGAGAATTTTTTTTTGTGATATAGTTTTTTTTTCATTTGGTCGCATTGGATTTATTGAATAAAAAGATATGAAAATATGGTAGATAATAATTTTAACAAACGAGTGCATACCACTAAGAACTTACGCTATAAAAATATGTAGGGGGGGTGGTTATGTATAATGTGCAATTTTTGTTCATTAAATCATAAATATTATTGATTTCGGTAAACATATAGATATCTGTTCTTTGCAATTCATGCAAAAATATCTGAATAGATTCTAAACCTAAATGTTCCTATAATTATTGAATAAAGTCGAAATTTCTACCGCACGAACTCCTTAAATACGAAATTTTCCTTAACGCGAACATGTCTCATAACGCAAATGTTCTATTTCTTATTAAACATGCGAAACATCAAAACGTGAATTATGAAAAACCTCTTGACATTTTACGCACGGTATGATTTGAAAATATTGTATGATAAATTTAACAAAAATTTACAACAAAATCAATTGATTATGGAATATTTTTTTAATTATTGTGCAATATTTCTCCGTTCATAATTGTTACCCTAACAAAAGAATTGAAGCAACGTATTTACTTTCCATTAAAATGGATAATTAAAATTCGAATAATTTATGTATTGTGTTCAGTCAGATAGCCATTTAAAAATTAAAATATCACATATTTTAAATTTTATTCTGGAAACAAAATAGAATGATGTAAGAACTACATACTAATTAAATTCTACTTTGACATCGCCAATTACAAAAGAGAAAAAAAAAAATATTAAAAGAACATGCAGTCTTAATTAAGGCAGCAAAAAATGGAAAAAAACTCTTTGAGAAAAATATAAAAACCGAATGATATGTCAAAATCTTATGAAATTTATAAAAAGAAAAAAAACCAACACAAACAAAAGCCATTTAAAATCTAGTTACAAAATAAAAATATTTTTG
The DNA here is from genome assembly GCF_029603195.1 of Condylostylus longicornis. Classification (NCBI taxonomy): domain Eukaryota; kingdom Metazoa; phylum Arthropoda; class Insecta; order Diptera; family Dolichopodidae; genus Condylostylus; species Condylostylus longicornis. The sequence goes on from NW_026577989.1 coordinate 1,629,235, forward strand.
TTCATCCTTGAAATTAAAATACGCCGAAATATTTATTTTTTCCTTTAAAGAGAACGCTTTATTACAATGCCAAAAATTTCAGAAATCAAAATTTCATTACACCACTTTTTATATCCTTTAATATCCTATTTTATTTTATTTTAACTTTTTTGCGATTTTCTTTTTGTTTTTACTTTTATTTTAAATATAAATAAATAAGAGTAAAGAGTAAAAATATTTCTGACAGAAAAATCATTTAAAACTTAAAGAACTTTTTAATTTAATTGCTTTGTTTTACCCCCCATTAAATATTCGTTCGCTCGTCCTTCCATCGCCATTCTATATAATACTAGATAGATTGTTAAAAATATGAACATACATATATACTGTTATAATAATGTACAGTAACTGATAATGATACCGACATTATAAGAAGAGATATAATGGCCATAAGATAAAATATTGAAAATTACATGGAAAAATTGAATACACAACTTCGAAAAATTTATTTACTTACAAAAATTTAATATCCTTAAAATATTTATACTATATATAAAGAAGAAAAAATAAGAAACAAAATGAAAAAACATAAAATATATTGAAATATTATTTTGAAGGATAAAAAAATTATCACTTAGAGAAAAGAAATAAAAAGGACTTTACGCGCGACATTTTTTATCCTTTTTGCTCTTATTTTTTTTTTTGCTTTTTGGTTGTTTATTAGAAATGTTGTGAATTTATATCCCGTTTCATTTTTAATAAAATTTCAATAGGTATGAAATTTTTCTAATAAAGATTATTAGAATGTTTTGCAAATTATAGAAGAGTAAAATGTGGGCCAAATTTTGGCTTCTAATTTTTGAACCTTGCAGAAATTAATGTTAATAACGATTATCATGATTTACTCATCATAACGATTGAATTATCTTAGAAGATATTTTTTTCAATCTTTATCGTATCCTATGCAAGCCGTATTATTTTATTCTATTCAATGTGGAGAAATATCGCTTAGATACATTAAAAATTCATATTGTAAAATTAATATCTTTATTACGATCGGCGAAGCTAATGGCTTGACGAATCAAATTAACTAGGCGAATTGAACGACAATTCAAATTATGATCGGCGAATGATTTTGTCCGCCAATTCCAAAACATTGCAAGGACGTTGCTAGGTAAGCTTGTCCAATTTTCATTCGGAAGTTTTGACAGCTCATTCGCTCAAAGTTTTGGCGAATTCGCCGATTATAATACTAAAAAATTATTTTCCTCAAAAATGTCGTAAACTTTGCCGATCATAATAAGGATATTAAACTCAGCATTTTAAATTATATTATGAAACTTCAAATTAGTTACACATAATAGATATTATCTTGATTCACTTTTTAACGCTGGATGTAGTTCATAGGATTAATTTTCAGGAAAATCTCTAAGCAAAAGCTCTAAAACTTTACAAAACGCATGTAAAAATAAATAAATTTGAAAATATAAACTCCTCTGTTGAACTACTGTTGAACTAAATGAATTTTAAAATTAAACTTCAAATTAAATATCCTATAAATAACGGGAATATTTTGAAATATTCTATATACATATTGATTACATTATACATTATTAAACATTGAACAGCAAAAAAATATGCGAAATAAATAAAAATACATAATTGCATATATACTCATATATATATATATATGTATGTATATACAAGTAAGTAATATATATACATACACATGGAACAATTATATTATATTAGATGAAGAAGTATCATAAAATTGCAAAGAAATGTAGATACATATATAAAAAGAATAAAAAATATAAAACAAAAAATAATTTTGTAATAAAATTATAATATGAAAATTTTTATTCCTTATATATATACTTTATGAAAAAGTTTTTTTTTCTTCTCTTTTCGATTTCATCATTTTTATACTTACTTTAACTCTGTTATATTTAAGAGTAAAAGTTACAACTTATATAATTATATACATACATAGTATTTCTATTGATATTTTTTCATTTATTCAAAATTTATAAATATTTACATGTATATATATATATTTATCTACAACTTATAAAATATACAATACATTTAAAATCATAAATAATTTTGATCCTTGAAAATAATTTTTTCAAGTTCAAAAATAATAAAAAAGAAAAAAAAAAATATTGAAATTTTTATTTTTTTAATGGAAAATTTTTTAATTAACCCGCAAATTGATTGAATAGAATTATTATCATTCTGAGAGAGAGAAAGAGAGACATAGAGAGAGGCAGAGAGAGAGAGAGAGAGGGAGAAAGGATTTTTTTTTGATATAATATTACACGTACACATAAATATAAAATATAATAAACATATGTATATTCGCAAAACAGAAAATAAAAAATAATTTTATAGAATATACAAAGTGTATAACAAAAATGTATGTAAGTAATAAAGTAAAAATATAAATTGTGCAAAAAATATACTAGTAAATAGAAAATTAACAAAAATTTAACAACAACAACAAACGACCATTAAATAAGTAAAGAAAATAAAATATGAAAGAAAAAAAAAAATAAAATACAAAAAAAATATAAAAGGAAAAGTTTTTTATAAGAAAATTTCCTTTTAATTTTCAGAAATTAAGTTTCTGGTTAAAAGTTATGGTTATCCACAAACAAGAAAAACCATAAATAAGTGATGATAAAGAATTCCACTTAAATGAATGAATAGAAAAATTTTTTTTTTTCTTTTTCATCTATTTTTCTATTTTTCTTTTTTTTTTTTTGTAATGAATTATCGGAACTTTTCAAAATATTTTAAATAATTTTCGTACATAATATTTGTATGTATGTATAATATATATTACAGTTAAATATATATTAAATACGAATACAATATGGTAAAATACTGAGTTTGAAAATATTTAAATATTCAAAATTTTATTTAAAATCACAAAAAAAAAATTATTTGAAAAACTTTAAATATTTTATTTAAAACTCAAAATTTAAATAATTGCAAATGAAATGAGAAAAAAAAATTAAATTATTGTACTCGTATGTATAGACTTATAAAATGGTTTTTCTTACACAAAAAATTTACGATAAAAAATTAAAATTAATAATAATATAATATTATAAAATAAAAATCTTTATTACATTTTCAACTCTTAAAAAATATTATTTTTGTTGGTTTGTATATACACGATAAAATTTTTAATATTCTAATTCATACACAAACATACATAATTTTGAAAATTAAATTAAAAAATAACACAAGAATAAGAAGAATAATAAAATGAAAAAATAAGTTTTCCTTTACTTAGAATTTTTGGTTTTTGATTCTTTTTATATACTGCTGGTTTTCTTTTTCTTCACTTTTGTAAGGTCTTACATAGTGTACTTAACATGTACTCTTTGTAACGCACCATTAAATGTGCACAGAAACCAAAAAATAAAAAACAAAAAATAAATAAAGAAACCAATAAAAATTAACAAATATTTTTGTTTTTTATTCCCTTTTATTTTAATAAAGAAGAACGTCAATTTAAGAAAATTAAATAAACAGAAATTATTATTATATTTTTTAGTCATTTTTTTTTTGCTCCAATATTTTCTTTTCTGTGTTTTAATCACAAAATTTTTAAACTAAAAATTTTAATTTGGTAACACATGCATAAGTAGGTGTACTTTACATGAAAATTTGATTATGATTATATGGAATTTAATAGCACATTAAAATCGATTTTCACTACTAAATTAAATTTACTAAGACCTTGATCAAAAATCAATTGTTCTAATATTATATTTAATTATGTTCATATTGGATTTTATTTGTGTAATATGCAACAAATGTTGTATATAAATATGCAACATGCCGCGTAAATCTTGTTTTTAAAATATTTGTTTTACGTACAGTAACTTAAATTTATATTCTAAAAATTTGCTCACAATTCTCTTGTTGATAAACAATTTCTGAATATTCCTCATGGGTTAGTTTTTTCTGCCACTTTGACATGAAATTATGGGTTATACTGCATGTGAAAAGTTGTATAACAGTTATCAAGACATAATATTTAGTTTAAGTCAAAGTTCAATGATTAAAACGTTATACAGATTAAAAAATACGTTAAAATTTCTAAAATGTTATACAGAAATTTTATTGGAGATCACGAAAATATGCAAAATTATATTTCAGAAAATCAACAAAATTAACAGAATTAAAATGAATTTATACATAATATAATAAATAATAATATCTTAATTCTTTTAAATTCAAAATTGTATAAATTGAGACATTTATTTAATATTTTACACATTATATTTGCATATTACACTTATCAAATTTGACATTATATTTCTCTTTCTAATAAACTTTTAATATAATAATTATTGTGAGTTTATTTTAATAATGTTTACACTAAATTAATGCCTTTTATATAAATTATATTATTTATAAAATAAATATATAGTGATTCTAAGCATATTTCAAATAATAATATTTCAGGAACAAAAAAAACCATTACGGAAAAATCGTGTTTCCTGTCTTTTATATTTTTCGCCCTAAAGTACATTTTTCCTTAAAGAAAATAAAGTCATTCTCGGCATAATAAGAAAAAAAAATCTAAAACTGAAAAAAAAAAAAACGAAATATTAAAACGAAAGTGAAATAACTGTAATAAGAGGAAGAACAACAAAGTAAAAAAGAAAAAAAAAAATTGTTAATTATACTTCCTTTAACAACAAAACATATTCTTTTCCGTTATTGTTGTTGTTATTGTTTTTGTTTGTTATTTTAATTTTCACTGCCTTGCCGCTGTGTTTTTTTCCTTTTTTTTTTGTTCCTTTCTTATTTGTACATAACAAATAATTTTATTAGACAGATAATAGTAATAAGTTACTGTTATTATATTTGGCTAACTTTTCCGATGTACATTACCTATACCTTGTTTTTCTTGTTAAAATACAAAAGAAAAATTAAAGAAATTTGAACAACAAAAAAAAACAGAACTTCAACAAAAAAAAAATTTTTGTGTATGAATGTAGAATGGTTAAATTTGGAGTGCCTTCATATATGTACCTACCTAATATAAGAGTACGTATGGAAGTGTTTAAACTAAATATTATATACTGGTGTATATAAGTCTATACATACATGAAAAATTTAATTATATTGTTTTATGGCACGACCATAACAATACCGTTATTATTCTTTTGTTATAATATTTTTCCTTTTTAGCACAAATAATTGCTATATTATTCTTGTTGTTATGATTTTATGTTTTCAAAGTCCTTTAGATAAAATAACAAGAGTAAAAAAAAACTTTGAAAGGAGTTTTGTTTTCTTTTCTGTTAATTTTCATACGTTTTTCGTTTTTTTTTTATATTTCACTTCAATTAGTTTACACATCTCTTTCTATCATTTTATTTCTTAGTTATTCTGCTTTTTCGTTTTTCTTTTTCTGTTGGCAATAACAATAATTTCCGTTGCTTTATATATATGAAAAGATGAAAATAATAAGAAAATATACATAATATAAGAAAGAAGAAAATACAAAAAAAAAAAACGGAAAATTAGCGGTACAGTAGCGGTTAAAGAGCAAAATTTTCACTTCATTAATTTCTCAAGGACTCACTGTATAACACTTAAGTATAAACATTTTATTTTATAATATTATTTTATATATATTATTATCTATTTACGGCTATATTTATAATGTATATAGATGTGTATGTAACAATATTATAATATTTGCAATTATTATGTATAATATAATGTTATGTATATGCAAAATATTGTACTTAGTATGTAGTGTGTTATTTCAAATATAAATAGGTACTTGAAAAATAATATATGAAAATGCTAGAACAAAATAATATACAAAAAAAATTTATAAGAAGTTGAGTTTGAATACAAAGACAAAATCAAAAAAATTAAAGTAATAAAAACACGCATACACACTTTCTTTTTGTTTATTTGCATGTGTTTGTGTATTTGTTTAAAAAATATAAATGAAAATAAAAGTTTTTAAAATTCTTCTTCAAAAACAGCATATACATTCATTATATTTAAAAACTGTTTATACAAAAGAAGTATAACTGTTAATGAATAATTTTTCTTAAATAATTTCATATACATGCATAAACATATAAATCAGAGTTAGGCAACCGAAACTTATTGTCAACGCGAAATAAATTTATAGAAGTTAAAGTTTTAAGCTTCAAATTTTCTCAAGAAAAAAGTTACTATAACTTTCATTAATTATAATTAAAAATATGAATATTTTGAAACCTCAATTAATATTCTAAATTTAATTTAATTTCATAGTCATATTCATCTTGGAATAGTTTCCAAATTTTTATTATATTGTTGAAATAAAAAATTATTTTGTAAAAGTATCAAACCGTAAACGACGATCTATTTGTTTAATATTATAATAATAATTAAAATTCAAATATACAAATTTGCTATCACAAATGATTTTTTTTAAAATATTGAAAAATAACCAAAATATTGATACTGACAAAAAGTACGATATCGGAGTGATAATGTAGATGTAGGTTTTGTGTCACACGTACGTATTTGGCACAATCAGTTTCATTAATCGTCAAATTGGAAGTCAATTAATTAATAATTTTCGCAAATAATTTGTTAGGGGATATTGATTTTGTTCATTAAATACAAAGTAATATTATATATTCTATATATATAGGTATAATTATATAATTCCGAGTTTTGAAAAAAGTGTTAAATAAAACCATTTCCGCAAAGACCTTGTAATATAAACAATGCTAAAAATTAACTAAGGCATAATTTAAAAATTTCTTATACATAAAACCATTGTAAATTTATTCATTTTAAGAAATATCAATTTTTTAGTGTAGAAAATGTTGATCACATCTGGTATACAACTATAAATGAATAATATAGATATGTGCAGAGATAATAGATATATTTTGTTATACACACATATATAATGGCATTATGCATATACAAAAAGATAGAATAAATGCCATCAAGCACATAATTTTTATTATAATAATTTTATGACAAATCCAGTTAATACTTATACACATAAAAATTTGAACAATAGAAAAAAATAAAAACAAAAAACAAAAAAAATAATAATAATATAAAAAATAATAAAAAAATTTAAATAAAAGAAAATTTATTTTAATTATTTTAAACAAAAAAATGAATAAAAAAAAACTCACAAAAATAATATGAAAAAAAAATAAGTAAAAATTCAAAAAAAAAAAAAAAAAATACAAATGAATTTTTCTATTAACTTTTCACGGTTATAAATAAAATTAGGAAAGAAAAACATAACAAAAAAATCAAAAATACAAGAAAAAAATTTTCCCAGCTTTGTTACGCAAACAAAATATAAAGTGAAATTAGAAAAAAAAATATACAAAAAAAAAAAATTATGGGAAACTGTAAATTATTTTATTATACTTTTTAAAATTTCGGGTATTTATTTTTCTAGCTCTTTGTAGTGTATAATGCTTTGTATAATGCATGGCTATAAAAAATTTTTAAAGTTAAAATATTTTTACATGAAAAAGTCATTTCTTTTAATTTTTTTTTTATTTGTACAATTTGGCATATTTTTTTATCCAAATTAACAATTTAAAAATACACCTCAATAATTTTTGTATATGTTGTATTATTAAGGACCCTTTTTGTCTTAACCTCTTTTAATAATTCTATGAACTTCAAAAAAGTTGTAAATTTGTCAGATAATTTAAAGATTATTATAGCCTAATTATGATGTTTCCTTTAATTTTCAGAGCATATTTTTAAAAATTAGGAAAATATTTTTGCTTGTTAGTTTATTTATTACAGAAGAATCCTGGCTTTATACTCTCTTAAAGTTATTGCTCTTGAAAATTTGAAAAAAAATACAATACCTGGCAGGTTATTTTATTAAAACCATAAAGATCTTTCAAATTCATCATGTTTTTCGAAAAAAAATCTTAGTTTTATAACAGTCATATAACAGTTTTTAAAATATTTCATTAAAAACATTTTATAGCAAAGGTCTAGTCGTATAACAGTTTTCAAAATATTTCATCAAAAACATTTTATAACAGTTCTTAAAATTTTTCATTAAAAATATTTCTTAAAAAAAGTCTAGTCATATAACAGTTTTCCTAGTATTACAATTTAAAACATTTTACAAGAAAAGTCTAATCATATTACATTATTAAAATGATTAAACATCAGTTAAAGGATTTCCGAATGGATTTCCCTCAAAAATTTTTTCATGCATATAATGCAAAATATAACAGTTTTTACTTTTTATTTCTTGAGTTTCTACATGTGATCTTTCAATGTATTAGAATATGTAGAGAAATATATTGGTTTACTATAGAAATTTTGGAACAATATCCATTTTCCAAAAAAGTTAAAAAATTTCTAGTATTTTTAACTTTTTTTTAAACAATATTGTTAAATAATGCAAATTAAAATTTTGCAATAATAGTTTTATTTATCATTGAACAGAGCATTTCCCGAAAAGTGAAATTCTATGAATTAATTACTATAATTTATTTAATTCTACAATTTATAATATAAAAAAAAACAATTCAATATAATTTATAAGATAAAGCATCCGATTTTAACTTAAGAACAATTAGAGAATTTCCTTCAAAAAATTTCAACAGCAATAATTTGCCAAATACACAACAATACATCATAAATCTACAATATAATCCCTTTTCTAACTTTATAAAATAATTATTATTTTTTGTAACTTTTTAACCTCAAATTATCAAACCAAATTATACATAATACACATATAGCTATACTTACAATCTGATATTGTCTATATACGTACTAACAACAAGTACAAATTTTTCTTTCAACTCCAAGTACAAATTACTTATTATCTGATAATTATATGATGTATAAGCAATCATTATATGATTTTTTTTTCTTCCATACGTATATATGGAATATTGGAAATCTACATCTGTATACAATATTTATGTTTATAACTATATACGCTATAGTTACTTTTACTCTTTTACATCTATTTGAGAATAATAAATCATGTATTGAAATCCTTATTCATATATGAACCTATATTTGTTTTCTCCTTATATATATATATATAATTTTGTATATAACAAAATGTGTAACTTATTATAAGTTAACAAATCATTTCGAATCTTCTTAATATTTTTTTTACTTATTCTTATACAATATAATAATGTAGAAACAATTTAAAAGCCTACATTTTAGACATTCGTACACCCCTATTATAAAGAGTAAACTAAAAATAATGAAAGAACATTCAACAATAGACCATAATATGTATGCCAAAATGTAATATACATATATATAAAGTGAGAAGTAGTGATTATATCTGATTAAAAGAACAAAATGGAAAAGAAAAAAAAAAATTGGTAAATTGCGGTCAAATATAGCTTTCTTTTACTCTAATGTTACCATTTTGTTGATTTTTTTAATATATTTTTTTTTTGTTTTTTACAAAATAACACAAAAAAAAAACGAGTCTAATGATTCTTCTTAATTTTCCTATTTTTTCCTTTCTTCATTGTTTTCTGATAAATTTTCAACTTAGAAAATCAGTCAAGAGTACTTTTAGATTTACCGAAAATAAAGTGGCAAAAAACAAAAAAAAAGTGCCTATTTAGAGAACTTGAAATCTACCCTATTGTTATATTCGATTTTTATATTTTTTTTGTATTATACAAACTATAATAAAAAGTAATTGGCCTCATATTCTATATATGCATTAAAAAAAAAATTATATATGGAACCTAATTATACATACACAGATACAAGCATATTTTGTATATTCTTGAAACTAGTACCAACTTATCAATATTATAAATGTGTTAAAGAACTAAACTACTTTATAATTTTCTTTCTCTTCTTTAATATTGTGGTATACTATATATATATATACGAGTATATATACGGAATATGTTTTATAATAGCCATACATTGAAGTATTCTATTATACTAGTATTCTTACCACACAATCCTCTCTATATTATTAGGTTTAAGAGTGATGTAATATGAAAAGCTGCAATTGATCAGAAATCAATACATTTATTCTCCTAATAATGAGTTGTGATATGAAATCATTACGGAAATAAAGAAAATAAAAAAGAAGAAAAAAAAATTGTAAATTCTTATTTTGTTTAGCTCCAATTCAATAGATTTTTTTTTGTAAATAATTGTATATATAAGAGTTGAGTATGAATTGGGTAGGAATTAGAAATCTCATATACTTGAAAGTAACAAACCAAAAACTAATTTGTGTCAAATACAAAACATTTAGTTTTTGATGATAATTTTCTTTAATTTTTTTTTTCTTATTTTGTTTTTCCTTATATAAAATTCATATATAGTACGAGATTTTTTTTTTTAATATATTGATAGTTTATTGGATGTTTAACCTACAATATGTACATATATATGTATATATATTGGAGAATATGAAGAAAAGGAACATAAATTTAATATAGTGTACTTAATTTCAAGGATTTTTTTAAAAGATTTTTCAAAAATTTCATTTTCAAATACTATAAATTGAGTTTAAATGAAAATTAAGTTATGGGTAAGTAATGAAAGCATAAAAATTTTCGCTTTTGAATAGAATTTTCCTTTATAATAGGCATTAGAAAAGTTCAAATTGTAAAATTTATAAGTATTCTTTTGAATTTAGATACAAAACTGGTTCTTTGCGAACAATTAAAAACGAAAATCTATAACTTTTGGAAAAGTTGATTTGCAGGATCCATAATAATGGGCGATGTACATTCGGCAAATAGAAAAGAGTGTTTAATAATTTATTATTATCTCCAAAATCATAGCAAAATGTAAGGATATTAATGTGGTTCTTTAAATTGACCATTATTTTAAACAAAAATTTTTAGAGTAATTTCTTTCGACTGCGAACATAATTAATTTTTTTTATTAGAATATTTGCAAAATTTTAAATATCCATCACCTTTTTCTTCGAAAATTTAAATATACTTCATCAAAATCCAAAAAATTAAGGATGTTACGTTAAGCATCTCATTTCTATGCATATCCTAACATAAAAGATATGAATTTCTTAATTTAAAATTCATTCTCAAACGAACAAAATAATTTGTTGAAGTTAAAAAGAAACTAGACTTTTGAAAAAATAAATATACTATTATTTTTGTTTTTGACAATCGATCCTTTAATAATTACTTCCTAGAACAATTACTTTCGAGAAAAATATTATATTAAACCGATTCGTTTCGTCCCCCTTTTAAAAATCTATAACATTTTCCTTGAAATTTAAGAAAATTATTACATCGAAAAGAAAAGAAAGGAAAAAATGATTATTTTTCTTCCTAGTCTATATCCTAAATATCTTCTTTCGACTTTAAATTACACCAATATATCCTTGAATTTTTCTTTATAATATCAAGTCATAACAAAATCTTTGATATGATTTTCATTCCCATAACTCTTAAAAATATATATACCTCTAAAAAAATAAGACCAAAATTGTGTAAAAAAAAAAGGAAAAATTCAAAGAAAAATTAAACAGTCATGCAACAAATATCAATACTTTGACTTATTTTATGACCGTGAAGATATATCCTTTCATTGAGAGCATCAATTTCATAACCTTCTCATTATTTTTCTTACTTTCGCTTTTTTTCTTTATTGTTTCTTGTTATTTTATTAAGAGAAACCAAGGAACTTTATAAAAAAAAACAAGACTTTATATACCTCAATGCACAATATAGTAAATATCCTAGAAAAAAAGTAAATAGCGTCATTCTTCATTAGGTCCAATATGTCGAGAATACTTACTTTTTTAATCTTCAAATGAAAAAATATGGATTGTAAATGAAAGTCCTTTTTTTTTACTTTCTTGGGTATCTATTTCTTTATGGTTTGTTTTTGTATGATTTTCCAATAATATATGTATATTTTATATATTATATACCTACAAGAATTTCCTATCTTGTAGTTTCATAATTTTTTTGAAAAGGATATACGTATATATAAATGTATTGAACTGGTGAAGAAAACAATATTAGCGTATACATTTTTTGTTTTTGCTATAAAGAAAAAGCAAAAATATTGAATACCTTTAGAATGTGATGTAGTTTTTAAGAAGTAGTCGAATTATATACATCCATACACTTTTGTATCATAATGATCTGATAGAAAATATAGAGAAGTAAATGAGAAAAATAATATTAGAAATTATATGAAACAAAAGAAAGAAATGATATTAATTTTATAAGAAAGGAAAAAATGTTGGGTATTTCCATATAAATCAACGTTATTTTCTCTAAAACATCAATTGTTAGAGAAAGGAATTCCAGAAATTCGATATCAACACCATTTTTAGTTGAATAATTTAAACTAAATGAATAATTTTAGTACTTGAAATTGAATTGAACTTCAGCAACAATTTTAAATATTAAAATTATACTTAAAAGTAGCGATAAAGAATGACGACAAATCAAATTCAATGGGATTCCTATTATACTTTATTGAAATTAATTATGGAAAGCGTACAAACGAATTTTCAAACAATCGAAAGTGTATTAAGCAATTTTCTTTGGAAATTTTTTTAAAAACTTTTTTATAAATTTTTTTATAAACGTACATAAAATACACAATGTTTTTTTTTCTTTATATTTGAAGATACTAATATGAGTATAGAAGAAGAATATAAGTATAGACAGAGAAATAAAACAATGAAAACACTTTGAAATGAATGAGAAAGGATACTGTATAATAATATGATGAATATAATGATTATGATGGATCGAGTCTTATCAGTTTCATTTCAGTAGTCATAACATTAAAAATTGCTATTATCCTTTTGACTCACCACATTTTATACAATAAGGGAGGTTATGTGATAACACAAACTTTTAGATCTCGAATTTTTGGTGGGAACGCACGTCTTCATAGTAGGAAAGTGCAAATAAAATAGACTATTTTTAGAGAGGTGTCTGATATTTGACATCCGACATTTACCATATGACAGTTGACGAATGAAAGGTGACAGTAGACAGGTGACAGTTGACTGGTGTCAATTGACAGTTGACAGATAACAGTTGATGGGTGACAGATAACAAGTAACGCATGACAAGTGACGATTAAATTCATATTTTACAACTTGCGGTTTTCTTATATTATTTGTTTCCATGTGTGTAACAATATGCAAAATATTCGTTCCGTTCTTGTTTTGTGTTAGCAACGGAAATCATTCACCGTTGCCGCTTTGTTTCTATTATCACATTAAACTAGACAATATTTATGTCAATGCGCTCGCTCATGTGCTGTCGTATCACATTCTTCTTTCGTTAATTTACTGTTACGTTTTTTTTAGCTTTCTCTTTACAGTTTTTTGCGACTAATCTAAACCTACCAAACATATTTTTTAACCGATCTGTAATAAATAAAATAAATGCTATTACAAAATTCTCTATATGAAATACACATACATGTATACTTACAATCATTCTATATAGTAGTTATTTTCGCTTGTCTACATAAACATAGTTAAATTTTTACTGTTATAAATGGAAAAAAAAAAACTGTTGATATGAATTGAAGATATTCATGGTACAATAACGTATGTAGGTCAAGATGTTTTATGACATGGTTATTGTATAAGCACATGAAAAAATATAGCATCATAACATAAAATATAAAAAAAGGATAGTAATGATAATAACAACAACAAGAAAAACAAAAAAAAAATTCAGAAATTTTTTATGGGAAATTTTTTTTTGTGTGTTTATTGTTTCTCTTTTGTTACAAGAATTTTTAAATTGATAGCGATCAAGTAAAAATGGCTGTATGAAGCGGAACTCTTTAAAAAAAAAAAGAAATGAAAGTTCTAATATAATTTTGTCTTTTTTTCTAAAATTTTACTCTTTTCTACCCGTTTTTGTCTACTCTCCCTTTTTGGAGTTTGTTGCGTTTCTATTACGGTTACTCTTTCATTTTTCTCTCAAAATGGTTAATGTAATGTTACCCTTTTAGTTTCAAAGTTTCAGTAAGAAACAATGACATTACGTAAGTGGATATTTGCTGCAAAGAAGAGTCAAAGGGATGAAAAAGAGTAGAAAAATGAGTAAAAAAGGAAAATTAAAAGGGTTATTGATAATTTAATGTAATCAGTCTTTTTTGTTGTTCTTTCTTATGTAAAGCTTTTTGTTTTTGTAGCACTGGCCTTTATTTTCCAGTTTTTTTTTTTGGTTCTTCTTTATTACTTTAAATAGTTTTGTCGTTATAAAAAGAAAGAAATCAGACAAGAAAAAAACAACTGACAAGAAAACACTTTTAAAGAGTTATAAAGAAAACAAAAGAAAGCTGTAAATTTAACAAGGAAAACTTGTCATTTCGTCTATCGTCTCTTTTCCTCTACATGTCCTCCTCATCATTTAATTTCGTCTTTTTTCTTCTTATCTTTTACTTTTGAATTATTACTTTTTGTTGTAATTTAAGTACTTAAATATAAAAATAAAACAAAAAAAAAAAAATGAGAAAAGAAAAAACTTTTTCGAAACTTTTTCTATTTCTTTTTCTGTTTCAAATAATTTTTGACTGACAAATTATTAAAATTCTTTTAAAAACTTAATTCTCGGTTTTATGATCTGGATAATTGAATTTCAATTGAATTCAATGGTATTTTCGATATTAAATTAAAAATTTTTTTTTGAAATAAGTTGCTTAAAAATTTTTAAAAAATATTTAAAACTTAAAGTATTTAATTATTAACATTGAATTGATATGGTAACAATAACAATTTAAAATAGCTACGGCAAAATATTGAAAGATTGTATATTTTATGAACCATAAAGGAAAATATACTCGTATAATGATATGTACTCGCATGTATACTACAATAATTAGTTCTATAAATTGTCTCTTATAGCCGATCGATTAAAAAATTAAAAGGTTTAGAGTATTTTGTGTTGTTTAAGAAGCTCACTTAAACTCAACACAATTTAAGTACACTAATGAAAGTGTTACATGATTTTATGAGTGTTATATGAAAAATTTTCAACCTAAAGGAGTTTTTCTTAAAAATTTTCAATATAGTGATACTCAAGGGAATAAATGTTACTGAATCTCGCAGAAATTAAGGTTTTTAATCGGTCATTAGGCACAAAATCAAAATTTAATAACATAGCGAGCATTTCTACAAAAGAATCCTTAAAAATTCACATAATAGAAATACCATTATAATAATTATTACCAAGAAAAAATTGAAAGACAATATAATATAAAATAATATGCCAAAAAAAAAAGCAATCAAGAAAATTGAAAAAATAATCTAAATTATTTTTTTTAAATACCTTAATTTTTACAAAATCCTGTTATCCTTTAAGACGCATATTATCCTAGATCATTTTTAAGTATTTGATGTCACTGCTCATAAAATTTAAAAAATAAAAAAATAATGAAACAAAAGTAAAGATAAAGAAGATAAAAATTTTCCTTGACCTATACATTATGGAAATTTTTTAAAAGAAAAATTTTAAATTTTACTTTGGAAAAAAAAAATTTTTTTAATAATATAATTTGCATGATGTTTCATTATATAGATAAAATTCATCTATACATACATAATATTATATTTATGAATATAGTATATATATATATATAAAATATTGTGTCCTTTTTAATAACCATGATAATTACACACCTGTACAAAATTATCTTGATAAAACTAAACTTTTTTTGAAAATACAAAAAAAAATTGAACAATAAAAAAAAAAGTAATTAAATAACCAGTGGCTAACCATTTAAACCTTTATCATTTTCTTGTTTTATAATTTTCTTTTTTTTGTTTTGTAGTTGTTTACTTTTTATAATTATATACAAAATATACACATTTTATTTTGGTCTTCCTTTCTTTTGTATATTTTATTAACATGCGTTTATATATTTGTGCATAATATATACATATTTCTTCTATAGAATGTAAATATACGTTATTGTTATGAGTATATAAAATAAAATACAAAAAAAAAAGATATAACAAAAAAAAATGAACAAGAAGAAAAACCCTACAATTAACCAATATTGACAGGAATTTATACCTAATTAGATATTTAGGAAATTAAGAGGAAAACATTAAAACTTTTTTCCTCTACATACCCTTAACATATTTTTACTTCTCTCTCTATATATATTATAATACCCTCTTTACATCTTTTAATTTTCCGAAACCCCAGTATAGAATATATAAATTATTTCTATTCTTTAGCAGGACACACTCATATCATAATATTATTTATACACGAAAACCACTAAAGGATAATTTTTTTTTTTTTTCTAAATTTTATTGTTATCATAGTTGTTAATATTGTTATTGTAATTGGTATTATTGTTTTTATTCCTATATTTTTTTTTTTGTTTTTTTTTCTGTTATTTTCTACCACTAAAACCTCTATTATAATTGGTTTAATTATGACAAAAACAAATGGTTACTAATTGATATAGACAGCAGCTGATACTATTTTATATTCATATATATAAATATATTATTATATACCTAACGTATATAGAATTTTAAATAATATTATTATTATATACATAATTTTTTTATGTTTTATTATGGTTATTACCAGTTGTTATAATTATTATGATGATGCTATTGTTAAAAATACAAAATTTTTCAACATTGTGGTTGTAATTCTAAATAAAATATTATATATTGCGTATACATATTTACATACATAATATACAAATGTTTGTAATAATAATTTTCTTTTATATTTATAATTATTATAATATATTATATTTTTTCCTCAAATGTGTATATATGTATGTATATATGAAAAATTACATGCAATAAGTTAAAATAAAATTTTTAAAATGTAAATTAATAATGAAATTAGTGTAAGTGACTAAAAATTAGAATTTAGGGAAAAATTTCAATTTCCCATATGAAATTTCAATAATTATTATAATTGACATAAAACTAGAATTTTTTGTAATAATTCATTTAAAAATATGTATGTATATATGCATGTATGTATGTATATTATAATTATATTTAAGTTTAAAAAAATAAATTCACCTGTAAATTGATAATTGAAAAATTTAATAAAAAAATTAATTTAATTTTAGAATTATTTAATTAAATAATTATTGCAAATTAATTGAATCAAAACACCAAATGTATTGAAATCGTCCTCCTAATATTTATGAATTTTGCCATTATTTTATTTCCTCATTTTTCATAAATTTTACATTACGTTTGTTTAATAGTGTTAATTAATATAAATTTAAAGATCATATTATAAGTATATAATAATTTAATAAAATTCAATGATATTAAATTATTTCATAATGATTATCATTCAAAACCCTTCTAAGACTGACAATTTTTGATTTCTTATTATAAACGCTCTTTAATTGTTTTAAGAAATATAAAATAATTATTTAGAAAACTTTCGCCAACAATTTTGAAATTCTGAAGACAGGTTTTTAACACATACGTCAGAGTATTTAAACAAATAATACATTGATTGTATAGAGATTTAAGACGTCAGTCACTATTAATAGTTTAAAGCATACTTATATTTTTAAAGAGAAATTTTCGCGGCATATAATTCGAATTATCAAAGGACAGCACCACAATACATTTTATTTTCAAGCGTTATGCAATTTCAATAAGATTTGTTCTAGTTTTCTAATAAATTAAAGCAATTCTTTAGAATTTTTTTTATATTTTCTCTTCACTTTAATTGTCCCAAAACTTTAATTTTGATTTTTTATCCAAAAATTCGCAAAGAAATTATTTTAAATATTTTTCTATCATTTAACGAAATAAAAGATCTGATATAAATCATATTGATCACATTTTTCATTTACTGGACTTAGATAATTTTAGATTTTGAAAGCCAAAATTTTCTTAGCCAAAATAAAAAAGAAAAATAAGCACAATAATAAAGAGAAATTAAAATTATCTAAAAACAAAACTTCTTAAATTGAAAACATTAAAATTTTAAACTTTATTAAAGGATTCATCATTTTAAATTTCTTTTTTTTTTTTATTCTTGCTTTTTTCAACTGTAATTTCGCATTATCAAAGAAATTGATGAAATTAACAACTTTTAAAGTTTTTCTTCTTTTAGCAATTTATTTTTAAGTAAAACAACAAAAATGAAAGAAAAACAACACAATCAAAAAAACCAAAAATAAAATTATGAAAAATGATCTGACAAGAAGAAATAGACTGTAAATGATCGCCAGTTAAAAAAAAAGGATATACGAAATTATAAACATAAAAATATAAAAAAATAAATAAAAAAAACGTAGCAACACAATAATAATGCCAACGGTATAATTTTAATAAATAAGATTACAATTTTCTTTATTGTTTTATTGTTATTATTTTCGTTTATTTGTTTGTTTCTTATCAAAAAGGATAATAAGATATTTTCGTTTTCTTCCTTTTTGTTTCATTCATTTTATTATTTAATATTATTTTCTCCGTTCTTCATTATTTTATCTTCATTATTGTATTTGATATATGAGAAGAAGGGGTTTTTTTTTTTTGTAAACAAAACACTGAATTGTATATGCAAATGGTAAACCACATTATTTTAATGACCTTGTGACAATAAAGCAATTTAAATAAGAGTTTAAAATGTGAAATATTAAAAGAACAACAATACAATATTAAAAAGTTATCCTGGTTAAAGAACACTGCATAATAAATTGCGTATTATTTAGTTTATTTTCTTATTATATAGAAAATATTTTGACAAACAAGAAATTAAGACAATGAAATAAATAAAAGGATATTGTTTATATACAAAAAGGTGACATTTATAATTTTCAGTAAACTTACAATATTAAATATTAAAAGACGAAAAATGAACTTGTATTGTTAAAAAAAATTTTAATTTTTAGATCAGTTTCTTGTCTAAGTATGGCGTTGGTTTGAGCGCGCGAAATTCTTCAGTGCAATAAACTTTTTATGATGTTGCATCATTTAAATTTGTTTTCGTTAAAGTTATTAAGATTGTATGAAAGCCTATGACGCAATATGTATATTTACCTGTATAGAAAAATGAAGACCATTTATTATATATGTTTGCAAATTATTAAAAAAATTTTAAGTTCAAAAATTCCACAATCCTTAGTAATAAGTCATAATCCTTGAGCTAACAAAGACAAATATTTCAATTTATACTTTATTGAAGGTGTTTGCGACGATCTCATTTGTATTGTGTACCTATATGCACCGAATACAACAAATTTATAAATTCTCATATTAATATAATAAATATTGCTCTTTTTTTATCACTTATATCACAGCACACATTTAGTGTTGTTTTAATTTTCTCTTTATACCCTATACCTTAAAGAAGGGTATATTAACTTTGATATGTTTGTAACCAAATGAAGAAGTCTTTTGTGTTATGTGTATGTATATTTATGCTAGACGTAGATTTCTGCCACACAACCATGATAGCTAGGTTCATATATTTGTAGCCAATTCTAATGGTGCAGGGTATAATTGGGTCAATTAATTTAAATGTTTTTTTATTTTATAATTTTCTTACTTTTTTCTTACTTTTATATTCAGTCCAGCTTAATTTCAATATTTTTCTCTTCTTTTTTTCCTGTAAGTTTTTTTTGAACAATAAAAATTTAAAATAAAACTAAAAGACATGGAGTAATGAATGAAAAATAGTGAAAATAAAAATCTGTTTACGCAAATTGAAACTTGTATAAAATAATGAAAGCAATAAAGAAATGTAAGACACCAACACAATAAAAAATTACTAAAGCTCTGATATTAATTTAATAACACACAGGGATTTTTGGATTTTCTTCCGTTTTTTTGTTTATACTTTTTTTCAATTTATTTTATGAATTTTTTAATACGGTCATACATCATAATCAACATCAGGATCTCTATATATAATGCATAACAATGAATACGCCTGAGTATGCATTCAAAAATTTTTACATATTTTTTCATTTTTTTTTGTAAATACTCGTACGTTTAAAAAATTGATTTTAAAGAACAGAAAACTAGTAAAATTTAAAAAATAATTTTCCATTATTATGATATCATATGTATACCATAATATTATAATATAATATACATAATATGTATATATTTATATCATTGGTATATGGATATGAAATTCTATATATATATATACTCATAATAATTTACTATGAGCCTCATTAAAATCTAAAGTGATAATTAAAATTAACTATAATTTTTTACATATACATATACGCGTAAGTATGTATATAATAACATTTATACATTCGTATCATATATTATGAATATTAATAACCAAAGTTAATGAGTTTTATTATATACCGGTATAGGGTAGATAATTCAGTAAATAATAAAGAAACGAAATTTCAATTTACAAATATGTGAATAAATTGTATAGTTGAATATATTTTACATAAAATTAATTATGAAATAATTATAAAAGGTGATAACATGCAAATATATATGTAATTTAAAACAATAACTATTTATAATAATTATTTAATAAACAAGTTCACACTTATATTTTAAGTATTATTATACAATAATTATTTTCTAATGTTGAATATTCAATGAAATATCATATGATAATTTAAAATGAACAAATAATTTCTGAAAATAATTTATGAAATAGAAATTAAACACCAATTATATATTAAAATTTTGAGTAATGTCAACTAGAGTTCAACAAATTCTTATCAAGTGTCAATATAATTTGTTTTAAATATAAAATATACGCGATTTTATATATAAACAATTTGCAGTATAAAGAAGGAATTTTAATTCAAATACAAAAGTATATAAGCGCAGTATATCACATTTTATCTAATAACATAGAATAAAATTCTTAAATTAATGTGATTGTCTAAAACTTAAAATAAGAAATTCAAAAACGTGGCTAAAATTCCAATTTTTATTAAAATATTTAAATACAACGATCATAAAAATATAACCTAAGTCAATATCATTACTGATCCTTTACAGTTAATTAAGATTGGTGTGGTTTAACTATTCAAATTCAAAAATAGAGTAAAATGTTTCAAGGAAATGAGAATGTTGTATGGAAGTTTTGAACTTTCAACAAGTATAAATACTAGAAGACTTTCATTTCTGATAGTTATTTAATTTTTAATAAGTGGCATTCCCATTAATCAAAATTTTTGGTCTCTGTCATACATGCTTACCCTACCTATATTAAATCCCTGATTTTTATATATAAAGTTTTTTTTAATAATTATATTCAACTTTTTATTTTTCTTTTTTTATTATTCCACAAATTAATTTTTTTAATAAATTTGCTTTTAAAATAAATTTATGTTGAAAGCAAATTTTTATGTAATGAAAAATAAAAATTTAACTATAAAATTGAGAAATATAAAAAAAAAACTATGTGAAAAAATCAGTTAATCAACACGATAACACGAAATATGAAAATAGAGTAAAACAAAAAAAAAAAAAAAACAATTTTCACGCCATTTTTTTAATACTTTTAACAAATTTTAATGAAGACTGGCAGAGAATAAGCGCCATGTTTTTCATTATTTTTTCATTTTTTTTTATTTTTCATCACTTTTTTTATTATCTACATAATCATCATTATTTTTGTTGCTTTTTTTTACACTATGAATTCGTAAATGCCTTCAAATCTACATACATAGTATTTTTATATAATTTGTATTGATAATTGAGATAATTAAATATTAAAAATGGAATTAAGGTGTAAAAAAATGTGTAGTTATTAATTAAATTTTTCAAATACAATTAATTTTAAAATAAAACAAAAAAATAATTGAAATATGAATTAAAATATGGTGGAAAAGTTTTAATGAATATAGAAAATTTATTAAAAATTTCACCTGAATTTAATTCCTGATAATCATAATCCCTTATTTAATAATTTTGCATTTGTTTAATATCTGATGTCAGAAATATTAAAAAGAAAAATTTCGAAAATAAATTATAACGTTACATTTACCTTTAATTCTAAGAAAACTAATTTGACTTTAGCAGTTCTACGAAAATGATTAATGTAAAAATTTTGAAATTAATTAATGATTCCAAAAAGCGTAAAAGAAGATCCTTAAACAACTTCATTCTATTTAATTCTGGTTTTATTGCATTACAAAAAAAACTCTACTCAAATCACTAGAAAATTATTTTTTTTGCCCCGGAAAGTATGCAATATTTTCCTTAGTACATAAATAATTTATCAAAGTGAAAATTAAGAAATTAAATACATTAAAAGTAAATTTTAATTAGTGAATTTAAATTTCTAAAAGAAATGTAAAAAAATATTCTTAAAATAATTTGCAATTTCCAAATGAAAGTAAGAACAATATTTTTATATTTACATGAACTAATTACAAAAGAAGATAGTTCAAAATCTATGCAAGGAAATTACGTAATTTATGGTCTCAATAATTTTTAAAGAGATAAACAAATTAAAAACTAATTTGAATTATTTCTATGCGTATTTGCCTCATACTTTTGTTTACTTAAAATAAAATTTTAAGTAAACTATTGAACTATTGAATGCTCTGGTAAAAAAATGTGCTAAATTCTTATGTACAATCACACTAATGTTTAGAATTCACATTCGTTAAAACTCAATAAATCGCGAATAGCTCTTGGTACCCAAGAGAATAATATTTTCTAGTCCTTATTCAATTTCTTTAAAAATTTACCCTTTTATCAAGACAGAACTGTATTCAACTGTAAAAATATATACAATATTTTTACATTTAGTATGTATAAAAATTGAAAAATTTTATTTAAATTCTAATCAAGTATTTAAAAAAAAAATTTTTTTTTGTTTTAATTTTGATTTTTTTAACCAAATATATTGAATCATTTAAGTGATTCGTGACTCAATAAATTACAATTTTGCATTTTAAGCTACAAATTCATTATATTTCTTTACAATATTTGACTTGTTTTTACATAAAATTGGATCTAAATATGTAGTTAGTTTCCAATATCATTAAATTTAAATCAATATAGGTATGTACGTATAAAAATTTCAATTGATATTTAAGTTTATTACATTATTATTTTTGTCTCATTTCTCCTTCCAATTGTTGTTTTTTTAGTTTTATCTAAAGCCAACATTCAAGTTCTTAAAAAATAAATGTTAAAATACTACAAAATTAATGTACAGAAGACGACAAGTACAAAAAAAAAAATTGAAATTCTGA
This sequence comes from Condylostylus longicornis, assembly GCF_029603195.1. Taxonomy (NCBI): domain Eukaryota; kingdom Metazoa; phylum Arthropoda; class Insecta; order Diptera; family Dolichopodidae; genus Condylostylus; species Condylostylus longicornis. Next base: position 1,652,419 of record NW_026577989.1, read on the forward strand.
AAAGGATACAAAAATTTTATAGAAGTAGGAATAAAACCAAAAAAACTATAAAAATTCTGAAATGAAAAGTCGGATGAGGAAACTTCTAGATTTCCCATTTCCGTTTTATTTTTATATTTGCTCCTATATTTGCTTTTATTTTTTGGGGTTTTTTTCTATATGTGCTTTAATTTTCTTTACATATTATTTTTAACATTCTTTTTCTTTTCCTTTCTTCTTAAACCTCATTGTATTATTTGATCTATGAAGCTTTTAGCAGCTTTTTATATATTCTAACAAAGTATCCAAATCTTATATAATCTACTTTCTAACTCACATATTGTGTTTATATACTATATAAAATCTTTTAAATTATAAAAATCAGTGACGAATTTTATGTATGCAATTTTCTAAAAAAAAAATAACCACAAAACACAAAAAATACATGTTATTTCTTCTATTATTTTAACAATAATATTTTATATCATCCCTACATTATCCTTTAAAAAAAAATACTTCTATACTACAAAATTCAAAGTAGTTGTACAACCATAAATAAATATTTTAAGTAAGCATGTTTCTCTAATAAAATTTGTTGTTACACATAGAAAATAATTTTACACTAATGAATAAAATCCATAAAAATTCCCTAAAATCATTTAAAATGTAGTTTTAAGAGGTTACAGAATAAATGGATTTAAAATAAAAATTTCAAATTAACACCATCCTTAAAGCTTATTTTTTTCATTTTTGCGCTTTCATTATTTCTCCAATTACTCTTTCTCTGTTAACTAATATCTACATCCATATTCCATATGTTTTTTTTCCTATTTAATTACTGTAATTGCAATTGCTATCACCAACAGATAAGATATGGATTGGATATTTTCAGAATACTGTAATAGTATATAATATTGTTCACTTCACTGTATTGAAAGCAATGGCTAAGAATTACTCGAAATTTTCAAAAAAAAAAAAACAAAACAAAGAAAACATAAATACGAAAAAAAAAATAAGAAAAAGAGAGACACTAAATAAAATTCACACGTTAGAATGAAGAAAAATATAACAAAAACATAGTGCAATAATTCGGAAGGACATTCAAGTTAATTGTTAAATTTTGTTATCGAAAACAGATATATCCTTTTTTTATTATCTTACTGTTTTTATTCACCGTTGGGAACGCCACTGTATTACTCTGTATTATACATTTCAAGATATTTATTAGAAAAACTAAAAATAATAAAAATTACAATGAATAAAAAAGAAAATTGAATGTTGCAATTCATTGAAAGTATATATATCTTATATATCATATATATAATATAATAGATATGCTGGAATTCATACTTCAATAATTACAGGGTGAAAATAATGAAAATATATTAACGAAATCATTTGGTTCAAAAAATTAAAAAATTATGAAGAAGATTCTAAGCTAAGATTTATATGATAAGAAAAATTTTACACTAAATGTGGATATTCTAGCAAATCTCTGATTGTAAAGTTTATAACTCGAAAGTGTCACGGGAATGCTAAAATAGTTCGAGGTATGGAGATTTTGAGTTGAAGAGAAAAAAAAAAGTTATGCCAAACTTCAAGGGAACTCATATGGCTTCAAGTTCTGGCGGCTCCACTGTATTTTCAAAATTTGTGGTTATTTGTCACAATTTATGAAAATTATTCTCCTTTTATGCAACATTATATTCAATGCACTTACCAATGTTTACGCTAAATTCAACTATTAAACCTTTAATCAAAGATACGATATTATAAATGATAACAACTTTGATTTTCAATAAAATAAAATCTACGACTGTAACATTTAGTTTGAACCACTCTATTGTAAAATTTTTATATATACATAAATATTATGTGAATATTCTTGTAAAAGAAAATAATATGAAAGAAATAAAATAGAAATTGATATTGTTGTGGACTTTAAAAATGAGAAAAAAATCAAAAATTATAACAAAGAAAGTATATTTTCATTTTTTTTGTTGAAAAAATTCCATTCTAAATGAATGGTTGAACATGATTGCACTATGTGCATAAAATACATAATTCATTTTCTTATTAAGAGAAAATTTTTTTTAAGTCCTGATCTTGAATTCACTACTCATAACATCTACCTAATATTATATTATATGAAATCAAGAATATTATATTAAATACTTTACTATACACACGAGTACATAAGAATACCAATATACAATGGTATTTTATTTTAAATACATATTTGAGGATAATATCATAGTCTCCTTTTATATTTTCAATTACAGTATATTTAGACATGAATACAAAAATCAAAAATTATTACATACATATGCCAATCCTAACATGTATATAATTTAAATTTTTCTTTTGTAGAAATAAATATTTAAGGTTTCAAATTCTAGTGTAATGGAATTTCAAAAAAAAATAATAATGTTTAAATTTTTGTATGCCAAAAATTTAACACAAAACTCTTTTGAAAAGGTCGTAGTTAGAAGCTAGTTACTTATATGAATGAACCATAAATTTTTTTTTTTTTAAATTGATGAAATTCTTTAGAGTTATTGCATATTTTTAGGATTATTTAGTATTGAATTAAAAAATCCTTTGAATTACTATAGAATTCATTAAATTATTTATAAAAGTTATAAATAAATTATGTTTTAAAGTACAAAAACATCTTAAAGCAAATATTTATATAAAATATATGCTATAATAATTATTATCGCTAATGTATATACGTAAATTATATGTGAATCGTTAATTGCATTCCAACATCTATCTGTTCATACTTTGATTAGACATGAATTCTAATAGAAACTACACATATGAATATCAATGAACGTTTTCATGAAAATTGGAAAATTATCAATTTAAAACATTGGAAAAGTATCAAAATAAAAACATATAGTACTTTAACATACGGTCATTTAGAAAATTCTAAAAATTAAACTTAAGTCAATTTATTTGAACTTTAAGTATTTAGATACAACTATGAACAACTAAAGATTAAACTAGAGGTCAAAAAAACATAACAATCATAGATAAATTCTTAAAATTTTTCTAGCTTGTTTTGGTAAAAACTAAATTTGGCTTAATTCCATCCCTTTCCATTCCATTTTTTCCCCATTTCTTTAATAATAATTCATTCAAATTTGAAAAATGTGAAATATTTTGAAAAAATTTATAATTTTTTATCATTTTTTTTTTTTGATATTGTGAACCACTTAAACAGAAAATAATACGCAACCATAAGGAAAAAAAAAAAGAATAAAAAATTATTTTTTACGCTCATTATAATAAACCCAAAACCGATAAAAATATTTTTGGATAAGTACCAAAGCTGCAAACTGTTTACACACTTTTTTCTTGTTTAACTAGGCTATTTTCTGTCTTTTAACTTGTTCTTTTCTACTTATTTTCCTTATTTTATATTTAATCCTTTGAATATTCAAAATCGGTCTTTTTTTTTTTTTTTTAAATTTCATTTTACAAGTTTTTCTACCCCTTCTTATATACACTTAATTCATTCACAATAAGACTTTATTATATTAAATTTTGATACAAGAAAAAAAGTATAAAGAAAAGGAAAGAAGTGGTAAAACTTATGCAAGTTGAATAACAAAAAAAAAAATATAAAAACAAATGTGTATAGCGGGATTATACCGAAGAACATACCGAAATTTAAAAAAGAAAATTTTTGTTTAAAAATGCGAAGCCAAAAATATCTTTGAACAGAAGCCAAAGTACCAAAAAAAAAAAAAATATAATAAAGAAAACGAATTTTTTTTATTGTTATTTTTCGCTTTAATATAATCGCTTCAAAAATTGTATACAAAATTTATATACAATTGTGTGTTTTCTTATTTACATATATATATATATATATATGTATATAATATATACATCTATATTATATTTATATTTCGTTATTCATATCCGCATATAAGCAACGATAAATTACAAAGTAAATGAACAAAAAAAAAATTTATATAAAGATTTCGTATATACATACTATACATACATAATATAAAAGACATAGTGCAATACTATATATAAAATATATATATTATATAAATAAAGAAAAAAAATGGTACAGCATCCCTAAATGAAACCGATAGTATAGAGAAATCAACATTTCAACGCTTTATACACAATAGTACCTACAATTTTATTACAAAAAAAAACAAAAATTATAAAAAACAAAAATCCCAACTACAAACGCCAAAAGTGAAATACAAAGTTACAAAATTACAGTTTTCATTTTTTTTTGCCTTTTTTGCTTTTATATGCATCGCTTTTTCTACATTTGAATGCACAACGGGGGAGGTTAACATTATACCATTATTCACAATTTTCTTACAATGAATTCACTTAGTAGCGATCTTTTTTTTTCCCATTTTATCGAGCAAAACTTAAAGTTCAAGGGTGTAAAACAAAACTTAAAATTTTAACTATGACAAAAAAACACAAACCCTAAAGTTCTATATAAAAAATAAAGAACCAAAAAAAAAACTAGAATAACTAAAACACAATGACAAAATAACTCAAAACAAAAAAGTAAGCGATAGTGGAAAAAAAAAAGAACAAAACTTGTAGAGAATATGAATTTGGCTAATCTAAAGTACTAGAAAAATGCAGCATTGCTATGGGGTTATTAGAATGATTCTTATAAAATACAAAATAGAACAATTCTATAACATAATGTTTGTATATATATTTTATATACTGGTACATAATGCTTATGTACATTGCATATAAGAATGCATATACATACAAGGTTTACCCTTACAGTCGAAACTCATGCATTTAAAATACATATATAATTAGAAAACGAAATAAATTTCTAGTCTAACTGAAAGCTCTTATAGAGCAATGGGTCCTTTTTCTTAAGCAATACAAACTATTGAAAATAGTTTAAGTGAACCTTGATAAAAAGTTAAACCAATATATTTAATTATTGAAAAAATTTGCATACCCTTGGGCGAAAAATTAAATCAAATGTTTAAAAAAAAAACTGGTTCACTTGTCATTAATGACATGTGCTCAGCTGCCTTAGAATTTTAATTTTTTTAAATGTTACACAACAATTAGACTTTTCCTATCTAATTAATTATATTTTCCCTATCTAAAAAATCCATTTCCCTATTGCATCTGCTTCCTATCCTAAAAAATATAGAAATTTTATCAAAAATCGAACGGACAAAATCCATTCTTTTTTAAATATTCTTTAAATATTAATTTTTTTGTTTCAGTCCTTTTAACTATGCTCACTATAAAAAAAAAACAATTAATAGCATTGAGTACACCGCGATGACAGCGCATTGCTTTCTATTAGATTAGAAATCCAATTTGAAATTTTATAATAGTATTATATTTTGAAATATTGGTGGAACACTCAAATAAAATTAAATACATTAAATGGAATACCCTTTAATATAAATGCGATATAGTGCTCCGTATACATGCTGGATTATAACACTGAACAAGTACATATAGATTTTAGAGCTGTTATGTAGATTTACATATAATTCCTTTAATACTATTAAAGTTTATAGATGTACATAAGTAAATGGAAATCTAGCTAATATACATATACGCGTATAAGAAATGAAATGTAAGAAAATGAGCAAAACAAAAAAAAAATATAAGCTAGTAATAATGAAATCAAGGGAATAAAAACATAACATTGTAATACACTGCTGCTGACTGAATGGAAGCATTTTAAAGATAAATAAAAATAAAACCGGATATATTTCCGGATCGGTAAAAACATTTCATATAATAATATAAATATAATTTAATGTACATGTTGCGATATATATATACATGTATATATATAAGCATGAATATTTTGTATTAGATAATAATATACATATTGGATTAGTTAGTAGGTGAAAAGTGCTTATATATTTATACACTTACATACTAAATATATATATATGTATACATAACATATGCGATATTAATAATACGCCCAGGAAAAAACATAATTTAAATACTAGTGTTATATAAAACATTTCTTATTATTCTTCTATTTACGATCTATTTAATGAAAACAACAAAATAATTTCGGAAATCTACACGTAATATATTTACTTTGTTAAATATATATACATATATTTTGATGAGAATGTTAAACTACATTAGACTATTAATTAAAAATGTTTATACTCATAGGCTAAAACCACTCTCAATTTTTTATTAACTATTCTTTTTTCATACAGTTAACAGTTAAATATATGAAGCTCATGAAGTTCGTAATCAAAAATGTAGTTCCCCTATTGACTGGACATTATATTCTTTTCAATATATTGTATGTATGTCCAAATGAGAATCCCTCTCTGTATTTTTTATAGGCACATATAAAGGTAATAATATATTAAGGGTACGAAATTAAAATTTAACTTTTTTTTTTAGAATTTATATACTCAATATATTACGATTTTATGTCTGCTTATTTGAATTAGATCATGGTTCTCAACATTTTTCATAATGATATCTACATAAATATGTTTATCATTTTTAGAATTTTCTTTCCTGTCTTTTGAATTGATGAATACCATAAAAATAATTTCTGTTAAACCTAGTGGATTTCGCATTAGACCCTTTATTTTTTCTTTAGTTATAACAATAAATGTATACATAATGCTAATATAACAATGCTAGGCAGCTTATAGAAATTATTTTCGTTTTCAAATGGAAAACTATATAAAGATTTTTCATTTAAGGATTAATCTTTATTTACATTTAAAATCTTTCATTACATTATATTATTCCGTGTATATATATATATTCATAAAACAACACTAAAAATAAATTGTTATTTATATTATAAAATGAAAAAAAAACACCTTACATCCAAATGAAATCTGAATATTCATCTGGATATTCAAAACTACAAGAAAAAAAGAACACAAAAAAAAGTGTAAGAATTCATTCAATGAAATTCAAAAATTCGAAAATCCGCTACAAATATCGTATATAAAAATTTATCAAGGTATTTAAAAAATTTAATAGAGAAAAACAATTAAAAAATGGTGTGAAATTATTCCTATGTATAATGAGATTTTTAACATTTTCATTATCAATATATGTATTTACAATGGATTATTATTTTAATATTATTTTATTAAAAATTTGACTCTGAAATCGTATAATTAAATAATAAAGTCAATTGATCAACCGCAATTCACAAAAAAAAAAACAGTAACGCTGTAATGTATGAACTGCAATCCTTTATTGAAATATGTAATTTTTAACAATTTGTAGGAATTAAAAATTTTCCAAATATATGTAAACAATAATTACCAAAATTAAAAAAAGGAAATTATTTCAATTGCAATTTAATAAATAAATATTCGCTTTTAGCATCTGTATTCAATTTATTACAGTTTATTAAATAATAACACTGAAAATCATTTTAATGAGTTTATTTTTTAAATAAAATGTATATATGTATACGAGTACATTTATAATTTACTCAATTAACATTTGATCTCATAAAAACTATGAATGTAGCAAAATGAGAAACCAAAATAATAAAATTATATTAAATAATGTTATATGTAGATAAGAACTAAGATTATTGTTATATAGTGAATCAATTTAATATTTTCGATATAATATAGTTAGTTCCGGGAACTTTAACAACGAAAACTTTTGGACAAAATCTCTCCTGATTTAATACCCTTTTTATTTTAGTAATATTATTATTAATTTAATTAAAACAAGAAAAAATTGTAAATTTACTATACTCGTATCAATAAAAATAAATACCCATACTACATGACTTAAACACGGTCACACACCAAAAATTTACGATAAAAAAAATTTTATTTTTACGATATCGGAGAACTTTTATTTTAAGTTAATTTTATTTATTTTTTAATATATATTTACCAATAACGTCAAAACGAAAGTCATTGAGATTATAATTTAAAACCAGTAAGTAAAAGAAGTGGTTAACATATTGAATTTTACGTTTGAAGATAAATTTTATATGAAAATTAATGGTACAAATTATTTCAAATAGAATCCCAAAATAATTTCATAAAATCATCACGCTCTTAAACAACTCATATCGAAACAATAAATATGTGTAAAATACATATACTAGGTACTTATTTATTGATATATGTATATCAAAAACTTTTTATTTTGAATATTAAATTTTATTAAATTTTAAGCGTTATAAAAAAACAACACAAAAACTTTATTTAAAAAAATTCTAATTGAAATTTTCAATTCCAATTAAATATTTTCAATAAAATTTATTAATTAAATATCATTAATATTATTTATTTTTAATTACTTCGAGCCATTTATTTTCTATATTAGAATTAATTAATATGAAATCATTATATAAATTATTTCTTGGAGCTAATTTTGACTAAATTTAAAATTATGTACGCTGCCGAAGTTCATACACTTATAAATTAAAATCTTTTAATTAAATTTATTGCGAATATAAAATGAAGATTTACAAAATTCATTGAAAAATTTATATAATTATATATATACACATATATATATAGCTACATATATATATAGCTAAAGACTACAACATAATAATATGGCGTATTACATATACACGTGTGCATAATTATTATTTACAATATAAGTTAATTAATTCATCGTAATATCGTAAAATTGTAAATTTCAATTATTCAAAAACTGTTTGGATATATAGCAATTTTGTTTAAAATTTTCTTATTAAAAATTAATTTCCAAATGGAAATTTTAACTCGTTTTCCATTTTATTAGGAAAATTGCATGTTTAATGGAAATTTTAACATATTTTATTTATTTTAACATATTTTATTTTATTTATTAGTCAAATTTTAATTTTTGCTAAAAAAAAATGGAATTCTGTTGAAAATTAATAAATCAAAAGCTTAATAATAATTTTATTTAAATATTTAATGCGACATTTATATTTCAAGGTTCTGTTATTATGAAAAATTTCAACAAGGTATGCAAGGCAAAGATATTATAAATTTTAAATTTTCATTACTATACTTAAATAAAATACGGTTCCTAATTTCATCACGACTATCAATTAAATGAAATCAATTTCAATTGAATTGCTATTAAATTACAAAACAAAAATTTATATAAACTAATTTTCCCCACACACTCTAATTTTCAACATTATACTTTCAAATATCTAATCATACCATTGCCAGATCGATATGTATGTAAGATAAATACACCAATCATGTTTAACAATAACTCGTTTAATAGCAATTAATTATTATTTTAATATTTTCATTATTAATATATATTGAATTTGTATATAAATAGTCATATACCCATGTATATACATTATGTTTTTTTTTAATGTTTCGGAAATCAAAAATTTATGAAAATTAGAATTGATGAATTATGAAATCTAAAGTTGTATTAATATTCAATTAAATATACTTTAACAATTCAACAACAATTCAATAATATTTATATTATATTTATTAAAATGATTTTAACATTTGTAAAATCTAAATCATAAACATACATACATAAATATATATTGTATATATTTATATGTAAAAATGTGGTATTCACGTGGTTATTTTAAACAGATGACACATAATTTTGATATGTGGTTTTTTCAAAAAATTATTGCATAATATATGCAAGTATATACGTATATAAATATCAAATATAATTAACATTCTAAAATGTAAATATATTTACGATATATGTAAACACATACAAGGTACAATTGTAAAGTCAGTCAAACTAATTGGAATACCAAAATCTATATTAGAATAAAAAGCAATTTTTATTTTCGTGTACAATTAGATTGAAAATGAAGAATCCGCCTTTGAATGTGTTAAAATATTGCAGAGACGAATATATATATATATATATATATATATATATATATAATTTCGTCTTCAACTTCAATATTTAGTGTATGTAATCTTCTTACTATTTTCCTCACAAATAGCTATTCATATAAAATAAGAACATTTTTTCTCTCGAAATAAATTTCGTGATAAGAAATAACTTTACTACAAAAAAAATTTAATATGCATGTAAATTATTAAAGTTTTCTAAGTTTTACAATATTTAGAGAACCGAACGCATTTGGTTTTTTTTGGATAAGTTTAATTTGATTGGATTAATATGTTGTCATAAGTATACCCAACTTATAATTCAATATTTTGCTATAATTACAAATTCAGCATGATAAACCTACTATAATAATTAAAATACAAGATGTACCTATACATATATTTGTATTTATAACAGTTATATATAATATTTAATAAATACTGACCATGCAAGGATATACAGAGGCATTTCTACTTGACAATAAATGCATAATAGGAACTTTCGTATCAAAATTTACACATATGCAATATTCAACAATAATATGCTTTTATATATTTATAAATTAAAACCAGTAGGAAACTTACACTAGACTGGATATTGTATATGAAAAAAAACACCAAATTCTTACTGTACATATATTTATGTTACATGTATACATATTGTATGATCAACATACACATTTTATACTTACAACAATTTATAGCTATGAATCTTTTATACTTTGCTGTGTTGTAAATTGGATTTATATGGCTAATAATTCATAATCTGTCTCTTTTTAAAACTTTACGTCATTTCATATTATTTTCTTTACTTTAATAATATGAATATACAAATCTATGTATACATATTTACTAATTCAAAATTATTGTATATTTTCATTCATATTTTTGACATATTCATATAACCATGTTTATTTCATATACTATGCCTAAAGTATTATATATAGCACGTACCATCAATAGGCAAACTGAAAAAAAATAAATTGAAGAGAAAAACTATTTTAATATTTTTTGAATAAGCTATTTTAGTAAAATTTTGATTTTCGGCTTTTTTGTTCCAAATCAAAATCACTTGCATCTTCCGTTAAGGATTGCTTGAAACAAATGTATTAACCGTTTTTGCGACCATTCTTTTTTAACTTTTTTGAAATTTTACTTCTTGTTTCTAAATTTTTTTCCAGACAGCATTAATGCCTTTATAACCCTTCTCATTTCAAGCTTTCGGATTTTCTTAGATCTTCATTCAGAATTACACGAAGGCTAATTCGTAGGCCGCCAACCAATCAAAAAATCTGTCTACGTATAAAAGTAAAGAAAAAATTTACAAAAATTATTCTCGTTCTTAATAGCTTTTATTTTTTCTCTCTTTCTGAATGTATACCAGGATCATATAAAATGGAGAAGCTCTTGTATGGATACTTTTAGAAATTATAATACTATAGACATTATATACGATCGTAATAAAATGACTAACAGGACATTCAATTTGTTTTAATATAACGCTCGTAAATTGAGCTTATATAAGCATTCAAAAAATGTATATATGTATGTTTAAATAAATCTACATGTTCTTATATTTTTAAATTCAATGTGTGTTGTGTCTTTATGTAATATAACGCACACAATATGCCCGAAAAATTATTAGGTATTTTAAATGGTCTATAAATACAAATGAATATACGCACAAACACATTTTTTTGCATATTATTTTGAGAACATTATATACGAGCAATAATTCTGGGATAGTTGTAAAAACTCTTGATATTCATTTTCAGTTTTCCGGATTTTACTTTATTCAATAATAATTTTTTTTTTTTATAAAAAGAGTTCATCTTCTTTAAAAAAATTTTCTTTTGTCCTTAATTTCAAATACATATAAAATATAATACGATAAAAATATCAGAATTTTCTGTGACAAAAATTATTTTGAATAATTAATATGAGAAAAATGACATATTATATATTGTATTATTATTTTACGTAAGCATATGTAAATATGTATGTATATTAGTAAATGCTGATATCAACAAAATGTAGGCGCCATGAATGTTATAAAATTTTATAAATTGTACATATAAGAGCTAATTTTATTTAATAATTTCCAAGATATATGAAACTAAACCAAACATTATTGTTATACAATGTTATTTGCATTATTCTAATCGTGTTTCATTTACTTGTAAAGAGATTTCCGCTTAAGAAAACACTTAATTTATAAAAAAATACCTATTTCAGAATTATACGAGTATGAACTTCCACATACCAGATTTTTAGAATCGAATTTAGAGTTCGATCTTAGATTTCAAATATAAATAAATTTCTACAGTTTAATGGGTATATTGTTTAACTAGAAAATTTATGTCAAGAAATATTCAAAAATTCATAATAATCACAATAAAAATCTGCGATTAAAATATACCTACATAAAGCCACATAATATTCAACTTTATAAATTACACTAGAACTAATTTGCCAATTTGACATTATATAACGAAATTGCTATACATAATAGTAACTAACTAATCCCACAAAATAATTGTTAATACTCATCACAATATCTATATAAATATAAAACCCACCATATACATAAAACCATTTAATCGGTAAATTATAGAAACCTATATGATGATGAGCAGCCAATTAATTGAGCCTGATTGATTTTATTAAGTATTGAAATATTTAGGATATATGTATATAGTTAAAATAGAAATTAATTTTTTAGCATGGCCTATTTGTTACTTTGATTTCACTTTTTTGATTATTTCTTTATTCATTTTTAAACATTTAATTTATTCAACCTATTATAAAAATAACTATATGTATATAATATACGTCATGTAAACTAAATAAATTTTTAGATATCATTTTAAATCATGTATACACCAATATAAAAATTTTTAATTTTAATAGTGCCTGTATCACTATATGTATGTATATATATTTTAACAAAATTTAGATTTTAAATTACTGAAAGCTTATCAATCAATCACAATATGCTTTTTACTTTAAATTTTCAATAAACGCGGTAATGAGAACATTCACATTATTTGTATATACTTAAATATTAACTTGCATATATATATACTCTACTGTATATACATGTATATAATAATATAAAGTACCCATAGATATTATGCTAATATCAAGCTATATAAAGCATGTGATTCATACACATATATGTACATATATCTTAAAATGAATATATAGAGCGACCCAAATACTATTTGTTTCTGGTCTTTACACTTTCATATATTATCCTCGCTATATTAACATACATACATTAATGTATAACATCTATTTATTATGTATGCGAATAAAATTATAAAAAATCTGCATGTATGGCAATACACAGGTCTAAAATATCTACACAGGTATAAATATAGATTATATATAGCACTTTGTATTTGGGTTTTAGAAAAAATATACTTATTCATGTTTATGTATAGGCAATATATTACTTAGATGTATATATATATATTATGTGTGAATAGAAAAATACATGCACGTATAGTAATAAAATATCCTTTTTTAAATTTAAATTTTCTTTGACTGATTTGGGGTTTTTATTAAATTTCAATTTGTGACTCGGTTGGAAATAAATTGTGACTTTGTATAATACAATATATTTATTATATATGTAGGCACTGTATACATATTATATTAGTATTTCATTTCGTTATACATTTTATTTTTCTGGAAACTATTTTTTTTTTTTTTTTTTTTTTTGAGGTTATATACCTATATGAAAGTCACACGTAATCATAGAATATAAGAATCACCAATAAATATCATGTAAACCTATATATTTTTTTTTTGCCTTTTTTCATTTTTAATTGTATTGGTAATTTTCGATTTTCAAATTTATTTTGGTCTTTTTTTTTATACCATAGTGCATGTGGTTAAATATATATGCATAAGTTGCTTGTTATTACTGTTGTTATTTTACTATTTGAAGATTTTCAAAGAATGAACACCTTTGTGGTACAAAAAAGAAATTTCCCATTGTGTGCAAACATGTATACATGTATGTATATGATATTTAAAATAAAATAAAAGAATAAATTGAGATCTGTCAATTAATTTTAATTTATGGTATAAATTTATCAAAAAAAAAAAATTTATATTGACAATACTTTAAAGAAATTTATTAGATTTGCATTGTATGACTTAGAAAAGAAGAAATTCTCTTATAAAAAAAAATTTTAAGAAAATTCAAATTTTCTATAAAATTGAATAGAAATTTTCTAAAATACCAATATGATGTTGTAAATTTAATAATTTAAATTTAGGTTAAAACAATTTTTAATTTTGAAAACTTCCATAACCTTTGATTACCCTCATGATAATTTCAAATTGGAATGATTTTTAAATGATTGTCAAATCAATAGTTGTACTTCTTAATTGAATATTTTAGATTACTCACAGAAAGAATTTTATAATAATTTTGTAAATCATATTTTAAATCAATTGCTACGTCTGATGATTTTAAGAAGCTCAACACAATTTTCGAACAATATGTGAACACTTTTAAATCTCCTATATTTTGTCCGGAAATACGAGAAATATACGCTTAGCTGAACACATTATTATTCGAACAGGTACAACCTGATTTTATGAAACATAATTTGCGAAGCAAAAACATAATAAGCAAAATTACACGCATTAAGTCTTACTTCAAAAAGTAAATAAATTTCAGTCTTTTTAAGATCATCGAACAAGACAATTTTTCAATTCATTCGCATGCATTCATATACATTTATAAATATTATAACGACATATTATATAAATGCATTAATTTTGAGTAATTTCTTTTACAAAGTAACTATGTATAAATGTATGTATTTATTAAGTGGTTACATTAAAATTAAATACTGATATTACATAAAATACATAGTACTATATATGTGTGCGAATAATATATAAATATATATTGTTTTATTTCACATAATAATGATATGGTTGAATCGATTTTACAACCAGCAATGCATACTTAAAAAAATTTATCAGTATAGTAATAAAATGACCCTTAAATTGTTAAAATTTATTTAAATTTAAATTAAGCTAAATATTTTACACTAATATTACAATTTTAAATTAGTTAATCAAGATATAAAGGTATATACAGTGTAGTATATAAATTATATATAAAATAGAGGGTGAAAATACAAGTGAATTGTAAAAAATTTAATATTCCCGCATGTAGCATATTAGTGTATATATAGTGAACAGTGGTTAAGAATATCTTAATTTAATTTTATTTTATTAACAAATATTTTTAACTCAACATAGTCTTTACTTAATATTAATTATAAAAAATTATTGAATTAATTACAATATTTTGCTAAATGATAATTATTTTAAGGGAAAAAATAATTCAAAATAAAATTTTCTAAAGGTCGTTTAGAAATACTAAAATTAATTTACTCTCTCTCTTGTCAATACGTTGATAACATCTTGAATTTTTCTGCTTAATTAATAATTTTTGCTATATTTATGATTTACTTTAAAATTGCTTTTCACGCTTGTAACTGACAATTTTGCAACGAGTATATTCTAAAAATTTTTAAAGTGTAAAACCCTTTTTATCGCTTTTTAAAATTCTAATATAAATTTATACTGTATAAGTATAACATTTCAAAGCACTCGTAATAATTAAAAGCTTGGAATAAAATGTTATTGTTATAAAATTAAATAAATTTCATTATATACTTATGAGTAATATACAAACCGCCGGCTTTCTATAATAAAATGAAAAAATTTATAGAATATTTCTTTTTATATCACCCCCTTAACCCTATTATAATAGTCCGTCATGACAACATTATTATAAGCACGTACATACGAGTATATATATATATATACATGCATAATTTAATGTATACATGTATATTTTATTAGCCATATTGATATTATACATTGAAGTTAAGAATGAAAGGACTCAAAAAACGAGGAAATGGAAAGAAAAAATTAAATAATAACATTAGGGGCAGCTCATTTTGATAATAAATTTTTTTTTATGTCGCTTTAAGGTTTAAGTTCTTTCAATTGCGATATATTATATATATATTTACAATTATATAGGACTGTCTCAACATATACATACTGATATTTATAAATAAAATATTCTTAATATGATTATACATTTATATTCATTAATATAAAAAAAAAGTCTGATGTGGTCGACACATAACCAACCGATTTACACCTTTTTCTAATTCTTACAAAGCTTCAAATTTTTTAAATAATTTTCCTAGAGAGTTGTAGTTGTGGGTGATAGGTACTGCAAAAAATGGTTAAAACGTCTGATTTAAAATAGAGAAACCTTGATTTTCAAAACTGCACAGGGCGCTAAACAAGTAAGAGCCGATACTGACATTTTAGCTCAAAAGCTGACTAACTAAAATTCAAGAACATGACTAAAATAAACTCAGTTAAAAATTTTATTCAAAACCCATTTTCAACCGCAATTGAGAAAAACGAGTATAAACTCAAATCTTTCATTTCAAGAAGCTTGTTTATTGTAAATAAACATAGTAGAAAATGTAAAATCGCCACATATTCAGTTGTTGACAAGTCTAATTTGAAATACATAGAAGCACACATACACAACTAGATAGTCAGACTGCCACCTCGCCAAAAATAGTTTACTTTTGGTTTGCTATCACCAAAAAATTCAATTCTTTTAAAAACTCAACATGTGAAATTTGGTGACTTCACATAACTTCCTCTATTGTACGAAATTTTGTTGGTAAAAATAGTGGCGTATACAGAGAACGTCATTCCTTTATCTCACACATCTCTTTTAATATTTATAATAAAGCAAAAACATTCAACTTTCACATTTTATACATTTATACTCATATAATATTTATAAAAATGAAAGCAAAAACTATACTAACATTTCAGCCACCATTCATGAAATTTTATAATTTATAACACTTCTTAACGCTGCAATGACTCATATAATGTGTACATTAAAAGCAATATAATGTACATTTTCCTAACTTTGTTTTGGTATATGTGTTGTCTCTAACTATATGATTCGATTCTCTTCTCTTACCATTTCCCTTTAACAATTTAACTATACACAATCGTTTATAAAAAAGCATATTTAATTTTTTTTTATATTATATACAGCAATTGCTATTTTTGTTATGTGTGTCTGTACGTACTTTGTTTTTGTTTCCCATTTTTTTTTTTGTACAATGAAAAAGGATCAAAATACATAACAACCCCAACAATAAAAATAAACATATATCAAGAGTCAAGACTAAACAACTCTAAAGTGTCCTTGATAGTAAAAACATTGTTTTGTTGCATTATAATGAAAATAAAATAAATAAAAATACAATAACAATATTACATATATAAAAATTAATGGCAAAAAAGACAAAAAGAAAATTAAAATGATTTAAAAATAAGTAAAAATGAAAATAAAGTGTGATCAAAATTATGGTTAATTTTATTGTTTTAGACGTTAACTTTAATATCACGAAGAAAACAAAAATGGAAAATTAACTTTGATTTAATTTAATTTTACTTAATTCAACACCAGGGATCCGACTGAATTTTTATTCAATAATTTAATCATTATAATAAAAAAAGTTATGATGAAATAAAATATGAAAAATAATCCAAATTTGGGGTAGATTTTATTTTTATATTTACTCCTTTTTCATTTGATTGCAAAAAAATTATGGGAAAACAAAATTTTCGTGTCAAGAAATTGTTTTTGAAAGAAAATTAATTTTATTTATTCCCAATATTAGGGAATTGAATGCATTTAGCACTAACATATTTATTACGTCTTTAAAAATATTGCCAAAAAACCAAATGAATCTATCTGCATTATAGAAATTTCATTCTTTCTAATGAAATTTCTAATAAAACATTGCGTCAGGTGAAATCATGCTATTCTCCTTTATCATAAAATTTGCTTATTAATTAAATTCTCCTGATTTATTTTTGTATCGTCTATGAATTTTCCAAATAGTCCAACAAAAAGTTAATTAATGATTACTCTCATCATGTATTTTGTTATCACTTTCCATTTATTTTCGTTCTCTGGCGTTATTCTCATCATAACCACCTTTTATTTCTAGTATTTATAATATTTGTATTTGATATTAATTTAAGCCATTTAAAATCATTATTAATCTTCAAAACCAATATTTATGTGCATCACATTCTATTTGTATCATTTTTCTTAAGAAAACAAAATCATAAAGATCTTATATTATTGTTTTTCTTTTGAAATTTACAAATTTCATCATAATTCTTTTAAAAAATATTTCATATCAAAAAATATTGAGCCTCCGGTCAATGAAAACTAATTTTTTATTTTAAAATTTTCGATTAATTTTTTTTCTATTTTCCTTAGAAATTCAAAATCGTGACGTTCGAAATTTCGTTTGAGAACAAAATTTACTTTTATTCAAAAAAAAAATTAATGCCAGAAGTCATAAATTTTCTAACTTATTTCTAACGTCATCTTTTATATTTTTACTTAACAAAAAAACATTTCATATAAAACTTCACTTTTCCTTCGTAAGACACAAATACACTAATAAATGAAAATTGACTTGACGACGACCTTTTTTCCAATTATAAATTTTTTTTTTCCTTATCATCTTCCTTAATTTTGATATCACCTTTTCTTTTTATTTTTTCTTTTTCAAATTCATTGTAATTAATTTAATACCGTTATATTTTTCCTGTGGTAAAATTCATGAAAAGAAAATCAAATTACACTGAAATTGAAAAATTACTTCAAATTATATAAATATAATTTTTCCTTGTTTACACCACAGATCTTTTATATTTAATATTTGTGTGTATATATGTATGTATAACAGAACATTATGTATTCGTTCTGTACATAGTTTAAAATATCAAATAAAAAAGAAAAATTATTAGAAAAGTCTGCAGCATTTCTAATCCAACCCTGACCTTTTTTTTTGTTCTTTGTTAACAAAGAAAACCGTCTAAAAAGTAGAAACAACAAAATTTTATAAATGAGTTTTGAATGAATTTTAATGATTAAAATGGTTTTAAAAATACTATGTATATTACCAACATCTTTGAAAAAAATTCCCACAAATATAACCAAAAATTTTTCTTTTTATCGTTTCTTATAGTTTTATTTATGTTATTTTTGATCCATAACGCTCATATTCTACATTATACGAGTATATTAAAATTCTAAAAAAATATGTAAAATACAATACATACCAACTTAATGTGCACATATATGTAAAAAGAACCCCATCATTACAGGATATACACGACCGTACAGAATTAAAAAAAAAAAGTTTACTTTACTTCTTTAAGTGAAAAACAATTCAAGTATACTTCAAAATATCAATAGTAAGCATTTTCTGTAACAATCATTCGATATAAATTATTCTATTCCAAATAAATGTGATTATTTTGTGCTAAATATTCGCACATTTGCATTTTATTTAACTCAGGACAACAATTTTAGTTCAATAATTGTACTCTCATTTGAATAAAAATGAAGTTGAAACAAACGAAAATTCCAAACATTTTCTTTCATACTTCCAACGCAAAATGAAATGTTCGATGATAGATTCAAAGATTGATAATGCAAGATGAAAGATTCGACAATTTTTCCAAGATAAAATGTAAAAGTAGCTTATTATCTCTGTACAAATTGTTATGATAGTTTATTCCTGTTGAAACATCCTGTACGAAATAGGTATATATGAGAATTGCATATACGATATATTTTTTTTCCTTCTATATTTTCACTCTAATACTACAATACTTTATAAAAAAATCAACTTAATACACTGAATTAGATTTTAATGAAGAAGTATATAACAAGGAAAAAAGGATAAATCTAAAAGGATACTAATTAATTTCGTATATTTTTTGTTTTTACCTCTGGTTGTAACAAAAAACAACAAAAAAAAAATATATTTTTGTTAATAAAACGAGACTACCTTGAAAAACGAGACTACCTTATGTTTTAATAATAAAGAAATTTACCATTGCACTCAGATCCGGTTCTGATTCATTTGGTGCCCTACGCGTTTTCCAAATAATGCGCCCTCCTTTCCTCCTTGCCCCTGCTTTCAAAACAAAGAACAATATGAAATAAACATTGAACGTGGCGCATAATAAATTATTTTCTTGTAACTTTATCATGCTCTACACCAGATTGGTCATAAAATTAAAGTCTAAAATTAAACTTTCATCTTTTTGTTTTGCAATATTTGTTTATATACTTATAAGTTGTCAAGTTTATTTTATTGTTAATAAATAGCAATACTTGGAAAACACGTAATGGAAAAAAAAATGAAAAAAATTTTATTTTTTTAAATATATGTACATAGTAGTCTTCAATGACACCCCTGTTTTCCGACACTCATTGCATGTGTTTACGTTGATTATATGGTAGATCCGTCGCTGATTACACTTATTAAACTTTAAAAAAAAAGAGTACATCATACTTAATTTGTAATTCTAAATGGACATTCAATTTGCGTTGATTGAAAAAGTCAATTAAATAAGGGGTTCTTCAACAACAGATATAAGTTGATTAGCGTGAAAAGTGAAGAACTTCAAACAACGGGTCGTTAACATATATTTTTTATTCATATTTACGAACTTCCTAAAATTCTTTGTCCCGATTACATTTAAAATATCCAATTTACATATTGTAAATACTCTAATATTACAATTAATAAAAACATAATAAAAAAACTAATTAGAAATAAAATTTTGAAAAGGTAATAAAGTAATAACGAAAGTTATTAAGGTTTTAATCTCTTTCTTTTCTTAATTTCTTCTAGCCTTTCATAATAATATTGTAATTGGTTATTGTTAAACATTGTAATTTAGAAAATCTTCAAAATGTCTTTATCCAAGTTACTTTATCTAACAAAGGCTATACATATACCATTATTTATTATATAAATTTTACCTTCATGTACATGTAAAATGTATACAATATATTTTATAAATTTACATAAAATAAAATATTTAAAAACTTTTTCTTCTGATTTATTTATTTTTACAGGAAGACATGGTTTGCTTATCATGTACAGCAACTGGTGAACGTGTCTGTTTAGCAGCTGAAGGATTTGGTAATCGCCATTGCTTTCTTGAGAATATTGCCGATAAAAATATACCACCAGATTTATCTCAATGTGTATTTGTTATTGAACAAGCATTATCAGTACGTGCCTTACAAGAATTAGTAACAGCAGCTGGTTCTGAAACTGTAAGTTTAAAAAAAAATATAAATACATATTATAAATATAAATGTTATATAAAACGATTACAATATAATAATATTTTGTAAATACATATGTATATTATTTATAACAGTATAACAATATTATATAAGCAATATTATAGAATATGTGTATATACATATTTTATTTATTATTAAAAAAATATATATATTTAGAATGAGGGAGAAATATTTTAAAGTTTTATCATATTATTTTGAAATTTTATTTCTGAATTATATTTAGAAAGAGATTATTTTATATAAATTGGTAAAAAATGAATTTAATTGAAAAATTATTTTTAAATAATTATGACTAAAACTTTAAATATTTTAAGAAAATTTTTTAGAAATTGTTCTTTTTTTTTTTTTTTGTTGGCATGTAGGACCAATGAATTTTTAAATCCTTAATTTTGAGTTTATAGTTTTTATCCACTATTTCATTTTTGAAATTTTCTCACATTTAAAATAAATACCCACCCTGCTAAAATTATAATATTTAGTGATTCACTTTGGTTATTATACATGGTTTCTATTGAACTCCCTATGATATTATGGCAACAAATTTTTAAATTTTCAAATATTCATATAGTTATAGATATCAAAAACATTTTCAATTTTAGACCTTTTTTTTTTGTGTGAGGCGAAAAATGGAAGGTATTTAAATTATAATTGAAATATATTAGTATAATTTTATTATTTATTTAATTTATGTTTTATATTATATTGTGTGCCATCTTAGTAGTATAGGTCACCCGCGTATTAATTGAAATCCTACTTATTAACGTTATCATGAAAATTTTAATTAAAAATAATTTTATATTATATAATAAATTAATTTTTATTCAATACAATATCATTTAGATTAACGCTATTATTACGTTTTTATCATCGTTAAAATTGATCAACAATTCATTATAAGCTTTTATTTATATATATATATATATATATAGTATAATACTTCCTATAGTTCGGTTTATCGGTCATATTTATTAATTAATAAATAAAATCAATTTAATATTAAATTTAATATTGTTATTGTATATACGAATACAAAATAAGTATTATATGAGCTATAGTATACTTATAAAAAAATTCTTAACTACAAATCTATAAATATGGCTATATTTTACCAATGAAAGTAAGCACAAAATTTGTTTACTTAAATTTAATAAAAACCAAATGAAAAATCCATTTTTCGAAATCATTTGTTATACATATTTCGATTAAGATTATATTTTAAATATTTTAGAATAAAGTATTTTAACCGGACTATAGGATATACATTTTGTATTATGAACAATAATACTAGAATTTATCCAAAAAATTCAATTTCATGTTAAAATTCATTTTGCAATTAATGCTGTGCATTTATTTAAGCTTAATAATACTGATATTTCAAAGCTTACATAATATAACGTAAACTCTTAAAAAAATTTAATTTCAAATCAATCATAAGAATAGAAGCATTATATAAAAATTGAAATTGATTAAATTTCTGTTATTTTCAGAATGCTGCACAAAATTCTCTTTTTTTTTTTTTTTAAATAATTTAAATCAATTGCTTAAAGTTATTTACAATATTAAAAGCTTGAAAACAAATAAAATTTTGTTATTTTTATTATTAATTAAAATATTCACAATAGCATTACGAGAACAAATATAAGAACGTATGAATTTTAATATATAAAAATATATTCATGAATTCATGTAATACAATTTCGCATTCAGTTTATTAACTGTTTCCGCTTCCGCTCAATTATATTTTCAAGCTTTTCTTGTTTTTATTGGTTAATCCTTTTTATCCATTTCTTTTTTTTTTATTATTTTTAATTTTCAATTTTTACCAATATTATTTATTATCTCAGATATTTTTATAACTCATAAATTTTGATTTTATTTTATTATATTTTAATAATTTAAAAAATGTTTTTACCAATTTTATTATTATTCCCATTAATTTGTTAAATTATTGTTGGCATTTTTTATTGATTCAAAAAGAAAAAAAAAACGAATCGATATTAATTTATTATTATATTAATTATTATAAATAAAATATAAGGAAAAAAAATTTTAATTCTTCGCAAAATACATTTGGCAATCGATGATGTTATCTAAACATTTTAAAATATTAAACATTACATAATTGAATTTTGCACTTTATAAAGCACATATAACTTAAAATTTAAAACATAGGTACATTTAGTCACTTTAATTTAGAATGAATTCTTGTACACTAGAAAAAAATTTAATTCTTAATTGATGGACTTTATTAATAAGCATTTCAGATTATATTTTAGGCTTTCTTATTTTCTTAACGTCTAACAGAAAATAAAAAAGACATAAATCATTAGAATAGTTCAATATCTTAAACATAAATTGGTAATTTTCTACTTTGGCTGTTATGATTATTCTATGACCCATTTGATATTGTCATGTATTTGAAAAATAATGAGTTCGTTTTTTCTTAATAGGTTGCAGCAACATTCATGTTGCTATTTTTAAAAATTTACAAGACTATATAAGAAATTAATGAAAATATAGGAATAAAGCTCTTATTTTACTCTTTTAAATTTAACAATAAGTATTATAATAAATATGCTTTCAAGCTACTCTTAGAATCACAAACTAAGCTATCATAAATTCCTTTCGTAGATATTATGAATCAGTAATGGCACTCACATTTTTTGGGGTGTCAAAATCAGTATTTTGTTTCCACTGTCAAATATTCATTTACATTTTCTTGCTATTTGAGTAAATAACTTTCAGTTGCTCAGTTCAACAAGTTTATAGAATTCATTTTGCTTTATATTACCTGCTTTAGAGAAAGAAATTAGAGAGAAATTTTAAACGGCCGTTCTCTTAACGTAATTTATGATTGCTCTATTACGAATATTCGAAGCAGAATTTTAGTAATTTCAGGACTACAAGCGAAATTTATGATAAGACTGCATATTTATAATATGTGTATCATAATAAATATATATTTATTATGATACAATATGAAGATAGGAATAGTCATTTTCAAATTTTTTATTAATTTTCCTATTTATTTCGATATTATAGATATTATATATACATATATATACATTTGTTTTTTTTTTCAATTTCAATTTTTATTTATTCACTTATTAAATTTCGTATAATATTTACATATTTTTCTTCTTTTTTTTCATATTTTATTTACTTTCCGGTGCTTTTGTAATATGTCTGTTGTTGCCTTCCATATACATACATATATATATATATTTATATATTTATATGTATATTTACACAAATACATATATATATTTACATAAAAAATATATAAAAAAAAACAACACATATACATGCATATTAAATACAAAAAATAATCAAATATCAAAAATTAAAACAAAAAACAATAAAAAAAAAAATAAATCAAAAACGTTTACTAAAAAAAATTTTTGAATATTTTCAACCTACCAAAAAAAAAACTACATCCACAATAATAATCTTTATATATATTTTGCAAATGTCCTTTAAAATCAAAACAGGATAGTTCACTTGTAAGTACCAAAAACTATTATTAAAAACAGAAAAAATAATATAGTAGAAAAAAAAAAAAATTGAAAATATTTTGTTGTATAGCTTTTTAAGAAGATCTTTTCTAACACACATTAAAAGATATTCACGTATTGGAATTTTTTGATTTCGAAAACAAAAAAGAGCATTATAGTATCAATAGTTATCAGTAATTGAGTTAAAGCTTTTGACGTATGAATCGATCTGAGTCAAAGTATGAATCGGTTCAAAAAACAGCTAAATTGATTTAAGTGTAGAACCTATATCCAACGGAAGACAAACACAATCTCAGAATCTTATCTCTTTTGAAGGGAATCTTAAAACAAAATCAAATCTTAAAACATAAGACAATATTTCTCGAATTGTTCTTAATTAAAAGATGAATTTATTGTGCTGTGTCATGAAAGTCACATATTATATGATGGTAACTGAAATTCATAAAAGCTTAATATAAATATTTTACAAGCATTCTAGAAAAATTTTTATAAAATTTTTGCTTGTTTATCAAAAATACAATCCGTGAATATCAATCTATTCTTCCCACTCTTTTTTTTTTTTGGTGTTGTAGTAGCAAATGAATTTTAATTAAAATTTTGAATTCTTCCCCTTTATCCCTGATTTCAAATTGTTTTTTGGCACTATTTCTAATTACAACTACTCTTTTTTTATTGTTTTTTTAAAATCTTTATCCAATTGAAAGCTACATACTATTTTTAGCGAAACTTTTAATATAGATTATTAGTATTCCATAATTAATATTCGAATAATTTTAAAATTTTCAAACTAATAATATAATTCTATTTAATCTAAATATATTTTACTTAATTTTTTAACAACATTAATATTAATTAACAGCATTGGTTAAATTTATACTCATTTAAATACTAATAAATATAAGTAGCTATGATGACAAACCACAAAGAAATATTAAAGAAAATGCGTTATTAAGAATTATTTTTAAATAACTTTTTACAAATACTGATAAAATGGGGTATCATCGATTATTTATTCTTTTAAAAATTCAATTTTGAAAATCTTTTAATCAAATTTTCTAAATTTTTTTTATTTACACGGCCAACATTCTGACAATACTCGAATTTTGAGTACCTTATTTATGAAATATTTCTGTCATTGTAAATTTTTAATTTTACAAAAAAAAAAAATCACTAAAAATATAATTCTTCCTAGGGTCTAATCTTCCATATGCTTCTATATGCTTCCAAGTTATTGGGATTATTAATTATTTTGTATTATTAATTTATTAATTTAATTAAATACAAATTTTGTCATCATAGCAATTTATGGGATATTGCTCCTATAACCGACAAATATATGCAGTTGGCAGTTTAAAGCATACTATGCGGTATTTTGCCGTAATTAATTTCATCCTATGAAAAATAATTCATTTCATATTGCAGGAACCTTAAAATTACTATTATTTTACCTATTTCGTTTCGAGATAAATACTTCATCTTAATGAACTTAACATTAACATTACTTCATCCTATCTCTCACAAAAATCTTGAATGTTATTTTCGTAATTATTATTTCAAAACTAATATTTTTTAGAATGCATGAATTAAATTATTTATTTAGTTTGAATTAAAAAAAAACTCTGTCAGAACATAAAGAACGCAGAAACGCAGACAATTTTTAACGTAAATATCTGTAAGAGCTTAATGTAAGTAATAAAAGAAAAAAAAACCGCTGCTTTGCTAAAAATTTATTTGATATTGAAATTGAAAAAACCTCAGAAATCAGTCTTTTCAATAGTCTGTTTTCATAATAATTGAAAAACAGCTAATTAGCTAATATTTAAAAAAAATCATCAAAGATCCTTTCTATTATGATTTTTATTAGTTGCATACTTTTAGGATTGGTTGCTTGATTCGATTTTTATTTCATTTATTTTAAAAAAAAAAAACCAATTTTTATATTTTTGTTTTATATTTTTTAAGCAAATTGTCAAAAACATTTTGTTTTTTTTAATTTTTGCTTCGTTCCTCCCTACCAAAATAAAGAATGAAAAAATTTAACTACCTCGTATATACTAGAAATCTATACAAACAAAATACATTCATGTGTAGTACAAAAACAAAAATGCTAATTTAGTAGAATAAATGTTTATTAACAATTTATCGCTTTTTTACAATTAATTTTTACAAGAACAAGAAAATTTTTATCCAAACATATATAATTAATTTTATTTTTCATGTATAAAAACAGGGTAAAGGCACCGGTTCAGGACATAGGACTTTATTATACGGCAATGCTATTCTTTTAAGACATCATAATAGTGATATGGTAATACTACAAAACTTTTATTAAATAACAAAAAGTCAAATATTCTACAAAAATTAAACAAATTTTAGTACTTAGCTTGCCTTTCGACATCTTCATCAAATGATAAATTATCATTTGATGTTGGCCTTCAAGAACACAGTCAAGGTGAAGCATGTTGGTGGACTGTACATCCCGCTAGCAAACAAAGATCAGAAGGTGAAAAAGTTCGTGTCGGTGACGATTTAATTTTAGTATCTGTAGCAACAGAACGTTATTTGGTAAAAGAAAAAACAACTAATTAAATTCTGTATTATTAAATAAATGTGATTTTTAATTTTGTAGCATACAACAAAAGAAAATGAACAATCTGTAGTAAATGCCAGTTTTCATGTTACCCACTGGTCTGTACAGCCCTATGGAACTGGTATTTCAAGAGTTAAATATGTTGGCTATGTATTTGGTGGAGATGTTCTTCGCTTTTTTCATGGTGGTGATGAATGTCTCACTATACCGAGTTCATGGAGTAGAGAGCCTGGTCAAAAGTAATTATCTTTTAGATTTTTTTTTTTAATTACAAAACATGTACAACTTTTTCTCTTGTTTTCAAACATAAACTAGCATTGTTGTGTACGAAGGCGGTTCTGTAATGTCTCAAGCTAGGTCCCTTTGGCGTCTAGAACTAGCCAGGACAAAATGGACTGGTGGCTTTATAAATTGGTTCCATCCTATGAGAATAAAACATATCACAACAGGACGATATTTAGGAGTGAATGAAAATAATGAATTAACTTTGGTAAATTTTTTTAATTTTCATTGTATATGTAAAATTACAATCGCGACATTAAAATTTATTCGCAGTTGAAAAGAGATGAAGCTTCAATCGCTGTTTCAACATTTTGTTTACGTCAAGAAAAAGATGATCAAAAAGTGGTTCTTGAAGATAAAGATCTTGAAGTTATTGGTGTTCCTATTATTAAATATGGTGACACAACAGTAATAGTGCAGCATTGTGAATCAGGTTTATGGCTCAGTTATAAAAGTTATGAACGTAAAATGAAAGGTGTAGGAAAAGTTGAAGAAAAACAGGCAATGCTGCACGAAGAAGGTAAAATGGACGATTGTTTAGACTTTTCCCGTTCTCAAGAAGAAGAATCAAAAACAGCACGTGTAATTAGGAAATGTAGCAGTCTCTTCACTCAATTTATTAAGTACGCATAATTTTAAAATTATGTTATATATTAAATAAGATTTGTCACAATTTAAAAAAAAACTCTATTACAGTGGCCTTGAAACTCTGCAAACTAATCGGCGGCATTCACTATTTTTTGGTAATGTCAATTTAAATGAAATGGTAATGTGCTTAGAAGATTTAATTAATTACTTTGCACAACCTGATGAAGACATGGGTTAGTTAAAAATTTGTTTTTTTAAAGTACCTAATTAAAAGCTTTTTCTTATTTTAGAACACGAAGAGAAGCAAAATCGATTTAGAGCGCTTCGTAACCGTCAGGACTTATTCCAAGAGGAAGGTGTTCTCAATTTGATTTTAGAAGCAATTGACAAAATTAATGTCATTACCTCTCAAGGCTTCTTAGCGAGCTTTTTAGCAGGAGATGAAGTCGGTCAAAGTTGGGATTTAATTTCAACCTACCTTTACCAACTTCTTGCAGCTATTATTAAAGGAAACCACACCAATTGTGCTCAGTTTGCTAACAGTAATCGCCTTAATTGGCTTTTTTCCCGTTTGGGCTCACAAGCTTCAAGTGAAGGCTCTGGTATGTTAGATGTACTCCACTGCGTCCTTATTGACTCACCAGAGGCTTTGAATATGATGAGAGATGAACATATCAAAGTTATAATTTCGCTACTGGAGAAGCACGGACGCGATCCAAAAGTTTTAGATGTATTGTGTTCATTGTGCGTTGGTAATGGTGTTGCTGTAAGATCATCACAAAATAATATTTGTGATTATTTGCTTCCTGGGAAAAATTTGTTGCTTCAGACACAGCTGGTGGATCATGTAGCGAGGTAAAATTCTAGACTTTTGTTTATTTAATTTAACATGAGTTTCAATTCTTTAAATATATTTTTTTCCAACCCAATATAGTATTCGCCCAAATATTTTTGTTGGACGCGTTGAAGGATCCGCTATGTATCAAAAATGGTATTTCGAAATAACGATGGATCATATTGAACAAACAACACATATGATGCCTCATTTACGTATTGGATGGGCAAACACTACAGGGTACGTTCCATATCCCGGCGGTGGTAAAAAGTGGGGAGGAAACGGTGTTGGTGACGATTTGTATTCTTTTGGTTTTGATGGTGTAAATCTTTGGACTGGTGGTCGCAAAACACAAGTAGTGGAACAAGTTCCAGAGGAACCTTTTATAAAAAAAGGAGATGTTATTGGAGTAGCTCTTGATTTATGTATTCCGATTATTACTTTCACTTTTAATGGTGAAAAAATTCATGGTAGCTTTAGAGATTTCAATTTAGATGGTATGTTTTTTCCCGTAATGAGCTGCTCATCAAAATTAAGTTGCAGATTCTTATTTGGTGGTGATCATGGTCGTTTAAAATTTATTCCACCACTTGGGTTTTCACCATTAGTACAGTGTTTGATGCCACATCAAGTTCTTAGTTTGGATCCTTGCTTTTATTTTGGGAATTTAAATAAGGGCGTACTTGCTGGACCATGGTTAGTTGAAGATGATAACGCATTTGTTCCTAATCCGGTCGATACATCCGCAGTCTTATTACCGAGTTCAGTAGATCAAATAAAAGAAAAATTAGCGGAAAATATTCATGAAATGTGGGCTTTAAATAAAATTGAAGCAGGATGGACGTGGGGAGAGAGAAGGGACGACATGCATAGAATTCATCCGTGCTTAACACATTTTGAAAATTTACCACATGCTGAACAAAGATATGATAATCAATTGGCTGTGCAAACTTTAAAAACTATAATAGCTTTAGGTTATTATATTACAATGGATAAACCTCCAGCAAGAATTCGTCCAATTCGTCTTCCGAATGAACCATTTATGCAAGCAAATGGTTATAAACCAGCACCTTTAGATTTAAGTGCTGTCTCCTTAACACCCAAATTAGAAGAATTGGTAGATCAATTGGCTGAAAATACTCATAACCTGTGGGCAAAAGAACGTATTCAGCAGGGTTGGACTTATGGTTTAAATGAAGATGCAGAAAATCACAGGAGTCCACATTTAGTTCCTTATTCTAAAGTAGATGAAGCAATCAAAAAAGCAAATCGAGATACAGCATCAGAAACAGTAAGGACACTTCTTGTTTATGGTTATAATTTGGATCCACCAACTGGTGAAGGGAATGAAGCGTTATTAGCTGAAGCGCTTCGATTAAAATTCGCTGCTTTCCGAACTTATAGAGTCGAAAGGAACTATGCTGTCACGTCAGGAAAATGGTATTTTGAGTTTGAAGTATTAACTGCTGGTCCTATGAGAGTTGGATGGGCGCGAGCTGATTGCCTGCCAGGTAGAATGTTAGGAAATGATGAGAACAGTTGGGCATTCGATGGTTATAATGTAAGTCGGAAACACCAAGTTTATACAAAAATATAAAGTTGAAATATTTAAAGCAAAATGTTAGTTTTTAAAAATTATTCAGGTTAAATTTAAGAGAAGAATTCAAAGAAATTTTTTTTTTTGTAAATTTATAATAATTTTTTTCTCCACAATTAAAATTTGTAAAATAAAAAATTAGGTATCAAAAAATCATGCAGGCTCAGTGGAACATTTTGGTGTTCGTCATGAAGCTGGTGATGTTATTGGTTGTTTTATTGATGTTAAAGATCAAACTATCAGTAAGGGCACAATTTTAAAAATTTTTTTTCTTATTTTATATTAAAATATATAATTTTCAAACAATATTTTGTAGAAATATGTTTTTTTCTTGTTTCTAATTTTAATTTAATTGCCTTGAAATTTCAAAACAATAATTAATGTGTTGGCTCTACAAAATAAATTTGTTTCTAATGTTTCACTGAACTGCCTTCTAAATTTTATAATTGCAAAAAAAAAAAAAAAAGAATAATAATAAAAACATATTAAAGCTTCTTAAGCGGTATTAACGTGCTTAGAACTCAAACCGTAATAAAAATCAAAGAACTATTCACGATAGTAAGTGTTCATAAAAGTTATTTTTGAGGACTTGATTCCAGTTTTTTTTTTTATCGTCTAATTTGTGCAGAAAAATATATGTTTAGATTAGTAAATTTTTCCACATACATGATTGTTGAAAAGAATTTTCACGTTGATAAAAAAAAGTTTCACAATCACAAGTATACATACATACATTATTATCTTTTTCAGTTTTAATAAGTCTTCCCAAAACCATATCAACTTTTGATATTGGCATTTTAAAAATTTAAGACAGAAATTTATAGTAAATTTTTTAGAAAACATGAAAACTGAAAATAATAATGATAAACGAAGACGAAACTGAAAAATTTTTAAGAATGACTTTTGGGATCCTTTCAAGGTGTTAAAAGAATCTCTTAAAGTTGTTAGTAAACAAATCCTGTGATTTTGAAACTTTCTTTCACTATGTGTTTTATTTAATTTTGTACATTTATTTTTTTTCTTCTTATTTAAATTTATTACTTTTCTATTGAAAAATTTTTCTCTTACTTTGTTGTTTTCAAATCCCAAAATCTAAATTAAAAAAAAAAACAATACAAAAAACCTATGAAAAACACATACACATTGTGTATCTTCAAATAAAAAAAAAACAAACAAAATTGGTCTTAAAATAAATTAGGAAGAAAAAGTGTCCGGAGGGTCTTCAGAAACGTTTGGAAAACAATGGACACCTGGTGATATTGTAGGTGTATTCTTAGACGTCGCTGATCATACAATTAGTAAGATTTCAATTAAACGGCCAAAAACAAAATTTAAATTTATATCATATTATTTGTAATGAGCGAAATGTCCTTATTTTAAATAATTTCATTTATTATTTTTAAAATTTTTGTTATTATTTGTTGTTGCATAAATTTAGATCATGTTTATAGTTTTCCTTTTATTTTTTTATTTCGTTTTTTTTTTTTTTCTTTATATTATTTGCTCCCCGCAGATTTTCCCAATCATGTCGGCAATTTTTAATCATTCTTCTGTCCTTATTATATAAAATAATATTATGTATGTTTATGTCGTACATTGCTAAAAGGCAGATTAATGATGATGACTACAAGTAACACACCTGCATAACAAAATTATTACAATTTCCTTTATAGCTTTTGTGTACAATTCGATAGATATTTTTAAAAACGTTTATTGTTATATCGTCTAATGCTACATTAATTCTCATGTTATGATATTGAAAATATAAAATTAAAAAAAAATCTTTTACATTCTCTAGGAAATGATGAAAATTTTGTAAAATTAATGAAAAAAATTTCCGAAGGTAATTAAATTAGCAGGATATAAAATTTGATCTCATTGAAAATATTAAAAAGCAAAAGTATAAGTTGAAAATACAGTGGATACCACAATTCCAACGTCTACAACTCGAAAATCTCCTTACCTCGAAGCTATATTAGTTCACTTGAAATTTCACATAACTTTTTTTTTTTCTTCAACTCGAAATCTCCATAACTTGAACTGTTTTATCGTTCCCGTGCGACTTGGAATTACAGAGGTCCCACTGTATTTCGTATTTTTCTTTACAATTTTGTTAGAGTTTGTCTCAATATAACTGAATAATAACACGTACTTAAAGAAATACTTAAAATTAATTTTGTTAAATGTAAATATTTAAATAAAAGATACAAAATCCTACATTTCCTTTGACAACCTTCTCTATTTTGATGCATAGTATGGCTAAACTGGTAACATTAAATATGTTCAAAATTATTTAGTTCTTTTTAATGCTTTGATATTTGCAAAGCAATTCTTAATAAAAAATTTAACTTTTCATTCTCCTTATTTTGAATATTTCATAGGTAATAATCGTGTAATTCGAAATTCTATGGCATTTCCATACTAAATAAAATAAGATTTTTCTTAAATTTCAATCCCGATGTTTTTCTTTCATCATTTCCTATTTATTATTATTTCGTTGTTCTTTTGTAATTTAATCGAATTTCATATGGTAATTTTTTATTAAAAAAAAATGAATAAAGTATTAATAAACATTTAAATATTTTTATTCGTAAACGTAAATACAAAAATTTACATAGAATATGCACATACATTTACGAAAAATATAGAAAAAGATCTATACAAAAACAAAAAACATCAATTGTAATTTAACTTGAAAAATCATTTATTTTTCCACTGTTCTGGTTCTATATTTTTAGTCCTTTAACACTTACAAAACTGCGCTGTTAAAATACATAGATATAAGATGCATGCACTTAAAATTTTCGCATACAGTCTGACAAATCTCATATCTACGATTTTTTCAGCTAATTAAACACAAATTCCAACCACTTGTTACCATCACTAAGTTTTAACACAGATTTGCTTCACTAACTTAATTTATTTTGTCTTAAGGCCTAACAACAATAAAACCGCTCAAAATGTTATTCGAAATATAACAAAAACGCTTTTAATAACTTTTTTTTAATTAATTTTAAATTTTAACATTTTAATAGTTATTTGATAAAACATTATAAAAAAAATTAAACAACTAATTTATGCATGAGTTGCATGATGTTTCAAAAATAATAACACAATATTTAATCAGCAATCAAATATCAAATTCAAAACACTTATTTAAATAAATATAGGCTTTTCATTAAATGGTGAGTTGTTAATGGATGCCCTAGGTGGCGAAACAACTTTCGCTGATGTACAAGCGGAAGACGTTGGGTTCGTTCCAGCTTGCACTTTAGGTGTACGTACAAAAATAATTTCTAACAAACTTTGAAATTTATGTTAACTTTTCTGCCTGCAGGTAGGACAAAAAGCTCGTTTGATTTATGGTCAAGATGTTGATTCCTTAAAATATTTTACAGTTTGTGGTTTACAAGAAGGTTATGAACCATTCTGCGTGTTAGTTTCTTATTATATAAAATTATATGAATATTTTATAATATATTCTAATTAAATACCAATCATTTCACACAGAAATATGCGTCGCGCAGTAACTCATTGGTATACCAAAGATCAGCCGATATTTGAAAATACTGAGGAAATTCCTGGTTGCCCAATTGATGTTACTAGAATTCCTGCTGGGGCTGACAGTCCACCTCATTTGAAAATATCACATAACACCTTTGAAACAATGGAGAAAGCAAATTGGGAATTTTTAAGATTATCTTTACCCGTAACTTGTGCAAGTACCTTTATTGAGTAAGTATCTGGCAAATTTTTTAAAATCATTGTGCATGAACTAGTTTAATTATTTTTTAAAATAGCGAAAATGAGAAAGATCGTCGTTGGAAAGAAATAAAAATACGACAATACCGTTTAATGCATGAAGCTGAAATGGCTATGACACCACAACCTCAACAAGGGCCTGGGGCACACATAGACCACATTATGAAAAGCGGATTTACCATGAGTGATATAAAAGGATTGCATCGTACATATGATGACACCGCAGAAGCTGAAGAAAGTATGTTGAGACAACCAGCTCGTCCACCAAGGAAAGGTTCCCTTACGAGAAATATCACCTTTGAAGAGGATCAAATGCTGGGATCTGCATCACAATTAAATGTGAGCGGTGATGAAGGAATTGATGATAAAAAGAAACAACGAGGAAGAAGTCCTTTCCGATTCTTTTCCAAAAAACCCCGTGATCAAAGTAAAGAGAAATCAAATGGTAGAGCACCTGAAGTGTCATTTGAGAGAAGAAATACTGTGGGTAAGTTCGACAAGAAAACTCACACCAGACTTAAGATAAAAAAACGAAAGTAAAGACTAACAAAGAAGAGAAAAATTTTTCAACTAGAACCTTTTTATAAAAATATTTTCTCTTTTTTACATCTTAAGCACATGGAAGAAATGTAATTCAGTCCCAACTGACCACTAGAGGTGCTCCATCCGTTCTGGTTTCCAATGTAAGACAAAGTTTCCATATTTAAGGGAACTGCCTAAGCTTTAATCACATTCGCTTCCATATTCCTGTGTTGACAGAAATAAAATAGTTTTTTTAATATTTTAGGCTGATATGCGTGTTCAACCTCCACAAGTCCCCGATCGCCCCAAGCAAACTCATTTGTCTGGTGGCAATTTGGGAGGAAATGGAGTTGAAACGTCTGGTACAGATATGTTTGATGCCGAATGCTTGAAACTGATTAATGAATACTTTTTTGGTGTCCGCATATTTCCTGGTCAGGATCCCACTCATGTTTATGTCGGTTGGGTCACAACGCAGTATCATTTACATAGTACGGAATTCAACAAAACGAAAGTAAAAACTGCTTCAGTTGTCCTTGAAGACGATTATGGTGATGCCTTAGCAAAAATCGACCATCAAAGTTGTTATATGGTTCGAGCAGACGAATTGTTTAATGAAGTAACACAAGATGCTTCAGGTAAGGGAGCATCTCAAGGAATGTTTATCGGATGCTTCGTAGATACTGCAACTGGTACTATTAGATTTACATGTGAAGGAAAGGAAACCTCACACCGTTGGTTAATGGAGCCTGATTCAAAACTATTTCCAGCTATTTTTGTTGAAGCAACAAGTAAAGAAATATTGCAAATTGAGCTAGGAAGAACGCCCACTACATTGCCACTCTCAGCTGCAGTTCTTCCCACTAGCGATAAACACATCAATCCTCAAATGCCACCACGGTTAAAAGTTCAATGTTTAAAACCAAATCAATGGGCAAGAGTACCCAATCAAGCGTTACAAGTGCATGCTCTTAAATTATCAGACATTCGAGGGTGGTCAATGCTATGTGAAGATCCAGTTTCTATGCTAGCGTTGCACATTCCCGAGGAAGACCGTTGTATAGACATTTTAGAATTGATTGAAATGGATAAATTGCTTTCTTTCCATTCACATACACTAACATTATACGCAGCTTTATGTTTTCAGTCCAATTATAGAGCTGCCCATGCCCTTTGCCAGCATGTCGATCAAAAACAATTATTATACGCAATTAAGTCCGAGTATATGAGCGGATCTTTGCGTCAAGGCTTTTATGATCTTCTCATTTCATTGCATTTAGAATCCCATGCATTAACAATGGAGGTTTGTAAAAATGAATACATTATTCCTTTAGGATCAGAGTTAAAAGATCTTTATGCTGATGAAGAAATGTGCCATTCCTTAAGGTCTTTGCAAATGGAGTCAGTAAGGCCGCAATTAAGAATGACAGAAATAGCGTAAGTTTTGATTTAAACTAATACGGTTTTAAACCTGCAATTTTCAAACAAATATCATTTAACGTCTATATTTTATATATTAATTTTTAGTTTTAAGAACATTATCTTTCTATTAGATTTCCCTACATAGAGACTAATTTCTTTTTATACCTATTTGCATGAAATATTACAACGGATTTTACACATTTCTTCCACACACTTACTTAATCAAATCATCAACAATTGGCAATATGTAAACTTTTGACATCAAAATTTACAATTAAATGTATCTGTCCACATGCAAAAACAAAACTGTGATAATTTTTTATACGTTGAACACGCCGTTGTAATGGATCTTTTGTGCATGATATTTAATGGTTCTTACATTAGTCCTATAACACATACCCCTTTAAATCAATCGAATACCCAACTAGCAGCTCCGAATCCTTCTAGTGAACCGATTCCATCTATTGATCAACTATATTCACCACAATTTCCACTTGAGGAAGTTAAAGAATTTGTTATGGAAGCTCTAAATGAAGCAGTTGAAGTAAATCAAGTTCATAACAGAGATCCAATTGGATGGTCAAATGAAAATTTGTTTTTGTAAGTATTTTAATAATATTGAAATATGCACCTTATAGTAACTAGTATTTAAAAGGCCAATAATTAAATTGACGGATCGCTTACTTCTTGTTGGAGTTTTAACCGACGAAGATATTATTAAGCTCTTAATAATGATTGATCCGGAAACTTGGGACGTTACGTTTGATAGAGGTACTAAAACAAAGAAATATTTCGGTTACAGTTCTATAACTGGTGTATGTTTCCAAATAATTTCAGAAGGTAAAGATGAGCATCGTAAGGGATTATTGACAATGAAAATGGCTGAAGGTGCCAAATTGCAAATGTGTTATTTGCTGCAACATTTGTATGACATACAGTTACGTCATCGGGTTGAAAGTATTATTGCATTTTCTCATGACTTCGTTGGTGATCTTCAAGCCGATCAATTAAGAAGATATATTGAAATTAAACAATCAGATTTGCCAAGTGCAGTTGCTGCCAAAAAAACTCGTGAGTTCCGCTGTCCTCCAAGAGAGCAAATGAATGCTGTATTGAGCTTTAAGAATTTAGAAGCTGACGATCAAGAAAATTGTACTTGTGGTTTAGAAATCCGAGGTTCTTTATACGACTTTCATGATGCTTTAATGAAAAAGGTATCTCTGAATGCTCTGCAAGAACCAGAAGAACCTGAAGCTACAGCAATTGAAGATACCAAACCTGGACCAATTACGAAAATTTATAATTTTATTAATCATGTAAAAGAACTTGAAGAGGGCCCAAAAGAAATCCCAGAGCCAGAAAAGAAAACTCCTGAAGAGGTCTTCCGGAAAGTTCTCATAAAAACTATAGTCAGTTGGGCCGAAGGTTCTCAAATTGAAACACCTAAATTGATTAGAGAAATGTTTAGTCTTCTTGTAAGGCAGTATGACACAGTCGGAGAACTAATTAGAGCATTGGAAAAAACATATGTAATAAACAGTGGAACGAGAAATGATGTCGCAGAAATGTGGATTGGTTTAAGTCAAATAAGAGCCTTACTCCCTGTGCAAATGAGTCAAGAAGAAGAAGAATTAATGAGAAAAAGACTTTGGAAACTCGTTAATAACCACACATTTTTCCAACATCCTGATTTAATTCGCATTCTAAGAGTTCACGAAAATGTAATGGATGTAATGATTAATACATTGAGTCGAAGAGCTCAAGCGCAAAGTGATGCTCCGGCTCAAGAAGCTGAAGGTGCGCCTGTGAAAGAAAAGGATACTTCACATGAAATGGTTGTCGGTTGCTGTCGATTCCTTTGCTACTTTTGTCGTACCAGTCGAGCAAATCAGAAAGCTATGTTTGACCATTTTGACTTTCTTTTGGACAATTCGAATATTTTACTTTCTCGTCCAAGCTTACGAGGTTCCACTCCATTAGATGTAGCGTATTCAAGTTTAATGGAAAACACAGAATTGGCCCTGGCTTTACGTGAACATTATCTAGAAAAAATCGCAGTTTATCTATCACGATGTGGTCTCCAAAGCAATTCAGAATTAGTCGAAAAAGGCTATCCAGATTTAGGTTGGGATCCTGTTGAAGGTGAACGTTATCTAGATTTTCTCAGGTTTTGTGTTTGGGTAAATGGTGAAAGTGTAGAAGAAAATGCAAACCTTGTCATTCGTCTTCTTATCCGTCGTCCAGAATGCTTAGGGCCCGCCTTAAGAGGAGAAGGGGAAGGTCTATTTCGGGCAATTGTTGATGCAAATAAAATGTCTGAACGAATTGCTGATCGACGTAAGCTGCAAGATGAAGCTGAAGGTACCATTGCCGGTTTGAATTTTTCGCATCCTCTACCAGAAAGTGATGAGGATGAAGATTACATTGATACTGGAGCGGCTATCTTAAATTTCTACTGTACATTGGTAGATCTCTTGGGAAGATGTGCTCCAGATGCATCCGTCATTGAACTGGGAAAGAATGAATCTCTTCGTGCACGAGCCATTTTGAGATCATTAGTTCCCTTAGAGGACCTTCAAGGAGTCCTGAGCTTACGTTTTACATTGTTACAAACGGCACCTGGCGAAGAAAAACCAAAATCTGACATGCCTTCTGGTTTAATACCAAACAACAAACAAAGTATTGTTTTATTTTTAGAACGTGTTTATGGCATCGAAGCGCAAGACCTATTTTATAAACTGCTAGAAGAAGCATTTTTACCTGATTTGCGCACAGCTACAATGTTGGATAAAAGTGATGGTTCTGAAAGTGATATGGCCCTTTCAATGAACCGCTATATTGGAAATTCTATTTTACCACTTTTAATTAAACATTCAAAATTTTATAATGAGGCTGAAAATTACGCCAGTTTACTAGATGCCACTTTACACACTGTGTACAGGTTGTCCAAGAACAGAATGCTGACAAAAGGACAAAGAGAAGCTGTATCAGATTTCCTTGTAACACTTACTGGAAGTATGCAACCTGCTATGTTGCTAAAACTTTTAAGAAAATTAACAGTTGATGTGTCAAAACTATCAGAATACACTACCGTTGCTTTAAGGGTAATAATGTAAACATAAAATTTATTTAACTTTAAAAAAATAATGCGTACTATTATTTGCAGCTTCTTACGCTACATTACGAACGTTGTGCCAAATATTACGGTTCCAGTCATGGTCAAGGAGCATACGGGGCATCGTCTGATGAAGAAAAACGTTTGACTATGATGTTGTTCTCAAACATTTTTGACTCTTTAAGCAATATGGACTACGATCCAGAACTTTTTGGAAAAGCTTTACCATGTCTAATTGCTATTGGATGTGCTTTACCTCCCGATTATAGTTTAACAAAAAATACTGATGAAGATTTTTACGGTCGTCAACCCGGTGATCCAGATCAAGCACAATATATCCCAATGCCTATCGATACAAATAATGTGAATTTAGATAATGATTTAAATAACATTGTACAAAAATTCAGTGAGCACTATCATGACGCTTGGGCGAGTAGAAAACTGGAAGCTGGTTGGACTTATGGTGACAGTTGGTCGGACAGTCAAAAGAGTCATCCAAGATTAAAACCATATAATATGCTGAATGAATATGTAAGTTATAATTTAAATTTCTCTCGAAAAACCAAGTTCAATGGATTTTAATTTGATATAGGAGAGAGAACGGTATAAAGAACCAGTTCGTGAAAGTTTAAAAGCTTTATTGGCAATAGGTTGGACTATAGAACACCAAGATATGGATCAGTCATTATCTCATCGGGGATCAACCCGAAGGCAATCAAAACCTCAAATTGTAAGTATGCATTCGCACCTCAACAGATATCCAGTGATTTACTGCAATGTCATGTAATTTTTATGTAATTTGAAAATTCCCTTTTTTTATTGTGTAATTATTAAACTACATAAAAACCAACTATATTACTAAACAAATACTTTCCGTTTTACAATTTCCCTTTTCAAAATTTTGCCCTGTACCAATTTAACGTCTATAACAATTTTCGAATCATAAACCTATACCCATTTGCGTGTATTTGGAAATATTGCATACGGTTGCTTCACAATCAGGGTGATAATTTTCAGAGTGATAGTGCCTTCAATTACAATCCTCATCCAGTTGATATGTCTAATCTAACATTAAGCAGAGAAATGCAAAATATGGCCGAGCGTTTAGCTGAAAACTCTCATGATATTTGGGCTAAAAAGAAAACTGAAGAGCTTACAAAATGTGGCGGTGTGATACATCCGCAGCTAGTTCCTTACGATTTATTAACAGACAAAGAAAAACGAAAAGATCGTGAACGTTCACAAGAATTCCTAAAATATCTTCAATATCAGGGATATAAGCTTCACAGGTATTTGTGAAATGACAAAATTTAAACAAAATTAATTATTTAATTTCTAGGCCATCAAAAGGAGGAGCAACAGAAGAAGGTGGTATTGCACAAGCACCACCTGAACTCCGATTCTCTTATTCGTTGTTAGAGAAATTAATAGCCTATTTAGATCGGGCCACCATCAACATGAAGATTTTGAAACCTTCATCAACATTTAGTCGGAGAACATCCTTTAAAACTGCATCCAGGGATATAAAATTCTTTTCCAAAGTTGTGCTGCCATTAATGGAAAAATATTTTTCAACTCATCGCAATTACTTCATAGCAATTGCTACTGCTACAAATAATGTAGGAGCTGCTTCGCTGAAAGAAAAAGAAATGGTTGCAGCTTTGTTTTGTAAATTGGCGGCATTACTAAGGAACCGATTAACGGCTTTCGGTCCTGATATAAGAATTACTGTGAGATGCTTACAGGTTTTAGTGAAAGGAATAGACGCAAAATCTTTAGTGAAAAACTGCCCAGAATTTATTCGAACATCTATGCTAACATTCTTTAATAACACTGCCGACGATTTAATCAATACCATCAATAACTTACAAGAAGGGAAATATAGTCATTTGAGGGGAACTCATCTCAAAACTTCAACTTCATTAGGATATGTTAATATGGTAATTCTGCCAGTACTAACGGCTATGTTTGATCATTTAGCCTCTTGCGATTACGGAAGTGATTTACTTTGTAAGAAACAGAAATACAAAAAAAAAATAAGATAAAATATATTCTTCTTATTCCAATTTTAGTGGATGAAATTCAAGTTGCCTCATATAAAATATTGGCGGCTTTGTATCAACTTGGAGTCGACCTATCATTAACTCATGAACGAAAATACTTGAAAACTGAAATCGAACGTCATAAGCCGGTTAGTTTAGTTTAATTTTAAAAAAGAACTTTTTAATATCAACTCAACAAAAATTTTATTTCAGAATCTAGGTTCATGTTTGGGTGCATTCAGTGCTTGTTTCCCTGTTGCTTTTCTAGAACCCCATTTAAACAAACATAACCAATACTCCCTCTTAAATCGTATTGCAGACCATTCTTTAGAAGCTCAAGATATAATGGTGAAAATGGAGACTGCCATGCCTAATTTAGAAACCATTCTCTCGGAGGTGGATCAATTTGTTGAGTCCGATAAAACATATAATGATGGTCCACACATAATTGATGTTATTCTACCCCTGCTATGTTCATATCTTCCATTCTGGTGGTCGCAGGGTCCGGATAACGTAAGTCCGACAAGTGGCAACCATGTTACAATGGTTACAGCTGATCATATGAATGGTCTGTTAAAGAACGTGTTGAAAATGATAAAAAAGAATATTGGTAATGAAAATGCTCCATGGATGACCCGTATTGCTGCGTATACCCAACAGATTATTATTAATAGCTCCGAAGAGCTTTTATTTGATCCTTTCTTACCACTTGCAGAACGTGTTAAAAAGCGTACAGAAAACATGTTTCACAAAGAAGAAAGCATGCGAGGTTTTATTAAATCAGCAACAGATGATACGTCACAAGTTGAAACTCAATTACAAGAAGATTGGAATTTACTTGTACGAGATATTTATTCATTCTATCCACTATTGATTAAATATGTTGATTTACAAAGAAACCATTGGCTCAAAGACAACGTAAAAGAAGCCGAAGAACTGTATAATTACATTGCTGAAATATTCAATATATGGTCAAAGAGTCAATATTTCTTAAAAGAAGAACAAAACTTTATTTCAGCCAATGAAATTGATAATATGGCTTTAATTATGCCAACAGCTACTAGAAGATCTGCAAACATAAGTGAAGGTGCACCTGTTGGTGGTGGTGGTAAAGTTAAAAAGAAGAAGAAAAGTCGAGACAAGAAACGTGATAAAGATAAAGAAGTTCAAGCTAGTTTAATGGTTGCTTGTCTTAAGCGTTTGCTACCAGTAGGATTAAATTTATTTGCTGGTCGTGAACAGGAACTTGTTCAACATTGTAAAGATCGTTACTTAAAAAAAATGGCCGAATATGAAGTTGTGGAATTCGCTCGTAATCAATTAACTTTACCTGACAAATTGGACCCTTCGGATGAAATGTCTTGGCAACATTATCTTTATTCAAAACTTGGGAAAAAAGAAGAAATTCTTGATGAAGCTCTTGTAGAAAAGAATTCAAACACGAATGAAAAAAAAGATAAAACTCAAGAGACTGTCGATCGTATAGTAGCTATGGCGAAAGTACTTTATGGTTTGCATATGGTAAGTATATAACTTTAAAATTGAATAAGAAGTTTTTTTTTTTACTTTTAAGAATAATTGGCAAGGAAAAAATTCAGAAGAAACAATCTATTCGGAAATATAGTCGAACTAACAGGAACAAATTAAGAACTCCAAGACATAATATTACCAATCAAAATATTATTCAAAATTAATTAATTTTTATAATTATATAATTAATATATAATTAATTATATAATTATAAAAAATTCCTACAGAATTATTTTTTATGAATGCTTATGTTAATAATCGTATTTAACTTTTGTAAAAAATTTGATATATTAAAATTGAAATTATTGTCGGTAAAAGACATTAAAATACTAAAAGCAAACAAAGAAGTTGAGGATTATCGAAGTCTGGTCAAGTTTTATTCTTAATTTATTATAAATAACGCACTCCCCTTGAACAATTTTCAGCTTTAAGTTTCAATTTAAAATTCGAAATGGAAAAATTATACAGAAATGTCATATTTTAAATTAATATACATAGAAACATTTTGTCAACAATGCCATTAGTAGAGAACAAAAAGACATATAAAAATAATTTTATTGAATTTTTGTAATCTAAAAGTGCATCACTAAACATGCTTAAAAATATATTTTAAAATGAAAAATATTAGACCAATTAAGCTGCAAAAGTTCGACTATATATACAAAAAATAAATTCCTTGCCAGCAGAATATCTTAATTTTTTTAATGCATTTGATCCGCTGTTGGTACCAGTTGTTCTACTATATCTTTGATTGTTTCTCTTCTCCTTATTCTAAATTGTGGTTTTTATTTTTTTTATTTTCTGATTTATTATTTTAATTTAAATTTTTATTTTATTATTTGTCTCTTATTTTAATTTATTTAATTTTTTTTTTTAAACTTTATTTGGGGAATTTTATTTAATTACTTTAGATCGACCATCCACAACAACAAAGTAAAAATGTCTACCGAAGTTGTGTATCAATTCAAAGGAAACGTGCTGTTATTGCTTGTTTCCGACAGGTGTCACTACACTCTCTTCCCAGGTTCAAAATAAATGATGAAAATTTTTTTAGTTTTATGTTTTCAGAGTTGATATAGTTTTCTTAATTTTAATAAATACAAAAAAAAAAACAAAAGATTACGTTTAACTTACGTGTTGGTTTGTGGGTTGTAATTAATTTTCAAAAATTTATTTTTTTCATTTTAATAAAAATAAAGAAATAAAAAATATTTTTTTTTTTTTGTTTCTTAAATTCTGTTTACATTTTTTAATTTGTCTTGCTAACAAAATTTCATTTTAAATTAACCAATTTAACATTCAAGAGTATTAATCGATACTAATCTTGTTTTTTGTCCAACTTTTTTTTTTGGCTTTTTTTTCGGCTTATTTTCATATTTTAGGCGACAGTTCGTCAACAAAAGAAAACAAACTGGAGAGGTGTACTGTCGATAGCTAGACGTCAGGCTGCTATTAATTGCTTGCGAGCTAAACATCTCTATAGAATGAGCAGGTTGTTTTAAAATCTATAACCTTTTTTTTTTATGATTGAACGATAATTTAAATTTCATTTCATGTTTTTTTTTTTATTTATTTATTGAATATTATTCATTATAGCGAAAACCAAATGTAAGATAAAGAAATAATGATAATTTATTTACTAAAAAAAAAATTATTTTATAAAATGTTGATAATAGCGAATGTTAATGTAATAACAATATTCAAATATCAAATTTACTGCTTTATCAAGGATAAAAAATTTCTATATATATAAAATGAAAAATCTAAGCATATACGAATTTATGTTTATATATAACAACACATAATATACATAGAGATATAATATATTAGCAGATAAACTTCTCTTTCTATATCTGTTCGAATTCTA
The DNA here is from genome assembly GCF_029603195.1 of Condylostylus longicornis. Lineage (NCBI taxonomy): Eukaryota > Metazoa > Arthropoda > Insecta > Diptera > Dolichopodidae > Condylostylus > Condylostylus longicornis. The sequence goes on from NW_026577989.1 coordinate 1,697,179, forward strand.
CTCTTTATAAAGTTACATAAATTTTTGCATTTTCATTAAAATAATCTAGTGTATTGTAAGTTTTATTTATCATTCAAGAAACATGCATGCTTATGTATGGTTTCTTATAATTTACTTATGGAATGTAAATCATTTAAATTTTTTTTTGAAACTCAATTACCGAGTTTAATAGCTAAATTAGCTTAAAAAATACTTTAGTTACGGTTCCAATTAAAATAAAGTATAATACATTTAAAAGATTCTCTTCTATTTTCTTTAACTATAAATATAAGACTTACTACTGGCGGAACTAAAAATTTTAATAATTTTATAACGATTTGAAAATAATCACGTTACATAGCTCCTGTATTCGTTTATGCGCTTACAGTACTATAGGTTCCTTTTAAGATTTATGTTCAAGTTATCATTCGTTTCTCATGATTAAATTATAATAAAATTTAAATTTTTTTTTTAATTTTCTTAATGCATTTCTTGATTTCAATAATTTTCTTTGAAAATATTGTTAACTTAATACTAGCTGAAGCTCCCTATCAGATTTAACTAATTATATTCTTATTAAGTTTTAATTAAAGTTATTTGTTATAAAACTTTTTTTTGCAAGTTTTGATGTTTCTAACTTTTGTTGTTTGAAAATTACTTATTGCATAATGAAACAAAAAAACTTAACATAAAATAACATGGTTTATTGTTTTTGTGTTTTCAAATTTTTTTAACACTCTAATTTTGTTACACCTATCAACTTTGACTAAGTTTCTTATAATTGTATCTTTCTTTGAAAAAAAATAAAAAATATTTAGGCATCGCGCTTGTAACATCTTTGCCCGTACATATTACGAATTATGGTTGCAGGAAGAAAATGTTGGTCAAGAAGTAATGATTGAAGATTTAACTCAATCCTTTGAGGATTCAGAAAAATCTAAAAAAGATCCGGAAGAAGAAGAAGGAAAACCGGATCCACTAACACAATTGGTAACAACTTTCTGTCGTGGCGCCATGACAGAAAGGAGCGGGGCATTACAAGAAGATTTACTTTATATGTCTTATGCTCAAATTGCTGCCAAATCGTGTGGTGAAGAAGAAGAAGAGGGCGGAGATGAAGAAGGCGGTGGAGGTGAAGAGGGTGCTGAAGAGGGTACAAGTATACATGTAAGTTTGTTTTGATTTTATCTATAACAACTTTATATATATAAATTTTAATTAATATATTATGTACTAACTAATGCTAATTATAAAATTAATGCTAACAAAAAAAGAAAATTAGAAGTAACATGGAAAAGTTAATGGTAAGGTCTTAGATAAATTTTGTCCTTCTTTGTACCGAAAACCTATTTATTTTTTAGTCAATCTCTTCTTTGCTAAACTTGTTATTTTTAATAACAAAATTTTTATACACAAATATGTATATTTTAGGAACAAGAAATGGAAAAACAAAAATTGCTTTTCCATCAAGCTCGATTAGCAAATCGTGGTGTGGCTGAAATGGTACTCTTACATATATCTGCATCGAAAGGTGTACCATCTGAAATGGTAATGACAACATTAAATTTAGGTATAGCAATTTTACGTGGTGGTAACATTGACATTCAAATGGGAATGTTGAATCATTTAAAAGAAAAAAAGGATGTTGGATTCTTTACCTCTATTGCTGGATTGATGAATTCATGTAGCGTTCTTGATCTTGATGCATTTGAAAGGAATACTAAAGCTGAGGGTAAGTTTTGAATAAAATGTATAAAGAAAAAGTCTGCTTTATTTGTAGAAACCCTTAAAAAGTAGAATATTGCTTTAACCCTAGCATGCTATAATCCTCTAGTTTTTTTTTTAACATTAATTACACACTTATATTTAAACGAAAGTAATTTAAATAATTTTCAGGATTGCAAGTTTTTAATGAAATTTTCAAAATGTGGGGCTTTTTGTCTAGGTTTTAATAATTTCGGTAGTTCAATAATAAAATCATAATTCAGCAAATTCGATAAATTTAATTTAGTTATATTATTGTTTTTCTTAATAAGACGTAAGTTAGTTCTACGGTACGTAATAACTCTCTTAATTAATTTAATCAATATTTATGAACACTGCATATTTTTAAAGTTTAATATAATTACGAAATCAGTTTCCAAGTGTAATAGCTTACATTTAAAACTGTTTACTAATATTTAGGCCTTTGCTGAGGTACATATTGAAATTCATAAGTTCTTTCACTTCTTCATAATTATACTACACTTTTATTCATTCACATTAGAAATGGATAATAATTTTTTTCAAATTCAAAATACAATGTTCTTATTAAAATAAAAAGTATTTTACAAACAACTATTTTAAAATTATGTAATCAGGTATTAAATTAGGTTTTTTGCTAAAATGTTTTAATTTTCTTATTAGAAAAACATTCTTCATCATATAGTTATATTATGACTATTAACATATTATAAAGTTTTTACATATTAAAACTTGCAATTTAAATGGAATACACGCGTATTCCATTTTTAGTTTTTTTGTTGTCTTGTAACTAAATTACAAAAATTGTCATACTAATTCCACATAAGGAATACTTTTCCTAACCTACGTAATAAAATAAAAATATATTTTGTCTATTATTAACAATTTCGCCTATTATCACTTTTTGTCGCTATATTATTAACAAGACGCTATATTTATAATAATGAAACATTTCTGAAGAATAATGTTAGACAAATTTATTTACATCAAAAAATAAATTTGCAAATTAAATAAATTAAGTATTAAAAATATTTAAAACTATTGTGTAAATTTACAAAAATTTTACAATTAAAAAATTAAAACTAAAGTTCTGTACTTTGGTAAATTTTCTCAACATACAACCAAACACCACCAACTGGCGATAATATAAAACTTTTTGGTGAAAATTTCAATGGTTCAATTGTTTTCTCCGACTTAGTAAATTTAAATCTACTCAAAAGTGATATCAATCCAATACTTGTTTGAAGTTTACCAAATCTTTTTCCAATACAATTTCTTGGACCATCACCAAATGGGATGTAAGTTAATGGTATTCTCTTCTGATTATTTTCAATTGAAAAACGATCTGGATCAAATTTTTCTGGATCAGGATAATACTGTGGATCATGATGAATTCCATAAATTGAAATTATAATATTTCGTCCTTTCTCAATAACATCATTTGTGTCATTTACTTTATAATCTTCTGCAACTTTACGTTGAAGTGTTGTAGCTGGTGGATATTTGCGAAGTGTTTCTAAAATAAAAATAAACAATAGTTAATTTTAGAATACTTTTAAATGTACGTTTAAATACATATATTAGTTACGAATTTATATAAAATAGGTATAAATTATTTAAATATTTTTACATTGAAAATTTAAGTATGTAAAATAATAATAAGTATATATACGTATGTATGAATTGTATATTCTGAAAAAAATATGCGTATGTAATACCATATGGTTAAAGTAAAATAATAATGTTGTTTACCAACAAAAGCTTTTAATAGTCTATTATTATTATTGCTATTTATATTAATATGCATAGAATTCTAATGAATCAACAAGTACTAAACTTTTTACTTAAATTTTTTCGAATATATTAGTTTTAATCGAATTATAAAATTAAATAAAAAGCTTAAAGATATCTAGATATGTAAACAATGTATAAAAACTTCAAGAATATTTTAAAATCATTGAAATGCAAAATTTGCGATGAATTTCAATGAGTCATAATATTAAAAAGACCGGTTTTTTTTTCAGTTTAAAATATCTACGTATATCGATAAGTATATGTATATTGTGTATAAAAAGCTTTCGTGCTGTATAAATGTGCTCCCTAAAATAGTACTATGTATAACCATATGGGGCTCTTTAACAATTAATAAATATTTACAATGTGAAATAACACCAAAATGAATCAGAAAATAAATTAGTTTCGTATATGAATCGAATTTTTTATAACTTTAAGAGTAATACATAACATACAATATAATTTTGAATATTTTGAATTATTTATTTTACATATTTGTATTTATAAAAATGGTTGAAAAAATTTACGTGGAAAAAATTAAATAAAATATACTTTGTACGATTCATATCCAATTAATTTCATGTACAATAACGCTTCAACTATTTATTATCAGTATTTTATCGCCTTAAAAATTATTTGTTGATATCAGAAAATAATATTTATTAGCATAATACATTAATATAATAGACGTAATATGAAAGACATATTATACGTAATATATTTTTGCTAGAATTAAAATTATTTATAGAAATACAAAATAATATAAATGGAAATAAAATTAAATTTCTCATATACCATCAATTATTTGTTGAACATAAATCATTTCCGTAACAGCATCATATGTTAAAATATTATGATATTTTTCTAAAACTCTTGTTATTTCCGATCTAGCTTTACATTGTATATCTTCATTTAATGCTAATTCATATAAACAAAATGATAATGTTATTGATGATGTTTCATATCCAGCTAAAAAGAATATGTATGCTTGAGCTGCAATTTCTTCAAATGTAATACGTTCATCTTCATTATCAGAATTTTTTAAACTTATCATTATATCAAGGAAATCATTTCTTCGAACATCATTTCTTTCTCTAAAACCAATTGTTTCTTTTAATGCACCCATAAAAAATTCACTAACATCATCATGTTCTGTTTTTATATGTAATTTTCTTGCAAAATTAGGAAATTGACTTGATAATAATCTTAATGGTACAGTCATTCTTGGTTTTTCTAATGATTTTTTTCCAATCATACGAAATTTTGCTTTTGGATCTTTTAAACTATTACAATCAATACCGAATGCACAAGTACCAATTACATCTGTTGTATAACGTGCTGATAATTGTTTCATTTCTAAAAGAGTTTTTTTACTTGGTATACTCTCATTCCATAGCATACTTTCTAATGTATCACCAAATCGTTCACCAATAGTAGCAATTGTTGGAAACATAAATTTCATTTTACCAGATGTAAATGTTGGTGTCATTTTTGTACGTAATTTTTTCCATTTAACACCTTCAATACTAAATAAATGTGCTGACAATGGATCATCATTTTCATTATAATATACATTACGATCCGTAAAATATTGAAAATCTTTAATTAATATTGTTTTTATGAAATCAATATCTATAGCTAAAAGACTAGGTGTAAAGAATGCAAATATTCCAACATATGGATAATTTATTTCTTTTCCTTCTTTATATAATTCATATAAACGAATACCAATTGTTTTTGTTCTACCAGCATCCTTTAAATTTCCAATAGGTACAATTGGTTTTATATAAGGAATTCGTTTTCTTTTCCAATATGTAAAACGATATTTAAACCATAAATAAATTAAAAATAGAAATGATAACACTACAATAATAATAATATCAAAAACCATTATAATATTATTTTTCACAATAATATAACCGAACTTAATAATAATATATGTACGTCTTAACCTAACGAAAGACAAAGTAAAACTAAATTATTCTCACAATTTTATTTTTCTCTTACTCAATTTTAAGTTACCTTACACTTAACTACTTAAACTAATTATTATAAAAAAATAACATATATAATATACTTCAGTATAACATTATATAATCTATATCTATAAAAAATAATAATAAAAATGAAGAGAGTAAAAAATTTTGTTCGAGTAGTAATAATTATTACAAAAATACTCGAATTTCTCAAAGCAATGTCAGTTAATAAAAATAGAAAAATATTAAAGATTGGTGAAAATTTTTATACGAGTATGTTTTTTAAATAAATTATTAAATTGTAAATGTTCTTAATCATCAATCCGATGATGATGTTTGTTATTATACATACTTACTATATATACTAAACATCATTCATGCATCATAACCTTAATCATTCTTATTTCATAAATACCTAATTACATAATTTTATAAATTGAAAAATATTCAGCTACCTCCTAAATTTATGCCCTTGAATTGTTAAATTTTTCTTATTAATTTTTAATTGTTCTTTTTTCTTTTTTTGGAGAAAAATTACATTAATTTAATTATATTTATAATTTGTTTATTTATTTAAAAAATTGATTTTAAACAATTTTGATTTATTGTTAGAAAATTCCATTTTATAAATGATACAATATAAAAAATACATTAACATTTATGTAGGTATACATATTCATATATGTACATGAAATGTGTGTGATCACCTGTTTCGTATAATTATTTATTACAAAAATTTCAATATAATAATAGAAAATTCAAAAATTCGAATAATGTACGAATGAATTTATTTGCTTTTATTTTTAATATTATTTGCTAAATGAATTTTATTTATATTAAAAGGAATATTTTTCTATACTTAGATGATATTTTGTTTTGATTTGAGAATTCTTTGCTATTTTCACTTAAAAACCTATAAAAAATATAAATCAGAAAATATAAATCAAAAAGAATTTTTCTGATCTAAATTAATTACTAACTAAAAAATATAAAAAAACGTGTTACGTAGATGTAATTTGAATTTAAAATATAAAATAATTTTAAAGGGTTGAAAAAAAAGAGGTTACCATTGCCTGACAAATAATTGCCAATATTATAATTAAATTATTTGTCAGTCATGCTCTAAAGTATTTCTGACTCTGAATATTGCATTTTATTTTTTCATAATTAACCCCTAAGTAAACAACCGCGCAAAATTTAGTAATACTTTCATGTTTCAAAGTAGTGTAACGAAATTATTCTAAAAGTAGACATTGACCTAAAATTGTCATCATTTATAATTGTGGTTAGCGTTGATTATTAGAATGACAGAAAGAGATATATGAATTAGAGGATATTAAAATATTTACAAAATTTATATTTTATTAAAAGTTTTTTAATAATATATTCGATTCGATGTAAATAGCTACTTGATGAAATTTAATTTTTGCAGTTGTTACTCAAAAACTCATATACACATATTATATAAAATTATTATATAAAATATCTAAATAACAATATAAAAATATCAAATTACCCCCCCGCAAATTTCAAAAAATATCCCTTAAAAATTTTTATACACTTATAATTTACTATCCTTTTTTTTTTTCGTTTAATTTTTATAATTTATAACTCATAAAACTTTATAAATGTAAAAGTAATATTTGGGTGTTTTTTCAGAATCACTAAATGATGGTTAGTAAATTTAATAAAGTAAATTATGTATGAATTGTACATTAAAAGGTATGCAACAATATTGTTTCATTCCAAAATAATTCTATGAGATGCAAGACCCGAAACCACCAATCAAATTTTTGGTTTTTTATTTTTTTTTATTGTTGTGATTCAAAATCAATATCAAATACAAATTCAATGTAGGCATTATGATACAATAAAATTGAAATTTAACCGAACTTTAATGGTTAAAAAATATTTTATTTAATTGTGACTAACTCAATATTTTTGAAAGGAATTTTTTTATTGTTTATTTCAAATATACACAAATGTATATTTCTTTTTTCAATATATACAATTCTTCTCTATTTTATATTATACCCAATATTATATTAAATTGTAACTAACATCTTATTATATTAAAATTATTCTGTATCTAATATAAATTGAAAAAAAAATGGACCAAAAAAATTTTATTATTTCTCTTCTGTTAGTGTTAAATTATATATTTAAATAATTTTTTTAAAAAAAAATTTAAATAATCTTACAATTTAATATTCTTATATATATTTATAAATTATTCTGCAAAATAAAAAATTATTGAAGAACATTTTCTAATAAGGTCACAATAGCATTATGAATTTGAGTCAAACAAAGAAAAATGTATAAAGATTTAAAAATATCAAACCTGCGAGATACATACTTGCACAAATAAACTTAACATTTCATAGGAATTCATTTGGAAAATCCTAAAAATAACTTAGTTAATATGAGGGAATATACAGATGAGTATTAAATTGATATATTTTAATAATAATTTCCAGAAATGAATATTTTATTCATTTACTTTAATTAAACTATTTATATATGTATATATTTGGTTGCAATAAACCAAAGAAACTACAATAATTATAATAAATGTTCTAATATTATTTGTATATTCTTATATAACACTTATTTTTCGTTATTATTTTGTTCTCATATAAAATTTTTGATCCACACAAAATTTGTACAAATCTTTTATATATATCACTGTTTATACAAATAGAATTATTACGTCAATTTCAATAAAATTTATTTCTTAGAATACATATTAGATTTCACTTGTTGAAGCATAAATTATTTTTAGTTTAAAAGTTAAAAGTCCTTAATATTATGTCTATAAATAATATGGGTATATTCTATAGGTCTACATAATATTATATTGAATTATTTTATATATACATCTACATATGTATAATACAAATAACTTTTCAGCTTTTTATTAAAAATATGAGTCATAAAATTTCTCTTCCTTTAAAATATTCATTTTTACTTAGTTCCAGTATGTATTTTATAGACTAGAGGATAATAAATAAAACATTAAAAACTTCTCTTTTTGTTTTCACTGAATATTTCGTATGTATACGTACGTCTTAATGACCAACTCATAATATGGAAGTCATAATAATACTTAAATTAATAAGGATACGTTTATATTTACCTAATATTATATAGACCCTTATTTACACATACATTCGATTTAAATTGTTGGTCAACATGTTTGAAAGCTTTACATTTCCCTACTTTCTTATCATTTTTTATACAATTTAAATTTTCTCTCTTCATTTGATTTTAGTTCTAAGAGAATGTTAAGTAGAGGGTGAAATTTTATAATTGTGGACCATTGTAAAATAGCGACGAAATATTAAATGATATACGAGTATTAAACAGAATTATTATAACTATAGTGTTTTTAAAATTTTTTTTTCAATTTGAAGAGCGGTAACGTTATACATATTAAAAATTACAATGTAAATTACCTTTGCATTCAATTGGTGGCATTCAGTTTCTATTTTTATATTAAAACATTATGTCTAATTCAAATATTAATGACAATCTATACACATAATATGATTATACGATTATATACGTTGAACAATGTGAATATTATACGAATGAAATTGATTCTTAAATTTCTAATTCATACTGCATATACTGTAAAATTTCATTTTTTATCCAATTTGTAGGTGATTCTTATATAGGCGGGTACAATGCTTTATTCATTAATTTATAGACTATCATTTTCAATTGTTTACCTCTGAATTCATTTATAGCTCCTAAAAATTAATTTATAGGATAGTAAAATTGCAATTCTGAAAATTGTATAGAAATGTACTTACGCCATTTTTTTATTTTTCTTTATTTTAAGCAATATTAAATTGTGTGTAAAATTAATTTTGTTCACAATTAATTATTCATTTATAATTTTTTATTTAACAAAAACATCATTTCCAAAATCATATAACATTCAATTATCCTTGTATTGCAAGAAGCTTAACATTATTTTTTTTGTGTAAATTTGGTGCTTTAAATTTTATTTTAATTTCCAATTTTCATTGATTTTATTTTTATTAATTTTTTGCCATAATGTGTTCTTGTTTTTAGTCCACTTTCCATTATTTTTTTTCTTTCAATTAATTTTCTTTATCTTTTTATTTATTTATTTTATTTTTTTTTGTTTTGCTCCTTTATTTATTTGTTTAATTTTCATCAAAATCCAAAACTTTTTGGTTGTTCCCCTATTATTTGTTCCCCTATTATCCATATACACACAAACAAAACAATTTATATGACAAAATCATTAAATAAAAATTCGAAAAACAATTTTGTGATCAATCCCAATTTCACGAAAAAAAAAATGATTTTTTATATATCCTCCATTTTTAAAATATATTATATTATATATACATCCATATATATAACCACATTTATTTAAATTTCGATAATTAAATGAATGAATATCATTCGACATAATTTCCATATGTAATATTTCTTTGGAATGTTTTGTGTGGTTTTGCATTAAATCCTTAAAATATGTTTTATTTTTATTTTATTTATTTTATGTACATATATATTATACATATATATATTATATACAAAAAAAACATCTATGTATATGTATATACATATGTATGGAATTCCTTCTATAAATTTTTGTATCCCTTGATATTCCTTTAAATATCCTATAAATGTATAAAAAAAAAAAATATAAAATATTATGGAACAAAAACCAAAAAAAGAATATATTCCATCGGGTTCAGGTCTAGGTGTTGGTTCAGAAGGAGCTGCTGGTGAAAAGAATATGCATGATGCTGAATTTACATGTGCTTTATTCCGATTCATTCAATTGACCTGTGAAGGTCACAATTTAGGTAAATAGACATAAAAATAAATAGTAAACAAATAAATTTTAACTGAACAGGTTGTTCAGCTTGATTACTTTTTAACACAAATTTTGAAAAATGCTTTTCATACTCGTAATTGTTATTTTAACTTTCAATGTTATTTTTTAGATTGGCAAAATTATTTGAGAACACAAGCTGGTAATACTACGACTGTAAATGTTGTTATTTGTACTGTTGATTATTTGTTGCGTCTTCAAGAATCCATTATGGATTTTTATTGGCATTATTCAAGTAAGGAAATTATTGATCCAGCTGGTAAAGCAAATTTCTTTAAAGCTATCGGTGTTGCAAGTCAAGTTTTCAACACACTAACTGAAGTTATTCAAGGTCCTTGTACATTAAATCAGCAAGCATTAGCCCATTCCAGATTATGGGATGCTGTTGGTGGTTTCTTGTTCCTTTTCTCTCATATGCAAGAGAAATTATCAAAACATGCAAGTCAAGTTGATTTACTAAAAGAATTGTTGAATTTACAAAAGGATATGATCACCATGATGTTATCCATGTTGGAAGGAAATATTGTAAACGGTATACTATAGCATATTATATTACAATAAATATTTTATAACGAATTATAAAAATAATTTTAATTAATTATATAATTATTAATTTAATTTATCAAACAGGTACCATTGGTAAACAGATGGTTGACACTTTAGTTGAATCAGCACAAAACGTTGAATTAATTTTAAAATATTTTGATCAATTTTTAAAATTAAAAGATTTAATAGAATCAGCCAGTTTTCAAGAAATCGACCCGAATAGTGAAGGTTGGGTAACACCAAAAGATTTCAGAGAGAAAATGGAACAACAAAAAACTTATACAGTGTAAGTATTTGCTTGGACAAATAAAGGAATATTTATAATTAATGCTTTACTTTTATTGTTTTTAGTGAAGAAATGGATTTCCTTTTAGCATGCTGTGAACGTAATCATGAAGGAAAAATTGATTATGCTGCTTTTGTAGACCGTTTTCATGAACCATCTAAAGAAATCGGTTTTAATTTAGCTGTTTTGTTAACAAATTTAAGTGAACACATGCCAAATGAACCAAGATTGGCACGGTTCTTAGAAACAGCTGGCTCAGTACTTAATTATTTTGAGCCATTTTTAGGTCGTATTGAAATTTTAGGAAGCTCAAAAAAAATTGAAAGAGTTTACTTTGAAATTAAAGATACTAATATAGAACAATGGGAAAAACCTCAAATTCGTGAATCAAAACGTGCCTTCTTCTACTCAATTGTAACAGAAGGTGGTGACAAAGAAAAACTTGAAGCTTTTGTTAACTTCTGTGAAGATGCAATTTTTGAAATGCAACATGCTTCTGGTTTAATGGCAACAGATGATGGTGGTAGTAATGTTAAACGTGATAGCGGATATAGTTCATATATGAGTGAAGAAGATGAAGAACGTGCTGCAAAAGATCCAATTCGTAGAACAATTCAAGGAATTAAAGATGGTGCTAAAAATTTAGTGTTTATGTTAAGTCCAGCCAACATTAAACATCAAATTGGTGTTATGCAAACTAAAACTGTTCCGGAATTGATTGTAGGATTCTTTAAAATGATCTTCTATTGTTTCTATTACACTGGTTATGCGAATCTGATGATTTTGAAATATATATTTGGAATTATATTAAATTTAATGCGTGGACCAGCTAGTGAAGAAGTTGAAGAGCCACCAGTAGAGGAAGATAAATTTGCATCATTAGCATTGCCGCCATTACCGCAGGAAGAGCCGCCGGGTACGATACAGGCTTTTGGAATGGATATTAATAAAGAAGAAAATGGACAATATAAAGTTGCGATACATGAATCCCCTGGCCTATCTCCGTCATCTTCCGTTGAAGAAACTGGTGAAAGTTCTCCAGAAGATGGGGCTGCAGTTACCGCACAAGGAGAAATTTTAGTTGAAGGTGGGGAACCGAAAGAGCCGCCAATGACTTTAGTTGATTTATTAGGCGGAGATGCCGCAAAACGTGCTGCTCAAGAAAGACAAGAAGCACAAAAAGCACAAGAAGCAGCAATGGCATCAATTGAAGCTGAAGCCAAGAAAACAGCAACACAACCAGCTGAGCCTTCAGCTGTTAGCCAAATTGATTTTTCAGGTTATGCCCGAAAGGTTGTAAGTCTTTTAGCTAGAAACTTTTACACGTTAAAATATGTTGCTTTAGTGTTAGCTTTTAGTATCAATTTTATGTTACTCTTCTACAAAGTTACAACACTTGGAGAAGATGATGATGGCGATGAAGAAGATTTACTTTTAGGAGGATCAGGTTCTGGGGCTGGTTTAGGTTCTGGTTTAGGCTCGGGAGAGGGTTCTGGTGAAGGGGAGGAAGATGATTTTTCGAATGAACAGGTTGAGGTTGATGAGAACTATTATTATATGGAACATGTACTTAGAGTGTCAGCGGTACTACACAGTATAGTTTCTTTGGCTATGCTAATTGCTTATTATCACCTTAAAGTACCATTAGCTATCTTCAAAAGGGAAAAAGAAATTGCACGTCGTCTTGAATTCGATGGGTTATTTATCGCAGAGCAACCGGAAGACGATGACTTTAAGTCTCATTGGGATAAATTGGTAATATCGGCGAAATCATTTCCGGTTAATTATTGGGATAAATTTATTAAGAAAAAAGTTAGACAAAAATATAGTGAAACATATGATTTTGACTCAATATCAAATCTTTTGGGTATGGAAAAAAATGCTTTTGCGGCACAAGAGGAAGGTGCTGAGTCTGGTGGTGTAATTAAATATATTCTCAATATTGATTGGAGGTATCAAATTTGGAAAGCGGGTGTAACAATTACTGATAATGCTTTCTTATATTCATTATGGTATTTTACATTTTCGGTTATGGGTAATTTCAATAATTTCTTCTTTGCTGCACATTTACTTGATGTTGCTGTTGGTTTTAAAACACTAAGAACTATTTTGCAATCAGTAACTCATAACGGAAAGCAATTAGTTTTGACTGTAATGTTGTTAACTATTGTTGTATATATTTATACTGTTGTGGCATTCAATTTCTTCCGTAAATTTTACATACAAGAAGAGGACGATGAAGTTGATAAAAAATGTCATGATATGGCAACATGCTTTATATTCCATTTATATAAAGGTGTAAGAGCTGGTGGTGGTATAGGTGATGAAATTGGTGATCCTGTCGGTGACGAATACGAAGTATATCGTATTATTTTCGATATAACATTCTTCTTCTTTGTTATTGTTATTCTATTGGCCATTATTCAAGGTTTGATCATTGATGCTTTCGGTGAGCTTCGTGATCAATTGCAATCTGTACAAGATAATATGGAATCATTTTGCTTTATATGTGGTATAGCTAAGGACTATCTGGATGCGGTACCGCACGGATTTGATACGCATGTTCAAAAAGAGCATAATCTGGCAAATTATATGTTCTTTTTAATGCATTTAATTAATAAACCGGACACAGAATATACTGGTCAAGAAACATATGTGTGGAATATGTATCAGCAAAGGTGTTGGGACTTCTTCCCTGTCGGTGATTGCTTCCGTAAACAATATGAAGATGAGTTAGGAGGTGGTGGCGGAGGTGGTGGAGGTGGAGGAGGTTAAAGATTTTTTTTTTTCTTCTTTAATCTCCTCTCGGTTTGAGCTAGGGAAATTATTATAACATTTAAATGGAAAGACATTTTTAGGGAAAAATTTAACAAATTTAGCAGAACATGATCAAATAAATTTATTATTTTTTTTTTTAAATTTTAAAATAAAAAAAAAATTAGTTATGTGAAATATCATAAAGAAGAATTTTAGTCAGTCTTTTTTCAATAATAATCAAATATTTGCAATATATAGGAAAAATACTAAATATACACACACAAGACCCTTACAGAACCAAACTATCAGAGGAACAAAAAAAAAATATTATATTTCATTAATATTTTAAGTCCTACCATAACTACAAAAACAGCAAATATTTTATAATGAAAGGAAAATATTTTCGTTTATTAAGATTTAGGTAACATTTTTTATTAAATCATGAACCTGATCATTTGCAATTTTGCTTCTTCTCATAAATTTTACTATTTGAAATATAATTTACGAAAATTAAAACATTAAAAAGCATTAAAAAATACGAATTATTTATCTTTTTAAAAAAGAGAGAATTAAAAAAAATCAGTCATTAACTGACTTATAAATTTAATTTATATACGAATATAAAATAATTATATGATGCGATTTAAATAATTTAAATAATAAAAAAAAAATTAATAGAATTTTTAAAAAAATATCCAAATTTAAATATTAAAAAATTTATTGAAAAAAATTGTCTTCTTTAAATAAAATTATAGAAATTTAATTCAAATAAAATAATAATTTTAATTCCAATTGATTAAATATTTAAATCATATTATAATCTTTGTGCTTCATCTCTAAATTAATTCAATTTTATTCAATTCTATTCGAAATATTTCATATTATTAATCACGTAGAGTCCAAAGTAAGACAAAACAAAAAGAAGATGAAAATTTTTTTAATAATAATATGATAACTAAGTAAATTTAATAAAAATAAAGAGAAAGTAACTTATAAATTATAATTATAATTAATAAACTCAAATCTAAATTTGAAAATTTAGTTTTCCATTTTTTATTTTCCATAAAAAAAAAAAATTTCTAATTTCTCAATTTTATTCTGGCTAACCGTTCTTAACTGTTCCTTTTATAGCTGCTACAACATTATATTTCCTTTTTTATATAAGCAAAAAGGATTTGTTTTCAAAATCTTTTATTTTATAAATCTACATTATATAATTATTATTATTAATACAACAGACAATTATAATGTAAATAGAAAAACTAAATTAGAAATTATTATATAAAAAAAAAATATACTTAAAAAAAAAATCATAAAAAGTAATTTTAATTATTACTTTCTCATAAAATAAAATTATACAAAAATTTTTACAAAATAAAAAAAAAAAAAAAGAAAAAAATATTATAATAAACAATCTATTCAAGGCCTTTTTAAAGATATTTAAAAACTTTGTAAAATTATATAAAGTAAAAATAAATTTTTATTATACAATATATTTGAAAAATTTAAAGTAAAAATAAGAGAAAATTTAAATTAAAATGAAAATGAAAAAATCATATTATTTTGATAATTTAAAATTTAACTAAGAATATTATAATATTATTTTGTAAAAGAGAAAAACTTTTTTAAATACATAACATAACTTTATGTATTAAAGATTAGAACACTGTTACTACAATTGTTTATTTTTTTTTTTTTTTTAGTATAAAAACGTTTTAAAATTTTCAATTTCAAAAATATGTTTTATAGAAGAAAATATTATGAAAATTGTAAAAAAAAAAATTAATTAACAATAAATTAAGAAATATCTTTTGTCTTTTAAAATTTTCAAGTGAGCTTATTTTTGTTTCATTATATTTATTTTCAAAAAAATGTTTGTGCCCAAAATGATGTGACCATGCTACTTAAAATTATGTTTGAAAAAATTCAAATTCAATTCAAAAAATTTTGCTCAAGAAATTGCTATTTATTTAAGAGTAAGATTTTACATACGCATAAGTATCGAAAGAATGAGTTTTGGTCAAAATAAATATGCAATTATATAAATCAACTTTCTTTCGTTTACGCTTTTAATCAAGTCTTTCCTTCCTTTACCTTTATAACAAACTGTGCATTACTTATGCAGTTCCGTAATATTCGAAAGAATATCGAAATTTTATAAACATCCATACATATATCTTTATTCATGCACTCAATATAGCCTTATTTCTATGTTAAATTATATTATTTTATTTTATTTAATCATTATGTTTTTATATGAATATAAAATAAAACTGAATTAATATGTGCAATATTTTTGTATAATTCGATATTTAGCTACTTAATTTCTAAAATAAATTTGAAAATAACTACAATATAAATTTTTAATATAAAAAAAAACAAAAAATCTTACGAAAATTTTAAACTAAATTATTTTTTTTAAATATTTGTTAATTGAATAGGATTCATCTGGCAAGGTTTCCTCATCAATAAGGTTATCATCATCATTCTCATTTAATGTTTGGTTTATAGAATTTTCCTGATTATCCTCCATTCCGTCAATTAAATGTTCTTCTTCTAAAATTATTTCGTCTATCTCATCACTATCATCTTTTAATATTACTCGACTATCCATAACCATTTTATAATCGCTATCTTCTTTTATTATTTGAATTTCACCATTTTCTAAATCATTAATACTCGTTTCCAACGTTTGTTTTATACGTGGCTGATTTACAACTATGGTGTCGTTAATATGACCAACTGATTGCATATGATTATATAATAAAGGTTTTCTCATAAAACCTTGTCCACAAGTTAAACACTCATATGGTTTCTTGTCGCTATGAATAAATCGGTGAGCATTTCGATTATCTCTTGAATTGAAAGATTTTCCACACACTTCACATGAATATGGTTTAACACCAGAATGGATTCGTAAATGCTAAAATAAATTATTAAATTATGAATAGCTTATTTTTATGACAAATCAACAAACTTTTTTATAATGTTCTGGATAAACAAAAGTAGAATGACAAGAATCGCATTTGTATGGTCTTTCTCCAGTGTGAGCGGCCTGTATATGATAATCCAATAACCTACAAAGAAGTATTTTATTCAAGTACATAAATCATCAATAAATAATTAAGAATACCTTCTTCTCTTAAAACTCTTCCCGCAAGTATCACATTTATGTCTACAAATAGAAAGAGATTATTTTAAAAATAATTAATATTAAGGTACATATATATGTATGTATCTGGATCATTTAAATTTCAGTCATATACGTATGCATCCTTACTTTTTCTCATTAAAATGTGTTGACTTTTTGTGCGTTGATAAATTTGATCTTTGGGCAAACTTCATTCCACATATATCACATTCAAAAGGCTAAAACCAATTTCAGTTAAAAAAAAAACAATTATTGCCTGTTTTAATAATTTGCAAACCCTTTCTCCAGTATGTGTTCTCTCATGATCCGTTATTTCTGTTCTCCTGGCAAAAGATTTTCCACAAGTTCTACACAAGAATGGCTTATGACCAGTATGAACAATTTTGTGTATTTCTAAATTATGTTGGGTAGCAAAACTTTTTTCACAAATATCACAAGAAAACTCTTTGACACTGGAATGTGTTTTGCTATGCTGTACGAGATTTGCTGCAGTAAAAAATGATTTATTACATTTATTGCATGAATATGGTCTTTCCCTTTCAGCATGAATTTTCATATGAGAATTCAAAGCGTATTTAGCAGTAAAATTTTTCCCACACACATAACATTTAAAAGGCCTAATTCCACTATGAACATTCAAATGTTCATCCAATAGTTTCTTTGATAAAAATTTCTTCTTACAAATTGAACATTGCAATGAATATGAGTGAATTTTTTTGTGTGTTCGGCAGTTCTTTAAATTATCAAATTTCTGGAAACATACTTCACATTCATATTCACCACATTTTCCACTTTTCCCATGCTCAAGAAGATCTGCTTTTTTAGAAAATCCGCCGCCACAACAATTGCACACAAATAACAGAACGTCATGCTTTTCTTTTAAGTGAACTGCTATACTCTTATTGTCAAAACTTTCAGCCAAATTAGTTTCACTTTCACTATCATTATCTCCACATATTAAACAAAAAAATTTCTCGCCATCGAATGCAAATGATGGTCTCGCATCTTCAGTTGTTACAGATTTTGGTTTCTGATGTAATTCAAGATCAAAACTTGTGAAATCGCTAGACTTTAAAGATGCATTATCTGCAAAAAAAAAAACAAGTTTTCGTTTTGTTGATAATATAAAGTAAATATGAAGAAATTTATAACCATCTGTTATGAATTGTAAAGACTGCGAATCTCCCCCATCATCTAATGTATTTTCGTCTGCAGTAAATTGATTTTGTTCAACAATTCTTTCAAAATGTGCATCTTAATTGAAAAATTTTATCTTAAATAAAAAATAAGTAGGTATAAGTAAGGAAAAATACCTTCATTCTCTGAATTTTTATTTTCCATAACATTTAAATGTTCATCATTGTTCTGATTTTCCTCTATCTCGTTAACTAAGCCATTTTCGAATTTTGAAAGATCACTTTTACAATTTTCTTGTAATTCAATAAAATTTTCTTTGATATCATCTTTAGAACTAACAGCTACAAAACCATTGTCCATTAAATATTCATAAATAACATTTTTATCTAATGCAGTCAATTCTATTTTTGATGATTCTGTTTCGGTGGTTTCATTGTCATCGTTAATTATAACTTGGTCATCATTACCATCATTCACTTCATACAAAATAGTATCTTCATATTTGCTTACCACATCATTGTAATCTTTTATTAATTTAAATTTCAATTGTATGTATCGTTGTTCAATTAGCTCGTATTCTAAAATTATTTCATTACAATTGTGGCATAAAACTTTTGAATGAGCACTAGATTCATTTATATCAACTCCAACTGCTGAACTCAATACAGTTGCCATTGGAACATCGTCCTCTTCATTTTCTGCTAATCTTTTCGCGAATAATAAATAAGATTCGTCACCAACCATAAAATTTTTATCGCATAAAAAACATTTTATTGGTGCAACTTGAGTTCCTAAAAAAATCATTTATTTATAAATTTTAGTATTTTCAGATCAAAATAAAGTGGCCACTTTGTTTTGTGTTTGTTTACATACCAGCAAATTTGATTGATTCATTCAGGTTTTCACAAATTTCCATTTTTTAAATATATTTAAATTTTTAAATTTTATTTTGAATTTGTATTAATAATAGTATTTATCACGGTAAATTTATTACCAACTTTTCAAAATTTCATTAATATGTATATCAATATGAACAACTTCTGTACATTTTTATTAAATTGACACCAACAGGCCCACAATGCTGACAAGCAACAAACCCAAATATCCAAGTTTATTTGCTACCAACCTTGTTGATTGCAATTCCTTTAAATTAATTTTATTCTTAATTAAAATAAATAATGGAAGAAAAATTTCTAATATTTTTAAATCCAATTTAATTAAAATTTGCAATAAATACTTTTAAAATATTAGAATAAAATTACATGGCGCGTCATTTTTCCTAATGAAAAAAAAAAATATAATTTTTAATTGTCATTAACAGCATTACCACTACGAAAATGTCATTAAATTAAATTATTGCCGGTTTGTGTCTCAGAAATTTTTTTATCTTTAACTACGGCTGTATTTCAATAAATAAAATGGCTCTGTAATCGTTAAATGTACAAATTGAATTAGGCCAAAAATTTGTGCCATCTATGAGAAAAACTTCAATTTTAGAACAAAAAAGTAAAATTACTGAAAGTTATTCCAACAATAGATGCCGCTGAAAATAATAATAAAGTGAATTTGAAAAATATTTTTAATATGTTAAAAATTATAAAAAGTAATGTAATAAATAAAATAGTAAAGAGCTATGAAAGTGATAAAATATCACAAATGAATCTACTCATTTTATACATAAAAAAATTTACCACTAAAACAATTTTTTACAATAAATTAGATAATTAATTGTTTTATACTAATAAAATGTTATTTTTTTTTTATTTAAATTTTCATTTTAAACATTTACTTCGCATTTTGTAAATCTTTTGAGTAAACTGCCTCTCTTAATTACCAGTCTAATTATGGTTTAATTCACTCTATGGGCAAAAATTTAAAACAAACGATTATTTTAAACACAAACCAACACAATAGATATTTGATTCGTGTCTATAATAATTATTTTAAAATTAGTAAAATAGTGTCACTTTAACTAACATGACACTTATTGTAAAGTATCATGTTAGTTCTTTAAATAGTAGATAACGTAATAAGCAGTGACGCGCTTTTATAAAATTAAATTATTATAACCGTAACAAAAATGTACTGATCGAAAATGGAAACATGAATACGAAAAAATAAATTAAGAATTAAGATTCCAGTTAAATTTAAAAAAAAAAATTGCACTTGAATAATTGTACTTACCTTATGTTAAATGTAAATTTTCCAAATTTGCACTTTTTTCCCCCTATTTATAATTTCCTCTTATTTATATTTACTTTTTTATTAATTAGTTTTTTTTTTTTGATGACTCATTACATTATTAAAATTAAATAAAAATTCGAAATTCGTAATTTGTCATTTAAATTCGAAAATTGTAATATAAAAATAAATAATATTTTTCGAGTATAAAAACAAAAGCTTTCTCAAACATTCAATTGATCCATTACGAAAGTATAAAATGCAACAACAAAATAGAATGAAGAGAAAAACATTGAAAAATTATAAAATATTATTAAGAGAATATTTTAAGAGAGAAACACAAATAATAATAAAAATAAAAAAAACCGAAATAGAAAATAAAAAAAATTAAAACAACCCCTATTTATTCTATATCCAGTTATACTACTCGTATAATTAGAATAGAATATAGAACAGAATAGGTAGGTAGGTAAAGGTACATAACATAATTGTTATACTACTGTATATGTACACAATCAGAGAATAAATAATATGTACATTTAATTTCGAAGTGCATTGTATTTGTATTCGTGCAACATAAAATGTATAACGTAACATATACAAGACTTTATATTATAAAACATAATCTAACTGAACTGAACTGAATATAAGGACTTATGAACATAATCATACATAATACATGTATGTATATGAATACAGAGTATATATATATATATATATAATAAAAATAAAATATTATTTATATAAGTATACATGAATATATTGTGTACCTAACCTATTCTACCTAATGTATGTTAAAAATAAAAAATAAAAACACAACAGCTTCCTCACATTTTTTCTAACGAATGCGCATATCTCAAAAGTTTTATGAAAAAAAATTTTTTTTTTTTTTATGTTCCTTTCATTTTCGATTTTCTATTCCCAAATGGTGGAGAAAACAAAAATTTCATTTAATTTTTTTTTTATTCATTATTGTTATTTTTTTCTTTTTTTTTTGAGTAGAGAACAGAATATTGTATAGATAGAAGAACACATAGTGCAATATGGTAAATGGTACCAAAGTTCACAACCATTATTATTATTGCTTTCCTTTATGATTACATTACACATCAAAAAAATTAGAACATACACAAAAATTTTTCACATAAATATTAATTATCTGTATTCGTATATATATATATATATAAAAGGAATTGCATATTACACAGAGAGAGAGAGAGAGAGAGAGAAGAAAAGAAAATTTTTCTCTTTTATTTTTTCATTTTTCTCATTTTCATTTTTATTTTACTTTTTTTTTCGTCTCATGTCGTTTTAAAGTTTTCCCATTTTTTTTTATTAAGTTCAGTTCACTGTGAGAAGTTGTAGAAACCGGTCGAATTTTAAAAATAAAAAAAAACAAATATAAACAGTAATATAAAGTAAATAAAAAAAAAAAAAAAGGATTTTTTTTCTTTTTGTAACTGCATATGCATACATACATACATACTTATATTGAATTTTGAAAGATTATATAAAATAACAACAATAATTTTTGTGTACAATTAATTCTCTATATATACTTATATATACATATTAATTTGTACAATAATATATATGTATATATATATATATATATATATATATATATATATTTAATAAACGTAAATTTTTAATTATATTTTTAATTTTTTTTTTAAAATACATAAAACTTTTTATATTTAAAAAAAAAAACTCAATATTGTGTTAAAAATTAATTAAAATTAAATTTGAAAAAAAAAAACAAATTCCTAATATATCTTCATATACACACTCGCCTATATATAAATGTTAAATATACGTATATAACCATTATATTACAGTACATGAAATAATTTAAAATTATTGAAAAAACAAAAAAAAAATTGAAACCAAAAAAAATTTTTTTATGTGAAAATATTTTTTTTTTTAAGTGGAATATAAAAATTTTTAATTTTTTTTTTTTGAACTTTTAAAAATTAAAAAAAAATAAAAGTGATTTTTTAAAAAATTAAAAATTATTTTAAAAATTTTAAAATCGATAATTTCAATTTGAACGTTTTTTTTTTTGTTAGTTTTACATAAGTATATAATGTAATATATAATATAGAAAGTGTATATATATATATATATATATATATATTAGATATATATACTGTTATATACATACTATATTCATATATATATATATTATATACACATTATGTATTTATATAGATAATATCGTAAAAAAAAAGAAAAGGAAAATTAAAATTCTCCAGAATTATTTTTTTTTTTTTTTATTTTTTGTCTTATATATTTTATGTTACATATATTTTTAAAATATATAAGAGCATAATTATGTATATATAAAATAAAATGAGAAAAATATTAGCAGAGGGAAAAAAGGATTTTTTTGTTTTTGTTTGTTTTTTTTTTTTAATTAATAAAATCAAAAAAAAAATTTTTTTTTTTTCCATTCTCTTAAATTGCAGCTCAAATTCTAAATATTAATATTAATTTCTTTTGGGATATAAATCAAAATAAATTCAATAATTTTATCAAAAGAGAAGAAGAAGAGGTGATTAAAATTTTTAAATTATAGACAAAATAAACGATAAATTATTAATTAAAAAATTTTATTCCTATAATTAAGTATAATTAAATAGTAATTTTATTAACTGAAATTCTTATTTATATATATATATATATACAATTTTTTTTATATATCAATATATAAATATTATATATGTATATAATAATATATCAATATATAAATATTATATATATATATCAATATTCGAACACATAATATACTGTGTGTGTATAACAGTTATATTTTCATTATTATGATTATATTTATTCCTATAATTATGTTGCATTACTATATATACAAATATAATTTAAATATATACTTACATGTAGAGTAAAACAAAAAAATTAATTAATTATATTTAATAAATATTACATTTATAATCTACATATATATACATATAGTATATATATTTCTAAATATATTAATAATGTTATATAAAATCAATTACTTATATAAATTTTTTTCATAAAAAATTTATTATTATATAAAAAAAATATTGTTGTGAAATGCACAGAAAAAAAAAATTTCAGTTTTTTTATTTCTAAAAGTATAAACTTTTCTATACATCCATACATTTATGTATATTCAATATATATATATATATATATCTATATTGATTTTGCAAAAGGGATAGTGTTATACATATACGAGTATATTATATATACATATCTATATATAGGTACTTTATTATAAAAATCCGAAATACGAAATCATGAATAAAAAAATCGAAATATACGTTTTACATACATACATATATATTATATACTATGTATTTTTTAAATTATTAAATAGATATATATGATATAAAGTAGAATATATATATTTATATAATGTTATATGCATACAAAGACAACAAAAGTATATTATGTATAGAAAAGGAAGAGTCCAAAAAAAAAACACTCACACAATCATATCCAAATTAAACTAAAACTAAGTATATATAAGTTACTATAATATAAAAATAAATAGTAAATCTAAGTAAATGAGTATATTATATAGGTATATTATACAAAATGATGTTTGTCGTTTCAAAATAAATAAAAAATAAATAAAACGGACGGAAAGACAAGAGAAAAAAAAAGTAGAGTATTCAATAAGTAAAAGAATTGAGATACAAAAATAAAAACTCAAAAAAAAAAAAAACCATTCCTCTCCTCTTAATTTATATTCGAGTACATATGGTTATTTTTATAAATTTGCTTTTCATATTATAAGGATATTTTTAAATGTTATAATATATATGTATGTATTTATATACTTACAAAATTTTATTGTATAAGTTGCAGCACATATATTGCAGGATATATATATATATATATAG
The DNA here is from genome assembly GCF_029603195.1 of Condylostylus longicornis. Taxonomy (NCBI): domain Eukaryota; kingdom Metazoa; phylum Arthropoda; class Insecta; order Diptera; family Dolichopodidae; genus Condylostylus; species Condylostylus longicornis. The sequence goes on from NW_026577989.1 coordinate 1,721,495, forward strand.
ATATATATATGAATTTCACCTACTATGTATATAGGAGGCAAATCTCATTTACTATTAATATATACATGTATATATACAAAATATATATATATATATATAACAGTGAGGAATATATATGTATACTTAAATCAAGTTAGATATATATAATATGCTTATATTGTTATATAAAAGGATATATGAAATAAAAGCAAAAAAAATTAAAAATGAAGAGAAAAATGAATTTTTTAAGGCAACTGTCAAAAACTTCCATTCTATTCTTATACTTTTTGAATCTCTCATTCTAGTTGTTATTGTTCTAACTATAGTGTTATACCTTTATATTTAATTTTTTTTCTGCTGCTTCTTCTGCTATTTTTTCTTTTTCTCTTTTGATTACTCTGAAAAGCTCGCGTATATTATGAATATTTTTAGTATCCTTTATCGGAATTTCATACCTTTTTTTTTTTCCTCTGTTATTTTATCTGTATTTTATCAAGGATTATAACAACAATAATTTTTGTTTGTTTTTTTTTGGTTTTGTTTTTGAATTTTTACGTTTTTGTGTTTTTGATTTCTGCTTTCTTTTCTCTCATTGCATTCCTATTTTATTTATTACGTTCGTATTGTATTACACGAGATGCGATGTATAATATACGATATGTACATTGTTTTCTTTATATTGCTTATATGCTATTCGAATATGACAATGACAAGAGCGATGAAATCAAAATAAAAAACAAAAGAATTGAACCGAATATTTAAACAGAATTTTGAAATCTCATAACCTAATCTTTAGGCCTAATATAAAATTCCTTATATATATGCTATACATATATGCAAGTATATAAGTATTGGAATCCCGCTAACCATATTCTGATCCTTTCATAAACAAAACAAAAGAAAAGAATTATGAAATATTTTAAATAAAAAAAAAATTTAATCGGTAAAATCTAGTAAAATTTTATTCATGAATTGATTTTAAAGTTGAAAGGGAAGACAAGAATATAAAAAAGGACAAAGCAGAAAAAATTAAATTCAAAAAATTTTTTTTTAAATTTCCGTTTTCATTGTCCTTTTTTTTCATTGTTTTTTTTTTCTTTCTTAAAATAAATCGTATATAAATACGTAATAAACTCTTATACAAAAATGTTAAGGTCATTCCGCTTTTTCTTTCCCTATCTAGCTTTTTATTTTGTTTTTTGTTTTTCTCTTCCCTTGACTTTATATAATTTTTTTTCTCTTCGTGGTTTAATTTCAATGTACACTGAGAAAAATTCTATGTATATATGAATAAAGTTTTTTGATCTTGAAAAAGCAATAAATAAAAAAAAAAAAATATGATTATATTTTTTGTTTCAAAGTTGGTTATGTAAAATTATAAAGAATTTTTATAACAGTTTATTGGCTTTTTAGAAAATGCATATATATTTTTTTTATATAAAATTATAGGATGAGATTAAATTATAACATGTCACTTATTGGAGAGGTTATTGAAATAAAATCGGTACAAATAGGGTTGCATAAAAGTTATAATTTAGAAAAAAGGATATACAAAAGGTTTTGCCATAAAAATTTATTGAACTTTATTATAAAAATTAAATGTTAAGTAGAGAATTTTTTAGAAAGAGTATAATTTTATTTTTGTACGTATGCGAGTGCCTTGTGACTTGGAAGACACCATTAAACAAGTATAAAATATTTTTCATTTAACATAGAAAATTTAAAATTATTTTAAAAATTTCAAGTAAAATAAAGCAATTTCGAAGACTTTCTTAATTCAATTTAAGTAGCAAAGTGAAACAGTATAACATGATCATAGTATAGTACAGTGGATATGGCTCAATAATTCTTTAACCGAAAGGTCTCGGGTTCAAATTCCGGTCCGGTCACTATATAAAATTATAACTTAATATACAATACTTATAAATATAGAATACAAGTATTTTTCATATATATTCATAATATATATTCATATGTATAAATTCGAAAATAGAAAATAAAATGTACTCGAAAAGTATTCCATTTAAAACAAACGTGCGTAATCATGTATTTGAGAAATATATCCGTGAATAAATATAAATTCGACTTAAATAGAAGCTCAAGTTATATAGGAAAATCTACTAAGACTAACATTTACCAACTACAAATATTTATTATATACGTAAATATATCTGAAATGGTTGAACTGCGTATATCACACGTTACCTTTTTTACGTCATTATGATTTTTAATTGTTTGTCTAAAAATTATGCATAGATTTTTTTCCTTTTAAGAAATTATTAAAAATTTTTTTCTTCTAATTGCTAAAACACTATGTACACGTACATATAATATAATAGTTTTATTATTCATCCTTAAAATAAATATACTGTTATACTACATTCTTTTCTATAATTTTTGTGTTTTCTTTTCTGTTTGATCATAACATCAATTTAAACAAAAACAAACATTTCAATTTAAATTTATAAATTAATTTGAACAAACATTATAATAATCAAATACCAAAGCAAAAAAAAAATAATAAAATTTATTTTTATCTTTATACGAGTATTTACGTACATGCATGAATGATTGTGCACAAAATATACACAATTGAATTGATACCTTTCATATACATATATTTATATATATATATATAGGAACATTAAAATTATAAACAAATAAACTGTAAATTGAAAATTTCATAATATTATTTTTAATAACTTTACAAAATGATTTTTAAAGTATTGCAAAAATAATTAAAAAATATAAAAAAAAAAAAAAACAAATTCTATTAAAATTAAATTTTTATATTACATTTATAATATTATTATATAATCTAAAAATATTGTTAATAATTTGACATACAGCGCCATCTGTTTTATTATAATTTTACATAAAGCTTATTGTTTATACTAAAACTTGTTCGTCTAATAATGAATATGAACTAATTATGTAATATAAAAAATTTTAGGTGTTTTTTTTTCAAATTAATAAAAAATTTGCAAAAAATCGAAACCAGAATGTAAATTCGAAATAAAAAATATGGTTGGCACAATATTGTCCAGATATACGAGTAGATATCTTTGAACTACCACTTTATATTACCATATACATAGACCGGCTTTTAATTTTACTATTTTACTTTGTAATATTTTATAAAAAATTCGAATACCATGTACTTACTTAATACCATTTTTCTTAAATTTTTGAACGAAATTCGCATATATGAGCAATAATATCGTAAATTCATAATTATTAAAAATTATATATATAGGAAAAATGCTCTTTTAGAACAATTAATAAAATTTTATACCACTAATTTTATTAATAAGCATTTTATAAATATTATGTAGTTTTTTGAACTATTTTGGTTATGGTCAAAGAAAATTCATAAATGCCATGACCTTTTTATTTTGTCGAAAATTTACTCATCTTTAGTTTTTTTTTTTTTTTTTTGTTTTTTGTATTTAAGTGGATGTTTCATTTCATAATGAGTATGTACGAGTATACGCAGTATCTAGATGAGTATATAATATTTAATTTAATAATAATAAGCCTTCAAAATAAATAGCAAGTATTCAATATATAAAAATAAAAAATATAAAAATTAAAAATTCTTACATAGAATATCAACATTATGTGCGTACATATAGCCATGTTAAATATGTAAGCAAATTATATATATGTATATGTGTGTACTTAAATTGTTTGTCAGAGAAATTATAAAAATTAATTTTTCAAATAATTTCCGATATGCAAATTTTTAAATTATAAAATTAAATATGTTTTAAAATTATTGAAAAATTTTCGGAAAATTTATTTTTGTCTTTTTTTTTTGTAATATTTTTTATTTATATTAGTATAAGCACGTGTTCTAGAACGATTATTATTTTACAATACGTATGTATAAAATATTATGTACACGTCATAAAATAATTATTTTAAATATTTTTTTTTGTTATACTCCAATATAACAATAATTATGTAACAAATATTTTTTATTTAAATTGTATATTAATAAAATATTCTTAAAAAAATTCGTACTTATATGTATAATTGTGTTTTTTTGGAAATGCTCAAAAATACAGACAGTACGGAAATTTGTTAAATGAAATTCATATTTAATTTATAATTGCGAATGCTTTTGTTACTACAGTATGAATGTTCTTAGTTTTATGCGTATTTAAGAGAATCATTAAATTATTAGCTGGTTCATAACAATTTCCCGTCAATCATTACGATATTATAATTTGACTATATTTGTAAGCTATTATTTTTGGTAATTTTTTAAATGGCCATTTCATGGTATAACAGACTTAAAACTTATTGTGACCTTTTTTAGTTAATATTAAAAAATTTTTGTATAAATTTTAAATTTGCATTATTAAATTTAAAAAATTCGCAAAGCCTAATATTACAGATAGTACACAGCAATAAAATTACTTTCACTTCCAATCATGGGAGGATGAAAATTGTGTACTTTATACAAGTACCATATTTAATTACCTGAACATTGTCAAAAATAATTGATTATTTTTACTCTCTTAATTTGTCTTTAATTACAAAATCAAATATGACTAATAGGAATAATGAATATAAATGGGTCTAGCCTTATACATTAGATAAAATATACTGAAAATGTCAAAATATCCAATTATTTTTATAAAAAAATTTTTCTTTTTAAATATTCAATTTCTTATTGATATTTTTATATTTTTATGTATACATTAGAGTATATATGGTGTACAATATTCTTGAAATTATATTTGAATGCAATTTAAATGTATTCAAAATTAATGACAAAAAATTCTATATACTTAATGCCCACCCAAAAAAGAAAATTTCTTATTCGATTGTATACCAATAAAATATTTATGTGCATATGTGTATGCATCTCTATATTCACATAAATATTTTTAATTTTTTTGTGAAAATTTTTCGATAATTACCGTACACCTAATTTTATTTTTTAAAAAATTTTTTATTATATAAAAATAAATTTTTTGAAAATATAGAAAAAAAATAACAAAAAAAAATTGCATAACTTTTGAAAATTTTTTTATATTTTTTTTTTTTCATAAATAATTAAGTGTACAAGATTACATACACGAGCTCATAATGTATCTATGTATGTGCGTGTACGTTAATTTCTAAATGTATTTAATTATGTTTTAAAATTTGTTTTTAAAAATTTTACTATTATAATAAAGAAAATCGCAATTTCAATTGACGAAATAAATCAATCAGCATCAGAAGATTTCAAAAATAAGAAAAAATAACAAAAAAAAAAAATAATTATGAAAATAAAAAGAAAAAAAAAAAATTTTTTTTTGCGTTCTTCTTTTGCTTTTTTTAAAAAATTTTATAAAACATGTGAAAATAATAAGAATTTGTTAAAACAGAAAAAAAAAACAGCAAGAAAAGCACTTTTCACTGTCAAGTTTTCCATTAATTACTTTCGACGCTTTTTTTATACATTTTTTTTTTATTATTGCTCTCTTTTTTGTTTTTATTATTTTTTTTTTTTCATATTTTATTCAATCGGAAGTACCACCATTATAATATTTTTTGTACACATACGTATATCATTTGAAAAGATTTTTCCATATACCATAATAGAATTTGACAAGGTCGGTTATTAATAAATGGTCATGAATAATTTTCTTTTATACTTCTATATATTTTTTTTTTTATTATTATGATTTAATTTTGCAAATATACACATGTATGAGTTTTCGCGTATTTGTATACATAGAAAAGAATATTTTCTAAATTTTTAAATAAAGTACATTTTAAGAATGTGAAATATAGGTACTTGTATACGATATATAGCTCTATATATTATATGTAATTATACAGAAATATTTGAATATTTGAAAAAAAAAAATTTAAAATACGCAAATATAGCTACCTAATAAATTTTATTAAAATTTATTAGCTATTAGAAATTGATATAATTTTTTTTATTGAATTTTTATTGAATCATAAAATATATTATTATTTTGTATTTTATATAAGTATTATATTGGAAAGTAGAGCATTTAATATTGTTATATAAAATATATTATGTTTTTTGGAAAAAATTTATTAAACTACCATATTCTTAATTAGAAAATTAAGGGTAAAAGTATATACAAATCTATAACTTAAAATAACATAATTTATGTAAAATATTTAAAAATCTAAAAATTTGAAATCTAAAAAAATTACAAAAAGAAATTTGGTCTCAATTTATAGAAGTCGATTTTGTACTTAATCGAAATATTTCATTTGTAAATTATGGCCAAAATATGTTTAAAAATCTATACATAAAGCCTATAATACGATAATTTATATTTAAATTATTTTTATATATTTATATAAAAATGTTGTATTTGCTCTAATACATATGCACTAAAGCATATATATATATATATATATATATACCTGTGGAATGGGGACAAATTTTGGTAAAACTTTTATTATTCAACTGAAAAAAACTTGAAAACTTGAAAACTTGAACTGAAAAGAATTTATTTCATGCTATTTTTAAAACTAATGTAGCCGACTGCATATAAAACTAACAATAATGTATTTGTATACCAAATCGAAAATGACATTTCTATAGGACGAACATACATAATTTGAGATCTTGTGTTGACGAACGACTCATGTTTCGAAAATTAAAGCGATGTATAAAAGATAGTAATTTGCATCTATATTTATTTCACATTGATATAATAATCATTGTGCCTAAATTTATGCAAAATATGGAATTCTTTATAAAATTTAAAAATATTATTTGCAGTTTCACATAAACTTATAATATATATGAAAATATATTAATTTAAATATTGTATTATACTTAACTTTCAAAGAAAAAAAATGGGAAAAAATAAATAATACTATTGTTGGGGAAAACACTCAAAAAACGAATTATTATATATAATATAATATATAGTGTATATATATTATATTATATATATTATATTATATATAGTGTATATATATTATATTATATATAATAATTAGTATATATAATTTATATATAGTATATATATATATATATATATATATATATATATATATACTATATATACACTATATATATACTATATATATACTATATATACTATATATATACTATATATACTATATATATAGTATTATATATATATATATATATATATATATATATATATATATATATATAGAGACCTACATGTTATATAGTGATGAAAAATAACTAAACCACGACAATAAGTTGTTTGTATAATATATATAAACAATATAACTGTTATACATTAATATATGTATAGGTATACGAAAATGACTGGCACATAATATATGAAGCGCAATATTCTAGAATTAATTAAAATTAATTTATTTTTATTAAAATCAATAATAAAACATTTGTTTTTTTTTTATTATAAAATTTATAACAATAATATAATTGAAATATTCATGAAAATATTATTATATTTATATTGTTTTCTTGCTTTTTTTGTATTTAATTTTTCAATGATTTAATCGTAAAATAAAAGAAAAATTACCCATTTTGTTTTTCTTTTTAAATTTGCATTATTTCAGAAAAAAAGTATTCGAAATCTTATTAAAATTTACATATATTAGAAGTAATTTTTAATTAAATACCATTTTAATTGTACTATAACTTTTTTCTGAGTGATTTTTTTTTGGCTTTATAATTTTCTTTTCATAAATTTCGATGAATAAATTTTTTCAACTGAAATTACTATATTGTACCAATATCATACACACAAATTTATTTTTCGGATTCCTTATTGTAATATTGTTATACAAATACAATATAATTATATACACATGAATTATATGAGTTCATTATATAGATATAGATAATTTTATATAGATATACATATACTGTACAAATACCTATGAAAAAAATAAAGCATAATAACCATATCCTTTTTTTTTCAACTTATCCTCAGATTAAATACGTTCTATATAAAAAAAATAATGTTAAAATAAATGTATAATATGCATGACATATAAACAAATGTGTATGTGTGTGTGTATACAAAATTTATATGCTTCTACATATTCATATGTATACCTACTATTTTTTCATTTTTTATGTCACAATAAAGTTGAGAAGAAAAGGTGAAAATAATAAAATTATGCTACTTCGGTTTTTAAATAGGTCTACCTATACTTACAAGTATATATTATATTATATGTATATACATAAATATATGTATAACATAAAGCTTACATATTATACGTAGATTACATAATAATGTAGAAAAATGTATTATAAATAGATTTATGTACACAAGTATGTTGTTGTTCATACACAACGTTCTTATCTACTTGTGATATACCTACTTCATACGAATACAAATTATTCACACATAAAATTCACTACACTTTATAAACACCCTGTATTTATATGTACATAAATGATTTGCTTATTTCAATAATATTGTATTTTCGTGTGTTTTGTAAAATACCATGTGTGCATACTTTAATATTTGTATGTGTTTGTATATATGAAAGTGAGTACACATAATCCTGTTTTATTTGGTTTTACTTTTAATTAAATAGAATAAGTCCTTTACCCTCTCTTATTTTTGGAGTTTTGTTTTTCAAACTAAAAAACAGCAGAAATTCTTTTATAAATTCATGTTATACATAATATAGTATTATTCATACAATTATATTTAAATTTATATAGTTATACATACAGTTATACTTAAATTAATTATGATTATTTACGTTAGTAAATATGTATACACATGTGTAACATATGTAATTATATATAAAAATAATTTGATTATCGATAACTTCTATTTATTTGATTTATAAAATTTTTTAGTTCATTTATGTTAATGATTTGTTATAAGGTATATATACCATAAAATTATATATAACACTCTACATATAAATTGCACCCTTAAAATAATACTACGACAATTTCAAAAAATTTTTATATTCCGAGATTGTGATGTTCTAAGTTGAATAACGTTTAATATTGAAATTAAAATTTGCAAGCTCAGTATATCTATATGACGTATAACACAAATTGAAATTCAGTTTGAAATATGTACATAGTACAGAATAAATGTTTTATAAAAACCAAATATTGTTGTAAAATTCAAATGACTAACTGAAAGAAAATAGAGCAGATGAAAGAGAATATTTCTGAATAATCTTAATCTGTTTTTGCAATACTTTTCCAGGGGTTCAATATACATATATTTACAGAAATGGAATAAAAAAAGGGGTAAATATATATGAATTTTTATATATCAAATAATATAAATAGGGTATACATTATACACATGTAATTATATACATATATATAATTATGAAATTTTCGTAAAATAAATTTTGTTTTGCTATGCCAATATTTTTTGCTATGCTAAATTACGATTACTATAATATAATTGACGTACGTATAACAAAAATCAGGGAATAGATTGACTGCTTTATTTTTTATGCTCAATTCTATAGTACGTGGGCATCATGATAGAGGTTTTAATTTTTGTTTGATTTTAATTTAGAAATTTACATTATATTGCTATTTATATATATGTATATAGAAAAATGTGGGTAGTTTTTTTATCTAAATATCTACATATTTTGTAAATAATATTATCTCTTAACAATTTTAACGTATTCGGATGCCTCAAGCAAAAATAACAGTTAAAGCCAAAAAAAAAAGAGCTTAACAAAATGTAAAAATTTTTGATACTATACGTTTTATAGATTGGGTGTTAAGTGTAAATATATTGTTTATAAAATTGCGAATACTCCGTGAAATTTTGATTCAAAAACATAATTTTAACAGTTTCGCCAAAATTTTTTATTATTTTCCGGGATTTTATTATAAACTTCATTAACAGAAAGCTCCTTAATTTTTCTTTTCAAAAAATGTAATTTCTGTATCTTTTAATATCTCCTCTCTGATACAATCTTCCCAAAAAAAATTTTATAAATATTCTTTTACACAACGATTACCCTTAATCTCAGGATTAAGGGTAATAATCTTAATCCTTAATCTCATAATATTAAAATATTGCTCAGGGCTCTTAAACCAGACTAGGGACCGATTTTATATTTTTTACCATCTATATGGAACTAATTGTTAAAATTTCTTGAAATTTAATATACGAGCTCTGTTTGCTACCAGAAGTAACTGATGAAGTTTTCAGGGAATTCGGACAGCATAAAGCGCACATCTACTAAGAGCCAAAACTACATTTTTCTAAGTATGTTAACTAAAAATTTGCCAGCGTTCTTAAAATTTGAAAGAAGTGTTTAAAAGACATTTTCATAATCTTGTACAAAATTTTCGCTAAACTAGACAAAACATCTTGCGCGTCGGCTATGTGCTGATCACATAAATTTTTTTTACTTGCAAACATTTCTTATTTGTAATTTTTCATTCAGCATTATTATTTTTTTTATATTTTTGCCTCTATATACTATATATAATTAAAATTAATTATATTAAATTTTTGGGGTGAAAATTAAAAAACTCGGAAATCTAATTTTTCAATTAAAAAAAAAAACGAAAAACACAAAAATACATGAATTTATTTACTTTTCTACATACATTTGATATTTTTCCCCAATATAGCATGTATTTAAAGTAGTACAGGAGTTCTGTTTGAACTTTGATTGGAGAAGGTTGACCTAGTCAGAGTAATTAAAATTTAAAAAACAAAAATTCAAATACTTTATTTTATAATAAATATTTTAAAATAAAATTATTTTAAAATACAAAATATCTATTTAAAAACAACACGGTAGTTGGGTTGATTGCATCGTGCAAGGATTGCGATCATGGGTGATGAAGAGGAGTCATCTATAGATCCTAATCTAAAACAAAATATAAACTCAATTATTGCTGGCCTCACCAATAATAAAAACATTACCTGCACTGAATTGAAACGAAGTGTTATGACGAAATCCAGAAATAATGATGAAATTACGGCATTAAAAAGACAACTAGCCAAGCTCACAAAAGATAACCAAAAGTTGAGGGCTCAAATTGAAAAACAAAACACGTCATCAAATAAACCACGTGTCTCAGAAAATTTTTATAGTGCCTTAATGGATATAACGGAAGAATCTGATGATCCACAGGTAGATAGTGCACAGCCAAATCGTTCCGAGAATAATGATCTTCAAAATGATGATCTTGAATTGGAAATCAAAATACAGGAACTTGCTAAAAAAACAAAAGAAAAAAAAGCAAAAGAAATAAAAAAAAAAAATGAAATTACCAACAAAAAAACTAACGCTGAAGATGAAATACTTATGAAGAAAACTCCCAGCGGTACCAGAAACTCCAGCAGCAGCAAAAGAATGCCTCCTATCAATTTCGGTAAGACAGATGTTAAATTATTGAAACAACTTCTTAGCAGTGACCTAAAAATAAAAGACTTTTTGATCAAACAAATCAACGAAAATAATAACGTGCTATTTACATATAATATAGATGACTTCAAAAAAGCTCGTGGTGTTTTAGAAAAATCTGGTATAAATTACTATACATTCACACCAAAAGCAGAAAAAAGGTTGTCGCTGGTTCTGAAAGGACTGAACAGCTCTTATTCCTGTGATGAGGTGCTAGAGAGTCTAAAAAAGCATCAAAATGAAAATATAAAATTTGAAAAAGTTACAAGACTTACCACAAAGCATTCAACATCACAAGGTAGAATATTACCATTTTTCATTGTTCAAGCCGCACCACGAAGTTCACTAAGCGATATTATGAAAATAAAAGCAATTGACCATCTGATAATCCACTGGGAACGTATTAATAAACCCAATATTATGCAGTGCACACGTTGCCAGCGATTTGGCCATCATTCGTCAAACTGCAATATGGATTATAGATGCGTAAAATGTGGCGAAAATCACTTACCTGGAAATTGTAATATTAAGCCGGAGGACCCAAAGGAAAAACTATTTTGCACACTTTGTAAAAATCATGGTCACCCAGCCTCATATCGGAACTGCCCAGAGTTCAAGGCAAAACTCTCTAAACGTCTGGAAGCAGCGGAAGTGACGAAACAAAAAATCCAAAACAAACACATTGCCTTTAGCATTACTCGACCTAATACGTATGCTAGTATTGTAAGTAATAATAATATTAATAAAATTAATACCGATAATAGTATTAGTAACAATACTAACAATATCTTGATTGAAATAAGGAATTGCATCCAAGAAATGCAAAAAAAATTTATTAACATTGAAAAAAATATAAATACTAACACTGATAGAATAAACATACTATTTGACTGTATGAGTATTGAAACTAACCACCAATATGATTAGATTTGACAATGACATACGATATAATCTGATTTCGATTAATGTCAACTCATTAATCTCGTATAATAAAAAATTCTCTTTTATGCATTTTCTGGAGAACTATAAGCCTGACATTGTTTGTATGTGTGAGACAAAACTTAAATCAACTGACCACCTCGTGGTAAATAATTACAAAATAATCAGGCGAGATCGTAAAAATGGTCTCGAAGGCGGAGGTGTTGCCATAGGAATTAAAAGACATTTCCAGTTTAGCATTGTAAATAATGACATTTTTAATGACTTTCAATGCATTGAACCGATCATTATAGCACTACAATTAAAACAAGGAAAACAATTATATATAGTTTCTATGTATGCAACAAATAGAAACTCACATATGTTTTTAACAGAAATGGAAAAAATATTCGAAGTATTGAATCTGAGCGGCCTGAACAATTACTACATTTTAGCAGGTGATTTTAATGCTAAACACACTTCATGGCTAAATTTGACAAATAATGCTAGGGGAACGCAATTACATAAATGGTTACAAGAAAATAATATAAAATACAGGTGCAATTTACTGCTAACAGACGCGCCAACTTTACCTCGTGCCAATTCCTACATTGACCTGGCGATAGTGGATGTCAGACTCAAAATAACTTTTTCACAGACTTATAACAAAATTTCCACGCTTCCTTATGACAGTGACCACAACGCTATACTCGTACCGTTCACAATTAATAACAACGACCTTCAAATCCAACACGAAGTGCTGGCTGATAATAATAATTTCAACTTTCTAAAAGCAAACTGGAAAACATTTCAAACTAAACTCGACCGTAACTATACTAACAAATACATAGCTGACAGTAACAAGATAGTGGATAGTAGTAACATTTCGACTGAAAATATAGACTACCACCTTAAACAACTGAATGAAATAATATTAGAAACGATGCACGAAACCATACCAAAAAATAAAAGAAATCATAATAATTTACAAAAATTTTATTCCTCAAAATTGAAGATACTTCTAAAAAAAAAAAGTAGTTTATTAAAAGACATTCACAAAATCAACAGACAAAGGTACAACCTTCCTACTTACAACTTACGACTGCTTAAAAGCCTGTTAAATAATATCAAGACTTTGATTAAGCAACAAATCGCCGTTGAAATTGACAAATACTGGCAACGACGTCTGCAAAAAATCGAACCAAATAACAATATGTTCCCACAGCTAAACAAGTTATTCAAAAAAAATAAACTTAACAAAATACAAAGCATACACATTGAACCGAATGACGTACAATTACTTATACATAATAATATTGACATCACAACATTAAAGCAAACAAACACAAATAAATACATATTAGAAGATGAAAAACAAATTCCTAATGTGCTTGGTACTTACTTACAAAATACACATAAAATTCGGCTACCCACCACCAGTAGAATACATAACAAAATAACAGAGAAAATAAATCAATTCAGACACAACTTAAACCAAATACACACTAACAACAAGACACTTTGTAACTTCACTAACTCAAACAAATCAACGGAACAGTATGGTGAAAATAGCCAATTCACGAACCAAACTGAACTTGAAACTAAATTTAGGACATTAACCAACAAGACATCTTCTGGTGTAGATGGGATCCCAAACCTGGTGTTGAAAAACTTAACTAGGCTAGTGATTTCGAAATATGTTATACTTTTTAATAATGCAATTAACAATTTGTATTTTCCTAAAATATGGAAGATATCTAAAACAGTATTGCTAAAAAAACCAGGCAAAGACCCGTATAATCCAAATAATTATAGACCAATAAGTTTGATGCCTAACATCAGCAAGGTTTTCGAAACACTTATAAATGACCGAATTACTAAATATGCAATAGCAAAAGACATAATACCACAAAATCAATTTGGTTTTAAATTCAGACATAGTACTGTTCATGCTGTAACTAAACTGACTTCTGACATCTGCTGGTTTGTCAACAAGGACTTTGGTGTGGGTGCCTGTTTAATAGACCTTGAAAAGGCCTTTAATTCGGTCTGGTTGGATGGACTAGTTTATAAGTTATTGCATGAATACAGATTTCCTCGTCATTTAACTGCACTGATATGTAGTATGTTGTATGGGAATGAATTTATGATACAGATGTCGCAGGATTGCCAAAGTGGAAATTTCGTAATTGAGAATGGATTGCAACAGGGAACGGTTAATGCGCCGATCCTTTTTTCAATCTACGTTTCTGAATTGCTGAAATTGTTGGATCGTGTAAAAGGTAATTCATACTGCCTCGCCTTTGCAGATGATCTGATAGTATATGCCGCAGATAATACTGTATCCAGCATACAGCACAGAGTTCAAAAAATGTTTAATATCATTTTGGACTACTGCAAAGTATGGATATTGAAAGTGAACTACAATAAATGTGAGACCGTGCTATTTCGTAACACGGTTGACAAAGTAAGTTCTGACATAAAAAAAAACTGGAAAAGCTTCATTATAAAGACTCCTGAAAACACACCTCTTGCCAACAAAAAACTTGTTAAATATCTTGGAATATTTTTACATCGCAACTTAAACTATTCCGAGCATATCAAATATACAATATCTAAAGGTAACAAACTCTTTATGATGGCAAAAAAAATTTTTTACAATAAAAACATTAGTAACAGAGTGAAAATAATTTGCTACCAATCATTAATAAGGCCTACACTTGCATATGGTGCACCAATATGGTACAACATAAGTGCAAGTTTAATGGAAAAACTACGAAAGTTTGAGAGAAAATGCATAAGAGTCTGCACCGGAATATATAGAAAATCAGATACCGGTTATAAACATTACTATTCTAACAAACACTTGTACAAAGAAGCAAACATAATCAGAATCGACAATTTTCTAGTAAAATTGATTCGAAATCATTATGATAAAGCACAAAACACCCCCGAAAATGGTCTGATATCACATATATTCTACCACAATGGGGAGTACATTAGAAAGACGTTGCTCACAGGATTCATAGCCCCTGAGCATTTTGTGTTTTTAGATCAACATGGCTATATTCAGGGCCAAGGGCACGTCCCCCTATTATATCACTATAATAGACGGGCTACGTGCAAGGCCATTGAATATAACCCAGATGACATAAACAGGGAAAATTTAAAATATGAAATGTCAACTTCAGATAGGGACAAATGTATACATAAAAAATATTGGTGGTTGGACAATAGTTAGTGATAAGCAAGTACTGTGTAGTAGTACAAATAGTTTTAATTAGGATGTAAGTTAGGTTAGGGTAGGTTAAGTTTTATTTTTCTTTACGAAATAATTATTGGTTTTTTATTCCCGGATTTTCCAATAAAGTCATTTGAACAAAAAAAAAAATAAAAAATTAATACCAAAATAGCGTAATAAAAATAGGATTACCATAAGTACATCAACATAAAAATTTAGTTTTCAATTTAGATGTTGTTAAAAAAATACAAGCTATAGAGCCGTTTTTGTAAACTTTTCTAGGCTAAGTCAAGTATAATTGTTTTAAGGATAAAATAAAGTTTAAAATAAAAAAAAAAAAAAAAAAAAAAATTTAAAGTAGTACAAATAAATAAATTAACACATGTGTATGTACGTAATAACTAACTATTTCACATTATGACTCAATATGGGTTTTGTCACCGAGAAACGGCAGAACAGAAACAATAAGAAAATTGCATTTTTTTTTTAATTTTTATTTTCAATTCTATTATAATTTTCTATTATTTTTTTAAGTGTTTATTTGCACTTGAAAATAAACTACATAATTTTTATTTTAGTTTTTGTTTAAGTTCAAAAATGCAAACAAAAAAAAATGTGTTACCTGTATTTTTACTTACCTATATACAATATATAAAGTAACTTTTAATAATAAGCAAAAAAAAAAATTAAATAAAATTGTTATTTCTGGTATATAATTATAAAAGTATAGAATAAGTAGAAAAAAAAATTAGAATGAACAATAGAACAACTGATTTTGTATTGCATGATAATATACACCGTGTTATATATATATATATATATATATATTACGTATAATATATTAGTAAATTTAGGTATAAATTTTATATTATAGAACAAATTCTGTTCTAACAATATGCCATATACACATTATACTGTGTTATTATTGTATATTAATTATATAAGAGCAGACTATTTATAGAATAAAATGTGAGTTAATGCTTTTAACCACATGGTCTGTTATATATGGTGGTAGCGAAAATACGGTAGCTTTTAATTTTATTTTTTCCTTCCGATTTTATAGTTATTGCGTGTACTCGTATGTGTCAATATTTTAACAATTTTAAAAAATATTATTATGTTTATTAATTTTATGAAAGGTGTTGATATGGCTATATATTAAAGAAATTTTTATATATATCGTACAGAGTGTTCGTATATAAATGTAAAACTCTTGTTTGGAGTTAAAGTTGAAATCTCAATTGATTTCGAAATTCTAAGGCTTAAATTAGCATTTCGAAATTCTAACACCTAAATTAGCATTTTTTTTAAAGTAGCTATATTGCTTCGTTGCATATTTAAGTATGTTGCTTGTGTACACATAGTGAAATGAGGCAAATATACACACTAACTATAATTTTTTTAATTTTTCGGAATCCAATGACATTAAGGTTTCAACCTTAATTGTCAATTTCAATTGAATTGCAAATTTTCAAGTTCTCATTTTTAAATAATAAAAAAAAAAGTTTTGCAATAAATTTAAAAAATGGTACCTTTTCTTGCAATTTTTCGAACTAAGATTTTTAAAAATATTTTCTAATATATTTAAAAATCAAACCGTATTATTAATGCGATATATTTTACCGAAACGAATCCAAAACTCTGTTATGTTGAATTTAAATCTAAGTGCATTATGTTTCAAAATAACATAATCGTTTCGATGTTATTTAATTTGAACTTATTTCATGACGACATTCTTACTATTAGTAATTACTACTAAATATTATTATACAACAGATTAATTTTTGATTGCATATAGTAAATTAATTAAAGTTCATTAAAATGATAAATCTCTCTTTTATTTTAATTTTTAAATTATAAAATTTTTTTTTTTTTATTTTGAAATTAAATATTACAATTAATTTATATGTATTGACAATAAAAAAAAACTATAATCAAGTAATAAATAATAAAATCTGATTTTCTCACACATTTATCTACAAATATATAACGTAGGCATATATAACATAGACAATGTGGGCATTTACAATTCAACATTACATAGTGACAAATTACGATAAAAATTTTGTACAAACAAAAATGCTTTAACGTAAAAAATATAGATAGCGTTAATTAACTCTTAAAGTAATTATATAACGGTATAAATATGTATAGCAACACATAAAATGTATATAAACATATAATAATGGTAGCTCGCATATAATTGTAACATAGCTATAGTAAAAATGGCGTATACATAAAAATATAATAGTAGTAACAGATTTTCATATAAACTGAAAAAATTCTATAATAAATATTTACTATGATAACAAAAGCTTATATTATGTATAACCAACTTATTTTTGTATGTATGTATATCATGTTGTATATAAAATATTATGTGTCTCGTTTCAAGCTCATTAATAATAATAAAACCAAAAAAATTTTAACAATAATCAATTATTCTCTTGTGCAATATCGTAAAATTATATATATATTACAATTAATTTTGTTTTTGATCAAAATAATTTCATTTTTAGACGGAATCGCGTAATCAAATTTATTAAGTGATAATTATATATATATCAAATATATGTAATTAAATAACAAATCCAAATTTATTATAATTAATATATATATAAAGTTTATTGAACAAGTTAAATGCAAATTTTTATATTAACAATATTGCCTAGCTATGTTATTAATATTATATTTTAAATATATTTTTTGCAAACTTTACACAAAATGAAAAAAATTTGCATAAAATAAATTTTTAAGTTATAAGCAAATTATTTTGTTTGTTATACAACAAAATTGACAAGGATAATTTAATTTAAATTAAAAAGTATTACAATGTTGAAATTTTATTCAATATTTAAATTTGTTTAATTAGAAAATTTAGAAAATATTCTGTGCAATTTAATCTTAATTTATTTTTCTTCCGTAAAATTGATTAGTATGTCCTTATATACGTTATACACATAATCTTATACACAAAATCAATGTGGATATTAAATCAATTTACTATTGCAAAAATAATAAATGAAAATCATTGCAATTTTAATTACAATGTGGATTTGAATAAAATCATGTACATAATGTATGTATATATAAAAATAATTTTAACTTCACAATCATCATTCAAAAATGTAAGACTAAACGGTCCTTAAATAGTTAAACATAAAGGAAGAAAATCTGAAATGCTTTTAATGTTCTCAGATACTTGTATATGAGTTAAGACGAAATCAAACTTTTCTGAGCAATTTTAATACCTTACTTGAACGATTGAACGTTATGTGTTAACATGTAATGTAATATAAGCAATTTGAAATTCTTCTACAACTAATACAAGTTAAAGGTAAGAATAAAATAAAATTTTTCTGGTGCGGTATTGGTATAGTATCCGAAAAATGATGATTTAATTATAATTAAATAAGAACCGCAAGAATTTGAGTAAACCAAAACGGTATGTGAATGAAAAAATTATTCAACAATCCAAATCAAAGGTCTTCACTATATATATTTTTTATTTGAATAGAATTACCATTGACCATTTCGTATTTTGCGTAGCTTATTTAAATTAAAACTATTTAGCATTTACGTTTTTCCTCTGCTTAATAATTGTGTTTTTCATAAAAAAATGTGCGTGTTATTTAAAAACCTAGAAGCGTTATTTATTTATTTTTCCTCCATAAAAGCAGTTTTGTTTTTTCGCAAAGTCGGCACACGCGTAATTTAACTTTCAATTGAAATTCAATATCAATGTAAAACAATTAAATAATTTTGTGATTCAACCATCAATTTTAATTTTTTAATTATATAATAAACCTATTATTAAAAATTTTTATAATCACAGACGAATTAAAATTTGTACATTATATATTTTGAATTTGTTTTTTTGATCGTAATACCAATTTTGGTATTAAGTAAATTCTCTTGATGTTAAAACTCTAAATACGAGGATAAAGTTAAAAAATTCAAATTAGACAAGATAAGAAAAAATTTTTTTGTACTGAAATTATTAGCGACCCTTGTAATGGCAAGAAAATTATGGAATTTCTAAAAATGAATTATGTACAATAAGCATTGGGCCTTAATATGCCTTTGAAATACCAACCGATTCTATTGATGAAAATTATTTGGTTCTGTCTCCAATAAGTTTCTCTCATTTACAATAAGTTTTCTTTATCACCTATAAGTTTGAGATAAAAATGGCGATTAATGCAATAAAATCTCCATCTGCGACACTAGTGATACCATGGCATGGCATCAAGGGTGTCGAAAAGATTTTTGTCGGTCAATTGCACCTAGAGTTTTGGTTAAGTTCATTAACTGGACTTTCGATTCAGGACGTTTTCGTTATTCGCCTTAAAGTTTGAATCTATGATCGAATTAAGACTATCCGACTACTCTTTAATCAAATTTAAAGCATTTTAGTAATCTGAGAGTTTGGAATTTAAAACTAAGCACGATAGATGCATAAAATATTGTATTTTTTTGACAAATTCAAAACCAGATGAATAGTACCTCGCATAATATAATGTTACATATACATGGAAACAGATAATGTCAAAAAAAAACTCCCAACGGTAAAATAGGAGTTTAGGTTATTTTCTCCGCCGGCAGTAATTTTGCTGAATTATTTGAAAGAAATATTGTAATATTCTTTAAAAGGGTTATTGGAAATCAGAATATAAATCTTATAGTTTACAGAGACTATGTAATGATTTAATTTTGTTCGTTATTAAAATTGCTTATTATATACACTGATATTACTCTATAAGATTCTACATTCTTTAGTATATTATGGGTAAATTAACAATGCGAAAAATTTATTATGTACACAGTCATATACGTTACATACATACACATAATATAGTAAAATACAGATTTTATTTGACAAAATTATATTAAATATTTGAAATTTATGTATGGTGTTTGCTTTTAAACAAAAGAAAATTCACAAAAAAAAAATATATATATGTATATATTTCTCTATACAGCTAGAAAACATATAGAAAAATTTTTTGTTTAATTAATATTCCATTCTTTATTATAGTTGATTTTTTCTCATTCGATAAATTGTTTCGGTTCAGTAAACTTGATTGAATATTATTATTTTAATGTGTTTTCAATTAGATTGTGGTTCCATGAATTTATTTAAAAAAATTTTTTTTTTTCATTTTTTACAAATTAAACGCAGTTTATTAAATTTTCATAATACAAATTTTTTGTATTTTTATTCACAATAATATTGTCGTTTTATTCCATTTGTTGCCAAAATAATAAAAATAAAATTATTCTAAAAATTATTTAGTGATGTTATAAAAAATTTTATAATAGCTTCATTAAATAAGAAAACAAAAACAAGAAGTGGTTTATTTATTTGACTATAATAAAACCTAATAAAATTGCATATTTAAAGACGTCAGTCTCTTAACACAATTCAATTATTTAAAGAATTTTTATAGCAAATTTACTTTATAATTTTCATTCACATTGAAAAAAATATTTTTTTTTTTGTTAAATTAAATTATATTTTGTTATTATATTGATTGTCAGTAGTTAGACATTTAATAACTTTGTACGTAATTTAGAAAAACAATAGTATGTTGAGTTTACTATCTCTTTCATAACACTGCAGAATGATCAGAGTTATAGACTTATTCCTGTGTCGAGCCGATTTATCAATATTAGTTCATCTGGGTGCCCGTCACAGCGGTAACCAAAGCATTAATTCTGCTATGTTCATAAAATTTTCACAAATTGAATAATTAGTAATTAATATACCCAAAATCCTTTAAAATGTTATGCATGAGTAGCATATCATACTCATGAATCGCAGTTTTGTAAATGGATAGTAATACTATAGCAATACTATATATATGGCGTTACTTAAGCTTATAAGTCAGGCGGGAACGTAAATAGCTAAAATTATACAAAAAATATTTTATATAAATATCAAAGCTCTCAATTTTAATTATCTATTTAATTACCCTTAGAATATACTTCTATATATAACTTCATTTATAAAACTGCACAAATATTTTTAAATATTATATAAGACTTTAGAACAAAAATATCTTGATTTTACTCATAACTACAACGTAATATTACTAAAAATATTCGAAAATATAAAATTGAATACTTAATTTAAAATTTATTGATTAATTGAGTTAAAATTTTTTTTTTTTCAAAATATCCTTCCAATAATTATTTTTATTGTTATATTTTTGCCTTTTGTTATATGCAAGGACAATAAACTTATTCATACATATATAAAAATGTTAAAAGATAATAAAAATATTTCACATGATTCCTACGTAATACGAAGCTTTGAGTAATTATTTTACGTATATGACTATATACTCTGACGTACTTATTGTTTATGTCTGCGTACTAAATATATATTGAATTTTTATAGTAGTTATTTATTTATGTATGCTTGTTTCATCATATAAAATACTATATTAATAAAATCTCTTTTTTTTTTGTGTTTAAGGATAGCTATAAATAAATGAAGATTATAAGCACATTCTCATATCATCAATTATTTTGTTTATGTATACATTATGTACTCGTATATTGCATAATGTATATTGTAAAATATTCTAGCACATAATACAAAAATATATTTAATTCACTTTCTGCATTTCCAGAGTTTTCAAAATTCCGTGTGGCTCCAATACAGTAAATATGGTCGAAAAATTGCAATTTTAGAATTTGATGGGCAAGGCGGCGAGGGTAAAAATTTTCTTCTACAAAAAAAAATTTCTAGTAAAGATCTATTTTTGTATAAAATTTCTTTAAACTACCTATTTGAGTTATGTTTTACTCCATCTATATATTAAAAGCTTCATTATATATAATTTTAGCATTTGAGAGCTTTACTCTTCTAAAAATACACATACGCATATGCATACAAAACAAGTAAATAAACCAAAAAAGAAAAGTGAATTACATTTACTTATATATAAAAACAAAAAAAAAATATGAAGAAAAAATTTTTGGAACAAAAACCTTTTCACTTTTTTTAATTTTATTTTTAAGCACGAATAAAAACCATTTTAAAATAACCTTACCTATTCCAAAAATAAATATATATAAAGCGTTTTGTTGTTATTATTAACATAGTATATACATTATACATATTACATTGTATTATATATATATACATTATATAATACAGATTGTATTCTCTCTCTCTCTCTCTCCCACCTTCATATTATATTCTGCGTCATAATCTTATTTGTATTTTTAACTAGCCCTACAGTATTGATATAAATATGTACATTATGTGCTGCATATTTGCAATTATATTAAAAAAAAAAAAGTGATATACAGATGCAAATGCCTATATATACAAATATACATACATATATATTTATGCATTAACATCTTTATATACTGCATATAAGATATACGAACCTATTCACTGTTATCCTAAAACAAATATTATTCTTAAAAAAAAAAAAAAAAAAATTTTGATATCTGTACGAAAAAATATAACAAAATCCAAAAAATTCCTTTAAAGGACATTCTACTTATTTTCAATTTTATTTTTGTTTTTTTATTTTTTCTCCACATTTCTGTTTTCCTTTTTTTTCATTCTGTTTTCATTCTATTTTCATTCTCTAAAAGCTTTTATATATAAGAAATGTTATACACTTTTATATACATACATAGAAATAATAAAATTATATACCGTTATACTTGCTCAACATATAAAGTTAAAAGCAGCAACGAAACTGGAATTTATGAAACAGTGAAAAATAAAATAAATATTTTTCTTTTAGCATACAAACACACGCACATGCACAATATAATTTGTGTGTATATATTATATAAAACATAATATATGAGTAGTATAAAAGTTCGCAAAATATAACAATATTTTTTGTTTTTTATAAATTTTACATAGATCTAAATAAAATGCACACACATACACGTGTATACCTTTTTAACCTCCATAAATTCATGAACTCTATTTATGTAAAAAAAAAATTATTAATTTTAACATTTTTTGTTTTAAGAGAAATTGTATTGCGTAGTAGGAAAATTAAAAAAAACAAGAGAAAAAAAAATAACAAAAATAAAGGAAAAACGTAAGCATCCTTTTTAAAGGTAAACAGTAATAAGATCATAATCGTGCAAACCCAGCATTAAAAAAGCATATTATAATTTAGAACTTTTTACATGAATTTGTAAGTAATAAAAATTAGATTTTTATATTGTTATACTGGTATATCTTATTCTATTTAAAAATATGTAGATGTATTTCTATACAAAAGCAATAAATATAGAAAATAATATAGTGTATATGTGTGTTTTTCTTATATTTATTTTATTATGATGGTAATAAGGAATGGTGTATATGATGGTGTTTTTTAAAAGAATGCTTTTGTTTATTTTTCAAATACTTTAAAAAACAAGAAAAGAAAAATTTATTTAGAAAATATTTATAGAATCTTCTTCTTCTCATGAGATTTTTTTTATTTTCTAATAATGCTTATATTGAATTTTTATAAATCCTTACAGGATTATGATGGATTTGATGTTACATTTGCAAAAAAAAATATAGTGAAAAATTTAAGAATTCTTCTTAGATTATTTTTTTTATAAATTTGTATATTTTTTTGTTTTGGAAAATTTTTAAGAAATTTTTAATACACATAAATATTATGTATTACGAAAATGAACTTGTTATTTTTTTTTTTTTTTTGGAATTATTATTATTAGAGGACAAAATCATTATTATTAAAGGATAAAAGCGTATTAAGTATTCATGAAGGATATATTTTGTATATTTTTATATAATACATATGAACGGCATTATATATACATACATAGTATATTATTTACTTTTATGTATTATGAAGTCTTTTATATACTTAAACATACAAATTATTCCAAGAATTCTTAAATGTTTTTATAGTAAAATAATTTTAAAGTTTTCATTTAATTATAAATTTTAATTGAATGTATGTACATATATATGTAGGTGTAATGTATGTAAAATTTGCTTTATTTTATAACATATAAAAAATATTATTAATATGCATATTTGCATAAATAATGTACAACATTAATTTGAATAGAAGGGAATTGTTTTGAATAATGCAAAATATGCCTGTTACCCTTATAATTAACATTTTATCTATATATTTATGTCTATACATATATTTATAAAAAAAATGCTTTTATATTTAAATTTTCGTAAACAAGATGTCATATAATATTCAAATTGAATTTATTATACAAAGTACTGTACTTTTTTTTAAAATTACTCATATATTGGCCGGGCATCTCTAATTATGCATAGAATTTATTATTTTATGCGTAGTAACTGAATAATAAACTAAAAAAATAAATTATTGTTAATACCTTGAAATACTACTTATTATAATTATGTATAACAATATGGTATTTGAAGGTCTTCAGAAATTTAAAACTGAAAGAATATAGCATACTTTTAGGCGGTGACACAAATAAGATTTGCTAGAAAATAAGACAGAATTTAAGCTATAAATATAATCAGAATGTAAAGACAAACTTTAGAATTTGGTAGCTACAAGAAAGTTACGATTTAATGCAATTAAATGAAGGTGTACGAAAGGTACAACTTAAAAGTAGCATGTAAAAATTATGTTATTTTCTAATTTTTAATCACTGCATATAAAAAATTCGATTCGGCAGCAGATTTAAGATTTTAATTTTTTGTTATAGCATTTTGCTTCGACATAATTCCATCTTATATATTCATTAATTCTATGTTGAAATAAATAAAATTTATGTAAAGATTAATGATGTCTTGTATATAAATATGAAATTCTACTGAAAAGCCATGAGAAATGTAAAGAAAAAAACAAACATTATTTAACTTGAGGCATTTTTTTAACTTTTCGTATGAAAATGTTTTTTTCAAAACTTATATAATTAAATAAAATGTATGTGTACATGCAAAACAAAAAATATGTTATACTTGTGATATAACATTACTCATACAACAATGAAATATTTCATAATTTCATTAAAAGGAGAAATAATTTTATTATTTTGTCTTCAATGAAAAATATAGCTTTCAAGATGCCAAACTGTGCAAAAAAAAAAATAAATAAATATTTGATTTAATTATTTGATGTTATTAACATATGTCAAATAAAAATTTATGTGAAAAACGGTCTTCTCGTATACTCTAACTGATATTTTTCCGCCATTTTTATCGGCAACTTCATTAACCAAATTTATGGCTCTTAATTAAATTTAAACACATAAAATTCTGAATTGGATTTAAAAGGTATATTTGTATGTGTATATAGCTTTCATAACATAATTCTCTTAAATTCTTTAACTTAATCATGCGTATAGAAATACTACCTAAGATAGATCCAGAGAATTATAACATAATTCTGAATTTCAATATAATTAAGTATTATCGTATTATTTGTGGGATACCAGCATATCTATAAAATAAAATTGCATGTAAATGAAGGAAAAACATATAAAAAAGTTATTTTTCGGACTTTTTCAGAAAAAAATTAAAAAAAGAATGCTTATTAGTTTCACTAATAAAAGTGCATATTAGTCTGTCCGTCCGTCCTTGGACATATTTAAAAAACTTAATTTACTAGACATTCTTTACTGGATCTTTACTAGACATTTATTTTCGTATGAGAAAATTTTTACCTATCTCCCCCTCCCCCCCTCTAAAAATTATATCCTTTTGTAGCGAAACCGTAAGAAATTACAAAATTTTCAAATTATATATGAAAAATAATATGGCCGCTAAAATTTGACGTTATCTTCCAATTTTTTAATATCATTTTCCTTCTAGACCTCAGGTTGTAGGAGTCTGAAATTTTAGCAACTTTGAGATACTGATAAACAATTCATTTTGTAAAAAGAAATCTTTTTTCCATCACCACCTTCTCTCAAGTTATCGCCTCTCGAAATTTCCAAAATTTGAATTTTTGGCACTTTATGTTTTCGAAACTGCAGACTTTTCCCATTTTCTATAAATACAGCAGACCGGCGGTAAATACAATGTTCCCGCTCACGCAATTATCCCGTAAATTCGAGCATTATGTTCACTTCTCTTTTAATTGTTTTTTTTTTTTGCGTTTTATTTCAAAGATTACATAAATTGCTCATCCTACATGTATGCAATCTTTCAAATTTTCCTATATATGAATGAAAGTAACTTTAACAATGTACATAATAAATAAACTGTTTTTAAAAACAGTACATATTTTCACTTGTTGAAAGGAAAAGTGCTTCATTACAAACCATTGGTTTGACCCAAATTTATTTTCTTAATAAAATATATTCAAATATTGGTTTTATTTCAATAACATTTTTTATATTATCTATTATAAATGTCTTGATATTATTTATAAAGGAAATATTAAAATAGTTTTTATTTTTCTTTATCTTTCAATTTTTATCCTTTTTAATATTTTTTGTCTTTTAACTTTTGTTATTACAATATTGATCTCGAACAAGAAAATAAACAGC
Organism: Condylostylus longicornis; assembly: GCF_029603195.1. Taxonomy (NCBI): domain Eukaryota; kingdom Metazoa; phylum Arthropoda; class Insecta; order Diptera; family Dolichopodidae; genus Condylostylus; species Condylostylus longicornis. The sequence continues at coordinate 1,748,490 of NW_026577989.1, forward strand.
AAGAAAATAAATTATTCATTTAAAACCTTCTTAAAAGGATATCATAATAAAAACAATACAATAAAAATAACGTAAATAAATTTTATTTATTTAGAAGAAAAGAAAAAATAAGTAAAAATCTTCATTCTATGAAGAATATACAATGATCTTACGGTATATACATATATAATAAGTGAAAAATATAACAAACATACATATTAAGGAGATGTAGAGAAAAACGTGCTGTTCTTTTTATCCTTTAAGTTGGTAATTTTTTTTTGCTTGATTTTGTTTGAAAAATAAGAGACGAAATTTTCCACAAAAATTTTTTTTCTTTTCACTTTTATTTTTATTTATTCATTTTGATGTTGTCTTTTTGTTTTTTTTTTTTTTTGTTTATTATTGATTTAACATTTACGATGAACTTTATTAAAAATTACACGTACACGGGAAAAATACTACATGTAAAGTGAAAGGATTTTTTATATTTTTTTATAAATTTTAAAATTCATTGTAGCATTTGATTTTACATGACTTACGATAATAAGTATTCGATTCGTTTATCGCTGTATAATAATTTTATGAAATTAAATTTACTTAACACACACATACTAACATAATTTTGTATAAAAATTTTATTTATAAAAATAAATTGGAATATTTGTTTGTTTAGCTAGAAATTCTGTAAGAATGTAAATAAACTTCATAAAACGAAGGGGGTAGTTTTTAGATTTACTTAATACAACTATATTTCGTATAATTATGGCTCTCAATTGCTTAATAATAATAATATTATGTAATTATTGTGTGAGTATATATTGTAAAAGTGCCAATATAATTAAAAATTTCATTGTAATCTATCGCGTATAATTCACTGCGATTAATGTCAAGTATGACGTACATAAAAAGAAGGGATTTTTCTTTAACTACATATATTATACAAACACTTTATATATATATGAATTATACATACACATACACAAAAACATCTGTTTTTAAAATATTATACTCAGACTAAAAACATTTTAATTTCATGCCACTTTATTTTTTTTTTCTTTTGTCTTTGCATTTTATTTTTATGTTTTTTTTTTTCATTCAGACTTTTTGAGTCCTTTTTCAGTCACGAAATATTTTTTTTTCTTTTTAAATATTTATGTATTTATATGTATATAATATATACATTTATGTTTACATATGTACAAGTATATATTTCAAAATTTTATATTTTTCGCCCTTGATATCTATACATACACATAATTTAATATGTATGTATATAAAATAAAAATAAATGTATTCAAAGAGATTTAAAACTCGATAATGGAGATTTCATTAATAGTTAAATCGAAAAAAAAATCATATAATATTTAATGAAAAAATAATCCCACGCTATATAATGGCGAACACAAAGGAATATGATTTTTATTTTTTTTTGTTGTTTTATTTTTTCTATATGTAATTTTAGTGATTAAATCATTTTATTTATTCGGGAATTTATTAAATATTATTTAATATATATATATATATATGTATATTATAGGAAACAAATATATGTAATAAATATACATATATGTATGTATATAGATATTAATATTTCAAATAAAACGCAATAAAATAATAAAAATGGGAAAATATATTTCAGTTGATCTGGTAACTATAATCAGCTATACCATTTAAATCTAGTATACGCGATTAAAAAAATAAGTATCCATTTAAATTTAAAATACCCATTTATCAACTTACTATATAGTTTGGTTTGTTTTAATATACCAATTTTCTAATCTTAAATGGAATTACTTTTGTATTTTAAAATTATAGCATAGCTATCACAGAATTGAGGAGTAATCTTCTTCTTTCGTCTGCATATCCATTAGCTGGACGTAAGCGAATCACATGTTATAGTTTTACTGTTGTTGTTACTATTGCTGATGTTAGTTTTGAATTTTTAAGAAATTAAGAAATTTGGGAAACTACTTCTTTGAACTGGTCTCGATCTTCCACAATACGTATCAACTCGCCAAAACTGGACCAATACCGGTCCAGTTCCGTATATTACGCAGCCAGGACAGTTGTTTTCGACCAACGCCTCTTCTGCCTTCAATTCTGCCTTGAATTATAAGTTGCAAAAGTTGATATTTTTCTCCGCGCATGACATGTCCGAAATATGAAGTCTTTCTTTTCTTTATGTTCCTTAGTAGTTCCCTTGTTTTTTGGACTCGTTGAAGGACTTCATTATTTGAAATGTGTTCCGTCCATGATATTCGGAGCATTTTTCTGTATGACCACATTTCAAAAGCTTCCAATTTGTTCATCAACGGAGCTCCCAAAGTCCAACATTCCGCGCCATAAAGTAGAACTGACCAAACATAGTATTTCAGAAATAAAATTTTATTATATTTGCAGAAAGAGTTGCGTGCCATTTCTATTCTACACCTAATTTCTTTTTCGGAGCTCCATTCTTCAGTAAGCCAGCAACCAAGGTATTTAAAACTGTTGACTCGTTCTATTGGTGAATTGGTATTTAGGATTTTGGCATTTAGAAATGGTGTCTTATCCCTACTCACAATCATAAATTTTGTTTTTGTTATATTTATGTGAAGACCGTATTCTTGGCTATGTTCGCTTACTTGATCAACCAAGGATTGAAGATCATTCATATTGTCGGCTATTAGGGTTGTGTCGTCTGCATATCGAATGTTGTTTATGTATTTGCCATTCACTTTTATCCCTGTTGGTATATTTAAACTCATAATTGATATCACACAAAAGACCTAGTGCTCTAACTGAACTATATGACACTGGAACATCATTAGCAAAAGCAGCTAGTTTGCCCCTAAATTTTTGATAAAATAATGGAGTATTTTGATGTTATATATGGAAGAAGAAAATTTATAATGGTCCAACTAATCCCGTATTTATATTCTAAATCGTAGTAGATTAAATTCTTACTATCTTTCATTATAATCTGTTTGAAGGTCAAAATTTGGTCCAAAAACAAAAAAATAAAACAAAAATCATGTTCACATCAAAAACAGCCGCAAATTTTTTATTTTTATTTTTCTCAAAAACAAAAAAGGAAATTGAATTTCATTTTAATTTGAATAAAAGCTTTAAAAGAATTCATTTTATTTTTTGTGTTTATCAAAACAAAAAAAAAAAAAAAAGGATAAGATACTTTATTAAAGGGCAAAACAAAATGCGCATTTTCTTCTTCTATTCTGTTTTTTCTCTACTTTTAACCGTAGATGATTCTTCTACCGAACTAAACTGAATTCAAGCACCCCAAAAATAAAAATAAAAAAATAAGGGAAAAAATGAACTGTAAATCAATAATTTCATTGTACAACCAACCCATATTTCATATAGTATATTTTTTTTGTTTTTTTAATTTTTTCTATTTTGCTTGTGTCCTTGTTATTACTATTATTATTTTGTACGTAAATATATGTTTGGTATCTGCAAGAATTTTATTTTTTTTATAACAGTTTTATTATTGTTACAATAATGCTTTTATTTTTTGTATGGGAGTGGGTGGTATAATTCGTTCTATATATTTTGTTCTTGAAAATTCTGGCGTCAATAAAGAATTTCAACATTGATTGTAATTCTTATGTTGCCAAGGATTCACCTATTGGTTTTAGAAAGGAAAAATAATTTTTAAGTTTTTTGATATTTTGTTATACGATCGATAATTTCTTTTCATTTACCACTAAGTTTCATTTTCTTAAGATGTTAAAATCCTTCGTCATTTTTTGTCTTTTATTTTTATTATTTTTTTATTTTTTAAATAATTTCTTGGAAATTTTATTTCTCTTATACGTGAAACATATGTAAGCTATATAAAAAAAAAAAATATAAACAAAAATTAAAGGAAAATTTTTATTTTATTTCAAACATGAAAATTCACTTTTATAGTTTTTTCTCAACTTCATTTATACTCGTATTATAGTATAGGTAATTTTGGAATGTAAAGTATTTCTACTTAAAAAAAATTTCCATAAAACTAAATTAACTATTCAATATTTTTTTACTACTTGCACGAGGATGAAAATGCATAAGTTCAAGAGAAATTATTGTGTATGAAAAAAAAAAAATTCACCAAGTTTTTTTGCAAATAAATACGCGACGCAAAAAATTAAATTTTAATTCGTTTTTTTTTTTTGTTTTTTCTAAACATAAAAAGAAAATTGTTCAAGTAAAAAATTTCAATTTCATAAAGTCCTTGAAATTACATTTAGATATACACCCGTACAGAATGACAAATTTAATTAGCAAAAATAAATTACTGAACCCCTTTTTATGCAGCAGCTTAAAAATAAATTAATTGAAGAGTAAATCAAAGACCTTTTATATAATTTATTTTCATAAAAAAATGACCTTGAACTTAAAATAAAAAAAGTGATGGGTGTAAATACCACAGCATATTTAAAAAAAAAAAATATTTAAATAAATTTATTTGGCATTGAGTCCATATACAACGATTTAAGAAGATGTCTTTTTCAAATTTACAACAAAATTTTTCTGTTCAATTCAAAAATCAATAAAATAGATGAATCAGACAAACAGCTGCAATTATATAAGAATGTGAAATTCTTATTAAAGTATTACATTCCATTATATAAGGAAGCCTTTGAAATATCTCAGGAATTTCAAAAAAAAAATACCTAATAATTATTAATATATCCCAATATTCAAGTTCTATTAAATTTATTTCTTGATTTAAAGCCACAGAAATATTAGACTTTATAATAGGGAAAATACCATACAAAATACCATACAAAAACATCATATTTGGCTTAAAAACATTTTAATTCCCAATGGTGTTAATTAATTTTTAAAACCTGTTCTTGTTTAAAAGAAAAAATAAGTAAAAATTTGGAAAAATTCTCAATTATAAAAACAGAAAATTGCAATTTTATTAAAAAGTTTATAACTTTACCAGTGCGCAGTAAACAAATCATTAAAAACAAAAACTTTCCATGTATCTTATCTCTATTAAAATCACGATATTCCCTTATATATACTTATCTTTGCTTTTGTAAAGGTTAAAAGGATAATTATTTTCATATAAATCATTTTTTCTTTTTCAATTCCTTCAATATTTAAAAAAAAAAATTTTTAATAATAAATGTATAATTTTAAAAATATAATTTAATCTAGTTATATATAGATACATATATGTATGTACATATATATGTATATATGTATATATATATATATATATATATATATATATATATATATATAAATATATATATTAATGCTTAGCTATATAAGTAATATATACACACATTTATGCATACTTTACTTACAGTGTTGTTATTAAATTTGATCGTATATGCAAAATGTCCTTGAATTTATATACATACAAATACAATAGCGCGTTTTAATAATAAATCCCATCTGTATAAAACAATAGCTTATTTTATAACCAGTGTTGAAAAAACTGATAGTATAATATTACTTTATTTTTGGCCATAGTTTTTTGGTCATATTGTGGAGTAGATGGTAATTCGGAAAATATTCTTTTTTTCAGTACCTAATGTTCTGGTACTAAGATAATTTAAAGGATAATAAGGAAATTTTGTCTGCCTCTAAATAATTTAATTTCAGTTTCATTTTCATATTGAAAGGGCACAAGCAGGCATTCAGTTTTTTGTTTTACAACCTTTTTGATTGCTTATTTGTAATTTGTATAAAAAATGTTTTGCACCACTGAATTTCAATATTTAAAAAGACCCCAAAAGAAAAAAAATAATAAAATCAAAAAATTTAATTCATCAAAGAAGTAAAAGCAGCAGAAGTAAATAAAATGTTAAATCGTAATTCAGCAGTTCATCTTCCATTATTAACATATATGTATATTTGTGTTCATATTTAAAATTAACATTTATTATAATATACAATAGTATTTATATGTACATCTATATATTACATTAATATTGATATGGTAACGAGAAAATTAATAAAAACAATATTATATTTTTATATTCGAAAATTGATTTAACAATTGTTATAAAATAAATACCGAATATTTTGTTATATATACATATGTACATACACATACATATCTACACATCTTGATATAATTGTAATCCTTATTTTCAATTTAATAATAAGATATGCATTTAAATATGTAAAATGTAAGTCTATATATACGTACATGTATATATTTACATAAAAATCCCATTAAGTAAATATACGTATAACAGTTAAAATTTAACTTTTATATTTAAATAATAGAAGGGAGGAAAATGTCAAATAATTTCACAAAAATTATAATATTTTACTATAAATATGTATGTATAAATGGATGTACATATATGTATGTATATATTTGAATAATAACTATTACTGTTTATTGAATACGCGTGATGGAAATTTTTAATATTCTTTTACATTTTTCAATTTTCGATACTCTATTATTAAAAATCAATTTTTGCTACCCACATTTAAAATAATTTTTCTTTTTTCGGTATATTATAAATAAATATTAATTTAAATGTATTATATTATGTAAATATTATATGCTTAATATATAATATTAATATTTAATATATATGCACTTATCTCTAGGTACATATATGTATAATATTACAAAAGAATGTTAATATTATATTGTAGGACGTCTTATTAGTATAAAAAAGAATTCAATATGCGTATTGAACAACACGTTTACTCTAAAATCTATTGGAGTATATAGGAAAATCTATTTTATTATAACATTTCTAAAAAATTTATGATTATATTTTTAAAATGTAATATATACATGAACAAATAAACCGTTTAAATTCATTATTAAGGTAATACATACCTTCCTTGTATATTTAAGTATTATAAATTCTCATATATGATGTTTACTCCCACGTATATCATGTTACAACAATTATATATGATGTTCCAATATAGAATGTAATTTTTAAACATTTATATATTTAACTGTTTTTATTTTTATTTATGATTTTTAAATAAATATGTAATTATATATATATACAGGGTGAACGTGTAACGTGGAGCACCAAAAATTTTCAGTTTCAACAAGAAGGTATATCAACTTAAATGACTATAACTTCTATAGTTATTACCCGAATAATGTGCAAAATGGAAAGCTGAAAAGTAGCTCTCTATTGTTATTCTTCTCAAGTTAAAATTACAAAACCTCAATAAACTAAATCATACATAAAGTATAACCTGCAATAACGATTTTCTCATAGAAACCATCCAGTTTACAAAAGGAGTTATCCCTACAGAAACGATTTTGTTATATAATTGTTCAATCTCTCTATCTCTGGCTGATTACACCACGTTACAAGTTCACCCTGTATATATAATACAAGTACCTTTTGCCTTTTATTATTTAAAAGGCCATTATGACCAACAAACTGAAAAAATTTGTAAAAAACAAAAATTATTAGTATAATTTTAGCCTACATGAATTTTTCAAATCAATGAATCATTGTTATAAGTTACTATACAAAGAAAATTTTGTCAATATTTTTATTTGGACGATTTTTCATCCATGTAAAATTATTAGATACTAATTTTAAACTTTTAATTACAATACAATCGTCCTTAAAGGTCAATTTATTATTAAATTAATTTATTCATATTTATATAACATCCATTGAAATGTGCGTTAATTCCAACCAACCATGTAAAACAAACATTACCAGAATATTAACGAAAATCAGGTTTGAAAGGAAGATTACTATGAAAATGTTAAGCAATAAAACTATGACATTCGTTTTTAGTTTTTTATGATAAAAGAAATAGGTTCAGACATTTCTGCGCTTCCAGAATTCAAAAATTATCTTTAGCTCTTCTTTGAAAAGAAACAAAAAATTTTCAACCTTTTTTTTTCAATCATCAATTTCAACAATTCAATTTCTTAAAGAAATTAATCAATAATATGTGTATGTATATAAATTCAATAAAGAACAAGGTAAAAATAATAATAAAGTTTTCTGATTTACAACATTTGATTGATATTTGTGCTAAGTAATCGATTATAAACCTCAACTAATTGCTCCTATCAAGTCAAAGGATAATAACAATAAGAAATAAATGAACACAAAAATCATTGACTATAAGAAGGATAGAAGTTTGTTACATATTACACATTATATATATATATATATGTATATATATATATATATATATAATATTCATATATACACATACATTCTATATATTTTTGAAATGAAACATTATGAAGGTTAAATATAGAATTCGATATTTACTTCAATTGATTTTACAATGATTTAACCCTGTTCTGTTTTAAATTAGGTGAGGCAAGTAAAAACTAGAGCAATAATACTATAAATCAAGAAAAAAATAATTTATTTACATATATGTATGGTGAATGATTGTAAGACAAACAATTTGTATTAAATCTTCATATATGCATTATGTATATTCTATAAATATATTTATTGAATAGACATAGACCTGTAGGTAAAGACTATATATTCACTAATATCATTATCATATGATATGTGCGTATATAAAATTCACTTATCTAAAATTATGAAAAATATGAAGAAAAATAAGAAAAATAAAAGATGATATTAGAGAAATGAATATTGTTGAATATATGGAAAACTGTATATTATGAATGCTAATTCTGAAATTGAATTATTGTAAATAATCTGTAAAGGATTTGTAGTTTTATATAGAACTATATTGTCGTCAATGAAAATATTTTATATAAATAAAATGTTGTATGTGAAATATTTAAGAATAAAATGTGTAATACATAAAATTTTAAAAATATCTTAGATTTATTAAAAAAACAAAAAATTCTATACAAAATTTTTATTTTTATATTGCAAGAAAACTTACCACTCGTGCGTCGGCTACAGCAAAATCAAACTTTTCAATTTAAATACTTAAACTGCGTAATTAAATTTCATACAAATTGTATTAATACTTAAATTTCATACATATTATTGTATGAAATTCAGAAGTTCGTTTTCTAATCGCACAATAAACAAAATTTAGCAACTTCTAATTCTAATATGTTCATTTTCCAATGATAAATTGTAAAGTTTTTCCATATATACAAAATAAGTTTATTACTTAAGTGCTAAATTTAGCCTATATAAATTCCAAACCTCATGCGATCCATTATAATTAAATTTGCTACCAAATGATGTCAAATAAAATTTTAATACCAATAAAAATTGTTATTTTATTATATGCATTAAGACATGATCTAGCAAAATACTTAACATGTATATATAGTAAAATTTTGTAATAATATAATTTTCCATTTTTCCTGGGTCGAATAATAAATATATAAAAAGTATGTACTTATGCAAATTCCACTTTATTTCGTATTTCAAGGTCAGTTTATTGTATATATAATATATATATACTTTCTTAGATAATGCATATGCATATATAATAACTTAGAAAAGATATAATGGGTGATTTTTTATTAGTTTTCGTTTTTGAATTTAGAGAAAATAGCAAAGAAAGTTGTAAATTTGGCCTTGGGTTATTAATGCAATCATACCCCTCTTTGGAAGTACACTTTTTTTCGTCCATACGACTGTGTGCAGATACCCAAATCAGTGCTATACCATCGATGCTATAAAGAATCTAGAGCACACTGTGACACTTCAATATTGGCCTTGACCGGGTTAGGAATATTTGCCATTTCCGTAGTCCCAGCCAATTCTAAAGCCTTTTGACCTGCCATAAATTAGAGCAGCAATATTTTCTTTTACATGTACACCACAGTTTAGTTCATACTTTCTCGGATTTTTAATATTATTGAACAAAGTTACACGAATTGTAAGCTTTATTCCAGCATATTATTGAAATTAAATGGTAAATCAACAGTTACGTTCTCATTTTAAGTGTTGAAAATAAAAACTCAGAATAGAATCACTCATTATATTTTATTGTATATTTTATTATTATGATAATTCCTGTAGATTTTTATCATTAAAATGTACAAAGTTATTTATTTTAATAGTTTATCTTCTGAATAACTTAAATTAATTTTGTAGATTTATTGGAAAACTACGTGAATAAAATGTAGTTGGTAATGAAAAAAGTAAAGTGCAATCAGATTTTCATATTTCAATTAGTAAAAATGTAACTTAAGTATGCTAGAAGTGCAATGCTGTCTGAAAATTCTGTGTATGAATACGGAAAAAAATTTGTATAAATGTAAAAGATTGTATATCGTGCCATTTAAAATACAGGAATGTAATATTTTGCTTTAAAACCCCGCAATTGGCACTTGTAATCTGAATTTTATGACAGTGTTATTGCAATGAAATGCCTCTGACAATTATACTAAATTTTGTGCATTTTTTAAATTTTTAATAGTTTGTGCGGAAGCTAAATTATTTCAATAATATCAAATTCAAAGTTGTATGCAGTCTACATATATGCGAAAATATGTAGTTTTTATTATGACAAAGTTAATAACACATCAAATTTATTTTGAATAATTTCAGATTAAAGTGTATTAAAAGAGAAATCAAAATCGTTCCAATGAATTTTAAAACAAAAACTTAATTTTTAATCATAATTATTTTCCATAAAACCACAAAAAAAAACTTTTAAAATTGAAACAAAATAAATTGAAAAAATTCCAAAATTAAAAAAAAAATTAATTATAAGTGAATTACAGAGTGATTTATAATAAAAATTAAATTGAATTTTTAATAATTAAAAAAATATAGACCAAAAAAATAAACAAAAGAATTTTTAAAAAACTGTTAAAAACCGCATGGCCGCAACTAAAATCGAAAATGGCCCAAGTGGGCCTCGTAACGGTCATGAAATGGCCCCCTTAAATACAAGGGCACGTGGTGATGGTAATCATGTTACAATTGTATTAACTGGCGCTGAAAGAAACTCAATTAGTTCTGTTGAAGTTCCTGATGGTGAAGATCGTGCAGCATGGAGTGGAAAAATGCAATTTTTCTTAAGTATTATCGGCTATTCAGTCGGATTGGGTAATATTTGGCGATTTCCGTATTTATGTCAACAAAATGGTGGTGGTAAGTTATTTTTAATATATTTTTTAAATTGATTTTTTCAAATAAATTACTATAATTATCAGTATTTTTTATACTTCATGATCTTAATTTTAACATTTTCTATGTCAAGAAGCAAGTTTCATCAATATATTTGTTCTGTTATGTACAGAATGACGAATAACTACAGAAATTTTTAAAAAATAATTTATTAAGATCTTTAACAAAAATTTGAAAAAAATATTTATTTTAAGAAAAAACTCAAAAGTAAATTTTGAATTGAGAACGTATGCTCTGAACTAAAACAAAAAAAAAAAAATTTCACATTTTTCCAAAAGTATCAATTAATATGCAATGCAAAGAATTTTGCATATGCAAGGAATTTTCCGCGCTTAAATGACAAACACGTTAAATATTTTCTTAAATATTTGACACTTATGAACCCTATGGCTATAAAAATCAATTTTAATTAACGTGCGATCAAATTTTCATTGAGTCAATGTATTCTTAAAAATTTTCTTTTCTTCAAAAGCTCAATTACTTTTTGTTTTTACTTGTGTATACTGGGAATTTCATTAGAATTAAAATATATGCATTTTTTTTATTTTTTTATCAACTTAAAATCAAAGTATAATACACACTTACAAAATTTTTTAAAGTAATCCGTATAACAGTAGAGTGAGGATTGTAGATTCTTAAAGAAATATAGTGAGAATTTCTCCCGGATCACCGCAGCCATTCGCAACTTATTGTAATCTCCCCACGCTCCCGCGCATGATATCCCCGTTCCAAGTATAAAACTGGAGATATCTCTAAGAGATTTGGACAACAATTCCCAAACACTTAGTAAACTCTGTCCAAAACAATTGCAACGCCGGACAGTGAGAACCAAAGCGTCGCGCAAAATGTGAGGAAATATAAGAGTAACAATTATTCTCACTGTATTACAATATTGAAATATAAAGAAATCTAGAGGATTGCGACGAGAAATTTAATAATATTTTTAGTATTATAATAAATTACTTTTTAATAAGCTGAACTAGTAAATAAATTTTGATAGTTATATAATCTTGCTTAAATATAACATCAATTATATGTAAATTATTTCGGATTTATTATATTCAACATCATTAATTTTTAATTATCAAGCGTAATACTTTTCATTCACCACCTTCAATACCTTTCGGAATATTTACATAAGTATATACACACATATAAAATCCACAAAGCATTTTAACACTTTTAAAAACCATTAAATAATTTTACATTTCAATTTTTTATCTTTACAAAATTGCATATTAAAAATTTTCTCCTACAAGCAATTTTTACATAGCACACATTCTGAAGCATATTTACCTATTCATATTTCTGTTATTGCAGATTTTACTGGACACTTTATTTAAACATTGCAATCGGATTTTTTATTAAAACATTCAAATTAGAAATTTTATAGAAATATTTAATTGTTAATTTAGTCATTTTGAGAATTTTACCCATTTCAATGACTGTATGCGTATATGTGTTTAGATGTATGTGTATGAATTTTAAAGTTATAGGAATTTTCCAATGAAATTAATATGCACAATTCAGATATAATAAAAAAAAAATCATTAAAAATTTGCATTTACATACGTACAAAATCATAATGAAGGAAAAAAACCCAAAACATAAAATAACAAATATGCAAAAAAAAAAAAATCATTAAAAATTTAATGACAAAACTTTTTTGTTTTTACATGGTCTATATATGCATACATACATACATGTACATAAACCGCAATTTTAATGGAAATTTTTCATTACATACCGATAGAATGTCGATTTTTGCTTTAGAAACGACAAGGGTAAAAAAAAAATATTTATTTGATCTAATTTGAACGTCTTTTTCATGCATAATGTTTGTGTATTGTTGTGTGTGTATTTAAGTGTACATAATAAATCACAAATGAAGTACTAAGTAGTAAGTGGTCAATTTATTTACACAAACCATATAGAAACGTCTATCTGAGCTAAATTAAGTATAATAAAAATGAATTTTATGCAATTTTCTTCAATGTTTTCATAACTCAAATTTCAAATTTTTTTTTTTTTCCGTTATATGTACATGCCTATATATGTATGCGTGTATACATATTTTTATTATATTCTATACGTAAACATAAATATATATTTACTTGTGTAATATGGTGTAATATGAGCGAAATATTTTTTGATGATTATGAGGACTCAGGTGAATCTTGTTTTAATTTTTTATAAATATTTATGGATTGTCGAGTTATTATACTCTGTAAATAATACCTTAAAGAGTTTGGCACATGACTTTAGGCATGAAACAGAAATATAATCACAGATTTATTAAAACAGAAATATATATGTATTTATGTATGTATATGTAGTAGCATTATAATTTTAGTTATGTAAACGTATATGATATACACATTCCATGTGAATCATATTTCATAAAATTAATTTAAACACTTATTTAAATAAGGTATTAAAAATATTAAAATGGTATCTGAAAACATTGTTTAACCTGGTAGAGGAAAAAGTTAAGCTTAATTGTGGTATTATTGAAATTTGACAAAAAATTTTAATTTGTGGTCGCGAGTTTGTTTTATATCCAATTTTTTTTTTTTTTGCTTCATAAAAAAAATTGTTATTGGATTCGTTGTTTTAAGCATTTTGAGACAGCTAAATTATATTGGTGTACTTAACTGAGGCGCATATTATAAAACTTGGTCATTTCAGAATTTGAATATGTTTATGCAATGTTTGTGCTGGACATCGATACCTATACTCTTAGCGCATTCTTAATATTAATAAATAATTTTAAATATTGAAATCAATTGTATGATTTTTAGTTTTTGTAAAAGAACCTGCAAAATCAAGAAAAATAAAGAATTCTTGGAAAAATCTATTGAAATATTTAATATCATTATAATGATGAAGATTTTTCCACAAAACATAAATTGTTATTTAACCAGTTTTTCACAAGAAATTCTGGTTTAAATTTAATTCTGGTAATTTCTAATAAAAGTTTTCGAATTAAAGAATAAAGAACTTCTATTTCTACTTTGTTATTACAAAAAATTACATTATTGTTATTTGTATATATAAAAATGGGCATAAAGATCATAACGTAATTTATAAAAAATTGTGAAGAATAGGGATAAAAGCACTTAACTATAATGACTACCCGCAGATAATCCAATAGTCGCATACATGCATGTGTCATATATTTTTATAAAACATTAATTTAAGAATTATAAGGGTATTACTATAAGGAAGTAAAAAATTGATCTCAAGAAAGAATTTTTATAAAATTTTTATATAGAATAAAAAAAAAAAATAATTTATAAGAATTTTAAAAAATATCTTTCATATTAGAGACTGCATTTTAAATTTTTAAGGAACCTAATTTAACATCATAAATTTTAATATTTCTATTTAGTATTTCAGTTTTGGCCTTTTGCCTATTTTCAATTACAAAATTCATACAAAATACAAATTTCCAAATAAGATCTAAAAATAAAATCTCCCATTATTATTAGTAAAAGAATTGCAAAAAAAAATTCCATTTCAATTATATTAAATATTAATCACTTTTATTTAATTGTGCTAAATTCAAAGAATATATTATATACGTTCTTTCAAACTGTAACAGCATACACAAGGCTTCACCTGTTATTTTTACCTTTAAAGAATTAACAACAAAATTGCATAGTCATTACTAAAATTTTAATTGCTAAAAAAATTTTTAATTTTTATTTATTTCATTCATATTGCCTAAAATTGAATTTATTTTCTTTTAAAGGAAATATCACAAAATATATATACATATACATTTTAACACTTTAAAAAATTTTGAAATAAATTTGTATATCGTCGGTTAAAAGGCAGAAAGCACTAAGTGCATTTTTTGAGAATTCGGATTTCATACATGAATTAAATCAGAATAATATAATCTTTGTTGGTGCAAAAAATCATGCAAATCCAGAATATAGTTTATAAATTCAGAAATTAAAGAGACCAATCCCGTTGTACTAATTGATTAGTTTTAAAATTTTACGATTTTTTCAAATTGAATTTACTGAAAACACAGTTTCCTGACTTAATACTTTCTGCTTCTTAACCAACGATATATGCATCTGTGTATTACCTACATATTTTCTACTTTAAATATATTTTTAACAGTTTTTCGTCATCTTGAAAAAGCACGTATTCAATTTTTTGTAATTTTTCTTCAAATTCTTGCATTACACGTATATATAATAATTATATAGTAAAGGTATAATAATAATGCAATGCACAATAGCCATTCCTTTTTGAATGCGTCATTGAAATTTCATCAACAAAAATTAAATTACTTAAAAAAATATATATGAAATATATTAGAATTAGGTTTGACGCCATACGGGTGAAAATATTGTTTTAATATTTTAAAAAGTTACCAAATTTTTAAAAAAAGAAATGTTTGCCAAATTTTATAGGAAAATTCCCATATAACAAATCATAAAATTTATCAACGAATCGTTAAAATTAATTGATTCATAATCATCATAAATTTAAATGAAAAATTTATACATGTATTGAAAAATTTTTCATTAATTTTTTTTTTTTTCTGTAATTTACAAAAATAATTTTTAATAGCTTTAATTAATAAAATATAAACCACTATATGGGTATAAAATAAATATAATCAATATATTTCCTCTGATATTTTCTTGTGTTATAATTTTATCGATGCTATTTTATTAAATATTTTATTCCATATACTACTTATATATAAACTATATTCGAGCAAATTTCGAATTTTACATTTTTAAATTTAGTATACATTCATGCATACTTGTGTTTACCAACATTATTATAAAAATTTTAAATTTTACAACTTAAGTATATTAAATTATTACAAAAATATTTTTTGATTCGTAATTATACTAAGAATTTCTTTACTAAGTGATGAAAATATTAATTTGCATATACTTACATTGGATTCTTTTAATGATTCCTAAAATAAAACTCATAAATTTATTGAAATCGCCATTAATTTCATCAAGTACCCCAATTATGTTCTTATAAATGTGCCTACATATAATTTGGTATAAGCATTTACATAATAGTTTCTAATCTTGAACTTACTACACCTATATATGACTGATAAGCAATTTAAGAATTTTAAGTGTACAACAATTACTATTAAATCCTAAATTATATATGGGGTGCTCTTAAAACATAATTAGGCCTACTTCCCTCTAAAGCAAAAAATTATTATATATTGTTAGAGTTAAAAATATTCACATTTAATTTACATGGCTAATATATACACAATAATTATAATATTATTATGTTCCTCCAATAATTAAATAGAAGAACAATTAAAAAAACCAGAAGAAGAAAAATTTGTGTCTAAACAAAAATAAGCAACAGAATTCAGTGCTATGCAAGTACAATTTCCGAAAATATTATAGTGTCATTTACTAGCACTGTTTGAATACAAGGCAAATATTTAAAATGAGAATCAAACAAAATTTTTAAAAGGTTAATAATTAAAAATATTTAACATACGCCATCTTTTGACAATAAATGGGTATTAGAATGCTTTATTAATTTTTGTACAGCTATTAATTTTAATTTTTTTTTTTTTTTCAAATCATAGTCTAATTATTGAATTTATTTTTTTTTTTCTTGTAAATTTTTAGCTTTCAATTTAATTCTTGGCACATTCACCACCATATAATCATTTAATTTCGAATATTTAAATGTTTTTATATTTTCTTCCTTATGCATTCGCACTTCATGTGATTTCAATATAGAGGAAATATATAGCAAAAATAGAAATACCTGTGTATATAGAGGGGGGAAAAAAAAACAAAACCAATTTTTCATAACCTTGGCCTTCGTGATGGCGTCTACAATGTACTAACACATATATATATGTACGCCAATATACGATGAATTTGAATAATCAGAAATGTATTTTTTATTTTATTTTTTTTTATTGCCTATAGAAATTGGAACACAACCTACATACATACATTTTATTATATGTATGCAATGCAAGTTCATGCAACAAAAATTCAATTTTGAAAAAAAAAAAAAAAATTTTTTTTTTCTGCAACTTTATTGTAAATTTTATTTTTAGTTTTTTAAATTTTATTTTACATTTTATATTTTATGCATTAGATTATTATATTTATATAGCAATGTAGGTAACTATGTATGTAAAAAAGAAAGCTTTCATATATAGAATTTAAATTGTATGTAAATTTTATTCGAGCTTTCTATATAAACTTAAAATTTCATCCAAATCCGTATGATATTGAAGAAAATCGGAAAATTATTTTGTTTAAATTTTCAAAAAAGAAATTAAAAATTATTTTATTTTTTGCATTTTTTTTCTGTGTTTGTGACAAATAAATGGACTCATAAGTGAAAAGGTCGTTAGAAAATCTGTTTTGAAGAGTAATCTATTTTTGGAATTTGAATCTTCATGATTTTCATATTAATGTTGTTCTTATTTTGAAAATAATTTTTTTCAATTTTCAAATAATTTCTAAGTTTCTATATAAGAATTTTTAACATTTAACATTATTAAAATAATGGTACTGCCAAATAGTTTTTTTAATATTATTCTATATACAAATTGTTTTTACCTATTATTTTTCAAATTAATTCAAATATGCCTCATATAATAATTGATTTTATTTATAAAAGTACAATAAATTACTTATTTTAAAAATAAAAATCGGAAAATGGGAAAACGAATGAGTAACAAATTTATATATCGTCGGCTGAGTACTATTTTGATCCATACGACATAACTTTTGAATCGAGAAAATCACTGTTAAAGTTTAGAAAATATTTATTTCAAAACACTTTCTAAATTTTTGTCGTTGGGTTTATTATAGTTTGATTATAATTCAATTTCGACAAATGAATCGGGAGTTATAGCAAGTCGAGTAAAGAAGAGCTTTAAGGAATATCCACTTTTTTGGCCTTAAATGTTAATTTTGTACGGGTATGTGCTAGAATAGCACAGAAATAAAAAACAATATTTCAGTGATCTACGTTCTATACGTGTACGTGTACCATTACAGCACTCAAAAATTTTTTGAAAAATTTATGTGAAAATTTGATCTATACGAAATCGAAATCTCCCAAATCGAAATATAAAGGGAGGTGGATTAAAAAAACAACTCTATATCTATGAAACTAAATGAGATAGCGTAAAACTGATTAAATATAATGATTAAATATAATCCTCGAATACCAATGAAAGTGGTTTTAAGTCAAAAACCGTGAAAGTGGCATATGGATCAAAATAGCAATCAGCCGACGATATATAGTTGATTGAATCAATAATATTATATAGAATATTTCATTAAAAATATGTGAAATTGCAATATAAAAGTTTAATACGCACTTTATAACTAATTGAACTTATACACCTTAAGAGGGACTAGTGATTATCATTTGTGCTTTTAAATTAAATAGAAAATGGTGATAATTTTTTTATTTTTCATTAAATTGCAAGTTATAAACAGATTAAAGATTACATTAGGGTCGGAAAACATAAATATTCGATATTTTATATCAAATTTTCTTAAAGTTGACTTGAATCTCAAAAAAATTCACACAAATTCCAAAAAAATAATAATATTACACGCATTTTTGATAGAAACATAAAATCATGTGCAATTTGTATCAACATTTCACATTTATATTAAAAAATTTCAATAAAATACCATAATTTTTTAAATTAAAAGTTCAAAAGTTTTAATATTAAAATGCCGAAAAACTGTTCATTTCGGAAAAATTATTTCGATATTCTATAGTTAACGGGAATTCTCTCATATTAAGAAATCTATATAAACACCTATTTCGAAGCATATAAAATGTACTAGTAATTCACAAAATTAACAAAAAACGAAAATGTTATAAAATTGCTTATATTCCAAGTTATGTGATATATTCCGTGCTAAAATTTCTAATTACATGTTTAACATTTTCCGTTACTTAATATAACAAATTTATATATAATTTAAATACCGGATTAAATTTTCATTATCATCCTTCTTTATGCAAATTCAATTTAAAAAATTTTCAAGATATTGCGTATTTTATATTGCAATTCATTATATTTTATATTCGAATTAATGCGAAATTTAAATTTAGACGGATATAATTATATAGACATATTGTATCTTTTCAATTCTTACATTTTACTCGTATATGATATTCAGGTTTTATGACGAAAATCCCATACCAAAGAAAAAAATATTTTGTAACTAGACTAAAATATACTAATACAGAGTTTGTGTAAAATATGTAGAAGATTTTACATAATGTAGAATTTCATGTAAACAATGCTTGGCAGTCATGTGAATTACAGTATAAAGCAACAGAAGAAAAATTTACCAATAATTTCTTTATAATTCTTTAGCTCAGTTGGTAGAGCATCTGCCTATAAGAAAATTGCATGTTATTGTTTCGAGTCCAGTTCGAGAAAAAAACATTTTCAATACATATTTCTGCCTTAACTCATTCCTTTGATTATTCGACTGCAGTTGTATTAAGAAATTTTTGCTTATTATTCTTATTAAGTTTTTTTAAACTCCATTTTGCCCATTTTTTGGCTAAATAATAAAAATTAATGATAACTACATAAGAAAATTTAATAACAATAAATTAACAAACAATATTTTGCAATATTTTCATTCAAATTGCTCTTAAAATATTAAAAAATTGCAAAATTTTAAGAACGCGTACGTCTCATTCTATTGACCAGATTACTGCAGTCTTTAAGTCTTATTTGAACTGGTTATCATCAATAATTCATATACAGCTAACATAATAATTTTGAATATTAATTTACAATAGTCATCATCAATATTGCAAATTTCAGTAAACAAATTTTTTTAATAAAAATTCATAAACTTTAGGTAATTTAAAAAAAAGGTTATTTTAAGCTTTTACACAACAATTTTTCTCCGAAACAAAAAAAAAATTTTTACTTTTAAAAAACTAAAAAGAAAATATTGCAATTTCCAGTAATCAATTTACTTTATTTACTTTTACATTTTCACATAAAAAAAAAAAATTCAATTAAAACTTTTCTAGAAAACAAAAACAAAAAAATATCCTTGACATTGAGAGAGAAAAAGTAAACCTGAGCAAAAAAAAAAACAATTAAAATTAAATTACATTTTAGCATCACAACTGAATTTCCTTCCCCTATTATGTTCACTCTCCTATAATTGGTAACAATGGAAATGTTTTTTTTTTAAACGAATACAAAGTAGCAAGCAAATTTGTTTCATTTTTTTTCTAAAGTAATAAAATTTCCCAAAGTAAATTTTTCACTTCCTTTTACTTACTAAATTGCAAAAAAATACAAAAAAAAATAAGAAAACAAGAAAATTCTGTACCGCATCCATAAATTTTCTTTTTCAAAAACATTAAATTTGTAATGTTTGCTTTAGCCTTTCATTTTTGTATAATGTGCTAGCTATGTCTATACTCACATATCTACAAATAAAAATTAATATAGGTTTATATGTGCATGGGTGTTTTTTTAACAATTGGAACACTTATAATGTTAAAATTTTCTATTTTTAAAATGAAAAAGGATATTATTAATATGGCTTACATGCGAGCATGTTTATAAAAGTCATATAATTTAAGCGGTATCCAGAACCTACAATGCTATAAATGAACATTGCAAAATATTGCCATAGATATTTTAAAATGAGAATGAAAATTTTCACTCAAATTATTAAACTTTGCAAATTCAGTTGTTGTTCTTTGAAATTTTACTTCAAATTGTTATATTTTTTTCATAGATTGTGACCCCCGAATCTGTTTATAATCAATTTAAATTTTAATATGTTAGTTAATAAATAGTTAATTTTACAATATTTTATGATATTAAACTGACAACACTATACATTATTACAGAAATTTTCTCATATTTGATTGACATTTATTATCTAACCAATTACAATTAACTAATTCAAGCATTTCTATAATGCTAACCATAGAAAAGAGTATAATATTATTAGCGTTTAATCAATTATAATAGGGTATATTTCAGGTACTCCTTAATATCAGTATCAATTAAATATTTAAAGCTTGTATATATAAGAATTAATATTTAATGTGCTTCAAAAGGATTTGTGCGTATATTTAACAATATCATCAAATAATAGTCAAATAATCGTAATCGGATTCGTTCACTTGGTTTAATATTAAAATAAAGAATAAGATCACATTAAAAATTCGATAATAATCATTTACTTTAAATACAGAATCTACCTTGTCATAAAACTCATTTCTTATTGATTTTGAATAAAGATTTATAATAAAAATTTGATTAAACCTTTCTGACTAAAATCTAAAATAAGAATTAAAAGTTTGTTCCTAAATACTATCAATCTTCAGTCTACGTGTTTTCAATTCAATTTATGTTCACATTTTTTCATTTATAAGTTCAGACATATACGAAAAACATGCGTTTTAATAAAAAAAAAAAAAATAAACTTTACTTAAGTTGAAGTTTATTAACATCATTTTTATTTCTAAACAACATGCCATTAAAAAAAATTCCTTTTTTTTTTGTGTTTCTTATATCCTTGTTTAACTTGAAAAAAAAACGTGCAGTACCTACTGAAACAAAACGTGAAAAGTAATCTAAAATGACAATGTGTATATGAATGTGTTTAAATTGATGCGTATACACGTATAAATGTCATAGAAAGTGACACATTTTTTTTCTTTGTCCCTTTTAATGATAGGCACTCAAAAGAAAAATCTGTAAATATTATATTAAAAAAGAAAATGTTAAAAAACGTTAATTTAATTCCCCCTTTCCTTTGTTTTAAAAAAAAACGAGAAAATTTGGTTTAAATGACCTTGTATAAAAAATTTGAGCATTAAGTCATTACACTTACAAAAATGGATTTTAAAGCTTTGTAAAATATTAGAAAATTGTGACATAAGAAAATTGACCTTTTGTCTTACGTTACGGTCTATTTTACTAAAATAAATAAACTTGTATATTATAGGCAAATCTTATAAAGTATTTAGAGAAATTTTTAGCAGTTCCTAATGCAATTTCAATTCTCACATATTTTTATCCTATAGTGTCTTGGCAAAGATTCCAATTTGATGTTACTAAAATTCTATTCACAAATTATGTTTTAAATATATAAACTGTATATTCTACATATATATTTCATATTTCATATATGTATATGAAATATATACAAAAAAAAAAAAATAATTACTTTGAAATGTATAGCTCCAGGTAAAAATAATTTTTAATAAGTCATTCTTCCTATAATCATCACATTCTACCACCTCTTCATTCAGTTTCATTCTTTAAATATTTTCATTATTCAAGAAATTAATATTATAAATACACAATAACTCAAAAATTTTGAATTATATACTATAAATGTATATGTATGTATATGTATGTATATGTATGTATAAATAGTTCATATATTGAAATATGATTTCTTATATTGTGTACAGCATTATATTTTTTTATTGAAATTCCATTTAAAAACAAAAAAATTAAAATTTCCTCACCGCAGGCCTTCTCATTAGCATTTCTTTTTCCATAATATCTAATACTCAAAAACAAAAAATTCATATTCACACAAAACCAAGAGCATATATAAAATATTTTTGTAAAGTGTACATATATGTATATGTACATCTATTACAATAAATAATTGATATGTAAGTACAATTGTATGTTTACAAGTACATTTATACCATATTATAATGATCATACTTGAAAATTTTCATTCAACATTCCACAATCCATCAAAATAAAATAAAAAAGCCTCAGTTAATAAATAATAAAATGTTTCCATAGATATTTTCTACCAAAATTTAATACATATAATAAAATATAATTTTAAATGGTACAATTTTACATATATTCTCGTTTAATAATACATATAAATTGTATGTACAAATGTTCGAAAATAAACTTAAATACATGTGTAGATTTACATAACATTTTCTATAAAATACTAATTGCAAAATTATTATAATATTTGAGAATTTTTTTAATTTTACAGATTATCGTAGGATTCATTATACCATAATTTTCATATAATTTACAATACAAGTTTGATCATACATGTATTTCATACAATGCAACTGTGAACGAAAGTTTAAATTTGCAAATTATAATATTTAATTTTTTATTAAATAATAATAAAATTATAAATTAAATTATTCTAATATAATAAATTTTTTCAATAAAATTAACAATTTATTATATATTTATATAAATCATACACAGATGTTTGATCAAACCTAAATCTAAATTAGAATATACAAAAGGTTGTATTTCAACTTAAAGAAGATTTATTACTTTAAAATTTCATTAAATTTCATACAATTAAATTAAGTTTCCAAAAATATAACAAGAATTTTGCTCTTTTTTAACAAATATGATTAATTGCATTCAAACTGATTAACTTGTATGATTAAATGAAATTCAAACTGAAATTTTCTTAATTTATGAAATATGTGTTACAAACGAACCTTATCAATCTTATTCTAAATATAAAATACTTCATCATCTATTAAACACTTATAAACAAAATCTTTGAAAAAGAAAAGAAAAAAAATTATTTTAATTTTTTTAAAAACTTTTTAAATTAAATTTTGCGATTTTACTCAAGGTTTATTTTTACCTTGACTATATTATAAACTTGCGTATATACATATATATATATATGTATATACATAAACAAATGAAAATTTAACAGATTTGAATTTTCCAAAAAATCATGTCGGTCATTAATATTTTTATTTATTTTTTGATTTGTAAACATTAAAGTATATATAGAAGTATGTGTTTACATTTTTGTAGAATTGTACAAACTTTTTATAATAATATAATTAAGTATATATGTATGTAAAATAAATGTATATGAAAAAAAATTTTAAAGTTTTTCTAGTCGACAAAAGCACAATTTCAATTAGCGTAAAAATTTTTTAATCGATCGATTTAAATATTTGTGAACGTTTAAGCAAGACTACTGAATCTCGATCCCAAAAACTGAAAATCGAAAAAAAAACAAATTCCTCGAACGCGCACCGAAATCTTGTTCAAAAATTTTGATGTGGTAACCAAATATACGTGTAGTTTGGAGTCTAAGCTTCGGTACATAAATTCTTAAAAAACACGCTTTCCAAATGTTTTAAAATTTTATAAAATTGAGAAAAAATTATTCACGATATTTAAATTTTTAAATATCGTAAATAAATTTTAAATTTTATTATTATAATCGGTTATATTAAATTTTTGTTTCTTCTGTTTAATTGCATTCGCATATCTATCATATAAATGTGTGCTGCTTTGATCAATACCTTTAAACGAATCACTATGGAATTTTCGTAACATGCAACATTTATATCTAAAATAGTTTATGTAACAACGAAATCTTGTAAAAATTCAATTGATTACAATTTATCTGTTGTAGTTAATCGAGGAAGCCCGGTTTGTATAATTGATTTTTATAAGTAAACAGCAAAATATCCAAGAGCCAATAATTAAAATATAATTAAATTTAATATGAACAGAAAACCCTCAAAAATTTGTATAATAATATCAAATTTATATAACAAGCTTCAATTTTTTATACTAAAATTTATATTTTGTATTTTAATTTAATCGGATTACAGCAGATTATCATCAGTTAAATGCAAACTATGTCAGAAATTAGAGTCCAATATAGTTATCCCATCTATATTATTATATGCAGTTCTAAAATATGCATATAGTGTTTGAATTTTTAAAGCAGCTACAATTAATAATAACTATATTAATATTTATAATAACTATATGTATTAACAATACATTAATAATAACTATATATTCTTTATATAGTTATTATTAATGAATATAAATTATTTAATTCATAAAGTCAATAAAAAATTTTTTCTTTCCTTTTATTTTCATGAAATTAAAAAAATATAAATATTCTTTAAATTGATTAAATGTACAAAAATTATTGCAAGTATACCAAAGAATATTTTGTATATATGTACGTATATATATCATGTATTAAGTACTATTATATTTTGGTATTTCCTGTACAAAGAATGCAAAAGATATTCGCACTTAACCAAATTATTATTTGTATTGCATAAAGTTACGAAATTCACGAAAGAATTTGTGACCTACATTTTTCAAATTAAAAAAGGGAAATTGAATTTTATAATATTAACTATAGCTTACCTGACGATCTCACATGAAAGGAAGTAAAATTTTAATTTTTTTATTGTAGTAGTTTAATAATTTTTTCGAATGCACTAAGATCTTCCTCTTGATACTATACACATGATTATAAACAAATGCTGTTATGTATAAGATTATCGAGTGCTCTCTTTTAGCATACTCCAAGATAACCGTTTAATCGCTCAATGTACAAGCTGGTAGTCAAAAGGGTAGTAGTAACAAAACGGCACATTTGTGCTAATTAGAGTGCAGTGGACCTAACGTTCCGACCCCGTCAACTAAACAACCAACTTCACAAAGATCTCGAAAAATGGATTCTGTCACTTCGATATCCGACCGTATTATGCACGTTTCTTTATGAATTCTCGTTATATTTCTTCTGTCCACCATCACCTTTATCATAAAAAATATATCAGAATTAGAAATCCGTTGTTGGCACTTGAATAATTGATTTTTGAACTTAATTTTTCTATTTTAATTTCATTTTAAAATTTTATATTTGAAAATATCTTTTGATATTGTGTACGTACTAAAAATAGCTATGCTTACTATATATTTTAAATGTTAAAAATAGTCATGGGACGATCTACTTCTATATTTTATATAAACTTTTAAAAAGTTACTTTCTCCCGACCATAAAGGAAAAGAAATTATTTTGTTGCGTAAAAACTTATAAAATTTTATTTTATTATTTTAGATGCAAGAAGCTCTCGACATTAGAGTTAAAAATACAAAAAATTCTATACAAATAGGTGAAAACTAACTTTCTGTTCTCCTCCTCCTCCTTCTCCTCCTTCTCCTCCTTCTTCATGTATATTAAAATCTATTACGTTTTAATTTATAAGAATAAAAATAAAAACAAAATATGTTATTTACTATATTACAAAAACAAAAAAAAAAAATCAATTTTCAACTTTTAAAATTAGTATACGTATATGTATAAAAGAAATGGGAAAATATTATACAAGCAGAAAAAATGATTTTACTCTACATAGGTACCTAATAATAAAAGTTATTTTTGTACAGAATGTGAATATGTGCTGCTTACATCTACACACATACATCGTGACACACTTACATAATACGTTCTGGTTTATAAAGATTTTAAGTATATACACATCGTATATAACAGATATCCTTTCGTTTTCAGATAGTCCAAAAATAAAAAATTTATATTAGAATATCTGCGTATAAGTATAAAACATTCACATACTACCAAAATATTAAATAAAAAAATTGCGTACTTAGAAGAAAATTTTCACCGAATCCACATAATTTTCATTTTTGTTTGAAAATTATTTTTCCCACTTGCTGCATGACTACTTTATGTCTGTAGAATATTAAAATAAAAAAAAACCATTGCAAAAAAAGATTTTCCATAAAGAAAGTTTGGAAAATAAAATTTCATTTTTATTCGTAAGGAACGTTTTATATTGAAATATGGAATTTCTTCAAAATAAAAATCATAAAAGTTGTGTAATTTAATTCAATTTTCGTGAACTCATAGATTTCATTGGACTGGAGTTTTACACACGATTTATGAAGTTGCCAATTTTTTTTTAGATCTTCAATGAAAATCAATGAATGAAATTTTGTAATAATTTATTGAATAATGGAACGTGACCAGATAAAAAAATTTTTGTAAGACTTTTACTTCGGAGTCTTTTTTAACGTTTGTATGGAAGGTACCCGTTCTAATATAACTTGCTCGTTTCGAATATCGATTTGAGCGTATAGTAAAAAAAAAACAAAATTTTTGTAACAAATTTTAAATATTTGCTTCTTTCTATTTTCGAATGAGCCCTACTAATAACGAAGAGCAGCTAAATGAACAGAATGGATCCTTTGTAACAATTTCATAATCGAAAAAATCTTAATTCAAATAAGAAAATCACTTACCTTGATTTTTGTATGCATACTTACGACATTATTATAACAACGATATTAAAGGTTAATACTATGTTAATTAATTTTAAATTAATTTCCATACTGTTATACAAAAATACCCTATAATCATTATCATATACATAATAAGCCGCGTTATACAATATTTAAAAAAAAAAATCAATCAATCTTGTAATCGTTTTTTTTTTCTTTTTGCGTTTTAACTTGTATCGCATGTAATATCGTAAAAATAAAAATAAAAAATAAAAACTGTTACTTACCCCCAATTTTCCATTTTTTTTTTATTTTAATTTTTTTTTTTGTTATCATAGTGTCTCTGACGTTGTTCTTAATTCTTTCACTTATTTTTCACTTTTCTTCTTTTTTAGCTTTAGAACAATAAAAAAAAATCGATTTAACGATTTTTAACGAATCTCTATTTTCTATATAACGTACGTATATAACCAAGTAAATTATGTGTACATTTATGTAGATTATTAAAAAAGAAACACTATGGTAGACTACCAATAATAATAAAGAAGAATAAGAATTAAATAAAATCACAATAAAATACAACGCACTAAGCAAAAAAAACCAAGAAATTGAAAAAACAAAGTTTGGGTAAAACCAACAAAATATTAAAAATAGAAAAGAAAACAAAAAAAATAATTGAAAACCAAAAATAATTTTGAAAATATTGAACCGAAACACACGCAAAACAAAAAAACACAAACACCACAAAATAATATTCCACACGACGTAATTATTAAGTGATTTATAGTGATTATCCTTTTTTATTTTTATCCTTTAATATTATCACTGAAAAAAAGAGAGAACACAAAAGCAATATCTATACAGAGAACGAAATATAATATAAAAAAAAAATGCTATTAAATTTATCAAAAGAGAGGGCATTATAAAGATCTTTGTTTCTGACTGAGGACTTTGATCTTTAACAAAGATTATTCACTATACTGTTCCTCCCCATATGTTGTTTATATACTGACCAATTAAAATTTTGTTGTGGCACTCATAGACTCAAGTATAGATTTTCTCATCTTATGTTTTACTTATATTAATACGTACTTTAATATGTATATGTATTCTTAATATAACTACTATATTTTACGATAATCTTAATGAAGAATCCTTAAAAAAAGGAAAAACTTTACTTAGAAGAAGAAAATTATAATAAAAATAATCATTAAATCTAACGTCTGACAAATAGTCAATGAATGAAATTCTATTTTTCAATGAAAATTTGGAAAGTTATGGTGTCTGTTTTCTTCATTACTTTTTAGGCATTCAATCTTAAACAGATTTTTTTTTCCTTTAAGCTAAATTAAATTTAAATAGCAAGAAACAAACACAAAAGAAAACTGACGTAAAATTCATATACATATATTAAAGTTTACAGATTTTCTTTCCTTTTCTTTTCAAATAATTCAGATGCTGTTGGCATTGTATAAAAATACTCAAAAAAAACGAAAAAACTTTTATTTAAAAAAAAAATTCCAAAGAAAAAAAAAATTACATTTTATACATTCATACATTTATGGTTGATATATGTATGTATGTAAAGCAAGACAAAGTATAATAAAAAAATTTCCACTCATTCTCTCAGCTGGTTAAAATTTCCTACCATGAGTATCAATGTACTCATTGTGTTTTCTCAGAAATAAAATCTAAAACAGAGGCGGTGAATCCTTTCATTCTCAAAGCTCCTATTTTCTTAATAACAAAAAATTTTTTATAGAGAAAATTATTTCAAATGGCACATGCTTGTGAAAATTAATTCCATGTCAAAATTTTATTAAAATTTTAAATAAGTAGGCTGAGAATTGAATAAGAATAAACTGAATTTATTATTATAATTAATTTTAAAGAAATTTCTGATAATATAAAAAATTTCTTTTTCGTTTAATTGGTTTTAATCACCTATAAATCTGTTAAGCAATGACAGTTTTAATTGATTTTATAAAATTTAAAGAACCGCACAAAAACTACAGGTTTCTCATATCTGACCACAGTTACTATAATCTTTACATATATACGAAATATGATCATATAGTGAGCATATTTAAATATAATACGTAAAATATAATGTCACTTAAGTATTTTAGTGGTGAGATAAAGTGGAACACATTTTCCATTTTTTTTTTACATTTTTCATATTTATACAATTTAATCGCACAATGTGGTGCTATTTTTATCACTTTAAGGATATTAATACAAAGAATATTAAATAAAAGCAAAAGAGAAAAAAAAAACCAAAATCCTTTTTATTTGTAAAAATATATTTGTACACAAAAAATTACTATAATATTATTATTGTATATATACACATATGTACTCGTATGTGGGTATTTCCTGCCGCAAAATGTGGTGTAAATAAATATATGTAAGTAAAATTTGATCAATAAATTTTACTTATATTTATTATTTCTTCTTTACTTTACAAGTACATTAAAATTTGTTAAAGGCTTTTTTTTTTTTACATTTTATATGGGAAGGAAGTAAACTCTTAATAAATGTACATACATATATATTATGTATAATAATAAAAGTTCAATGAAATATTCAAATATGTTAAAATCTATATTTTATTTTCATATTAAATTTATTGCTATTTTCTAAATATTTATTTTAATTATTATAACTTGATTGATTATTTAAGAAATTTGATGATAATTTTTTTAATAGTAACTGTTATAGTTTCCATTTACAATCAAGTTTTAGTTAATTAGAAACAAGAATTATTCGTATATGGCATACTTAAGTTAAACTAAATCATAAGTATTACTTTTAGTTAAAAATTAGATAAGGATATTCAAGTAGATTTCTTTGTATTATGAGAGAAATTGAATTATATTTTGTATATATAAGATCCCATATATTATTTAGCAAAAATATTTTTAAATATACATTTACCATACCTATGTATAATTGTTAAAAAGCCTGTAGAAAAGTTAGAGTATAGTAAAATTAAATAAATTTTTTAAATAAATTTCTTACTTCTCTATTTTGTGTATTAAAAATCTATTATACAAGCAAATTACTATTAAAATATAATACTTGCATAGCATTAATAATGCTGGTATAACATTAAAATACACGCAATTATAATTTTTAATGTTCATAACTCAATTCGAAATATTTGATTTTTGCATATATTACGGGGCGATAACTTTAAAATAGAAATAAAAAAAATTTTCCCTCAATATTTCGATATAAATTTCGTGTACATTATTTGAACAAATGTCAGTCAATAATATATGTAATTGGAAAACTTCCAAATTTAATATATAATTTAAAAAAAAATATTCTTAAAAACTCGTCTCTAAGTACATACACATTGTATTACAAAGTTTTGTAGAAAAAAAAAAAGATTTTTATATAAAAAAGAAAAATTAAGTATGCGAAAAGAATAATTATGTATTATATATATGTATATAACACTGGTATAACAGATAGAACAAATGCTTATAGAAAATGTATACATCCCCACATTTTCATTATTATTGTTATATACTATTATTGTATATTAGTTTATCGCTGTCAAATAACTTGACATTTTTAACAAAATTTCATAATATTTCAAACTTTTTTTTTATTTTTGTTTTTATAATCAAAATATAATAATGTTTTTGTCACATCTGTCTTAAATATAATGATGAAATTCATTATTAAAGATAAAATTTATTGTAGTTTCTGTTTTTTGTTTTTTTTTGTACAATTTTGAATCTATTGTTTTCATATATAAATTAGAAGATCCTTGAACTATTGTCCTTGCTTTCTTTCATGCAATTTCGAAAAAAATGCAAAAAATATATATGTAGATTGAATTTTATATACATACATACATACATAGATATAATATTTGTGTATAGATTTGTGTTATAGCCTTCAATTGAAAAATGGTTAACAAATTAAAAAAATATATGTGAATATACAATATGGTTGCCAGCTAAAGAAGACACCTTAGATAATATTAATCTTTTGAAACATATTGCCTTCTTCACTTAGAATTTCAATAGTATTGATTATATATTTTCTTGATGTCAGCTTACGGAATTTAAAAACATGTTCGACAGATAACGTAAGTTTTTTTTTCGCAATAACAGAGGCCTTAACTGCTGCAATAATACTGTGAATAAGACTGTGCAAAATTAGCTATTATTTTAATAATTTTTCAAAGTAAATTTTGTCAATTATTAAGTTTTTGGATTTTTAGAGCTTTTACATAAAAAATAAATAAATATTGCTTAGAAATATTTGTGAAAGTATTCATGAAAAATGAGAATTGGAAGAGGAAAAACACTGAACTTCAAATGAAAACCGGTTAATTTAGAGCATGTTTTAAAAAGGTGTAGATTGTAGTAATAAGAGTCAAATTTCGACCCGGGTAGGAAGACGTTTTAATAAAAAAAAAATCGTTTTCTTAATTCTACCAAGATTCAGCATCAAATTAAAAAAGAATTAAATTTAGAAATGTCTATCAGAATTAGTTAGAAGAATTTTATTAGACGCCGGACTCAGAGGGTGTATTGTCGAGAAGAAAGCTCTAGTGTCTTTAACAAATAGAAAACGTCGTTTAGAATTTAATATCAAAAATACATAAAGAAAAACCACTTTCATATTGGAAAAATATATTTATTATGAACTGATGAAAGTAAGTTTAATAGAGTGTGTAGCGATGGTAAATGCTACTTTCGGAAAAACTACACTATGAGGACAATTAAACACGGTCGGGAACATTAAAATTTACTATTTTAATTTTTAACAATTGCTATGTCTTATATAGTTGCCCACTAGTGTATATAATAATAATAATATCAATTTATTTTTCAACCAACAAAATACAAATACATTTATACAAAAAAAAAAATTCTTATTTTATATTGAAAAAAATATTGTACTATTTACCAATTTAAACCATATTTTAAAGAACGAAATTTTTATTATATAGTTATAGGTACTAAATATTTAAATAAAACATACTAATCAATTTATTGGAGCAAATTCTAAATTAAATTTTGAATAGTTCTCCAATATATGCATGAAAAAATAAATTTGATTGCTCCCATATAGTTCTCTTTTGTTCTAATACCAATTCTTTTATTTAAAAACATAAAATAAATATGGTATTGCGTTAATTAAGAATAAAACTAAAAAAAAAATTCTTTTCTTCCACATAATATAAATGTACCTATTATCGAAACTATTTGGAATATGTGTGTATAGCATAGTCTACATATTATTTTTTAACGACCCATTATTTTACAAATTCTTATAAGTTATTCATTTAAATTAGAGCTACTCTTTATTCTATGAAAAGAATTGAATTTTTTCTTTTATATTATAAATTTAATCATTCAATATTAGAAAAAAATTTTCATTCAATTACAAAAAATATTTCGCATCCAATATTTTATTAGTTTGCTCGCAAAACTATTAAAACAATTTTTCACTACATGAAATTAAATTCAAATCAAATCAAATCAAAATTATTAATATAAATCGCGTGCTACAAAAAAAAAATTCAAACTATTTACATTCATCATTTTCAATTTAACCAAATAAAATATAAATTATTTTAAGTTCTTCCTTTCTCTTCCATAAAGTTTCTATATCAAATATTTTTATATAATATTTATGTATTATTGCGCTTTAATGTATTTAATACATAATATATGCGCATATGTATTGGCGCCAATTTAAAAAGCATGCGCCATACTCTCATTTTTTAAATCGGTTTAAAAACAAATGAGCCCATAATTGAAATAATGACGATTTTTTTGCAAAAAAAAAAAAAATAGAAAAACAAATAATTTTTTTTCTTTTCAATTTTTCCATAAATGTACAAGTAAACAGCGCGCATCAATAATCATATTATATTTTCGTTTAGAAATAAAGTTTCTTAGTAAAATAATCTATTAATTTTTAAATATGATAAAGTTATGCCTCATAGTTGTAATTTTAGTGTTCTTGAATTCTTTGTTCGGCAATTTTGTGTGACTATTGTTTATATGATACCTTAAAAGCCTGGATTCAACTGCAATGCCAAATTTTTCGGAACGCCGGTAAAACTTTATCTTTTCAGTGAGTGTATTATCAGTTTAGTGATAGTATTATAAAAGTAAAACTATTTGTATTGATAGTACCTACATACATAAAAATTTCACTGTGCGATAGACGAAATCTCGGCGTACCTGGAAATCGTGTTCTGAAAATCATTTCGTGTATCAAAATTATTCTTCAATGTCCCATACATATGATCTCGAGGCACATATGTATATTGCATCCAATTTTGCTTTTACTCTTTAAATTTTTAAAATAGCATATTTCACTAATGTCTTGATATTCGTACGGTACAACAGAAACTTTGCAATTTTTTTGATTAATTGATTAAAATAAAAGCAAAAGATAGTTAATGCAATCGGGGCCTGGATTTCAGTTTCCGCCGCCCCCCCCCCCCCCCCCCCTGCCACTATTTTTTACACAAAATTCTATTAAAATTAACAATTTTTCTACTCACGACTTTGGACAAAAAAAAACTCTCTCATTTCTAAGTATCTAAAGAGAGTGTTTAATGGGTGATTTTTGTAAATAAAAAAAATTATTCAACTGTCGTATATTCTAAACATTAAAATCTGATTTCAATACATAGTATACACATAACTCTCAGTAAACAGCATAATTAATTAAGCTCTTCCTATTATATTCCTATACGATTTTTATTCTCATATAAACAATATTAAAACAAAATAACAAAGTGTCCACTTATTTAATTTTTGCCATATTCATATATGTTTATACGTTTATAGAACTATACAGACATCTCTAAACTATAATATAAATCACTTTGTGAAGTAAAAACTCGTGATATAAAGCTTTTTATTCTCTATATATAAATGTAATTTATTTTTTATTGTGATTTTTTGCACTACCTTAAATTTTTTTCAATGTAAAAAAAATTGCTAAAATTGATCAATTAAAGGTATTACAAATCGGAAATATACAAAAGTTTTTTGATGTGCTGTAGATAAGGGGTAGTGTAAGCGAATCTTGATTTTATTATACGTACACATATGAGTATGAATGTTATGTGTACCCATATTTGTATGAATATACAGAGAACAATAAAATTGTGTTTCAATTTTTTTAAATAAATTGGCGCTAACTAAACAATGTCGTATCAAATCAAAAAAATCTCAGAATTAGAAAGAAAATTTCAACAAAATGTCTATAACTAACTAGAACTAGTTTTTCCTTGCTTTTTTCAATTTTTTTTATTATACTGTTATTAATTGATCGAAACTAATTTTCAATGAAATCGTAATGATTTTATGTTTAAAGATCGCATTTCCATTGTCTTATTGGAAACGTAGTTTAAAAAATTTTTTAATTTCATTTTCCCTCTTTATAAAAGAAAGAGAGAGAAAAATATGAAAATAAAATTTAAAAATTGTTGAAGCGTGCAACAAAAAAAAAAATGCATTATAGAAAATAAATTTGACATTGCAAAGCTTTCATTGTCAAAGTTGTCAAATTGTCAAATTAAAAACTAATAAGAGTAAAATGCATCGCAAAATTGTTATTTTTTTATTGGTTTTTCAAATTATAAATGAAGAAAATGAAGTATAAAAATTTTTAAATATTTTATTTATTTTTTCTAATTAATTTTAATAATATTGACATAGACATTTATTGATATAATTAATTTTTATGTATGTGTGTGTGTTTTTTGTTTTTGATTGTATACCTTTTTTTTGTTTTATTTCAGGTGCATTCCTAATACCATTCGCTGTTATGTTAATATTAGAAGGGATACCATTATTCTTAATTGAATTAGGTATAGGTCAAAGAATGAGACTGGGATCGTTAGGTGTCTGGAACACTATACATCCATGGCTTGGTGGTATCGGGATATCATCATGCATAGTAACTTTATTTGTAGCATTATACTACAATGTCATTATAACTTGGTGTCTATACTATTTTATAAATAGTTTTCGGGTAAGTTTAAAAAAAAAAAATAATAATTGGCGTGTCTATTTATCTATATAATAATATGTTGAATATGAAATTTTTATAATAAATATAGTATCCATTACCGTGGAGTGAATGTCCTTTCACAAATACAACACATGTTGTTGAAGAATGTGCAAGATCATCAGAAACAGCATATTTTTGGTATCGTTCAACATTAGAGGTGGCGCCTACAATTGATGAACCAGGTGGC
The DNA here is from genome assembly GCF_029603195.1 of Condylostylus longicornis. NCBI lineage: Eukaryota > Metazoa > Arthropoda > Insecta > Diptera > Dolichopodidae > Condylostylus > Condylostylus longicornis. The sequence goes on from NW_026577989.1 coordinate 1,783,861, forward strand.
TTAAAATGGTGGATTGTTTTGTGCCTCTTAATATCCTGGACGGTTGTGTTTTTCATTGTGATGAAAGGCATACAAAGTTCAGGAAAAGTTGTCTATTTTACCTCACTTTTTCCTTATATTGTTTTGACAATATTTTTCATCAGAGGCATAACATTACCTGGAGCAAGTGCTGGTTTGGCTCACATGTATACACCAAAACTGGATAAACTATTAACAGCAAAGGTTTGGCTTGATGCAGCAACACAGGTATTCTATTCATTTGGATTAGCATTTGGATCATTGATTGCTTTTGGTAGTTATAATACACCGAAAAATAATTGTGTACGTGATGTTTTACTGGTGTCATTTTGTAATGCAGTCACTGCTATTTATGCAAGCATTGTGATATTTGCAATTTTAGGATTTAAGGCAACATTAAATGTTGAAAGATGTCATGAAGTGTAAGTAATCAATTTTTATAATAATAATAATGTGTTTGTGTAGCCAAATGGATTTAGGATAAACACCATATTTCACTTGTTATATTTAATCATCATTATCCTAAAAAAAATTTAATAACAATTGATAATGTTAGAATTTTGAAAAAAAAAAAAACCAAAGGTACATTTAATTGAAAACAAATTTTTAATTAAATTCCTTGTGTTGTTAAAATTTTTTCATTAAAAACCCTTTTATTTTTTTCTTATAATTTTTATCATTTCTAATTTTTTTTTTTTTATTTTTTTTTTTTTGTGTTTTTAATTTAAATTTATTTATTTTTTCTTGTTTTATTTTGAAATTTGCATTTATTATAAATTTAATTTAATTTTTTTATTTTTAAACAGATTTTTTATGTGTTTTGAGTACATTTTGTTTAAATTAAAGACTTAGCAATTTTTTAACTGTAGATCAGTATTGCAGAACATCTTGATTTCGGAGTATTGATACTCTCTTTTACAATTTAATTCAGTTCAAACGAGCTCTTTCTTATTAGTCTTGTGCATAAATTTCAGAAAATGAAAATACAAATTCTAATAATTGTGAAGTTTTCTCTTGAAACTATAAAATTACACAAAATTCTATGTTGTTTGATACCTTTAACATGTACCAAAGGGCAAGTATAAGAAAAAGACAGTCTAATTTGACATATGAATTTATGTGTCACACATATACATTTAAACAATAATTTTCCACATTTAATTGTTTATACTCCAATAATAGCCAATATTATGAATACAAACATGTACTTCTTTCTTAAAAATTTTCCATACAAAGTAAAAGAGATTAACAATGCAACAATAATAATAATTATGTTAAAACTCCTCAATCTTAACTCTTATAAATATGTTTTTTTTTATAAAAAAAACGCTTCTACACTAATTTTTAATCATTTTGCTTTCATATCACCCCCATCTGTTTTTCATATATCTAACCTTGATTTTCAATTTATAATAATATCAGCAATAATTGATCGAATTTCGCCTATACAAGATTTAAATTAATTTTTTATTGAAAATAATATTTGACTAATAAAATATTAGATATTTGTTATATTTATTTCATTTGAAAGAGAAAAATACAAGTACAAGTTAATTGTTTTTCAATTCTTAGTTAATATTCTATAGTTGACATAAAAGATGAAATAAAAGATTCTAAAATTACAGATAGAGTCAAAGATTCCTTGAAATGACAAAAATTTGCCAAATAATAAAAATAAAGAAAATTAAATATTACTCATGGTAACTCAATAAACATCATACTTTGAGCCGTCATACAAAAAATTACGTGATTTTAAGAAAACTACTAAATTGTTTTCAAAATAATATGTACCGTATTAATGATTGCTCAACCATAATTTGAAACTGTAATACAGGTTATGTAATTAAGGCAATTTAACATTTTCATTATCTAATTAAGGCAATTTAACTTTCAATACCGAATTTTTTGTCAAATAAAAATTAACATTTTATAGTTTGAAAAATTCATTTAAGAGAAAATTTAAGATTTTTCAAAGATTTAGGATCTCTAATATTCGGTTACGAGAAAATTTTGTTCAATAATTTCTGATTAACACTATTTGTTCATTAAATTAAATATAAATATTATGTACAACATTAGATATTATTTACATAAAATCTTAATTATGTTACTTAGAAGGGCCAGTAATTGTTTATAAAGGTTTTAAAAAAATTAGTCTTAAAGCACAGAATTTAATAGATTATATAATATCAGTAATTTCTAATATCAACACATTTTGTTGTTGGAGTTCCAAATGCATTAATATTAATTATATTTTGAACTATAAGTTTGAACAACAGTAGGACTTGCCGAGCAAAAGAGTAAGGATAAAAGAATTTTTAAGACATAATTTTATATAAAAAACAAAATCAAATAAAGAGATTTTGAGAGTAATGGAGAAATATTTTGTGAGAAATGAAATTGAAAAATGCAGTTGCTTTAAATCAACTTTTACGTATGAGATAAGTGAAAGTTAATCTTTAATAATTTTAAGAACTTCAATAATGAAAAACTATTTTTAGAGAATTTTTATATTTTTGCATATAAATTTTTGTATAACAGTATTTTACGTCATCCCTCAATATTTGAAATTGATCTTAATTTAATAATCAATAAAACTGCATTTTTGTGAATCATTCGCAATAACGAAAAATAGAGTAATGGTTTGGTAATAATGAGAATTCAAATTAATTTATAATTATAAAAATTGCATATTTATGGGGGCATTGGATTGCATATTGAGTGCAAAAGGGAATAAAAAGAGGATAAGTTGTTCATTTTTTAAAACAAACATCTAGAAAAGATTGATTTTTGTTAAACGATCAAAAAAAAAATCATATTGCCTATACAGAGGGCTCCCTTTAGAGAATAGTTATATACAGAGCCTTTAGAGAATAGTATTTATGTGTTGTCTATATTTTTAGTACAAATTGAGTATAAATTTCTTTAATTGAAGACAAAATTTTAACTAAAAATTTTAACTAATAGAAATATAAAATTATTTATATTTGAAAAAATATTTTTTTTTTATTACATATACATTTACATAAATATTTTATTTAAATAGAATAATTATTTTTCTATTTAAAAATCAATATCCAAAATATTAGTTAATTATATTTCAGGCTGAAAAGGCATACACATAACTCGACTATATAGATATCAGTCATATCAACTTGGAAGTCGATGTAATTTTCATCGAGTGTTATACAAAATTAATTTAAAAATGAATTACGAAATTCGAAACAACATTAACGATAACATTATAACTATATTTTTCACTATTTTTTAATTTAAATTTTTCTTTTTTGATTTTATTTTAATTATTTTTATAATAAAAAAAACAAAAAAAAAAAAATGTAATAATTTATAACATTTTTAAAATTCATTTTTAAGGAGCAAAATTAATAATATAAATAAAAAAAAAAAAAAATAACATAAAATTTACGCTCTGTCATTATTAAATCGTTATGAAATGTACATAAAACAGAAAGGTAAAGTACAGAAAAATATTATTTTTAATAGAATTATTTCAATATTTCAGAAATAAAGAAATTTTATTTAATCATAATATGACTAGCACAAGCAATATAACAAATGCCGAATTGGAAACCTATATGTCCGGTATTAATGATACTTTATTTAAAGAATGGAAATTTGAAACGTGCAGTTTATCAGAACAATTGGATGATGTAAGAAAATTAAATGGATTCTTTTTTTTAATTTATCGAACAAATCCGAAAATATAGTTACGCTACGATTGATCTAAAACCGAAACTCATAGATTTTATGGCTTGAAATATAAAATTTTGTGCACAATATATAATTATGCACTTAATCAAAATTGATTTTCTTTGCATTATCTATAATTGACTATATTATCAAGTTACAGTTCGGATTTTTTCAAAATAAATATTACATATTTTACGAAATTTTAAATTATATTAAAATTTTAAAATTATATTAGGCGGCCGAGGGTACTGGTTTAGCATTTATTGTATTTACACAAGCAATTGTTGAATTACCTGGTTCACCATTTTGGGCAGTATTATTCTTTACAATGTTATTATCATTAGGTTTGGGTTCACAAATTGGTATATTAGAGGGAATGTTATGTACATTATTTGATATTGATATTGTAAAAAGAGTAAAAAAACAACATGTTACATTAGTTGTTTGTATATTCTGTTTCTTCGTTGGATTATTATTCTGTAGCGGAGCTGGTGAATATTGGTTACAAATGTTTGATTCATTTGCTGGTACAATCGGTTTAGTTGTAGTTGCATTAATGGAAATGATTGCTGTTATTTATATATATGGTCATGAAAAGTGAGTTTTAAATTTAATTTTTTTTTCTTGTAATTTGTTAATGTTGTTGTATTTTTTTTTTTTTTGAATAGATTCACCGAAGATATATATCAAATGACTGGTATTCGACCTGGATTATATTGGCAAATCACTTGGAGATATGTTGGACCAGCTATTACATTTGCAATATTAGCTTCATCAATTATTAGTATGATAATTAAAAATCCAACATATGGAGCATGGAGTAAAGACGAGGTTTGATTTAATAATATTTTTTTTTTGTTTGTTAAATTTGCATTCCTTTTAAGGGTATGTAATATTCTAACATAATCCTATATAGGGTTAATTACATTTACCATATTTTACCTATGAATTTCTATTAAATTTAAAAATTAAAAATTTTAAGTTAGTTCATTAAGTGTAATTGAGTTTAGAGCATTACATGCCTTTAAATACAAAGCGAATTTCATTCAATTTTTCAATTTAAGTTTAAAATAAATTGTAATATTAATAATTATATTTTTACAGGGTAAAACTGAAGCTACTCCATATCCGAATTGGGTTTTAGGAATTGCATTATCTATGATATTGGCTGGTATATTACCAATACCAATTGTCTTCCTATTAAGAAGATTCCAAATTTTGGGTGTTGATTTAGATATTCATCAAGGTTCAATACGTCGTAATGAAACAACTGCATCAACTAAAGAAATGATTGATGGAGATGATGATGTAAGTTTATTATTTATAATTTTATTATTTTTTTTTTTTATAATTTTTTTATTATAATAAGTATAATTCATTTATCCCCGTATTATGCATCATAGCAATAAAAAAAAACAACAAATTAATTTTTATATAATTGAAAAGAAAAATTATTAAAAATGTTATTATTATAGACACAAACCAAGCTTTTATTTGACTTTTTGTATCTGTCATTTTTATATTGAAATGTCATGTATAACTGATGTATAATAGGCGGGTAATCGAATTTATTTTAGTTTTTAGTTTCATTATTCAATTTAAGACTATATTTATTGTTTTTTTTAATAATTTATTACATAATAAGAATATATTTATTTTTAAGTTTTTTTATTGTATAAATTCAAATTTAAATCCTATATAAATTATGGCACATCGTATATTTATTATTCCAATATCATTTTTTATTTAGTTTTTTGTATTTCGTTTGTAATATTAATAATAATTTTATGTTTTATTTGTTTTATTTGTGATTATATTAAAATTGTTTTCTTTCTTTAACAATTAATATATATATATGCTTTATTTTTTTGTTATATTGTATAACATAATATTTGTTTTAATATTGTATCATAAAAAAAAACAATTTTTTTGCTTTATTCACACATATTTAAAAAAATTTTATAATTTATTCATTTTGTTTTGTTTATAATATAGTTTTTGTTTTTATGGTAAATACACTTTTTCTTTGAACTTTAGCTATTTTTACTAACATAAAAATTATTTTATTTTCTTTAATTGTTTCTTAATCTCAAAAAAACAAATAAATGAATTATATATATATATATTAAAATCGCAACAAATATGAATTAAACGAAACAAAAAAAAATAAATATATATATACATACATACATGTAATCCATGCTTAATATGAAATGCTCGAAAAATAAAAAAACCAAATTAACAAAACCAAAAAAAAAAAACAAAAAACGATCGATAATCGAATCAAAAATATAGATTATGAGCCCAGATTTGGAACCGCAAAATTCATTAGCACCACCTGGAACAAGATTTACAATTGGAGATTTCGATGTAAGTTTTAGGACTTAAAACAAATATTTACATTTCAATTAATATACAAAATATATTTGAAGAAAAACTATAAAAAAAAAACAATTAAATTGGTTACATAATCGGTTAATTTTTATATTTTGTTTTTCTTTTTTTCCTTTTGTTATTTTCTTTCTTAATTAAATATAGATGTAAAAATTTCTATAGTAATTTGTAACGACAACAATTTTAATTCATTAATCAATTAAATTAAATTTAATTTTAAAAAATAATATGAACTTAAAAATATACGATATTAAAAAATGTGATTTTAAAAAGAGAACTGAGAATAAATTCGATAATTGTTATATAAGAGAATTGAAATGAACAACTACATACATATACATATAAATAAATATATGCGGTAAAAAAATCGATACAAATTACTATTAATATTCGATTTAATTTTCTATACCTATACTTTTCTGTTCGAAATTATTTAAAAAAAAAAAATTATTTACAAAACAAAAAATGAAACAAAATTATTTTAATGCATGAAATTTTTATTTTAATTAAAAACTGATAAAAAAAAACAGTATACTAAAATAAATTTTTTTAAAAATAATTTCAAAAAAAAAAAAATTTAAATTGATAAATTTCATTTTAATTTTAATTTTATTTAGCATTAATAACTCTAAATGTTAAAAAAAAATAAAAAAAAAAAAATTAATTAAATGGAAAAAAACAAAATGCATTCGCAAAAGGATTCGAAAAATATTTTTTAATAATAATAATAACTTAATTATTTATTCATGCATACATATATATATACATATTTATATATGTATATATATGGAAAAATAACATAAAAACAAAACCTACATATAACAAACATTAAAAAAAAAAAAATAAAATAATTTGTATTTTTTTTTTTTGTTTTAAACTCAATTCAAAACCAACAACAATCCGCCAATATCATCAACGCAAAATATTAAATTAAAATATAAATAATATATAATATAAAAGAAATACTAAACGCATATAAATATAAAGATGAACAGAAAAATTAAAAAACAAACATAATAAAAAAAGAACATTTAATTTGCACTTCATTTTAAAAAAAAATACAAAAAAATTTAGCAAACATTATTTTCAATTACATGTACATTCATAATATAAAAATAGACTAAATTGATTCTGGCCATTTAATAATATACTCGTATTATTATTATTATTATATATGAATACAAAAAAAATTATAAAATATAAAATTATTATTGAAATTAAGTTTTAATTAACGCCTAAAAGTATACATATATATTAAAATGTTTTTAATTGCAATAATCATCCATAAGAACTAAAAGAAAAGAATTAAAATTGAAATAATTTTAATTATAATTCGGAATATTAAAATATATGAAAAAATATATATAGAAACGTTTTAATATAAATATCGTAAAACCATTATATAAATAATGGTATCCGGAGAGAATTAAAAAACAAAAACAATTTTATATTCGCAAACGCTCATTATAATACTTATGACTGCTTTGATACGTTTATAATATTTTAAAATAATAATTAAATAACTTTTTAAAAAATAAAAATTTTATTTTAATAATATCGCAGTAATTAAAAAGAAATCATTTTAAATATAATACATCGCAATAACCGCAAAAACTAAACTAATTACCTTATATTTTTAAAAAAAATAAAAAAGAAGCGAAATATTTTTTTTTTTTATATGTATAATAATTTTAAAATAATAAATTTGTTTGTTTTTTTTCCAAATAAAACAATAAAAATTTATTTTAAACAATTAGCGCATTTTTTAAAAAAACAAAAGACCCTATACACATTACACTATATATACATGTAGTATGATTCGTTTTTCGCATTTATTTTACATACAAAGTTGTAAATTTCAAAAAAAAAATACTATTATTATTAAATGTTTATAAATAGTAACAGGCAAATGACATAACCTACAAGTTCTATATAATATAAAAAATAAAAATCAAAAACCTTATATATATAACTACTAAAATCAGTTGAAAACTATTTATTATATATATATATATATATATATATATATATATATATACATTAAATAATTATTATTATTAACTGCTATTAACAAATTAAAGCATAATTATATATGATAAAAAGTTTCTATAATATTATTATTATTATTATGTTATAAAATGAAGAATATATATAAACAACAACAACCGCCATTTTATTTTATACAAACATCAAAAGAAAATTCAAAAACGAATCGTATACTTAATGAATTATGAAAAATGTAGCTACACGAGTATAAAAAATTAAAAATATAAATATTATTATATTAAATAAAAAATCCTTTAAAAATTAAAATTAATAAAAAATAAAAACAAGAACAATGCGCCTTTATAATATTTAAAGCAAAAATTCTTATGTATCAAAAAAAAAAACCAAAACGCTAACGAATATCTCTATCCTATTTTATTTTAATAATATTAACTATATAATATATTGCAATTTATATATTTAATTAATAAATAATATTGTATTATTAAAAATAAAATTAATATATATATATATATGTATACTAAAAAAAAAAAAATAAAGAAAAATTTTAATAAATATTATAAAAAGTTTGTGTTTTTTGTATTATTTAAAATAATAAAATAAAATTTTATATATTATAAACGAGTAATTTAAAAAAAAAATAAAATAAAAATTTATAGCGAAATCATCCGGAAATACGCATATATAAAATAAATATACTGATATATACTAATTTAATAATATATAAAATGCAAATTTCAAAAATATTAAAATTAAATCATTTTTCTTTTGTTTCTTAACATTAATTTCATCATAAGAAATTAATAAAATATATACTTAAAATTTAATATTAAATATACGAAATATTTTCAAAATATACGAATACTTTAATAATTATATAAATCATAAATAAATACAATATAAATTAATATATAAAAATTTGCAATAACATTTAATAAATACAAACAATAATACGTATACAATTTTAAAAAAATATATAATGTGTGCAGCTAAAGGAATCAATTATATTGTAACCAGAATTTGAAAGTACGAGTCTATTATATATAAATTATAATAATTAATAAAAGATCCTGGATGTATATAATAAAACAATTTATATACATATATTTTAATAATATTGTGAAGTGCATTTGATCCATATATATATATATATATATATGTGTAGATCAATAATATATAACAAAAAATGATTGAATATATAAAAAAATAAAGAGCCTGATTGGATTCAACATACATAATTATTATATAAATAAATAATTAATATATTCTATATAATGCGAATAAAATAATATTAATTATAATTAACAAATAATAAAATTTAATTTCATTCCAAAAAAAAAAAAAATTATGTATGTGTCAATATGCGAGGATAACATAAACCAATAAATGTATAACAAGTAAAAAAAACAAAAAACACTGAGAAAAATAAACACTTAAATAATATGTTCTATATAAAAGTTATATTTCAAGAATAAACACAAGAAAACAATAAAAAGTTAAAAAAAAAAAAACAATAAATTACCAAAAATTATGTCGTTTATTATGAAGATATGATTTTTAATAAAAAAAAAAATTATTATATAATATTTAAATATAAATTAGAGAAAACAAAAAAAACAACAGTGAAATTAGAACAAGCAGATTAATTAAAAATATTTCGAATTTTTATATTCGGTAAATTCTTACATAATATATATAAAATAAAACTACTTACATAAACTTAATTTGTATATATATATATAATACATATTGCAATACTATTATTAATTAACATATTTGATTTTGTAAATAGAATTTATTGTATAAATTTATAATAAAATATTAAATTATAAATTATAAAATAAAATATTCACCTATAATTGCATAGAAAACATAAGAAACTTAATATTTATGATATACGTTATACATAATATATGTACATATAAATTTACATCATATAACAGTCAGCGAAAGGATAAAAAAAAGTAAAATAAAACCAAAACTAAAATATATAAAAATATTGTTCTTCTTTCGGGATAATATTCCAAACATATAACATTATAATATATATACTAATGTATACTTAAATGTAATATTACATAATATATATATATATATTAATTATATACCTTCATAGGTATCTATATATATTTATATATATATATATTATGTAATTATATATCTAAGTATATAGATCAACATAATATAATTTTAACGTATATACCAGAAGAGCATAATAATACATAGATCTCATATATAGTGAAAATAATACATTTAAATAAAAGAACTATGCAATATACTACGATATATATGAATAACATAAAAAGAAGAAGAAATGAAAATAAAAAAAAAAAACCAGAGAACTTTATATTATAAATTTAGATAATTTTAAGAATAAAATAATATTTATATAAAAAAATATATATAATATATATTAAATTATATATATATTTACTGTTGACAATACTTAACTAATAATTTTAATGGTAAATACATGCTTATATAATATTATATATTAAAAATTTTCATTTATGTATTTTTAATAAATATTTTTTACATATAGAATGCTTGTTAATATATAAATAATATTTGCTTTTTTATATTACTAATTTTTTTTTATTTATTTGTAGAGCGAAGTGTGTATATAGTTAAATATTTTATATTTTGCATGTTTTTTATGTTATATTATATAACAATATTTTCATGTATAATTATAGTACACTATTATTTTAAAACAATCAATATGATCTATATAAAATTATTTATAAAATAAATGAAAAATTCTAAATTTTAGAATTATAACTTAATTCACGGAATAAAGAAAATTTAGCGCTAAAAATTTTTAATTTTTATAATAACTGTTATACAATAAAAATATAAGCCTTTTCAATAAATGATCATATACAAGAATTCGCCTATTGAAATTTTGAATATCGAAAAAAATACTTGATAATTTCGTATTCGTATTGTATATGGGCAAAAATGTCATGATTTTGAAATTGTATACGGAAATTTTCTATGATTTTGCTATTTTTGCTCATTCAATATATCCATTCGAAATTATGAAAAATTTGTACATGATGAAGCTTTATATAATTCGATGTAAATAGAGAGATGATGCATTTCAAATTTCTTGCTTATGCAACCAATATTATTTGTAATTGATTTTATGATTTTCAATTATTATTTTTCAGTAATGTATTTTTATTATAAGGAAAATTTAAAAAAAAATTTTGAATACAGTGAAATTAAAATTTTATTATACTTTCATAAAGAATGTATTTTGGTGTATATATAACATATACGTACGTATATATGTATACCAGAATAAGTTTTTTTGCATAATAATAAATTACAATAATAAAAATATTTGTTTATATCAAGATATTTTATGTTTTAAATAGTTGTTTTCAATTCTTTTTTTTTTTAATTTATTTAAAATATTTTAGTGTTTATGAGTGTTTTAATAATTGTTGATATGCACGCATATAGAACACGAACACAATTTTGCAATATCTTAAGTATATTAAGTAATTAATTTCATAAATTGTATAATATTTATAATATTTATTCAATATTACAGGGTAGTATTATTTATGTAAGCATAACAAAAAAATAATCACCATTTTTAACAAACTCTAAGTATTCATCGCTTACAGTCCGATATATGTAATTAAAATTCATACACACATTTTTATACCCGTACGAACGTATGTGCGAAGGGTATACTAAATTTGCCTTACCGTTTGTAACGCTAAGAAAAAACGGTCTTAGATATAGATTCAAGTGTATGTTTTTGATCAGCGTCGAATTCTGAGTTGATTTAGCTTTGTCTGTCCATGCGTCCGTTCATCGATCCCAACGATAACTCAAAAACTAATTGAGCTAAATTCACCAAATTTTCACAAATGATTTATTGTAGTAAGTGCCAGAACCCTATTCAAATTGATCGGGGCACTGGTTCGGGTAGCTGCCATACAACTTCAAAATTTATTTGGGTATATCTCAGAAACTATATAAGCTATGGTACTGAAATTTCACACCAAACGAATATATTAATAGAATGTGTTTGATAAAAGTCGTTGAAATTGCTTGGCTCTTTTTGGTAGCTGCCTTACAACTTCAATAATAGTTTGGCACACACAGTATTTTGAAAAACACGGAACTGAAATTTTGCATAAATTAATATGGTAATACGGCAACTTAAAGTCATTGTCTGTCCCATAGTCAGTTATGGCATATTTATTCGCACATAGGATAACAAATTCGTAAGGGTATCACAGAGTTGACAAGGTCAACTCTATTTTTTCTCGTTTGTTCAGATTTTTGATCTCTCTGAAAAAAAATTTCCTTTAATTTCAAATTTTATTAATGAAGTATTTAATATTCAAAATTGTCCAATAGTATATTAAGAATAAAAGCAAAATAAAATTCCCAAAATAACTTACATTATTGGAACTAATTCCTCTATATATAGAATATTGGAACTAGCTCCATCTTATTTTTGACAAGAATTTAGATTTTTACCAAATAATCAATAAATATTAGAAAAATTTTTTATATTACAAAATATCATATTCTGAAACTGTCCCTAAGAAAACCCCTAAATTCAAATTATTGAATTAATTACAAACTTTTCATAATTTTTTTGCGTTACATTGAACTACCAAATATCTTAATGTAGAATACACTATACAAAATCTCAACTAAACATTGTTTAATGTATACACTATAGTTGATAGTACGTATTAGATTATTTAGTACATATTTTAGATTTTTAATTTAATTAATTTAAGCTAGAATTATAATTTTACTTAAATAAAACTTTTTCTAATATTTAAATTTGCTTTTCTTTTCATACCTCAATCAATATAATCTTAATCGATTATTCAAAAAATACAAAAAAAAAAAACAACACAAAATTCAAATAGGATGATGACGATGAATTTAATGGTGGTCCAGCATTAGGAGGTCGTATTAGTATGCGAAGTGATTCAGATGATGAAGATGATGGACCGATGCAGATGCGTAGCAGTAATCATTTAACGTTGCCAACGAGTTTAAATAACAAGAAGCCATTTAAAATGGAAGTTGTTGATTATTAATTAGGAAAAAAAACAAAATAAGGAATTTACAGAATAAATTAAATGTAATCAGATTTAAATAGAAAATTAAAAAAAAAAAACAAAAATGTAAAAAAAAAATGAATGAAAAAAAAAAAAGATATCCAAATAAAAGTTAAATGCGAAAAAAAAAATAATTAATTCAAAAATAAGCTAATTAGAGTTTACTTGTACTAAATAGAATTAATATTTTTTTGATATAATTATAAAGTGAAGAAAAATGGTTACTAAGACTTTATTTTTAAGATTTTTTAATTTTATGTAAAATGAGATAAAAAAAATAAATAAATAGTATTGTAATATTTTTTTTTTTTATAATTTAATTTGTATAGGAAAATAATTAAGAAAAGAAATTTATTTTTCAAAATATTTTAATTTCTATGAGAAAATTCTTTAAAGATGGTGGTAAACAAACACAACAAACATAATGAATTGAAATGCTTTCACGGTAACACTGAAAAAATCAAATTTATTGCTATTTTTTTAATTTTTAATTCGTACACAGAGAGAAATTTTTAACTATAGTTAAGCTTAAAACTAAAAAAAAAATAAATTTCAAGACTTGTTTTTTCATTAAGAGCAGAACCAAATTTAAAATTTTAACATAAATTCTAATTAAATTCATGATTTTATATTTATTTTAAAAATAAATAATTTTAAACTTAACATTTTCAAGTATTAAATATATTGGAGAAGTCTCTATTGAATACCATCATCATATTTATTAAATTAATTTACATTTAAAAATTTCTTAACAAGGAAAGAATTAATAAAATTATTAATTGGCCCCTATCAATTAATATAGTTTTAATACAAAATTCTTATTTGTATGTGTATTTTTTGTTTTTTAAAAAATTAAATTTCAAATTTTCTTTACCATAAGATTTCAATTTTCTATTTGCAAAAATCTTATTATTTTATTTATTTTAAGCATGTAAATAAATAAATTTATATAATACACTTACACACAATTATTGTTTAATTATATTATAAACATATATGTGATTACATATTCATGTAAATATACATACTTATATTTAATATTATTACAAAAAAAAAAATAAATTTATTGGAAACATTAAAAAATTATAAAAAGGTTTTGCATTTTTTTGTTTTTCTAATCTTTTGTGTCCTTCTTTATTATACAATACGCGCTATACATAATTTACTTTAATTTTAATTTGAAAAAAATAAAAATAAAAAATAAAACAAAAATTGTAAATGTAAAATTGTTAAAAATATTTTTAATTGTATTTTTTGCTGTTTTAATTAATAATAAAATAGAATAGATTATTAAATAGTAATAATAGAAAAATTCTCTACATAGAAAGCATAAACGAAAATAAATAATTTTTACATAAAAAAAAAAAAACAAAACTTGTAAGATAAATAAATGTTTAGGTTAATTAATTTGTAGAAAAACTAAATTTTATTTCATTAAAATTATATATAAATACAAATATAATACATATGTAATATAATATATATGTATAATGTATATAAAATATACATATATGTATAAATTAAGAATATTATTATATTTAAAGTAAAATTTATGTTTTATGCGAAATTTCATATATTACAATAACAAGTCTCGTATAATATAGCAATGATTGGTTCCGCAGCTTAATCGAAAATATTATTTTTCTCTTCTATTCTCAAAGAAACAATTTCAAGACTTTAAAATTTGAAATTCCTTAAAATATTTCGATTCAAAAAACTTTTTATATGCGGTTTTATGTATGAAGAAATTTACTTTACAATTTTCAAAAACAAAATTTTTATTTATACATTTTCTAAATGTAAAACCATACAAAACAATAATATATTACTGTTACCTTTATAGCCAATGGTAAGATTACAATAAATCCTTATACACGGTCTCAATGTACTGTTACTCCAATTTTAATTCTACAATTGTTTGTTTTAATAATGGCAGTATAATCTAATAAAAAATTAAAACAATATATGCAATTTATAATATTATTGTAAAAATCAAAATTATGTATAACTACCATTGTAAAAATCATCGATAATTGATTTTTAAAATCCATGATCTGGTTATTAGAGTGCTAACTTAGAAAACTTAGGGTTTATAAAATAATTCCAGAACAAATTATATGGAATTTTTTTTATTTTTTTTTTCTTTTTGCCTTAAAAGTTGTTCCTTTTTCTATACCACTACACAAATAATGTTCTGCGATTGTCTTATTCTCAATCAACAATCTTATTCTAATTAGAATAAACTTGGCACAGTGCTTGATTGCTATACAAGGTGTAATTATTTATTTCGATATTAAAATAAAATTAATTTAAATTATAACTTGTAATGAATATAAATTAAAATTGTATACTTCTAACAAAAATATAGAAGAATTTAATTTCTTCAAATTAAAATATTATACTTTATGTATTATTATGTATACCTATACATATATATGTATAATAATAACAAGTTTTAAACGAATTATGTACAATTAAAAAAAAAATATATATTTTGATTTCATTAATAATAATTCAAAATTCATTATGTGTATATAAAATATAATTATAATTATATATATAGTATATAGAAATTAATAATTATTAGATTGCTCAATTATTATATATAATTATAGAAAGATTATTTAATTATTATTATAATTAAGAAATTATTTTTCAAAGCAATATTGTTCAGAACTATTTTCCCTCTTATTTGTTTTTAATTTAATTTTATTAAAAATAAAACTTTTATATAATTTTCCTTATTTATCTATATTAAAATCTATAATCATATTTTATTTCAATTAAATTTTTATATAAAGCCCACCTTTTCTTACTATTATAAAACCTTACTTTTATAATATTATAAATATTTTATAATTTTATGAATATAGGTGATGTTTGAATTAAAAAAAAAAAAGATGAAATATAATTCCTGAAATAATTTTTAATAATTTTAATAATAAATCCAATTCAATCAGAATGTTTTCCAATCATACACATTAATATTATCCCAACAATTAATAATTAAAATTTAAAATTTAATTGGAAGCATCATCTTTGAATAAACTTTTATATCAATATTATGAATTATTAAATTGATTGAAAGAAAAGCAGTAATTTTAAAAAATATTTTCATATAGCTTTAAAAATTATATTATTTTTAATATATTAAGCTACTTTTTTATTTTACAAAAACGTAAAAAATTAATATTTTTTATATTATTATTAATTATTTTTAACATACAGCTGCAAGGCAAAATAAATGATTTTTACTGAAGTTATTCAATTATAAATTAATTTTATTTCTACTTTAAGAAATTTCGTAATTCGAAAATTTATGATTATTTTAAAATTTATTTTTAAAATTACAATATTTACTCTATTAAAATTATTTTATATATTTGTTAAAAAATATTTTATTTTTTCACCTTTTACCCCTTTCTATATTCGAGTCTTAAAAACTATTTAAAAATAATGCTGGTGCTTCTTTCTCTTAAGAAAAAAAAAACAAACGCAAAAATACTATACCGAATTACTGTGAATTATTCTATAAAATATTAAAATATTTAAAAAATAAAAACCAAAAAAGAAAAAAAAACCAAAAGAAAATTAAAAAGAAAATAATTATTGAAAAAAAAATAAAAACAAGAAATTTTCTAAATTAGCATTAATTATAATATTAATTAATAATTTATTTTTAAATAAAATAAAATGCGACATGAGAGAAAAATAAAAAATCATAAGGTCTTCGAGGAAGACAATAATTTTGTTTATTTTTTTTTACATTAAAAATGTATTTATTATAACCAAAAAAAAAACAAAAAAAATGAAAAAAAATGAAATATATAAAAACCAGTACCTTAAAATGAATTCATAGAAAAAATACCTTAGACTTTACATTTGAAAACAAAATATAAAATATTATATATACATATTATATAATAAATATATAACATATATATTGAAATCAGTTTTACATAATAATAATAAAAAAATATAGAAATTTAAAAAAAAAAAAAATCTCAAGGGAAATTAAAATAAAAAAAAATTTCAATATTCCATTCAAAAAAAAAATTTTTAATCTCCCACAATATAATTTTTTTTTATAAATTTTCATTTTAATTATTTTATTATAATTTTAAATACATTTATATTATTTAATAATGTGCCGTAATTGTTGCTATTTAATAAAAAATAAAATAAAAATAGTGAATTTTAAATTATAAATCCCCTCTATTATGAACATCGGTATCGGCCGATATATTATCGGCAGTTCTAATCGGTTTTAAGTTTCTACTGTATTATGAACCGATACCGATAAAAATATTTCAACCGATTAAAAGAAGCTTTTTCATACAAATTTTTGTTTTTGTAAATTGGAGAAAAAGTTTTTTTTTTTTTCTAATGACATTTGTTTTCTTTCAAAATTATTTTCAAAAAGTTATTTTCAAAAAATTTTTAAAACTATTTTGAATTTGGTTTTGATGTGCTAAAAAGTTGTTGTAAGCAAATTATTTTCTGTTAAATTTGTAAAATAAAAATATACATATATCGGGAAAATGTCGCGTGCATTATATTTTGAAAGTGAAGAAACGGTAGTAAGTGAAGAAACGCAAGCTATTCAAAGACGACATATAAGAGATTCAACTAATCCATTGGATTTAGACAATAAAATTTATGTTTATGTACCTATTTTATTTTATTATTTATATAATATGTACACATTTTTTAGGTTTATCCAGAATTTCAGATTATCATTCCTTGCCAGGTTTAAGTCCTCTTCCATTTTTTCTACTAACCGTAGAAATATAAACATTTTGAAAGAAAATAATTTAGAAAAAATGCTTACATTTTAAAAAAGCAATTAATTACACCAGTTTCCTTGATAAAATGAAGATTTTACAAAAAAAAAAATCTGTCGTCTAAAAATTTGTACCCGCTTTTAAATCGGTGAAAATCCGACAATTTATCGTTTTCATAATACCAGCTAATACGTTTCCTATACAGGAAAAAAAGCTTTCCCGACTCCGATAAAATTTACCGATAAACAATGTTGGTAATACAAACACAAAATTTTGCCGATAAATTATCGTTTATCGGCCGATACCGATATACATAATAGAGGGGAATATCTATAAGATAGTTGATTCAATAATTGAGTTTATTCAATAATCCAAATCAAAAAATTTTAATAAAAAAAAAAAAATTTCTTCTCCAGTTTTTAATAATTCTAACATTTATTTAATATGAAAATTTTGTATTATATTTAATATAATACAAATATATAAAAGAAAATAAAATTTTTTTCCAAAAATTTCCCCTTTCGTTAAAATCAGATTATAGATCAAAAATTATATAATATATATTATCTTGTATGAAACAATCAAAATAATTAAAAATAATTTTTATTTTCTTCAAATACAAATTTCTATTTATTTAATATTTCTTTTTAATTAATTCTATTCAAGTCATAATTAACATAAAATTAAATTGACTTGCACAAGAAATCTAACAAAGTATACAAGATAATCATTTTTTATTTTATTTATATAAAAATATATTTATTATAAGGCATTCATTAAATGACTATTAAACATATTTAATTTTTCTAAATTTAATTCCACAATTTTGAAAAATAATTTTTCCAAATTATATTCAAAAAAAAAAATATTTTATTTTCATTATCATTTTAATGTACTGAAAAGGATAACAATAATAATAAATTTTACTAAATTTATAATGAAAATACAAAAAAAAAACAATATTAATAAATTTAATTTTTAATTAATATTTTAAGAACACTTCCGTTGTTTTTATAAAAAGAAAAGAGAAATAATAATCTGTATGTTAAAGAAAAATTTTTGAAATAAATTTAAAAAAGAAAAAATAAAGAAAATTAATATTTCGAATTAGAGACTAAAACAATTTTTATATATGAATGTAAAAAATTACAAATATTATATAATAATGTAAAAAACAAGTACATTAACATAAATTTAATTAATTTTTTTTTTTTTTTCATTTATTATTCTTGAATTAAAATATTAAATTTTGTATGATTTTCTCTAGAATAAATTCTGAAAGTTTTTAACATCAAATGAAATTTAATTATAATTAAAAAAAACAATTTTTTGTTTATATTTTATTATTTAATTTAATTTTTTAAACACCGTAATATTCATTTTTTTTTTTTTTTTATTCGAAACTCAAAAAGAAATTATTACCATTATTAATATTATGAATATTATTATGTGTTATTATTATCTGAACAATTAAAATATATAGATTGTAGGAAACATATCGCCATCTGATATTTGATAATGAAAAATAATTTAAAAATTTAAAAAATGAAAACTTTAGAAATTAAAATTATAGATTTAAAAAATTTTAGTACTAATAATAATTATTAAATTATGTATATTTAATCGAATAAAGCTAAAAAAAAAAATAAAAAAAAAAAAAAAAAAACATAAAACTGAAAATGAACTTAGAGATTGACTGTGTTTCAAAAAATAAGTTTAAGTGTAAAAAAAAAAAACAGAAAAAAAGTAAAAAATGTTATAATTAATAAATATACGTATATATATAAGTACAATTATATTAAAACAATATAAAATATAATATTGTAATAAATTTATATGTATATATAGTATATGAATTCAAAATTGATATTTTATATAATGAGTTACATATATGTATCTAAATATATGACTAAATTTATATATACTATATAAATATATATGTATTTATATTGATATATTGTATTTTATATATATATATATATATATAATATTATAATGTTTAAATTTAATATATCTAGTTTTAAATAAATGAAAAGTTAAATAAATTTAACTTGAAAACTAAATAAATTATAGTTTTATTTTTATATTATTTGTACTTATCGAAGTATTTGAATATTATCCATTAGAATTGAACATATCTTTTGTGTAAATAAAAGTATTTTGGGATTTTTTAATCATTTAATTCAAAAAGTGTACCGGAACATTAATCACTGTGTAACGGAGCGATATACTATTAATTTAATAATTTGGACAGTGAGCCGCCTCCTCTAAATCTACAAAAGAAATACATTAAATTTTAAAATAAAATTTTATACATTCTTTAAAATTATATACATATTATTTATACGAGTTTTACAATATTTGTTTGGATTTGAAGATATTTTGTTTTTTTTTTGAAAAAATAAAAATTAATTAAAGTTGAAAAGTGTTAAATTGAAATTTTATCTTTTGTTAATAAATTATTGCTAATTTTATTTAAATTTATAACACGATTTCCAAAATATAAATCGACATTTTTGGAAATTATTATTATTTATCAATTAAAGATTTTTATTTTGAAAACATTCTTTTATTTTTTATTTCAAAATTTAATACACTTGTAGAATACTAAATATTTATCTTTCATTATTTGAGTAATTAGATATTTTTTATTATATTAGATTATTGATTATTATTTTAAATATTTAAAATTTATTTATTAATCTGCAAAAAAAGGAATGAGAAACATTAAAGAAAACAGCAATATTTTACGACATTCTTGAAATATTTTTTATTTATTCTGAACTATTGACATTGAAATTGTAAGTTACATGAAATATTTTAATTTATAATTATATGTTTTTATATTTTTCTATTTTTTTTTTTTTAATTTTTTTTTTTATTTTTTTTTTTTTTATTGTATGTTTATTAAGTTATTTTTCAAATGGAGAAATATCTACTTGTGATTCAGGGAATAACTTTTACTCAAAATATTTCTACATTTAAACTTAAAATACCTCATACATTACATACTTAAATATTATTTTTTTTTTTAATTTTATTATTTTCCTTATTTTTTTTTTTTGTTTTAAATAATTTTATCTATTCATATTAGAACACAATTGCACGTAAAAGCACAAAATACAATTTATTCAAAATCACTTAAAATTATGCTTATAAACTAAAATAAAAAAATAATATGTTTTAATGAAGTTTTTTTTTTGTGTTTTTTCTCTATTTAAATATTCAAAGCTCTACCTTATTTACCAAAAGTATTGCAAAATAAAAAAATACATGGCAAGAAATTGGCAATGGTAGCTAAAATATTGAGTATTCATTAAATCATTGGTCAAAAACAGACTATAAAAATTTGATTAAATGTTTAATTTTTGAATGAAGAAAATATTGTGTAAAAAAACACAACGGAAATGGCTTTCTTATTTAGGAGGCGTATGATGTTTGCAGGAGCTCTTTTTAGGTAACGGATTTTAAATGAAAACTTGAGGTTGCATCTTATATTAAATTACAATTACAGTTTTCTTCAATAAATTTACAAAATTTATACATTTTGTTTATAACGTATGAAGTAATATGAGACCTAATTCATTTGATATGTTAACTTTTTATCTTACTAATATAACAGTATTTGTTTATTTTTTTTTCTGTATTTCGATATATCAAACTGATAAAAGAAATAAATTTCAATATTCTTTAATTAATCACACGCCTGATTTGGAAAATATCCGCCATTACAAATTAGTCAAAATTAAAAATAAAGGATAATTATTTTTCAATCATAGTAGTACAATTTTACGCCCAAATATTTTTTTTTTTTAGGTTTTACATATTTTCATTTCCAAGATTCATCTTGTTATTATCATAATAAAATTATTTTATTAAAATAATTAATGCAATATAGTGTTATGTATGAAAGCCAATATATAAGTGATGAAATGTTTTAAGAACAATATTGAATTGTGTTGAAAATGAATTTTAGTTCTAATTTTACATGAAAATTATTCGATTAATGTATGTATGTATATATATATATATATATATTTTTAACAAAAAAATACGACAACTATTTTCTTATAAAGAAAAAATAAAAGTAAAATAACTTAAAAATAATAGAATTTCGACTAGGAATGAAATTAATGAAAATTTCCTTTTCTTATAAAGAAAAAATAAATCTTCTAATACCATCGTCATTGACGTGAAAATGATTTATCTATTACAAAAAAATATAAATATAATTTTTCATTGGCATATTATTTAGCAATTAAAACTCCTTAAGTACATTTGATGCACAAGAATCTGAATTCAACAAAATTATTTTTTGGAAATTATAAAATTTTTTTAGTACGCATATCAAATTTTTAATTTACCAACATCAGTTGCAGTTGATTTATAAATAAATGTAAGTTGAATTTTTATACGCTATGAGAAGTTTTAGTTTTTCAGTCCAAACGAAAAAAAAGTTAAAAAATATTTTCAATATATGAAAAGTTCGAAAAATTAAGGAATAAAAGCAAATTTGTTTTTTTTTTTTTAAATTGTGTTGCCTTTTATATGCCTTTGCTTTTGTGCGATTTTTAAAATTAAAAATTGGCTTAATAAGTGATGCAATAAAAACTTGGTTGAAAGAATTCTAGTAAATTTTGATTTATAATTTATTATTAATATATTTTTCGGTTTCATACCAAAATAATCTGTTTCATAAGTACTTTATAGTTTTGATCCAATTAATGTTGAATTAAAAAAAATTTTAGCAGCACAAAAAAAAATTTTTTTAGTCAATGGTGTTTATGAAGCTTAAACAATAATATCATTTTAATTAAATTAGATTAAAATATCACAAATATTTCATTTAAAAAAATTATCTTAAACTAACTAAATAAATCATATCAAATATATTAATATTAAAATCACGTTATTATTTTAAAACTAGAAATGATTTTTTTACTCCTGTTTTTACTGCACCTTTTGAATAAAATTATTCCATCACAAATTAAATAATAAACACCAATTCGAATTTCTTTTGAAATTTTTCTGATCAAAGCTACCACAAAAACTAGTATTAGCGGAACTATCATTACTACCATTGCTACTACAACTACGATTCTATGTATTATTCCTTTTAATGATGACAATAAATTTAGTAGATATCGACTCTTTGGAGAACAGCTATTTAAAATTGAATTGTTATTGTATTTTGAAATTTCGAATATTTTTACTTTTGTTTCGAGTGGATCTTTTTTTGATAAAACTTCTATTAAGATAAATCATAAAGACAATAAAAATGGTATTATAGATTTACTCATGTTGTCGTATTTTCTGAAAATGCCATATTTTTGGCAATCAAAATTGCTACAGTTTAAGCAGCTTGACTTGAAATAATCTTGCAACTTTTGTCACCTTTTATGTGATCCTGATTTCTGATTTTTACCGCTCGAATACCGACCTTTTCCATTAGCTGTACCGGAAGAGTTAGAATTGCTCTCAGTTATATTAGTTGTTGGATTATTTGCCGAAATATTTCCGCCGTTTTCTTCTGATATTTGCTGCTGCTGTTGTTGTTGGTCCCTTTCACCACGGAAGCGGTCTCTATCACGATGAAAGCGTCTGTTACCTCCTCTAAAGTGTCGTCTATTATATTGATGATTATAATTATTATTAGTTGGTTCAGCTGGCGAGTAGCCTAAAAATATTGTAGCAAATAAGAATCAAATATTTTAAAAAAATAAACAATGTGATTTAGGTTACGTGTAGGTGCAGTGTTAATAATTGGTGCAAAATTTGTGTGGTTGACTGTTATTCGACTGGAACTGGCACTATTATTGCTAGTATTGTTACAATTCTGCCCATTAGGCGGATTTGGCTAAAATACATAAGTTTTCAAAATTAATTTTAATAAAATTGGTGTTTATTGAACAAAGCTTAAAATTTACAAAATCGAAAATCAGTTATATTACCACATTTCTTTCCCCGTTCTCATTAATTTCTTCACCATTTGCTATAGAACTTGCAGCATCACTCATATGTTTTTGACCTGCCTGCGTAGCAGCCAATTTTCTTGCGCGTTCTTGCTCTAATCTAGCCAGCATCTGGTCTTCTGTTTCAATTGAAATAACATTTTTCTCCTCTGCGCTTATATCTATAATGGCTCCACGACTTTTTTGACGCAAAAATAAGTTTGACATCCTTTGTTGCAGTTCTTTCAAATCTTTCGTTAATTCAAAATCTGGAGCATTCTCTAATTCAGATGGTGGCTTAGCATCTCGCAAAGCATCAACATTATCAGGAATTTTTTCTCGACATACTGGGCATACAGCTTGGAACGCTTCTGCTGTTTTCTTTAACCAAGCAGGCAACTTATTGATTTCCTCTTGCCAATTACGTTTCGAAGCGACTAAATGACGGGCCAAGCAAAAACTGCAAATTAAACAAAATTAGTACCTTTAGGGACGATTTATTTTCATTGAAGCAGTAACGCATACCTGTGCAAATAATGAAAGCATTCGGTTTTAATGAATTCATCACCTTCTTGAAATCCATAAAGGCATATTACACATTGACCACTTGGCAAGTTGCTTCCTGTCAAATGTTCTCGAACTACTTCTATCAAGTCAAAAACAACAGGATAACCCAAAGATTCGTTCAATTTTGTAACACAAGCTGACTTAATTTCGTTGAGCCTTTGATCATCTAGACCTCTAGGTTTCAGGAGATTAAATTTTGGTGAAATTTCGGGATAACCAGAAGAAGGAATTACTTGTAAAGTAACGCAAATGTAACGATCTGATTCTGTTCCAATAGGGAAAATGGTTGTTTCAATAATCTCAGGAACATTACTGAAATAAGCATTAAAATTTATAATATATCATTACTCAAATCAAAATTTACTACGTTTGCGAATTTCGATGAATTTTAACATCTTCCATTAATATTGCTTCCAAAGATTCAACTTCATCAATGAGACTAACATAAAAAGTAAAATAATGAAATTAGTACGTAGGTACACAAAATTTAGAAAAATCGAATCAAATTTTTTTGACTAAAAATTTTTTAACTTTTCACCGTTTTTAAATTGTATAATAAAGAATCCTATTTACCTATCCATTTTTCTTTCAGCTGAATTAATTTATGTTGGAACACCGTTTTTTTTAAGTTGTTTAAAATTAGATAATTTTAGTAGAAGAACTTTGGTGAAAACCGATGAAAAATCCAAACAAAATTGTATACCCTTGCAAAAATTTTTTTTATGATATTTAATTGTCAACATAATAAAATGACATTTTTTGGGAATAGTACAATTTTTTTATAAAAGTACTTTAAAAATAACTATGAAAATTCAAAAATTATTAAATATTACAGAACACAGAAAAAGCTTTACCTTTAATTATTTATTATTAAGTTTATTAAACAAAAATATTGAGTTTAAGAAATTGAATTGAATACACGCGAATCATCCTTTTAATTTTTAACATAAATGGGTGAAAATTCATATATATTTGTATTTTTATTTAAATACTATACAATTTTTTTAAACTAAGGCAAAGTTTAGACGTTAAACATGAGGTGTCAACTAATACCCATTCTTTAATTGTTTATTTTGTGAAGAGGTGGTTATTTCCTTGTAAAGTCAATTTATGGTTATTTTGAATAGAAAATTGAAACAACAGTAGAAATAAATTAGTCAATAACAGGTTGAAAAATATTCCGAATTAGATGAAAAAACCAATATAGCGTTTTCCACGAAATTTGTGGTATTTAGTTGGTATTTAACTAATACAAAAGTTGGTACTTTTTGGATTTGGATTTACTCGTTTTTTTTTTTTCATGAAAAAAATATCTTCAAACAATTTTCACCGAACAGTGCTTAGCCTGGTAATTACATAATATTAAAAATACAAAGCAAATAGTTTTAGACAGCGAAATTTTGATTTTCCTCAGAAATGTCATATATGCAAACAGCCATCAATACTTTATACAAACGTCAATCATATCTTATAACAATAAATATTGAATGTCTGTCGGATATATTTTGGTAACCGCAAACCGCAATGCAATAAATTTGTTAAATTAATTCATTTTGACTGATCACTAACTTGTGAATTATTATCTTTACAAACAATATTGTAACTAAAACTGTTGACTTCGGTTGTCAAATTCATTAAAGAATGTCAACCAAAGGAAAATTGTTGATTATGTAAACACATCTAATAATACGGAAAACATTCTGACTGAATGCATCCCTGAACATATGTCAAATAATTGTCAAATATCGAAATATTTTTTTTTCTCATTGGAATATTGAATCAGGGAAAGTGCATTATTTTGTGGTTGAAAATCAAAATTTGTGTATAAAATATAAAGTAAGTTTTAAAAAATATTTAACTCTTTGTATTATAAAAATGTTTTGTTTCTTCTCACCTGTAAGAATTGAAATATAATTTTAATATAATTTGCACAATTTTCAAAATAGTTTTAGATAAGATTTCTTAAAATTGAGTAAAGATGACAGACGAATGGCAAACCCAAAAATTTCGCCAAAGTGTTGTGGCGAAAATAAATGAATTAATTCCTAAAAGTACAATTATGGATCCATGCAACGGAGATGCAACTGTGATGGAAAACCATATTTTCAAAAAAGCTAAGAATCGAGAAGAATATCTTAGTTTACTTGCGAAACTTTTTATCCATTATCGTGAAATTAATAAAGGAAGACAGCAAGCTGGAAATGCTCAAGTTCCAAATGATATGGGTGCCAGTACTAATAATGTTGTTCAAGAACCATTAAACGCACTGCAAAATTTAGCAATGCAGGGAAGTAGGAATCCACAGTTAGTGCAACAAATGAATCAAGGTCAAAATCCTATGGGGGGCAATTCAATGGTTGGAACTGCTTCCAATTTGCTTCAAACACTTACGCAGCCTCGACAAAATGCACAAAATCAAAATGTTTCTGCTATGCGTGGACAAATGTTAAACGCACCAATGAATGTTGGTGCTATGAACAATAACTTATCTAATTTTAATCCGTCTATTGGTATGAATAATATGGTTGTAAACAGCAATTCTCAAGGGCAAGCCATTGGTGGCAATATTATGCCAAATCAAGTTCAAATGCCAAATATGCCACAAAATCAGTCAATGAATATGCAAAACAATATGCCAAATCAAATGACTATGGGAATGAACCACACTCAACTCAATCAAATGATAAATAGAATGAACAATCAAGGATTAGGCCAAAATCAAATGCCACAAAATATTGGAAACATGAATCAGCTTGAAGGTCCAAACATAATGAACTCAGCTCAGGGTATGAGTCAAGCTATCCAGAGACCTGCTGGACAAACAATGATAAATAATAGCAACCCGGCCATGTTCCAAGGAAATCGACCAGTTGGGCAATATTTGCGTCAAAGTCCCAGTCCTACAGTGTCTTCACCGGCAGCTGCAGCAATTAATACTCCTCAGCAAATGCAATCAAACTCGCAAATGATACCCAGTCCAGCATTAGTACCAACATCAAGTCCGCAAATGGCAAATATTTTAGCCACTCAAAGAAATCTCCGACAGTCTCCTAGTGGACCGCTAAATACGCCGGGACAAATTACTAATTCCAGTCCTTTTAACCCCCAAGAAGATCAGCTATATAGAGAAAAATATAAACAGTTAACAAAATATATTGAACCTCTTAAAAGAATGGTAGCGAAAATCGGAAACGATGATGTGGAAAAAATAACTAAAATGAATAAATTGTTAGAGATTTTATGTAATCCTCAACAGCGAATCCCCCTTGAAACTCTGTTAAAATGTGAAAAAGCATTAGAAAAAATGGATTTCAAGTCGTATCCAATGCAAGTAGGTTATCAGTTCGGTAGCAACAATGCTTTATTAGAAGCAGTTAATTCAACTCTACAAAACTCAATTGGTAATCACACTTTACAAAGAACCTTTCGTCCTTGTCTTGAAGCTCTATTTGGTTCAGATATTAAATCATTTCCATCATCAAAACAATACAGCGGAAAATTAAAGGAAAATAATATAACTACTTCAGAAATACCACATGTTCTTCAAGGAGAAATTGCCCGGTTAGATCAAAAATTCAAGTTATCACTTGATTCATCATGTCAGAGTCATAGTAAGATTATCAAATTGATATGTTGCATTGATGATACGAAATTACCATGTGTTCCACCATTACTTGTAAGTATTCCCGAAGAATACCCAATGGTATCACCAAGTTGCTCTTTAACTAATCATGAATATCCTGCAACACCATTTTTATTGGCGGTGCAAAATACATTAGTTACCAGAATATCAAAATTACCTAAGGTTTATTCTTTGTCTCATTTACTTGATACTTGGGAAATGTCTATTAGGCATGCCTGTACTCCAAAAAACTTAGCTTCTATTGAAAATGTGTACTGTATTTAAATATTGATTTTTGGAGTGATCGTGAAATACTTGCAGTATAAAACAAAAATATTTAAAAATATTTCAAAATAAATACATGAATAAATTTAAATGACAAATTATACATTGGTTTGAATAGCCTGCGAAGATAAATATAAAATAATTATTTAACATGTTTTAGTTAATATATGATGTATTTTAATCAATAAAATCGAAATTTCCAAAAAAAAATATTTTGCAAATTTAGTTTTGTATCTCTTCCTCTAGTAGTTACTAACCAAAATGTGCCTAATATATTTCTATTTTACAAATTTATATATGAAATAGAACATGAAAAGAATTGGCAAAATTATTTAACAAGTTCTCATTTAAAAATATATGAGCGGCAGTATGTATTGTTTTAACGATTTTGAAAGCAAAGAAAAGTTCCAATGCACTCAGAAAGCAAGCTTCTTTTTCTTTATTTATTTACTTTTGGCTTTTTCGGGAATTTGTATCTATCTCTTTTTAATACCCGTGTCCAAAAATCTGTTTGATCCATTAAAAAAGTGCTTTCATTGTAGTAAAAGGTTATTTGAAATTTTTTTTATACATAAATGTAAATTGCTCACATCAATTTTTTTAAATTTTCTTAAAATTAATTGGTGTTCTTAATATAAATCTATTAAAAATTAATTCATACATGACAATAAGTTTAAAGCAGAGAAAATAAAATTAAAGCTCACCACGAACTTTCTCACAGTAATCGCTGTAACGGTAAAGTTTTTAGCTCTGATTTAATAACAGAAAATTGTTTGACGTTTATAAAAATTTGAGAGAGTAAAACGATACTTACTACAGTAGATGGTACTTCGATTTTGATTTACAAAAAATAATTTAATAAAATTAAAAATTTAAGACAAAAACGAGATTTTGTAATTAAGAAGTAAGGTAGTATAGAGAATCACTACTCGGATTTCAACCAGAGGTAGTAGGAATTTCAGAAATTTTTCAAGGTAAAAATATATTGTCTATATACAAACTTGCTACAGATATATATACTCGTATATATATATACGTACATATGCACCTATAACAAAAAAAGTATAACTAAATTTGTATACAAAATAAAAAAATTTATTGACTAATTTTTTCGTAATGCCAATTAAAACTTAAAATAGAAGTTTTTCTAAAATATTTTTGATTTAATATCTCTTTAGAAAGATAACTTAAATAATATTAAAACGAAAAAATAATTCTAACTTAATATTTAAATAACACACTAATTAAAAAATAAAATAAAAATTTAAACAAGGGTGTAATTTTTTAAGCATAATTTACAGGCCTTAAATTGCTCTTATAAAATATTCTAAAATTTTTTTATTACTAAAATTAATCTCTCCTATAAATATTTTAGATAATTACTCTAAAAGTTAGGATTATAATTTGAATCTCTTGGATATCTAGGTGTTCTTGCATTATACGTATACATTTGATGAGCATCCCATACGGGGTCTGTTGAATATGGATTCATTTTGAAATTTTGATGATACGTACTATAAGGCTTATAGCTAGTATCATAATAATTATAATCATGTCCACCGTGATTTGAACCCCAACTATCATATATATTTGATTGACTACCGTGCATAGAACTTGGAATTCTCTGAAATTATAAAAAAAATGTGTTTTTTTTTTCTTTAGAAATTTAACAATCTAGTCAAAAATTTAAACTTTTGGTACCTTTGATTTAATTGGTGGTTTTGTGTCATTCCAAGCATCGTCTACATTATATAAATCTTCAGCCCCAAAATTATCAACACCACCCATGTGATTTTTATTTAATTCATTTAACATATCAGCTGTTAGAGGCGGTGGAACTTTTTTCTTTGCGCTTTTATTTCTATTTAATAGCTAAAAGTAAATGGAAGCATTTTAAAAAGGACACAATGATATAAAATATAAAATGTTACGACTTACCACTGTAATACCGAAAATAAATATAAAACAGAAAGAGCCAACGCCTATGACTATTAAAACTATTCCCCATTGAGGAATCAGCACATTTTGTTCTTCGAAGTCTATCGTTGATGGGCGAACCTGTGACACTACAAATATTTCCAATAGATTATTACCAAATATTTATCTATGATTATTTAATATCATACCAATAAAATCAGTTGCTAAAGGATCTATTACATATTTTCCTAACATATAAGTTTCTTTGACTAGTTTTTCACCTTTTCCCTCTAAATAACTATTATTTTCATTAGAATTATCTGAACCTAATGGCACAACAGTCAATGGCGTTTGAATAAGTGCATCATGAAATAGACGTTTTATTTCCTGTGTGTTAACATCACGCGTGACATTACCCAATTCAATAAAATAATCGACAAGGACACTTCCTTTACTAAAACTATCAATTTGTACTTTCTTGAACCAATTTCCTAAATAGGGTGCGTTAATGTAAACTTCGTTGAGCTAGAATTGTTTAGATAAATAGATTGATTAAGGCGATACGTCTAATATTAGCACATGTAATAATATTACCTGAGTTTCAATTTCTTTTGCTAATGTTTTCCATTCCACTGTATTATGGTCAAGAAGTTCTGGAGACCATTTAACTCCTTCAATGATTTTAATAGTAGAAGCCATTCTGCACTCTACTTTACAATGACCAGGCTGTGTAGGACGTGTTGCTTCGGTTGTCGTTGTAGTAGTAGTTGTAGTTGTGGTCGTTGTAGTAGTCGAGGACGGTAATAACTCAGAAATATCTATAGTACGAGCGTTTTCTAGTAATTTCTCAATTGATATTGGTGTTGTTGATGGTGTTGGCCACCCAGTAAATTCAGTAGTTGCCCTTAAGTGTTTGTAAAAAAGAATTTAATTTTATTTTATTGAGAACATAGGTTGTAATTACGTACCTAGTTGGTGGTCCCTTTTTGATTGTGATTTGTGGAGGTGGTGGTCCACTTACTTTTGGTCTAGGGCTTGTAACCCTAGAAGTTTTCTTATTTAATGAACTTGGAAACACAACTTTGAAATTATTATTTGAGGCATCCAATGTTTTTGAAGAATTTTCTGATGTGGATGATGTTTGGACAGCTTCTACTTTATGAGGTTCTACAGCTTCGTCAGGTTTGTAACCTGGTGGCAGGAGATTGGATATATCTTTTACTTCAACTATTTTATCCTTTCCAAGTATTTTGGTTATATCTAATACTTCTACTTTTTCCTCCTTTGAAGCTTTATCAAGATTGAATCCTGGTGGAAGGAATTTGCTAATATCGTCTTTGACAGTTACCGCTAAAATTTTTTGCGTTGTAGATTGTGTGATTTCTGGTTTTGCTGTTGATAAATTGAACTTAGACGGTTTAAACTTATATCCTGGCGGCAAGAATTTACTAACATCATCCACAGTTGTTAACATCGGCTTAGGAGTGCTAACTTTTTGTTTGTAGTCTTTTGGTAAAAATTTATCGTTGTTTTCTTCAAATGTCAACTTACTTAATATGTTTGGTATTGGCTTCTGAGAAGCTTCAGTAGTTGTTTCATTTACTCTATGCCCTTTTGGTAAATGACTAGATAAAATAATTTCCTGCGCTGTAACAGGAGAATTTTTAAATGAACGACTTATAGTTTGATTTCTAATTGGTTTTTCACTGCTTGTAATTGCTGGTTCGGTTGTAGTTGTAGTAGTAGTTGTTGTGGTCGTTGTTGCTGGTTTTTTGTTTCGTAAAGTGAACCCACTAGGTCTAGCTTTAAATCCTGATGGCAAAAGTGAACTTATATCATCCATTTTTATATCATCAAAGTTTATTTTAGGAGTTTTGGTAGCGCTTTTAGGAATGAATTTTCTATTCAATTTGTAATTATTAGTTGTGGTCGTCGGTTGCGTCGTTGTTGGTACTTGCTCTGAAGTAGATAACTTTATCTTAGATTCAACATTTTCGGGAGTAACAGTTACATTTTCTTCATCGATATTAGGTGGCAAAGTTGTTTCAGATAAAGATTCAACTGAAGCAATTTTTTCGCTATCTTCATTTGTTTGTTCTGATAAGGCAGAAGTCTTCTTGCTCTTAATTTTACGTTCTAGTTCGGATAGTGTTTGTTTTTTCTCCTCTTGTTCAATTGCTGGGAATGGTAAGAAACGGGCCCCGTTTAAACTACGACTTGTTTGTATTGATGCAATAACAACATATCCTTCAGTCGAATTATTTAATCCTTGTTCATCGCCTATGGGGTTTTCAAGTGAAGCTGTATCATTTTCAATATTTTCTTGTGGTTTACTAATTTGCACACTAGAGTCAATTGTTGTTTCCGTGGTTGTTCCCTGTGTAGTGTTTATTATGTCGTTGCTTGTTTCCTATAAAAATTAAGATTAAAATAATATAAATTTTTGCAAAAGTGAAGATATCTTACTTGACTTGGCGTCGTTGTATCAGAAACGTTATCATTTGAAACCGTTGTAATAATTTCTCCAAGGGTTTCTTCACTTGAGCTTTCTTTAACTTTTTCGTGTTCTTCCCTTTCTTCAAGTATTTCAATAAGTTTTTCAATTATTTCCATTTCTTCCATTTTTTCATTATTTTCTATTTGTTTCTCTTTTCGACTTTCATTTTCATTAATATCTTTGTCATTTTTGTTTTCACTCATATTTTCTAAATCAGTATCATCCGATTCATTGTTTTCCATTAATTCTTCATCATCAGGTTCAGCTTCATCTTCATCGCTGTAATCTTCATCAACATATTCCACACTTTCTTCTTCAGCATTTAAATCTTTTTGCTTAGTAAACTCTTCTTCATTATTTTTTGATATTGTTGGCTGGGTTGTGATCTTCATATCATCTTCTTCATTCAAAGGGTTTGTCATTTTTTCCATTACCTTACTAAAATCTCGTCTAAATGTGGTTGCTTGAACAAATTTTTCTCTTTCTGTTGTTACTTCAATCTGTAACTTCTTATCATTATCGGAATTTTCTAATTGGGGAACAGTCGTGGTTATTTGCACTTTAGATTCATCATTTTCATCATCATAATCTAAATTTTTTGGTGTTATTGATGATTCATTTTCAGTTTCATTGCTTGTTTCATTGTTTAATTGCATTTCTTTTGATATTTCTTCAATTTCACCTGATTGTTCTTCGGATTGATTACTATCGGCTGGTAAAAAGAAATTAGACGTCAATATCATTGGTTTTTCAATATTTTCAGAATTTTCTGAATTATCAGTTATTTCAAGTACTTCATCTACATCATCTACATTATGATCAGTTGTTGATGAAACAGTTGTAGTGGAAGTTATCGGTTCATCAGTTGTCGTATTTTTTTCCAAGTCTTCATTGAAATCTTTTAAACTATCAATCAAAGATTTTTGTTGTTCACCATTAATCTGATTTATTTCCAATACTTCATCATCAAGTTGATTTTCTTCTTGTTTTTTAGATGGATTAAAAGATTTCAAATATTTTGGATTTGCACCGACTTTATTTAAAGAAGGACGATTTCTTGAATGAATTGGTTCATTTACTTCTCTACTAATAAATACAGGACGTTTAGGTTGAAAACCACCAGTTTTATTATTCGAATTTTGAGAATGAGGCGTGAAACGAGATTTCGGTGTATTAGACTGTTTGGAAGAAATTTGTGATGAGGATTGTGTTACAGATTGTTGCTGTTGTTTCTTATTTTGTCTTGATGAACTACCAAAACGGTTATAACGTGATTTTTCAGTTGATAAAAATTGTGTTGATTCTGTTGTAGTTTTCGTTGTTGTTTTACCACGTTCAGAAGTTGGTTGGAAACGATTTCGATTAGTACGTGCAGGAAGTTGTTGAGATTTTGCAACTTGTTGTACATCTTCATTTTGTTGAGTTATAGTAATTGGTGTTGATGTTTGACGAGAAAACGGACGAATTCTTGGTCCAAATGGTCTTGGACGACTTGTTTGTGGAAATGATGCAGGTTTTTCCGATGATGTCGATGTAGACTAAAAATTAAAATAAAAAAAATATATGTAAGTTTTTAAACTGAATCGTAATATGTGTTAATCGTAAAAATTTTCAATTAAATAAATTACCTAATCAAAATATAATTATAAAATAAATAAATTTCACTTAAATTTTAAGAGATGAAGATGATTACGTTATAATATGTTTATCATCTTGATAAAAAAATATTTCAATTGCCTGCACACAAGTTCAATTAATCTTTTGCACAATATTAGTGTTATTGTGTGTGAAAGAATAATTCAAATGGCATTGCTATACAAAAGTTATAGAGGTTTTCTATGATTTTAAAGAGTTTTCAATGTTTATGGATGTATGCTTGTCCTAACACACATTATGTGTTATAAATTGTATTTAGATAATATATGCTTTTGTACCGTTATTCTTAACAATGTGCATTGAATTGCTTTTCAATTATGCTATTTAGGGTATTATTTCGTTATAATTTCTCTTCTTATACCTTCAATAACATTACAATAAATAATAACTGAAGTTGATTGAAATGAGTGAGACCTTATCGTCACAAACCACAAAAATCATAACAGTAATAAGCAAAATATAATAAAATTTTCATTGATTTTCTATTAAAAATTAATTTTTTTCTTTCCTTTTCTGGTTTGGTTTACAAAAATTAAAATACAGATTTGATTGAAAAAAAACCGCCAGTGGCTTATTTGACTTTTTGGAACTTTGACAGAGGCTTACTTACTAATATTACAATTTCTTATTGTATTGAATCACATACATACATACATATGCGTACTAAGTGAAATATAGAATAATTTGATGAAAAATTCAATTAAATATTTTCAATGAACTTATTAAGTCAAAAAGTATTGTATGTCAAATTTTAACCACTTTACATAACTTTAATTAATAAAATCACTAAAGAGAAGGAAAAGGAGGTATCGATTTAAATACAACATGTAGATTGGTATTTTAATTTTATCCAACAAAATTGTGTGTGTGCACACTTTTTTAAATGCTTAATGACATTGTGTTAAATAGATTGCATAATGGAATTATCAATAGAATTATGAATTTTTTTTTGAAATATTTTGTAATATCTAAAATATTTTTTTGTGAAGCACTAATCCTACATGAATGCAGTAAAGGAGTAAAGTTTTTTAAATTTTTATTAAAAACCGCAAATTGTTCATTCATTTAAATAAAAATGCATACGTACAAATGTATAGCATTTTAGATTCATTTAGCAATTTGCATTTACATGATGCAGGAACAAATTTAGATCATTTGTCATATAAATTCTATATAGTTACATATAGATATTTTGTATAACCTTTATTTATTGGCTCATTCAAGTAAAATCATATTGAAGTTAACATTTATGGCATTTATCCACAATATTTAGTTTTTAAAGTACGAAATGAAATTTTTAATGAATTCGTCAAGTTTGTATTAATTATTCTTACACCTATCGTTAAGGTTTTTTACGAACGATTAATGTTGGGATATTTTCACCGAACAAATTATACTGCCATATATAAGATGAATCAATCAACTTTCAGTTTTTAATAAAAATTAATATTTAACAACTAAATTTAAAAGGCAGGTCTACAATTTGTGCTTTTTCAAAATATTTTTTTAAATCTTCAGGGTGAAATTCTTGAAATTGTGTTATTCTTTCGCTCCTGTATTCCAATAAAAAAATTCTTTAATGTTTTAAATCTTAAATTAACACTTAACCAGCTGGGTATTAGTTTGTGCTTTTTCAAAATATTTTTTTAAATCTTCAGGGTGAAATTCTTGAAATTCAAATGTGTTATTGTTTCGATCCTGTATTCCAATAAAAAAATTCTTTAATGTTTTAAATCTTAAATTAACACTTACCCAGCTGGGTAAAATTCTATAAAAAATTTTTTTTGGAAATTTTTAAAAAAAAATTCATGAGAAATTGTTGGTTCAAAAAAAAAAAGTGAAAAAAATAAAAGATGAGGAAAATTACAATTTTCCTAAAGTTCGATTCGAATGTTCGCATTTCCGAAAAAGAAAATAAGTAAAACTAAATGATGCACGCTATTCTTTATTCCAAATCCTCTAATAACCCTTTCAAAAATTGTTTGCTTTGAAGGTTTGATCTTTTTTTTTTCGGAACGGAAGTTATGAGCATATAAAGATATGTTAGAATTTCGTCAAATTTTCTTAAAATCCATATATAGCCCCGAAATGTTTCCAATTTGACACTATATGTTCCGAATAAAAATTTTTAATAATTTTCGATCATTTGCTCGATGTTATATGGTTTCTTAATTGTTGTTAAATCACCCTGTATACGAAATATTTTGAAATTATACCGATATTGAAAATATGACAAGAATTATGGCTGACAATATTAGGGTGACAATGTTCTTAAATAAAATTTTACTTTAATTTTAAATGAATTTCTCGTAAATTAGAATTGTTTTAAGATTCTTCTGATTAAAATTTTCACTTAAATTATAAATTATTAATTATTTGCATTAAATTATTTCCATTTTTCTATTATTTCTTAAATACTTAATTATTTTTTATCTATTTTCCGGTTAAAGGGCGAAAATAAAAGTAATGAATACCTATACAATTATTTCACCTACAAAATAAGCTTCATTAAAATTATATGATGCGAGAAGCTCATTTTTATTGCTATCATAGATCAAAACAAGATCTAAATGTGCCCATAATTATCCACCTTTGAAATTTTAAATTTTTCTTTGTTTTTTTTTTTCCTGGTTTTTTAAATAATAAAATTCCCTTTGTTTTGTCAGTTATGGTTAAAATATTTTCCGTTAAAATTTTAATACTTTTCTTTTCTAACAAAAAAAAAAAAAAAAAAGAGTTATAAACTTTTACTTTTAATTCAAATTTCTTTTCTACCAACAAAATAATTTTGAAATTTAAAGTTTTTCATTGAGAAACGATCATTATGAATTTTTTTTTATTTCTTTCTTTATCGATCGCACACATACGTTAAACTGTGGTCATCATTTTTATTTTGAATTTTTTATATCCATACGAACGTATGTTCGAAGAATATACTAAATCTGTTTTACCGTTTGTAACGCTAAGAAATAATGCTCTGAGATATAGACTCAAGTGTATGTTTTTGATCAGCGTCGAATTCTGAGTTGATTTAGCTTTGTCTGTCCAGGCGTCCGTTCGTCGATCCCAACGATAACTCAAAAACTAATTGGGCTAAGTTCACCAAATTTATTTATTGTAGTAAGTGCCGGAATCCTATTTAAATTGGACATGATCGGGGTACCGGCTCGGGTAGCTGCCATACAACTTCAAAATTTATTTGGGTATATCTCAAAAACCGGAAAAGCTATGGTATTGAAGTTTCACGCAAGTGAATATATTAGTAGGGCCGATGTGCTTGACAAAAATCGTTGAAATTGTTTGGTACCTGCCATACAACTTCAAAAATTATTTGGCTATATCTCAACTTCATTTTGCACATAGTATTTTGAAGAACACAGTACTAAAATTTTGCATAAATTAATATGGTAATACGGCAACTTAAAGTCATAGTCTGTCCCATAGTCAGTTATGGCATCTTTATTCGCACATAGGATAACAAATTCGTACGGGTATTACAGAGTTGACAAGGTCAACTCTATTTTTTTCGTTTTATCTATGAATTACCGAAATCATCCAAAACGAAAAACTTGTTTTTTCGATATTATCTTAAGTAGGTGGAAAGTTATTTATTATGTAGCTCTTTATAGCTTACTTTTCTTTTCTAATTATTTATATTTTGGTTTGATTTGAGCGCCAATTTATTAAGCATATTTTAAAGATTCCATTACATTTTTTATTTATTTATTCCATTGTTAATATTTTCAAAGCTCTAAATCTGATAAAAATCTCTAACTAATTTTCTAATCACATTATTATAAAGTTTGATCAAGTGATTTCGAATATTAATAAAAATAAACACAAATATGTAGGAATTATAGAAAGCAATAGAAAAAGCAAAAAAAAAAATTTTATAGGTTAAAAATTATTAAGCATTTAAATCAAGTTAAAATCTCGAAAAGTAAAATTTATAGTGTACTTAAATCTTAAATTTTCAAAGTTAATATTATAAGTCATAAAATATCATGTTTTTATTAAGTCAAATTTGTCTATAATTCTGATGAATATAAGATTAATTTTTCGTTGAGGAATTTCACCAAAATTATTTTTTTTTTACCTTATGTAATAAATATATTATGTAGACAGTATTTAATGAATAAAAGTATTTTTCTATTATCTTATTCTATATTAATAAGTTTTTATAATTTGAGAAACTCTTTTGTACAGTAAAATACAGTAGAATCGCTCTAATACAAACTAATGAATATGAAATGGACTGCAGCAAATTAAATATGATTTAGCTCGTTCATATATGGCAAATATCAACAGTTTATTCGACATTTTTACCATATGTTAGCCCGGAAGACCGAAAATGACATTTGACTATTAAATTTCAAGTCATTATA
Source organism: Condylostylus longicornis (assembly GCF_029603195.1). Classification (NCBI taxonomy): domain Eukaryota; kingdom Metazoa; phylum Arthropoda; class Insecta; order Diptera; family Dolichopodidae; genus Condylostylus; species Condylostylus longicornis. The sequence goes on from NW_026577989.1 coordinate 1,822,760, forward strand.
TCAGCATTCCAATTCAAGTAAGTAATTTGAGTGAGACCGGATTTAAGTCAATTAACATTTACATAATATGGAAATAGAATATGCTTCAAGTACTCTTGAAAGCTGCCATGTATAAACATGGATAAATGTTTTGTTATACATTTTTGTTAAATGAAAAGCATAATTTTACAATAAGAAATTGTAAAAAATACTGAAATTTTAAAAAATTTAATTTACATATTTTGTTCTTCGCGAACTATCATCCAATAAATATTTGTATTTTTGTCGTGTCACAGGTTGATATAAACGAGCGTTAGAATATATAAGAGTGATTCTACTGTATATGTAATTGTAATATACGTATTTATTGTGTTTCATATAATATTTTATGTATAAAAATATTATTATTTATTAAAAATATTTTGAGTTTTATCATAATATGATTTTTATGTATTGTACAACTATTTAAATAAAAATATTAAATATTTAATTTTTTATTATTTTCATTTTCTCTTTTTTAGTCAAAGAATTCCTCTTTATAATATGTATGTGAATTCATAAATATGTATATATCACCTGCTGTTGATCATTATTATTAAATTGAGCTAAAAATTGTGATTGCTGATATGGAACATTTCCTCTATTTGTTGATATCTTTTGTGGAATAAAACCGGAATTTCCATTTGGACGGACACCTCTTAAAATTGATGATGATGATGATAAAGATGGTGATGTTAATGATTGACCAGATGATGGAAATAAATTAATTTTTCTTGATAGATTTCCATTACCAAAAGGTCTTGGTTGATCATAAAATTCAGGAGATTTAGTAGGCTATTAAATAAAAAAAAAAAATAAATAAAGAAAAAGAAGAAAATGAAGATTAAGAAATGAAAAAAAAAATATGTTAAATAGTTTTTAGTAAGAAAATTAAATATTTTTTAATAATTTTGTTAAAAATAGTGAAAAAAAGAAATTTAAATAATATTATTAGTTTTTCGAAATTTTTAAGATTTTTCCATCTTAGCACATTAAGTACCTATTAATACATGTGTATATTTAGATAAGAAAAAGTACCTGTTATTGTTAAGTACCTAGTCAGGGAAATTTAATAATATGCTATATAGATAAGACAATTTAAGATATCAGTATTGTTAACACTAATTATTAAAATTTTAAAAATCTTCGGTATTAAGATTAATTGGCACAATTAATTTTTCAATTCAGTTCAATTTTATTTTAGTTTTATTTAATTAATTTCTTGCATGAAGTACTTATGTATACTCAACTTAAAAGCGGAATTTGAGAAATTTTCAAATGAAAATCTTTTCGATTTTTAAAAATTTTGTTTTAAGCAAAAAACTTTAAGGGATTTTAAATTTAAAATTGGCAATTTTTAGTAAAGAACACCTTCCATAATTTTATTTTCATTATTGATTTAATTTAATATTGTTAGAGCTAGCAACACTTTTTAAACTGTTTTCTTTTATATAATCGTATGTAATAATAATGTTAATGCCATGTAATTTTGATCATATGTACATGCATTTTTAGATCTAGATCCACTTTATATCCATAATGTATTATATATGTACAATATTACCGTTTTTTTAAAACAAATATATTCAATAATATTCTATCGTATATGCAAAAATATGCAAAAAAAATTTAAAAAATTTTAAAACTAAAAGAAAAATATTTCAATCACGATTTTAACTTTCTTCAAAATTTAATTTAATTGAATCGTGTTAGGGTTTTACTTTCGGCAATATAAAATTGAATATATATGTATATACATACATATATAATAAATAATAAGATGAAATTTGATCGTGAACTGAATTTGAATATTAATATGATTATTCGCTTTGTTTCTCCCTATGTATAGTATATTATGTACTATATAATTGGTATATGAGCGCCCATAGTATACAGTGATGACAATAAAAATCGATGTTTTGCTATTTTGCAAAAATAATTTCATATTTTGAGATTTGACTCGAAAATTCCTAATCTAATTAAATTTAAAATAAAAAGAAAAAGTGAAATTTTCAAATTATAAAATTATTTCAATAATTTTTTTTGTATATTATGAAAGATTTAAGAAATTGCAACCAATTATATGATTATATATATCGATTAAATTGATAATTTAAGTATAATTGAAATTGTTTCCAATTAGAAAATGAATATTGTAATAATAATTTAAGTATAATTTAATATAAAATTTATTTGAAATTTAAATTTTAGAGAAATTATGTTTTTTTCGCTTTTGTTTAAATTAATAGATCATGAGCGCTGATTATGTATGTATCTAGAATGCATGTATATTTAACATTATTTTTATATATTTTTAAGTTTATATCAAAATTATTTTATAATAATATTTAATTTTAGGAAAAATTTAATTTATTTTAAGATAATGGAGGATAATAATTGATTAATATTGTATAATTTAGTAGATAACCCAGAATACTTATATTTTATTTAAGTAAAACTATAGTATAACTTTACTTTTCAATAAAATTAGGATATATACTCAGTATACATTATCAAAACAAATGAGTTAAGTCATTACTTACTTACAAATATACTAACATATATACGAAATTTTTTGTAAAGTTTAATTTTAAATTTGTTATAGAAAAAATTATTAAAGCAAAATTTACGGTATTAAACTAGAATTGCTATTAATCCTATTTTTCGATTTTTTGTTCTCCATTAACTCAAGCTCTTGTGATTTAGATTTAGTTTTATATTTTAAATTTTAAATTTTTTGACCTAGCAATCTACGTTACATAAATTTGAATTTTTTAATTCTCGCAATTCTATAAAATAATCTTTTAAAAATAATTTAAGAAAATTGATTATTATTTAAAAACCATAAAGTTATATATAGTCTGGGATTCACTTGTTTCTTACTATATATAAAATAATTTACAGATTAATCTAAAATCTTGTTATCTTTTTATCATAATTATATATATATATTTATGTAATTAATTATATAAAATATAATAAAGTGTAATAATATAAGAATCTACACTTAGTTAACTATTTCGTGAGCTTCATTATATTCCATAAATCTTATTTTTTTTTTTATAATTTTTGTCACCTTGTTAACGTGAATCTTTATATACTACTATTTGAATTTTTACCGTTTTTTAATTAATTTTATTATATTTTTTTTTTGTCATTGATTAAGTACATTTTATATAAATTTTAATAATTATGTTCATATAAATGTATAAAGGTGTATAGTTAAATATAAGATAATAATATAATATTGTAAGCAATTGAGTTCTAACACTTATTTTACAATAATTTAGTTTAAATTTTAAGTATATAAGACATAATAATAAATGTGCATTATTATAAAATATTATTTAGAAATAAGATACTTTTATTTATATAGAAAAAAATAATTTTTAGGAATGTAGAATTTTAGATTTTATTTCTATTATTAAGATCGCATGATTGTGTTTCTATTGTGTTGCATATGTTTTAATCTATTATGTAAATTAGTTATAATTTATAATTCTAAGAATTGTATTTACTTTATATATAGTTTATAACCCTTAAATATCTTAATTTCACATATTATATACTCTCTTTTAAGTATTTCACATAATTGAATACAAATGATATAAGCTAATTACGTGCATATAAAAGCACCTATATTTTTAGTAATGAAAAAAAAATCACTACTACTTTTAACCTTTAATTAATTTTAAAAGTTAAAATTCAATTTTATGACTTTTATTGCTATATATTGCTTTGCATATACTTAAATACGTTTTTATACCCGTACGAACGTATGTTCGAAGGGTATACTAAATTTGCCTTACCGTTTGTAACGCTAAGAAATAAAGTTCTTAGATATAGACTCAAGTGTATGTTTTTGATCAGCGTCGAATTCTGAGTTGATTTAGCTTTGTCTGTCCAGGCGTCCGTTCGTCGATCCCAACGATAACTCAAAAACTTATTTGTTCTAAGTTCACCAAATTTATTTATTGTAGTAAGTGCCGGAATCCTATTTAAATTGGACATGATCGGGGTACCGGCTCGGGTAGCTGCCATACAACTTCAAAATTTATTTGGGTATATCTCAAAAACTGTAAAAGCTATGGTATTGAAGTTTCACACAAGTGAATATATTAGTAGGGCCGATGTGCTTGACAAAAATCGTTGAAATTGCTTGGCTCATTTTGGTACCTGCCATACAACTTCAAAAATTATTTGGCTTTATCTCAACTTCATTTTGCACATAGTATTTTGAAGAACACAGTACTAAAATTTTGCATAAATTAATATGGTAATACGGCAACTTAAAGTCATAGTCTGTCCCATAGTCAGTTATAGCATATTTATTCTGACATAGGATAACAAATTCGTACGGGTATCACAGAGTTGACAAGGTCAACTCTATTTTTTCTCGTTTTTTATATTTTTATTTTTTTTTTGGTTGGCCTAATTCTTAATATGGAACTGGCATCCATTGTATATTTAGGTTTTCCTATATTTATTTTCTTTTTTTATTATTTTCGTTTTAATTCGGCTAATTCAAAAATTTTGTAACATTTCATTAGAAAAATGTGGAATAAAAAGTGTAAAAGTTAAAAACATTTTGTGTACGCAATTTAATAAATTTGTTACGGTGTTAAAAATATTTTCATTTTTATATTGACTTTAATTTAAATGCATAATACGAGTATGTTTGTATGGTATGGTTATTGTAGGTATATTTGTATATGAGGAATTTGTGAGAAAAGAGATCATTGTCCCCTAAAACAGAATTGGTGTTGAACGTGATTAGATTGATTTTTATTCAATTTAAACATGAGGCAGAGGGAGAGGGGGAGGCAAAAGGTGGAGAGCCATAGCAATTGAAAAAATATGGTGTTGTTTTGTTTTTTTTTTTTTTCATTTTATTTCCACTATGCGATTATATAATAAAATCAACCTGGTTTTAATTATATTGCAATTTTTCAATTGTAACTCTTGTTATTTTCTTTCATAATAATTGGGTACATTTTAACAGATGAGTGTTATGTTTTTTTTTTCTTGATTTTTTTTTTTCATTGTTGATAATTTCAATTCATTGTTTGTTCATGAAAATGCGAAAAATTATTAAAACATTTTTATTTTATTTTTTTTTTCATATTTTTCATTTTTTTTTTTTAATTTTAATTGCGACAACTGAAATTTTTCATATAGAGCTAGGTATTTATACGCAGAAAGAGAGGGTGTGAATTTTATTTTCCACCCATATTTTGTTAAAAAATTATAAAATTAAATTTTTTTTCACTTTAATATTTATTTCTTTTGATTAATTTATTGATTCACATATATTTTGAGAAATTTTACCAGTTTGGAATTTTTTTTTTTGTGTTAATTTTAATTCTGAATATTTGGAATTTATATAATAAAGAAAATGAGCCCGTGGCCTTGACTTGAGTAATACACAATAATTTATACTCATATGTGACATAACATTTTTGTTTGTTTCGTATTTTAAGGATTTTTTTTTTTTTTAATTTTTTCTAGTTAGTAAATAATTTATTGGTTTTTTTTTTTCTGCAAAGTATAGAAAATTGCAAAATTCTCTTAATTTTTCGGAAATAAGCTATTGTAAATAAAGAATGATTTAAGTAATATGATAAATTAAGACCACACAGGCCAACAATCAATTCGAATTATACATAACAAGATTTAGACAATATTATTAAATAATAATAAAAAAAAAGTAGATCTCGGATCAAATTTTATATAGACGACATATACATACATGCGTACAAATTTTCACAGTTTTTGGTATTGAGAAATTTTTATTTAAGTCTAAAGTAATTTTTCGAAAAATCTGACGAATATTTTTAACAATTGCATAATGATATCACAATGATTATTTATATATGTCAATCAACTAATTATACTAAATTTTAAAATTTGAATTCTAGAACAACAGTGTCGATAATTTCGAAAAACAAGCAGTTGACTGTTTTAGATTTGAATTTCCTACACATATACGAGTACACAAATAAAATAATTTATATAGTTTTTACAAATAGATCTTGTGCTAATTTCAAATTATACAACATATTTTATTTTTTTATAAAAATTCTAATATTTGCTTAAGAATTGTAGTATAATATACATATGTGTGTATAGTATATGCATTAGGTGTGTTTTTGCAAGTGTATAACAATTATGAATATTTAACAAATCATATTTCTTAAAATCGTTTATACAAATGTGTATGCAAAGAAAAGTGCAGCATCTTAACGCACTATATGCTAAGACTTAGCAGCTAAGTCATATCACAAAAAATTCTAGTGAGTATTTAGGTATTTACCCTTACAAATTAATTGTTATATTCTTAACTCTCATATAAAATATTCATTACATTACGCGTAAAATATTCTATGTGACCATGAAAGCATTTTAAAAGAAAATATTTAAAAAATCAATTTTTACTCATAAAATACCCGATATAAATTTTTTTTTAAAAAAAAATCCCGAAATCAATTTTATTTAATTTCAGTGAACAAGAATTTTTTTTGTGCTAATATTAATTTTTGCGGTTAAGAAAAATTATAAAGGCGAAAGATGATTATGACCATATTTTACACATTTTTTTTTTCTTTTTTCAATTATATTTTTATTTTTTTTAATTTTTTAGTAAATTTAAGTTGATTAGTTGAAAGTTATTTTAAAAGTGCATATTATACAAAAGGTCACATACTTTAAATTTTGAATAAAAACAAAGATAAAATATTTTGCTTAAAAATAATAAAAATGATTCATAATTAAAATTTATTTTACTTATAATTTTTTATTAAAATTTATTATAAATAATTTTCTTAAAAAAAAATCAATGAAAATTTATTTGATTCATGAACAAAATCTTAACAAAATTGATATTGAAAGAGAAATTTTTTTATAAACTTGAACGATTTATGAAAAATCAAAAGAAAAAATTTTTTCTCTGGCTTATAAGGTATTGTCTCCTACTAATTGGTATACAAATTTTATTAAATTATTTGATATTTAAATTTAATTTAGAATAATTATAATAAAATATAACGAGTTTGTGTTGATTTCTGTGATTTAAGGCAAAAAACCAAATTCTGGTGTTAAAAATTCAATAAATAAAATATTAGCACCGTTTATTGTGCCAAACAATATCCTATACGCTTATAACAAATGTGATTTTTTTAAAAGACACTGAACTCTTACCATACGAAAACAAAGAATTTTATAAAATTTTTTCAGGCTCAACTCACAACAATTTCTTCGCCTTTATCTATAATATTTAGAAATACATTTTCTGTGCTATAAGGACTAGATATAGAATAAATAAACCTTGGAATATCATGTATTTTTATAAATTTCTATAAAATGGGGGTTTTAGTTTATTCAGTTCTAGAATAATTCTAACTTGTAGTACGTTCGAAAAATCACGCTACACACACTAAAAATATAAATCGTTCGGAAATTACTGGCTGCAATAAAGTGCTTTCGAAAATTCTATCTACAATAAAGAAATGTTAGAAATGTAACGCAGACCTCTAGTATAAATTTTGCCGCTGCTTCATAAAATTTTTTTTTTTCTTTTTTAATTTAAAATTCAAAAAAAAAAATTTAAATTTCAAAATGGCAGATTCAGATATTGAAGGGTATTAAAGTAAGTTTTCTTTAAGTCTTCAAATCTTGTTGAAATTTCCTTATTTTGCAATGAATTGGAAGACGAAAAGTATTTGGGATATCATTTCATAAACAATAAGATTTATGTTATTCTCGAACGATAGATTGTTTAGAAGTTTCAGAATTTCTAGACTGCGTAAACAAAAAAAGTTTAGCTAAAGTTTTTGCATATACTGTTTAACACTGCAACTTAGAAATTTTAGTTCTAAATTAGAATTTTCAGCGCAGCGTGCATAAACGAAAACCCCCTATCCTTATTTAAAAAACCTTATATCTGGTATACAAAAAAAAAAGTACACTTATCTTTCGAAACATTTATAACTGGCATGAAAACTTTCATCATTGCCATAGTATTTCGTTACTGCACTATATATATTTTGGGTATATATAAAATTATATTAAAAATAACAAAATTTCTGAATTTTAATTGAATTAATTATAAAAATTACATAACATTGCATCAAATTCATTCCAAAATATTTAAATTTAAGTTTATCTAACGCGTCATCTGCACTAATTTACATTATGGTATATATATAGATAATTGGTTTGTACATAATATACCGAGCAACTTATCATATAGTCGTGATCACGCTTCTTCTTAAATAAAAATAAATTGTAAATATTTATTTTAATTTTTGAATTTTAAAATCATTTTTTTTTTTCCTAATTTTACTTTTGTTGTTATTGTAATGGTCTAATGATGCTGGGTTTAATTATTTTAATTTATAAAGGTATTAAACTTTTATAAAAACACTTATTGCAATAATTATATATACATTTTGTATATATGTATGTATGTATTGAAGAATTGATATTAAATCAAGTTAACTGACCTATAACTGCTGGGTAAATGCAAACTTTATTAAAATTGAATTAATTTTTTTTTTTATTTTTTTTAAAGGAGTTCTTGTTTTCTTTTTTACTTTTTGTATACTTTGTATTCTTCTCACATTCAGAGTTTTCTATTGAACTTATAAGTGTTTAGATTTTTAAAATTATGTGTATATGGATTTATATGAAAAGTATATCAAGGTTAAAATTACAAGATAAATTCAATCATAAAAAATATTTTGTTGTTTTATTATGAATTCAATTTCAATTTAATGCTGTGAATGGAAGAATGAAGCGAAAAAAAATAAATTGTATGTACAAGCAAAAAGAAGTACACAAGAAATGCGCCTTCCATATTTCATTCATCTCGTTATACGAAAAGTTGTTAATGAATTTTTAAAAAATAATAATTACGAAATAAATATTTGTAAAAATATTTATTAGTTTGCATTTTAATTTCGAAATTTAAATGAAATTAATTTCTTAAAATTGATATTAATTCTATAAAATATTATAGAATTTTTGATGAAAACATTAATGAGCTACTTAAATAGTTTTGGGTATATGCCTTGGTTTATATTCAAATACATTCATTCTATATAGTATTTCATATAAAAATACCCATTCTATAGTAGTTAGGGCCCCTTTGACTTTATAATTTAATATTCCATATATTTTTTTTTATGTCATTTATCGTATTTTCCATGATCTCATAAAAACGAATATTCGCATCTAAAGAAAAAATTTATTTATTTTCTATATATAGCTTATTTAACTTACGAGAACACCAGAATCTCCATCAGTATTAATTGAAATTCCTTGTTGATCTGAAACACTATTTCCATTTAAATTTGTTGATCCAGATGTTGGAAAAACATTATTTCTAATTGAACTTTCTCTTTGGAGTCTTGCTAATGCTGGAGGTATAAAACGTTGGTTAGATAATGGTTGATAAAAATTTGGATTTTCTGAAAAGAAAAAAGAAAATTTCAAATTTATTATAATTTTAAACATTAATAATAAATTTTAAAAATTAAATAAATAAATAAATTAATCGGGCATTTGCAGTTCAATGACCCAAAACTTTATACCAAATCAATTTGAATTGAATACCGTTTTACAAAAAAGTAATTACATAAATTTAAAAGAATGCAAAAACTAACTAAAAATTGTTAAAAATTCTAGAATTTCAAGGTTTTTTGGTATTTAAACGATTATGCAATTAAAAATTAAAACACCTCGTTCTTTATTGTGTCATCTCGATTTTTTTTTTTCAAATTACCGTGCATAATAATGCAGTCACACATACATACATATGTATATACGTTCTCGAAACCATATGTAGATTCATAAATATGTATATAAGCAAATTGTCATCCGATGACGTACGCCTTACATCGCATATATCATTTATTTTGCACCATCAACCTTCATATAATTTTGGTATCGTCGGTAAGTTTTTAAATCAGGTTCTTCTGAAAACGCAGTATGCGTACGCATTTCTAACTTAAAACTAAAAAAACTTTTTCGCATTGATTGACAACTGCAAAAAACTGTCATTTGTTTTGTCGTAGTAAAAAAGTTCTTGCAAATCTTTATCTAAGTCATATTTGAAAATGCAGTTCTACCAATAGTACAAAATTGAAGTTGTTATTTTTTAGACATAAAAAATGGATTTAAGGAAAAAATTAATTAAAAATTATAAATTCGAATATCTTACAGAAGCAAATCGAGATAAGAGTTTAAACTTACGCTAATAAATCTTCTATATCATCATCGTCCATCTTGCTTAATATTCAATTTAAGTTAGCGCAGTTAGAAAATTAAAAATGCGATGTTGCGTGAAGTTTCTGAAATATCTTAATTGCAGTTGTAGTTTTCAAAATGGCTGCTACTGCAGTTCTGAATTTTTAAAAACACTGCTTTGTAGTTGAAGCAGTTCTTATTAAACAAATGTGCTGCAATTTAGTACTAAGTTAGAACTGCATTTTCAGAAAGACCTATCAACTTCATGTACATAAGAAGATCCAAAAATATAACATCTTTATATATACATACAATTTTTTTTTTTTTTGATATTCACACACTTGATGGTGTAAATTCGTGAAATATATTATTTGTGAATGACATTCTTATCGTTTTTTTTCACTATTTTATTATTTTTCTGATTCCTTTTTTTTTTTTGTCATTTCGATTGTAGTTAAAAAATCTTTTAAAATTAAAGAATTTTTATTCAAAATCGTGTTGATATTTCGCTACTTTTACGATACAAATTTGATCTTTTATATACTATAATAATCTTAACAATAATAGTTTGTAAATATACTGTATATAAAGGTAATAATAATGATGACGCGATGATAATGATGAAAATGATGATATTAAATGATAACAATGACTTTAAATGATGAAGATATTATATTATGACGATATGGTGCAACACCGAGCCCAAGAAAAATCTAAATAAAAATATCTATGGAAAAATACTTAAAAAAAAAATTAATAATAAAAATGTGCTTAAATATTTTCGTATAGTGCAGAGGCGGAGTGGCGATAGTAACCCATAAAAATTTTAAATATATATATAATATATAATATTTATATATATGTATATTATGGTATGTTCGTACAATTAAGACAAGAAATTAGTATTAGAAAACATATACATATATAGAATTGCATAATAGCGGTAAAAAAATCTATTTATTTTGCATTCATTTTTAAAAGGTGCCTTTTATTTTTTTTTCTACATTTTTATATGTATAACATTTATTTATATATATATAAATATATATATATATATATAAATAAATATATATATATATATATATATATATATATATATATATATATATATATATATATATATCATTTTAACTTTCTATTTCATTTTACATAAACTTAAGAATATATTTTATTTAGTTATACTTAGGTATAATGTTATTTTAAAAATTTGTATATGAATTTGTGTTTAATATTTTAACATAAAAATATGCAATTATTTTTGATGCATTCACTCGCAATACATATACAATATAAATCAATTGTTAAAGTAAATTATGTTACGAATATATTTAATTTAAAACAAATTATTTAGCATAATATATAGTGATATATATGTATATACATATGTATATATATATATTAATAAATAAGATGTATAAAAATAAGAATTTAATTGAAAGTATTTATTATACTATAAAACAATTAATGTCTGCTATAATGTCTATTAATTGTCTACGATGAGACATACATTTGTACGTACGTGTTTTGAGTATACAAAAGAATTTTGAGTGTAAAAATAAATTATTATAAATAGACTTAAAAATATATGTATATATTTATACATTTTTTATAAGTATATACATTTTTTATAAAAGCTTATTGAATTATTTAAAAAATTTTTATTTAATTTTAGAAGAATTTATTTATTTAATTTCATCTTCTTGTACTTTCAATTTTTAAAATATTTTAAAAAAATTGGTATATACTTGCATAGCAATTGTATGTATGTATATTGCAATGCATAAATATAACATTAATTATAATAGTAAATAATGCATTATAGATTCTGTTAAAGAGAACTTGAAGATGGTTTTAAATTTTTATTTTAAGAAAAAATTTTCAAATGAAAATATTTTGATAAGTTTTAAATTTTGATTGTTTTATGTATAAATTAACGAACCTATAGTTACGCCGCACGACACTGTTTTCCGAATAAATTAAAATTTCCAAATTGTTTCATATACGTAACAAGAAATTTAAGCATGGTGGCAAATAATGTCAACCTTATTATTTTAATAACTAATTTAATTAATAATCATTATTATACAGACAGGATTTTAAATACATATGTAGGTTAATACTTATTTATTTTTATTACATTATTATTTATTTATTTAAAATATAATTTTCAATAATAAATTTATTCGTTTTATTCCCTTATATTTTCATTCAAAGAACATGAATGTAAACAATGTACCATAAACTTTTCACAGTTCTAAACATTTGTATTCTATTTTTATTTTCATGATAACATTCTTAAAACATTTTAAATATTCAGCAACATTGCCGTATGTATATAAACATTATAATCAGCAACAATATTGATATTATTGCTGAAATTTCTTTAAATCATTTGTATATTAATTTTATATATTTGTTTGGTGTAGTGGTTAAATTTATGCGTCATAATCAAATGTTCTTTTGGGTACTTGAGTTCAAATCCTGACTGAGTCAGTTTTTTTCACGTAAAAAAAAAATGGCTTTATTTATTATGTAAAAAGGTCAAAAAAAAAATTCGCCTGGTTTTTCCAATGGGCAGTAATTTATGCGTCATTTAGAGCAAAAATTCTCAATCGAATCAGGCTAAATAAAATCGTTCATTTCATTGCCGTATCTTGATAATTTCATAATTATTTCCCGGATTATTGAGATCCAGATGATGAATACAATTTTTTTTTTCATTTTTTACTTATAATGATATTGAATTTTCATTATTAAATTTGTAAAATCAAGTAGATGATGATTTTTTTTTTGAAAAATTTCGTAATAGGTGCGCAACTAACATATATGTACATATGTGGTTACATTATTAATAATTATTTGACTGATGACGCAACTCTCACGTACACTAACCAAAATTTATTTGATTTAGAAACATTGATTTGAAACAAATTCAAAAATACAACCGCTTTTACGCGTCAAAAAAAAACCGCTCAGTCAAAAAAATATCTTAATTTTTTGAAAAACAGCGTGAATTGATATTTGGTACGCATTTCTTTTGCTTTAAACAATGCATTTAATCTCCTAGGCATAGATTCAGCCAGTGTTTCTCTTAAATCAGAAGGTATTTTTTGCCATTTTTCTAAAATTACTTGCTTCTAAGAATGGTGCAAGTGTCTAATTTATCTAATAATTTTTATTTCGTTTAATTGTCTTTATAATTGTTTTAGAATTGAATTAGTCTCTAATTTTAAATATTTAAATTTACTAATCCAGTCCAAAACTGCGCTGATCGTACACTCACGATATTTGTGTGGCTATTTCATACAGATTGGTCGAATTATATAAAAAAATCTGATATCATCTAATTTTAATGGTTTATTATGGCCTGTTCCACGCATAGTTGCAATTGTGTGCTGGAGGACGACCTTATTTTATTAAAATCTTTCCTGTATTGGAGGCTCTGAAATAATAAATGGTTACAATAATCTGTAAAAAGAATCGCGTTAACTCATAGCCATGATTTATTTGTCAAGTTGGATGTTCTTCCTGTGAAAAACGTGTTTTGCTATTAAACGCTTAAGGGTTTTTTTTTCTTGAAATCGAGGCATTTTACCATTTGTCGAATCAATTTTTTTTTCTAAATTAGTAATTTTCAGTTTAAGTTAATAACAATAAGTACATATTCCTAAAATATTACTAAAAAAGTATTTCTATAACTATATTGAATAAAAGTTGTCAGAAGGCCAAAAGTGTATACCACGTATAGAGTTAAATAATTGTCTGTGACAAATTACAATATACATACATACATATAATAATGAATTATATGTTATGATATTTGACACAACAATAAATTATCAATATAATAACACTTTCCATTTAAAATGAAAAGAAATCAAAAAATTTATTGTTCAATATAACACTTTCTCTATTTATAAATGCTAAAATATTCAAGTGAAATTTAAAAATTCTTAAGAATTCTCGAATATATTGAGTTTTAATTCTTATATGTAAATTTAGAACAGTTAAAAAGTGGAACACTTGTAAGAAGATAGAATAAAAAATAATATTTATGGCCAATATAAAATATTTAATTATACCATTACTTAATTTGTTAAGTGAACTCAATTTAGAATATAAAATGTAGTCACTTATTTCAATTATTGTTTTGTTAACAGTTTTTTTTAATGCACACACCCCTTATTTTTTTACATTTAACACAAAAACTATAATTAATTATTCAGGCGTATTGAAAATTAAAATAAAATAAGAGAAGAAAAAAAATTTTCAATAAATTTTTTTTTAAGGCCTATGGAAATTCTTTATTATTTTCATTCTTTTTTTTAAATCTATATTCACAACCAATATGAATTTTAATATTCCTTTTGGATTTCCTTTAATTCTTTTTCAATTCTTATTACTGCCGGCTATTTTATAGAATTTTTTATCAGTAAATTTTGATTTATGATCTCTTTTCTTATAGATACTAAATAAACATTAATTGCCTTATTTTCATCCCATGTTCTACTTTATATTTTTTTTATTTTCTTTAAATAGAATTTGAACATTATCATCAAGGTTATTTCGGTATTACTGATGAAATTGAATCATACGTTTACAACAATAAAAATTCATATTACATATACATATGCGTGTATAATATATGTATATTGTTATATTCCAATTAAATTTAAATCAACTAACTTCTGAATTATGGTGAATACCTACATGTAATGCATTTCAACTATAATAATATGTGATATGATTTAAAAAAACTTGTCATTTATGTGAGCATTATCAAGGATAATAAGTATATATAATTTTTGTTTTTTTTCTGAAATCCAGTCATTTTATATTTATAACATAATATTATAGTATTATTGTGTACATTATTACAAAAATAAATTCAATTTTTATTTTGTACGTATAGCTATATTTATTTTTCTCTTCTCTCGTTTTGGATATTGTTAAATTCAACAGAATATCATCAGTATTACATGGGAAGACAATTTAAATAAAATACAATATGTATAAATTTACAATCATCATTTGGTCATTCCTAAGTTACATACACACTGTAATAATTATTATACTTAAAGTATGTATAAATATGTATTTAATATAACATAGATTCATAACCGGATAAATAAACCAACAAAATAATAATAATAAACTAAACAATGACGCCAAATTAATGGATTTTTTTTTTCTTTTTGTGTGTATTTTGCTTAATATTACAATAAAAAGACGACCAATATGGACATTTTTATTGTTGATCTCAATATTACAATAATACATTGTAAATATGTATGTATACATAAATATATGTATATTTTAAGCCCCAATTTCAAAAGATGATACTTTTAAATTGTTTAAATTCCTAAAAGGATGATAATTATTTTTCATCACCATATGCTATCATGCAAAGTGGATGCAATTTTTTTTTTTTGTATTGAAATTGATTGTAAAAACGCAAATATCCCACTTATACAAAATTTACAATTACTTTGAATACAATTACTATGTGTGTGTGTGTGTGTTTGTTTGTTGTACTTATAACATTTTCCACCTTCTAGCCATTATTATTTTTTATTATATACAATCATTTATTATATTATTATTATTATTAAAATATTATCATCAGTATGAATGAATTTTATTATAATTTTGAACTGGTTCGGCATATCCTTTTTTTTTTTTTGTTTTTGCATTCTTGTTATTGTAAAAATAATAAAATTTAAGATTATTATTATTTTTCTTTTCTTGTTATCAAAACGCATATCATTTATTGCATTAATTCAGTAGAATAGGTAGGCATATTTTTTTTCAAAGTGTTTCAAAAAATTTAATAAAAACCGGGTTGGAATAATATAAGTATTTGAAAAGATATGATCAAGGTGAAGGTCATATTCATCTTCTGATATCTTTGTGGAAGATGTTTATGAATTTACATATATGATGTATATGTACGTAATAATACATAATATGTTAATGGCTTGAAATATGTGTACATACACATGGAGGTCTTATATAGTTAAAGTTTTAATGATGAAGAAGACAAAATATTTAAAATATTGCAATCATATTAAATTTTTTTTTAAAGTTGAAAATTTTTTGATCCGAAACACTTACTGTTGGATTAGCTACTGAATTGAATTGTGCGTTCACAATATTTAAAACGTATTATTATATGAGCTATATTGATTAAAAATTAATTAGGAATAACTTGAATTGTAATTATAATAAAATTTAAGAAAAAGATTATAATTAAATATTTGTATAAAAGTTTTTATAGAAATTATATTAGTCTTCAAATATAATAATTATAAAATAAAGTATTTAAAAATGAAAGTTAATTGTAATGTGTTATTTTGTAAATTCCAATTTTATAATTTTGGTCCTTATTAGATTTATTCTGATTATTTTTAATATTAATTGTTTATTTTTACTGTTAATGGAATTTTCCGATTAAATTCCAAAATATAGTACTAAATCTCGATTTAATGTAATTTAAACAATGTTGTTGTTGATAAATTATAATTACAATAGAACGATTTTGTTAAATACCCATAAGATACTGAACACTATTGCAGCCCTACGTTTCGGTTTCCATCCATTTTATCACATATTTTGTATTAAAATTTAAATTCATAAAGTAACTTAAAAATAAAATTCGGAGCTATCATATCATATAAAAAACCTTATATATCATAATAACAACGCACAATTCTGTTTTAAAGAACAATTACAGGAAAATTTTTATAAAAAACTTTGTAATTTTAAAATAATTCTCAATTTTTTGGTGATTCATTCCCTGGTACTCGTAAGAGAATTTAAAGGTGTTAAAAGTGCACTAAAAGCAGACTCTGGAAATTTACCTGCCATACTTTTTGAGTTATAACATAAACTCCTATAAAATATATATATATATAAAGATGTCTGTGGTTATAAGAGCAAATAGTAAAAGAGAATGCCTAAAGAGACAAATTTTAAAATTTATTTTTTATTCACTGTGTTCTCGGAATACCATTGAATTTAAAATATCTTTTAAAATCTCTTTTTTTTTGTAATCAAATATCTCAAAATTCCTAAATTATAGTTAAAGTTGAAAACGGAAGATACTCGTAGATAGATTTTCATATACGAAAAATATTTAAAATTTTTATGCGTGCGTATAATAATTTTATTATGCGTATAGTATGCACATACATATAATATGTATGTAATATTGAGTAATATTTTAAAATGTCATTGGACTCTTTTCAATTTTATTTAAAATTTTTAAATGATCACTTTTGCTTTCAACTCAAATATTCGATTTATTTTTCGCTTTCTTTATAATTAAGAAATTTTTTTTTTTATAAAATTAATTTTCAATTGTAAAACCTAATAAAACAGAAATTTTTAACAAAAACAGTGCGACTAAAATTAAAGATGAGAAGAAATTTCATTTTCATTTCATTTTTAATGTTATAATACGAATATTAGCATATCAAAAGTGACTTTTTAAAACGCATAAATTAACAAAAATTTTAATATTATTTGTTGTTTGTTTGTTGAAAAATTTATTTTCATTGGATTGGACACCAAAGTGTATATGAGTAAGATACAAAATATTTAAAAAGAAAAAAAAGAAAAATTCAAAATATTCATATGTGATGCAAATGAGAAAAAAAAAAACGTTTTGTAGATGGCCAGAAATAATAAAAGTGCCAGAAATTTTGTCCAGACTTTCACTTTTTGTGTGTTTTTTTTTTGTTTTATTTAATTTAACATATTATTACAACTACACAGAGCCATGTATGTTTTCTGTTTTTATTAATGATCAGTTAATAAATTTTTTAAGATATGCGCTCGCATTGGATCGCATTGCCTCGCATATTGTAATAATTTTGAAAAATTTCTTTATATGCGATAAAGAATTTCATCAAAAAAAAAAAAAATATTGTTGAAAATATTTTTTTTTGATGATTTTGTATAAAAGATATAATAAAATTTAAACATTAAAAATGTTATAATGAAAAGATGAAAATTAAGAATGAAAAGATATAAAAGTGTCTTCTTTTTTTCTGATATATTTCTGTGGTAGCAAGAAAAAGCTGCATAAATTGATTTAAAATCAAAATGCGTGTGCGTAAAGTCTTCGAGAGAATCTTTATAACACTTTCATTATAACACTTTTGAAAAAAACATACAATAATTTCGAAAATCTAAGTAAGATAAAAAAAAGACAACCAAAACTGATTTAACAGACTTATTCTAAATCCTGAAAAAATTTATTAAAATTTTAGAAATTCAGATTCAGTCAGAATTGCAAAAATTTTGTAAAAATTTTGCTTCTAAATCTAAAATCAAATAGATTTCACATTGATTAATTCTATAAACTATAATAATTCTATAGATTAAACAGTTTTGCCATAATATCACAGATTTAGTTCAATTATAATTTAATAAGTTCCTCTTCGAAATTATATAGGGAAAAAATATTTTTTTCAAAGCTTTCTGATTTCTTTAAATTTTTGATCCCTAGATATTTGAATATTCGAATAAATTCATATATTATATATCTATACATTGTATTGGTAGATTTATTAATTAAATTTTCAATGATTTTCTTAATATTAAATTTAAATATTTATGTGAATTTTCAATTTATCATCATATTGAAATAATATAGTCATAATATATTTGAATATTTAATATATTAAGGGAAAATTTAAAAGGTGATGAACGAAATTTATGAAAAAAATATTAAAACCTACAGAAATTTAAATATGATGAAAAGTATTATTTATAATAATTATAACTAATTTCATTAATTTTGTAATAAAATCTACAATTTAATTATTTGAATCTTAAATTCACTGTGTTAATAATTTGTGGATTTTCTATGATTTAAGAGATTTTGAAAAAACTAAATTAATTGAAAATCATTTGTGATTTGCTAAACAAAAACTCAAATTTCATACTGTCGCTTATAAAGAAATTTTTTAAAGGAACCTGTTATTTAATTATGACAAGTATAGTTCGGGATACCATATTGTAAAATAAAAACAGTTATGACATAGACGCTGCAACAATTGGGACTTTTAATTTTCAATAGCTTTTGTTCTTATTTAAAACTAGTTTAAATAATATTTGTTCTACAATAGCAAGTTGTATAAATTTTCTTTAAATATTTCCTATATATTAAATTATGCCTTAAATTTGTTAAAAGAAAGAATTTCTAAAGCATTTTAATTTAAATTCTGAAAAAACATTATTAAATAAATATTTAACGGCGAACCAAATGTTTTCAAGCTTTTAAATAATTCATTTTATTAATATAAAAAATATTTCTGTTCTTTTATTGTAATTAACACGAGCTGATACCAAATAAAAAGTTTGTAAAAATTAAAATTTAACAGTATTTTAAAGAGCAGGTTACAAAAATAGTATATCGGACCTTTCTTATACTACATACCAATTCGAGTTAAGTGAAACACACAATATAATTCTATTTAAAGAAAACTCTAAAGTTATAACACTCTGCATACACATACAGCATTCACGAAAAACCACAACCTATATACGAAGGAGTATACAAATTAGGCAAGAACAACCGGGCCACTTTGTGATGAATGCCAAGCCATGTGAGCGTAGATGCAAATGACACAGCTGATTCATTGGAGAGGGGCTAACACACTTCTTCTTGACTCGGAGCCCTTCTGCGAAATCGGAACACATTTTGTTTGTTGGGAACTGAGAAAGGAATTGAAAAGGAGACGGTCGTTGCGCTGAAGAAGTCTTCCAGAATTATGACAGGCCAAATAACTGGAAGATTATAATCAGAAGCAATTTAAGATAGTGGAGTAAGAAGTAATCAGAAGTAAGAATTCTCGCCGGGGAAACTCAATAGGCTGGATCTGAAAAAAGGAGACACTTGTAGATTCTTAAGGGAGGAGGTTTTGCTCTCACGGCAACAGAATTACGGTCTTCCAGGCCACACATAATGTTCGAGTTAATCAGGAGGGTGGTTCTCGAGTGGGTATTGTAGGTCATGCCCCGCACTTAAGGGTGGAGGGGGGCACAATATGTATATCCTTTAGTGCAGTCGGGGTGAGCTATTACACGGGTTGTACAAATCTACAAATGAATATTAAATATGAAAGGTAATTATTTAAAAAAAAAAAAAAAGCGGTTCCAGTCACAAACTATTCCCAATTACTCCAATAAGCACCAAATATTGGCTATAGTACTCCAATTTTTAAATAATTGTGATAATTATTTTTAACAAATTTTTTATAAATACGTTAAATTATTTCGGATATCATATAAGTTAATCAAATCAATCCAAAAATATTCCAATTATGTCACCACACCATCACTTTTATTTAAAAACTGTGAACTACTATGCCATTTAATTAAGATAATATCGCTCAGCATGATATTGAATTTACATTACATATTTAGAACACAATTTGTATAATATTATTTAAAAGAAAAAAAAATTTATAAATTTATATAGTTAAGGTCATTTTATATAGACCAGTTTCAAGAAAAATCAACTTAAAAAATCTTATTATTGAAAATTTTCAATAGAATAAAAAAATTTATCAAGCAGTGAATTAATTTTTGTTTTATAAAATATTTTTGTTTTTTATTTTTAAAAATTTATTTTCATTAATGAACTAAAACAATTCACATGAGGAATTAACTATGGGTCCATTTGTATAAAATAGTTAATTTCATTTAAAAAATGAAGAGAGAAAAAAATCTAGATTCTTTTAGGTAGTAAAAAATTTTTCAAGTTTAAATTTTAATTAAAATTAATTTTGATTATGTGTGATTTTATACCAATTTAATGACTATTTATTTTTAGGTAAGAAAGATAAATTAATGTTATAATTATATTTTATAGAGGTGTATAATTGTCATGAATATTTTTAAATTAGAATATAAAAATAGTTCGTAATCGAAATTAATATTTTACTCTTAAATTTTCGTCTTAAACTACAGCACATATAACACGTTCCCATGCCTTCGAATTATATTAGAAACTTCTCGTAGTTCCGAAACTATTAAAGCTATTAGCAACTATATTTACAGCAAATTTAATAATAAACCGTCTATACTGCTATAAGGTAAAAATTGCATAAATTTTTACAGCTGCTGAAATATGACTTCAAAAATAGTGTTATCAAAATATTTTGGAATCTTTTAAAATTTGCATATTTTGCAATAACAAATTAAATCGTATAATAATATTAATGCTATTAATCTAGCTTCTACAAACAGTGTCATACATATAGAATAGGCTTTACAATTAAATATTGCCATAATCACATAATTTCACTATATTTTATGCTAAGCACAATATGATAGATATCATATATTTAATATATGTAGGTAAGTGCTAGCAGATTTTTTCATAAAAGAAAAAATTAAATACAAAATCTTTAAAAGTACCTATATGTACTTACACACTATTTAATATTAACCGTTTTAAATTAAATCACGATAATCTAATTCTAATTGAAAATAATATGTTCTATAATAGGTTAAAGGGAACATATACTATATACAAAGAATTTATAAAATCTCATATAGAAATAATTTAAAACAAAAACACGAATAAGGGACGTGATCAGTTCTTAAATGATTATATAGGGTAAATTAACTTTAAAATATGAGTCGGTCTCGATCACTATTTTAGATTTATATATACGCGGGTGTTAGAAAGCATTTGAAACAATCTCATTAAAATGCAACACAATTGATAGACATTAAGATCTAGAACTATTTTTATTATATTAAAAGTATTTGGTATATATACAACTACCTTGGAATTGTATAACAGTTTTTTTGTTTTAGTTGAAATTATAACGGTATATTTTTTTTTTCGTATTATGCACACACAATTATTCTATATTTCTTTCAACATTTCATATAGAATTTCTCACCATTGATTATTCATTTTTCAAATTATTACGTGAGTACCTTTTTTTTTTTTTGAGTGTATATGAGAATTCCAAAGTCGATTTTTTTTTATATTCTAAATGCGATAATAAGTATAAATTAAATATACGCGAAATGTACATGAGAATGTTTCAAAAAAAAAATTTTTTTCCAATTTAAAAAATACTTACAAAAATTCTATTTCGTGAAGTCTTATACTCGTATTTGCGAGAAATAGATTATTGTGGTCACGTACCTCTTGGATTTAGAAAATATTCAAAGGTTTTTTTTTTTATTTCAATTACCCATATAAGTATGTTTATAAAAATTTTTTATTAAAATTTAATTTCACAGTAATTAATCTTTATTTTTAAAATTCCTTTCGTCAAATTTTATCATGATTTTTTTCTTTAATAATACCAAATACTTTAATAGTATATTAAGTATTTCATTTTAGTACTTATTTGAGTAAGTATCGAAAAAAAAAATGATTGACCTAAAAAAAAACTTTTTTGCAATATTGTTTTTTTCTAAATGATCCTGGAGTGCAGCAATATTATTGGATGATTTCTTTTGCATTATTCATGTAGTTTAAGTGCGGGTGGGTCATACTTAATCAAATTTCAAAATGAAATACCATATGCATTCATTTTTAAAAATATTTTCACGTATATAAGAAAATTTTACATTTTTTTTCTTTTCATATGAAAATCAATATTACAAAAATAATATTTTTATATTATCAAAAATAAATCTATAAGTAGTTAGGTGATATGTTGATGATTTTGAATTAGCAATTAAAAAAAAGATTTTGCGAAAATATTTTGTTAGAATTTCTGGATTTCTAAATATTAGCTAGACTTTGTTGATTTTTAATTTTTAAAATATTTAAAAATTTTTACTTCAATTAATTCATTTAGTTTCAGGAACTTGTCACCAGTTTTTGATTTAATAAAGATTTGGCAATATTTAACAGAATACTCTTGACTTCAAAATTATCATATACGGTTTTAAGATCGAAAGCTTAAATACGTTCAATTTTGTAAATTTACTGTCAAACGACAACGACTACAATAATATTGTAAATTGCGTTTTATCGTCGAAAACGTCAAATTGGTAAAAAATAGTCAGCAACGCAAAATTTAAGTCAGTGAAAAATCTAACATTTGAAATTATAATATATAATTAATTGTTTTTATGTAAAATTTTATTGTTATACATATAAATTTAAAAAATATACATTAGAAAAAAAAAATGCTCGAAACAAGAATCCAGCTTTCGGTCTATGAATAATGAATCCGGCACGAAAGCACTGAGCTACGATTTCAATAGAATCATAAATAATTTGTCTCTTCTTCTCTCATTTCTTTTAATTTCAGACAAACACTTACATTTTATTACCGCCGCCGAACGCGTGCTTAAGCATTATTAAACTTATGAGCTATAATTGGTAAATTTCGTATAGCAATTTTACTGTAATATTGAAATCACGGATATTATACTTAAACTTTTAATGTTTTTATTTAGTATAATTGTATTCATATTTTGATTAAAAATTTTTGAATATATTGTTTTGATTATGGCCGCAATTAGAACATTACATAATATTTAATTTTATATATTAAAAATATAAGATCCGATATTCATTTTATCAGAACCATGTACCTTGTCAGAACCATTTATTGTAATTAATATTATAATTTTATCAAATTACTTTTATTAAAATGCAAATTAGAAAATGAATATTATAATATATGTATATTATATGTATACATATAAATAAAATAAATGATGTACAGCAATTTAACATAATATGGCGGATAAAATAATGCTTTTTAAATGCCTACTTCAAGTTAATTAAAAAATTATTGCAATGAAAATGTAAGTGCATATGTTAAAATGTTTTCTCGAATCATTTTATAATTACTATAATGCAATTTATTTAACAACAAAAAAATATTCTTAATGATTTTGTTATAGCATTGTACTTTTCAACATAACCAAATAATTAATAACAATTTTGTATACGAAGACTAAGGGAGCCTTGTCTTATTACTACAACTACATCTTTTTTGTATGCCTTTAGAATTATTTCATAGGATTTTTTATTCTCATTTGGTTTTTTTTACTTTTTGTAAATTTTAAATTAAGTTTCATAATACTTCATGTATGTATAACATAAAATGAACTAATTTGTGATCAAATATCAAGTTTTCATGTATACTTTTTCTTGATATGCCCTTTAATTAAACTTCATTTCAATTCTGTCCAAATTAAGTCCAAATAATTTCAACCTATCATTATTTTTCATTCTTTTCTTTCGCTATAAAAGATTTTTTTCTGTTAAAGAACGAATTCTGATGCTATGTAATCTTTTGTCCAAATATTTTTTAACATATTTTTTCAAATGATTCGAATGATTTAATTTTAATTCTTTTATGAATTTTTAATAAAGTTTTAAAGCAAAAATTATAAACAATCAAAAATGTATTTTATGTAATTTTCCCGGTATGTTAAAATTTTATACTAATCTCTGCCTCCTTATATGTGCACACATAAAATTTTCAGTCAGTACATTTAAGCAGCACATCTGAATTATTAGACAGCAAACTTTGTTCCACACCTCTTTAGAACTAGTTATATTTTAAGAAAAAATCAACAAACTTTGATCATGAAAATGGTGAAATGAGGTCAGGAACAAAAATCAACGCTAACAGAAGTATTATGAGATACCTACTCTACTCTGGGGGAACTTAATTTCCATTTCCAACTAGAAAGTGCAGTGCTTCATATAATTCATATAATTTATTGAATTTGATCCAAAGGTTTAATACTTTTAATCTAGCAATATAATTGACAGCATTCCTAAAAGATGTCATATTTGTGATATATGTAGGTAAATTCAATCTTTTTCTCTCACAGAAATGAATTTTACACGTTCCGGTGAAAATAAAAGAAGATATCACTTAATTTGCATAATTGTGCAAAATATACTGAAAATTTTCATTCATAATCAAGCTTTGACAATGAGTTACTGAAGCAACCATGAATAATCTGATCTACTCAAGTTGCATAGCGACACATTTACCGATCTGATGCGACATTTTCTCCGAATATTAAATCGAGAAAATAAAAATGTCTGAGTAATATTTCAACCAAAAATTTAAAATAAAAAAAAATATTATATTATAAATTATGTTAGTAATTCATCAGGATCATATAATATGTACATATAACTGTTTTGCGGTCAGGAGGGTCATATAAAATAATAATACTTTAAGAAGCAGTAGAAAAAAAAATAACAAGTACAATGATAAAACAAATTTCTTATGCACATGCTTATAAGAATTTCATATTTAAAAAAAAATAAAAAATTCATATTTTTACGAACTGACAGGTTGATGCCAAAATGTTGTCAGATAAGTACATTTTGTGACCACAAAGGTTCATTTAAATAATAAAAAGTATAAGAGGTAAGCAACAAATCAAAGAAAATGTACAAAAAAAATCTCGAATATTATTTACGTGCTTTCTGTAAATTCAAATGTTAAAATAAGAATTTTTCTGTCATTCTTTGACTTTTGTTGGTACTTTAATTTTACAGATTGAGAATAAAATAATAACATGGCCGGTATTTTACTTTTCTTCTCTTTTTAATTTTTTTTTTTTTGGCATAAAATGAAGTGTAAGCAAAATTTTTTGAAGGAGTATCATTTCATACCGCTTGAGATTTTAAATTTTATATTTATATTAAAAAAATATTTGTGTATACGCAAACAGGACGTGTTCTTAAAAAGTACATACAAAAAAACTTCTGTCAGATGGAACTGATTCTGATTATTCTATATAACTTATGTTCTTAGTATATACCTAAAAATATTTTGATGTACATATATGAAATGAGAGAGGATCACGTGCGCTTCTGAGATTTCAAAAAATCCATTACGGTTAAATGTGATTTTTTTTCTCAATTTCTTCAATTTATTATAATTTGTGTTCGGTTTCAGTTGATGTACCGTATATGTACCTATGTTCATAAGAATTTTGTATTTAGGCTTTGAATTTGCTAATAAATTTTCACAGAAAAAACAACAAAAAAAATAACACAGTTTACAAGAAAATTAGGTTTTAAAATTAAGGGTATTAAAAAAATTTTTTTTTAAAATGAATTCGGAGTAGGTAAAAAATTTTTTTTTTATTATTATATTTTGTAATCAATATTCTCGAAATTTCGTTGAATTTTTTATTTTGAATATTTTTGTTTTTAATTTAAAGTTTACTGAACTTTTATGGTGGTTTGATTTTATTATAGTATGGCTTGTTTTCATCAACTAACGGTAAAATAAAAATATAATATGATGTTCGGTATGCATAATATATTATGATATTAATGACATATACACAAAAATATGCGCTGCTGCATTGTAACTTTATTTACTAATTATAAGTTTTAACCCATAATATAATGTATTATAATATTTTTATAACTTAATTTAAAAACTGTAATATACAAGAATGTATTTCCAGAATTTAATTATATACTTATATATAAGTAAACTGTTATATTCTGTATAATTACATATATCGAAAATATAAGCGCCACGAATGTAAACAATTTTTTCTTAAAACATTTTTAAGGTCCCTGCAATTAAAGTTGGAAATGATTACTTTTCATATATTAGTTATAATAAAATCACGGTATGTTTTATATATAATAGTTAATATAATAATAAATACAATATTAAAATTATGTATACGCAATAGAGTGAATAAGATTTTTAATATTTTATTAAAGCGGCAATATTTTTCATGAATAGAATAAAATAATTTCTTTAAAAAATATAATGGACTTTCTGTTATACTTCTTGTATAACAGTTTTGATTTTATTTATAAAATAACAGAAATAAATTAATTTTTCATAAAAAAAACAATTTGTGTTCCCATCAAAAAACATTTTTACCATACATCAGAATGAATTTCATCAACTTTTGCAGTTTATGCTACTGGGGTTAGTAAATAATTTCTGGAATATTTCTAAAAATCCTGTATCTTGAAAACCGTTAAAATTTGAAATTAACTTTCGAACAGAAATTTTACCAATTTTTTAAGCATACAATCATGGTAAATGTTAAAGTTGCGCTTATCAAGAAATCGTTAAATCACATATAATTACCTAAAAATATGCAATACACCATAAACTGTACTACAAACTAAAATTAATTTATTTATGTAGATGATTATCATGCCAATATCATCACTATGAATTGGTTAAGTAGTATGTTTATGAAATTTGTAAATGGTCAAAATTATAACGAAATTCAATAAAATAACAATTTTAGTAAAGCTATATATTTGCCTTTTAACCTGCACGCTATACGTTAACATGTATTTTTTGGAATGTATGTATATATGTACATTAAGTTGCTTCTATAAAAGCCAGCAAATTTTAGAACTTTAGTAAAACTAATAAAATAACGAAATTTTAATACCATGATAACAATTTCAAACCCATTTTTGTGTTTTTTCTCCAAAATTACTTAAAAAAAGGTTTTTTCTTTTAATAAAATTCAATTTTTATTTTATTTTAATACAATATAATAAAAAAATTAGTTTTGAAATTTTCCTAAAATTTTTCAAAATACTATCACATTTAATTTAAATATTGATATATCTAACATAAATATATGAAGATTTGGGTAGTTGAATAAATAAATAGAAACTGTGCGGTATAAAACAGAGATGGGGTTTTATTATTTGATATTAAAGAAGATTCCAAGGTCGTATAAACAATTAAATCAAAGAAAAGAAAATATTTATATAGTAAAAATAATGACTATGGCTAATTAGTATGGCTTAATATTCAAATGCCTTAATATAAGTCTATAATATATTAGGAACGTACGATTCCTTAAATTTGCGTATTGAATGGCACTTATATACATAGATATGTAACACAATATTATATGAGAAAAGCAAATGATTGTGATTATTTTAAACGAAACGGCAATTTTGAGATAAAATGAAAAGTCGCCGCGAATTCAGAAAATTTTAAATCTAGCCCAATGAATGTTACGTAACACTGAAATTTCATATTTAACAAATTAAAGATTTTTTTTCCATGTACCATGTATGACAACAACAAACTAAACACCATGCCTAAATTTAATCTTGTAAAAAATTTAAAATATTTTGTAATATGCATAATAAAAAATTTTTTTTCTTTATTTTTTATCATATTTATTTTTACTTATAATATTAAAAAAATAAAATATTTTCAAATTTAAAATATTCAATTCCGTTTACAAATCGTTTCTAAATAACACTAAAAAAATATGTGTCAGATGATAATCAATATCATTTAATCTCATCAGCCTCAAAATTCATAACACTGCTGCGTCTTCACATTATTCGCTATCGCAGATATTAACAAGAAGATATTTAGCGTTTAGCACCAAATATGCTATCGGCAGAATTAACATTTTAAATGTAAATCAATAATCTAAAATGACTCAATAATAACAAGGTGTGTTTTTTTCAAAAAAGCTTTTGGTACATCTTATATATACCATCGTTGTATGTTTCATTCTTAATAAATTTTATAATTGACATTTTATTTAATTAAAATTTTTTTAATTAAAAACAAAATCAATAATCTTCTTCTCGTTTTATTTTTTTTTTAATTCTTGATCGTTTTTATTTACACTATACAAAGTGTGTTAATTCAACTGTTTAAGGTAAAAACAAGATGATATTAAAAGAATAATTTTTATACTGTATAACACATTTTATACATCCATAACATATGAATTGTATAACAATCATTGAGATCATCTTTTCTATTTAAAAAAAAAAATCAAACTAACCAATATTTTATATTTATGTTTTTTTAAATGGCCGACAGGTGACAAGTAGTTATGATTATTAAAATCTTGTGTTATTTTTTATTTTTGTGTTTCATCTTTAACAGTACATTTTTATATTAATTCCCGGTCATGTACTAGAAGGAGCCCACTATATTATATAAGGATTATTATTGGGTCGAGTTTATTATACAGAATACGGCAATTAACAATAAGAATATACGATCTTAAAATTGCTTACAATAATTTTGCATAAATTAGGCTGGCTTACACAAAAATTATTAAATAAATGTTTAGCGGAAATCATGTAGTGAGATTTAGTAAAAGTTACTTTTCAATATTTCTCAAATTAAGGGAAGTTTAAGCTTTAAGCTTTAACTTTGGAAAATTTTCATAAATTATTAAAGACTATAGATTTTTCAAATAATTTCATCAAAATATACCAGTCATAATTGATGAAACGGCAACACTTATAATTTAAAATTATCATATTTTTACTGAGAAATGTTTATATTAATTTTTGTGTTTGAAATTTTTATAATCGGATTTTAAATTACTTTATGCCCTCACATTTAGCGCTGATATTCAGGCTTACTTTAAATTATCTTGGCAGACTAGTAATAAAAATTTTACTAATTTTTGTGATTTTCGAATTTCCATAATTTATAATTGCAATATAACAGCGGGAAAATTTTTTTACAATATATTTTTCTGCTATACCTATGCTTTATTAAATTTTGCAGAAAATTGTATTAAAATATTCGTAATAGCACAATTTATTTGAATCCGGTGTACTAAAGAAGCTATACGCAAGGAAAATATCTATATGCAAGGAAAATAATAAGAAAAAACTGCCATTATTAGTCATGAAATTGTAAAATATAGAAAAAAAATTAAATTAAAACATTAAAATTAGAATAATAATTTGTTGTTTATTGCATATAAATTGTCATTAAAGCAAAATAATTCAATGATTTACTAAATAAAAATCACTATTAAATTATGGTTGATTTATGTTCGATTTATTAATCATTATAGCGATAAAGCATTTAAGGCAAAAAAATTTTATTGCTTTTTAGAGTAAAAAAATGTTCTTTTCTTAATTGGTTTATCCGCCCACTCGCAGCAGAATAGCATTAAAATGTTATCATACTTTAAGTGGCTTATTAGTGTGCTAAAATAATCACAGTTACTAGCAGCTATATTTAATTTATTTTTAATTATATTTAATTTATAGAAGTCAGCAGGACGATTACGGAAAATTCGTAAAAGTATCATAGTATATATAGTCGAATATTCGCCTTAATTCAGATCTTTATTAAAATTCAATGATTCAGAAAAATAATTGGCATGTCTGAACAAGTTAAATAGAAAATGTGTGCATTTAGTGTTTGAACATTTATTTCTTCTTGTTAAGTACAAAATTTTGAAGTTTTGAGGTTATTTTGAGGAATTTTCAAAAAAAAAAAAATCATGTTTCCGAATTCCTCAAGTAAATTTTTGAAATACTGAAATTGGCGGCAATTTACATTGGTGGATAAAATAAAATCGAACAACAACTTTACCATTAATGTGAGATACATTGGAATTTTTACGATTAAAATTACGGTTTTCCAATTTAATACCGTATAGAACTCTCAATTATTTGTGATTTTAAGGCATAGTAAGAAATTTTTATTGACCATTTAAACAGCAAAATCAAGTTTTAATTTTTCAATTCTTTAATCAAGTTTTAATTTACTAGACCGTGAAGGTGGTTTTTTAATTAAAATTCTTTTAAATGATTGATCACATATTAAAGTCATCATCATTGTATAAGAGAAGTACAAAACGAGGATTTCATAAGAACTGCATAATCATCGTGTCAGTATAAATTAAATTTAAATGATTTTAACACATTATGAATATTCATAGACTTTACAGGTATTTAATGTTTAAGGATATTTAATACGGATCAAAAATAAATATTCATTGACCATAATAGCATTATACAAACAAAAAAGGATATTTATTTTAAGATAAAAGTTTAATGTAATTTGCAAGGATTTTCGCTGACAAAAGTACGTATTCTGTATGTATAAAAGAATTTAAAGCTAAAAATTAAATTGACCATGTAATCATGTGAATTTTTAAAAGAACCTTAATTTTTAGCACGCTTTAATGCTTTGAATTAAAAATTAATCTTATTTTTTTCGAAAATTTTTTCGAAATTTTTTTTTTTTTTAAATGTTAATTTTAATTTTTTTTTTAATTATAAGAACTAGTTGTATATTTTTTTTTGTATGTGTTTAGTACCCTGATATATTCTTAGCATAATTGATTTCTGCATAAAAAAAAAATAATTAATTTTGATGCTTTTAATGTACATTAATAAACCTATTTTATGTTCAATTGTTGAGCAAAAGATTAAATTATTTGAGCCTCAGGAGGCAATTCTTCTTTTTTTTGTATTAAATATTTTATAAATCAATTTGCTATAATATCCGCTTTTTTGAGAAAAAGATACTCATTCGTCTTCGAAGAGTTCTTAAGAATTGCATCCATTTAATTTTGGAAGACGAAATTGCATGAATGTTTTCAAAATATTAACAGTTTCACAGTTAACAACAAATATTGTTCAGAGAGAGAGAGATGTGACCAATATTTAGAAAACACCGAAATTTCCTATTAACTTGTATTAGACTCTACGTTTTTTTCGGCCAGAGCTGAGTTTTCTATGTAGAATGAGCTGAATTTGTCTTTTGATTTAAGTCGAAGTACGGATTTTAGGCAAAGAACACAATATTTTTCCCCCTTTCCGACCCGTCCCATATGAAACAAGGTATATACTCATTCTGAAGGAATTTAAAAATGTATGTATATATATAAATAGGAATATAATATTTGTTTAGATATTATTTGACAATCCCTGATTTTTCCATTTCAACACATTCACAATGAATTTTTTCTACAAATTCACAATGAGTTTTTTTTTTATAATATATACGAAATATAGAATGATTTTATGTTTAAGAAAAATTATAATATTTTTTATAAATAATTTTTTTGCTAAAATTTTTCATTTTTACAGTAAATTCTCTTTGATATTCAGCAATATTCTTCAATTCACCTTAAAATAAAATCTATAGAAAAAATATTTAATTGTTAATCTATTTGAGATTATCTGATTTTATTTCTATTATCTTCAAGCCTACAAACATATAGGTACTTCAAATATTGAATAGAAATTAAGCGGAGTACATTGTTAATTTGAATTTACCGTTATATTTTTTATTTTTCTTTTATAATATAATGAGTGTGTTAAAAAATAGATATTAGTAAGACAATTTTTTTTTTTTTTTGGAAAGAGTTATGTAAACATTTTGCCTTTCTATATATTTTTCACGTTGTACATAATGTGTATTCAATAGCAATTCTTTATAACAACATGCTATAATATTTATTTCACATTCCATTATATTTAATTATTGTTTGTTATGTTCGCGATCTTTCATTTTCTGCATTTTATAGACATAAAAAAAAAAATTGTATTAAAAAAAAAAAATTCAAAGACTTGAAAATATGAAAAACAAAAATAAAACGCAGTAGAAGAAAAATATAAAAAAATGTCGAACTAGATAACCGTTAATTTTGCTCGTGAAAATATTCACCTACGTTTTACCATCACCTTCTTTGATTTATTCTTGTACAGTTTGTTTATGTTGTATACACTCCATACATCGTTCGTGTATAATGTGTACAGTAACAATTATATTACAGTTGTAAGTCAAGAATACAAAGATTATAAAAATATAAGAGTATGCAGAGTATAAGTGTATATGCCTAAAAGTATGTATATGTTAAAGTATATCGTTAACATTGTAAGTAAACAGACAATATGCAACAAAAGTGTTAATATTAATATACATAACATTCATAAAAAACTGTTAAAATAATAATTTATTGTCGTAGCTAAAAAATGTCCCAAGTTCATATTGGAATATTGTGGATTTAACATAAAAAATAATAAAGAAAAATTATGCTAAGAATATGTAAAAAAAAAAAACACTAAGAATATGTATGAAATTCAGAAGAATTGTAGATGTGTCGATGTGTATGAATATTAATGTATAACAGAGGAGCATAATTGTATTGCACTTATAGTTTTAAGTATACTGAATTGATTCATATACTCAAAAGCATACTCTTGTATTTTAAATTTTTTCAAAAATTTTTAAGACAATAATGAAGATTTGAAAATTTGCTCAAAAGTTCCATTATTAATTAAAATTGGTCATACAAGTGGATTTATTAAGTAATTCTATCAGATTTATAAAAAAAATTAGATTCATTATGAATTTATTAATAATTTGTGAATATCTCGATTCACAGAATTCAGTGATCAAATTGCAAATTTAATAAAATACTTCATTTTACAAAAACAAAAGAAAATTTTATAGCATACTTTTAGGGGTACATTATTGATAACATGTCAATAATGTACCCCTTCATTAGGGGTACGAGTACATACAATTTTATAAAATTTGTATTCGAAACGTAGAGAAAACAAATCGTGAAATGTGGATTCGAAAAATTTTAAATGTTTTTTGTTAAGTTTTTTGTAATGAGTTTGCTTTACTTTAATGAGTAAGGTGACATAACATATATACATTTTTGACATTTTGCAATGCATTTTAGATAAAGATAATATGGAATGGAGATTTAATTTCGAAATTGAAAATAAAGAAACTTTATATTTGTTGAATTTAAATGCTGTTTTGAGGCGGTTTCTATTTATACCTAGGTATAGTTTTCGGGGTGCTATTTATGAACATATTATGTATATAGGATTAAATGGATATGCATATGTGTATGGTCAAAATTATTAAAATATTTTATTTTGTCTTTTGTATTATGCAGAAAATTATTGTGGAAATGAAATAATATTATTGAGTCAAAATATTACCGACATTCAATATCAATTTTTCAATTCTTATACAAATAAGAAAAATATAAGATTTATAATTTATGCACTTTAATCATTTACATATATATGTATGTACAATAGAGGCTTTATGATAAAATGTCCATAAATTCCACAATATAAAATACATTAAAAGGTTATATTGTAATCATTGTCAATTATATATATATAGCTACTTCTCAGGTGGTAAAAAGTACGGGTACTTCTAGAAGGGCTAGAGACATGGAACAAAAGGCATTAGATAGAGTTTTGCCTCCAGGGTCCCAGAAAAATCTGACATTGGAACTTTTTAGCCCCGAAATAGCTCTATTTTAAGATTTTCTGAAAAAATTTTTGTATAACAAAAGCACGTTTTTCTTTTATACTTTTTATAATTAGAAACACAAAATAAGAAATAAATGATACGTTTTACGTTATTTTTATTATTAGAAACACAAACCGAGAAATAAATAATATTTGAAAATGCAATGATCTCACATATATTTTAATTTCGAAAAATCGAAATAAACTTAAATAAATGTCAGATTTTATAAAAGACATCAGATGTTTTGTGGCAACTGAATATTAATGCTTCATTTGTTATTGTTTTGAATATTATGTTTCGTCAGCAAGCTTTAAAAAAATATACATACACAATTTATGTACGTATGTATCTACCTAAAATTTTATTTTTATTGTTCGAGCGAAAACCTGTAAAAAATGCTAAATTCCAATACATTCATATATACATACATACACACATATATTCATATATACATTCATACACATATTTTTACATACATAAATTATTATTTTGTTTTTGACTAAACCTTTTCTTTATGTTTAAAATTCAATCCTATATGTTTACCCACAGTTTAAAAAAAACAGGTATCCATTCATAATTATGTATATTTGCATTTATAATTTTATTTATAATTTTTCCAACAGCAAAATTTCAAAATTTTCGATTCTAATACATTCATATGTACATACGTTCATATGTTGGAACGAAAAATTTTAAAATCTTCAATTCTAATCCATTCATATATACATACACACATGTATTCATATATACATACTTACATATATTTTTACATACATAAATTATTATTTTGTTTTTGACTAAACCTTTTCTTTATTTGAGAAATTAATTTTTGTAAGTTTACCCCCATGATATAATAATTATGCGTTTAAAATTTATTTCTATTTATTCTACAGTTTTGAATATTATTAAATTCATATAGAAAGCTTAAAAAAAATTACTCAGTAAGCTTTAAAAAAAATATACATACTACATACATATTTATGTACTTAAAATTTTTGCGAATTTTTCCAAACTATTATAAGAATATTTTTTTGGAAATTTTCTTTAAACTTTTATATAACATTTATCAGTTATATATTAAAAAAAAATAAAACACAAAATTTAAACAAAATAAAAAAAAAAATTTTTAAAATAATGCAAAAAAAGAAAAATACAACATCCAGGCAAGCATTGATCCAATAACCTTCTGGCTATGAGACTACCACGCTAACCACTAGGCTACGCAGTACCTTGAATTTCCCTTAATAATTCTATATTTTATTCATATATCGTATAACTCATCAAAAACCATCCTATTTTACATTATATATATATAGCTACTTCTCAGGTGGTAAAAAGTACGGGTACTTCTAGAAGGGCTAGAGACATGGAACAAAAGGCATTAGATAGAGTTTTGCCTCCAGGGTCCCAGAAAAATCTGACATTGGAACTTTTTAGCCCCGAAATAGCTCTATTTTAAGATTTTCTGAAAAAATTTTTGTATAACAAAAGCACGTTTTTCTTTTATACTTTTTATAATTAGAAACACAAACCAAGAAATAAATGATACGTTTTACGTTATTTTTATTATTAGAAACACAAACCGAGAAATAAATAATATTTGAAAATGCAATGATCTCACATATATTTTAATTTCGAAAAATCGAAATAAACTTAAATAAATGTCAGATTTTATAAAAGACATCAGATGTTTTGTGGCAACTGAATATTAATGCTTCATTTGTTATTGTTTTGAATATTATGTTTCGTCAGCAAGCTTTAAAAAAATATACATACACAATTTATGTACGTATGTATCTACCTAAAATTTTATTTTTATTGTTCGAGCGAAAACCTGTAAAAAATGCTAAATTCCAATACATTCATATATACATCCATACACACATATATTCATATATACATTCATACACATATTTTTACATACATAAATTATTATTTTGTTTTTGACTAAACCTTTTCTTTATGTTTAAAATTCAATCCTATATGTTTACCCACAGTTTAAAAAAAACAGGTATCCATTCATAATTATGTATATTTGCATTTATAATTTTGTTTATAATTTTTCCAACAGCAAAATTTCAAAATTTTCGATTCTAATACATTCATATGTACATACATTCATATGTTGGAACGAAAAATTTTAAAATCTTCAATTCTAATCCATTCATATATACATACACACATGTATTCATATATACATACTTATATATATTTTTACATACATAAATTATTATTTTGTTTTTGACTAAACCTTTTCTTTATTTGAGAAATTAATTTTTGTAAGTTTACCCCCATGATATAATAATTATGCGTTTAAAATTTATTTCTATTTATTCTACAGTTTTGAATATTATTAAATTCATATAGAAAGCTTAAAAAAAATTACTCAGTAAGCTTTAAAAAAAATATACATACTACATACATATTTATGTACTTAAAATTTTTGCGAATTTTTCCAAACTATTATAAGAATATTTTTTTGGAAATTTTCTTTAAACTTTTATATAACATTTATCAGTTATATATTAAAAAAAAATAAAACACAAAATTTAAACAAAATAAAAAAAAAAATTTTTAAAATAATGCAAAAAAATAAAAATACAACATCCAGGCAAGCATTGATCCAATAACCTTCTGGCTATGAGACTACCACGCTAACCACTAGGCTACGCAGTACCTTGAATTTCCCTTAATAATTCTATATTTTATTCATATATCGTATAACTCATCAAAAACCATCATATTTTACATTATATATATATAGCTACTTCTCAGGTGGTAAAAAGTACGGGTACTTCTAGAAGGGCTAGAGACATGGGACAAAAGGCATTAGGTATAATTTCGCCTCTAGGGTCCCAGAAAAAGCAAGGATTCCACCCGCCCTCCCCCTTCACCCCCTCCCAAGATGTTTTGTAACCGTTTTTTACAAAATGGTTTTACATCCTGTAGGGGTAATTTTTTACTTACTTTTTTAATACTTTTGGAAGTATTAATATTGTATATAAATTCATTTTTGGAAGTGTGAGTTATAACAAAAAATGAAAACTTTCTTAAGAAAATTGTTTTAATAAAATCTACATTGTTTTATAATAAGTGTGTACATATGAATTTAGTTGTGCATTCTTTTCGGGATCTGTTGCAACATGTATTAGAAAGCAAAACATAAGTTTACATTAAACTCCTTGACAATATATTTTTAGGGTAAAATTTTATAAGAAAATGTTATTCTATTGCATTAAACTTTTTACAAGTAGGGTAAAATTTTTAGAATGGAAACTCGCTGATATTGATTTGGTAAGGGTGAAGGTTTTTTAATTTTATTTTAAAAAAAAATAAAATTATCAATAAAAAAAGTTGATCTGGCAAATCGCATTTTGCAGGGTTCGAACCTGAGACTTTTCGCA
This sequence comes from Condylostylus longicornis, assembly GCF_029603195.1. NCBI lineage: Eukaryota > Metazoa > Arthropoda > Insecta > Diptera > Dolichopodidae > Condylostylus > Condylostylus longicornis. The sequence goes on from NW_026577989.1 coordinate 1,860,474, forward strand.
TAGAAATCGTATGCAATACGTATTACCCTATATACGTTAGTATTGGTGTTAACTCATTCTACAGTCACGCGTTTTATTCGCATGTATTATAAACTCCAAATACATACGTGCATGAATTGTAGTTTATAATTAACAATAATTTATGGCTAAAAATGTTTATTGTAGAAGGTATTTTACGATTTTATGCGACATAACTCAAAGTGAAGTTTTAAAATAAATTACTCAAAAGGTATTAGATTTCAAAGGAACTAATTATTTGTTTAATTATGTATTTTTGGGTAATTATTTCTCAGAACTTTTTTATTTTAAGTTTTAAGTTTTATCTTATTATTTATCAGAAAAAAAAATATCTATATGTATATTATGGGTGTGTTTTTGAAGAAATAAAGTAAACTTAAAATATCTCAGCCACAGAATGGAACACAATTTCAAAACTACAGGCATCATACTTGCAAGGCTTGCAATGCAAGCACACACGACTAGTTGAATATAGGATCACATCAAAGTTCTTAATTGTTTCTAACAAAATTCAGGCAATTTTTGGTGATTTTTTATATTTGATTGTATGAATTTTTATATTTATTTTCGTTGTATTAAATACTATTTTCTATAATTTACATTATTTGTCAATAAATTTCGATCTTGTTTTTGATCATTAACCAGGCATATATTCTACCATCTATGTGATGTGTTTTATGTAATTCTTAAGTGATGTCCTCTTCAATTATAAAGATTTTCCATAACTATTTTTGAAATTTTTAATAAATCAAAAAATTTATTGCCTGCATACATATACACTTCTACGTCACTTTCTGTTTGGATTTGTTTCATAGCACCTAAATTTCACTGAATAACCGGCAAAACTACATTATCTGTCCACCTATATTGAAAAACTTTAAATATTTATTCATTTTATTATCTTTTAAAATAAATGAAAATAATGATTAAAGAATCAGATATGAATTACCAACCGGTAAGGTAACAAAATATTGTGTACATGAAACCCACGATTGTTTAGCTACTTTTCTTTTTACATATACACATACATATATGTATATTTGTATATATGTACATAGATAGGAAGTTGAATAACAAGACAGTAAAAAAAAACGATACTGAATATTAAAATAAAAGTTAGTTAATAATTTAAAATTCATGTATGCATAAAAGATAACGCTTAAAAGTGCTATATTGATGATTTAGAATAGAAATTTTCGTGACGTAAATTTTGTATTTGCATTATAAATTATACAAAAACCAAAAAAACAAATATACCATGAAAGCAAATAGTTGGTATAGAAAAAGAATTAGTTAACATTAACTGGCACATTTCCAAAACAATTTAAAAAATATTTGTTTTTTGATTTTAGTCGGTTCGTCTGTTTGCAAGACCATTACACCGTCCAGCATAGAAAACTAAAATTTATAAAAGCAATAGTGAACCATAGTGAAAACAATATTTCTTAAGAACACCATTATTCCGTATAAGCCCCCCCCCCCGTCTCCGTCTCCAAGTTAATAGCTCTACAAAGACTAGAAAATTGAAGTCATTGAAAAATTAATGTGTATCTACCAAAACCAATTCACAGACCTATAAACGAAGAAACAATTGATTTTAAATAAAAATTGTCAAAATCATATGTTTTGACATTTGAATATAATATTAAAATTTGACAACTTATCTTAAAATCTACCTGCTTTATTACAATATTTGAATGGAAAAGGAAGTCAGTGTGATTTATGGCTGTAAAATAATGAGCCAAATGCTTGATAGAATGCAGTCCAATATTCAAAGTATCAAATCTAAATATTAAGAATATCATTTTTATTATACTGGACACTTAGAACTATTTAAACACAAGTATAATATTGTTAAAAGGTAATGTGCTACTTTACAAATGATAACTTCAATTGACTACATACTTCTTGTTATACCATCAGTAAGTTCTTCATTATATTTGTATGTTATTTACAAACAAAAAAAAATCTAAATTTAGACATGAATAACTAAGTGAAGTCTGTCAATCTTAATCTTGTGTATGTTATAAATAAATTGATTAAATATTTTACTATGCAAAATAATGGTTGAATACCAAATTGTTATTAGATAATTTTTTTTTTTTTTGTTATTCACTACTCTATGCTGTTGTTAAGCGAAAATATGTCACTTTTTAGTTGAAGACGACAAATTGACAGCTACCTAATTGAAAATTCTTTTAGCGATTTGTTTTTAGGTATAGGTTTAGTAATTAAAATCAACCGTATGCTTGTATTATATTTTAATAAAGGCGACAAAATATTAAGATGGTGTTCTAAGAAAAAATTAGTTATAGTTCTATTTTGTAGTGTCCACGAAATAGTAATTAAAATTTGTTCGTGAGAAAGTGATAAATATATTAAAATAAATTTTGTGTCAAATTTATTTTGAAATTAATCTGAAAAGTGCAAGATCGAGCCCTTTATTAAGCAAATATTAAATCATCTTATAATATCAAATAACTACAATAAGTAATCAATTTATGAATAAATTTATTTTAAATAAATCATCACCTTTCAGTATTACAAATCATATTCATCATAATTTTTTATAAATTCTATCGTAAAGTATGTAGTAAAAGCTACCATTAAATTGTATTCTTTTGAATTTATAAAGTTATTTATCATTGATGGGATTAAAATACTAAAGAGTTTTATGATTTAAAATTAAATTTTAACATTCTATTGTCATATTCGATATTAATGTATATTATTAATTTAATGTAGATGTTTGCTGTTTTGTCGATTAAGTCAATAAAAAAATATTGAAAACTTCTATAGATTATTTTGTTTAAAATTTCAATTTTAAAGAGAAATGATTCAATCTTCGAACACCTCTTTAATATACGCATATTGGAAACGCATGCAATAGACGCATAGTACCCCTAGTGGGCGATAGATTACTTAAATGCGGATTGCAGTGAACAATCTTACTTTACTTGCAGCATTCTGCAAAACTATCTAAAATTTGTTATGGGTTTGGTAAAGCACGTTAAGTATAGTTATAATTAATCACTCATAATTAACAATATATCACTTAGCTACATTACTCACTCATAATATATCACTTATAAGACACCTTTACTCAAATTTTCAATAACTCGTTCACCAATTATGAAAAATGATTTTAATATTCTAAGAGTATAAGAGTATTTTTTTCAAAAATATGTTGGAAAAATTTAAGCCGATCAAAATTTTAGCAACTAGTTGTAAAAATCGATACGAATTTCTATTTAATTTTCATGTTTCATTCAAAAAGGCGCTAAAATCGTTGGTAGAAAATTGAACCTCGGAAAGATCACATCAATTTTTTGACAATTTTAGAAAAAAAACCTACTTTTTGCAATTTATTTTATAATTTTTTTTTTTAATAGTCGATTAAACCAACTATAATCTTTGATTCTTTTGTTTTTTTTTTCTTCATTTTCATTCCTATAATTCTTTATTATAAAAATCTTGTTGTACTCGTAAGTATAGACCGAGCATGATTCTTAGGAATTCAAATTTTTTAATTTTTTTTTTTTGTTTTTTGTTTTTGTCATTTTGACTGTTGTTTAACTCAATAATATCGGAGTAATCTGACAATACAAAGGTAGACAGCTTTATTGTTGAAAACTATTAAAGGCACGGTGGCGACGATTTCAATATTATTACGAGTATATGCAGTTTTATATATTATGAATATTGTGTAGTATAAATGAATATGCATATTATGCATAATACAGATATACATATACATATTATATATTCTACATATTTTATTATTGTTAAATAAAGTTAATATTCAAAACAGAACCAAAAAAATAACAAGAAATATAGAAAAAGAAGTATAGATGAAGCAGCAAAATGTATATATGTATGTACGTTCATAATCAATTTATGATGAACTTTATATTAACTGCTTTTATTTTTTACTTTTCATTTTATTTTAAGATCAACCCTTTTAGCACACCTTGATTGCAATATGTCAAGTATAATAGTAAAATATGATTGCAATTTTATGTTTTCATTTTTAACCATTTTCAAGAAAAAAACAAACGTGTATACCTATGGATAAGAGAAGAAGAGACAAAATAATAAGAATTTAATGTAAAGCAAAAACTAACTATGTATATGCATAAGCAAAATATAAATTCCTTACACACCATTTTCAATTTTTTGAATAATAAATTGAAAAATTATTTCTTGTTAGGCATGTTAACTACAATTGTTATCCACCTATAACTACAATAAAGATGATAGAAGAAAATTCCAAAAAAAAATTCAATATCGTTTAAATAAATTTCATTTCAATAAAATGTCCGTTTATACACTAACTTTTATAATACTTGCATACATACTCGTACATGCGTCATATACCTACAATAAACGCATTACATATTTCATCATCAATGACAATACGAGCACATAATATTGTTAAAGAAAATATGAAATAATATAAAATAAATTGAAGAATATTGAAATATTAAACAATTTAAAAGAGGCAGTAGTAGTATTGTAGTACATAATATGCAAGTTCCATATATAATACGTTAATGTTATGGTAGTGCCATGTATAATGATTATACGATATTTTTTATACGATCAGATTAATTCATGTACAATATCATAATCATGTAAACCATACTGCGTAAAAATTATTAAAGATAAAATTTACTACTTTTTGTTTTTTTTTTATATAGTATAGGTTCTCGTATATACGAGTAGATTCTCAGTGAAAAAATAACCTTACCATAGGCAATATTATTATATATTAAAAAAATTTTTCTTTTTACTATATAATTTTCACTTTTTTTGGTTTTTTTTTGTTTTATTGGCAAATTGCGAATAATAATAGTAAACGTTATGATTATAAAAAAAATACAAGAATAAAAATTCATAGACTTTAATCATATATAGAGGATGCTATTTTGGCACCCTGTTGATATATTCAATTAAGAGATTATAAAAATGAAGGGATACCTAACCATATCGTATTATATTTGTATATATTCACGTATATATAATTTGGTAGGTGTTCATATTGGTAATATTTACATTCATGTTCATTTGATATAGAATATTGTGAAAAAAAATATTTAGTGCACACAGTAATGTCTGGGTAAATTGTTTCTCACTTAAATTGAGCTTTATGCACAAATTTAAATTTGTATACGCACAAAGCAATTTTTCCAAATAAATGAGAGCCAGTCCATTTATTTGATTTCCTCGTTTAAATAATTTAATTTAATCTAGTTTTCTAAAAATTCATTGGATTCTTCTAGACCAATGTGTCACTTTTAATTTCTTTTTTCGGATTATTCCGTTGTTGAAGTTACTAAACTAAATTTCTCTAACTCATTTTACCGCGTTAAATACTAAACATTCTTGGGAGAAACAATTATTTGGGGATTGCTGTATATGTTGGTATAAGAAACGCTTTCATATTATTACAAAATATTCACAAAATATTTTTTATTATAATTTTAACAAATAAGAACACATAAAATATATTTGAATTTATTTTTGCATAAAGATTCCAGTGAAGCTTGTTAATGTGATACGATTCGAAATTAATGTACATATAATAAATTTCATATTTCATTGATATAGATAGAGGATTTCTAAAGATATAAAAGAAATAAAAAAAAATTAAAAATGAAATTTATTAATGAAAAATTGATCCAATGAAATGTTAATAAATAATGAATCGTTCATAGCGTATATACACAATATACAATAAGTGTGTATATATACAGAGCTAGTAACTTGGTGGTAATTTTTTATACAGTGTCTTCATAAACATTATTATAATGGTACGGACAAGGTGCTTATACAATTGTAATACAAAGGAAATCATAAAGAAAATAATTTTAATATAGGCCATTGTATAATGTTTGATACCTGCAAAATTTTAATAACTCAAAAAATGTAATTTTTCAGTTAAATATATGACAATTTAGTTTGAGCTATAATTAAAAAGATTAAAGATAGTCAATTTTATATGACGGAGTGAGAGTTGTTTATTGTATGGTTGAACTATAGCTAATAGCAATATGAAAACGATTTTAATAAAAATTGTTGGTTAGACCATTTTTGCTCTCACCTTCTCACAACTATGAAGTTAGAAATTTTATGATTCAATTTAATATTAAAAAAAATTAATATTGTATTGAAAGGCAAATAAAAGGAGGGACAGAAGAAATAATCGTATTTAAAATTAGAGCGCCATAATTGTTATAAGGGTGAATAATAACATGAAATAAATTGGCAATTTACACTTGTGTAAAATTGGATCAATTTATTATAAGAAATGTTATTTTTGTTTTTTTTTTTTTGTTAAATTTATTTTATGTTTTTGAATTCATTTATTTGATTAATTGAGCAAAAATACACAAAATATTGCTAATACCTTTAGGTCATCATTTTATAATTTAATTTGAAATTGTATACAATATTGATTTATCAATTTATTCATTTTTTTATATATAACACATTTGTATTTATATGAAACTCTTAGCTCTTCTAATTATTCAGGCCTTTTGTAATTCAAAAATTAATGAATTCATCGTGCATTAAACACAATTCAATTACTTGTTTTAAAAATATTTTAATAATATTAATAATTCCCCACATTTTTAGAGGAAAATACTATTATACAGTTTGTTACGAGCGGTAGAATTCAACATTTCGTTCCACAAATTTACAGATTTCGTTGTAGATCAAAACGGGAACTAATCAATCTAAAAATGAAAGTATTTCAGAAAGACGAAACTATAAAAATAGAGTATTTTCTTAGCAAGTTATTATTTACCTTAAGTATTTTTCAATTACATAATTCAAGCATTGGGAGTAATTAAGAAGCAGACATTGGACATCTAGTTATATTTTAACACAGAATATGTTTTAATATAATAGTTTAAATTTCTGTATTCGTAATTAAATAAGTCATTTTCCAGCTGAATCTGAAACTATGGAGATAAATTATGTGAATATGAAAACGAACATGTGCACAACAGTTTAATTCTTGCAATTTTGTTGTCCTATATGCTGTCCTAGAACTTGAATTTTTTGTTGTAATTTTTCAGTTAAATTTCTACCTCCGGCACTTTTTCTCTCTTTTTGTATAATTTCAAAATTTTTTTTACTTTTTCAATGTTTCTATTACAATTCACCACGGGGAACATATTAAATGTAATTTTTCTAGTACATACTTCAATTATTATGATTTTCCTTTTCTATGCTTCTCTTTTAAGTATAACATATAATATTTAAGTACAATACTTACACATATTTACATATAATTTTTAAGTAATATAAACCGTTCGTGTATATACTATAGTAATTTTCAATTTATTGCAATTATCTCAAATGGTATATAATATGTGCCTATTTTGTACTTTAAATTAAAATTTCTTATGTAATACACATAATATTAGAAGTGTTAAAGAAACACTCAAACTGAATTGATTTTTTGTTGTTACGCGAGTATAACCTATACAAAATACTTTTAATGTACATAATATTTCGAAACATAAAATTTTCAATCCAAAATCCATTAAAAAAACACGATACTTAATAGTTTTTCCATTTTCTTCATTTTATTTTTTAAAATTTTTAAATAATAATAAAATTTAAAAATTTATTTTGAATTTTGAATGTTTTAAAAGCTTTTTCATTTAAAAAAAAATACAAAAAGAAAAAATGTAATTTTCAATTTTATGCATGAATCCGGCTCCTTAAATACACACATACACATGCATACAAAATGAATCTAGTACAAGAATTAAATGGGAATGTACAAAATTACCGTTTAACATAGTTTTATTTTAGAAAAAAAAAAAAATTAATTTTCTTGGAGTGCCTATGAGATCATTAAATCTTGCAATTTTGTCATTAAAGCACCTTCACATCTTATGATGCACTATAACAAATTTTTTTTTTTTTCTTGCTGAAATTTTAAAGAATAGCATTAATTTACTTTTCAATCTGCCTGAAATAAAGAATATTTTGTATTAATAAATGTTTTATTTATGGTAACACCGTTCGTTCGTGTATACATAAATTTCTGGCATATTCCCACATAAATTAATATGTGTATGTAAATGTTTCTTTGATTGTGGCATACGACGAATAATCTGTAATGAATCGTTGTGACTTGCCCTATAATATTATTTCATAAAGTTGTTGCCTCGACAGTATTTTAACAACTTATCCCTATAACTATACAATTTCAGAAAAACTATCATACAAATTCAATATACCTACAGAGTTTGTGAAAAATTGAAATTGTTATTTTAAGAACTGAGTTTTCGAAAAAAAAAGCCTATACAATTATTCAATTTAATTAAAATTCTTAAGTGTGTAATTATGGTACACACTTGCGGGAGTCTGTGATGTTGCATTATAAAATTTTTATTTGTACATGATTTTGAAACAGCGTCTGACGTGAATTTCATTAATTATTTTACAAATTTAAATTACAATTTCTGACATAACTGATAGCAATTTTGATTCCATGCAATTATACTGCAGCTACTAAACATTGTTAATTAATTTGAAATTTCAATTTAATTTTCATTCTTACAAAAATATTTTTTAAAATCAGCAATTCTTTAGTAATTTCAATTCTTAATTGAGAAAATTTTAAATTATTATTCTAATAAATTTTCTAATTCCAAAATATATGAATCTCCTTTTTTTTAGCAATTGGTTTTACGGTTCCAATATTATCTCTAATATATTCTTTTTTATGTAATATCATCTGATGTTATTCTGAAGTGAACTGAAGACGTTCCTTTAAATAACCTTGAGATTCACGATCTTTTTTAGTTTAGCTTATAATTTATTTTTCTTAAAATCTATTTCTAACAGCATTTATTTTTATTTTTCTATATTCAGTGTTTGATTGTGTGTTATACTTATATATTTCACTTCTATTGCATTGCTCTATCTATTTTATTTTGTATATATACCTACTTATATACATCTTATATATACATAAATAGGTGCTTTAAATATTTAAGAAAAAAAAACTTGTTTACCTGGCTTCTTTTTTATCCAGTTTCACTTTTTATTATGGAATTTTATTTTATACCATAATCGAGCTATAAAAAAATCGAATCAACATCGAAACGGTTAAAGAAAACAAAATCTAACAATATTTTGTATATGTACGTATGTACTATATTTATACCTACATTATGTGTGTTCAGGTATGTATGTATGGACATACTTATATAAAATGTATTTGTAAGTTTGAGCTGAGCTTCACAAATCAGTTTGGTTTCATTAACCATTAGATTGAATTTGTGTTAAAAATTTATTTTTAAAAAAATGTTTTTCTTTATTAAAAGAAAAGGTTAGTTTTGTAGTTCAGCTTTTTTCAACTATATTCAAACAATTTTAGTTTGATGTTATCAAAAAGGAGTGAATACGTTAAGTATGACAAATAGCATATTGCCAATTTGATTGTTTTACATAGCGGCTTAACTAGCAATGTTAACTGAAAGTACAGGGTAAAAAAACATGTAAGGTACTGCAAATATTTATTTTTTTACATTTTATGAAAGTACTTTTTATTCATTTAAGCGTTTCCATACAGACATGTTCTAATTTTCTAATACTTTTCATATGAAGATGTCCCCAGGCAGAACTATTCTATTTCCCGGATATTTTTCATACGAATAGCGTTCCAGACACATGTGTTTTCGTTTTTATATATTTTTCGTATCGGGGGCCTCACTATGTAATTTGATTGAAACAATTTTCGTTTTCGAATATTTTTCATACGATCGACGAGCCTCACTATGTAATTCGATTTTCGTGAACGAGTTTCGTATTTACAATAATCAAAAGGTAGTACCATATAAATTTATTTTTGCTATCTTATCACTTTGCCCAATAGGAAAATCGAATTACGTAGTAGGGCCCCCGGTAGTCACAATTCTAGTTTTTGAATACTTTTCATTGTACTTTCTACTGGTTTTTAAGCAAATTATTTTCTATTAACGAGTTAAATTGTGAATTAAAATACACATGAGTTGGCAACACTGTTTATATAATTCGAATTCTAACTTTTATTTTTCGCAGTTTTTTATTTTTGCTTTTTGTTTTCTCTATTTTTATATTTTGTATTTTACCTATAAACGACATTATAAAAAATAACATGTTCATATATTTCTCTTCTTCTTTTATTTCGAATCTAACGTTTTTTTTTCATTATTGAAAACAAAATGATTTGAAAATGTAAGAGGAAGAAAGAAAAGAGACAAAACAAAATGAAAAAATAAGAATAAATTTACAGTTATATTGAAAAAATCTTCTTATAAACAAAAATAATAATAACAATAAAAACTAATGCTGTTAGAATGATATTGATGATGATTAGTCGAAAATATAATGATGGCAATGATATTGATGATATGAGTGAATATAATATTAATGATGATCGTATAATGATGAGATGAGATGGCACTGCTCCTTATGTGTATTATTGCTTGAGAACATGATGATGGTATCAATTTGAATCAAAAATAAAAAAAAATCAATAAGTACAAATGGATAAAATTTTACAAGTAGAACCGCAAGTATTGAGTCTTTTTTACACAATTTGTGTGTTATAAGGTTAGACTGTTTTGCGAGAATGAAGTATCAAATGAAAATAATGGCGTCTAATGCTATTTGGATTTTAAATAGCAATCTTAGTAATGTTTTTTTTTACTCTTTTTCATTTTTTTAAAGCTACAATTGAATTAATTGTAGATTTTTAAAGTTGATTAAAAGTACAAAGAGAAAAAAAAAATGGTAAATAAAAATTTAAAGTGAATTTTTGATTATTTTTTTTTTCTCTTTATCTTTTACTCGCTTTTGTTGCCGCTTTAGTTTATTATTATTATTGTATTGAAGAAAATGGGGATTATAGTAGATTTAAAGTAATTTATTTAATATGAAAAATCTATTTTAAGTCTATTCGAAGGAGAAAATTAAGAAAAAGACACAAAAACAGAACCAAAACCAAAAAAACTTTTACGATAACTTTGAATTAAATTTAATAGATTGTTAGGAGAAGAGTAGGTTAACGACAATATGCTGCGTGTATAGCGATTAAAAAGTGAGAAAATAAAGCAAAAAAAAAAAACATTAATTCCTAAAATAGAGAAGACGAAAAATAAAATTGATTTTTTTTTTTTTGAAAATTAAAATTGATTTGTTCTATTGTTACGTGATCACAAAAAAAAAAATTATGTTAAAAGAAACCGAAAGAAGAATCGCGTTTTGCTTATGTTATTTCAAATTCTATAGATCTTTTTAGCAAAATTTTTTTTTTTGGCTATCATAATTTCATTACTCTGATTAAATAGAAATAAATTTTTAGAAATAATAATAATGATTATTATGATTTAACAGGTTCAATGATTAAATACGATATAAAAATTTGATTGATCAATTACAATTAATAATTGTTGTACCTACATATAATTATAGCATATATGTATGTATGTATATGTTGACACAATTTATTAGTACTTACTTCATAAATAACAAGATTATTTCATCATTTGAAAAAAACACATTGACGCCGGCAAAAATATCAAAATATTTTGTAGCGTTTTCATAATATACGACAGCGCTATTTTAAAAGATTCCGCTATGCATATAAGGAGATCGAAATTGATTTTTTATTAATTAAAGTTGTTGTCAAATCTAAAATAAGATTTGAATTATAAATAATTTAATTTGGATGAACTATTCTAAAATCATATACTCGTATTTTAGTGTACGTTTAATATTAATAAAATTCTAAAATATTGCAATATTATCATAAAATTGTGAAGTCTTTGATCGCATCAAGTTATATAGACTGTACCTGTTTACATATTTGCTTTTCTAGAATAGATTGAATGAATTCGGGGATACAGCACAAAATATTTGAAAAACGGTTGTTATAACAAAAGGCACCGCATAAAAACATTTTATAAGCAAGAAACTATTTGAATGCGCAAAATTTAACAGCGCAACATATGAGCGCAATAGTCTGCAAATTTTCGTATATGATATATGTATAGGGAAATTATTTTTGAAGTTATTCGAACCGCTGTTACAATTGAAACCGTATAAACCAGAATCTGTGCCATAAGTGTCTTATGTAATAACAATAATTGTAGTAACAATAATTGAGACACTCAGCCTCCATTAGTGGTCTACTTGCAAAAATGAAATTTCGAGTAAATTGAGATTGAATGTTAAATATTTAATTTTAAAGAAAATTTTGAAAAGGCTATAACAAATTTATGTCAAAATAGAGTTAAAAGAGGAGTAAACTAAGTATTTTGAAATAGAATAATTCTTTAAGCCAATACAATTCTATTGAACATAGTAACTCGCCTGAAATAGCGCCTCAATTCTGCAAAAAAATATGCTAATATGTATGTAAGGTAAATAATTTATTGTTATAAATCATTGAATTTAAAAAATATGTATAAATTATATTATGTATGTATAAACAATGGCTATATAAGAAACTTTTACCTAGAATTTACTGTATTAAAATATTTAAGTATATAGAACTTTTTTTATACTACTATTCGTATTATTACATAACAACAAGCTATATAAGAAGATAATAAAATTTTTTTTTCTAAATTTTCTGATGATCATCAAAAGCTTTAGTAGATAACAATATAAATTCTATATAAAAATATTTAATTGTGTTTGATATATAATAAAGAAAAAATCTTAAAAAATTATTATTAAAACAAAATCTAGTTCTGTACATACAAAATGTTCCAAAAATGATGTAAAATTCATTGTTTCTCTGTTGGAATACATCATTTTTGACAGATCATCTCTTACATGTAAAACATAACACATTCTATACAATCATCAATAACTACATACATATGACGTGAATTCTCTAAGAAATCATCATTTTTTTTCATGGCTTTTAATTTAAAACACTTTTTAAGTTGACTATGTAAAAGTGAATACATTCTTATTCACCTATATTATAATTCAAGGTTTTTTACAATAAAAATTATAGTTTTTCAATTTTAATTTTAAAATTTTTACATTAAAAATCACTTTTTTTTTTCTTTTCTTTATTATTCATCTTTTATGTAACATGAAAAATGTTAACTACACATGTTGCGCTAAAAAGAACATTATTATTGTATGGTACGTATTATGAGTGAGTAATCTTTTTAGAGTATGGAAGATCACTTATTATTTAAATTTTTAATAATTTAACAATACACCTTACTTGACACTTTTATAAGAGAAAAAAAATTACATTTAATAAGTAAAATTTTTCAAAAATTAAATAATTTTTCTTATTTATTACATGATTAACATTGAATCAAACATAAATTTATACATAAAAAAAATAAACTCTGATTGGCTCATTGCATCATTTAATGACACAAATGTTAACATACACTGATACACCACCTGTTTTAATTTCATAATATTATAAAAATGCATTCATGTATGTATGTGTTTCTTAATGACACAAACGGTATAGTATTCACTTGACTTAGTTTAGGTATTTTTGAACTATATGTATCTGCTTTGGACACATAAAGCAAAAATTATGACATTTAGAACGAAAAAAAATTCATTACTAAATTGATTCTCACGCCACGTTGCAACTCTTATTCAAATACTCTATTCAAAATTAACATACTCAATAAGTTGACTGATTAATTTTTATTAAGTGCTGATAAATTTATTTTCGGAAACTAACAAATTTTCAAAATACTTTAAGAATTTTATCTGTTAAAAACGACGAACACGGTTTTGTGGAAGTTCTTTTCATCACCCTATCGTGGAAAGACCCTATCAATTTAAGCGTGGGAAAATTTTTTGCGGACCTAGTAGAGATTAAGTGTTAAAAACCTCTCAAAAAACAATATAGTTTAAGTTGGCTGTTAGTAAACCACATGAGATCTCATGATTTGATGTCAATTCTCCGATTTTCGAACGGAACACAAGAGTTTTTACAGAGTTTTCCTACTAGACAGGAAAAGTACAAAAAGTGTCCAATATTTTTTTTTTACGACCATTTTTTTTGGAGTTAGTTATTTAATTTCTTTATTATACATTTGATTAGCAATTAATTTTATAAACTTGTATAATACTGTATATAATTTGTTATGTACCACTTTCACTCGTACACCACTGTATATAATGTGTACATATCTGGTTTTCGAACTTATTAAATCTACCATATTAAATTTTGTGTGGATTTAGCATTTATAACATCTACCATGTGGGAATCTTTCTGTTATCAAAAAAATTAACATAAAATAATGATCGAATGTCACAATGATGATTTTATTTATTCATAATTTTTAACAGTTTTTTGTGTTAATTTGAATGGAGGTTTGACTAATTACATTGTACAAAGAAAAATGAAGATGGCAGTAGATAACTATTATTATTATTTTATTGTTTTGTCACATTTATTACCATTTTTATAAACGATTCGTAGTTAATTTATTTGTGCGTAGTCAAATTTTGAGTGTTAGAATAAAAAATGTACCCATTCATATTTGCCTTAATAAATACAAATACGAGGCGTAAAGACAATAATTATATTATAAATCATTGTATTTCATGGTACAGTACGTACTTTTCTATATAGTTTTTTCCTCCCAGTTTTTCATTATTAAATTACAAAGATTAATCATTAATGTATGTATGCATTGTATGTATCAAGTGCATACAATGTATGTATGTATGTACATATAAGTTAAAAATTAATATTCTTCTTTTCGATTTATAATAACGGATCTATTATATATGAATACTGTCAATTCATATAACAGTTGATTAATTATTTATTTGAAGGTCTTAATTAAGGTTATATATATAACATTATACAATTTATTTCTTTTCGGATTTTAATTTAAAAATATATGACGCATAAACATTCTAAATTCATAATTATATGTATGTATATTAGATTATTAAGAGAAAAATTTCTACGATTACACTGTTCTACGAACATATAGAGTAGATGATTGTAAATTATGAATAAAAGTAATTTATCAATAATATCTTATTTTTGTATTGTAAGGTAATGCATTAAATTCTTTTTAAAACATAAGACTCAATGAACAAACCTATTGATTTTTTCCTTAAAACGAATTCATATATGCGCAAACTTTCAGATTAAATAAATGAAAGCTGGGTATGCGTATAACAATTAAAATAGAACAGTAGAAATTTTATACTTTATATGTACATTAAATTAAATAACCACATTTAAGTGACATGACAAAACCGCATAAGAGATAATATTAAAAGCGAAAAATGATTTTAGAAAACGGTAGCAATATTCAGTAGCTTGTGATAAAGTGTACCGAGAAAGGTGCAAAATAACTTTATTAAAAAAATATACGGGTTTATAAAGAGCATATTTAATTTTTTATGAAATTATATAACAAAGTATAACAGTTTTATAAATATAACAGTTTTATAAATATAAAACTGTTATATGTACTTTGTTATAATCGGCAATTGATGGACAATTCCAACAGTAAATAGACAATATGTAATCACTTCAAAATTAAAATTCTTGATTAAGAGCCTGATCGCCTATATATCTATTTTACTTGGAAAGTGAGAAGAAAGTAAGTAACTATCATATACTTGCATAATGCAATTTTCGAGTGAGAAGAATTATTTGGTATTGATTATCTCGTTTTTTTCTAAAATGCATACAAAATTTATTTACTTTGTTTTTGAAAGTGAGAAGTTCAGTCGATAATTTGAGAAATGCAAAAATCCAATTGAAAAAATTTATAATCCTACTGGACAAGTTAAATATCCATTAGAATATACTGAGAATCTAATTTGCAATATATGCAAACTTACACGATCAGGCTGTAAGTTTGCATATATTGTGAAATACTATTGTAATTATTCAAGCTATCGTTCATTTATTCTTTTTTTAAAATGTAGGACAATAAGAAGTTGCCGATTTCTAATAAAATTTTTTTATTGGAATTAATAATTATTTTTTAACTTTTAATTTTGTTTAATTTACTGAGTTACCGTTCTTGTCTCAAGAGTGAATTTATAATGAAAGCATTTTTCCAATTAGAACCAAAAATTAACTATACCGTTTAAAAATAGTTTTAAATAATTAGTAAAATATAATAAATTTTTGTGAATAATTTGAATAATTAAAA
Organism: Condylostylus longicornis; assembly: GCF_029603195.1. NCBI lineage: Eukaryota > Metazoa > Arthropoda > Insecta > Diptera > Dolichopodidae > Condylostylus > Condylostylus longicornis. The sequence continues at coordinate 1,876,685 of NW_026577989.1, forward strand.
TTAAATATTTGTTAATTAATAATTTTTTTAACAAATTAAATTCATAAATTGGGATCCGATTTATAACGGATATACACACCCGTTTGTACACATACCGTTTACACAAAACTATTCATAGAGATATAAAAAAAACTAGGTGGGGCTTTATTTATAACTAATTATGTGTATACACCTGATTTATCTCAAATATTTATTCATAAATCGATAATTATTAACTATATCTATAGTATATGGTAATAATCACACATAGAAGAGATACTGATGTATAATATAAAATGATGAAAAATTTTTTTAAAATATAATTATGCATGTGATCACCTCCAAATTTAAAATTAAAATATTAAGTATGATATAAAAAAAAAAAAATTTGGTTATTAATAGAGGTTATGTTCATATTTTTAATAATTTAAGATATTTAATAGAAAAAACAAAAATATTTTGTAATTCCTTTTCCATATTTTGCTTTTTTTCTACTATTATATTTACGCCCGTTTAATATTAACCGAAATCTATATGCTAATTAAGTATATATAGAGGTAAAAAATATAATAAAAAAAATATTGATTAAAAAATTATAAATTTTTCTGGTGTTTTTGTTTTTATTATTATTTTTTTTTTTTTTATAAATATATTTCATCACAAAATTATACATTTATTGCCAGTAATCAAAATTATACTAATAATTAATTTAAAAACAACGCATATATGGGTTAAAAATTTCAGTAATCATTTTGGGATTATATAGCATTTTTAATAATTTTAATTATTAAAATACTATTTTAATTTTTTTCTATTCGATATTTGTCAAAAATGCCGCTCTTCTAAAAAAATTTAAATTGTCAGCTATCTTATATGGAAATATGTCACTGTCATTATAACTATTATAACAGATGTCTAAACACCTTTTACTATTATACGAGTATACATAGATAATATAAAATTATAAGATTATGAGGTTATGTCAAAATAAATGTACGAGATTGGGTTTTAATCGTATTTTGTTTGTCACATTACAAAAAATGTTAAGAGTACGATTAAATTTTTAAGTTTTGATACATAAATTATAAACTAAATGCTAAACAATTACGGCAATAAATTTTCAATTTCAAGTGTTAGATATCGGAACTAAAGAGCTATACATATTTCTATTTTATTTCTCATGACAGGAGTATAACAGTTAATATTTTGTTGAATTGAAATAGCTATATGGATTATTTAAACATTCTCAGCTTAAAGTGGTTTGTTATTTTCTATATTTTATTTTTTGTATAAGAAACCTGTGGATTTCTTTTTTGAAAAATAATTATTTCAACTAAAATTTACAAGGGGGTATTTAAACTTTTTTTCCTTTTCAAATCTCCATTGTAAGATTTGCTTTCAGATTTACATGAAGGAAATCGAATTTGACTAAAAATATTCAACTTTAAATAAAAATATTTAAATATGCGGCATTTTTTGTATTTTTTTTTTAAATCTTAGCAATATAATAAAAATTATTATTAAAATTTTTATATTTATAATACTTGATTCAATTTCAATCAAATATTTACCAAAAATGGTTATATAAAAAATATTATGATTTTAAAATTATTTTTCTTTTTTTTTTGCATTTCAAAAATTTTTCATAATTTTATAATTCAATTTCATTGCATTGTCTAGGAACAAACATGTTTGTCGCAAGTACATGTATAATAGAATCAAATTCAAATAAATCATAACATAAGAATTCCTATAAGTATAGGTACAAGGTTTTTATGAACAATTTCAAAAAAGTTCTTTGTAAATAAGCGGCATATTATGAAAAAATAAATGAATTCTCCTTTTCTTTTTCAAATAAATATAAAATTTTTAGAACAGTAGTTGAATAGGTACAAGATAACTTTTGTATATCAATAACAATAGAATAATTGAAATCTGTATAACAAGAATTTATTCTCAATTCACTCTCCACATACGTGGATGGGTCCAATATGTATACAATTTTATATTTGTAACTAGATTTTAAATTTTTAAATAGTGTTGAAAAAATATTTTGATTCTACAATCAAAATCCCTATAATATTTGAAATATCTGGCATATATACATATATACTTATACAATGTGTCTGCATTATTGTTCATTGCTATAACATTTGAGCATATTTATAGCTAAATCAATAAAGTTTAATGCCAAGAAATGATCTTATTAAATTGCATGCAAATAATTTTCCATTTTCTTCTTTTTAAATTTCATAGTTTTTCTTTTGTATTTTTCCTAAATTCAATTGCTTTTCAATATTCTTTCAATTATTTTAATCTAAATATTTATTTACATACCTCAATTATTCTATAGTATGCGTTATATTCACATCACATGCCTGCATATAAAATTGTATATATAAAGGCAATCCATATAGAAATAGATATTGTTATACAAGATGAATTCAAGTAGGTAAAATAAAGCACTCAAAAATAGCGAATTAAACAACCTATATAATGGTAACATGCAAGGTTTTGACTTTGTAATAGCCTGCATTCAAGCTGTAAAATTCATGTCAAAAATATGTACATATATATAGAGAATAAAAAGAAGGCTTATTTGTTATTTTGTTCTTTCATCTTTTCTATGATGAAAAAAATTAAAATAAAAGGTAAACAAACAATAAAAATGCCGATGTCTAATATAACATTTTATTGAAAAACAAAAAAAAAAAGTCGAATGAACGAGAATTAACAAAGTCAATATTATACACATATAAAATATAGATTTTGACATCGAAACACACATGAATTCAATAAGAAGGCTAAAAATCTTGTAGATAAATGTTGATTTATAGAAGAACTTTGGTAATACGATCTTGTACAATTTTTTTTTTTATTATAAATTATATTTGTAATAAAAATGTATAACAGAAAACTTTAATGAAAATAAAAGTATTTATATTAAGGGTAATGGTGAATTCATGAGTAACAGGCACAATTGTATTAAAAAATTGCAAACATGACACACAAAAAGTTTATTAAAAATAAAATTTCAATAAGTTTTAATTACTCACTCTATAATATATTTATTAATTATACACACATTGTTGTTAGACATTAAAATTAAAATCAATTATTAAACTATAACAAGCAACCATTCACTGCTTCATTGTTACACTAATAAAGAGAGTGAGGAAAAGAAAAGATATTGCTTTCATAACTAAAATTTAGCATAGGCAGAGTGGTATTCGTAGAGAGAGATGCTACGAGAACGTAATTTTACGATATTATTTTTAATTATAATAATGAACGCTACAAATATATTATATGTAATATGAATCTATGTAATTGATCCGTATTTATGTTAACTTTGGTCATAACAATTGAATGCTCAACTACAATTATACTTATACATATTTTGCTTGTGGTAAAGAGTTGCACTTCAAACTCAATCAAGATTTATCTACATACATATGTAATTTTTAAATTGTTTAACTCTTATTTTCCTCCATTAAACTAAACGTTGTAAAGAAACAAAGATTCGCAATGTAGTAGCACCTTTTTTGTAGTTTGTTGCAAAAAGCTTTCTGTTTTTAATGGTAGAACTGCAAATGATCTACTGTCAAATTGACAGCATCAATTTTTTTCTGCTTTCATAACCTCAATTAATAGAGAATGTAATTGAAATTTCTTGACCACAGATATTTTTTTGGCAGCGCTGCTTCAGTAGTTCTAATGCAGTATAGTTTTAGCTTATAAGATCTCTTCGCAGTCAAAATTCAACCCAAAATAATCTAGTTATTCATCATATTTTTTTTATACATAAGCATGTTATGATCATATTTTTTTCTTATAATTTCTTATTATTTTTTTCTGCTTGTAGAACAAATAAACCACTCACTTATCAGAATTTTGTAAAGATTAAAAGATTTGATGTACACTTAAGCCTTATTATAGTGCTACAATAAGATGAAAACAAACCGAATAACGTATACATATAAAGCTATATAAATTTATACATACATATATACAATTCAAACATTTCAATATTCAATAAGTCAAAATAACAATTACAACTAGCGGCTACTTTATAAACAAACAGAGGTCAATCGAGATATAGAAACGAAGCAAAAAATAAAATCATAATAAAAGTAAATTCAGAATAAAACAAGTAAAAACGTTTCAGTCGGTATAAACCGATTGAATTATACCCTGCACCTTTCGTTATTGTGTAGCAATTACTCGAACCTATGAGATCATTCTATAGAAACTTCACGGACATGTCTGACCTATGATTGGACATCCGACTGCCAAGTTTCATCAATCTGACCTTATAATTTTTCAAAATATTTAAAATTAGCTTTTGGAGTTGTATGGTAAGTACCTAAACCTGTCAAGCAATTCCATCAAAACTTCACAAATATATCTGATCTATAATCGGACAAACAACTGCCAAGTTTCATGAATCTGACTTTATTATTTTTCCAAATATTAAGAATAAGCTTTTAGACTTGTATGGGATCTACTCGAACCTGTTAAGCAATTCAACCACAACTTCAGAAATATGTCTGACCCATAATTGGACACATGACTGCCAAGTTTCATGAATCTGACTTTATTATTTTTCCAAATATTAAGAATAAGCTTTTAGACTTGTATGGGAGCTAGTCGAACCTGTCAAGCAATCGCACCAAAACTTTAGAAATATGTCTGACCCATAATTGGACACACGACTGCCAAGTCTCATGAATTTGACTTTATTATTTTTCCAAATATTTAAAATAAGCTTTTGGGGTTGTATGGCAAGTACCCGAACCTGTCAAGCAATTCCACTAAAACTTCACAAATATATCTGATCTATAATCGTACACACAACTGCCAAGTTTCATGAATCTGACTTTATTACTTTTCCAAATATTTAAAATTAGCTTATGGAGTTGTATGGCAGGTACCCGAACCTGTCAAGCAATTCCTCCAAAACTTCGGAAATATATTTGACCTATAATTGGACACATGACTGCCAAGTTTCATGAATCTGACTTTATTATTTTGGCGAATATAAAAAATTTGCTGTTGGAGTTGTATGGCAGCCACCCGAACCGGTGCAGCTATCCCATTATAATTTTTAGAGCATGTGTAGAATATAATTGGACACATTTATACAAAATTTTATATTTATAGCTTTATTAGTTTTTGAAATATTTAAAATAAACTCTTGGAGTTGTATGGCAGCTACCCGAACCCGTTGTCCGACTTAATCCAACAACAATAGGGTTCGTCCTTGGCACAAAAGAAAAAACTTGTGAAAGTTTGGTGTCGATTGCATTATTCGTTTTTGAGTTATCGTGCGATCGGACGGACGGACGGACGGACATGTCTAAATCGACTCAGAATTTTACGCTGAGCAAGAATATATATATATGTCCATACCGCAGATGACTCCTTCAAGTAGTTACAAACTCCATACCAAAGTTAATATACCCTTCACGAAGTGCAGGGTATAAAAAATCGATTCTATAGAATTCGAATTCAATCGATTTTTATTTTGCTTAGATATTTGTATGATGGTATTTTTCTAAATTCTTAACTTTATAATAATTTAAAAATTTTTTTTTGTTTGAAATGATGAGCAAAATATCTTTATTCTATTTTAGAATGTTACTAACATATCCATGCTAGAAAGAAGCAGAAGAGCACAAAATCAGAGTACATGAAGACGAAAAGATAAAATATTTTATTTGCCATTCTTAATGTTTGAAATTTAAATAAGAAGCAATTTGGTATGTTGTCTATTATAGAAATTGAGTCTATCGGCAATTTATATTTTATGATCAAAGAATATAATTTTTCATTTGATTTAATTTTTGATGAATTTCATAGAATTATTTCTAAAGAACTTGTTTATTTTCAACGTACATGTGAAACGTCCTTGGATCAGTAAACGATTAATGTTTGAAATTATTTTTAATGAGTGTAATTACAAAAAAAAAAATAATTTTTTTTTAAGAAACTTTTGGTAATTTTGTAGTTTTTAAATAAGATTCTAAAAATGTTTAATTACTAATTAAAAATTGCAGTCATTCTAAATTATGACCATATTTGAAAAACAAATTTTTTCTAAAAGAAAAGATAAAACTGGACTTTTGTGGTCGGTCATTCGGATATTAAATTTACATATAAAGTTTTTGTTACACATTAAAATTGCATTATTTTTCAAAATAATAATTGTACATGTGTGATGTTCCGGCTATTACAATTTTTATTTTCAGTATGAATATAGCTTTCATGCAGTTTCTTCTATTTACCCAATATCAGGGTCATTATTGTATTTATTTGAGTCAATTATTTCGTGCAATTATGAAAAAAATTTTGTTGTACAGCCATATTAATATGAAAAGAAGCTCTACTACAATTTTAGAATTTTTACTGTCTTATCTAATTCACACCAATTTTAATGAATCCTATAAGTATACAAACAGGCATTATTCTTAATTTAATTGTAATTTAAATAAAAACTAATAAATATTTATGAAAGATAAATGTTAACTATAAATCAATAAATAATTTAACACAAAATAAAAATTTATTTTATTATTCTAATAAATTATTTAATATTATCTAAGACAATATTTTAATTGAATTCAATTAAAATAATTTAATTAATTGTTATAAAAGAGTAAAATGAAGAAAAACTATTTTATATACAAATTCATTCTATAATTATTAATGAATTTATATAAGATCTTAAAAGAATTTAATGTGCACTGTACTATCGCATTCCAACAATTCTACAATATATACTTAAAATGCAAATTCATTCATTTTATGTTCTAATATTTTAATTTTTATGTTAATTTAATTGTTTAATATTTTTCATATTAACGGTTTTGTACAACAATTTAAAAAATTTATAGCTATAAATTTTCAAATGTAAATAAGAAATTTTCATTGTAGGAGGAATTCATATGCATTTACTACAAAATGCCAAGACTTTTATACAATTACTAAGAACTTGTAAGAATTCCTGTGGATCAATTCAAATTTTTTATTCAAAAATTCGCAACTTTAACTTTAAAAAGCAATGAAATTTAAATTGTACACTTATACAACACGTAACTCAGCAAGTTATTAAATTTTATAAATTACATGCCTACCTATACAATACTGGATCCCTGTACTGAATTTGTGTCAAAACTGTGCATCAAATGCGATTTCTGAGGTACTGTATGAAGTATTTTAAAGCAGTCTTAAAATCTACAAGTAGAGTTATGAAAATCCATTTGAAGTTTGTATATTGTATGTACACATTGCTTTCTATCTTAGCTTTTCATACTGTGTCTCGAAATTTGCACTTCACACTTCATGCGTACAATATAATGTGATATATTTTGAAATACGTGCAGTGCAGCAAATTATTTTATCGTGTAAAATTTCAAAAGCCTTTCATTTTTTCATGTGCCTTTCATTCTTTACAAAAAATACAAAATACAAGCACTATATGCAATAACCATAGCACCTTACAGCACATAATATAGATAGAACATAGAACATATTTATAGGAAATAATTATGTAGTTTAATTTTGCTACTGGATATTTTAAAATTTGAAATCTACAAAAAATCATTAAAAGCAAAAACAGAATTTAAAAAATATTTATCACCTTATAATTTTGTTTTTCCACTTTTGTTTCTGGCTCTCCTTGATATTTAAACCAATTTGTATGTAGTATAAAAACTCAATTAAAATATTTTTATATGCAATTACATAGAAGTAGATCGCTAGTTTGTTGATTATTAAATTCGCACTTGTAAATTAAGAATTTATTTAATAATATTTTTTTGTAAATACCAATGTTATGTTACGTATCGTGTGTATTTAATTATTTTGTTAAGAACAAATTTTACATAAAAAGTATTTTAATTACTGCTCAAATATATTAACTTCATTTTAGATTATTGTGTGGCCAACTACTTTAAAAAAATATCAAAATCGCAATGTTACCATGAAAGAAAATATAAATTTGCTTTTGACGTTGTCAAATCAATTTTCTTTGATATTGTCAAATCAATTAATACCCAATAATTAAGTATATGAGTATTTTTACTTACCGAATGAGTAGAAAGTGAGTGAGTATCATGTATCTTTGTTTAATTTTCAAGTGAAGTTTCCAGCAATTTTCAAGTGCGAAGAATTTTTCTGTATTACGTACATTTGTACGTATTTTGTTTTTTTCAAAATTTATATCAGACAAGTTTAGAAGAAGTTTTGAGTAAAAATAAAGAAATTTTATTAAAAAGAACTTACATATTAAAAAAATGACATATCCCAAACTTTATATAAAAACTTTAAAAGACAAGAAGATGAATTTCCACCATGGTTCTTGTTGAATATAAAAAATTTTGATACGTCAGGATACGGAATTAGTGCAATTCGACATTTCTGAAAACTGTATAAAAATACTATTGAGCAATAACCTCAAAATTTCCTAAACTTAAAACCAACTTTATAATATTACAAAGAAATTTACTAAGAAGAAATGTGAAAGTTTCATGCGAGTTGAAGAACTTTTTGAATTACCAAAAATACACAAATTAGTTAGAGAGAATGTTTCGGAATTTTTAAATACGATAAAGTGTACACTTTTTAATTTTTTTGAAAATGTTCATAAAAGTTAGATCAGCACGGCAGCTTGTGCTTATTTATGTACTTTTGTTATGACGTTTTCTATACACCATTTAATTAAATTATTTTCACCATTTTCAGTTCGTTTTTTAAATATCCGAGGACAATTTTTACTTATTTTATTTTCTATTGAATTCGTTTATTGTTTTTAAATATTTTGAATATGATACATCAATACATTTTTCAATTTTAAATAATTTTTATAATATTTTCAATACACATTAACATAGAATTAGAATGTTGCTATAATTCTAAACTTACGTAAATTCCATGGTTAGTAATTTCAACATTATATAGCACATACACACATACATATGTACGTACATGCTTGCAAAAGTTAATGAAAATAAAATGAGAAAAAACTTGTTGAATATTGATCTAGTTTTAGTCGCATAAATCATAAAATTGAAAAAAAAGACAAGATTTTTTTATTTTAATATTAAAATATTTTGAATAAGAAAAAGAATTCCACCCACGACACGATATACACGCGAACTTTATTATTAAAACTAGCAAAATAACAAAGTAGTTTATCGTATGATAAAAAGAGATAAAAGTTAAATATTTAAAGAAACAATATATTGTACGCGTGTAGAACGTTTTATTGAACAACAAAGTCATGCACCTTGTCATAAAAGAACATAAGAATGACATCAGTCAAAAGTTTCTATTAATATAAAAAAATTACTGTCATTGTTAGTTTATTGTTCGTTATTCAATAATAATGGTGTGTGATCTGAATTTAAAATTTTACTGAATAAATTACTGCAAGGATCATTAATGATTATTTTACAAGTATTTAAATATGCATATAGAATATATGGAATGTGTTATATAACGCGAGAGAAGAAAAAAAAGTTATAAAACTTCCTGATTTTCAGAAGAACATTCCAACCTGTCAAATTGATTTATTTACATTTGAATGAAATTTTACTGTTGAAAAAAAAAAATTTTTTATTTTTGTTTTCTTTAAATCTTTAGCACTTTAATAATCAAAGCACAGTTAAAGAGAAGACATTTAAAATGAAATTAATTTTTTTTTTGGAAGTTTTTTTGATTTCAGTATCGGACTAATAACAAAAATATTAATGTATGGGCAAGCATTAATACGGAAACACTCACATATTAATTTTGCACTTATGTAATTAACACAGTGTAAAATTTTGTTATTACATATGTTTCAACAAATTCTTGGTTAGTAGTCATTGCGATTACCTTTCTGGTTGCCCACAACTCAATTCCTGGAACACATTTCGCGAGTAATGCCATAATAGAGAATCAACTGATTACATTTTGAATTACTTGATAGTAGTTAAATAAGTAGTTGAAATGTAAGTAATAAGGTAATTTCTCTGGAGGGGCCAGCTCATCTTGTAACAAAAAAAGCAATGCAATTTTATTATTATTCAAATTTTTAAAAAATTGCAAAAACAAGCCCTATTTATACACATAAATACATAAGGGTATACATGCATATGTCCTTATATACTACCTACAACTCTTTCAACTGGACCTAACAGTTTATTAGTCCTACAAGATTGAAGTAAAATCGACAAAATGAAAGACAGAGAAAGCTTCCTTTAAAACTAAAATTTTTACATAATTGTATGAGTAGTATTTTGCAAGAGAGTTAACAACATAACACGCATATTTTTCTCTCTATATTTTAAAATCTTCGTTAAACAATTTAATTAAGCCCATTAATAAATCCGACACTGATGTTTTACATATAAAAGCAAAAAAAAACCTTTATAGTATGTAAATGCAAAAAAAAATTCTTTAAAACAACAACAAAAAATAAGAAAATTTGATTTTAAAAGTAAAAATTCCAGTTTTATAATTCCATTTATTTTTACAATAAAAATTGAATAATATAAGAATAACAACAACAATTTATTATTAAATTTCTCAAGGAAGCAAAAATATATTATATAAAACCTTCAATTATAATAAATATGATCTTGGTTATATACACTATATGAAAACTAAATCATTTGCTCAAGCTCATCAATCATATAATGAGCATTTTAAAATTATAACATTGTGCTGAAAACACATTGCGTGATTTCGGCCAATTATATTTACTTATGTACATATATATATATATATATATATATATATGTACATAAACTGTTTTGAAAGTTTAATTCAAATTAAATTGTTGAAAACGTTTGGATTCATTAATTAATTTTCCCAATCAATTTGATGGTTTTTTTGTGTGTCAAATTTTATTCGGATGAACGGAACCAGAGAAGAAGAAAAAAAATTTCGCGGCCCTTTCAAGTCTGATTTTTTTTTGTGTGCCTGTGTTGAAAGCCTATCAAAATAATAATTTTTGCTTCTCTTTGTTATTACAATAGGTATGATAGGTGTATATATACATTTAAACTTGCCAAAATATTCTCAAAATATAAAAACTGAAATTTTTATTATATAAGTTATAATAAAAATTAATTATACATTTGCCATTATACTAATAATTGAGTAATCTAACTAAAATAACTCGATAACATTTCATCATGCTGGGCCATTTAGACAAACATACTTATTACACTACATACCAGCAAAATTTAAAGTAAAAAACTAAAATAATAATAATAAAAGTAAAAAAAAAAAATAACCATTGGTCTTAATGCGGATGTCGCACAAACTTTATGTTTAAACAAAAAACATGAAGTGAAAAAAGACTTTTAACTAATTTGAAAATAAAACAGAAAACTTAAAATTAAATATCTTAAGGCTATATATAAAGTAATTGTGGGAGATGACGATGAATTTTTATGTTTAAATGGTCATTTAATTTATGCGGTAGAAAGATAAACATAAAATAAATTCTATTTACACTATAAACAAAAATATATAGAGAAGTTTTAAATAGAGAAGGAAAAATTATTAAAATATTAAGTTCAAACATTAATAATGATGCTTTTATTTGATGTGGTAGTCTTTAAAATAGGAAGTGAACCACCAAAAATTTTATAATAATAATATGGTTTAAATTTTTTTCTGGTATTCTTATCTGTTATACGCAATATAATAACATTTCTATTTTCCCTTTACTTTATAAAGTGACCTTAAATCATATACAAATAAATAAAAAATAAATTGCTATGCATAAAAAGAAAATTTAATGTAATTTATAAGAATTAATTAATTAATTGGAGGGTTTAAATTGCGGCTCATTTTCTGTGCTCATTCCCAGCTTTTGCGCGGAGAAGGAAGATGTCGCATTGAGTCGCATTTCTTTTTGCGAATTACGGTTCTGGCATTTACGAATGTAAATGCCAAGGACGTAAACCAGTTTATAAAGGAATCGGGTTGGTTTACGTGAGGGTGGAGTCATGGAGATTCATTACAACGGGGCCAAGTTGCCTATGTGTATGGCCGCTTCAACCTAGACCTAAACCTAGACCTAGAGGGTTTTATAACAAATACAACTTGAATTAAAAATATAGAATTAAAATATATTCTACATGAATATAAGAATTAAGAATTGGGGGCTATTTTTTAAAATATGGCAATATGTTGCAAAAAACTATGAAAGTACTATCATAAATTTTTGTTTCTGTCTGTTTATGACGGAATCAATAAAATCGGATATTATCTCAGAAATTTTTTGTTAACGGAGCCGCACAATGAATTTTTCAAATATTTATTACAATTTCCATATGTTTACCCTTAAAGTACTTATGTATATTAATTTTAAATCATATTTTATATGAATTTTTAAAAATATTTCCTTAAAATTGTTTCTCGCCTTGGTTCTAGTGATCAAAGAAGCTCTTTATTTAAATTTATATCAACGTATGAGTATTTTCACTCCTCAACAATGCATTTTGAATTGACAAAATCATGTTTGTTTGTCAGTCTATTCTAATGAAGACTAGAAAATTGATACATTGAAAGATTTATAAATTTTTTAGGGATCGTTATACTAGATATACATATAATAGTACATGCAATAGTAAATGCTATAAAATTCACCTTTAATCTGAATGTAACGGAGTAAGCGGTTCTAACAGTTTTCACATAATTTTAAAAGTTATTTTGTCACCTTCTTGCAAATTTCAACTACAGTCATGTGCACATATAACTATGCAAATTTTGATTCCAGTAGTGTCTCCCTTTAAATAACTCAAAATAATTTTAAGCCGTTAGAATACGTTTTATAAAAAATCAAGAATAAATTTCTAAATTTTGACCAACAGATTATAAAGTTCAACTTAAAAGATAAATTTGAATGAATCCGAACTTAATTTTTTTTTTAATTCTTAAGGAATAAAGCACGTTAATTCCCGTTTTAGAATATTTGGTCGATTAAGAAAAATTGCACGTAAAGTATATGAATTTGTTTTCATAGCAAAAGGTTATCTTTGGTATCTGTGCTACGGCAATATAATAAAAATAATAATGTATGATGTATGGATAAAGTATTAAAAAAATTCTAAATGCAAAGGAGAAACAAGCTATACACACATACATATATAGGAATATTGGTCTTTTTTCATTTGAGCATTAAATCCGAATTTAAAATTAAAAACAAAAATTTATTGGATTCTTTAGCGGCGATAGTTGATTCCTCCAACTTCCTTCTTATTTAAAATTTTCAAAGGGTCTTCACTTGAGACACGACATTTTTGTATTTTTTTTTTTCTTTACTTGAATTTTATTAAAAGATTTTATCATTTTGGTAACCAATTTTATTTGATTCCAACATCATCTGTTTCGTTTTTCAAAAATTTTTATTTAATAATTTCAATCACGCACTTTTAATTTTTTTTTAACAAATTATTTTTATTTTCGTTTTCTGTATTTTATAATTTCTTGTCTCTTTACAATTTTTTTTATGCTTAACACTTTACTGTGTAGGTACTTTCAGCAATTTGTTAACTTGTTATCTCTACAATTAACTTATAAATTACTGTGTACATTCTGTTATGTTATATGTTGCTATACACACATGCTCATCTAATAATATTTTATTAGCAAGATTTGAAAATTTCAAATATTTGTATACGAAAAAAAAAAGATGACAATAAGAAGACAAGAAAATTTTAAGTAGCTATAAAATTCTATGATGATTGAAATAAAGGTAGAGTAATAGATAAGAAACAGACAGAAAATTTGAAAAAAAAAAATTGAAAAGAAATTTAGGTGCATTGACATCATTGAATTGAATAGCAAGAAAAGAAAAATAAGGTGTTAATTATTACATAACAAGCGCGATTAAAATTAGCAAAGAAAAAAAATATCAGAAAACTATGAAGATAAAAAAAAAAATAAACCGAAAATAAACAGAAATTATCGGAAATTATTTGACGTACCTATTAACATTATCAAAAAATGGCGGTGGTGGTGGCAGGCAACTGCGATTGTGGTGCGGTTGTAATTATTGTACAATTTTATTGGTATAACAATAAAACACTGTTGCTTGTTCTGTTGTGATTGGTAATGATTAAAAAATTTTTATTTCAATCTTCTCTCTTTTATATTGTGGGATGATATTATGGAATTTTTTCTTGTAAGGTGAATTTCAAAATTATGTCAATAAAAAAATATAATAATAATAATAATTTTGTAATAAAATTACTCATCGCTTATATTAAAATATTTAATTAAAGAAATATGCGAATTTTTTTTTTTCTTTTTCAATAATTATATTTAATAAAAATTCATTAAAATTTATGAATAGTGGAATATAAAAGATAAAATTAAAGAATTATATACAATTAGCATATTGATTCTTTTCAGCATTATAAAATTATTAAAATAATTATACGCCAAATTCCAGTATATTATTATGGAATTATATTACATGTGTAGGTAATATGCAGATGATGCATGTGTCTGTATGTATTTATAAAATTTTATTTATTTTTCAGACGTAAAAATTTCGTATTCAAAAATTCTCATATAAAGAGATCAAAAACAGCGAAAATATATTGATTGTTTTACTAAAAGGCGAAATTAACATTAATAAGGGCGTGCTTTATTAAAATGCTATGAAATGTCCTTAATATATTACATAATTTATAATAAAGCAAAGATCATTAAAAATATTAAGCATTTCTTAAAATAATAGAAAAATTTTAAAACTTAACAAATTCTTTAGCAAAATTAAAAATAAACTCATTACATAATGAGCTTATAACCGTAAAATATATTGATTCGCTTATTCTTTAAATTAATTGAATGACAAAAAAAAACAAATTTTTTCTTACCCCATTCAATTTATAAAACTTAGTTTTTTACGCTTTAAAATACTAGTAATAAGAGTGTAGATAAAAAAATAAGAATTTAATTAAGAATAATTTACAAATTCAAATCACAAAAAAAAAATGCTAGAGTATACATATATATACATACTTATGATATAAACCAATGACTAACTTATGATTTCTATAAATTCTTTTGATGACATAAGAATTTGATGTGAAAATTTCAAGTATTTTAAAATTCACCAATATACAATTGGACACACTGAGAAAAAATATATTATAATTGATCAATTTATTCAAGTCCTTTATAATGTCAAACCGAATACTTAAAGTATTTGTAATGTAGTATAAGTCAACTTGGTATTCGGATAAAGTATTAAAAATGCAGCTTAATTCGATCTTATATTTACAACTAATCTGATTGTATATATCAAAATGGATTTACCTTAAACATTATGAAGGGACCTAATATTTATTAACTTCTTCGAAAGATAAATATTAATAAATAACTTAAATAAATAAGTTCTCTAAACAAGACCGAATTAAATAATTTGTTTTAAAATTAGTTTATTAAAAAATAACTGTGCTATTTCTTAATTATTGTTAAATTATTATTTAATCACTGTCAAAGTATATTGTACTTGTCGAAAAATCAAATATCAATTTTTAGCGAAAAATAAATACGCTCACCAGACAAATCTTATTATTTATTATGAAGATAGCTTAGTTAAAAATTTAACACGACCCCATGAAAGGACCTTACTTTCGCAAGGATTACTCGATTATCTAATAAAAATATGTCTCAGCTCACTATAAATTCTCTTTTATAATTAAGGTATATGACATTATATACTTTGACATAAGAATATCGTAAAATTTTTAAAAGTGTATATAAAGTATGATTATATTAAATTATAATCAAGAAACACGTTATATTGTTCATTCTTTTTGTTTTCTATCTACCTTAAATTCAATTGTTGTAAATCAGAAAGATTTCATAACTGTCTAATTGGTAAATAATTACCCCATAATTGAAAAATTCTTATATTTGTTTTTTTTTCTTTTGGTTTTCTATTATTTATTGTTTTGTCTTGAAATGACATTTTCTTAAACTGTATAACGCTGACAATGGTGTCATTATGACAGTTTTTGATTTTTAATGTGGGCGATGATAACTGACAAGTTACAGTTTTCATATACATACATACTTTTGTTAGAATTTTATATAATGTCAAATTATTGTATGTTGATTGATTAAATTTTTTATTGATTAAATTTTTCTATTTAAACAGTAAACAAACTTAATACACACATGTATACAAATATGTATAAAGATATAGACAATTGTATGTACATAAATATATGAATTTTTGATTTACGTCATATAAATATTAAGCAGCTTAACTCTTAGGTGAAATCGGTAGAATAGGTAGAATGTACCTGACACATTTGTTATTTTGCTATACAAGTATAAATCACAATTGTGGCCACTAGTATTGTTTTTTTTAATAATTTGAATCCGACAGAGTTTCGCCTTTATATAATATACAATATTATGCAATGTCATAGATGTGGGGAGAAAATATCCAAGGAATTATACATAGTTCCCACCAATATTTATATAGAATCTTCTCTGTATAAGGTTTACTGATACTGACGTTTAATGAAATATTGAAAATAAGAAAACCAGAAAAACAAAAACAACAGAATGAAAATGTTGAGCATGTACAATGAAAAATTTCATTACATCAAAGAGCCACGATAGCAGACAGAAATATTTAAAAATATATATATATTTTCAATTTGTGTATAAGTATACGTAAATATTAGGTTCCGCTCTACCGGATACATAATTATTGACAATTTACAATTTATCAAATTAACAACTACAAATATATTCAAAATTAATGAAGCATAATTAAAAATTTAATTAATGGTTTAAACAATGATCTTAAGATGAATAATTTGAACTTACCAATTAGCAGGTATGTATAAAAATCAATTAATAAAATATTATCTGAACAAATGTAAATATTTTTTACCTGAAAATAAAAATAAAATTATATTATTAGTATGTTAATTTAGGAAATTCGATATTTTATATATGACATGCAAATAATATGATAGAATTATATTATTAGCAGAATTACTTATTCAAATGACGAACTTTTGCTGTAATAATCGCAAGTAAGTTTATCGTTTACCAAATATTACGTATAGAATTAAATTAATCGAAAAATGGTGTAAATAATTAGTATTTAAGTATTTATGTCTCTTTTTAAGGTATACAATAACTTCATATAATTGCCAAAAATATTTTTAATTTCTAGTTCTATTCTAGATTTCAGTTCTATATAATTCTAATTCTATTCCAGATTCCTTTGTAACGAAGTAACGTTATAAATAGAAAACCTATTTCAATTTTTCAAAATATCTTAAATAATTTTTATGATTGTAGGATTTATTTTTGGAAATACCAATTTGTCTACTTTAACTCTCTATATAGAATACAATGTTATATGAGTACAATAAGAACTCACACCAAGATTTTTAAAATTAAATTTATGAAAATAATTTAATTTTAATCAAAATTTATTATTTTTTATCTTGAATAAATTTAAATAATTATAAAATTAATTTAAGAACACTTTTGTTTTTTCTGTTATACTTTTATAATAATTGCGGAAAAACACTTTCAATATCCCTAGATTATAATTAAAATAGTTTTACGAATTTTTATATAATTTTTACACAAAATTTTAACCAAAAATATTGTGATCAAATTCAATTACCATTTAAAATTAATTATATTGATAACTTTTAATTTTATACAACCTACATAATAACGTGTTAAACAAATTTTTGGGATTTGATGTTGATAAAATATTGAAATTCGATATTCTGTATTTACCAAAACAAATTGCATATTTATAGTAAGTTAATAAACAATAACAGTAATAATTAAAGTTATAATTAAACTTATGCCAATATAACAATACTATGCTCTGTTTAATTTCCGGCATATTTTCCTATTAATACGCCCGGTCCGGTTCTTCTTATTTATGTACAATGTATACAAAACACTATTATCTTAATTATTAAACTATAAAATATTAAATTCATTTTTTAAGCATAAATAATTTTTAATAAAAAAAAAAATTTTTTTTTTTTTGATTAAATCTCTTTCAGCTTTTTTTCTTTTAATATTAAAATTCCATTCCTATTCGAATTCCAATTCGAGGAAAAAGACAATTTTGTTCTGCTTGAATTTATCAATGAATTTAATAATGAATTAAATAAAAAAAATATTTTAAAAAATTCCAATAGTACTTATTAAAATACACTTAAATAAAAATTATAATCTCAATATTATGATATTGTTTGTATTGTTAAACACCCCCAGGAGCAAATTAACCTTTTTCTTTTTGTATTAAAATTGAAAATAATTCAAAAAAACATTTTTCAAGTTCAATGGTATTTTTCCGTAGCCAACAACATATTTGGTTTATTTTTATTTTTCCAATAGCTTTCATATGCTATTACAAATTAGAATAGTTGACTGCAGGAATTCGGTATTTTTTATTGCAAATAAACAAAAAATTAGTTCCACCTCATTGAGATTATAGTATAGATTTTTGAAATTACTTCTTGTCTTGAATGAACTTTTCATTATAAAATTCATTTGTTTGGTTGTTAATTTTGTTATAGAAAAGAATTTTGTTTTAATTTTCAAAAACAAATAAATAAAATGCTTTGTTCTGATTGCTTTCTACTTATATACGCGTTTCAGCATTAAATTGTATTCCTCCTGTATACGATTACAATTTTTATTTAAAGAAAACCAAAAACAAAACTAAAATAAATTTCATTGAAAAATATGCGCGTCTCTTATCTTGATTTTGTCTTGATGATGGTCAAGGTCTTATAAAACACTTCTTTTTTTTTTTTTGTGTGTGTTGTCGTATTTCTTAAGAAATCTAAAGCACGTCATCAGCATCACCGTATCCAATATCATAATCATCTATACTTGTATTTACATATACAAAATTTTGATTCATATTATTATTAATGCTGTACAAGAATAGGTACACTGTAGTACATAACATAAGTATGTAAGAATAAATTGTGACATACACTTTTACATCAGATTTACCTCATACATTAAAGGTTAAGAAAAAAAAAAACTAATTTTTTTAATTTTTATTTTATTTGCGCAGCATAATTGTGCGCGCAATTTTTAATGAGTTAAGTAATTATCTTTATAATTTTTTTCAATCTTACATATTATTCTTGAAATAAAAAAAAAAAGCAAAACAAAGAAAAATAAACCCGCGATTTTTTTTTTTTATATGAACAATTTTTACCACTTTATTTTGGTGTATATACCAATGTTAATTTTGCAAAATGTATAATATGAATATATTCGTATGTTTGATTGTGCTGAATAATGTATGTAAGTATATTGTATGTTGTACCTATTTGGTAGTGAGATGCAAATAAATTTTATGCTTTTTTAATTTATTAAATTTTTTTTATGTTTCATCAAAATTTGAAAATTTTTTAATGTATATGTAAAGCTCTTGCATATGGGTATATATAGAATTGAAATTTTTATTGTTTTCATTGAAAATACTATAAATGAAAGGGAAAGCAAAAACAATATATAAAATATTTTCATATAAAATTAAAATGGTAGAGTATAGAAAATATCAAAGATAAAATTCATTAATTCTCATATCATTAAAAATCAGTAAAGCTATGTCAGTAAAGCTATCAATCATTAAAAAGTCTCTAATTTTCCTTTCAGAAGAAATTTTATTTTAATGAAAAAATTTACCTAAATATTTCTTTTTTTTCTTCATTTTTAGCACATTTCCAATAAAATTGATAAAGAAATATGTTAACTAGTTTGCAACTGTTAACTTGCGTCTGTTTATAAAAACCC
Source organism: Condylostylus longicornis (assembly GCF_029603195.1). Classification (NCBI taxonomy): domain Eukaryota; kingdom Metazoa; phylum Arthropoda; class Insecta; order Diptera; family Dolichopodidae; genus Condylostylus; species Condylostylus longicornis. Next base: position 1,896,491 of record NW_026577989.1, read on the forward strand.
CAAACATCCTGAGATAGGAAGAATATTTGTATAAGTTTACCTGCGGAGTTATCGCCTGTTAAAATTGCGAAAATTTCAACTATTGGCTCCTAATTTTCGCATAAGCTTTTGCAAATTTCTATAAAAGCAAAAAAACTAACGGTTAATGTTTAACCATCGAAAAAAATAATTATGTATTATTAACTTGCCTATTTAATTGCATAATCCTAAAAGTATGCAATATTTTTTCCAACTGCTCAATATAATTTTGGAATAGTAACGAAAATAATTTTAAGTAAAGTAGTAGTAACAGTAGGGAACGCCGTCTGACCCACACGAAGTTCATGCCATAGGCCTACAAGAAGGTCTATATGCAACAATCAAATTGACATATTACAACCTTTTTTTAATACCAAGCTGCGTCTCCCATCGTAGAGCCAAAAGACTCCCCTGACAGATATCCCAGGTCATCATAAAAGACAGTCCACAGAATACGCCTCCTCTTTCACATCAGAGACGCCACCGAAAGTTCCTTCGGAATATGCTTTCGTCCGCGGCAGATATCCGTCATAGCGACTCCAATTCTCTGGCCATTTTCCCCAGGAGACAATTCTCCTTCAGAGCCCCCTTCCATTAGTATGCTCAGGTCAGCTTTATACCGTAGCCAAACAACACCTTCGTCTTCTCCAGTCTTGTTCTATCAATGTTCTTCGACCTCATTCCCACCGGGCTACATCGATCTGATGCCACCCTGAGAGGTCAGCTCCCGCCCACAAGTATTTTACATTGTTCAAGGAAAATGTGCTATTTCACGAACCATTAATTTAATCCAAATTTATTAATAAATAATATATCATATTCATGTTTTGATTGCATACCTTAACACTTATATACATACATAATATATAGTTGAACGATTTAAATAAAAAATTTTTTTGCAAGTTTAGTGTCAAGTTATAAACTTTTTAAATCATAGTGGGAATGAAGTCATTGAATTTATTTTAGAAATCAAAATGCACATATAATTTTTATTATACAAAAGGGAATTAATAGCATAAAATTAATTTTTATTAATAATATAATATTATTTATGATTTAATATAAAAATTTTCGGCAATATTGTAAATTATTTTAATTATTTAATATAAAGAATATTAATTTATAGATTTTGTTTGCTTTCATAATTCATTTTATTGGTATACGTTTTCATGATTAATTTCGTTGATTTTGATTAACTGCTAAAATACAATTAAAAAAAAAGATGGTATCGTTAATATTATAAAGAATTAGTAGTCCAAGGTATTTTACAGATTTTTACCGATTTCTCATATTTAATTTTTGTTTGGCAAAAAATTGTTAATTGAAAAGTTTGCATTTCTCGCACAAATAACTTATAAACTGTTGCGTTTCACACAGACACTTTTTCACATTTTAACTATTTTTTATATAAACTGCGTTCCAGGCAAAAAAAATTTTTAAACTTTTCGTCGGAAAGTGTGATTTGATTCGCATATCATATTGCCTTATTTGTTGATTTATAGTTTTATACAACTGGGGTAACAGTGCACCCTGATCAGAAGGTATATTGAGATCTCCTCATTTTCCCTACAGAATCTGGAAGTGTCTTCATTCCCCAGGATCAGCATACTGAAATGTCCTCTAAATATATAGTGATCTGACAAGAACCCGGTGAGAATTCTCATCAGATTCTTCCTCATCCCTATAATTTTCTTAAAACGCTTCTAGTCATTATCATAATCTCCCAGAAGCTCCTTGCCCTGTCGGAGACTTCTTTAACTTTAAAGCGCCATTTCCGTGACATTTAATTATAATAAAAAAATATTTGTTTATTTGAATATTTTAAAAAAAAATGTTCAAATTTGAAGTCATTATTTTTAATTTGAAATATTTAGCAAATAATTTTCTTATTATTCAATTCAAATAAATTTAATTTTAATAAAGCTATCAAAAATATTATTAAAAAACTTTATTATTTTTTTCTAAATTTTGCATATTAATAACAATATTAAGGCACAATAAAATTAAAAAAACAAAAAAAATGTTCAAAATCCAAATTAAAAACAAAAGAACATCAATTTTATTCAAAATAAATCCCACGACAATTTAGTTCAAGTTCAAAATTATTATTATTTTTTTTTTTAAGAAAGATTAATTCATAAAATGTAATGCTCAAAACGAGTATCAACGCAATTATTTTTGAATAATGTATGAATTTATTTATTTTAGTGTTTTTTTTTCTTAACAAATTTTTCTTTTACATACTTATTACACAGAATATATGCATGAACATATCAAACTTACACATATGTATATTAATTTTATAAACTTCAAAATATAAAATAAGCAGTTACAATAAAAAGATATCAGTTAAAAAATAAATAAAAGAAATAAACAATACAGAAAATTAATGTATCTAAGTCATAAACCGGTTAAAATAGTTTTTCTGCTGTAATTCACCTATTAATAGCTCTCCATAGTCATGTTAAGATTAATGTTTTAACACTGCAATATAGTAACAACAGCAGCAATAGCAACAACAACAGTAATATAGCGGCAAAATATTAACAAAATTTATAATGGGGGTCTTCGCCAAAAAAAAAAAAAACCAAACAAAACAAACACAAAAATTTAAAAATAACATGAGAAACACACAAAAATAAAATAAAGCAAAATCTAAATTACAACAAATAAAACATAAAAGAATAAAGTGTATAAAAAAGATAATAATAAAAAAAAACTGAGCACTTCAAACAATTTTGTCTATAGATAAAGACAAGAGATCTTCAAGATTAAAATAATTGAACAAAAAAAAAAATGTAAAGTAAATAATGTACAATAAATACATACAATATATTGAACAAATATATATAAGGGTTACATAACATTTAATAATGTGTGTATGTATGTAAACACAAAAATATGAATCGCAATTTTTATTACTGATATATAATATGTAACTCAAACTATTGTAAGATGCGGGAGGTTCTGCTTGTCATTTCTTATATTATTATGCTTTCTTAAGATTACGAAACTAACACTCATAAAATGCAGTTAACATACACTTCCATCCAACGGACATTCATATAAAAAATTTCTCTATTTAACGAAAAATTATTCTGCCCTTTAACGAACTGATTTAGGTTTAACTTTAGGACAATAAAAATGTTTGTGGCCATTTAAAATATTTGGGTACGTAAGACGTTAACATTTGCAATAAAATTTTTTTTGTTTCTACTGGGTGAAAAAATCTCGAAAAACGAAGAAGGACGGCGCTATCTGCCTTTTTCCTCCGACAGTAGGGGAGTGTATCACCTAAACTCTGAACGGTTAAAACTGGTCCTACAGACCAACTATTACCTCTGCGCTAACTTTGTTTTTCCGTACAGGAATTAAATATCTTTCATAAGGAAATTGGTATTTCGTGTTAAATCGAAAGGTCTTGTTTGTTGCAATAAAATTGATGACATTAAATGTCAAAATCAATTTTAATTTATATTGAGTTTGAAACTAAAATATCTACGTATATATGTTGTGGTTCCAATAAATCGTGCTCGTGCATATTTTTTTTTTCTTAATTTTCTATTTAATGAGCTTCTCATTAACGAACAAAACATTTGGACTTAAATGGTTCAATATATGGAAGTTTTCCTGTAAATAATTCTAAAAATATGTATATGTTTCATGAATATAGTGTTGACATATTATGTAAACAATGAATATAATACTCGTAAAATCTACAACACTGTGCTTCTGTTTCTTAATCAAGACAGAATATTTCTGAAGTTTAAAATTAAAGATGCTTGTTAAAATACTAAATAACTAATTTAAATTAAATTGAATGAGAACAGAATTAAAATACTAGCACAGTTACACACACGATATACTTGCATAATTAATTATTTTTTTAATAAAAATTAAAGGAATTTAATTTTTACTTTTTTATCTCTTGTCCTTTGTTTTTACTTTAAAAATTTATAAAATATTAATGATTCTTATTATTTTTTTTTAATTTTATCTTTTAAAAATCAGACCAACATTCGTATGCAATTCAGGTATAAGGAATAAGTCAACATTTTGTTGTATTAGCTGTCATCAACTGAAACTCATTTGATATAGGAACGGGAAGCAAAAATATTGAAAAGGTTGTCATTCTAAATAACTAAAAAAAAACATTGGTTTTTATGAAAAAATTAAAAATAACAATATTTTTGAATCGTTTATACAAAATTTAACAAAATCAAAACCAGTTAACATAGTTGCCATCAATAAAGAAACTTGTATAACACTTGGAAAAAAAATCCTTATAAGGCAATTATTTATAATTTCAACTAGGTTTTTTTTTTTTATTAAGTTTTGTTAGTTGCATAATTAACATTCTATAATAAATTAGTAGTTAGCTTGCGTCCGAAAAAAAATCATGAAAACAAACCGCAAGTAATATTTATTATTTAAATACATAAATGACATGACACATAAATTAAAATAATGACATTTGCACAAAAAAAAAAATATTCTTTTGTCTTAAGATCTGAAAATTTTTAAATTTCACTGATTTTCTTAATAAAATATAATTGAAATTTTTAATTAATTGCTATAATATTACTGTTATACATAATGTATACGCAAGACTCAAGACTATGACTTAATATTACATTAGAATTAAAAATTATGCTAGAATCATAAATTCATAGGGTACAATATAAAAGTACTCGGAGCACAAATCGGATCAACGATAATCTTTTATTAAAAATAATTATTTATTCGCAGCCCTTTGTTTATGAATTTAGTAGCACTTGTATATATTTCAAAGGCGCAAAAAAAAATATCAGGTGATTAAAATGTGCAACATTTTTATAAACTTCTGTACAAAGTACGTTACGTATGCAATAATTTAAAAGTTTTAAGTAATGTAGCATAATCTTCCTTTAAGGATTTTAGTTGAAAATATGAAAAAAAATAACATTTTCATTGATAGTTTGTCCTAAAAACAGATATACTCGTACATCTTTTATGATAAAAATCTAAAATTTTGTAAAGAAATAGATATTAGTCGATTAAGCAAAATTGTTGTTTATGGGCCCTCCTTTTCCAAAGAGTAGTATAATCCTTCATTGTCCGGAAAATTTACTTTGCCCATAACTCATTTTGTCAAAGTTATACACTTAGGTAATATTAGAATTCTGCAAATGGGTAAAAACAAGATTATTCTTTTCTTATATCTTAAAAATTGTTGACAAATCTGAGTATATAAGTATTTACTAATCCATGAATTAACAGTTATTTTAAACAAGTTTTCATACTCTATTTTTGAACATATTATTTGTTTTAAACACGGCAATATTTTTTTTTCGTTATCGAAAAAAATTTTATATCGTTCCTCCCCCTTCTCCTCTTTTTCATGAGCTATTACAATTTTTATCATTATTAAAATGCCAACTTTTAGTTTTAGGAAATGTTCTTTGTTACAAACCATGGTTTTGGGCTGTACTACATTTCTATTGTTGCAATAAACATTGGCAAAATATTTATTAAAGCCTCTTCTTTTTTAGGTTCCTATACATTTACTTTATATTTGTGTATTGCAGTTGTATATGTATGTACATATATGTAAGTTAATAAAAGATTCCTGTATATGAAGGAACTAAAATGGTTGCAATAAATTTAAAAAAAAAAAAAAGAATTTTTATTGCATTCTTCTTTTATTTTATAAAGACCTTTTTTCTTTTAAAAGTTTTTTTCTTACTTATTATGAAATTAAAATATATTCTTAATCTACATATACATACATATATGCACTACATATGTATATGTAAGTTTATGCCAATAACTTAAAGGTATATAAGTTAATCTTCATTGACGTTAACATGTTTGCTACCATGTTTTAGTATTCATTAAATCACGGTGTTTACAAAAGCATTGAAAAATGAGTTAATTTACGAGGCAACAAAAGAATCCTAAATAACTATAAACTATAAAGAATAAGAACAAGAAACAGAAAAACAAAAAAATTCTTACTGTCGGCATACATTTTTTTAAGGTTGGTTAGTTAGGTTGGTGGTTGCTTAGTTTATAGTTGGTTGGTTAATTTTTTTGGCCTTTTAATTTATTCTTTAAACTTTAACTGTGAAATAATTGATTCTTTTATATAGATAAAAAATTCTGTAATAAAATGAGAAATTACTTTATTATAAATATTCTTACAAAAGGTGAAAAATTTTGCAATGCACATAGCCTAAAAATACATATACAAAAATGCATAAAAACTAAAGCAAGAAACTAAAATGATGGATCATAAAATTTGTAAGAGAAATAAATTCTTGCAAAATAAAAAAAGGATAATGAATTGACTTTGTGTGCTCAGATGACGACGCGGTGTGATGATGATAATAAATAAATAAATATAAAGTTAAGCATAATTTACTTAAAGAATCATAAAAAGAATTAATATGGTGGAAAGGAATGGCACCTGCTGGGACCTATACAAGAAATATGCACAAACAACTATATTGGAAATTTATTGAAATTTAATGACGGTCATATAACGGTTATTTGGAAAATAATATTATACTGTGTTATGGATGAAAATTTGATTTGGAAAAAAAAAAAATTCAGATGCAGCATACATTAGCTTTGGGTTCAAATATGATAGAGTGCGTGCTCTTTAATGGAATTAAATTTTCAGAGCTCATAAATTATTGCACTATAAAAAAATTTGGAAATTTTTTTTTTTTGTAAACTTTTTTCTGGTACTTTCTTTGTAAAAATTAAAAATGTTCAAGCATTATGGCTTATAAGAACACTATAGTTACGATTTTGTAAACTTGTTTTTCAAGTTGCGTGTCGTTATAAATTACAAATTTTAAATTAATATCGAAAATAAGCATATGTGGGTCAATATAACAATTAATACTTTTATATATAAAATCAGAATATAACGTTTTAAGAATCTTTTAAATCTGCATAATTGTGGAGAATGAAGAATAAACAATTTAAACCTTAATAATTAAGGTTAGGGAATTAAATGTTACACTTGAAGACATAATAAATTTCTTCATACAAATGTTGAGCACAAAAGTATTGAGCTCATACTTTATGTATTAATATGTACATAGAAATAATATTAACTATTTGATTCTTGGTATCCTTAATTCTCATACATATATGGTTTTGAACTTGAATTTTAGATCGTCTATCGAGAATTTTACATGTCGCATAAAACAGCCGTCGGCAAAGTGCGGGTCATTCAACTTAAAAATGTGATCCATCATTCTGCTTGCAAGAGAAAAATATTTTCGATTGCTAATATTAAACTTTAAAAAAAAAAAATTTAAGAACTCAATCTAGATATTAGATATAGATATGTACATAAAATATTACACATTTGTCCATAATCCATAAAAGTTTGCAACGGTTTTCTAAGCATAAACTACTCACGATCACTTTGATCTCACACTACATTTTCATATTGCTTAAGAAGTAATAAATTAACAACAAAAGAAATTTTTATTTCTATTCTAACACCTCTAAATTCAATTAAATTTAATATCTAAAAATTTATAAAACATAAAGATTAAATAAACCCGTTTATCTATAGGAAATTAATTTTTTCTTTTAATTATCTTCATGCCAGACACTCAATTTTAAATTAATGCATGTGATTTTCTTTATTACCCAAAAACATATTTAATAAAATTGAGCCAATTCATCTTCTGATTTGTCTCCAAAAATGAAAAAAAAAAAATTACGATATGCTTAAGACGACGAACTAAATTAAATTTATTTTTAATAATGTAAATTTAATAAAATTTATGAGATTCAATCACGTATTAAAGAAGCCAATAACCAATAAGGTCATCTATAAAATAATAATAATAAGACAATAAAATTTAATAACATTCCGGTATATTTGTGTAGGTACTACAATTACGCGGTTGTGTATGTAAAGAATAATTATTAAATAAAGTAAACAAAAAAAAAAAGTAGTACTATGGGAAGAGCAAAAAAAAAAACCAGTAGCTTCTTTAACAAATAACCTTATACCTTATAAATATAATTAATTAATATGAATTTATGCAAATGAATAAGGTAGGTACACCTTATTTTAACATGATTTTTATTTAATAAAATGAGTACGTGGTCGAGAATGTTTAGGCAAAAATTTAAAAATTTAATATTAATTAACAATTACTTATAGTTTTTTCAGTGTTCAGTGAAGATACAAGAAAGTGATCAAACATGTATGCTTATTATAGAATTTTTAATTATATTAAAATTTCGTAAAGTGTTGTGTGATATTTCCTAATGTTTGTATATGCCACTACATAAGAATACAAAATTTGCTGTTAAAACAAGGCTACAGTAATTAAGGAGTGTTATCTGCACTTAGAAGGAACACCGCTAACATACAATGAAGCTTTCATCTCTTTCATAAGAAATATTTTGGATTTTGGAAATTCTTCTTCTACGGCGCTCGAAAAACAATATACAGTAATTTTATATAACATTCTAAAATTTTTCAATAAAGCTACACAAGTAAAATTGAAAGTAGGTGTATGATGGACACCGTCCATTAATAAAAAAACGTACAGGAATGAATAACTATTTTCGTATTTATTCTTAATTAACGAGTGTGTATATAAAATAAAGAACCGGACTCATTATTATAAATAATATATATTTAGATACATAAAATTTAAGTATATATAGTTAAAAAAAATGCAGAATGGAAATAAAAAATTAATTTTATTGTTATCATAAATAATTTTACCGCTAAAAAAGAAGGCGAGCTTTTAATTTCAGATTCTTTCAACTATATTCTTAAATTTATATAAGTCTTTAATTAATTAAGAATTTTGTTTTTCTTCTCTTATCTTTTAAAAAATAAACTATTTTGAAATCTAAAAACTCTGAAATAGTTTTTACGTCATTAATTTTTTTGCTATTCAAAATTCCTGTTTTTATTAAAACTTTTCGTAAGCAGGCGAGTGAATATCATAATTGTATATAGTGCGGCCCAGAACTCATTGATCTCGATGTTAAATCCCAGTTAAATCTTAGAATATTTTTACCTTTAAATGCAACTTTTTTTCTTAATTAATAGACCTAATATATAACGGTAACATACACAGGCGTTGTTAGACTTACCGTTTACGTGCAATAGCTGCTTAAATAAGAAATTTTATGAGAAAAAAAAATAATATTTTTCAATAAATATTTTACAAGTTCCGGCCATATATAATTTTCCCGTACAAACATTTTTTTCTTTAAAAAACTCCATACCTCCCAAGAGCTTTATCATCACTTTGCGATCCAGAACATATTCAAATTGACATTTTATCCAATATGGACACGAAAACTTATTTTCGTTGTGCACAATTTCTCAAGTTGTTACTCTCTTCTTCGATCTGCTATTTAGTTGCGATCTCTTTGCAACTTGGATGAAACCGAAAATAACGTTACATTCGCCATTATTTATTAATTGCATAATGAACATTTATATAAAAATATTTAATTTTTCACACATAAACTAGTTGTTTGAAAAATAGCAAAAAAACTCGAATATTTTATTCAATTCCCCCCCCCCCCCCCTTTTGGAAAAATTGGCTACTTAATATACAGAAATTAGTATTTTTTTTTGTTCCATGAGATTAGTATATTCTAATTTCTTTTCTAAACATGTGTATACATTAACAAACAAGTGTATAAACTACCTATATAATTTATGTCTGAAATTAAAATATTCATAATTTAAAAGGCGCCATCCTCGAAATTCTGGCGCTAATTAATAATTAAATTTTAAAGGTCAAATTGCAAGTTTTCCTTTTTTTTCTTGAAATTAATATTTTGAATTTTAAATTAGAAAGAAAAAATCAAAAAATTATAACAAAATTTTCGATATAATTTTTGCTATTTTATATTTTTCACCTCAACATGTCTTACTTCACCTCATTGTATTACAAAATATTTAACAATAATCGAATAATTTAATTAGATAATTAAATGTTTTATTATTATTTTTGGTTATAATTTACTTATACTAAAAATACTAAGAAAAATTAATTTTTCTATTAAAATAAAAATATTTTTAGAAATTAATAAATTACAAGCTGAGCGGACCCATCGACATGATAGAATTAATATTTTTATTTTATTTGTATTTCCATTTTTATTTTTACCAAATTTTATATAAGTACACCTATACCTCACAATGCAGTTTACTCTCTACTCAGCCCATATTTATTTACAATTTGCTTCTCAGTATTAAGAAAGCAAAGATTTGCCCAACTGTTCCAGTCCGAAACAACTGAAAAAAGGCTTGATTTTTAATAAATTTGAAATAACTGTGTAAAATTTGAACGGATTTAATTTTCCCTGACTTCAATATCACAATAATCCGATCAGCTTATCCGAAGAATAAACGTACTGTATACTACATTATGGAATTCAAAGTGAGTTTTTCGATTTGTTTTCTTTTGAGAGCAACTCTCTTCTCTTATTCTCTCTCTCTCTCTCTCTCTCTCTCTGCAGCCATTATCGAATTGATGAATGTAAAGCGATCACAGGTTTCATTATTTTTTTTTATTCAGAGTCCTGCAACGATATTGCTGAATTGTTCTCGATTACTTCCTAATTGGATTAACTCCTCAATTGAGCTGATTTTTGTCAAAACTCTTCTCTTATTAAGATCTAATTATTTTTCAGTTGATTTTATTATCAATAATTGTCCAAATTACACAATTCAAACCGTAGAGCATGTACGAGTGTACACACGTATAAAATTTAATAAAAACACTAATCTCGTACGTTATTATATTCCATGTTAATACTGATATGTGTGTATGTACACATATTATATATAAGAAGAATAATTATTTAATAATAATATAAAAATTGATTTGATGAGTAAAATGATGAAGGTAATGTAGGTGGATAAATATGTAGGTATAATATAAGTGTATGTATGTATATATGTAGAAGAATATTATTAATGAATTTAATTTTTGTAAAGAAAAATTGCCTTCAATAGCGGAAATTATTGCATCAAATTGGTATTCTTTATTATATTTTAATAACTTATAATACATACTTATGTATGTATTTAAAATATAATGAGATTTCATTTTAGAATCCGCCTTTATTAATCTACTAAAATAGCCTAAAAATTAATTTAAAAAAAAAATTATTTTTCATTTAATTGTTTTGATTTTTTACGAGAAAAAAAAATACTCTTAAATCATTTACCACAAATTTGACGGATGGATGATATTTAATGAATAATTAAATTGGAATTTTATTATTATAGATGCATACTTGTGTATTTTTTTATGTACACCTATATATTAATTGTACTTGCAGGGTCCTTGAATCTAAATCATACGTTATACTTTACAATAAAACTCATCTAATTTTTTATTTTTGAACAAAAAAAAAAATTAAATTAAAATTTTCATTGTCTATTTAAAATATTTAAAAATAAAATTCCAATTCTTTAACAGAACCTGTCTTAAGTTCATAATAGTTTTGGTAACTCTTTTCAATTCTCCGCTCATCTTTTTATTAAAAATTTAAAATGCAAAAATTATTTTATTATATTGCATTACAATTATATTACAATTATATTATGATTTTTATTTTATTATTCAATTTTAATTCAAAATAAAAATTTTTAATAATTTTAACCCATCAATTATTAATTGAGTTAATTGAGATGCTTTAATAATATTTTATTGTCAAGACGGCAAAAAAAAACACTATATGTAGAAGAGAGAAAAAAGGTGTGTCATACACTCAGATATAGTTGAGACTTGAAGTGTCAAACTTATTATTTTGAGTGGCATTGCATTGTTATAGGTATTTTATTCTTTCAGTGTTATACGTAATTTTTAAATAAAAATTAATATAAATGGTTTTTTTTATATATATATATATAAATATGTGAGATTATTAATAACTTCTAAAAAATCAATGGAATTTAACCGGAAATAAAAATTTTATTATATTATACTCAAAATTTAAGTTAAGTTGTCACATATATCTTGGGCGAGAGACTGTTGTGCATGTAGGAATACAATTTGTACATAACCTAAATTTGATAAGTCATTTTTATGATTATGACAAGTTAAATTTGAATTAAATTTTCAAGTAGAATTTATTTTAATTATTATTTTGGATTAAAATTTAATTTTGGATATAATTTAAATCGATATTAGAGTTTATTATGAAACAAATGTGCAAGTAATGGCAATTGGAATAAGTTCCTGACTAGTTCTAAAATGACATTATTTCTTATTTATATGCAAAACAATAAAATCATATCGTTTTTCATACAATATATAAGATGTGTAATTTTGGATTAGTCACGTAAAAACTTCATTGCGATTGTTATTGGATACCATATACTATAGACTAGAGAATTAAATGTGAAATTTTATAAAATATTTTGTGTTGTTTAAGTGTTCAATGGGCAGAATGTTACAAAATAAATCGGCCGACCGTTCGGTTAAAAAACTGTTGTTAACTAATTATAAGCTGACGAGTCGGCATTTTGAACTAACCCCGGCATTTTACCCTTAATTATAGCACATGAAAATATTCTAATTGAGTGTTAATTTATCAAAAATGAGTTTTTCTTTATTTTTCTGTTTGAAAAGTTGATTTTTATAATTGCCGAATTTTGTAAATCAATGCATACATGTATCAAGAATAGAACTTTTTATTGTAGTCTGATCTGTGGCGCATAATAGTTTTTTGCGTAATGCTTTCCGTACGGTAATTGCAAGCAATTGCGATTTTAAAACTCCAGAATCAAATTTTACTTTAAAATCAAATATGTTGCTCAATAAACTAGTTTTTTTTTATCTATTTACATTTAAAAATGTATTCTTTTTTTTTCTCAATACTTTTTTTAAATCAATAAATTTTAATTAACAATGTAAATCAATTAATATTAATGCTTACATTTAACTTGACACTTCTCGTTTTATACAATATTGTAGAAAATAAAACCTGCCTTTGTAAATTTAAGCAAAAATGTTTCCAATTATACATTAAAAATAATTGTACAAAACCAAAAGGTGATGCCATTATTATAAAATTCAACCTCCACATTGTCATTTCTATAAGATCATTGAATTTATTTCCTTTTGCAAATAGAGTAACAAATTCAATTATTTTTGTATATAAAAAATTTCATACAAATTTGATTATCCATAGGAATAAATTTTAGAAATAAAAATTTCCACTCTTATGCAAACTTAATAAAAAGCTTATGTGTGGAGAGTCCTCAAAGGAATATGACCTACAATCATATTGCAAAGTGTCTACGCTAAATGAAGTCCATGTCCGCTTTCGTAAAAAGCAAAACGTGCACAAAATTTTACTATTAGTTTATTTTGAAATTGAAAATTATGCAATTAGGTACACAATTTTTACAAAAATTTACGTGCCTGTTCAATATTTTTAAATTTTCATTTGACAATTAGTTGACAGCTGTTGTAATTTTAAGGTGCTTTCGTAAAAGAAAATTATGGACATTCTGCATTTATGAGAACGGGTCTTAGTTTTATTTTTTTTTGGTTTTTAATACGTTCATGGAGGTTGATTCGTTCTTAGATTTATATATAAAAAATTTGAAAAGATTTGACTTGTAATAAATTGTAATAACTTACATCCGAATGCAGTTGACTGTCTTCTGGATTAATCTGATAAACACACAGAAATATTTTAATAATTTTTCGAAAATATCGCGTTCTAATGTCAAAATTTAAGCACGCGTTTTCTTGCGTTCAAAACAATAGAAATTTAGCAGGTATCTAATTTGTATTGACTAAATTTTTAGTTGGTAACGACCAATCATTTTTTGCCAACCCTGTTTTATAAAAATTCTACAAGATTGAAAAATAATTTTTTACATTTTCTTTTTATTTTTCTTAGAAATTTTCAAGAACTTGGAAAATATTACAATTAGCGAAAACAAAAAAATTTACTGAAAGTATTCCCAGGATTTCAATTAATGCTAAAAATAATTCTATTCCAGATCCTATTTCTATATTTTGTGCCTTTTGTTTTTTTGGTTTTCTATAAGATAATCTGTTAGTTGTCATATATATTTTCTTGTTAGGAGTTTATTTTTTTTTTTGTTTTTCAAATAAAAACCAAAAACGAAAAATGGATCTTGATTTATAAATAAAGAAAAAATAGAAATTCTATTAAGATTATAAAGGAATCGCTTTTTTCTTAACATAAAATCGGAACCAATTGAAAATGTAATAGTAAAAACATCACAGCATTTGAAAGGATATTTTATACACATAAGTCGTGTATATTTGAGTCTATTTTTATAAACATGAAAATATGAAGTCTAACATTGTTTGCACACCTTAATATTGTCCACTATATTTGAACTTGTGTAGTTGATTTTAAATTTTTAAGTCGTTCAAAGCACATAATGAAAAAAGAAAAAATCCCGTCACACTTCAATTAATTTTTTGTTTTGTTGTGTATAACATAGGTGCACACAATATGATTCAGTTTTTATTTTAAGAGTGAGTCCATCTTCATTTTAAATCTTTAACAAATTAAAAAGTATCTACTAACATATTACACAAATATATATAGCTACATACATATGTGATTAAATTTCTATAACAAAATAAATTTTCATTTCATTGGGTAAACAAACACAATGGTTAAAAATATTAGTATCTAAATATTTTATCGTAAATTTCTTCAACTATTTTCTTTTACATTTTCCACTTTTAGTTTTCCACCCAAATTTTCTGATTTATGTAAGTACATAATGTATATGGATGGTGTAGTGTAGACTATTTGGTATTTTTAGCAATTGTATATACGTAGATAACACATTAAAAATGTTGACAAAAAGGTAATGTTACTGTGCTGCTGCCTTAGTCTGATACTCTCTAGACAAGATCGATTTATACTTGTTTTCTATACTATATATGTATATATGTATATGTACATGCATTAATTTTCTTCTTTTCAATTTCATGTAGGTTGCTAATCAGATAAATCAGCGAAAAACAAAATGTTTTCTCTCTTATATACGAGTATGGGTCTTGTGTTTTTTTTCGGTTTTGAGTTTCCGTTTTCTTTTTTTTTTTTAGAGAGAGACATTGAAAAATTGCGACCTTCGTGTTATCAAGTTAAAAGGGACAAGAAAAAAAAAAGAAAAGGGATATTTTTTATTTTAATTTTTAGCACTTTTCCAAAAATTTTTTAAAAAAAAGTGCTTATTTGTTTCACTCTGTTCGTCCGTCCGCCCGTCCGTCAGTCCCTCCGTCCGTCCGTCCGTCAGTCCGTCCGTCCGTCAGTCCGTCCGTCCGTCCATCCGTGGAAACTTGTTTTTTTACAAAGTGGCCGTTCAAATTTACCGTTAGTTCTTTTTTTCGAAATTTTTGATTCCGTTTTTAAATGCTTCATTTCTTTAGAAGAAAATTTTTTTCCATGTCCACCCCCTATCAAGTTATCGCCTCTTTAAATTTGTAAAATTTGAATTTTTGATACCTTATATTTCTGAAACCGCAAGATTTTTAAAATTTCTATAAATGCAAAAAACGGTAAATTCCATGACATTAAAAAATATAATTATTTTCCTTAATTCACACAATTAACCTTTAAAATCGAGCATTATGTTAAACCCACTTTATATTAATTTTCGCATTATTTCAAAGACTGCATGTATGCATCATCCTAAATATATGCAATCCTAGAAATAGTTTTGTACATGAATGAAAATAATTTTAATAGTGTGATAGGTATACATAGACTGTATTTAAAAGCAGAATTTTCACTTGTTGAAGGGAAAAGTGCTACAATACAAACCATTGGTTTGACCAAACTTTATTTGTTTTTCTTTAAGAACTTTTTCATAATCATTGGTGGTTATAGACAGAATTTTTTTTGTTTTTAAATCAAAAATAAAATAACTTAAAAAATAATCGCGAATAAAGTTGAACACAAAAAGAATTTAAGTGAAAAACAACGAATTGAACAAAAGTGTCGTCGGGATTATGTTACAATGATTTTGGTGGAATAATGCCACCAGCAAATAGAACACTTTCGATTGTTCCCCAATTAAAATAAGAAACCAAACCAAATTTAAGTTTCAATTTTTTTTTTTTTTGTTAAAATTGTTAAAAAGTTTGTTATCTTTACTTTTTCTCTATATATTCATTTGGAAATAAAGAAATGAAAGGAAAAGTCCATAAATCTTCTTTATAAAAAAAAAAAAAAATCTTTTCAAGTAAATCTGAATTATTTTTTAAAGAGTCGTGTTCAATAAGTACATCATGTATAGCTGTGATATTTTGAGACTTAAGTAGTCTCGTTATGTTTTGTTGCTAACATTTTTTTGTTTCTCTTTTATTTTTCTTTCTTGTAATTTTTCTTTTAACAAAAGTAACAATTTTTCTTCTTGTCACTAGCTTAGCAGGAAAATCTAGATACTATACATGTGCAATTGATGATGATTTCACTTTTTCATTTTCTTCTGTTGTTGCATTTTTCAATATTTTTCCATTTAATGTATTGTTCTTCATTTTAATGCTTTGCTTATTATATGAAAACAAAATAATATATTAAGTAGAGCAAGCGGAAAATTTTCCTCGTTCAAAATCGTATATAATATAAAATTAATTTGGTCATTGTTTCCAGAGACAACTACTTAACTATATGCGCATATACAAACATAAGTATGTATATGATAAAATTTGAAGATATTTTTTTTTTAATACATTAAAACAATGAAATTTTAACAGCATTTTGTTAACAGACACAGTACATAATAAAGTACATAGAATAAATTATGGAATAAGTAAAAGAAGAGCGTACAGTGAGCAACGTAATGCAACAATATAAGTAATATGAAGGTTTATGAAAATGTGTTCGAATGCATATAGTGCTCGTATAAAATTTAATATCTGAAATTCTTATAATAGACAGCAATATTGACTTAGAAAATAATTATAAAATTATTAATTGGCTGATTAGTGTATAAAAATAAAATATTAAGGTAACGTGATAACAATTATTATTTAAAAAAATTGATACCAGAATTCCTATTGAGACCAAATTTACAACATACTATTGTCTATTCCACAACACGATAACGTATACGGTATTGGAATATGGGGTGACAAAAGTATAAATAAAATTCAAAAAAAAAATTCAAAACAAAACATCGAAAAACTTATTTGAATATCATCACAGAAACCTCCACGAACGAAATTTACAAGCAATAAAAAATTCTGAATTTAGAGTATGTGCAAAGAACAACTGGCAAAGAAGATGCTTGAATTGCATATGCATCAATATATACAGAATATCAACTGAGTTGGTGCATTCATGTATGGCAGGCGTTAGGGCATCATGTGTGAAAAAAAATTGTAAGAAATGATCTTGTGAATTTATTGGCAACATTAGTGTGTTAAAACTTTAAACATAACAGCTTATAATAGCGAGTAGATAGGAACATTTTTCCGGGTAGACGGCTTCACATTTTTGTATACACATTATTAAAATATCTAAACTGTTATTCATAAATTTATAAATTAGTTTTTGTTTCTAGGCATACATTAGCGTTACAAAACAGCATTAAACAAAACGGAAGTTATATTCCGGTATAAGGAACGCATTAATTCTAAATGTACGAACACATTCAGTCTGTGCCACTATTCCCAATCTATATATAAATAAGTATTTGAGAGGAGGTTTGAATTCATTTTTGTAATTTTAAGTTAAGACTGCGGTCAAAACTTGTTTCTGTTACTTTACAGAAACAAGTTGTGAAATGGACTAAAAAAAAGTAGTCCATTTTAGCTTGTATTGTTTCGAGAATATTTTATGCTATAAAATTTTCGGCAGCAAAATGAACACACATTCGGTTCACTTTATTGTTAACGAAATTGACCTTCTTTTTTTGACATTGATTGAAAATAGCCAAATTTAGCATGCATTAAAAATTTCAAAGAGTCTTTTCAAATCAGTAAAATTCAATAATAAAATCGTGTGAAGAAAAATTATATTTAAACTGCTGCTGCAATTAAAAATATATAATATATATATACATATATACAAATAAGATAAGAACCGAAATTGTTAACAGTCCAATAACGACCACTTTTACGTAAATATAATTAACCTTTTCACTAAACTGGTAAATAAATGAGCTGACAACACTATAGTATTAAAATATTCAACTTTAAAATGATAAGGTTTTTATTACTGCACTTACAAAAATTTTAGTTTTTTTTCCTTTTTTTTTTAATATACAAACAAAAAAGCCTATATAAATACCGGGAATTTAAATAAAGAATTTAAAATTTATTGAAACTTTTACCAGAAACATTCCGGCTCATTAAATGAACAAAACAACACAAAATAATAGTTTCGAAGAAGATTAATTTCTTAGGTTTTAATATCTATACACACATGTATGTTTATTGTCTATATGTATATGTATTTGTTTATGTATACGCACATGTTCACTTATTTCTGAGTGATATTTATTTGAAGAGTGCAAATTACGTTTAGATTACGTATACATTTTACTGCCGCTCCAAAAATTACAGAAATGAACCTCAATTTTATATTAAGGTTTCGAGTTTTATTTTTTGATTGTTGCCATTCTCCCCCATTTTCTGTCTGCAGAGTTAAAATTTTTTTTTTTTTAATATTTATTGTGTTTATTGTTCCTGTTTTAGTTTGGTATACTTATTAATTTATTAAATATGCGCTGTAATATGCACTTAACTGGTTTTTAGGCAGCAGATGTAAGTATGTATATGTGTGGTTAACTGACATTTTTTTTACGTTTTTGTTGAATGACGTTTTGCTCTTTCCTTTATCTAAAAACATGTAAAAAAAATTTTTTTTTTACATTTTCTGGTCACTTTCATTTTCATTAATCAAGGTCAACTGCTTTTTATATATGTACAAATGTATGTACTTGTACATTATATTTTTTAAATATTATTTTAAAAAATTGCATTTATATTTATTTATTTTTTTTTATAAATATTATTAAATAAGATTATTGGTGCACCAACACACTGCATTTTCAGATTTTTTTTGGTTTGATAATTTTTTAATTTTTTTATTTTTAGTTGGTATGATTCTACAATTTCAACTTGTTTTATTGGGGGAACCTCAACTGAAAATTTTCATAAATAATGTAATTTTGATCTCATAATTAAATGAAAAAAAAAAAACAAAAATGAGTCTTTGATGAATTAAAAATTAAATTAACATTGGTGACCTTTTTTTCATTTCTTTAATCGAAAATTTTTATTACTAGGATATTTTTCATAGCTGATATCAAAACTAAAAAGTAGAAAATTATTCTTGTAACACTGGTTTTGTTGATTTTATAAGATAAAATTGCAAATAATTTTTATGTAAACAGTGTGCGCTATAATAAATTTGGATATTGTTAATAAATTAACAACAGCTAACAGAAATGGAATGAAATTTTGCAGGAATCTATAAAATAATTGATTAATTTACAAAAAAAATTAAAATGCAATAGGATTCAGAATGCAGTCGAAATAATTGTAAAAACAAAACAGTGAACGGTAACGGCAAACGATTTCCGTTATTAACCAATATCAAGGGCGAAACGTCAAAATCAATTAAACAATATTTTTCATATAATATCACAATTCACACACACATGAAAACACATTATGCCAACAAAAACCACCAGCGGCAAATTTAGAATTTAAACTATATTACAATCTGCAATTAAATTTGCGGCAATAATTTCGCTTGATTCTGAACAGTCTTATATAAATTTATTTGTATTTTATATGAATTTTGACATTTCGTCGCATAAAATCGCTCTATACGATTTTATGCGGCGAAATGTCAAAAACTTAAATAAAAATAATTTGATTTTCTAACTTTGTTCAGATTTGACATGTAATGTCAACATGATGAATAATTATAAAAATATCACAGTCACATTTCAATTTTCAAAATTTTTTATTGTTTTGGAAAATTTGACCAGTGATCTCGACTCGTATGTTAACATTTTTAGCCTAAGTAGTAATGTGCATTAAAATTTAAAAATATTTTTGTAGCTATTTAAAATAAGAAAATCACAAAACGGAAATGTAAGAAAAATAAAGACAACAGCAAAATAATATTAAAATCGTCCCAGACCGATTATATCAGCATTAATATATTGGACTAGAATTTCATTCGGCTTGAACTTGACTTTAGAAATTCAAAAATTCATACCGGTTTTCTACTATAAATCACACTGTATCTGTAATATGTAGTATGTTAAAGTAATAAAACATTTGTACAAATAATCGTAAATGACCTTGATACCAAAAAGAAAAAAAACTTATCGTCCATATAGTATGAAAAGGCTTGAATTTATGATTTTGAACCTGATTATGTATTTTTTTTTTTTTTTTCAAAATTTTCATTTTTGTGTATAATAAAGTTTATAAATAAATCCGAATGAATTAATATCGAAAAATTTTAATCAGTTTCAACTTGTTCCATTTTATTAAAAATTTCCGGCCTTCCCATATGCCAAGAAAACTTGAATTTGCGCTCAAAAAAAAAAGTTAATCTTACCAATGTTGGGAAGGTAAAGAAAATATACATACATAAATTGTGCAGGTACATGAACAGGTTTTTACTTATTTATTTTTCTTTTTTAATTTGTTATTTAAATATATGGTAACAAATCTTCAGTTTTGTATATTTACTCTGAACTACAAAATGGAATTTTATATGTCAATATTGACATTTTTAAGATTTATCAGCTTTGTTGATTTATGTTAAATAAAAAGTTGAAATTTTCTTGTATATTAACAAAACTTGCTATATTAATGAATTATTTATATACTTATATAAGTATATAGAAGAAATATATTGCAATATTTGTGGAAGAATCAAATTTTTATAAGTATTATGCAAATTATACATATATAATATACGCAAGAGTATATTTTTGACAGTTCAAAAGCTCTCTAAAAAAATATAAACAAATTGAACAAAAAAATTTTCTATATATACATACTTTTTGCACTCAAACATACAAGATATACGAAATTTTATTGAATTTTTATAAATTCGGAAAAGTTCACAATATTTTGTCAAAATTTAAAGTTATTACAGTGCAATCTCACCAATTTAAAGTACGATTGTCTTACTTAAAACATGAATACGGTAATTCTACAATTATAGTTCTCGGTAATGTACTATAAAAGTATTGCGACAGTAGCATTTGTATTCAGTAATGTCAACCTAATATCGTAATGTTGTAGTTTGTTCATCAAAAAATTTTGCATATTTTTTTGTTGAACAAACTACAACATTGACTTCCTTGCATTTTGATATTGAATCCGAAATCCTATATAGTGATTTTATACAGATTTTTAATTTTAACGACTTTAACTACATTTTGTTTCCTTACCGCAGTTTGACAGCTGTTTTCTCTACATTAATGAAAACTAGGAATACCTTCAAAGTATTACAACATCATATTAACAAATATTCAATTCTTTGACAACTCTACCCATAACATACAAATTGACAGAACTCTCGTTTTTTCTTCCCATAATCAACTTATTTTTCAATAAATTTTATAAATCTGTGGGACGTTAAGTATATCAGAACAGGGTAAATAAATAAAGTTTAAAAGTCTGAGATTTTAAGTAAAAAATAAAAAAAAATAAAAAAATAAATCGTATTAAATTTCTTCAATTTTTTTTTTTTGTGTCTTTTTTAGGCGCTACAAAATTTCATTTTGAATTTTATTTCATTTTCATTTCATTTCATGTTTATAATATTGAAAGTGAAACTCCTTAGGTAATTTAATACAATTTATTATTATGATCGTTTTTTATTCACAAAACGAACAAAATATTTTTTGGCGCTTTTTTTTTTTTGCTCTTTCATTCTTTCGTTTACGTAGTGCTTTTTTTTATTTTTTATCAATAATTTATTTAATTTAAACTAGACTAATAAATTGTTGTCACTTTGTTGAAAACATGTTTGGGTGATTGCATTTTGGTGATATTTTTGTTTTTTTTTTGTTGTTGTTTTTTCTGAAGTATCAGTTTCCATTAACAAAACATTATTATGTTTGCATGTAAATTGGAAATGATCTCTTCCTGTTCTCTGAAGTAAGTTCATGTCATGGTTGAACATCAAATCAAAACAAAAGAAATGAAATTGATTTAAAAAGTAATTGACATTTTGTGAGAATAAGTTTTGAATTTGATATATTAAAAATATTATAATTATTTAATGTAGTTAAAAAATTTCTAATATTTTGATATATTTAGTGAGACAATACAAGAGAGAAGACAGTGGTTGATCTTCTGTGCTTATGGCAATGTGAAGGCGAACGTTCCTTGGGTCGCATTTCTTTTTTCAAGTTACGGACCTAACGAATGTAATTGCCAGAGATTTAAACTGGTTTATAAAGAACTCGAACTGATTCACGTGAGAGTGGTAATGTGGAGATCCAGCGATATCACAGCAGGTTTATTTGGCCTAAGTGTAACCTCAGATAACCTCGTCAACTTAAACCTAAGCTCAAAACAATGCAAAATTAACAATAATTACTGGAAAAATTAACAAGAAACGAATTTAAAAATTATTTACACTTGCAGTTTAAAAAATAAAATATGTAGCTGAATTAATTGAAAAAAAATGACGTTTATTTAATTGCATTATTAGTTAATGACTAAATTAAAATGACATTACAGTTCGGCATGTCAAATTGTAAAAATTGTAAGAAAAAAAAACGTATGTATATAACAAGAAAAATTGCACTGAAACCAATGTTTTATAAAGTTTCAAAATTTTTTGACAGATGACATTTTGTGAGTATGAAATTTAATAATAACAGCTAATTCTGTTCTGTGATAAGTTAGATTATGCTACAACAGTTAAATTTAATTGAAAAAACATTTTAGATTACCATTTAAAATAATTTTGGATTAATTATAGAATTCAAATTTTTTAATGTTTATTATTAATATAATTTTGAATTAAATTCTTTACATACATACATATATTTTTATATATTACAATATGCCATAATATCATTTCCCACTTTAATAATCTTATATTCCCACGATGACATTAATATTACTCGGAATAGAATGTAGATATTCGCATAACATGTACTTTTTTGATTTACCTCCAAAAAAAAATTTATGTATTTTACTTTTAACATACATGGTTGCATTCTTAATGTAAGTATATACGAAAAACTACAAAATACTAAAAATAATATGCTCACCTCTTATTTTATATAAGTATGTACATTCGCCCAAAATTTAAAATATTCTTCTTACATTAAATTTTAAATTCCATTTTAAGAAAAATTATTTAACAATTTTACCATAGAAAATGGGTTCGGCATTTGACTACTTACTCATCTTCATAATAGTTTAAAAAAAATTATGTTCTTTTCGGATTGATTTTATCAAAATGATTAGTAACAATAATATTATATATAAAGATTTATGTACATATATATACTAGTATATAAAATTTGTCTTCTGATTTTCTATAAATTTTATATTAGTAAAATTTTTTCTTGAAATTTCAAAAGGGAGAAAAACTAATCGAATAAAATATATCTAAGTTCATTAAATCCAATAATATTCAGAAAAACAAATTTTCAAGAAAATGAAAAAGAATTGAGTTTTTCCAAAACACACACACACACACCTAAACAAAGTTCTAAGAATATAACAGTTTATATATAATATTTCATATGAAAGAATGAGAAAAACAGAGAAAAGTTAATAAAAAAAAAATTTAAACTGCACCCAAAATCCGAACCCATTATTTTCCGATAAAGATATTTATAAAACATACACTCTTTCAAATAAATAAATTTTTATTGTATAGTAATTTTAATTTTCTTTTATTAATATTATACCCAAAATGAGAATATTATACAAAGTATATTTGATAGTTATAAATCAGAAAAACTCATAAAATCAACAAATTCCGTTATTAAATTGGAATTTTAATTTTTTTTTTTATTTTGATTTCTATAAAGATAGATCATCTTCAATAATAAATAATATATTAATAAAATTTTCATATTTTGTAACACATATAAACAATAAGGTTACCAACTATCTTTGTTATACAGAATAAAACATTATTGCAGTTGAAAAGAAGCCACATTACCTAAATTTTGAGTGTTACATTAATTAAAATTAGATTTTCTGAGAACACACATAAAAGAGCAACAAAAAATAAAGCTACCTATCTAGTTCCATGGCTTCAAGCTTATTGGAATTCTCTTAAGATCATTTTAAATACGTTTGATCCAGTTAAGTATAATAAGGATAAGATTTCTATAATAAAATTCAAATCATTTAAATAGATTGAGCTCGTAATACAAGCATGCAGTTATCGAAACACAATAAGTAAAAAAAAAAACATTTGTTGTTTCCAAAAATATTTTGAAATACCGTCAAGAGTTCGATCATATACCTATATTTATAAAGAGAAAGGTTATTTGTTCCGTTTTATTAGCAATACTTGACTTTTATTAAATCTTACAATTAATTTACTTTTAATAAGAGTTTTAGCAAAATTTTCATTCAAAAACGAAAAATTTCATACCCTCAGTTCTTAATATTCGGCAACAAATTCATAATAACAAGAATCGTGACCTATTACAATAAAAAAAAATTATAATTTTTTACGAAATGAGAAAAAAAACCAACACTGATTGGAATTTTTTTTTTCTTTTATATTTTAAATAATTTATACCTAAAATACTTAAAAGAAAAAGTTAATTATGTGATGTTTTCAAAAAAACTAGTAACTAATTTAAATATACATAAATTTTTCTAAATCTAAGTTTCAAACCAAAAAAAAAATGCTATAGTCATTAAATTTCATGTACCTGCAATAATGTACATAGTGTCTCTGCACCCTTTCTTTAAGCTTAAAATTATTTTTTTTTTCTTGTGATTAATTTTACATAAGGGGCACATTCTCCCTGACCAGACAATTCCATGAATACAAGATGATCGTGATTGATTGTAATTTGATTTAATCTATATTTATATTTTACACATACACACTCACTTGTACATATAAATTAATCAAACATATAGATGAGATTCAAATTATGACTATAATATTGCCCATACATACTTATGGATTTTTATAGCAAAAGCAAAGATCTAAAAATAAACAATTTTTGATCAATTGTAAACAAAAAAAAAAAGTGATTAGCTTTGATTGATTTTTTATTTTTGGTTTTTTCTCTTTAATTTTGACAAACAAATATAACAAAATTTAACATAATAAAAAAAAACATAACACTAAAATTTTATTGTTAAAATTATTTTCGGAATCGATTAAACTACACAATACTCGTAGTTGTAATAAAATTCAGACAAAAAAAATTATTATTTATTTATAACATCCGGTTTATTTTGTTTTGAGTTATTGAACGGACCACAAAATATAAGAGAGGTAGGTTAGGTATGTGTATAAAGAAAAATAGAATTATAGTACAGGTGAGTTATTAAGAGTAGATATAGGTAACTATTATAAATAATGAAGATAATAATTAATAAAAAAAAATGCTAATAATCTAATAATAATACCGTTATTATAGGGTTTAACCTTTATTTAAATTACAAAAATAGATAATTGAATGTCATAAATTACAATCCATTGAAATTAAATGGAGTAGCTGTCTTTATGCCTTATTTTAAATTTAATTGGCTCTTAATAAATGTAGAAATGTATTACTATTGAACATAATAACAAATGACGTATGTACATGAACGAGACTAACAGGTGGTGCGTGCTATAATAAAAAAAAAAATGTTCTTATAAATTACTTTGGTCTCGTTCTCTTTCTTTTAATTCAATTTCAACCTTAATGATTTTTAATTAATTAATTAAAATTGTAATTGAATGTGTAATTGAATTCAAGTTATTAATAATTAAAATTTTTTTTTATATATATAATTATATAATAATAGAACATTAATAATATATTTTTGTATTATTTATTTTAAAATAAATATCAATAAATTTATGCTTGATTGAATTTAATGAAAAAAAAAATAAATTAAAATACAGGCATGCCTCGATTTTACAAGCTTATTATTTATACATAGCTTAGTTGTTCATTAAATTTATTTTCATTCCAAAATTAAGAAGTTGTACGGTAAATTTTCAATGATCTATCCGTTAGTTTTCTTTTAAGAGAGATCTAAGGTTAATTCGAGGAATGTTAAACTAATAATGAAAAGTGTTTTTTCGATTCACTTGTATTATACATTTTTATTTCTCGTATTTGCTGAATGCATTTCACTTCTTCTATTTAATATAATTTTGTCGAATAAAACACTTTAAGTTTACAAGTCGTCAATGTGTACTGTTATAGTCTAATTTTTATGAAATTTTCAATCAACAATTTAACACTTTGTTGATCAATAAATTGCGTATTCTCCAATTATAATTGAAAAGATTTTTATTTCGGTATAGGTTTTGAATAATTTGCAAACATTAAATGTTTCTTTGGTTGTTGTGCCCCACAACTTAATGTCACAGCTTATATTTATAATAATTAAAAAATTGATTTTTTTTACTTCATATATTCCATTTTAGCTGGGGGAATCAAAAAACAAACTAAAATATTTATATTCTGTTATCTGACGAAGAACTTGATTATTTAAGTTTACGTTTTTCAAGTTTTTGTTTAATCATCCAGTCACTGATTTTATTTAGTTCACAATTCATTTTACGCTCCATTTGACTGAGGCTCTCTGTTTCTGTCTATTGAATACTATTAATAAATAAATATTCCACTTTGTGGAACCCGTAAATCAATTTTCGTTTTCATAGACTTTTGATCTCATTAATTTTAATAAACTACGGACGATTTTTTAAGAATGACCCAAACCATCTAAGTTATATGACTCCAACTCCAAAACTATGTAGTTTTGCCAACGAAATCGACCATGGAAATAGTATCCTCAAAATAAGGAAAAAACAATGAAATATTTAAAATTTTAAAAATTTGAGTTTTACGAACTTAAGATAAATGAGTTTAGTTATTTGATTTTTGTGAACGGCTGCGGAATTTACTTGAAGATGGCACAGATCTGTGGCATATTAGGATCATAAATTAGTAAAAAATTTAAAATACGCTTGTTGTTCGTTTTGAGAATATATACGACTGCATAGTTGAAGTATTACTGTATACAAACACTACTACATAATTAGATATCTAGATCGTAACACAATGCATACATAGCAAGTTAACAGCAAAATTTGTTTACACACAGCCAACTTGTATTCCCTCTTCTTTTACAGTTTAGTCTCATATATAATAAAAATTTCTAATATTGAGAAAAAAAACTTTTGATTTTTATTAATCTTTCTAACAGGTTATTAATAATATTAATTTTAACAACCTGTTCTACTATTCTCACCATACGTGAAATTATTCGCATTTATTATAATACAAAAAAAAAATATTATAAAATATTTTCAATTTCATGTAATTTATTGTTAGAAGCGTAGTAATTCAACCATAAATGAAAATCTAGTTTTAAACTCTTTTTTTGTTACAGAATAATTAATTAAAGTTAAAAAGTAAATTAACAAGAAATTGATAGAAATATTGTCAATCAAAATTTAAAAATAAATGTTAAAAGAATTTTCTAATTTTAATAACACGTTCTCATATCAGTCAAGCTGTGTATTATAATATTTTAGTTATTATGGTTGTGTGTGTAGGCATATGATATAGAATTATTAATTAATTATAATCCACCTATTTATACAATCATTCAATTACTTTTATAATGATTCACTTGTAAAGTATGTAAGTGAAAGAACATTTATTTTAAATTTTTATTAAATCAAATGTACTCCACGCAATAAATTGTGAATTGAAAAATTTAGAAAGTGTACGCATGTTAGATTATATAGAATTTTTATAACATAGAATGTGTCTTTCAGTTGTAAGCTCATAATAGCTAATAGCTTTTTTTATCAGAAAATTGTGTTCAACGAAGAGTTGTTATGAATATAGAATGAAACCATGCGACTGCGGTAAAATTCACATATCCTCATCCGTATTCCATTCTCTCCGTTCTCTTCGTAACACCCATTTCCATTATGAAGCACGGTTCCACTGGCCGACAGTAGGGGTCTCATTTATAAAAACAAAGTTTTACAATAATTTCCGATTTCGCTTAGTAATAACGATTAACTTTTTAATAAATTCATTGAAAATATTATATAACATAATAATTTGACAATAATTACAATTTATAATCATATGTACAATGAATATGCAAAATTTGGAACACAGTGATAGTGATAATAACGGAAATTCACTTCAATTTTTCTTATTTTTTTTTTTTTGAATATTAAATTCTTATTCACAATATTTTTGCATTGAATATAAAATTTGTTACATCATCTGTGTGAATTTTTGAAAGCAAAAATCATAAATTTTTTTCATTTTTTTAATGAATAATGAAAAAAAAAAATGATGAACAAGAAAATTTCCTTTTAGTGTACTCATAGACACGCATAACCAAATAATTTACAAATAACATTTTACGTATAGGCACTTTATATCAGAATATGGTCATAATATTACATTTATAAGATGCATCCCGGAAAGACTTATGAAATAAACACTTACTATATAACACTTCAATTAAAATTCATAATTTTTCATTGACAAGTCATTTTTATCCATATTTAATTATTATTCAAATGTCAATGTTACAAAATCTGTATATATACGTTAAGTACGTATATTGTGTGCATGTGAGTATAACTTGGTGTATTTAACACCATTTACGTGTCTTCATAGATTTTTAAGTACTATTCCAATATCTACATTTAACCGTTTGAGTGCCAAAAATTTGCATATCTTTACCTCAAAATGGAGTGTAAAAAATGACTTTTTTAACAAAAATAACATTTTCTAAAAACTTCTAAATTTTCATCGATAATTAACCGATTTTCTTGATTTTTTCTGGGTTTTTTTTTGAAGAATTATAGTAGTTATTGAAATAAAGTAAACAATATAATGAACACAATATTTTATTTAGAAAAAAAAATGAAATAAAAAAAATTAACAATTGTGTTTTCCTGAACATTCGGTGTGCACCCCTTTCTTACACCGAATGCACATCCATATTGATCGACATAGTTCCGCACCATCCTTGTGACTACAGACCACACAGCGACACATCATTACTTTGGTCAGTATAATCATCACTTGAACTATCACAAGTTTCGGATTAGAAACTTCGCGAAGTATTTGACCGCGACATTTTACGTATAAGAATCGTTGAATATCAATAAAATAAAATATTTTTTGCAAAAAAATATCTACTTCAAAGAATAACACGAGTTAGGTTTACAATGTGAAGAAAAAACACGGCCGGTAAATGCGCACTGTACGCCTGCGCAATCGACGATTATTGACGATCGGCAATTTTCGGGAACATTCGATTCGACGAAAATCGACGATCGGCACTCTAACGGTTAATAATAGCCATAAAATCAAAAAAAAAAAAAAACAAAAATCATCCATGTGTAAAAAAGCACTTATGTAGATCATTTCAAATACGCAACTAACTAAAAGAAAAATAAGAACAAGTAAAAACGTTTCAGTCGGTATAAACCGATTGAATTATACCCTGCACCTTTCGTTATTGTGTAGCAATTACTTGAACCCCTAAAATCATTCTATATAAACTTCACGGACACGTCTGATCTATAATTGGACATCCGACTGCCAAGTTTCATGAATCTGACCTTATAATTTTTCCAAATATTTAAAATTAGCTTTTGGAGTTGTATGGTAAGTACCTGAACCTGCCAAGCAATTCCACCAAAACTTCACAAATATATCTGATCTATAATCGGACACACAACTGCCAAGTTTCATGAATCTGACTTTATTATTTTTCCAAATATTAAGAATAAGCTTTTAGACTTGCATGGGAGCTACTCGAACCTGTCAAGCAATCGCACCAAAACTTTAGAAATATGTCGGACCTATAATTGGACACACGACTGCCAAGTCTCATAAATTTGACTTTATTATTTTTCCAAATATTTAAAATAAGCTTTTAGACTTGTATGGGAGCTACTCGAACCTGTCGAGCAATTCCACCAAAACTTCAGAAATATATTTGAACCATAATTAGACACATGATTGCCAAGTTTCATGAATCTGACTTTATTATTTTTCCAAATATTTAAAATTAGCTTCTGGAGTTGTATGGCAGGTACCCGAACCTGTCAAGCGATTCCTCTAAAACTTCAGAAATATATTTGACCTATAATTGGACACATGACTGCCAAGTTTCATGAATCTGACTTTATTATTTTGCCGAATATAAAAAATTTGCTGTTGGAGTTGTATGGCAGCCACCCGAACCGGTGCAGCTATCCCATAATAATTTTTAGAGCATGTGCAGAATATAATTGGACACATGTATACAAAATTTTATATTTATACCTTTATTAGTTTTTGAAATATTTAAAATAAACTCTTTGAGTTGTATGGCAGCTACCCGAACCCGTTGTCCAAATTAGTCCAATAACAATAGGGCTCGTCCTTGGCACAAAAGAAAAAACTTGTGAAAGTTGGGTGTCGATTGCATTATTCGTTTTTGAGTTATCGTGCGATCGGACGGACGGACGGACGGACGGACGGACGGACGGACGGACGGACGGACGGACAGACGGACATGTCTAAATCGACTCAGAATTTTACGCTGAGCAAGAATATATATATATGTCCATACCGCAGATGACTCCTTCAAGTAGTTACAAACTCCATACCAAAGTTAATATACCCTTCACGAAGTGCAGGGTATAAAAACGAAATGGGAATTCAAAGATTCTCTTCAAAGATAAAATGCATCCAAATAATTATGGGATCAGTGTTATAATCTTAAACTTTTTTATTATCTTTATATTTCTATATTAGCTTTGATCGCTAGTTTGATCTGAGCTTATTATTTAAGATTTTTTTTATTTCTATATAATTTTTCTTTTCATTCTTTTTATTGTTTTGTTTTTTTTTTCTTGTACATTTGATTGACATGAAAAGATCATTTTTTTGAATAGGATTTTTGCAGTTTCATGGCTGCATGATTTTCGATAAATGATGAATTAGGTAATTTTTTGAATTTTTTATTCTTAATTTCTGCGTTCATTTTTTTTTTATTTCTGGCCCTCTCATTTTTTATACACCATAGCATTTTAATATGTAATGTCATTGTATATATATACGTTAGTGTTGTTATTCTTTGAAATACAAACTTTTATGACAGCTTATTATTTTTACAATTATAACAATTTCATTCTTATGTACACTTTACCTCATAAAATTTTGTACGGTAAATATACAAAATATTGTTGGTGTTGAATTTTATTGTTTTAACTTATACTTTAAGTAAGAAACACAATACAAATCACAGGTGGGTTGAATTCTTTATATGAATATTTTTATATATATACATATTATTTTTATTATTCTTTTATGATCTTCAAATGAATTTTAAATTTGATATACTCCCAGTTTTAGTACATATATATACATTTGTTATATACATACATGTATAATATATGTATATAATTGTTATATGCTGATTATTGCAATATAAAATAATTAAAAAGAAAATAAAATCATAATTAAACCGCAAATACAACAAAACAAACAAACAGAAAAAAAATTTTTTTTTTGTTTTATTTTGTATAAAACAAACGAAAATTTAAACGCCTTCGCTCCGTTTAATTACAAAACTACCATAATATCTACTTAAATTTTGGTTATATGTATCTGAAATTATTATTATTAAAGGTAAAAATACCAAAAATAAAAAATTTCAAAGCTACAACAGTAAAAAGAGAGAAACAAAAAACAAAAAATTCACCTTCCGCAATAAAGCTGTGCTATGGTAATTGCGTGTGTGTTTTCATATATATACGACATTTTGTTTATTGTTGAAAGAAATTCTGAATAATTATTAATTTATACATACATATATGAGTAATTAACATTTTGTCATTTGATTTGATATCGGTTTTAAAGCGGAAGCATATTTTTAACGCAAACATTTTTACGTCATTCGATAAAATTTTGACACTTTTCTCAGCTGATTCATTAAAATTTTTATTTCTGTTTTTTCTTCATATAATTTTCATATTCATACTAATTTTTCTAATATTTAAATTTATTACTTTTAGAATTTAATTTATTATTTTAATTATAACAGCTCTGGGTCATTTTTCTTTTTACGGACTATATGGATTAGGCGAATTCAAATTTCAGGGGCCTAGGCTGGTTTGCGAAAATCTCGGGCTGACTTACGCGAGACGGGAGATTTTGTGAATGCGATAATATTACAACGGACCTTATTGGTCTATATGTACATTGCAGTAGCCGCGACAACCTAACCTAACCTAATAACAGCTGAAAGGAAAGTAAAGCAACAATTCTTACGTTACATATTTTATGACAAAATTATATCAAGTAAAACGGATTGCCTTGTGCAAGAAGAAAATGAGCTGACGGGCTGTGACTTCAGTTGTTACTAACAGATTGCAAACAACATGAAAACAATAAACATCAATTACAAACAAAATCATAATTTTCGCATTATGGTTGATTAATCTTATGATTGTATAATGAAAAACGTAAAAGAATCATTTTCCTATTCTTAACAGTTAATAATTTTAAAATGTTAATCAATACCGGGAAAAGAAAGTTCTTACTCAAATGAGTTTCTTCTTTCATTAAATAGAATTTTCCTCAAGTTATATAATAAAAATTTTTCGCTAAATTTTTTTTTTTAATTTCAAAAATTTACAAATCAAAAATTTAAAATACGGTAGCTTCTTATACTACTTAAACTAACTATTCAAGTTTTGGACATTGACAGAATAAAGAATTATAGGGTAAACTGTTCTATTATATCGATAAAATGCACACATACATACGAGTATAAAAATGTGTGTATAGGGTAACAATTGATGATTTTATATCCGAAAATAGCACCTTTTCTTTTTGCGTTAGAAGTGCGGCAATAACAATTATTATGCCGCATATAATATTATATTTTAAATTAAGAATACTGCGTTTATTTCCGTACAAGTAAATTTAGTCAAATATAAAAAGAAAAATATAATGTATATAAATATAATTTTCCTATATATTAACTGTTATTGTAAAGAAAAATTAAAAAAAAAGCAAACCATAATAGAAAAACAAAGTTAAAAATGATTTACGCGATCGCGGAAAATAACTTATGCATAACGCATTCTTATAAGTACATCCGTTTTATTTTTTCACCTTTTTTTCTTTTTTGTTCCTCTACTAAAGTCTAAACTGTTATTAAAAAAAAAAAAATTGTAAATTTACTACCAATTTATTTTTCTATTATTTTATTGTTAAAACATTTTGTATTGTGGTTTTTCTTTTTTTTTTTCATTTATGTGTTCATGCGATCATTTTCGCTTGTCGCTTATTATTTGTTTTTGTCTTGTCAATATTGTGGCGTGTGTACTGGCACCAGAGTCCATAATAACAGGCCTGCTAGTGATGAACTTAATTTTTCTGTGATTTCTTCTTCAATTTCTTTTTTGCTTTTCTTATTTTTTATATTTTTTTTCTGTATTTATTTTTACAGCAATTTTAGGTGCGTTTAACGTTATTTATGGTTAGTATTTTGTTACCTTTTTATTGAAATTATAATTATAGACATTAGTAAGTGTTTTTGCTTGCTTGCTTGCTTATTTGTCAACAAAAAAAAAAAAACTGAATTTCTTTTTTCAATTTTAATTTTATTTAAAGGTGAACCGCGTACTGAATAAATATTTTAGAAACAGAAAAAAACAAAAATAAACAGAAAAAGTGAAATTTCTTCTTTTTATTTTAAAGACTTTAAAATTGACTAATGTACAAATTTTTGAAAGCTAAAAAATTTTTAATATGAAAAACAAAAACAAATTAGCCAACATTTGTTAGCGAAAGAGATAATTATATATAATGTGATTTGCAATGTAAAAGAGACGAACAATATTTATATAAGTATTTTAAGAACAGAAGACCTTTTTTATAAAAATTTCCAACAGATTCTGATGATCAAATTTCAAAATCATATTTAACTTGAGTAGCAGAATTATTTTGAGGTCCGAGTTCCCAAAATATAAAAAATACTAAAATTTAACAGGAGTTTAATAAGAGTTCTCAACAGCTGTCGCCATAATATGTAGTACGGCAATTGATTTACAGCAGATCTGTAAACAATTATGTTAATCTGTGTTCCTAAAATATTATTTCATAAATTTAATTATATTATACACTTAAATATATTCAAGAACTTGTTTATATTTCGTTTTTAAGATATGCAAACTAATATGTAAAAAAAATCCAATTCTTGTCTATACACTTTCTACAGGAATGCTAATTAATAAAATGTTTATTTACTAACGATCAATTAAGTAAAACCAGATCAAAAAAAAAAAAAAACATGAATAAAGCTTTGCCTTAATTAAAACTTTTTCTTCCTACACTTTGATTCATGTACATATACTTGTATATTAAAATAATAATTTTATTAAATAACCACCCCTTTCTATACAAGGTACACGAATTATCAATTTATGCAATTCATATAGCTTGCATTTTGCTTCAATTATAATGCAAAAGAATTTTTACAACGCGCTATATACAATACAAATAAAACATGAACACGTTTTCTTCCCTCTAATTAAAATCAGAATAATTTAATAAAATAAAAGCGAAAGCGAGCGCAATTACAATGCAATGTTGGGCGACTAACGCATTCCATATTTTGTTTTTTTTTTTCTTTATTTTATTTGAAAGTTAAAAAATTTAAAAAAAAAAACAGTCGAACTTTGACATTTTGGTATTTAATGCAATAATTTATTTATTCACTATTTGTATATTGGAATAATTTTAAAGATTCACATCAAGTATTCACTTGTGTTGCATAAAATATTTAAGATTTCTTATCTGTACACCTTTATTACAGTATTACCAAATACAAAATGAAAACTATCTCATCACTATCATTTTAATGTGATAACTTATCTAATAAAAAATCATTGAAGAAGGACGTGATTTGATTACGAATAGAGGGATTAAAACATTTTTTTTTTTGTTATAGCCATGAATGTGGTGATTTTTATAATAAAATGTTAATTTAGTTTTTGCAATATTCAAAATATTTTACTGAAACTATGAAAAAATTGATTATTTTATGTATTTTTTGCACAAATTAAACCATTATTTCCTTTAGAGAAAAATTTGACATTTTTTTCTAATTTTAATTTTTAAATCGTTTTTGATTTGAGTATAATTTTGTAAGAGGTGACAGTTGCGTTGTGTTTTAGAATGACAATTACGTAAAATTTTACATAATGAATTCAAATAAATTTTGGTAGCCATATGATTTTTCTTTTTAACACATCATGTATTATTTATGTATAATAAGCGTATTTTGTTAAAAATAATATTATAATCGATAAATTTTAACATGAAAAATATATTATAAAATGAATTTCTTATTTCTGTCAAAAATGACACTTCAGGTTTTACTCAAAAATTGACATTTGTTTTAAATAAAAATTTTATCTCAAATTAAATTTTATTGATTCAGTTTGCATATTATATAAATTCTACTTGAATTTATATTTCGACAGCAACAAGGTGAAAAATCCTAGGTCAGTTTATTACAAAATATAATATAATATTTGAAGTTTTCGTACTTAACCATATTAAATATTGGCGAATTTAGCACAATGAAAGTATATTTACGATATAAATTCAATTTTTTTAAATTTTTTTCAAAAATGACTCTAAATTCCTAATATTAATCTATATACGCACTTGAAACAATATTAATCCCGTCTTTAACAGTTTTACTTTCTCGCCCCAAAGCTATATAAACGTACATACATTGTGAATATACGAATAAGTTATTAAGGTTTCTTGCACTTTACATTTAATTTGCGTAACCGAATTTACAATTAATTAATAATTCTAAATATGGACTCAAATCAAATTTTTCATTATACTTTTGGGAATTTACAAAAAAAAATTATTTTTGAAATTCGCTAAAACGCCCTCCTCAAAACGAAAATTATTAAAAAATAGATTTCATGTACATTTTTACATATACAAATTATAGAATTTATATTTTTTCCATATATAAATAAATATTGGAATTTATTAATTCTGTATAATTAAATTCTATACTATGTATAAAACTAAAAATGTAAACTAAATCATTTCAGGAATTTTCATCAAGGTTAACTAATAAATCTATATTATTAACTGTGTACAAGTATTTTTAATAGAAAAATGTTTTTTTTTTTTATTTAATTGCGCCCAAAGCTTTACATAATAAATACATATAGTTTTTGTTGTTTCTACTTTATTATGTAAGTATAATCTTTAATATTATTTTGTTATACATATATATATATATAAATTCTTTAATTAAATTAAATAATATCAAAAAGTCTGCATTTTTTTTTTTCAAAATCTATTACAATTCATTACAGTTTCTAACAAGAATTTTATATACGGAAAACTTACCAGTTCTATTAATTTTAATTTAATTTCAGACTGCTGGTCTAAAATACTATTGTAAATTATAAATTGTATTTTAAAAACTTGACCAATTACTTCAATTTAAATTGACTTAATGTTATATTTATTATGTTTTAATTATAAAGTAAATGAATGAATAATAGTTAATAAACTAGCATCACAATTGTCAATACTACCACCACACCACACCTTTTCAATCATTTCAACTTGTTATACATGTATATAACAATAATATAGGTATGTACTCGTAAAATTAACAACGAAATTTTTTAAAAAGGAAAATATTATAATAAATACCTACTTATACTGTTATACTGTGTATATTATACTATTTGTATGTTATACTTATACTGTTATACTATTATGTCAAGTTAGATATATAGCAAAAGATACATAGCAATGATTGGGAGGAAATTCTAGAACCATTTATAGTTTCTTCAATAAAATCTTTTGATAATCGTTGAAAACAACAAAAAAAAAAAACTAATACTGTTAAAACAACAAATAAATAAGTTGATTTTAATAATTTTGTATTTAATTTTGTTTTTATTCTTTTTAATCTCATTTTACTTTAACAAGATTTCATTATTAAAGTTGTCATTTAATTTAAATTATCATATTGTTTTTCATTTGATTTTTAAAAAATTTTTTTGATTCGGGTGTCGAATTAAATGATATTACAGTTACAAGGTTAAAAAATCAAAAAAAAAAAAACATATTAACCAAAAAGAAGAGAATTAATATAAGAATTTTTATTTAAGGTTATACGTACAGACATAACACTACCTGTACATGTTACGGTAAAGTAATAACATTAATTTAATTTTTTGTTTTTTATAATTAAAGATTAACATTCAAATATTATCGAAATTAGTTACAGTCATCAAAATAGAATATAAAAGAAAAAGTATGTATTTGAAATATTTCAGGAATTTGATTATCGTAATATTATGTAAATATAAATATGTACGTGTGTGTGAGTGTACGATATACAAAACCTAGTTGAATTAAACAATATAAAATTTTGAATTTTAATATTTGTATGAATGAATGAACATATACAAATTTCATTGAAAGTATACCATTCTTGTATCGTATACGATACATTCTTGTATCGTATACGATACATTCTTGTATCGTATACTTTCAATGAGAGTATTTACAATGAATTCTTGTATCGTATACGATACATTCTTGTATCGTATATTTTCAATGAGAGTGTATCGTATACGATACAAGAATGGTTATACAAATTCATTGTTAATACTGTAAGAATGAATCCATCAATTGCGAGTTGTATAACTATAATCGATGTTTGTTCAACTAGATAATAATTTATATTACATGTATTTATAAATGTGTATTCCTTCCTTTTGCATGATTATATCACACCGAACTACTTTTGAGTAGATTGAATTGAGATATTTACTTTGAATTGAGTTGAGTCAACTCAGTATGCCTTACTATAGCTCTGGTCCATACTTAAAACAATAAGCAAATGCCTATTTGCAATAAAAACGTCAAAATTAAAAAGTCAAAAAAAAAGAACATTGTCAAAATAAAAGTAAACAAAACAGCTATGCAATTTTTTTTTTGCGTCAAATTCTGTAGCAGAACTATCGCAGAACTATCGCAGGACTATACAACCTAAAATGGATTGCAATCTTGAACTCAATCTAATTATGTGTATGTAGCTTATATTCGAGTAGCTGGTGTGCACTTGGAAATCTTGTTATATGGGAGTAAAAACTAACCCCTTAATTTAAATATTAAAGATTTGACATTTATTTTCTATATAAAAATGAGAAACCATCTACCAGAATAAATTTTAGTAACTGGTTCTCTCATCTACTTTTTATTTTATAGGTTAGTGTAGTTGAGAGTGTTATTATGCTTAGATTGATATAAGTTAAGCTAGATTTTAGAGTATGCTACGAGCCCCTAAAATATGATTTTAAATATTAATAGTAAATCCGTCATATTTACTATTACGTAAATAAGAATTTGTTAATCTAAATTTTGAGAGAATGTTTATTTTTTTATTTATGTATTTGTTAGATTGTTTAAGCATATTTTTTCCGATATATAGGTATATATTTCCCATATATATGTATATGTATTTTATTATAATTACAGAAATATAAATCAATTACTAATCATCTAGCATATAACTAATAGCAATAAAATCTATATATCATACCCAATGAGTTGAAATCTATTAATTTTGAAATGTAAATTTTAATGATCTATAAACGTGTAATAAGATCCGTTCCGGGATTAAGAAATTCTCTTTAATTTTCAAAATATAAAATAAACGATTTTAATTTTATAATATAGATTTGCAATATTAAAACAAAAACTGATTTAGAAATAAAATTTATTTTATTTCCAAATTCATGCATATTATTTAAAAATTACACTTTTCAAAAACGCAATCGGATACACAATCGAATTGAATACTTTTTTGTAGAACAATTTTGTGTTACGGTAAAACTGTATAATAGATAATTTATAGTACAAAATACATGTTGAAAGACCAACACCGCTCAAATCAATTATATTTTAATTATTGAATGTTATTTTCAAAAATTCTATTAAAAATTAAATTTATTCGTAAGCAAAAACAAAATAAAAATTCAGTTTTTGTTATACAAAATATCATTTCCGTTGTAGATGATTTTTAATTAAACTTAAAATGTTTTTGTAGTTATCATCTTACAGTTTTGACAATAAATAAAATCCAAAATTGAAAATTAGAAAATTTTTAACGGTAATTAAATCATCAATAGCAATAAAATTTGAATTTCTTCTTTATTTGCACCATAATTTGCCGAAATTTGCCGCAAAATCATTACAAAAAAAAAATTTTTTTTATAAAACACGAATCTATTGTGGCGATTTAAGAAATATTTTAATAATATTGAGAGAAGCTATCGATTCCAAGTTTTAAACAAAATTTCAATTCAATCGAAAAAGTTCAATTGCTTTTCTTGGCTAGCATAATCGCATATGACTAGATTGATAATCAATATATGACCTCAAGATTCCTTCCAATTTTTCTCAATTTCTAATTTTTTCGAGTTAGTAAAAAAGCAACATATTAAGTAACAACACAAGTGGTGAAAATCAATTTAGTTGTTTTTTAAAAATAATACCTTTTCTACCCCCCAAGTTGTACACAAGAGTGTTGAAGTGTTAGAAGACAACATAATAGGGTCATAGAATTCAATCTGTCATTTAGTTCACTGGGCGTCTTTAATTAAGCAGACCAGATATGGGTTAAACTGTTCCCAATATTATCCAGTATCAATAACAACATGACAACAGAAGATGCAAAATATCTTAGCAAATCACAATGTATTCTCCTTCGTAAAAATTATGCATCTATGTGTGTGTACATCTGTACATTGTCGAAAATATATTTGTTGAAGTAAAATTGAATATCATTTACGGTTCAATATTGAAAAAGATCATGGGTGAATTAAGTAAAAAAACGGCGGAAAAATGTTATGTAAACATTGATAACAAGGAAAAACTCATGTTATATTATCCGTTTGTAGGTAATATAAATATGTATGTAAATACATTATCAATAATCGAACATTTAATTTACACCATTAACATAAAAAAAAAAACAACTTGCAAAATAATTTTCACTGTTTTTGTCTCTTTGCTTTCTTATGTTTTGCAGCAATGTTGCAGAAATATTTTCATTTTTCTTTCTTATTTTTACTTACAAATTTCCTCTTACATATTTTGTCGTCTATGGTGTTTTTTTTTTTGTTTTATGTTTTTTACATTTATTTTCTCCTTCTCACTTCCATAATTTTGCGTTAAGTGAGTTTGTAACATTTTTGACATTTCTTACACTCATATAATCGAATAGAATAATTTGTTGAGCAATTAACAACTTTTATGTAATCAATGGACAGTAGTAGTAGGTATAACATTTAAATGTTTTCTTATTTTTCTGTTATACAACACGTAACACTTAATTATTACTGTTATTTGAAAATAATATTTGCATATTTTTAGATTTAAAAAAAAAAATTATTAACTTAATGAAAAAAAAAAATTTTTTAATGAATAAATCAAGCAATAAAATTACTAAATTATGATAAATATTAAAAAAATAAATAAAAAATTATGAATATTTAAATGTTTTTTTTTTTTAATAATTAATTTTTGCTTTATTTTTTTATATTTCTTCTGTTTTCGAAATTGATTTTAATGCTTTTATTTATAGACCAAGCCTTTCGTTTTTGTTTTTCCAAACCAGTTTTAAATTATTTTCTCTCAATCTAGTCTGCATTAGATTATTTATTAGTGTTATACTAATCTATATAACAGTATACATTTCTTATTTAAATCTAGACATTAAAAGTTAGGGCTTAATTTAGTCATAGTATGGTGCCACACCTTCAACTTATCGACTTATATAATATATGACTTTGACATATCATGGCTAAGAATTCTATTTCTTTTTTTTTGTTATTTAAAAAATTTCCTATAATATAAATTTGCTTCAGTTTTACACGTCGTTTTCATTAAACGCATAAATAATGTTCTACAGTGTAGTGATAAATTTCGATATTATTAGTATGTATATTGTGTAATAATTATATTATTTTTTTATAATAATGAAATTAATTGCTCTGCTTCCTTAATCAATCAATTATCTATCTTAAATTTTATAAACACATAGATAGTATTATATTAGCCTTATATACTTTTATTTTGTCAAATTTTTATACAAAATCAATTAAATTCAGAAATATGAAAGGAAATTCACTTTTTTTTTAATATAGGAAACAAATTAATAAAATTTCATACTTAATTTCATACGCATCATAAAATTTTTTTTAGTAATTAATCTTTATAACTCACAAAATTTATGTTATAATAATGACATGGGCATAAATTTATAAATAATAACATTATGTAAAATTATTTGAAATTTATTATTATAAATTTAATTTTCTTCAATTTCCGCATCGATTATATTTTGATACAATTAAATTGTTTGTTTTACAATACAAATATACCTTTAATTCGCATTATAAAGTAAAATATATTATGAAAATTATAATTAAAATAGTGTCTATATAAAAATTGAATGGAAAATCCCAGATATATTAATTAATTATATTGATAATTACATAATTACCTAATTACATTGATGTGATTAATATTCTTTTTGTTTTTACATTATCGTATTTTGTAACTTACGATATACATACGATTTATATGAAATTTAATTCATTTCAAAGGTTTATCACGTGCAATATTATAGGAGATAAAGTTTTCATTAAATAATTAATTATACATTTTAGAAATAAATTATATTAATTAATAAAATTGTGTAATGGTTGTCAAAAATTCAAAAAAAAAAAAAAATTGATTTAAAATTTGAAATAAATTCATTTCAAATTTTAGTTTGATTTGATAATGGAATAAATTTAATTCGTTAGGTTTTAACAATCTGAAATATTAATATCTGGGATGCATTATTATTAATGTAGTTGATCTTGGAAAATAATGGAATTCAAGTATTAAAACTTGGGAATTTGAAAAAGCCAAAACGTTTACAACTTATATTGCAGGTTATTATATA
Organism: Condylostylus longicornis; assembly: GCF_029603195.1. Taxonomy (NCBI): domain Eukaryota; kingdom Metazoa; phylum Arthropoda; class Insecta; order Diptera; family Dolichopodidae; genus Condylostylus; species Condylostylus longicornis. Next base: position 1,938,772 of record NW_026577989.1, read on the forward strand.
AGAAAAGTTTTATTCTACGTAATCTACGAAATTATTATTAATTTTAAAAGACTAAATACACAGCTGCAGAAACACATAAACAAAATTAATATATGAACAGGCCCAGGTTCTGACTTCTTCGGGTCCTTACATTCCTGAAAAAATAATAATACGTCTCCTCCAGCCCTGCCCCGCTTTAAAATCAATAAACAATTTCCAAAGTCATAATAATGTCAAAACCATAATAATTGCGCCCCTCATTTTCCTCCTCATAATAATTCCGGCGCTCATTGCATACGATAACTTTTCCTATTAGGTAGATTCGCAGGTGCACACACATACATTACTATTATGTCATTTCATAAATAATAAAATTTCCATTTCATTTTCACAATTTCAAAATTTTACAATTCAAAATGTGAAAAAAATTCTATTAAATTTCTCATTATTTCTCTTTCACCTTCCAAAAAATTCACAATATGCGCTCATCTTAAATCAAATTCAATACAAACATATATGTAAAACATACACATGTTAACAATAACCTTTAAAATATCAAAAAATTAATATTGTAAAATCAAAAAATTTTTTTCTTCGGTTTTCTTATTCTTCTTTTTCTTTTGTGAAAATAATTACAATGTTTATGCACAGAATTCAATTAAAATTAACCTAAAAAAATTAAAAAAAAAAAAATTATTTTCCCGCAATGCATTTAATTTGTCTTCTTTATTTTATTAGCGAGGGGGAGCTCGAATCGCACTACACAATTTATACAAAAAAAAAAAAATAAATTTTATTGTATTTTTATGAGGATCGAAAATTGAAATTCCATTTTATTTATGGAATACATTATGTATTGAAAAAAACATTAAGAAACAGAACAATCAAACAAAATCACAAAAAAAAAATGCTGGTTAAGCCCAAAATAAATCAATAAAAAAAACAATAACAAAAATTCAAAAATCAAAGAATTTTTCATTTTTAATTTTGTTTTTTTTTTAATTGACTTTAAATACACAAAAAATAAAATTTAGATTTTGAGCATGACTTTAACCCTACTGAGCAAATAAATTGTCTCTATGCATATAAATATGTCAGTTTATTAAAAACTGTGTATGTGTGCTCGTATATGCTTTACCGTAAATTTTATTATAACAACATTAATAGCGATACATATTGGTACACTGTTTCAAATGTAATTTTTAGTAAACGATAAGCGCATTTGTTTTCTAATTTTCCAGTAATCAAAGCATGTTAAAATAATAAGAAAACATTTAAAGCAAAAAAAAAAAAACAAAAATCACGGTAGAATAAAAACGCCACAAATTAAAACAGGGAACGTCTTCTCGTCGTTTATCAAAATATATCAATGAAAATTCGCTTAACAATTTTTTTTATTTATAAAATGTTTGCTTGTATGTATGTATGCACTACAATAATATAATATTACCTTATATGTACATACATTATACTTTATTGTCTTTTATATACTTGTATTATATTTTTAACATGATTTCACAGTTAAAATATTAAAATTGTAAAAAAAAAAAAAAAAAATTGATTTTTTGATGATGATTCGAAAAAAATATTGAAAACATCATTCAATAAAACATTATTGTTGTACATTGTAGAACGCAATCGATTGCAAATATAAGAAACCAAACGAACTATAATGTGAAGAACAGCAACAACAACTAAATAATCAGCTACAGTGCCTGTGCATTTATTTTTTTGTTAATTTTTATACCCTGCACCTTCATGAAGAATAAATATATTAATTTTTGGTAAGGGGTTTGTAACTACTTAAAGGAGTCGTCTGCGGTATGGACATGTACATATATATATTCTTGCTCAGTGTAAAATTCTGCTTTGATTTATACATGCCCGTCCGTACATACGATAGCACTATAACTCAAAAACAAATAATGCAATTGACACCAAACCTTTACACGTTGGTTCTTATCTGCCAGGGGCCAGAGTGCCCAGATTGGGCTACTTTTTCCAAAAAGTCCGTCCATGAATTTTAGTACAATTCAAAAATTGGGGTTTTTGGGGCTACAAGTTAATCCGTCAAACATAATTTTAAACATGAACGCAAGCATGTTTTATATTAAATAAAATGACTGAAATTGTAATATATGTAATTCAAACCAGCTGCCTTGTTATTTAGGCTCTCCTAAAATTTATTATTTCCGGTACAACCAACAATTCTTCTCTTGCTTAAACTTTGTGTTCTATTGGGAAAGTTAAAAGTAAAAATACACACCCTGAAGGCGTTTTTGGAACTAAATTTGGGGTTTTGACGAATAAAAAATTTAAATACAAATTGTATATAGACATTTTATAAATACACATATCTATTATTAGGACGGCTGCTATTGTAATTAGACCAAATCGGACAACGGATTTGGGTAGCTGCCATGTAACTCCCTTAGAGATTATTTTAAATATTTCAAAAACTAACAGAGATATTAATATGAAATTTTATAAGGGTGTGTCCAATTATATTCTTCTTGTATTCTGAAAATTTTAATGGAGTTGCTGCTCTGGTTCGAGTAGCTGCCGTCCAACTCCAAAAGCTAATTTTATATATTTGGAAAAACAATAAGGTAAAATTCATAAAACTTAGCAGTCGTATGTTTAATTAGACGTCTAATTAGATATCCGTAAGGTTTCTATAGTTTCACAGTTTTGAATAATTGTTATACAACAATGAAAGGTGCAGGGTATAATTTAAATCGGTTTATACTTACTGAAACGTTTTTATAATTTTTATAATTTTACCATGATTTATTTAGTGTTTTTTTTTTTTGACGTTATTATTGTTTTTTTTTTCGCTTTTCAAATATTTATTTCTTATATTAAATTTTGATTCAAGCGTGCGAAAACAATTTTTATATTTATTTTTTTTTTTGCTTTAGAATCCATGGTCATCTCTTGAAATTCTTACATTTTTCTTGGAAAAATTTTTGTGCGATGAAAACCAAAAAAGCAAAAAAAAAAATTACAATAAAATTTTATTTGAAAATCATTGGAAAATTTCTATTGTATAGTAAATAGCAAAATTTTTTAATAGAAAAATTATAGAAAATTAAATTAGTTAATCATTATGATTCAAGAATCTCATTATATGTATACAAAAAAAATATTGTATTTATCGTCATACTTTAAAAAACGATATTCCTGACGATGCCGTGATAATCAAAGAATTTTTTTTTTTGGGCAAGGCCTATTACTATTATATTAGCGGGTACGTACGTATATGATTTTGATGTATAAAGCAAGGTGAAGGAGTTCAATCTATATAATCTTATATACCACCTTCTTTAACATACTTATGTACTTGTATTTAAATTTTGTACTTGAAAAATGTATGAAAACAACATTCCAATAAATAAGTACTTACTTTGGTAAGTAAATAAATAAATACATAGTATAATATGGGTATTTAAAAAATATGTATAAAAGAAAATATTTGATTACATTTGCGTTTAAAACCAAAAAAAATATTAATTTAAATAAAATTAAAATTATTATATAAAGAGAAAAATAATAATAAACTCACACCCATAATTTATTAGAATTTGTTCACATACTTACATACATTAATGTCATTTTATTATTATTAAGGAATTCTTACCTGAAAAGAGAAGAAAAAAGGCATAAATTAAGAATTATGTAATTAAGCAATTTTTTATTTTTTTTTTTTATGTAATTTACTAATTAATTTCCAGTAATTCTCAAATACTGCCATGCAAAATGTTAATTTACATATTTGATGCCAAAATTCGGGCAGCATTAATTATGTCGCCTTAATTAATTATTTTTTAAATAAATGTAAAATATAAATGAAGCTAATGCGGATACAAATATATGAGATTTTTTGATGCAGTGTTCGACATTGAATTTAAATCTGCAGCCATATATAAAAATTTAAAAATGATATATACTAATTTCGAATACATATGACTTCATAAAATTTTTATACACCTATGATATTGCATGCTAACTATAACGACAACATTAGTGATTTTCAAATGTTGCTGTCATTTCAAAACTGAACTTGGTTTCAAAATTTCTCAGTCGGACATATATACTACCTCTTCACTAGTTATACTTTTCTCATTTTTGCATTCTGCATAAATTAATTTGCACATTTCACACATTTTAAACACAAATCGCATTCTATAGACTGGCGACAATATTAATATTTTTGTTATATAAACTGAAACTGTGTTCCAGGTAGACAAGCCATTCAAGAAAACACATACATACATTAGACATATAATATATGTTTTTATAGTAGTTTACGAAATTTTTGTCCATGAGTGTTTGGTGTACTTTTCTTTCTTGTTTTCTTTCGTGTTTTGTTGAAAATTTATATTTTACCTATCACTATTCGAAATTTACTCTCAGCTTACTGATCTATGTATTTCGTACCTGTGAATACTATTACAAGTTGTTTAACAGTATATTTTATTGTTCAACTAATTCCTGGTCGGGCGCCAGTTACAAATTTTTCTATTTAATAATATTTAAATGAACTCCATTCTACTGTAACGCTTCTATTCACTTAGTTAACTGTAACTACAACTGATAACACGAGTACTGTAAAAATATTTTACCGTAATATACATAAAATTTTATCTATTTGAAAATTTTTAATTTTATTATAATTTCTTATTAAAATTTTCATTTTAATTTCAAAATTTTTGACAATTATGCTTTACATACAAAGTTATAACTGTACAATATATATATATATATATATATATATATGTATATGTAATTGTTATTTTTCAAAAACCTTTTTACCAGCTGAGAACTACCAATTTCAATAAACAATAGGTCAAGGAATGACACAACAAAAATGTTTTAAATTTTTAAAAACAAAATTGGATTTTTCTTTTTTTTTTTTTAATAATTTTTTACTTTTTATTCAATTAAATCTGATAGAAATGAGAAATTTAGTATTAAATACAATATAATATCTTTGAATAAACAAACATATACATACACTTAGATATAATTTGAATTGTAATTAAAATTTGCTTTGAAACACTTAAAGAGTCAAACATGAAAGCAAAACATCAGTCAATATTTTTTTTTTCTTATTACTGCTCGTGAATTTAACTCTATAGTACCTATATGTAATTTGTTACAGCAACTGGCTCCTATAGTAGTTAAAAATTAAAAACTAAAAATGTTGATCTATGCTATTGGATATATCTTATATCCAATTTTCCATGAGAGATAAAAGTCTGATAAGACCGAGACAATAATATAAGCAAAAATATAATAAAGGAAAAAACTTGCATTGTTTTTGTTTTTGCATTTCTTTTTCATAACCCTAGTATACAGAAAGAGTTAATCATTCGAAACAATAAAATTTCCAAAGTCACCATCACTCCATAAGCATAAGCACCATGATGGCCCAATATTTTGCAGACTAATTTATGTACATTTTTAATTTTATTTTTTCTTTATTTTTGTTCATTACCTTAAATCTTATCTTATACGATTGATCTTATAATAAGCTGGAATATTTAATTTCGATTAAAGGTATTTTGTTTTTTATTTTGTTTGTTTTTTTTTTTGTAATTTCATTTAAATCTAAATTAACTACTTGAATTTAAAAATGAAATAAAAACATTTCTTATACATACATACATATATAGTTTTTAGCTGGACATTTTACGTGCATCAAATGTCAAATATTTTAAATCAAGATTGACATAATAATCAAGATTAAAAATGAAAAGAATAAGAAAATTTTAAAAATAAAAAATTGTATAAAAGTGTTTTTACTTAAAAATTATTCTCAAATTAAAAATAACAAAGACGTATGGATGCATGTAACTGGCACACACATACACACAGTGTTTTTGCTTAGTACATTTGGATCAAATCAATGGTTTGTAATGAAGCAATTTTCCCTTCAATAAATGATAAACTGTTTTCAAAAACATTATTTATATTACCTTCATTTATATACAAAAATATATTATTTTATTGCATACTTTTAGGATGAGCAAAAGAAAAACATTGACAGAAACATAATAATTGCATTGGACGGTTAAGTTAGTGAATCAACAAAAATAAATATGGTATTTACTGTCATTTTTTTGTGTTTTTATAGAAATTCGGAAAAACTTGCAATTTCAGAATTAAAACGCAGAATTTGCGTATTTCATGCGACGATAACTTGAAATAGGTGGAAGTGGAAAAAATAACGAAATAAACAGTTTACTAGTGCCTAAACGCTGCTAAAATTTCGGACTCCTACAAATTACCGTCTAGAAAAAAATTGAAAGCAAAAATTTAAAAAGGTTTGGGTAAGGGTTAATTTTAACATCCATCTTATATTTTACAAAAAACATGTCGCCACCCTTCGTTTGTGCAATTTCCAAAGTTATTTTGGTTTCGTTGCAATAAATAGTTAAAAAATTGAATTTTTTAGACTTTGAGGATCTAAAGGGAGGACTTTTAAAAGAACGGGAGATATATGTAAAAATTTTCATTCACAGATATAAGTTTCTACTATCTGGTTCGTAAACAAAAACACAGACAGATCGACGGACTGTCAAAATGAAAGTTACAATTAGTTTTTTCAATTTTTATTTTTTTTTGGAAAAGTGCTAAAAATGAAGAAATTTTTAATATTTTTTTTTCAACATTTTGACATTTTTCACTATATGGATCAGTCATCAGAGAGATTTCTTTTTATTGTTTTCTTTTTATTGAATTTTTATTTAAATTGAAATTATTTGCCATTATGGAACAAATTAAATTTGCAATTTCTATAAAGATTTTAAATCTGAAATGGTTAATTTAAATTAAAAATTTTGAAAAAATTCTTTAATTTGACATTTCAAAACTGATTTGTACATGAATTTTATAAGTATTTGTTTAATTTATAAAGAAATTCATTATATCACTTTCTATTATGTCACATTTCATTCATGTTGCCGTTTAATTGAATATGTTGTACATGTTATGTATTTCACATATTTATTGTAGGTTATTCATAAATTTTTTCACTGTCATTCAAAAAATTAATTTAATGTCTGCGAACTTATAACATTCAAATTTAATTTTTAGCAAATATTTAAAGCTTTTACTGTTATGGTAGTAAGATTTTAGTTATACTCGTAGTATGGCAAAAATAAGTATGATTTAAATAGAGGCTTACATTTTCTATATTAATATATTTGAAATAGATGAAATAGAAGAAATGTTAATAATCAAAAATTTTCTTTGATTTCTTTTAGTGTGATATTTAAAATTCTTATTTTGTAAAATAATATTGTATGGCTCGTAATTGTGTGTGATTTTAAATAATATTTTAAATTATTGCGGTCACCATCCTGTGTTATATGCCAATGTTCTAAAATTTTTAAAAAATTTTTAAGACTTCATTATTTAGTTTAATAGTGAGCCAATGTGAAATCTGTTCAAAAATATTTTTGATTGAAAAACAAACTAAATTTTGAATTAGCTTTACATTTTTTACAACAATATAAAAATTTTCAAATATTTTTCTAAAAATTCCAAATATTTAAGTATCAAATATCGAAAAAGTGTACTTTCCAAAAAAAAAGCCTTAACTAACCAATCAATTATAAACAAAAGACTTAAGCGAAAAACTTTTCAAAATAAAATTTAGAAAATTAATGGCATTTTTATTTATGAATAATTTGCCCTTATTTATGCAAATTAAAACAAAAATCACAACTTTAGTAAAACAAAAAATTAGTTTTTCTATTAAGACATTAAATAAATATTAATATTAGTTCTCCACTCTTGTTATAAGCGTTTCAACCAGAAATTTTTTAATTAAAATTTACAATGTTGTAGTAGAGTGACACAAAAAAATTTTATAACATTTTTTATTTACAAAAAATTTATGAAAAATTAGTACTTGTATGGTTGCACATACCTGTGTTTCTTTTCTGTTGAAAAATTATCACTAGTCTAATAATTATAATTAATTAAATACAAACATTTCAATTCAAGTTCATAAAATCAAGATATGCAGGTTGATTGAATTAAAAAAAACTCTTCTTTTTTTTAGTCTATCACATTAAGCAACATATTAATGACAAAATTTTAAAAATATTAAAGCTTTTTCACTATTCCAGGTTATTTAAATGCAAACCCCAGTAATTATGCCTGTTCTAAAGAAAGAAAATCCGATTTCTTGCTTAATTTTCCATATATGAAGTACAATTTCCCTGAATAATTTCGACGTTGAATAATATAGCCTGTACAACACAATAAAATATTTCGGCACTGCCTCCCTCATTACAGGACGTTAAGCTAAATTCGCATTGAATATACATTAATTTTTTTTTTCCTTAATCTCAAATATCTGCGTGACAATTTATTAATTTCAGTTTTAAATTACTTGATTAAGTTTTAATCAAAATGAATATTTTTTTTTTTCTTCAATTTTTGATTACCTTCATAAAAAAATGTAATCAATCTCATATATATTGGGTGAAAGTTTATAATGAACTCGACTGTAAATATTTTCAATTTCTATATTATAAACCAAATCTTTAAAAAATATATAGAAATCTAATTAGATTTGACAATTTCTATTACTTAGCCACACTTTATAATAGTAAAAAAAAAACCCTCAATTGAAATAACAAAAAAAATACTAAGTAAAATCACACGAGCGAATTATAATTTTTATAAGAAAAATTACCAAATCAATTTCCTGTATTATAGATAGATATAGAGAAATGTGAATCCGTTGCGATTCACGCATAAAAATACACGCGTTCAAATAAGAAATTTAATGTGTTTTTTTTTTTTTAACTTTAATTTTAAAATTACATGAAAATTTTCTAACAAAAACAAAAACAGATTTTTTTTTTCACAATTAAAATTGAAAATTTTTTTCACAATTTTAGTGGAGTGTAATTTTAATAGTCCGAAAATTAATGTTATCTATTTTAGATTTCCCTTTAATGATTTCAATTTAAAAAAAGATAATGATTTGGAAAGTGTGTGTTATATGGTCGTACCATAGAGAAAATAAAACATAAGAAAAATTCATGTCATATAAGAATTTGAAAATTTTATGGACAACAACAGCAACCACACCAACAACAGTATAACAACAATTACAACAACAATAACAACAACAAATAATGAAGATGATACAAGTTTTTTCGTAATAATTATCTGAAATCGATTTATTATTTTATTTTAATTTTTAGTTGTTTCTTAGCCTCATTCAATCTCGATGTCTGCGATCTTCTTGTATTTTTTCAAAAAAAAAACAAAAAAACATCATTTTCGATTGCATAACAATATCAATATAATCACATTGTGACGGCGTTGTACACAAAAAAAAAAAAAAAGATAAAATGTTTTTTTGTTATTTTGTTGTTTTTTTTTTCGCGGGATATTTTTGTTTAAATTTAATTTGCGGCATAAATTTTAATCATTATTTAAAATTTACTTTTCTTTTACTATCCTATACTAACAAAAAAAAAAATTCATTGAAATACACACATACATACATGAATATTCCTTTAAGACATTGTATATGTGTGTTACACTGTAGGCTATGGAGCAATGAGAAATAAATGGAAAATGAACGTATAGACCGAACCACAAACCATATATAAAAATACCATATCATGTTATTTGTGTAATACTGTAATATTCATAACAGAGCGGAGCACAACTACTGTGATCTGGCGATTTGATTCCTGTTTGTACATACAAATGTGTATTTTTCTTGTGTTATGAATTTTTTTTCCTATATTATTTTATATTTTGTATTTCTACGTTTTTGTTTGCATTTTATGATACTCTTTTCTTGTTATAATACTGTTAATTTTTTTCATCTCTTTTCATTCTTCTATATTTTCCCAGTCATATATACTTCTCTTTCTATTTTTTTTTCAATTACAAATATCATTTTAGATATTTATAAAGTCAAATACAAAAACAAAAAATGAAGATGATCTTAGACAGAGACTTAAATAATATTATGATTGTATGCATGTGACGATGATGATGAGAATAATGATAATTATTTTTATTATTAAAATGAAGATGACTCTGTGATGCACCATGACCGCACGAAATGTTATATCATGTGTTGTAGGTAAGTTATATGCATATGTACACACAAATCACAATAGAGAGAAAACATTAAAATTTGAATTGAATATTTGATTAACACAAAGTTATACATAGTTTTCTTTTTTTTAATATTTAAATTTTAATATTTAAAAAAATAGACGGAAGAGAGTGAGAGAGAAAACTAAATTACCAGTATAAAAATGTTGGTCCTCAATTATTTTTATATGGGACAAATTATTGGAAGAGTTTCTATCTGAACAAACTTTCAATAAAGTACAAAACCATTATTTTAGTATTAAACTTTGATGGGAATTGTGAGGTATTGAACAACGCCAAGAAGAAATAAGTTTAAACTTATAAAAAAATAAACTTATATCATGCAAAATTGTTGTAAATGTTATCAAACAAAATTTTCGATGCAACATGTTCGAAATCAAATTTATGTATTGCACACAAAATGTATGATTTCTATTCCAATAAATTATTGGTCTTGTTAGATTTTCATTGAATTATTGAGAATGAGAAAATTACTAATAAATTAATTTTATATTCTAACAATATTTTGGAATTAATCGTTACAATCATATTTGGTATAGGCAAATTGAACCAATTTGCCTATAAATTGAACTAAATTGCCAAAATTTTTTAAATTTCTCGAAAATTTGAATGCTTTTCTTAATACTTATTTCAAAAATTATTAAAAATAAAATTTAAAAATGTGAAAAATACAAAGTATATTGCGACACTGTTAAACTAATTTTGGAGAAAATCCCCTTGCAACAAAAAATATACTATTTATGAAATAGAAAAATTTCTTTTAAAATTACCTAATTAATTGTTAAAACCCGTTATTAACCACATCAATTCCTTTCTCAAAAATATTATCGTTAAAAATATAAATTTTACTCAATAAATTTCATAAAAATTTCCCAATATTAGAAAACTATATTTTAACACATTTTAAATAATTAATTTGAACGAATCTAAAAACCAAATATAAATTGTTATTTTATTGCTACCTGCTACCATGTATAAGGTGATTATCGACAAAAACCGCTATAAGATAAAAAACAAAAATTAAAAATAAAAACAAAAGTAATTTAGGTACTACTTAACGGGATTTATTTATTGTTTTTGTTTTTATGCAATACAACCGGTGTCAATTCGATTCATTCAACCAATCAATATTGAATAAAGAAAATTTTAAAAAATAACAAAAAACTACAAAATATAATTTTCAAACATTTTTTTTTATAATCACAAATAATAATTACGAAAATGACAAGATTCATACATATCTGGGTTAAACAAATGAGTAATTGGGCGACACTTTTATTGATATTTCTCTTAATCTCTTCGTTATACAATACAATACCATTAATACATGTATGATATCAATAATACCTACCCATTATAAATATTTAGAGATGAAAATTTTCGTATTATTAATGTTATTGTGTTATGCTATTGAAATTGGTTTGGAATATTTATTTTAATAGGTAAGTCAAAATTTAATTTTTCATATAAGCCAACGTAACAGGAAAGAGATTTGAAATGAATGGTTTTGATTAGTTGAGGATTATAAAATATTAAAAAAAAAATGTTGGTAAATAATTTTAACAAAAAGTTAAAAATAAAACAATTAGGAAGATTACAAGAACTTTTATAGGATTTTTATCGACATTTTGGGTATTTAAGTTTTTTTTTTAATAATTATTTATGGTGTGCTCGAAAATTAAAATTAGTTTTATTGAAAATTTCTTTTGTTCGAATAATTATTTACCCAGTAAATCATAAATGACATGTTTTTCTTGAAAATAATTTTTTTTCTAATATTATTAAAATCTTTAATTATTTTATATTTTTTGAATATTTTCAATATTTTTAATTTTAAATCATACAATATTCGAAAAATACTACGTAAAATTGCATTTGATTGTGTTAAGACGAATAATTATTGTAAAAATTATATTATGTTAACATAAATGTATAGGGCTATAATGGTTGGATGTAGTATGAAAGCGTTACAAATACCTACTAGCACAGACATAAAAATCCTTCCAAAAATATCAAGTTTATATAATCGTTAACAAATCGCTATCAAACAGAATTTTTAATGCAACATGTTTGAAACAATATTAAAATATATGTATAGTATGGTTGGATGTAGTATGAAAGCGTTGCAAATACCTACTAGCACAGACATAAAAATCCTTCCAAAAATATCAAGTTTATATAATCGTTAACAAATCGCTATCAAACAGAATTCTTAATGCAACATGTTTGAAACAATATTAAAATATAATCTACAAAAAATGTGGTTTCAATAAGAACGTTTAGGCAGCACAACAATATATTATATTAGCTGACAACATAACGTTATCTGCAAACTTCTAAATTTCATTGTCAGAAAGGTTTAGACACTAAAGGTTAATTTTTATTTAATAAAATGCCAGAGTAAATAATAGAAAATTTCGTTAGAAGACAAAGAATTTTTGGAAATAGTATTTTTTTACACTGTACAATTTGTTTTAAAAGTTATTTATAAAGAAAGAACATTTTTAATAAAATTATAACATGTGTGCGAAATATGTATAAAAGTGTATATACATTTTTAATATATAATTGTATAATTAATTTCTACTCATTTAATTTGTGTCCCTAAAAGTATTTACATATTCTGTTTGCCAATAATCATAAAGTCAAAACATTAAAAAGTAATTTTACAAGAAATGAAAATTTCAAGAATTTTACATACTTATTTGTCTACAGCTAGATTACATACATTACACACGCAATTATCATTCATTTTCATGTTAGTCGTAAGTTCTTTTAAGAAAGCAAATAAGCAGTGTAAACAATAAATTTTAAGCGCCAGCAGAAAACATTTTTATAAATTTTTTTTTCTTAAAATGTTTACACCATTATTAAATTGTACATATTTGCATACACTAATAGAAACATAACTTACGATCATGTAACTAATTGTTTATTTCATAAACAAATAAAAAAAATGTTTAAATAAATTATTTATTTTGTAAAAAATTTGTAAAAAAAAGAGCCTAATAAATAAAAAATAAAGCATTATTGGCAGTTTAGCAATTCTTTTTTACCATATAGAATTTATGTTTTCCTCATCAAGATATTGTCAATTTTATCTTGCATTTTGTCACTATGTATACAGATAAGCAAAAGAGTAAATAATCATTAACCCTTTAGTGCATAGTTAAATAAATTTAAGAAAAAGCATCATAAAGAATGAACAAAAAACTACCACAAAAAGAATTTTACATCCATGATTTTTTTCTTTGAAAAGCGCAGTTGATTTTACAACGCAAAATTTTTTGATTACAAACTCCACGGTCACACGAGAGAGTGCTGCTCCATCTGTTTCCTACAATGAAACTGTCAACTTATGTACTTAATAACTAATAAACAAAAAATATAGAAAATATAACAAAGAACAAAACAAATACAAAACACACTTTTATAATTTGTGCATAAAAAACAAAACCATATTATATTGTACATATCTCTGAGCAAGACCGGACTTGTCTGGACGAGGCTGAACAAGATATATCGAGAATCGGTTATTTGAATAGATTCCTCAAAAAAAAGAACCGATAGATAGGTCACCGATAATTGTACGCTCAATAACGACCTGGTGTTAACTGAATGGTGATAGCAAAACGGCACATTTGTACTAATTGCAGTGCGGTGGACCTGCCACACCGACCCCATCAATCAACCATATTGTTCAGTAAAAGGTTAAAATATATAAAAAAAACACTCAAATAAATAATGAAATCTCTTTTTAAATATTAACATAAACTATTCCGTTATAAATAAAATGGTCAACAAACGACCGTGCGACGTGGTGCGAAAGCAAATAGTTAAATTGAAAATAAACAGGTACACGTAAAAATAAAAATACCATAAAAAATTTTATAACTTGAATACATTAAATGTATACATAAAAATTATTTCTATGTACACAAGTATATACAAAATAAAATGTTTTAAACTTGCAATATTTAAAATGCCGACATTTTAATGGAAGCTACAAATTCATGAATTACTCATATGCATTAAACGCTTAAACGATACACTTACGAATTATTATGAACGTATTAACATTGAGTTTGTTGGTTCATTTATATGAACAATGTCACAAAACAGCCCATTAAAGTAAAATTAATGTTCGATTATAAATACAGAAAATTAAAAACAGAATCGCAGTTTTATTAGTAATAAAAAAAAAATTTAGTGATATACAAATAACGTTATTTTGTGCAGTGATTTTTAATGTTTTTAATTTTAAGTTTAATTGTGTCATATTCAAATTTGTCCTTAAGATTTTGCCAAAAGTTCAAAATAGCAATTATAAGCACAAAATTCAATGGAAATTAATATTTACATGTTTAGACACTAAGTATTTTTGCAAAAGTGTATTGAAACATAAACAAAAACACACAATACTGAGATGCAAAATAAGAATTTTTGAATTAAGTTCAGGGTGAAAAGTTTTTATATGTGCATATATTTTTTTTTCGTAGAGACATGGTCCGACTGACTGATTCCACTCCGATTCATAAGATATTTTTTGATTCTCATCACATATTAGTACTATACTTAGACCTCTGGCAAACTGTAATCCCCTCCTGAAATATTTATATAAGGCAAATCCCCTCCTGAAATATTTCAGTCGCAAGTGAGTCATCGCATAGCATTCACACAATAAGTAATCGATTTACTTTTTGCACATCCTCTTTAGATAAACCATCATCCGTTATAAAAGTATACAGTACTAATATTATTTTTCTATTTACTGAGCTATTACAATATTAAAACGGACCATAATTTTTTATATATAAAAATTTTTAATTTTTATAAAATTTTTTTTAACCCGCAAGGGAGAAGAAACGTTGGACGACCCAAGAATACATGGCAAAGAATATTAAAGAAAGATATCGCCACGCCGTGGCCGCCATGACCAAAAACAAAAAGAATGGCTTCTAACAGAGTTCGTTGAAGAAACTTTGGGGAAGCCCTATGTTTCCAAGGGGAGTAAAGCAGGAATTAAAAAAAAATAGTAAAATTATAAACTCACAAAATTTGCCACTCATATTTGACTTCAGTTAATTAGAGTTTAATTGGGCAGCGCAAAATGTCAAAAATAAAAACAGGAACCCAAACTCAATATAAATTAAATTTCTGGCTTATCTTCTAAAATAACAAGAATATTTACAGCTATTTAATTTTAATTACTTCTAGAAGATGACAGTCAATTTTAAAATAAATTTACCAAAAAAATAATTACTTTACTTAATTATTTTCATAATTTGTTTAAACAATTTTACAAAAAAAAAATTTTTATTCAAATTTCTATCATTTTAAAGGAGAAAACATTATCTATAAACTTTCATTTTATCTTCATGTTTACAATTAAAAATTTCACTAATTAAAAAAAAAAAAGCTATAATTTTATTGTAGCATATTTAAATTTTAAAAGAAATTTCTCATTAAATTCCAATAACAATTATAATATGAGACAAAGTAGAAAAAACACAGATTCCTCCCAACTAACCTACAAAAAATAAAAGTAGTAAAAAAAAAAATTCAATATAATTTCAAATCCAATATGATCAAAACTAATAATTTTACATGAATTAAAAAGAGTGATGAGATCTACATAATTACTTATTTGAAAAGAATTGTGCTCGGGGTCATCCTTCTCACAAACTTCACATTTTCTTCTTCTTCTTCTTGTTTATTATTATGTACTTTGTTTTAAATATGAATATAATATTAAATATTTCCCATATCATTCAAGTTTTTTTGTATAATATAAGTATACAAGCAATAACATTATACGCTAAATAAAAAAACAGGAAAATATTTTGTAAAAAATGAAAAGAAAAAATCACTTTCATCTTCTATATCAGTTCATCAAATTCAACTTCATAAATATTTAATCCTAATTCATTATAATACAGTTAATTCTTTGTACACATCACCATATATGTACATATATAAAAACAATAAATTTTCTAAATCTCTCATATTAGGTGGCTCACTTATTTACACGATATATGCATGCTTGCATGCATATACTTATAATGAATACATACTCTTATTTACGATATAGATGTAGGTTTTATTTTATTGTAGGTTATTTATTGTAGTTCCATTTAAATGATAAATTACTATGCTCTTAATGTCTTTGATGTTGAATCGAATTATTTTTTTTTAATTCGATTACTTTATGATAAAGGTGACCAGACATTTATTATTAATACAAAGGACAAACATTATTTTCTAGATTAGAAATTAAAAAACGCCACAATGTGCTTAAATTCTAATGTGATTAAGTAAAATTTAAAAAAATTCATTTTCTTAGTTTGACATTTCGTTTTCAACCAAAATAAATTCTCAAACTAAGACAAACTCAGCCAAAAAAATTAAAATTTTAATTTTGTAACTTTTTATCTTTAATTCGTTCTTTTTTACCCTCTCAGAGTACTCTTGAATTTTAGTATAATATATACATATATATGTATATATATTATATATAATATATATATATATATATATATATATATATATATATATATATATATATATATATATATATATATATATATATATATATATATATATATTTTATATATATAATATATATATTATATATATATTATATATATATATATGTAAATATTTTAACATAATTTCTTCCTCTTCTTCGGTTTACAGCCGGGGGTAGACCACAATGCCAATCGGATCTGTTGTGAGCGGCTCGGGTGTATTGAGCCACTCCCATTTTTACTAAATCTTCCTCCCCTAAGTTTAACCATCTTTTTCTCGGTCGTCCACGATTTGTTCTGCCGGTCGGATTATCTTTGAAGATATTTTTCACGACTACTTCATCTTGCATCCTTATTACGTGTCCTAATCATCTTATTCTTTGGGCTTTGACGAATCTTCTTTTCTTATAGCCCTTGATTAGTTGATCAAGTTCGTGGTTAAATCTTATGCGATATCCTCCATCGTTTTCTTTCCTGTACCGGCCGTATATTTGTCTTAAAATTTTTCTCTCGAAGATTGCGAATTGATAAATTTTAAATCGTTTTTAAAGTCCCAATCTCGCAACCAAAATCAGTCTTATTAAAGTTTAGTAAAATCTCAAATCTTAACTTAATTTAATTTCTTAGCATGAATAAAATTTTATTTTAATTTTGTTAAAACAATTCTGTGTTAACAATATGGCAATTACCATAATTTAACTGTATTTCAGATTTTTCTGTTGAATTTTTATTATAAAATCTCACTGAAATGGTCACCATATCAATAGTATTGCAAAATATGATAAATTATATAGTAAAATAACATAAAGATGAGTGAGCTCATATAATGAGATGAGTTTCTTTAATATACCGTATCCAATTTAAGATTAAAAAGCTTGTTAGATGCTTGATTATTAATAAATAATGATTTGCTTTCAATCTTACTCACTTTTATTTTTAATTTTTAATTTTTATTCTTCTTATTTTTTTTTCAATTTTTCATTTCTTTTTTTCAATAGAATTCACCTAGTTAAATCTTCCTATACCTCACTTACAACTTATTCATTCATACACATATTTTGTTTATGTGTGAAGATTTTAAAAATCAAGTTTCTTGTAATTATTTTTTGTTTTTCATATTATGCGCATTTTTATTTTGTCACAATGTTAAAAAATGATGGTATTACATGTGCACCACATTATATTTATATAGGATTATAGTGTTCGTTTAGGCTGTCGGCTTACGATATGCTGAATGTGTAAAACTTCTGAGATACAAGAGTATATGCAATACTCGCAGTCCTATGTACCTCCTCTGAACTCCTTATAGAAGTAATTAACATAAAGTAGATGGCGTTTTAATTTGACATGGAAAATAAACGTCAACTCTTTTATATTTTAATTCAACAAAAGAAATTCCAGAGAAAACAGTGTTCCATTTCCAAAACACTTCAAACGACTGGTATATATTCGGGAGAAGTCTCTAGCATTGTACACTTTTAAATGGAACGCAACCAATATTATTTTCCCTGTGAAGCATCATTCATCATGAGAAGCATCTTTAACGTGTTGTAATCATCAAAACTTTATTTTGTTGATTTTGATTATATTTGAATTACAATTCCATTTTTTTTTTTTTTTTGAGAAAAAAAACTCGTTTTAAAATGTTTTTGTAGAATGTCTTGTCGCTGTTTTCTTCTTCTTCTTCTTCTTCTTATAAACTTTTAATTTCTCTAAAGATAAAAATTGCATTGCACATATTGTACAACAAGTACAGTTTAATATTTTTAATGCAATTGCATCGAAATGAATACGGTTATTTAGGTACTATCTTACAAGTTATAAAATAATAAGGTAGTGGGATATTTTGTACAACAACAACAAAAGTAAAAACTGTCTTAGTCTTGTCAACATTTTTTTTTTCGTTTTTTTATTTTTTTTATAACAGAAATATTATGACAAATACACGCATCTTCTTCAATTTTTTTTTCCTCCGTTTCTTATATATTATGTAGGTACCATAATAATATTGTATATATATAAGTGAATTATGGACTGGTTTTTTATGGTGGACTGGACTTCCTTGAAAATTAAATATTCACAATAAGAGAGTTCATATTATAAAGAAGGAATTTATAATTGAACAGCAGAGCAACAATAATTTTTTTGAAATTATATTGAAAAAAAAAATAAACAAGAAAGAATTGCGTAAACAGAATTTGTAGGTATGTACATACATATGTAGGAATGCAATCTAAAATTATTGTGAATAGATTCAATATAAAAAATGAAATATTTTTTAAATATTTTAATGATTTTCCGTTAAAGAATGATCACTTATAACTTGTATATTGCATTTTATAACTTAAAAACACTAAAATTTAACAATTTATTATTTTTGCTTGTATAAAATTGATTGATTACCATTATTAAATTCAAGCTGATTTAATTTGTTAAATTTATGTAAAGTCTATGAAATAATTTTGTATATAAATTTTGCAATGATATTTTTTTAATAAAAAAAAACATTCAAACAATATTAAATTAAAGTGAAAATCTATGGTGAATTTATGTGAGCATATTATACAAATAATTAATTATAAAATAAATAAGAAAAAAAAATTGAATTGTATAGAAATTGAAAAAATTTTTCAAAATAATTTCATTCAAATGGAATTTATGATTCAACAACAAAAAATATTTATTATAGTTTAGAATTCATTATGATTGTTTTTGACATTTGGAAATTTTTGACAAATATGAAATATTTAAGAAATGCGTCGAATAAGAACAGCGCCACCATTTATACCATTTTTATACCCGTACAAACGTATGTTCGAAGGGTATACTAAATTTTCCTCACTGTTTGTAACGCTAAGAAATAACGGTCTGAGATATGCACTCAAGTGTATGTTTTCGATCAGCGTCGAATTCTGAGTCGATTTAGCTTTATCTATCCGTCTGTCCGTTCCAACGATAACTCAAAACTAATTGAGCTAAGTTCATCAAATTTTAACAGATGATTTATTGTAGTAAATAGGGGTGGTGGTTCGGGTAGCTGTCATACAACTTCAAAATTTATTTGGCTATATCTCAGAAACTATAAAAGCTGTAGTATTGAAATTTCACACAAGCGAATATTTTAATTGGATCAATGTCTTTAATAAAATTCGTTGCAACTGCTTGGCTCCTCTTGGTAACTGCCATACAATTTCAAAAGTAGTTTGGCCATATCTTAGAAAATATTGAAAAGACAGTACTGAAATTTTGCATTAAATAATATGGTAATACAGCAACTTAAAGTCATAGTCTGTCTCATAGTCAGTTATGCCATATTTATTCGCTCTTTATATAAGTGTGATACTCTATAACAAGACCAAAATTATGTAATAATAACAAAAGATCAACTTATGTGTGAGGCAAACACAATTAGTGACTTTATATAATAAAAATATTATACTAAACTGTTAATTTTGGAAAATTATCTGTAATATGTTGGGGGTTGTATATCAAATAAAAGGTGGGAAACTTGGTTTTTATTCATGTTTATATAGACAAGAACCATTATCTAGACATTATCTAGAGAATTATAGTCTAGAGACAATTACTGTCTAAATTTTACATATTACATGAATAATTTCTCCCAAAAATAAATTTATTTCTTAAAATGAGCCTAAAATTAAATTATTGTTATACATACAATATACAATTCAGTAATAAAATTCATAGGGTATAAGGGTAGTAAGACACTGGTATTGCATTTTTGAAGTAAGGCTATTTATTTCATAAAACTATTGATATTATAGAATTACTTGTAGAAGAAGGTCGAATGCTCGAAAGTGAATGTTTGATATGAAATTTCACTATTAGGTACAATTTTTAGTTTTACTTTCGATAGTAAAACAAGACACGAACCGTCATTTAAGTAAATTTTATACGTGACAAATATTAAAACGATTAACATTTCATTTAATAAAAAAAGTCTTTTATATTGCCATAATTATGATTACCATAATGATAACAAAAAAGGTTCGCTTTTCTTTCAAAAAAAAAAAAAGGCAGGTGAAACCACAAAAAAAAAACGAAACATTTTTTTGTTTCCAAAATATTTTCACAAAAACTTTGATTATTTCAAAAAACAGACCCCTAAAAATTTATGAAAGAAAAGAATGAAAATTTCTCTGTCGATGCGCGATCAACAAAAAACTAGAAAAAAAAACCTTTACCATTTTTAGTAATTAATTTTCTAATTTGTTGACTATTTTTTAATAATGTGCTATGGTAAAATTTCACTTGATACACCTTTAAAAAATTACAAATTAAATAAAATCATTATGGTTATTAAAAGCGTGTACACACATATGTAATAATTCCCATGTCTCTCTATAGACATGTTACCTATTGACCTATAACAACACAAGGGAAAAAAATCAACCATATATTCGTAAATTACATAATTACACTGTCCAATTACACAAGTGTTTTCATTTTTATTATTTTACCTTTCATTAAAGATGATACCTTCTTTTTAATCAGACACTAACTGACTATATACGGTTAATAAAATAAAAGCATATACAGAAGACATAAACTACTATAAATTATTAATAAATAAAAGAAGCTAAGTTAAAAACATATGGAGAAAAAAAACTTGTATAATAATCACTAGGTCAGTCACAATTTCAAAAAATTCATCATAATGATTGAACTTTCTCTCTATATAGCACAATTGAAATTTCCTTCAGTTGAAAATTCTAAATTTATAGTTTAAAAGCCTTATAGCTAAATAATACAATTTGAAAAATTTAAAGTATAAGTTAGGAAATTTTTAGTATATTACACCAAAAGTATACCCAAAAAGACCTACTTATTAAAAAAATAATTATGATAGCTAAAAAAAAAAAATTGGAATTATTGAAATCTTACAATCATCGGTTTTATATTAAAAAAAATATTTTAAAAAATATTATAACAAAATGACTGAAATCAATAGTTGTTCCTTTTAGTGTAAGGATATATGGCATTAGAACTCACATATTAAATTTCCAGAAATTCCGTCAATTAGTTCTTTAGATATAGTAGAGAAAGTTCGGTTTCAACACATTTTATTTCAATTAGTGTTCAAGTTGTTTTCACTTTTCAATTTTGACTTTTACAAATTTTGTCATAAATTCTTACATATGTCAACTTTGACACATTTATGTCAAATGTGTCATGGAATGGAAACTAGAGAATGAATCAAAATTCTATAAAAAAAAACTCAAATAATACAAAAATTATCACTTTAGGCCTCAATTTCTACATAACGAATAAAACAACAAATTTATAATACATTTCATAAAGTCAAAATCTAGTAATATGAAAAACAAAATTGTGGTACAAATACATTTATGGCATTAACGGAATAATTTCATACTTTTTTTACTGCGTGTGATCCTCTAGTCATTCATAATTCCTTCAATACCTTTTTGGTAATTTTTTCTAATTTCTTGCACATACCGCAACTTTGTTTTATTTTTTAAGGCTTGATTAATTTCTTAAATCGTATACGAAAAATAACAAGTTGTGAAGAAAAAATATTTTTGATTATAGTGAAAATTTAGAGACCACAAACACACACAGACACACACATGTATTTAATAACATCGCCAAATATAATATTTTTTTTATAATATTATTATAGTTTAATTGTCTTTAATAATATTTTCCCTTAAGGCTATAATGAAAGACAAAGCAAAACACCAAAATAATATTTAAATATTATTATTTTTGTCGAAATGGAAAACATAACAGTTTTTGGACAATAGTCTCAACTACCGTTTAAAAACATATAAGAGAAATAATATTAATTATTTAAAAAATTTATATGTGCTATTAGGGTATTAGAAATTGATCCATAATAATAATATAGCGTGCATGTCAAGTTCGAAAAAAAAAGCATTAAAACATGCATATGACCGGATACATGAGAAATTTTTGGTTTGAATTCCGACTAAGTAAAAACAACAACCAAATTCAAACAAAAATTTTTGCAAATATTTGCGTGTTCAAACATTCACTTAGATATTTGGCAGCCGTTTCAGAAATTATCATGTAAATACAAAAAAAAAATTCCCAAATATAAAATCAAATTGAAAAAGTCTAAATTCAAAATTACACGTACAAATCTAAGACATGTTAATTCACCATATATTCCAAATCCCATTAAACATATGAACGAACATGTATGAATCTCATATGTGAACGTGAAAAGTGAAATTTGTTTACCACTTGTAAATCAGGTGTATTTTTATTTTTTTTTTTGTATATTTTTAAAAGGTATTAACAGTGGAAATAAAAATAATAAAAGTGAAAAAAAAAATTTGGATTTTTGGTGAATGAAATTTATAGATTTTTTTTTTCATTTTCTATTTAAGTACATGTATGTGTATATGTTTGTGGGCATACACAATATTATGTTTATAGACAATATGATTTTAAGATTGATGATGACTTATTTAGATTTTCTAAATTTGGTGAATTTATTAATCATATTATTATGTTTTTCGTTTTTTATAAACTATTGTTGTGTTTTCTATTTTAATTGTATACGGAAATACGGAAATTTAAGTATACAATAGAGTTCATATAATCGATATGTGTGTGCTATATGTTTTCATGCTAATGTTAGTGAATATTTGTGATGTTCGACAGTATTATAAATAGAAAACATAACAAATGATCGATTTCTTTTAATGTATACATACATATATACGCATCGAAACTATATGAATTTTATTAAGGTGATTTGTTTCAATTGTTTTTTATCTAAATTTATAAAATTTTTTAAAACAAAAATGAAAAATTATAGAAATCGTGTTGTTTTTTAAATTAAATTTAAAATTTTAATCTTAATAACTTTCATATTTAGTATGCGTATGTGCTCAACACATCATCATCGGAATTCGTTTTAGGAATTTTCAAACCATCTCCGAATTAATTTAAAATAAAAAATATGTCGGCATGTAAAAATTGAGAAAAATTTGAAAAGGAAATTTCAAATACAGTAGATTTTCCAAAATAAATTAATTAATTTCCATTTGTAATTTCCTAAATTAATTAATTTAATCATATATAGGATATTTGGTACAAAAATATATTAAGAGAAATTAATTTATGATACAGGAAATGCTAAACAAACAAGTTGTGTATTAGATCATACAAGTTTGATAATCTTTGAATAATAAGTTTGATTTCAGAAAAGTATTAATATCAGTTAGACTTTAATTTGTTAAGTTTATTATAGAATTGCACCTTATCAAAATTATTATTTCACAAATGGCAAAGAAATGATTATATCAACATATTTCATTATGACAACAGCTTTAACTTTATTTGAATCTGAATTAAACAATTGTGCAAAACGGAGTAAAATTCTGGATGTAAATGCTGACTACTTACAAAAATGTTTTTTATATCATAGTAATACGAAATCACAAAATATGATTAAGTAATGTTATACAAGCATTTGGCAGCAAAAGTCAATTTATATTATTAGTCATACAAAACAATCATACTTGTATGATTGAGTTTCTTGCTTATAATTGCATATTCAGTAATTTTTTATGTAATTTTTTAAGTTTTTAATCTACTAATCAAAATTTTTCATAATTTTTTCTTTTAAATATTCATTCTATATTCTATTCCATGATATTTTCTAGTATGAAAATCATAAAAACCCATATATGTGTACAATCAGAAATGAATCATTAAAATTTTAACATTAAAATTGCTGTATTTTTTTTCATGGTCATCAAGATCACTTTCGTCATTTCGTGTTCAGGATAAAATGATTATTACTATAATATGTACGCGTATAAAATAAAATAACAAGTAAATAATGTAGATGAGGTCAAAAATCTTTCTGTCATTTAAATTACATTAAAAAAATTACAAATAAGGAATTGAGTATGATAAAAAAAAAAATGAAAAAAAAAAGATAAAATTTTGTGAAAAACCGTGGAGGATTATTAATATTCTTATTCCTGATGAATAAGATAAAAAAAAAAAACTTTTTATTATAAGAATGTGCTTTGGAAAAAAGAACTAAAATAAAAAAATTCATGATTTATCAACAAAATTACAATCAAAATATTTTTATAAAACCGCAGAATGAATTTTAATCATTACAATTTTTTAAATATTCATCTAAATTTTGGAATGTTTTGTATAGATTTAATAATGGTATTTTACTGATTCAACGGGTGTTTTATATAGAATTGACTAAACAAGAATTGAGCGTCTATTAACTCTTTGAAGAATGAATAATCCTGTTTACAAAAATAGGGGAATAATTTTCTAGCATAATACAACATCCGCGTTTAGTTAAACAAATTCTATTTCAATTTTCTGATTCGTTAATTTCAATGACTAATTTAGTAAAATAGGTTTTTTATTTTAATTTCCTTCTAAGAATTTCGAAGAATTAGCGTTTGATATCACCGTCAAAAACTGAAAGGTGAAAAAATATTGATTTGACCAGTAAACACATTCATAATTTTTTTAAGAAAATATTCCAGAAATTTCGTTCTCTAAGCGCCTATGACCTGAATAGCACCTAAAAACAAAATTAAATTTAGAACCGTTTGAATCAATATATTAAGTGAGGGGCTCAGAAGCAGAGTGGCGAAAGCCACAATGTGGATTATGCTACTTTTCTTTTGAAAAATCAGAAAATTTTTACAAAATCAGTATTACGCCACTCTGCTTCTGAGACCCTCATATTTACTTACATATATTCAATAGTACCTTGTATGTTTTTTAAACTACTCAATTCAAATTTTAATTGAAAGGTATCGGAAAAACTTTATTCATATTTGAAAAAATTTGTAATTTTTTACCTTTTTGTTTTTTAATTAAATTTTCTATAAATTCTGCTCAATTATTATTTTTTATTACACACTCCAATCACTAGAGAAAATTCACATTTTTATGCACCAAAAACTTTTAACATCAATGAAATGAAAATGAAAATTATTTATGGCCAATTTCATAAGATTTTCAATTACTTTTACTCTATGTATAAATAAATTAAGTAATTTTTCGTAGATAGAACCACGTGTCGGAATGTTAAAATTATCAATTCAATAGACGACAAATACCAGGATTAATTACAAAACTGAATGAAAAAAAAAAAAAATTTAAAATTATTGATGCGAAAAGTATAATTGAAATTGCTTATTGACTCATTCTGTCAAGGTGATCGACTTGATTCATTCGTGTATTTAACACTTACTTTGTATTATAATACGAATAAATGGTATAAACAGTTAACGTTTTAATTGTAATTTAATTGAAAAAAAAAGAAGAAAAAAAATAACTAAAAAAATTTTTTGTTTTCTTTTCTTTTTTTCTGCATAAAGCTAATGACAACATTAAAATTCTATTTTGACATTTTGATAAAAAAGTACAATTAATAAAAAATTTCACTTTAAATTTAAAACTTTGTTGACATATCAAAAAATATTTTTACATATGTATTTATACTTATATGTACATAAAATGTCATCAATGAATACAATTGAAAGCTATCGTTTACGCATTTAATACGAAAGAATTTTTCGCAAACAAAACAAAAAAATCATCTACAAACTGTCAATTTCACAAAATTGATTTTAATGACTTTGCACATAAAATATTAAAATGAAAAGAAATTTCCCTTTTGATACAACAATGAATGTTTTCGCATAGACCACCAATACGAAACGATGATTTGATTACACTTGTCACACTCTCTTTTCCACTTTTCTCTTTATTCATTAATTTATACGTAAAGTGTTTGTACATCAGAAATGGTAAATATGCCTTTACTTTTTTGCATTTTATTAAATTATGCAAAATTTTTATTTATGCAAAAATTGAATTTTTTTTTTTTATTTTTTAATTTAATTTTTCATTGCTTCTTAACATTTGGTGGGGCTGGTTAATTTTCACCTTGAGCGTGACGGGTTTAATAATAAATAACGCAAGGGCTAAAATAATGAAAATTTTTCATGCTCTTCTGTTAAATTTATGACTGACACAAAATTTCAAAACTAAAAGTGTAAGAATAAAGAATAAGAATAACGGCAAAAGAGCACAGATTCAAAGAATTATGCATTTCAAAGTCTAAGAGAATTTCTTTTTTTTTTCTTATACATCGGCTAAAATAACCCGAAAACAAAAATCACGGAAGTTTAATGACTTTGCGGTAAAAATAATCGCAAAATCAATATACGCAGTTTGAAACAGAAAATGCCCTAAATGCCATAACAAAATTAAAATTTTATACCCATGTTAAAACCTCTTTCATATATACATACATACATATTTAAAAAAATTGTTCCAACAGGTGATTAAGATTTTTCAGGATTGCAATCTGAAACAATATAATTATTCCACATTTTCTATACTTATTCTACATTTTTAATTTGTTCACATACTCAAGCGCGTTTAAAAAAGATTACATCAAACGTAAAATAAGAATTTCACGAAAAGTAAAGAAAGGTGGCGCAAAATAAGATTTATTTTAAGAGATTTCTTTCTCTAAATCCCTTTTATAACAAACTTGACACAAATTTTTTATGCTTTTTTGATTTATAATAATTACATTTTTGGTGAACCTGTAACCAAAACAAAAAATCCAATCATAAAACCTGCAAGCAATTATTAAATTTTAAATTTTTTTTATAAAGTTTTTGCAATATTTTCAAATTTTACACAAACAATTGTATACCAAATGAAAAAAAAATATAAATTTCATGGATTTTTTAAAAAAGAACCCCGAAAAATCCGAAAAGGTTCAAAGTGCAATAAAAAACCATCATAACATTTTTCATTTTTCCAATTAAACGCCGAATTGAATTAAATTGTTTCAAATGGTTGTACATGTATGTAATGTGTATGTATAAAAAATTAAAAAAAAAATAAATTTTAAATGCGTGCACACAAAATCTTTATTGCATCTTCAAATATAATTCAAAGATTTATTGCTGTTAAAGCTCGTTTTGATACCTGTAATAATAATATTGATGATTATTATCGTAAATTCAATTACATAGTGTAACCATATGATTTGATTCGTTTGACTTGACATTTAGAATATTATAAATATTAAAAACGCGTCATGAAATAAGAAAACTAATTGTCATGAAAAATATTATTTGAGACATGAAGAAAATATTGTGACAAAAGTGACATTATGTAAAAAAAAATCTCAATTAAAAATTAGTGACAGTTAAAAACGAATTGATGTTCCCTTTCTTTCTAAAGAGTATTTTCATTTGTTGTCTTATTCTCAATTTCTTAAAACTGTCAAAAAGTCAAGAGTACAATTTTTAACAGGAGAATCTTATCTTGAGCAAACCTGTTACGTCAAATGTCAAAATATAAAATATTTATTTGTAGTTACTTATTAGATTATAAATGTTATTAAAGCTATCAGCATTTTCAAATACCAATTATAATTAAGTAAACTAATTAATCTCTGAAATATATTCATAAATAAATACACGCACACTTACATATATACGCAATGGTAACCTTATGAACAAAAATCATGAAAGGAGTAAAATAACTATACGTCGTAATCAAATTGCATGCAACTCTTGAATATCCCGTTTTTTAGAATTTGCAAAAAAAAATCATTTATGCCCACATACAAAATACATGCAAAATAATTTCAGCTGTTCTTTGAAACATTCACGTATGTACATTATAATACGTCATACATAATATATATGTATATAAATAATGATGATAGCGCTATAATCATGTTCTTCATACATTCAAAAATTATACTTTTCTCATTCCGGATCTAACAATTTGTTGTATGTTCATTCATATATGTAGGTATGAATGTGTGCTTGGAAATGTGGTATGTTTACCTTAAAGGAGCATGGATATAACAAAATAATTTCACATAAAAAATTATACACATATTCATTTACACTAATGTATATTTTTAGATATTCATGTTATACACATGATTTTTTCATTATTTTGTATATGAATCTAGAAATGAATTGAATACTCGTATGAACATTGAATACTTTAATTACTGTTATCTATATATGCATTTATTCATTATAATTGTACGTACATACATACGCAAATAGTAAATAAATTTTTAATTACATACATATGCATTTAAGTAGGAATTTGTATATAATTATGGTAATATCAGACATCAGGTTTAATTTTAAATCAAAACTCAAAAGTATTAGTATGATTGTACAAATATAGAAAAAAAAAATTGAGAAAATGTACATACATATTTGTAAAATAAGTTAAGTCTTAAGTTTCACTATTTTCATTCATTGGAAAGATGGAAGGTATTTTTATACCCTGTAGTGTAACAACAAAAATATTATATTATATAAATAAAATAAAATGCTTTTGCATTAAAAATCAATGTAACCACATCTTGCGAACTATGTATACCAATGCCTAATATAAAACATACATACAATTATACATATAAAATAATATAGAATATGAACTGGTTTGTATGCGCTTCAAATTTGAAATCTTACAATACAAAAATGTAACTTGTTGCAACTTTGATGCTGACATCGGAAAAAAATTCAACTATCTTTCTATATATGTATATTATGTGCATTAATTGTTCAAGAAAAATGTACATATATACCAAGTACCAACTATGTATATATGTATATAATAGAGATAGAGGAAAAAATATCATAGATATAAATAAAGTGATAGTGTTACAGGTGTATACCATGAGCGATGCACCTTGATGGCCTAATGACTTTAAGATTTTTGTTTTTCTTTAATAATTTCGTTCTCTTTTACTCCTTTTCAAGCTATATTTTGATATTGCTATTATAATACTGTTATTATTATTATTGCATATTTTTATGTGCAGTAAGTTTATGACTTTGGATTAGATTTGATACCTTGTTGTTTTAGTTTTACTTTTATTCAGTTATTTTAGTTTTTTTTCTGCTTTTTTGTAGAAATATGTAGTTTTTTTTTCCTCCAACAAGTTCTTCTCTGCTTTACCAATATAATAAAATATGGGTAGGTAAATATATGTAGGTAAATATATATATATATATATGAGAGTAGTATACATATGTATAGGTATTTAGTAGAGAAATAGTTAAATTGATAGATGGATTGTTGATTATTATATTCCTGTATATATATTTATGTATAAAGGTAATAAAATGTTGATATTAAATATAACTAGTTTTTAATGAAAATGAGAATGAGAAAAATTTTCGTGATAACCTAATTTTTATGTTTTTTTATACTTCTAGACTATTGATATAAAGTGCAACAGGTAGATTAAATATATAGAAGAAGATTTTCTTTTAATATGGTTTTTAGAGGCGCTCATACTCATTCTGTTATATTGCAATATTGCATAATATTTTGATGTTTTTATAATGTAAAAGTAAAAAAAAAATTAGCAAATTTTTATTTAATGAGAATTTTTGTTTCTTGATTTTTATTTTCTTTAATTTAATTTTTTATAACTTTTAATTCCTGTTTTAGCTTTTATATTTTAAATTAATTTAATGAATTAATTTCATATTTTTATATGAGTACAAAACTATGACTGAAAATTCAAGTTTAGCACAGATCAATTCAAAACTTGCAAGAAAAGGAACATATACATCATGTAAGTAAAATAGAATTAAAGGAATTAGCTGATAAATCACCAAAGTGCAAGTACTATAGCCCCTAATAGCTGATGAATTACCAAAGTGTTACATAGGATGAACTCAAACAAATAAGCAGCAGCTCATAGAGTGCAAGCAAAGATTTTAAAATTTTTTAATTTAAAGAATTTTTAACGTCTGTGGTGCAAGTTAATTAACACACCCATGGCATAGTAAACCATTTATTGTTCCCAAATATACAAAATCAAGGTATTCGAAATTTATCTGTGATATCTGGCACAATAAAAGTACATACATATGTATACAAGAATTTATAACTGGAAATTCAATACAAGAACATATTTTTTTACATATAATTTTAGTGTGTCTTAAATCAAATATGCACAGTATTTTACGGAAATATTACTCACTATGTTATCGAATAGCTGGATGACAGAATCGACGTCAATTGGTCGGATTCCTAAAGCCAAAGTTTTAAGATTTTTTTAAAGATGTATGTTGCGGCAGTTTTATGTACAGAAATCAATACAGGAGTCACTGTAAAATTAGAATTCAAAAGCTAAAATAAAAGAAATGAGGTTCGGAGTCGAAAATAAAATTTAAGTTTGAAGATTTAAATCTAGTTACAGTACGGTTTTAACATATGTATGTGTGTACCTAAAATAATAAATTTAGGGTGAAATTGTTAAATTTTTCTTACATTTTTATAAAATTTTCGTTTCAGATTATATTTTAATATCAACTTCTAAATTAAGTACTAAAATATTAAAATAAAAAGAATTATGTACTTACATATGTATGTATGTATGCACAAATATGCAAATATAACATGTTTGAAAAATTTATTTCTGCAATATTTCTTGTCCATATATGTATAAAATATCCAGAAATAATAAATCACTATATTAAAATAAAGTTCCTCTTCTTTATATCCAAAAATTTAATGTGCAGGAAATTGTAAAAGCAATTAAAATAAAATCTATATAAAAATTTTTCTTTGAATAACTCTTAAAGATTTATTATTCCAGAATACATTTTGTAATACATTTTTTTGCCGATAGATGACGGAAATAAATGACAATCATATTAGTATTCGCGTATGACAGCCGAAATATTCAAAATATTTTTAATATATATAAAATTATACTGAACTAGATTTAACACTTCGCGCTAATATTATGTAAATTTCAATTAACGGAATTCTATAAAAAAAAATTGTCAAAACTAAAACAAAAAAAAAAACAGTACATTTTAGTACCAAAAAATGTCTATATGACACCTAGGTATAAAGTATTGAGTTTTTTCGTTAAAGGTACGCCATGAACAGTACACGTACCAATGTGTGTGTTTACACAAAATTAGTAATAGTTTAAACTCAACTTAATTGATAAAATGACAACATTATAAATTTTAATATTTTATTTAACTTGTTTAAATTTTTTTTTTTGTATTTTATTTTTTTTTTTATCGGAAACTGGTTAGTTTGTCATTTTTATTTCATTATTATATTTTGTACCGGATTTTTGTTAGTTTATAATTTTCTATATAAAAACTCATACAAACATCAGTATAAAATTAGCAACAAATTATTATTTTAAACTAGATTTCAATCTTCTAAATTGAAGAAAAAACTAAAATCAAAATACCAAAAAATATAAATAAAACAAGAAGGTCTTATTAGATTTGAACACAATAAATAAAACTAGATTTATGATTATTATTATTTAAAAACTCAAAATAAAAATGGTTTTATAATACAAAATTATAAAAAAAAAATGTTGAATCTGCTTTTTGAAATCAAAAATCAACAAAAAAATCACTATAACTAGCAATAAAAAATAAAATTGACTTTTTTTTTATTAAATTAATAATGGTAATGATAAGCTTTTATTTTTTTTTACAACTCATTTTTATTCATAAAATTTTGAAAAACAAGTTTTTCATTTTTAAAATCAATTTTTTCTCTAAATAAAAATTCAAGAATTTTTTCAAAAAGCAATTCTATAAACAAAAGGCCTATAGAGTATGAAACTGATCTAACCTCAATGTCTCAATTTTATTAAAAATTTTTGTATTGTGTAGAGATAGGCAGAAACCACGTTAAATATTGTAAGCGTGCAAAATTAAATTAATTTCAAATAAAATAATTATGTGATTTTAAAATGTAAAAATTAAAACATAAAGAAATAGAAAAAAAAATCAAAAACAATCGCATGTTACGGAAATATTCAAATAGAAGAAATAACAAAAATCTTCTTGTTTTCTTGAAAAATTTTCCTGATTTTTGACAAAAGAATTCTAAAACTATAATTTTTTTTCTGTTCTTTTCGTGTTCTTTTCTTATTAATTAACTTCCTAATTTAGAAAAAAGTATAAGAAGAAAACAAAGAATTCTTCTTAATAAACTGAAAAAAAAATTTATTTATTGTTTTTTATATTTTTTTAACCAAAATTTTAAATTCTTGTCGTACTCATTTATTATTTTTATTTCTTAAGCACGATTTTCCAAAAAAAGAGAGAAAATGAACGCCTACAGCACTAAAAGAATTTGTTAAGAAATAATATTAAAATTTCTATCATTTTCAAATTAGGAGTAAAATTTATTTAAAAAAAATTGATATATTAAAAGAACATTATTTTTGTACGATCGCTTTAAAATATTTTAACTAAATAAAATGCTGCTGAAATTTAAACCATTTTTTGGTAATTTTTGGTTATTTAAATAATATTAGTTATAGTTTTTAGTCCTAGGTTTCATATGACACATTTTAGTACAAACCGATATTCATAAATTACTCACATTTATTTGAGCATTATGTGAACACTTATTTTTTAAATTATGTCAAATTTGAAATTCATATTTTCGCTGTCAAAGTTATTGAAGGTGGTAATTAAAAAATGCAAACACAATTTACAATATTAACGCAATTTAACTGTTTTCATGTGAGGGCAATGTTATTTTTAATGGTCAATCTATGCTAACTATGTCCCAATAGTGAAATATTATAATTTCATTATTACTTTTGTATTGGCAATGCATCAATCAATAATTCTCTAATTTTTTTTTGCAAAATGAAAGTAAAAATTTCAATGTCAAATCAGTTAAATTTCACTTTCATTCCACAAAAGCACAACAATTCAAGACAATGCAATGTTGTTCAAGGTAAACAACTTACACTTTTTATTTAACATGCAAAATATCATAAAAAATTATAATTGTGACAAGCTTTTTGAATAAAAATTTCAGAAAAAATTATGAATTATGAAAATTTAATAAACTTGCTGTCATTTCATCATTTAAAATTTTAAACCATAATTTTTTGCCATTATATTGAATATTTCGTAAAGGAGCTTCTGTATTTTCACCCGAAATTCAGTAAAAACAAAAAACAAATTAGTTTCCAATTGGAAAAAAAAGGGAAAAATATAAGTATGTCATTTATATTTAGAAACCGAAAGTAAAATTCGAGCTTTTATAACCTAGTCTAATATCGCTTTCTTTTGACATTTTATTTTTAACTTTTATTTTATGTCTTTTTTTTTCACCTCTTTTTTTTGAGGATTTTTTTGAAATTTTAATTAGTTATAAAATTTTTATGTTCATTTTTTTTTAAATTTTTTTTTTTTTTTTTAAGAATATTTAACCTCATCAGTTTTCTTTTATTATTAAAAAACATTAAAAAAATCTTGTTTTCACTTTTTTTTCTGAATATTTTGTGTGTTAAAGGTACAGTGATTTTAAGATTGTTGAAAAATAAAAACAGAAAATTATTAAAATACATCTGCATATAAAAATTTTGAATAAAGATTAAATTTGAGACAAGAAAAATAAGACGTTAACTTGGCATAAATGCTGAACACCTTGTTATTTGATATTCCCCCATATCACATTTATTTTTTTTATAATTTTTTTTATTAATATTTTAGAAAAAATGCCACACTAACGTAATGTCAAAATATTATTAAAAAAAAACTTAAATGTTTTTAAAATTTTGCTAAAATAAAGTTGAATTGGTACGTTGCCTTAAGACGATCTAATTTGACGTTGCATTTAAGGGATAGAAATAATTATGCGAGTAGCGCGAAGTGATTGTATCCAAATGTTCTCTTACCTGTAAATTAGCTACACGCCTAAGCAACGTTTTGGAATTTTTTAATTTGAAAGCGAATTTTTGTTTTTTCTTTCTAATGTCAAATTGAAAAAGTTCACATTAAATGTCGGCTTACGCTGTGTGTTCAATTCGCTTACCTTCTACTTCCACATCTAGAAACGTGTCCTACGCACTACCCATTGAGGTTTATACTTAAGCTAAAGTTGATTCAACTTTTTCAGAGAAAAAAAAATATATGTATAGAAAATCAGAGCAAATCCAAATTTTTTTATATAAAATATTTGGACGCGTATTACTTTAGTGCACGTAAGGGGGAACCAATGAATTCAAGTCATTCCGATGGCGTTATAGGCGGACTATAGACATATTACATTAATAGGTTGACATTATAATATATCTTTCCTTTTCCTTCTAATGGAAAAATTTTATATTTTGGGAACTCAAATGTTTTTGACAATTTAGTTTTTATTGCAACTACACTTAATTAAACTAAGTTCAGTTTATGAAATCGCGGGAGGTAATGAGTAAATTTTCGTTTTTTTTATAAGAATTATTAAATTTTAAATGATCGAGTTAAATACAATTTTAAGTGATCAAATATAATTAAATTAAAATTATAGGAACTATAATATAAAAATGAAATATAAAAAAACCTATTCTAAATACTTTTCTGCACAATTCCGGAATATGGCGTACGTATGTATTTTGGCGGGACTTATAGCTATATTTTAACGAAATATTTCCGAGAATTTTCTTATATTGGATAAAATATCGGTAAAATATGGAAAATAGTAATTAAAATTCAAACAGAAGAAAGTTATTTTACAAATATGTCGGCATTATACATGTATCTACATATGTAGAAATAAAGTTCACACGCGCATTATGCTTTCTCGTCAAAAATGTAATATTTAACAAAATACAAATTTAATATTACGAGTGCTGAGCATAAGATGTAGCTAAGCAAGTCGAACAGTACAGATGTTATCCAGCAATGTATGCATTTGTATGTATTCATTTAACATACATAAGTAATTTTAACTAACGTTTCAACACACCAGTTTAACAACGGGATATTACACATTTATCAATATTAATAATGCAAATCAAAAAGTTGTGATTAAATCAAATCTTTTGAATTTTTTAATAATAATAATTTTTGAATTTAGATTTCAATCAAAATAACTGTATATAATTAATATGAAATCTCATTTTAAAGTAACAGTTTTTGTTTAACTTGATTTTTTAATAATGTGGTCATTTACATACATACATAAATGCAGCTGATTATAATATTATCACCATAATAAAGCATATTATAAATTATAGATAATAATAATAAACAGAAATTAAGTATTATTTAAAAAAATTATAAGAAGCACAACAAAAAAACGAAACGAAAGTGAATTTATTTTAAATAAATTAAAAATTTTATCAACTTTTTTTTTAACATTAACATTACATAAAATGTTAAAAATTCAATTTGTATATGGAGTGGATAACAACAATATCAACTTTAATAATACAGAGTGAAACAAGATGAATATTTTATTCCAAAATTCGAATGAAAACAGCAAATTCAGAACAAAACACCAGAAGAAAATAACCCGGCGATAAATTCAAGCATATTTAAATCAAAAATTATCCGCCCCATCTTGTTATAAATTGAAATAAATTCATGTATGGTATTATGGAAGTTGATGTTATATAATACGAACATAGTTAACGGTATGTAGCATAAATAAAATACATATAAAAAGAAAATCATATCAGAAAATTTGTTTTTTTAGCCAAATATTGCAGTTCAAAATTGAGTAATAAACGAGAAAACGTACAATAATGAATAAATGATCAAATTTAGGCTTGCTGACTTAAAAAACAAAATCTCAAATCATAACATTAATTTTTCATCATTCTGTATATAAATTTGTTATACATACTTTAATACATTTTCATATCATGTCACCCAATAGGTCACTCAAAATTTCAAAGTTCATGCAACACAGTATGATGGTTTTTTTTTTTGTTTGGGTTATAAAATTTTTTTATTTATTGCTTTATAAATCTCAAATATATTTTTTTTATTTTGTGATAATTATTATGAATTGTAATATTAAATTTGTGAAATTTTAGTCTCTGTTGTTTTTGTACTCCTCCTTTTTCCAATTTGTAATAATAAAAAGGCGGCAGCATTGGCTATTTTATGTGCTTTTAATTCGAATATTATGCAAATTTCATTTATATTAATTTACATACATTAAATTTGAATATAAAACAAGAAAATAAAAAGTATAATATTTTATTACATTGCAAATATTTTGAGAAATGAATAAGAAATTTTCTTTTTTTTTAGGCTTTACATAAATTCTATCACAACTTGTGACATCAATATTTTTTGATATGCGATCTTTTAATATTTTATTTTCTTTTAATTTTTTGATTTTTTTTAAATAATGATAAATGAGCATTTTGTAATATACAAATTGTCACATAAATGAGGCTTATAGGGTTTACAAATTAAAATATTATCAAAAAGAAAAATAAGAAATTGAGTTGGTTAGTGCTACTTTGCAATCTGGTTTGTAGGTCATAAACAAAATATGAAAAAAACAAAATGAGAAATTAATAATTTATTAAATATTATTTTGTAAAGATATATGAAAATATTATTAATTTGATAACCTAAAAATTATTAAATTAATAAACCTTTGTTGAAATATGAGATGAAGATCATCTCATCTCATAATATTGTGAATATTGTGAATCTCATAATAATAATATACATAAAAATTAAAAGAAAACAAGTTTAACAAATAAATTTAATACTTAAATAATATGTGAAATTTATTTTAAGTAACTTATTTCGACAATAAATATCTACACTACATGTATAAAATAAATTTTATACTTAATTTATGATAGTATAAATTTCATAATTCAATAAAATTTATAATTAGTAATAATTAAAATATTAAATTAATTTTTTGTGAAAAATATGAGATTTTGGAATTCAATTAATTAATTAATTTGATTTAATATAGGTTGAATATGAATTGAATTTTCTATTATTTAAAAAATTTCACATTCTCAGTGGTTTTTATAAAATTCCAAAATCTAAATCGGTGAGATTTTTGAAAATGAATTGAGCTCTAACACATAATGAATAAATATTAATAAAATAATGCCAACTATATAAAACGGCAAATTGAATCATGTCATATTAAGAAGGATTAACTCAGTAACGATCTTTAAACGAACTCAGTAACGAACAAGTAGGTAAGTACAAAAAATTTTTCTATTTTAAGTATATAAAAAAAATTTTTCAATGTAAACATTTAAAATTTTCTAAGTTCACAATAATTTCAAATTGATTTTAGCTCATAAAATTTCTGGACATAAACTATTAAAAATTTAATTAAATTCTTTTGTAAAATTAGACTGATCACCGCTCGATCTCATTTATTCAAAAGATCTCGTATCAATTATTGAAAATTGCAATTTTCATTAGAGTATGATATTAAATAAGAACCGTTATGTGCTGAACTATAACATTTTCCCATATTTATATTAAATCTAGTCTCATTTTATCAATTGTCTAAACAGGAATTTACTGATATTAGAGGAAGGCATTCAATGAAATTAAAATATTTTAGGTTTATAACAGGATTACAGTAATTGGATGCCTGAAATATGAATCACACTTGCAGTTTTAAATTAAATTAATTAAAAATTTCATTCTAACAAAAAAAAATAATTTAATGAAGAAGATCGTAAATGTTTAGAATTGCATACAAATAAAATTGCATTTAGCAATTATTATTAAAAATATTGCGAAAAAATTTATGACTCAACTATTTTCAGTGGGTGATTGCGGCAATACACATTTTATTTCTTCAATTTAAAATCTTTAAATTCATAATCACCCACTATTTGCATATGATTTCAAGGCGTATTTCAATTTAAATTTATATTTTTTTTTTACATTTTAATTTAATTGTTTGAGTTTATTAAACTTTTACATTCATATTAACTCTTATAGAACTTTTAACGTTACAATTAATTTTATTCAATTATATATTTTTTATATATGGGATCTTTGCGTAGTGCAAAATTACAAAAAAAAAATTCTTTAATTTTCTAATTAAAATACATTTTATTTACAGTTTTTTTTTTAATTCCTCTTATTCTCAACGACTTGAATTCCCAATTAAAGTAAAAACCTGTGTAAAAATACAAAAACCAATAAAAAAAAAGATCATACCTTATTTATTCTAAATAGATAATAAAAATTCAACAGCAATTCTTTATTCCTGCTTCCAATTTAGTAAAGCAAATTCACTCAAATCTTTATATATACATACATACTCATATATATAATAAATTTATAGAAAAAATTTAAAGTAAAAAATCAATAAAATCAGTAAAAAAATTTACATTTTTAAGAAAAAAAAAAAAAAATGCGAATTCTCTCCCTCCTTAATATGAAAATTTGCATAAAATGAGCTCATCATCATCATCATGAAAAAAAAAATCGTCAACCACATTATTGCCTTGTACTCGTATTCGAACAATGTAGATAAAATTTGAAAAGAATTCCAATAAAATCTAAGTATCGCAGTCAGTTTAAATATCTTTTGTACATTGAATATAAAATTAGTGATTTGTTTTTAATAGTTTGACAGAATAGAAGCTGACAATGTCCAATCTATAAATGTGTCCTTTAAATTTTCTACATAAATATACATACATATATATATATGATTGTATATTTTAGTAAAACAAATAAGGAATAAAAAGTAGATAAAATAAAATAGCCCGGATCTTATGATATTTTATGAATCACAACAAAAAATTACAATAAAATGTTTATTTATTTAACCCGT
This sequence comes from Condylostylus longicornis, assembly GCF_029603195.1. Taxonomy (NCBI): domain Eukaryota; kingdom Metazoa; phylum Arthropoda; class Insecta; order Diptera; family Dolichopodidae; genus Condylostylus; species Condylostylus longicornis. The sequence goes on from NW_026577989.1 coordinate 1,978,083, forward strand.
TCATAGTGTTTGTATCATAAAATAAGATAAATTTTTTAACGATTAAAATAAATGTCGAAATTAATTAAGTAAATTTTGCAATGTAATTCCCCTGAATACCCTCATTTATAGTATTCACTGGCCATCTATTATACACAGAAATTGATTCTAAAATTTTTTCGACATACTGGTAACATCAAAAAAATAACTGAATTTTAAATGTCAATTGCCTTAATTAGTTCAAACTCAGCCATAGATAACATATTTTTGATTCCTTCTTTTTGTATATTCTGCATCAATTGTAATAAAGTGTGAAATTTTTAAGATAAGTTGCCAAACGTCAAAACTGAAAGTCAACTCATATGATTTTGACAATGTAAATTTTAAATTCGTTTTTCTGTAAATTTTTATTTTGCAGTCTTTAAGTAAAAGATAAGATAAAGTTTAGAGATTGTTGAAGCGCAATTCGAAGATTGATTTTCGTAAAATCTGGAAACCAGGGTTAGTTAGCGTTAAGATTAACTCTAATGTTAAGTGACGTAGATAATTAATTTTTTTAACGGTAACTATTTTATAATATTAAAAATCTTTTAAAGGGTTAAATAAAATTTCTCAAAATAAATATATATACAAAAATTTTATATTCTTTTTAAGCTTTCGTAACCAACAAAACATACAAAAAAAAAAAAAACAGACAAAAGACATCAAAACTAGAATAGCAAATTATTTTTTTTATTTTGAAAAGAAGAAGAAAAAAAATTTTTTTTTTAATATTTTTTGTCCCCATGATAACGACAAAAAACTAAAAAACCAAAAGACAAAAGATAAAAACAAAATAAATAACTAAAAAAAAAAAACAAATTACCCACGATTAAGAATGAAAATTATTGTGCGTTTCAAAATAGCTTTTCAATAATAGTCACATGTATGTTTGTACAATTGTACACATTCTGTTTAGTTTACTATAAGTTTATACGTGTATAGATACTAACTTACCTTGTAAATGGGCATATCCAATTAGCGATGACAAAATCACAAATGAAATTGTAAGCCAGTAGTAATTGTAATGATGATACAAAGAACTACAACAGCTCCTTCTGGTGGCGATTGTATTAATATCCATTTTTTTGTCCCTATCTAACATTATTGTTATTATTGTTGTTGTTTTTGTTGAATTTTTATTCACTTCTCTTCTTGTTTTTCTTATTTCTTTTTCTCTTTTTTTTCTATTTCTAGCGTAAATATCTTTTGCCTCTTTTATTTATTATTATTATTTTTTTTTCGTGTTTTCTTTTGTTTAATTCACTTTACGATTTATTTTTATTTTTTAGTTGTAGGCTTTTTGTTATGTGTTTTTTTTTTATTTAAATTAAAATAAGTAAGAAAAAAAAAATAATAAGTACAAAACAATTTTTTTTAATTTTAATTTTAAACTTTTAAATAAAAAAAAACACTACTAAACAAAAATTCATTGTTAATTTAATTTAATGAAAATTATCAAAAGAAAAAAGCAAAAAAAAAAAAAAAAGAGTGAGACAGTGAATGAGAATGAGACTGCGGTGAAGAGATAAACAGTACTTAGCGTAAATCTTAAATTTAATTGAAGACTTTTTTTTCTTCTTCTTCTTCTTCTTCCTCACTTACCCTTTTTCTGTTATTATTTTTTTTTTTTTTACTTCTTTTTTAACTAGCTAAATTTTTTACTATTAAATATTTTTATTGGTTTGGTTTCTTGTACCATGAATTTCATTTAGGTTAGGTATAGCTTTTATAAATTATTCAATATTTGTTTTTCTATCTAACGCTTAGGTTTTTATGGTATAATTTTTGGGGTGCAAATAACAAACCTACGCAAAGATTTGAAATTTTGTTGTTTTATTTTGTTTTTTTTTTTTTTTTTTTGAATCTATAATTAATAATTTTTTTTTGTATCTTTGTTGTTTATTTTATAGTTTTCACTTAAAACTTGCTGTATATGTGCATACATTCATGCTTTCTTTAAACAAAAAATTGCTAAGTGAATTTATAAATACTTATGTGTATCTACTTAAAAAGCTTTAAATAAGAGCTAAACAGATAACGTATTAGAAAATAAAAACTTAATTTTAAAGATTTTTCTAAATTTGTTTTATAAAAAACTACTTAACATGGCAACACTAACAATCTTCTGTATGTGTATATTATTGAATGTAGAAGTGTCAATTTTACTCGAATGTACTGAATTTATTGTCTCGATTAAAATTTTATAACATAAGTTTAAAATTTAAGAGGCCTCTTTAATTAAAATAATTGCGGCTAAAGAAATACGCCAATAATTTGATATAAAATTGTAAGTTAATAGTATTAGCATAATTTAATTAGTATAAAATCTTGTAAGTAGTGCTTATTGAAATATTTAGTATAACAGTTAATATGTATGAATTGAAAATAGCTCACAAAACAACAAAAGAATCCTTTTATATTATGATATCCAAAAATTAAGTTTTTCAAATGAAATTCGATTATTATTAGAAACCCAAAAATTAAACCATATTACAGGATCAAATCAAATTTGAGCTCATATTCTATTTTATAATTTTAAATAGCTGATGTTTAACTACAAAATATAAGTAATAGTTACCGAAGACTCAAACCAATTATATTTAAATGTTTCTAAATTACCAATGTAATAGAAGAAGTTTAAATATTAAAATTTCAAATACCATACGTTAGTGTGGCATTGCTAAAACAAATTAAAAAAAAAAATATTCAAAAATGGTTTTAAATTTGTTTTTGTTTTATTCCAAATGTGGCTTATCGTCTTATATTTTTCACTCTGATTATTGTTGAATATAAATTTTAAAGTGTTAATTTAAAATGATATTGTTGTATAATATCTGTGTACTGCGGCTTAATCTTAAATATGTAATTCTCTACTTTCATCACATAAACTTTAAATAAGATAAATTTGAAATTTTTTTGGTTGAAATGAAAAATAAATACTTATACCAAATGCAAATAATAATAATGCGAACGCAATCGATATCAAGTATATTACGACATCTATGGGCCATATTATTTCCAAGTAAAAAATAATCAAAAAATTGAAATTAATCTAGCGGAAATTAAAGGGAAAATAAAAAAAAAATTCAAACCTTTTTTTTTATTAAAATTTTTTACCTGCGCCAATTCTAAGCAAAAAAAAAAATTTGTTTTTTCCTTCCATTCAAACATTATCTACTTAAATCAGATTTATGGCATACAATGGTTATCCTTGATTTACGATCATTTTTCATTCAAATCCTTAAACATGAGCACAATACAATGGAAATTTTTGGTTTCTACGCTATTTCGCTTCCATTCTGGATTTTGGGAATTTATGATTTATATTGTAATTATAAAAGAAACCCCTTTTCACTGCCTTTTATTTTTTTTTGGTAATATAGCTGCGAACTTTTGTTTTAATAAATTACACAATAGTTTTTTCAAGAAATCCAATTAAAAATTATGGTGATGATTTAACCAATATTAAAATAAAACAATGATTGAATAAAAGAATTTGTAAAAAAATTTAGGGGAAAAATAAATTTTTTTTTCTCATTCTGAAAAAATATTTTAAGATTATTAAGATTATTAAGCGATTTAGCATAAATTTATTATATATTATTCATACATAATTATATTAGTCATTGAAAGTTCTTGTAATTATTGTTCATCAGTACCACTTGAAAAGTAAAAATTCTCAAAAATCTTTAAAAAGTTGTCTGTCATTTGAAAATGAGTGTTATTCATTGGACATTCTACATTTTCTTGTTCAAATAAAGTAAGAATGAATTACAACCAGGATGTTTTCTGGACATACGTGTAATTGCCCTAAAATTGTATTCTATATATTATAATTGCAGTGAGGGAATCCTAATAAGTAGTTAAAAGAACATTCACGGATATAAATATATTTATATAATTTGTAGATTACGGCTGTAATTAGAAGACGATCATTTATATTACAAGAGCATAAGAGATCTTGATTTTTATAATTAATTTTTTGTTTTATTTTATAAGTAAATTTTTAATTTTAATTCTAAATTAAATTTAAGAGTATATGGCAAAAATATTTTGAAAAATATGTTTTTTATTTGATATACGAGTACCAATGAAATTTTTCAAATATTTTTTAAAATATTGTTTTTTTTAATATTTTGAATTTTTGCAATAGTTCCTACATAATATTTGTAAACCTTAAATTTCACAAAATTCTTAGGTACTACTATTTATTGTAATTTTTTAAAATTGCCCTAGATATGAACACGTCTATGTAAGATAGTCACTTATTCTGGTATTTAAAGTTTTTCTTAAAAAGTTTGAATTATTAAATAAATTAAAGGATCTACATATAAGAACCACTAAATTTTAGAGGCATCAAATTGCCGTTTTCAAGGAAAACTTTAATTAAAATCTGAACTTTTGACCATTTAAGTAAATTATTTTTTTTTACAAAACTGCTAGAAAATACTCCAAAAATTTTGTATCTCACTCTTCTTTTCAATTTTTAAAAAATTTAATTTTAAAACAAAAATTGTTTTGTATTTTATTTACGAAAACTAAAATTAATTTTGGGACTCGATTAATTTAAAATTTAGATTTTAAAAGCACTTGTAAAAATTTCAAATTAATTTTTATTCAAAAAAAAAATTTTTTTTATCTTTCAAAATTTTTTAATTATTTCAAATTTTCTATTTGTTTTTCCTTTAATTGCAAATCTTTATTACCCTTACTACACAAATGGAATCAAATCCAAAATAGGTTTTTTTCCACTTTACAAAAAAAAATTATTTTGATGCGTTCCACTTTTTAAAATAGAATCCTTTGAAGGAATTGAATATTTTATTAAATCAAGATTTAACACAAAAACCAAGAAAAGAAACGTAAAAACTTAAAGCAAGTGTAAGCCCGCTTTTAATCCAAAAAATTTTTTTAAAAAATTTTATTTTATTTTTTTTGGAATTTTAACACAAACAGAATAAAAAAACCAGAAAACGACGCAAATATTGTTTTTTTTTGTTTTTTGTTTTTTTTTTTTTAAAACGCTGTAAAGCTGTTCGCGTTTAAAATTAAACTGAATTGAAATTTAACTTTAATTTAACGGTAAACCATTAAGCGCAAGTAAGTACATAAAATAAATAATAATAACAATAATAACAAAAAAGAAAATAAACAGAAGAAGAAGAAGAAGAAAAGAAAAACAAAAAGAAATTAAAAAAAAATATTCAACCGATATTTTTATCAAGAAGCATAAAAAAGAAGACAAAAAACCACAAACAAACCAAAATAATACCAAAAGCAAAAAAAAATATAAAAATTATAAGAATGAAGAGAAAAATTGAAAAAAAAATAAGAAAAGCAAAGGAAGAAATTTTAAAATAAAAATTAAATTTTTCTCTTTAATCATTCTCTCATTTTATTTACATACATTCTCTTTATTCACATCATTCTCTTATTTTCATCTCGTCACGTACATCCAACTGAACGCAATGTTATTATTAAAACTAGAAAAGCTAAAAAAAAAAGACAAAATGAAAACAAAATAAAAGCACAAACATAAATTTTATTCGCCTACATTTACAACAACAATTTTCTGTTAACAGAGAGAAAAGCACTTACTGATTTTATTTTTTTTTCATTTAAGTTTAATTTACAGTTTGAATTTCTGTTCACTAATCACTATAAATATTTTATAAAATGTGATGATGATGAATGATGATAATGATTATTTTGAAAGCTCTCAAGGACGTTTTAAAAGCTCTTCTCAAAAAATATTTAATGAAGATGATGACTAACAATTTTATTTGTTTTGTTTTCTCTTTAAAATTTGAGAGAATAGATGAATAATTTTTGGTGAGTATAAAACCATTATATTATGGTAAAGTAATCAATATGAAGATGTTTAATGTTATTATTGTATTTAATAGCACAGCGCAACAGTAATGTTAAATAAAATATTGAGTCAATGATTTTCAGTAATATTAATTTATTAAAGTTGATATTTTAAGAAAATATGTACTATTATTAAGAGTTATTTTTCTACTGTTAAGAATCTTTTTGTCAGTCTCATGAAAAAGTCATTTAGTCTGATATTTAAATTTTTTCTTAAAAATTTTAAGTTACTTAAAACTTTTACTAATTAGTACGTGTTATTATAAATGTTGTGTACATGGTACAAATATTAATGTATGTATTCTAATAGCAGTAAGAGAGTTAAATGTACACACAAATTTATAAATATAATCGGTCATTAAGTAAGCATGAAATATTTTTTGACTTGCGATTATTTTGTCACCGATTAACTATAACTACAAAATATTTTTATTTCATCTTTACTTTACAAATAAATGTTAATATATTTTCAATGTAATGAAACTTGAATTTCCAGTTAAAATATAATATTAATTTATTTCATAAAGTAAATTAAATATGCCTACTATTTTTTTGATATGATATAGCTAGAAATGTGAAAAATATATAAGCGTAAAATATATATAGGAATTCGTAGAATAAATATTATTTGAATTGGTTTGAATAATTAAATTGCTTTTGTTGTATGCAAATGTGTGTATAATGAAAAATTTAATAACGGTTTTTTTTTCGGTTAGAATAATAAACTTGTTAATATATTTGACTGCATTATGCAAAATAAATATAAATAAGTAGATTTTTTAAGAAATAAAAAATTAATAATAATTTGTTTTACTTAAAAATTTGTATATTAAGGTTTGGCTAACAGGTGAAGTTATTTAAGTATAATTTAGTTTAAAAAACGAGTAAACAAAATCTAAATTTTAAATGCATATAGGTATATTAGAGAAATGTTTTTGATTGTTATTTTCCATTATTTTTGGACATCTTTGAATTAATTATCATTTTTCTCATTTTGTATAGCCAATTACTCTATAAACCGCAATAATTTAAAAGGAAAAATTTTTTTAAATGTTAAATAATTTTTTTTCAAAGAGCAGAAATTCTAAGCACTAAAGTTCATTATTCAATTTGAAAATTTTCGAAACGCTTTGCCATTCTGTGGCATACTTAAATATTTTAAAATTTCAAAATGAAAAATTAAATAAAATCAAACAATTGAAAAATTAATATTGTGTACCTACTAAACTCACTTTAAAAAACTACATTTTTAAAATTCATGTTAATATTAATTTTTAATTATGTTTAAATTCTTAAATTAAATTCAATTCCGTCCAACAACTTATAAAAATATTTGAAAAAAAAAAAAAAAAAATAAACAAAAAACTCAAGCGAGAAACTTTTTTTCACAATAATTTTCTTTTTTTGATTTTATTTTTTTATTTTCCACTTCAAATAAAAAATTAAAGCAGAAATCCTGCCAATTCCATAAAATATTCATATAGAAAAGTAACGTTATTCACTCTTAAAGTTCATGGACTTTTTGCATGAAATAATTTTGTTTTTTTTTTTTTTTTTGTTATTTTGTAAACACATTGACCAAAATATTTTAATGTCCAAAATCACTGAACATTTATCAATCTAAATATTTAGATTTATTTATTTTTTTTTTTATTTACATAATCACATATTTAACACATATGTACACCCCACATATATTATTTAATGCACATACATACATCTACATATGTTGATATTTTAACGAATGACCTTCAAAAGCTTTAAAATCAAAATAAATTGAAATTTGCATCTTTAAGCGAAAATATTAAAATAAAAATAAAAAAATAAACACACATAAATCATTTCGTAAGGTTTTAAAGTTTTCCTTTAATATTGAAATTAACATTGAGAAAAGAAAAAAAAAAAACTGGATCATTATTTAAGAGAAATATTTACGATGTTAAAAGTTTATTCAATTTAAGAGAAAATATTTTTGAATTTCTTAATATAAAAAATGCTTCGAAATTCTTTAGTAAAAATTCTTTGTGATTTTTAGGGTCATTCTTGTAATTTCATACTCTTGTCATACTTATGTTAAACTTACCAAGTTTATTCTATTATATATTTAAAATAATGTTGATTAGAGGTGCTTTTATTGTATTAAAATTGAATACAGGAACAAATATTACACATATTTTATTCAATTTTCTAGCCAGGCATCGTAAAATCGATAAACATATTGTGAGGTTAATGCTACAACTAGATAAGTTGAAATTATTGATTCAGAGGTATTGACTTATATAGATACAAAATATAGCAATAAATCATCATGAAGATGTCTAGTTTTGATATTATCATTTTCAGATATGTAAGAACATTTTTAAGGTTAGATGTTGATGGCAGATGAAAGAGCTTGCAGATGAAAGAGCATTAGATTTTATGACACCGGGGTCAATTATCTAAAAATATAAAATTTCCGAGTTATCTGGTTGTAGTATTAAACTCACGATATAGTTTTTGGGTTAAAAAATTAAATGAAGTTCTCTAATATTTTTAAAAGACGCATCATAGTTTAAAATTGAGCCTCAAATTTATGTTTTTATTCCAGATTTTCGAAATTTATTTTAAAGACTGTACGTTCATTTCTGAAATCTTAAAAATTAAATACAACTAAAAAATTAATATTGCATTTATTTAACAAAACATAATTTTTTAATTTTATCGAAAAACTAAGATAAATTTTTAATATTTTATCATTAGAATTCGGTTATGGTAAAATAAATACCATTTGATTAGACCAAAAAAATTATTAATTATAGGCGACATTTTAACATTTTTGTTAACGAAATTACAAATTGAAAATATCATATTGCATTTAATAGATAATTAAAATTTTTATTAACAAATCAACACATATAAAATTAGATAAAATAGTATTCAATTATATTTGAAAAAAAAAATTTGTAATATTTGCCTAAAGCATTGAAATAGAAATACATTTCGCCTAAATGTATGCAATTTTCAAATAATATAATTTTTTAATTACTAAAACTTTTAAAAATATTTATTAAAAATAAATAATATTTTTCAAACACAAAAACTTTTAACTTTCCGAATAGAAAAACAATAAATTAAACGAACAACTCTCTTAATTCTTCGTTAAGAAAAAAACGAAGAAAAAGAAAAATCACAAATTAAAAGCTCAACTTGATAGCGAGCTCGAGTCATTTTAAACTTTATATACTTGAACCGTTATGTTAAAGTTTACGCATTGAAAACAGTTAACAATAATGACGAATCTAAATTAAAATTTAAGCTTTTAAGCTTCAAACCCAAGTATGTATATGAAAACTTTTAATTAAGCTTCAAATTTCAAAGAAAGAGCAAAAAAAAAAAAAGTAAACAAGTTTACAGCTGATTATTTTTTTTTTTGTAAACATTGTAAAGATATAAAAACAAAATTTGTAGTATTTGATTTGTAGTTTTGTCGCTTGTAAAAAATATTATATGGGTATTTTGAAATTTATTATGAAAGTTTCACTTCTTTTAACCATTATGGAATATAATGAATACGAGAGTACCATGTAGAGGAATGCGACTGTTCAAAAGCTGTTTAACCTGACTTTTGCTTAAGATTTGGTTGATTTTTCGTAAAAATTTCTTGGGTATTGTTTTCATTTTATTTTTGTTTTTATTTTGGTTGTTGCTTTAAACTGCTCTATTGTTTACTGCTGCTGTTGCTGCACAAAAATTACAACAAAAAAACAACAAATTTAAATGTTGGAAAACTTCTTATTTGTTTTTAACTGTGTTTTTTTTTTTTTGTATTTCTTTTCTGTTTCAGCTTTTTTTTTTCATTTTTTTTTTGTTTTGCGTGTATGCAATTGAACCATACAAAATTCAATTGAATTAAAATTCAGTTAAAATATAATCGCGAACGGGTGAAGATTATTGGAAATTGTAGCGAACGGAAAAACAAAAAAGAAAATTTGATTTTTTTTTCACAATTGTTTGTCCTTTTCAGTTAAAATTTTTGTTTTTTGTTTTTTACTTTTGCAATTTTTAATGGTTAACATTGTTGTAGAATCAAAGTATGATTAATACATCCAAGGCATTTGAGTGCAATATTTAAAAAAATAAATTAAAAAATTTTGGTTCTTGAATTTTTCTTTTTGAATTTTTAAAAAATTACGCAGAGTATGATAAAAATTAACAATAAATTTGAAAATTGGATAATGTCCAACATATAAATGTTGTGGGATAAAATAAATGATCCCTAATTTAAGGATAATTTTGGAGGATAAAAAGAAGAGCCCTTATAAGAAAAAGCAAATAATTTTTTTCATATTATTAATTAAAATCATGTGTGCGGTGCTATAAAATTATAACTTGCAAATTTAATGAATATTTCCGAAAAATAATTAAAAAAAAATAGAAAATATTTCAAAATTAAAAAATATAATAATTAATTAATTAAAATCTTGTTTTATAAAATTTATTAACAAAATTTAATAATTAAAATATTTAAAATAAAATTAAAATGGTTTTTAAATTAAAAGAATTATTTTAACGATTTCAGAGTGAAGAGAAAAATTTTCTAAAATAAATTTTTTATTAAATATTTATTAGATATTTTAAAAAGAGAATAAATTTTTTTTTTAAAAATTATAAAAAAAAATCTATTATAAAACTTAAATAATAATCAAGGATTTCAAAATGGATTTCTATAAATTTCGAATAATTTTTCTGCCAATTTTATTTTCAATTTTTGGATACTGTCAATCACAAGGTAGGAAAATTAAAATAATATTAAAAATAATTTTAATAAATAATTACAATTTTTAATTTGAAAATTGAATTAATTAATTTTGAAATAGTTCGAATTCCTTACTAAAATCAAATTTAAATCTAATTCAGCTTGTTCATTAATATCTAAAATATTCAGTCGAAATTTAATTTGACATCTGATTTCTGAATTAAATTAAACAACCATATTGCCACATTATGTTACTCAAGGAAGACACTGTAGATTACACAAAAATTATTAAATATGCGAAAATTATTAAAAAAAAAAAAAAATAAGTCCATTTATTTTTGAACAGTAATGTTATCTGTTAATCTTATTAATTTTCCTCCAGTTATGATATTGTATTTGATATTACGGAATTAATATTTGATTATGAAATTAAAATTATCAACATTTGATCTTCGTAATTAATAGGATTTTAAAATTTTAATTGGAAAAAATATTGCTAATATTATTTATTGAACATTATCGAATTGAAAGGATTTAGCCAATAGCATTTATCTTAAAAAATTATAGAAATTAATTTATTTTAGTAATTATTAAAAATTTTCGATGAAATTTAATATTCTCACACGCAATAAATTTAATAAAAAAATTTTTTTCTGTGGTGTCACATATTATTTTTTCATTTAAAACAGTGCCACTCAAAAATAGTAGTTCTATTGTGTAATTACAAAAATTGTCTTTTGTATATCATTATAAATTATATATAAACACAATGTTTTAAGCTAATTTAAGCTCAGAAAATATATTAATACATTAAAATTATTTGAATTCTACATAATCAAGTCTATAAATAAAGTAGAATATATAGTTCAATTCGGACAATTTTAATGTTGTCATGTATAAGTAAATAAAATTCTATTACAAAAAAGTTATAAATTATTATTATTTGAAACAACATTCTGTTGTTGTGCTCAATTTTAAGTAATGATTCGGATTCTCACCTATTTTATAAAACTATACGAAATTTTAATATTTTTAACCCTTTCATACAAATATTACATGAATTAATTTATGAAAAACGGGTAGTTGCAGTATAATTTTAGTTTTCATTCCGCCTTAAGAATACTTAAATAAAAATTAAGTAACTAAAGTTCTTAGGTGGTTAAATTTGAAAATCATAAAGAAGGAAATTACCTATAAAAGGCAGCTTGGAATTAAGAAAGGGATAATTGAGCACAATCACAATTCTAAAGTATAAGTCTATAGAAAATTTTCTTATTTTATTGTTCCGTGGTTGTATAAGTATAAAAAGAACTTGTTTAAGTCTGTTCTAAAATTTAGATATAATTTAAATTAAATATTTATAAAAAGCAATAAAAATAAAAATGTTGCTTATTGTATTTTCATTTGTTACTCCGAAATTTAATAAGGTAAACACATTTTGGCCCAATATACATATGTATGTTTGATTAACTACTCTAAATATATCAAATTTATTTTAATATAAAAAAACTACATTTACATAGGTATTACTTGTAACCACAGAATTATATTTTTTTTTTTTTTCAAATTTCGATATGTTCTGCAATAATTTTGCTCAATAATGAACAATATATTTTTTTGATATAATTGCAGTAAAACAATTTTCATTCACAATAATTTCACAAATGGTTCCTATACATTCATTACAAAATAATTTTCAAAATAAGGTTATCAGAGAAATTCTATATTAAGGCAAAATATTTTGTTATATAAGAATAATTACCAAATAAATTTCAAGCTACAAAGTGTACTTTTTGTTTTCAAACTAAGAAAAAAAAAAATTTTTTTTTTAAATAACACCTTAAAGGTGATAAATAATATGTTAAGTGATTTTCTAATAATTATATAATTTGTTGCTCTTGAATTTTATGGTATCAAGTGAATGATCTTGATATTTTGTTGTTGATAACCTCGCACATACGTATGCACATATTATTATAGTGTGTTTGTGTACAATATTTTAAGTATGAAAAAAAAATTTTTGCTATTATAATAATTATTTCTCATATGTAATTTTTAATAAGAGTATTAATTATGTTGTTCATTCGAATTAAACTAATTCCTAAGAATCAAAGAATAACTAATTACATGATAATTATTTTATATAGGTATATAATGAGGTGAAAAACTCAAAAGAATGTAATTAAGTTTTTTTAAATTAAATTTTGAACTTGTTGTTGTAAAGCCACTTATCTATTTTAATTTTGGTATTGTAATGAAATTGTTTGTAACGTACAGGCGATTTTTAATGCATTTCATAAAAACACTAAAATTCATATGTGAACATTAATTTAGTTGTGGGGTATTTTGTGGGACTTGATTCAATTTTGCCATATGATTTTGGAATTTTATAAAATTCAAATTTTAAAAACTGTTTAATATCTTTATTATAGGGAAATCAAGCTAAAGTCCGCATATGCTTTGATGTTAGAGATGAATATTTTATGAATTACATTTTATACAAATTTTACTATTGTGAATTAAAATTATTTTTTCCAAATTTACCAATCAGGAACAATATATTTGAGAGATTAGAAAAAAAATCAAGTGATTTTTTGTCATTAATAACATTTTTGGAATTACACAATTTAAAACTAAAAAAATTGTGAATAAAGAAAATAATTTTGTAAACTTGCATTTGGTTTGGGACTCCCACATTGGTACTATATTCCTGAATCCAATTATTCCAATTAATTAGGATTAATTAGAAGAATTTGCTGTTTTTTTCCGGGAAAGATTCCTAATTAAAAAAATTCAGTTAATATTGAAAGCTTTAAAAATAATTTGTAAATTTTGATTTTTTTTTCCTTCTGCACTCGTAGGAGGGGAGCATAGGGCTAGTGCATGATATCATAGATGCTAGGCCCCAGGTTCATTACGTTATAGAATTTTTAAGTAGGTAGGTAAGTAGCCTGCCGTAGTTTTCTCCTTATATGTATATTAAATATTTAAGGTTTATTTTTCTTAGTTTTTAATATCGAAAGTCATGAATTGTAAATTGTATACTAATACATTTTTTTAATTTTATAAGTATTGTTATATTAAGCTATAATAATATGGAATATAATTTTTAAAATTAAATTTTAAAATAAAAGCCTGACCGGGGTTTAAACCGAAGACTCTTCGGTTAAAGGACTGTATACTACATCAATGGTCAGGTTTAATTTTAAGTAATAATTAAAAAAGCAATTTAAAATTATTTTACACCTACTAATTACTAAAAAAAAAAAATTTATTACCTAAGTATAATATATTTTTAATAAATGTAATGATTACTTCCGACACGCATATACTTATTTGTACTGATATACAACATAATGTTATACATATAAATAACTGAAACCAGATCTATTAATCACAATTAATTATTATTAATTATGTAATTAATTTTATAATTATTTCTTAACTACTGTATATAATCATTCAAAATGAATCCTTTGAAAATATACAGGCATTATAATATATATATATATAATTTTTTTTTACTCAAAATATATATGAAGTCACCTACGTTCATTTTAGTTTTTCAAAATAATTAACTATCACAGTAATTATATATGTGTGTATAGGTGTACAAACATGTTTCTTCTTTTATATTTTCTATACACAATCTATAATTTTTGAAAATTCAATTAAAATTAATGTTCATAAATCATAATTTTAAAATTTCTATAATAATTAAATATCTTCATTGTTCAATTTAATTAACTATAATATACTACTGTAATAACTACCGAATTTTTATTTTCTTTCTCTAAATTACCAAAAAATCAAAAACTACTTAATTTAAATTAGCAAAAATTATGAAATCAATCGATCATATTATAAACGTTTTAAATATATTGGTTATATTTGAATAATTAATTTAAAAAAAAAAACCATAAATTGAGAACGTTTAGGCATAAAGTAGATATTTTGCAAAAAATATAAAAAAAAATTAATTAATAATTTTCTTAATTACATACGTATACAAACCACACACGTACATAAATTATTTTATTAACTCTTTTATTTAATTTAATTAAGTATTTTCTTTTATGAAGAGGAGAAAAAAAAAATAGCAAATAAAATATACAACAAAAGACCGCACATTATTTTTGTTAATTTTTCATTATTTAAATTAAATTGTTTTTTTTTTTCTCTCTGTGTATTCCAAAATTAAAATTAAGCGTTAAAAAACAAGACAAGCGAAAAACGAAAAAAATTCAAAAAAAAAATCAATTTTCTATTTTCTAAATTTTCGTTGTACATGCAATAAAAATTTGAAGAAGAAAAAAACAGTATAACAAAACATTGCGGAGTATAACAAAAAAGTCACAATAAAAAAAAAACTCATCGAAAAAAAGGAAATTAATTTTTTTATTTATTTTTTTTTTCTTTTTATTTTTATTGTAACCATTTTTAGCAATTTAATTTTTATTACTACATGGTCATATCATCTAATATGTTCGATAATAAAGAACAATAAACCAAAATAAATTACAAAAAATTTATTAACTCTCCTTTAGTCAACTTTACAAGAGCAAGAGCACAATATTCAATAAAGAGCCAAAATTTTTTAACAATATGAGAACATACAACAACAAACAGTTATTGCACACTTGTCTATTCAAAAAGATCAAATTTCTCACATAAAGTTTCATCTCATCTTACATATGTTGATGTCTCTAAGTTGAACATGTAACATGTTTACAGTATAAATACAGTAGACTCACAGTTTATATTTACATGCATACATAATAGGTATATGAACGAGCAGTTATATGACTATTCTGTTATATATGAACGCTCCCTTACATATTTACATAAAATTTAAAAATGTAAGCATAGTGTGCATAATATACTTGCTAATATTGTTTCAAAGTCAACCAAATCATCACTTCAATTACTCCTTATAAATCTACTATCTCTTACTAATATTATACTAATCAATACATTTATCTCAGATCCTTTTCTAATATTAATTAATTCACATAAATGTGAGTCGACTGTATAATTATTATTAATAATTTTAATTGCCCAAAAAATAACAAAAATGTTATCAACAACAAGAATGACAACAAAACAAAAAAATGATAACATAAGCTCTCAATACTAATTATTATGCTCTTCAATTCAATAATTACTTTATGATAATATCATAAAGGAATAAAGAGTAAGAGAAAGAGAAACTAAAGAATAGTTTATCAAGAGAAACAGAATAACATAACAGATACTCTATAAGTTTATAAAATAAAATTAAAAAAAAAAATAAAAAACAAAAATAAGTCTCGTGCCTTTCAAATACCATCATCATCTTCATATCACCACCATCATCACCACAATCATTAAAATCATCATCACTACTATCATCATTAATATTATTATTAACATTTTATCCAACAACACCATATTTTTTCTTTAATATTTTGATTCAATTCTCAATACTCTTTATCACTTCATTCCTAAAATGAATGATGGGTTAGAAAAAACAAAAACAAAAACATAAAACTAAAGAAGACCTTTAATTATTTTTTTGCAAACACATTATAACAACACTATTGAAAATAAAAGTGATTTAAATATAAGAAGAAAAATTTCAAACAAAAAACAAACCACACTATAAAATCTATTTTAAATGTATAACAATTTTGTTAACTATTAAACGACATACAATATAACATTAAAATATTTATTTACACCTGTATCTATGTACATATACATATAAATATCAAAAATACCTACATTTATAGATGGCACTAATGAAAAATTTTTATATACGAAAAACTCTCATAGAAAATGTTATTCATATATATTGGGGTTAAAATATTCATGTACAAGCATTACACTATTATCATTATCATTAACATCATCAGCATGATGATCATCATTAACATCATAAACATGATCATCATCATGATTATCACCGTTATCATTATCAATTTCACTTTATATATCAGATGATTTTAATTCTTTTATGGTACCATCTTCATCATTTCCATCATTTTCATCATCAATCATCATCATCAGTTTTTGTACCATATTTTTTTTTTTATAATATAAACATCATTTTCATTTTTTCTTATTAATTTTTTATTTTTTATTTTTATTACCATTTTACAAGAGAAAAAATGAAAATGAACCGTCAAAAGAATTGAAAACCTAACAGTGCTTTGAGTAAAATAAGTAAAAAGGAAAAAGATGAAAAATTGAATCTCATCCAACGAACACGGCAAACAAATAAAATAAAAGTTATAAAAAAGAAAAAAAAATTGCAAGGAAAATATTTTGTATGTTTATATTTCGGCTTGTACTCCAAGTATGTGTACATTTGTATGTATACGATATAACAATTTTTCATAAGAGAAAATACAATCAAACGCGAAATCAAATAAAATATAGTGTATATTTTGTATATATTTATGCATACATAATGTAAATATATGTATATGTGTGTATTCCTATGCACATGCATTTACCACATCACAGACATTAAAAGTTTGGCCGCCATTCAATATTCCTTCTATATACCTTAAAGCTATAAGTACATTTTTTAAGACGTGATAAAAATGTTATAAAAATCACAATCTTATAATTTATTTCTACATAATATGATCTTGTACATACATATGTATGTATTATATGTACATGTTAAACTACACAATATGTATAGAAGAGATATATTTTTTTTAACCTTATTCTTCTTCTTCTTCTGTATAAGATTTTAATTTTGTGTTTTTATGATAAAATGATAAAAATTTAATGATCATCATTATTCTAAGATATTATGTATAGTACATGTATAAGTATATCTTTGTTTATTATACGAATGTTTATATGTAGCTGTGTGTGTATAAAAATATTTTATATATAATTAAGAAGATTATAACAACAGTAACGTATAACAGAATAATAAAATATTTTATGTTTTAGAATACATATATTACTGCTGCTGAATGCTTCTATTTTTATATTGCCTTGCTACCAACTCTAACTGTTATAATGTGTTGTACAGTTGAACTTGAATAAAAGATGACTTGATATAAGAGAGCAATTAGGACGTATTTATTTTTCTAACAATATAATGACTTACTTATTTGTAGTAATTATTGTGGACATCTTCGTCGTATCCTTCATATACAAAAAAAAAAAAAAAATTGTGAATTTTACTCTACTTTAGTGCAATGTTACCATCGCATTTAGAAAATTTTGACAATATTGGCTCTGTTAAGTTTAGTTTCATTTTTTTTTTATAAAATATTTATTTTTGTATTTGTAGAACTTCAAAATCTAAAACATTGCAGTCGTAACCCAAAAATTTTCGACAAAATCAATGTCACAATTGATATAATGAGGTGATAAATTGAAATATCATTGGAAATGCTTAGAAAATATTATGGTCCCTTTAAAGTTTTTATTATCAAGATTCGACTGTATCTATATATAGGTTCACTAATGTCTGTTAATGTTGAATGAAAATATGCAAATTTTTTCCTACTGCTCAAATATTTTTGATTTACGCAAAATTTTGAATTATTTTTAAAAATTTTTTGTAATTTTTTAAATTTTATTCACCATAAAATTACTCATACAATTGAATAAATCAAAATTTAAAAAATTTAAATGAAATAAAATGTATAACAAATAATATTGGTAATAACTGCTATAGCAGGAGCATAACAGCTGTTTGTAATACCACTATTCTTATATATGAACATATATTGTAGTAATATGTGTTATGTATTATATGTATGTATGTAGAAATACAAAATGGTATCTGTGGGTACCTATTATATGGAGCAAGTGTGGTATGAACTGGTTTTTATTTTTACATTTTATTTTTAATTTTTGTATTTTTATTTTTTATTTAATGCAAAATATATAAACTTATAACTTTTATACATATGCAAAAATATAATAATATGTAAATTTATTCAGCATTCTAAACACACATATATACATATATAAACATTTGCATTCAGATTCAAGACAAGTGAATTATTTTTCATTTTTATGCTTACAATTTTTAATTATTTTATACATACACGTATACATATACATACTAGTTCTTGTTTATTAAAAAAAAAAATTGTTGCAAATTAAATTTTTTATGAGATATTTGAATGCTAAAAGAAAATGAAATGAAATAAAAGTAACAAACATACATACATGTAAAATAAATCAGTGATTGATTGACATATAGACAATATATGTATATTAATACCTGTATACATTAATATACATATATAAAAATTATTGGGCTTTTTACAGGCGAGTTGGGCCACTTTTTAAATATGTAATAGACAGTCGTTTACGATTCACGCAACTTCCTACACTATTACTCAAGTACACTAGACTATGTGAAAGTGTATATATGACAGGAAAAGTTACAAACATTTTTTCCGGTAGATGACTTGTTTTTACCTCTATCAACTGTACGTTCTAACTACGCTCTACAAGCTTTTTAAGCCTTTTGCATATTTAAAGAATAATTTTAAAATGCTACAAAAATTCAACGTTATTTTTAATGATTTCACTTGTGTTATTCACTTTTGAATTACTAGGTAAGAAAAAATGGAGTAAATATTACGGTATAAAGTAATTTATAGTAAATAACGTAGTCTATAGTAGGTTTTAGTATAAAGTTTCGCTTCTTTAGTTTCTATGCGTCTCGTTTATTTCTGGGAATGTAGTTCGACTCTTAATACTCTTAATATTAATACTTATCCAAAAAACTAAAGTCTAATGGAAAAATTTTGATTGCAAATGATAATTTCAAGTTTCTAATACCAAATTAAATTCAGATTTCAAATATCAAAATTATTTTAAAAAATTTTATAAATAAATTCATTATATAAAAATATTATTTAATTATACATTGTGGTTACATTCGGCGGCTCTACTTTACATTTATATTGTTCCATATAAAACAACCCACATATACATACCTACATATTTACATACTTAATACTGTTATGCATTATAAAGTTACACAGAAAGAAAAACAATACTCATATTAATTACATATTTATTAAAATTAGTATATGAAATTAAAATAAATAATAAAATATATGTACATATGTATGTGTCTATGTAAAAAAACAATGAAATATGATAAAAATGACCCATATTAAAGCAAAAGTATAAATTTACAATTTTTACAAATTATTATAACTTTTTTTTTTTTACTTTATACATGGTGATTCAACAACAAGCTAGAATTCATATACCATAGGGTAGTAGGTCGTATAATCAATATAAACTGAGTAAAATTTTTGTTCAGAACATAATGTCAAATCTGAAACGTTTCAGAGTTTATTTTAAAAAAGAGCGATTTTAAAAAAAAATTAAGGCCTTTAAAATGGATTTTTTGTTATATCTCCCGCACCATAAGAGATTTTTTTAACGTTTAGTGACTTAAATTAACAACAGCAAGTTTAGTGAACAGCAAGTATAAAATTCTATAAAGGCCATTTTCGAAAATTCAAAATATTTCGTGAAAAATTGTCAGAACAAAAAAATGTAAAAAAAATTGAAAATGACGTAATTGGGAATTTTTTAAAGTTTCGAACGCTTGTATTTCGGGAAAACCATGTAAAATCAAATAATGCGCTATACTTTATTTTAGGCTCTCTAATAGCTCTTTCAAAAACTGTTTGTTAGAAGCCTTTTTTTCAAAAATTTGTTTGTTAGCTGTTTTAAGAATCTTTTTTATATGGCTCCTAAATTGTTGCTGAATTACCCTGTTTTAAGTACAGAGTTTAATGAAAACCATTTATTATAAAAGGCAGAAATCGAAATGGTCATATATGAATTGCATGCTGCACTTGTTTTTACCAAAATAACTTACTACATTAATATAAAATTTTCATTACTGTGAGAGTATAAGTGCTAACACATATAAATTTCTATCATATTATGCTACATATATGTATATGGACATTACATTCGTAAATAGTTTAAAAAAAAAAAAAAGAATTTTAATTGTTATAAACTTTCCTTTTTTTTTTGCTCTTTATTTTTAAATTTTGTTGCAATTGCAATTGTGCGCATTCCATTGGTCTTTTATGAAAGTAAAAATTACACAAAAAATAAAATTTTTCTTTTTTTTTCATTTTAATACACCCAAATCTATTTTACTATCGCTTTTTAATATTGTTGATGAATACTGTTTACATACTTATTAAGAAAAAATAGTGCACATACCTACGTACATACTGAAAAACTGGAATATGATTAAATATTTTTCTATATACACCGTTAAAATTTCAATGCATTTTTGTATATATGCGATAGATTTTGTTGCACTGTTGCAATTTCTATATTGTATATTTTGTAATAAAATATTATACATAATAATTTTAAATATGCTTTCTATATATAGAGAGCTTTGTTATTTAAATTATATATTGAATTTGTTTTTACTGTCTTGTCGATTTCTTATACACACATACATACATGCATATAAATTAATATTTTCACTTCTTATTAAAAGCGAAAATATAACTGACCTGATCAAATACATATATATTAGAAGAATTAAGTATAACAGTAAGAGTATAACAAAAAACAAAATAGTTAAATATTTTCCATTTTTAGTTGAATTTTCACTTAATAGCAAATATTTTTTAAGTCTTGTCAAACAGGATATGTTTTTTGCTATATTTTTGCTATATTTTTGCGCTAACTTCTGGTATAATATGTAAACACTATAAATATAAATAAAACTGCATTTTTAACTTACATCGTACTCACATATAAAATAAATTTATATGTATGCATTTTATATTAAAAAAAAACAAGCAAATTAACTGCATACTACACTAAAATATCAAAATAAAATTTGAAAAATTTTAATTTTATTTTTATTTGAAATGAAATATTTTTATAATTAAATTTGAAAATTGTTGTTTCCTACCTTAAAAATATAATATTATTCTAAATAGAAATATAAAATAAATGTCGATAATAAAATCATCCAAAAGACATGACAGAAATATTTTATGTATTTTACACCATTTTTATTTAAAAATATTTACAATTAGAGAAAAACATGGTTGAAATATTGAAACCAAGCTAATAGGAAATTAAAATAATAAATTTGAAACTTTGAATAATTAGGCAGAAGCTCATAAATCATCATTTGTACGTCGTTTTCCTAATTCTAATAAAAAATTAAAATTTTGCATTTCTTGGAGACAATTAGGAAACTGGTGAAATATGAGCAACTGTTGATCTGAAATCATGAGCCATCTATTTGTTGATCAAAAAGACATGAAATAATTAAAAAAAGAATAAATTTGAAAATGTTACAAAAATATATTCGATGACCGAAAATAATGTTACAAATTATCGGCCGATTACAAAGTTGCCTTCCATTTCTGAATTATTTGAATTATTTGAATTATCTTATTATTTTTGATTCCATTCATGATCAAGTGTTTTAGTGCCGAATCAACATGGTTTTTTAAAAAAGCTATCTTTACATCAAGCAAATTTGATGGATATGAGACTTCTTTTTATTTGAATGTTATGGAGTCTTGTTTCTAAAATCATGTCACTTATACAAGGTTTTGATCTATTACCTTATATAGTCCTATCCTAATTGAATTGGAGAAATATGAAATCCCCCCCGAATTTTTAAAACTGAGTAAAAACATATTTAGTATATGCCGCAGTTTTTGTATTTTTTTTTAGATTGTGCATTTCAAGTCGCTTTATTGGCAATTCAATGGAATTCTGTTGGAATATATATAGATAATTATTACTAAGAACTCGTACAGGCAGAAAAGTTCCAGAACTTGCCCTGCATTTCCAAATTACACATATGTACATACATTTCTATATTTTATTATTAATTTTATACATTATTAATTTGTCTAATAACTCAATTCACTTACTCAATCGCATATATTCAAATAATTCACATTTTAATTGAAATTAATCACATCATTTATTATTTAGTTCAAAATTTTTTTTCTCCAATAAATTTTTATGCATAAATTTTTACAATATTATTACAAATATAATTTCATAATCTGTAATGTAAAAATGTAATCGAGCTTCAATGCTACAAAAAAAAAAAAAGTTAAAAATTTTATAGTGGTTTGTTTCTTTGATTATTTAATCATTTCCAAAAAAAATTGAAGTATGTAAACTTATTTAAAATACTTAAAAATTTTAACATTAAAATTACTTTAAAAAATTCAAAGCACAAAAAAAACAACTAATCCAAGTATTTATATACAAACAAGTTATGTATACGTACATTAAGTAGGTGCCTATTAAAATTCCGAGAGAAAAAAAAATGTATAATAAAAAACAAAATCTATACATATAATTTTTGACACAATGATATTAAATAAATATTTTTTGTTGACACTTATATGAAATCGACCATATTATTATTATTATGAAAAAATTGGGAGCACTTTAAAACTGTACTCATTAAATAATGCTCTTTTCGTTTTTGTTTACTTTTGAAATCTATATCAAACAATAAATGATTTGAGAAAAAATATATTGTATGTACCGTTATACAAATGTATACTCAAAATTTCTCAAATTTTTCTATACTGTCACTGTCACTTTCTAACAATCATATATTAAAATAATAATACGTAATAATTTTATTTAAACTGTTATATATTAAGTACTTGTATATTTTTCATGTATTTTATAAAAATTACAATAAATACAAAAATATATGACACTGTTGAAGTGACATATACCATAATTTAAATTTTTAAATGATAAAGAAAATTACAATAATTTATAATTTTAATGTATAAAAGAGGAACTAAAGATGAAAAATTATATAGTTGTAGCGTAATAATTCATTTGATCAGATCTTTTACATTCAGTTTGTATTTGAGAGTATCACGATCTATATTATTCATATGAAGACAAGCAATTAGGATAAAAATAGACGAAAATGTAGATATGTATTTATATGAGAGCACATCTTCAAAAAAAAATTTATATAATTAAATCGTGAATTTTTAATTTAATTTTCAAATAATAATTCACAATTTCGTTTTCCTGTTTATAGCATTACATATTATATGTAGAAGTTTTGAATTTGAATGCAATGAACGCGTCTATATAGTAAATCGTCATTATATCAAATTATACTTAGATCATAATTTAATGCTTGTTACTCTTATATTATATATACATATAAATATAGCTTTTAGACTCTTGGATAAATAGAGCAAATTGCAAATAGTATGTTACACTTGTAATTTATTTTTCTTGAAAACAATATTGTAATTATAAATTTGATTTATGACTCTAACTACTCATATGTTAATTGCAAAATCGAATTGAAAATCCTTTCTTTTATTAATTGCCTTGTATGTATATACTTATGTGTATGTATACTTAAGAAAAATCAAAAATTAAATATACAATTATGATTTGTACAAAATTACATTGTGTACTTTTACACATTTTATTTATTTTATATATGAAGCGCTTAATATGCTCTAATTTTTTTTTTTTTTATATAAATTTTAATTAATTTTCTACTGTTTTTTTGTTTTTTGAATTATTTTCGAAAAAAAAAAAAAATTCGTTTAAAATTAATCAATTTCAATGTTATATTTTTGTATATCGTTGTAAAAATAATCGAGAAGAAAGGAAATATGTTGTAATTTTTCACCAACAAAAAAAAATGAGAATAAAATAAATTAAAATTATTATTTTTTTTTTTTATAATTTAATGAAAATTATTTTATTTTATAATTTCGATTATATTAATATTGCAATAAATAGTGATAGCGATTCATCTCTCATCATTACCTTAATTGATTATAACACAAAAAAAATTTCCAGAGATGGCGCTTCTGATTTTTGATAATTTTTTGTTTTTCTTTGTGTCATGTAATGTCAAAACATTATGATTACATGTTTTTTGTATGATTAGTGATTACTATCACTTAAAATACTTTTTTTTTGATTATATAATAAATTCTTTGTTTAAAATATTATTTAATAAAATACTTACCTAAAATCTTTGGCCATTTATCTTTGAAAAATAGAGATGAAATACCTATAACTTTTTTATTTAATTTTAAGCTCTTCAGAAATCTGACATCAAAATATTATAAAAAAAAATTGAAAATAAAATGATTTTTATCATAAAAATTGCCTGATTAATTATAAGATTTTTTTTTTTTTAATAAAGTTCTTTTATACATAAATTTAATTCAGTAAAATTTCATGCTAAAAAAAAAAATGCATGCTAAAAAAAAAAATGAAAATTTTATATAAAATTAAAAAAACAAAAAGGCAAACTTAAATGTTTTAATTGCTTTTTAATCTATTTATCATCTAATCTGAGCTGGGAATCATAGACGGGAATTATTTTTATACGAACAAGATAAAAATACGAACAAAAAATCATCTGTAACCAATTGAATGTAATCTCGCCGTAATAACAAAATTAGTTGAAAGTTTTGTTTCTGTAGCCATTCTGCAGATGTGAAATTTTTTCTTTTTTTTTTCAAAAAAAAATTTTTGTATTATCTTGGATTGTCAAAGAAAATTAAGCGCATGAAATGAAGAAAAAATTTTTATGTTGTAAATTTAAAATGGGCTAAATTGGTCACATTTTCTTTTCATATATTTTAAACATTTTTGTTTGTTTTTTAAAACTGTTTTATAACAATAAAAATATTTCAATTACTTCAGTAGTTTTTGTTTACCCTTTCAATTTCAATTACTTATATACAAAATAAAAAAGGGAGAAAAAAATTGAAAAGAAAAAAAAAAATAGAATGAAATTTGTTTTTCTTTTAAGCATGAATTTAAGTAAAAAAAAAAAATTTAATTTCTTTTATAAATGCTATTTGAGTATTTTGTCACGTATTTTTTTTGTTGACAACCTAAGTTAATATGTAAAAATTTTAATAAAAACATGCAAAATTGAATTAGTGGCACTAAATGCAATTTTTGTCATTTCGTTTTGTGTATAGTAAACGGATTTAATAAATTCAGTAAATTTTTAAAATGGCGGATTATCAATTTAAAGAGTAAGAGGATTGCTGGTATGAGTTCATTTCGTAAGAGATCAATTTGTCACTTTTTATTTTCTCATAATTTTTCCACTTTCTTATCCGTTCTAAACAGATAGATGGCGTATGCATCATTCTTACCACGTCATTTACTTGTTTAATTATCAATCTTTATATTGTTACGCCATTTTGTAAAAAAAAAAATTGTAATTTATTTTTGACGCTTTATATTCATTGAATGTCAGTTTAACACTTTCACTACCGGAGCTTGATAAGAAAAGCTTATACCACAGATTATGGAAATTTTTCTTTTGAAATGATTTTAAATTTCATTGGATTTTTTAATATTATATTTATAGCATTAGAATAAAAAAATATTATTATCTTCTGACCAAGAACAGTTTGCAGTTATTCCATTGTTCTATAACCTATTAAATCTGTTTTTGCCAAAAAAAAAATAGTGCAATACTGTAGCAAAAACTGATAAGATAGTCATGTCACACATTTTACGACGCCGGGATCAAAAGAAAGAACCGATGCGTCACATATATGCGACACTGGTAGCGAACGTGTTAAAGATATTAATTTTTTAAAATGTGGGCGAAAATGACATTTAACTATAGGATTAAATTTAAAATGTAAGAATTTACTGAACTGTAAATTAATTTAATGTTATATATATGGTAGAAAATTAATACTAATTGGTCTTATTATAAAATCAATATTAATTTTTCAATTAATTATAATAAATTTTGAATTAAATATTAAATTTAAGAATTTGGCATATAAACATAATAACATGTTTTTCCTATATCACATATTTCTAGCGGATATCCTATAGTTGTACATTTCCTTATTTCTTTTTTTTAATACTTATAATTTTCGATATTAAACCATAATATTTTAAATTTAAAACAAAAAATAATAGAGAAAGTGTTAATCGATTGCAAATTTCTTCAATATTCAATTTTCTCGTTTCTTTGTTTTTTTGCTTACCATTTTATTTCTTTCACCTTATTTTCTTCTACTAATTCAAATAAGAAATGGAAAAGAAAACAACATACTTACCATTTATATTAAAAAAATTATTTTGCATTTTCTTTTTTTTTTTATAATTTTATTAAAAAATAATCGTATTGCTCTTATTCACATATGATTTTTAGAAAAAACAATCCAAAAACATTAAAAAATAATCATAATCTGTTGAACTTTTTAAATATTGCAAAATTTTTCCTATATTATAACAAAAGTATAATGGTAACACTAACATATATTTTTGCTTGAAAACACCCTTTTCTATAAGAAAAATAACAAAAATTATGTCAAAGTTTAACTGGGCAGAACGAAATAATATGTTTTCGTAAAGTGACAAAATGTAACAACATATCTACATTGGCATTGCATTTTGACAACTACTTATTTACTCTATAATATCTAACTGGTATCACAGAATTATTGTTATAACAAGACACATAAAAATAATTACAAAAAAAAAAAAATAAAATGAAACTGAATTGAATTTATTGTTCCCGCAATTGTAAATTGAATAAAAAAAATAAATATTGGGAAACACATCAAGTACCAACATATTTTTGGAAAAAAAAATTTTAAATCAAAAATCATAAAGGTGTGTCCTATTAATACCCCTTATACATTATTTTCGGATGTTTTAAATTTACTTATAGCTTTTTCTTCTGATATTTTTGTGTACGAAATTGGATTGCAAAAATTAAAAAAATTAAGAAATAGAAAAATAAATATTTTTTTTTAATTGGACCACTTTATATATGTATATGCACCCGACTGGTAGTGTAAAACAAGTAAAATGTTTTCGTAGAAAAATAATTTAGAAATTTTACAAAGGATTAAAAATAGTTCGATTTTTTTTTTTTTAAATAAAATTTTATAATTTTTTTTTATTCGAATAAATTTTAATAAATTCTACAGTTAAGTTTGATTTTACACCCTTTGTAATTTTAACATGACAACCTCATTTTTAATATTACATGACAACCACATTTCAAATGTTACAAAACTTTTCTTCTAACGGAATTTTTTAAGGTATAATCCTTCTCGTATACGAGAAAATTTAAAATTAAACCTACGGTAATATCTGTGATGACTGTTTAAGTATCAGACTGAAATTATTTCGGACTATACGTCAAAGTCTAAAAATTTGACCCAAAAATTAAATAACTTAAACAAAAATCGATTGAATGTTTCTTAAACTTTTCGCAAAAAATTAATTGTCGTCAAATTACTTTAACGACAATAAACGACATGACGACAATAAAAAAAATTTGAAAATGAATCTTTTGCGAATAGAGTAATTTTTATTATTTGCCGTCAGTTTGACATCAAACAGGAATTACATATATACGACTTTCATCAAACTCAGATTAAATTGTAGATTTTGTCGTATATGTTTGTAAACCATAACTAAAAGATACGACATATTAATGTATATTCAATCAATTTCAGAATGTGAATAAATTCCAATCATATCATAATGTCTTGTAAAGAAGCACATTTCCAGATAAAAAGTTTTACATGTTTTTATTATTGTTTTATACTACAACACATTAAATGTCATAAATTTTACATATATTTAGGATAAAAAGAAAGCTGTAATAGTTATGAATTGTCAAAGTAGTAAACGGAACAATGTCAAAAATGAAAATTTTTGTTAGAGTACGTAGAATGCTCTCATATCGTAAAAAAGAACACAAGTGCTTAGCTCTTAACGTTTTAATGTAAAAAATACGAAAACGCCTTTAGAAAACAAAAAAAAAAATTATTTTGAAATTAAAATTTCGCTTAATATTAAAAACAATATTAATTATGTACTATAATTAACTGATTGTTGTTATACATTCCCCGAGATCAGAATTGTAACAATACTATATTAATGCAGAATTCACGTTTTAAATGCCTGTATTGTTTATTGAATACGATATTATTGCTATTCTAATAACAGAGATTATTACAACAAAGGTTCTTTAAAAACGAAACTGTTCTATACTGTTATACGTCAAAACTAGCACGACTATAATGTAAATCCTCACCTATATATGTTATATTTAAGAAATATTGCAAATATTCATACAACATATTATTATTTTTATTATTTTAATAAAAAATGCATTATGAAATTCTACTTAATTTTATTGTATTTACATTATATTCAAAAAACAAAAACAAAAGCAGAACAACAACAGAATTTCCAATATAAAAGCATAATGTACAACACGCTTAAACTCACATATTATTCAAAAGAGTTGTAACTTAATACCTTCATATACAAAACAATTCGTTGAATTCAGCTAAAACGCATAGATCGCTATTTTGTTTTACAAAAAAATTTCTTTCTTTGTTTTCTCTCTATCTCTATCTCTCTCTCTCTCTCTCTCTCTCTCTCCTCTTTTAAAATAACACAAAATTTTCAAATATCGTAAGTCCTTCATTTTCATTTTAATTTTATTTTACCCAAACAATTTAATATAATTACATACAGAGAATAATCTAAATTCACATATACATACATACAGAGATATACAATAAAAAATAAATTGACGAAATCTTATAATCTACCTTAAGGCGTTCATTTAAAAAAAAAAATCAAAAACAGCATTTTATGCAACAATTTTTTTAATACACAGAGAAAAACAAAAAAAAATAAAAGAAAGGAATAAAAACGACAAAAAATCTTAAAAATTTCATTGTAAATATTTCCAAATTTTTTTTTTCTTTATTGTATCGCGTATACAAAGAATTTCAAAAAAAAACACAAAAGAGTAAAATTTGTTTTGTATCAACTTGCAATCAAATTTTTTATAACGACTTTATAATAATTTTACATATTGTGCTTGAAAATTTTCTATATAACGGGTAAGAGAACGTTAAACTCTTTCCTCATCACATCGTCTTGCAAATACAATACCTCTATTCCAATTGTTCCTTAAAAAAAGGATATTATTTCATATAAATTCTGGGGATTTATGAAAAAAAATACAAGAACAAAATTTAAAGAATAATTTGAAAAAAAATTAAAAAAAAGAATCAAAAATAAATAATGAAATCATGACGGACATAGTGGCATTGATGAATTCACCCTATACGTACACTCATTTCCCGGGAAGAGACCGAAAATTATTAAAAATATTGGAAATATTCAATTTTCGTTAATTGTTACAAGAAAAAGAAATCTTTGGAAGAAAATTCTAAAAAAAAAATTAAAATTTGAATATTAAATTAAACTGTAAGATGAAAAATTTTCAAATGCCATTATATTTTAAGAAAGACTGTCGTGCTATAAGCACATGTAATACTAGGAATCAATTGTTTATTGCAACATTGTAGGTAAGTTTAAAAATATAAGGTAATATTTGCAGCCCTTAAACAATTTAATAATAATTTAAGCAAAAATAATATAAACACTAACAGCTTGATCGTTTGTCTCGCTTCTTTACTCACTTTTTATTCACTTTCAAATCAGAATTCTCAGTATTTTCTAACGGATATTTCACATTTCCAATAAAATTACTCATTTTTTCAATTGAATTTTTGAATTTTTTCTCATATTATCGACTCCCTTTTAAAAACAAAGTGTTTTTCTTGGTCTTTCAAAATTAAACGTCTCACTTTCGAAAATTATATTATACAAGTATTTGATGGCTACTCACTTTCTTCTCACTTTTCGAGTTAAATAGCGAAATAAACGATTAGGCCCTAAAATTTTATTGCATTTCTTTCACTTATAAATAGAAGAAAATCTTATGGCAACCCTAAAATAAAATTTCTAAAAATTTAAGTGCTACCGTTTAAATCTAATTTAAATAAACTTGTGCAATCTATTCGTACATTCATATACCTAAAATAGAATTCATTATTACGAGTAATATGGAAATTATTTCAAATATCAAAAATTATTAATTAAAAAATTCAATTTAAATAATATTGACAAGCAATTTTGAATTTAAATCAAAAAATTTAAATTAATAAAAAAAAATAATTTAATTTGTATTAAAACTTGTAAATTATAACCAAAAAAAAAAGCAAAAAACTAATTCTCTACTTTGTTTTCATAAAACCATTATACAAAATTTACTGCACACAAGAACAGCAAAAAACAACAAAAAATAAATTTATTTGATAAAGAACTAGATCAGTTCCCTGACACCAATAAATCATAATTATACATAAATACAATATATATATGTATATGTACGTAAATTTTATAATGTGTAATAATTCATAAAATTAAATAATAATTAACTCAATATTCTAACTTATTCACATAGGTATGTACACAAATTCCTATGCACTTGTGTTCATACATAACTATATGCAAATATATCATGCAGATAATTAATTTGTACAGTTTACAGCTAAAACAAAAAATAATCATACTTTTAAGAACAAAAACAAAAAATGTAATTTTTTTTTCTAAAATTTTGTATTAGCACTGTTTTACCATTTTGTATTCTCGGCTACACTCGGTTCGAAAACAAAGTTCACATACATACATACAATATTGAATGTATACACACAACATTTTTATGCAAAAAATAATGTTGTTTGTCGTTGACAGGCGATCGCGTGAACAAATTCACATCAATCATCGAAAAAAAACCAAAAATAAATTATTCAAATCTAACCTCTTTTAAATCACTTTTATTTCAAATATTTTTACCTTAGAGTTTTTAACATTTTTTTTTATTCTTAAATTACAATATTCTTGTCTTTTTTTATACCCTGCACTTCGTGAAGGGTATATTAACTTTGGTATGGAGTTTGTAACTACTTGAAGGAGTCATCTGCGGTATGGACATATATATATATTCTTGCTCAGCGTAAAATTCTGAGTCGATTTAGACATGTCCGTCTGTCCGTCCGTCCGTCCGTCCGTCCGTCCGTCCGTCCGTCCGTCCGTCCGATCGCACGATAACTCAAAAACGCATAATGCAATCGACATCAAACTTTCACAAGTTTTTTCTTTTGTACCAAGGACGAGCCCTATTGTTATTGGACTAATTCGGACAACGGGTTCGGGTAGCTGCCATACAACTCAAAGAGTTTATTTTAAATATTTCAAAAACTAATAAAGGTATAAATATAAAATTTTGTATACATGTGTCCAATTATATTCTACACATGCTCTAAAAATTATAATGGGGTAGCTGCACCGGTTCGGGTGGCTGCCATACAACTCCAACAGCAAATTTTTTATATTCGGCAAAATAATAAAGTCAGATCCATGAAACTTGGCAGTCATGTGTCCAATTATAGGTCAAATATATTTCTGAAGTTTTAGAGGAATCGCTTGACAGGTTCGGGTACCTGACATACAACTCCAGAAGCAAATTTTAAATATTTAGGAAAATAATAAAGTCAGATTCATGAAACTTGGCAATCATGTGTCCAATTATGGCTCAAATATATTTCTGAAGTTTTGGTGGAATTGCTCGACAGGTTCGAGTAGCTCCCATACAAGTCTAAAAGCTTATTTTAAATATTTGGAAAAATAATAAAGTCAAATTCATAAGACTTGGCAGTCGTGTGTCCAATTATAGGTCAGACATATTTCTAAAGTTTTGGTGCGATTGCTTGACAGGTTCGAGTAGCTCCCATGCAAGTCTAAAAGCTTAATCTTAATATTTGGAAAAATAATAAAGTCAGATTCATGAAACTTGGCAGTTGTGTGTCCGATTATAGATCAAATATATTTGTGAAGTTTTGATGGAATTGCTTGACAGGTTCGGGTACTTGCCATACAACTCCAAAAGCTTATTTTACATATTTGGAAAAATAATAAAGTCAGATTCATGAAACTTGGCAGTTGTATGTCGAGTTATAGGTCACATATATTTCTGAAGTTTTGGTGGAATTGCTTAACAGATTCGAGTAGATCCCATACAAGTTTAAAAGCTTATTCTTAATATTTGAAAAAATAATAAAGTCAGATTCATGAAACTTGGCAGTTGTGTGTCCGATTATAGATCTGATATATTTGTGAAGTTTTGGTGGAATTGCTTGGCAGGTTCAGGTACTTACCATACAACTCCAAAAGCTAATTTTAAATATTTGGAAAAATTATAAGGTCAGATTCATGAAACTTGGCAGTCGGATGTCCAATTATGGGTCAGACATGTCCGTGAAGTTTCTATAGAATGATTTTAGAGGTTCAAGTAATTGCTACACAATAACGAAAGGTGCAGGGTATAATTCAATCGGTTTATACCGACTGAAACGTTTTTACTTGTTTATGCTATGTTTGTATTTTGTAATTTGTTTACAAGTAGGTATAAAATAATATTTTTCAGATCTCTTATATAACTTACCAAATATCGTTAAAATATGCATGCACGTAAAATATTAGAATTCTAATAGAAAAAAAAAACAGTAGCACAAAAACAAACAAAAAAAAAATTGCAGTGTTCCGATTTTTCTTGATTTTCAAGTTTTTCTGTTTTTCGTCTTTTTTCATTTTAGTTGTCAAGTTTTTCCATCGTTTTTACCGTTGTTGCTGTAAGTTTGAGTTCTTTAAAGTCATAATGTTTTTTTCTATCAAATAATTTTTGTTTTGAAGCCGCCACTCTCATTAAATTACGTAAATTTGTTTATTATTTCATGTGGTTTATATTAGCAAATTTTACGGTAATTCTTATGTTATTATGTACCATGTTTCATTTTTATATATATATGTATTCAGATTAGAGTTGTAGAGCAAACCAATTATAAAAGAAAACAAAAAAATTATAAGAAAAAAAACCGTACAAGATTTGACATTTCTTACCCTCCCTTCAGTTTAGTGTGCATATCCAACAACAAGATAGCAAAAAAAAAAAATGCAAAAATCTCACGTTGGTGTTTTGAGGCGTTTGTTTTTTTTTTTCATTTTTTTTTTTATTCATTTTTTGGTTTTTATTTGAAATTTTTTATTTTCCTTTCAAAGTTTTTTTTGTTTGTTATGTTGTCACTATTTTTAAGCGACCTTAAGAAGTATTTTTCTTATATATATAGAAAAATCTAAAATTCGCTGAAAAGTCTTCAATTTAAGGGAAAAAAGAAACGCAACATATGTACTTTTTAAAAACAATCATAATACATTCTTTTGTATGTGTGTGTGTGTGATGAACTGATGAGATTTATTATTAT
The DNA here is from genome assembly GCF_029603195.1 of Condylostylus longicornis. Lineage (NCBI taxonomy): Eukaryota > Metazoa > Arthropoda > Insecta > Diptera > Dolichopodidae > Condylostylus > Condylostylus longicornis. The sequence goes on from NW_026577989.1 coordinate 2,011,902, forward strand.
AGCATAAACGGTAACACAATATTTTCGATTTAGTGAAGTGTCAAATATATTCGTGCATCATATAGCACTTTTGATATTGCCATTAATGTGCAATATTACGAAATAATCATAACGAATAAAAAATAATAATTTTTTTTTTGCTTTTAAATCTTTCTGTATCAAAAACACAACCTTTGTTCTTTGTTGTTTTTATTTTATTTTTTTTTGTTTGAATTTACTTAGTTTTCGAGTAGTGAATATACCGTTTTCACACACTAAATTATTGTTGTTACCAGATGAATCGAAAATATTAGAAAATTTTCGAGTTTCGTTAACAAAATTTGAAGAAATTTTGGAAGAAAAATTAAAAATTTCAAGAAATTTGAATTAAAAATCCAAAAAATTTAAAAAGAAAGGTACGGATTAGCCATTGGTTCTAGTATTTTTTTTAACTTACAAAATTTTCCATTTGCCCTTCGTAATTTTATTGTTTTTTTTTATTTTTCGCAGTTGTTACTTATTTGACCTGGAATGCCAAATTAAATAAATTGAATCAAATTAATAATTAAATGCTAGAAATATCAATTTGTATAAATTGTGCTTTCCACACAAAAAAGCAGTTCTCGTATTGTTGTCCATGATAAGTCATATGTTTGAAAGGTCATCTCAGGAACAAACCACCCATTTCATTTTCGTGTAATATTCAATGGATTTTGTTCAATTTCGAAAATTTTATATGTAATTGTCATTCAATTCTGAACCATTATTAGATAATGTGATTCCGATTTTGAGGGAATTGTACTGCATTACAAATTACAATATAATTCCAAAATTGCTATTTTAATAAATAAAATTACGTTATTCATAAGAAAAGTATAAAGTTTGAGAGAAGAGCCTTTAATATGTTTAAGTATACTTTGATAATTTTGTACCCAACCCCAACTTGAGTTTCACGTGCAATACTATTACAACAAACAAAAAGTATAACAAGAAACACTGTTTTAAATAAACGGTAAATTAAAACGGGTCTGATTTTTTTGAATTAAATGTAACAATATTATAAATTAGGATTTTTCATCTCTTTCTATTGTTTATAATATTATTTATGCTATTCAAAAATTTTAATAACATTATTATTAAACAAGGGTATTGTTATAATGTTTCTCTTTTGTACGGTCTCGCACAGATCCATACATTTTATGTCAGAACATATACTTACGTATAACTATTGGGGTATACTCACGAACACTTCAATGTTGACTCAGCGTTTTTCATTATTTCCCGAACAAAGAGCTTTTCTTTTAAATTTTTTTTTTATTTTTATTTTTATGGAAATTACTTAATAATTTTGTTTTTTTTTGTTTTTCATAAAGTATTATAAAATCCCTGTGAATTTTGTTACATATATTTTTTTTCTTGTTCTCTTTTTCTTCTGTAAATGTTGTTGTTTTGTTATGTTTTTGTTATACTTGTGTTATAAATTTTCAAAGACTGTTAGCAAATTAATAATAGAATGAATACAATAATTTTAAACGGTATAAGCTTAATCGGTATAAATTTTTCCCATCACTGGATAGACAATGTGTGGCAGTGCTGTAAAGACATTAAAAAAAAAAAAACAATTTTTTTTTTCATAAGCATTTTACGCACAATTTACTCATAAAAAAATAGATGGTTAGTTTACATAATAAAATGCATGTATGTTAAATCATTAAAAAATATAAAAAAAAGACTCATTTTAATTGAAATTTCATAATAAAAAATTTTTCATAAACTTTTCATTATCTGTGAAAAGAAAGTAAAATTTTAATAAAAAGGAATTTTTCATATTTTTTTTTTTTTTCGAAGATTGAATAAAAATTCGATTTGATAACATTTGATTTGGATTTTCATTTTTATACTTTCAATATATAGCTATTCTAATGTGATAACTTTAATATTTATGAGGAAAAATATGATCATTAGAAATTTATAGTTGCCATTTCCACATTATTATTTTTTTAAGGAATGCAAGTCTACAATTCAACAGTGACAATGATTTAAAAATTATGCATACTGCAAAAGCTAATTTCCATGAAAAAAAAAAGAAAAGTTATGAGTTTCCGAATTCAATATTCGAATTTTCGTATTAAAAATTTAATTCTAAAAAAATTGGCTTTGAGTTTCCTGTTGATTTGCAAAATAACAAAACTTCGAATTAATTTCAAAAAATTAAAATTAGGCAACTCTATTTTTATTTATTGTTTGCTTAAAGTTTTGCCTGATAAAAAAGTAAAAATTGATTAATTTTTTTAAGTTCTTATATAAAACATGGCCTCACTACAGAATTCTACACTTCTGAATACATGTACACACAAAATATGAAGTAATTTGTGTACAAGTAGAAATGAACACCCACTATAGGGTAAAGGCCCCAATTTTATATTAAAGTAAATAATTTAAAAAAAAATTTTAATTAAAGTGGAAAAAAAAGGCTCAAAAATTTTAGAAAATACATAAAATAACATTTCCTCTAAATTTAACACATAAAAAAGTAGTAATTGAAAAATAGTGTGCAAAACCACTATAATATTGTATATACGATATTGAATACCAAATTAGTACCTTCATCCGCTTGCTAACTTTTCCGAAATTACTAACACATGTGTAATGGCATGACTTTATTCCCTCTTTTCAAATTTTTCAAACATTAACCCTAATAGTTTTACACTTAATATTTTTAGCAGGTATATACGTATACATACACTGTAGGGTTATTTACAACCCTACAAACAGAACATTATATTTACCATGTATGTATGTTTGACAAAATCAAAAATGTGTAAATACGCCCGTCACTTTGAGATCTTAATCTTTCTTCTACACATATCTACCTTAATTTTGAATGAATTATTTGTGTACAATCAAAATAAATATTTTATATACTATTTTCTTTAAACCAAACCTTTTGTATACCAAATTGTTATTTTTAAATCATAAATAGAAAATAATAATGTGAAATTCACCAAATGATAATTAATCATATACATACATATATATATACACTTTCATTAACCTTTTATTGAGAAAGTAAATTATTATTTGGTAAAATTATTAAAATTAATAATTTCTTTTCATATTATATATATATACATAAGTATATATATATATAAGGTCCGTTTCACTTTCAACCACAATGCATATAACATTATTATTATATGAACGTATACGTATATAGAAAACTAGTCTGCCCAACCCGGCTATAATATACAAATTAAATTAAAATAAATTAAAATTTCTTTAAAAATTATAACAAATGTGTAAGTATATGAAAAATATTTATTTATTAACATTCCTCTGCCAATGTATATATACATACGTACATACATGTGTGATAAACAAATAATCACATTTTTTACCAATTTCAATAATATGAAAATAAAATTAAAATTAAAATCAACAAACTAATTTCCAATACGAGTACAAACAAAAATAATTCAATCATCCAAAAAAAAAATTAAAAAAAATTATTAAAAAATTTCATTTTTTCATATTTATTTTTTAAAAATAAAATTTCTATTCCATATTATGAGACTGCTACAACTGGTAATTAACGATAAGTATGGTATACAACAAAAGACGTAAAGAAAAGATCAGAAAGATTCATTCATAAAATCTTCATTATAAAAATGAAAATATGGCAATACTATTTTTTGTTTACACAAATGTCATGTACCCAATACTTAAAAACTTTCTTTAGCTTCGTTTGACTTTTAACATATACTCGTATGTATGTGCATATGTATGAATATGCGTGAACAATAGAAAAATATCACTCTAAAATGAAAAAATTATACGTGCTTATAAATGATTAAAAAATGAAAATTAAATTTCAAATGAAAAGAAAAAAAATGAAAATATCAAAAGAAAATTTATCGTGAATAAATTCTTTATTCACAATACTTTTAAATCCGTCACATTGAATACTAAATTATTTTATTGTACAACAAATGCAACAAACCCATATGGACACTATACGGTAATTGACACACAACCATACACACACACATAATGCGAGTAAAATTATGTAAATGAAGTTTAAAATCGAACGTCATATGCAAGTTTTTCACGTTACAATCATCTGTGATAAGTTTAGCCCAGCCGTTCAGCTTCAATTAAATTTAAAAAAAATTTCAATCAAAATTCAAAAATTTTTAAATTAATATTTTTTCTCTATGTTTTTTTTTGTTGTTTTTTTTTTTATTTTCTTAATTATTATTATTATTGTTATTATTATTACTATTATTTATATTTTCTTTAAATGGTGAATAAATCAAAATTCAACAATATGTATATATACAATAAATAATACCATATACAGTATGTATAAAAAGTCTTATTGTACACATATTGTAGATATATGTAAAGCAGGTCTAATAATAAAATAGCAATAATAATAATTCTCATATGCTATGAACTATAAATACAAAATAACTCATATTCATTTTATACATCTACATACATATACATAATATGAATTTACCTGTTCTATAATAATACAATAGTAAAAAAGATTTCAATGAAATTTAAAACCTTTATTATAATATCGTGTATATATATATATATTTATTTATTTATTATGCATATATTACATAGCGACCGCGAAGAGAATTTATTTCAGTTCATAAATATATGAAATATTGACACGGATTTCGTTTATTTCCTCTCATATACGAGTATATAGGTATGTTTGTTTGTTACTTATAAATATGGTATTGTGTATGCGAAGCTCTTCTTTACTTTTGGAAAACAAAAAACAAAATAGTATGTATATTACAAAGTAAAGATATTTTTTATTGAAAATTTCGAATACAAATGCTATTAATGAAAAACATAATTGAAAAAAAAAAATAAAAATCGACGTGATCAGCACATAATCGGCCATAATATATTTTGTGGACTATTATGCACAATTTTCAAGAAATCTATTCTACTGTTACAATAAAATGATAGCGAAAAATCTGAAATACATTATATAGCTGAGTATATTTCGTCTTCAAGCCAAAATTGAAATTTAGTTCTTAATTTTTTGGACACCATGTACAAAATTAAAATTAAAATTCTTAAATAATAATATTAAATAAAATCAAGAGTGTAAATTTTGGTCTTTGGTAAAAAATTAATTTTCTGCTACCAAAGTTGTACAAAGCTTGCAAATAAGACTTGGGTTTAAAATTCGACATATAAAATATTATATATGAAAACAATACCTCTTTTATCGAATCTAACATGATATGTAATAATGAAGACTTTGAGAAATCATCATTAAAAATATTATTTGCAAATGAAAATGTTAATAGCTTTTGTTAATACATATTTTGTTTAAGAGTAACAGTGAAATCAATTTATAGAAGTACATCATACAATACGCGGTATTAAATGCCTATAATTCAACCCTGTACACAAACCATCATATTTCGATATTCATCATACAAGAAAATATATTGTGTTTACAATTTTCTGTTGCTAATATTCTGTTCTGTTACAGATTAAGCTGCCGAATTATTAACAACAATATTTAGTTTGGCAATTACTGCTTGATTTTAAGTTCGTTACGCTCATACTCTAATCCTTTAAGTTATTGCGTTAATTAATATTAATTACTAATCAATTGCACTAACTTAAAGTCGTACCATGCAGTTTCATGTACGCCCACTTTAATGCAAACGAATAAGCAATCAAATAATTTTAAAGCATTTGTTAGGATCAATATGTCTTATATGCTTCAAAAAGTTCTATTTAAATGGACTACACTGCATAATATGCCGTATGTAAGTGAATAAACACTAAAACATTATTAAAATAATAATTTAGAAGATAATAGAGGCTTTAAGCGATATTGATGGCTGTCTTAAGTTTTTTGTTTATTTCTTAAAGTTTTTCTCGCAGATGAATTGATTTCAAGCGAATTTTTCTAATGAAGATTTTAGAAATGAAATTGAAAGTAAGTTTTCACATACACAGGAGAAACTCTTTTTTTTTTGTTTTTTGTTTATCATGAAATAAAAAAATTAATTTTACTTTTAATTCTTCTTTTTTTTTTGCTGTAATTTATAATGTGTTTCTTTTTTTTTTTTTTCGGAAATTGACGAGTAAAAATTTTTTTAGAAATTAATATTTTAAAAAATTAAAAAGCTAATAATCAGCTGTCAATTTTGTAGAAATGAAAAAAAATTAATTGAAATTTCCGTCAGACACTTACGGCGGTAAGTCAAATTGAAATAAAAAAAGTGAAAATCTTGATATTGAAGATAAGAAAAAAACTTTTTTTTTGTTTTGCTTTCTGTAATATTAAAATTATATTTTTAATTATTATTTAAGTAAATGCCTATTCGGAAATAAAAATTTGTTCTTTCCTCAATTGAAGAAGCGGAACATGTTGTACATACTAAATACATGTATGGATCTGCCCTTGAATGAAATATTTGAAATTAAAATTATATATTGAAGCGATTTGTCGGGAATTGATTTGATAACAAGCTTGGTGAGAGTTTTCCAATCAACATTATTATGAAACATCTTTTTTTACAGTTATTAGGTGAGGGAAGACAAAGAGAACCAATGATTAAATATCGATATTTAAAAACATCATCACATTTCTAACCAATATGCGCATTGCCAACTCTTAGCGCAATCTAATGAAAGATTTTTCAAATTTAATTAGATATACAATTTGTCTCAATTGTAATTTTTAAAATATTATTCAAGTGAAATATAAAAGTTTGGAGAAAAGTACGTGCAGGTTGGAGATCTATTTTGCCTTCCTCCTAAGTGAAATAAAATTAATACAGCATTGATTGCTGCTTAATGTTCCAAATAAGATCATTTCGTCATTTCTCTCAGTAAGTATGCAGTACTGACGTCTTATTCTTCTTCTCACAAGCCATTTCTTGAACAATTCCATAACAGCTGGAAAATACATCGTTATTTAACAAAGATTTTAATATTTCATATCAGATGATATCAAAGCAATTTGAGGAGAAATTAATTCCTTTCACTGCATATTTTATTAACATTTATCACATATTTAGTTAAAAAACCACAGATTAGATCTTACATAAAATTGAACACTATAATATAGAATTATAAAAATGCTTTTAAATTTAATTTTAGTTTTAATATTTTCATTTTATTTTTATTGTTTGTCATGCTAATCTTACGATTTCCATTTCGTTTTTAATTTTTAATTTGACATTAATCAAAAAATTCATTTCTTTCATAATATTTGCACAAAAATTGTTCACACCTAAACAAAAAAAAAAAAACAGAATGCTTCAATGAATCATTGAAAAACGATTGAATCAATCACTGATTAAATGAATGAATGAATGAACAAATTTTGCAATTTCTAAAAAAAAAATACAAAAGCCTAATCTTTTGAAAAAAAAATGTAAACAAAGAAAAAATAATTTTAATTCAAATTTCTTTTCATGCCACCGTGTAGTACCATCAAAAACGTTTAATTTTAATACAATAGATTTCATTTTTTTTTGTCTTTAAAATTTAAAATCTTTGATTTAATATGATTTGTGGGCAACTTTATAATATTGACAAAATCGAAAACAAAAACAAACTATTGAAAACCATGTCAAATTTTTTAATCTCGATTAATCGATTTAAGAGTTACGATTAATTTAAATTTTTTCTCTGTTTTCTCTCTCTCTCTCTCTCTCTCTATAAAATAAAAATTAATATACTGGTGGATTTAATTTTGAGGATTATGAATTATAATGGACAGATCTAAAATATTTTTTACAATGCATAAACACTTGATTGCTGAACTTTGAAATGGAACAACAATAACAACAGTACTGACCCATAGATTATGAAAACTTTGTAATAATTTTTTTACATAATTTTTATATTTTTTTTTATTTTTCTTAAATTTTCTTATACTTCTTAAGCATTTAAAATTGGTAATTTTTTTGAATTTCATTCTTCTTTTGTTTTGTTTTATTTTATTTTAAAATGTTTAAGTCATTTTGTTTTTTATAAATAAATTTAAATATAAATAGTTGTTGCAGAATGTTGTAATAATAATGAGTTCAGATTAAATTTTTTTTTTTTTTTGTAAATGACATTCAAATTTAATGAAATACGTAAATCGATTTTATAATATTAAAGTTGATCGTATTAAATAATAGTATTAATATTTTTGTTGTAAGAGGGTTGTAAAATTTTCAAAATTTTCTCGTATTCTGAATCAGTTCACAATTTAATTTGGTTACTTATATTTATAGTGTGAGTAATTTTCATTAAATTAGTAAGGTTTTTAGTTCTTTCAATAAGATTTCAATAGGCGAGGACGATTATTTGAATTTTTTTTTAAAGAACAGTAGCTTTTCTTGCTAAAAAACGGTACGGGTGACATGATGGAATAGTTGACGATAAAAAGAAAATTTTTAAAAAAAAAGGCGAATAATTTTGCAATTTCACGATAAATCTGACATTTAATATTAAAAAAAACGATAAATCTGACATTAAGCATTAAAAAACGATAATTCTAACGTCAAACATATCGTTATGTATGTGAATACTAACAGAGAAAATTGCAAATAACACATTGCTCTGACTTTATCAGATTTAAAGCTGTTCAGATAATTGTCAGACAAATATTTTTTTCATTAACTCTCCTAAACTAAACCAAGGGGGGGGGGGGGTAGGGTAGATACGAGTTCCATACGAGATTTACTTGCATAAATTCTTAGATTATAGGAAATGTAATAATATAAAATAAAAAATTTTTACCTAAAGAAATTTTTATCTAAAATTTTTATTACAATTATATAATTTAAATATGGTTTCTATGCAAATGAGTTTTGAATACTTTCACAATTTGAAAGGAATTTATAAAAAGAAATTATTATTTAAATTTATTATTGCCACCTTTTTGCACGTATATGACACAAAAATGATTTGTAAATTTTATTTAACCCTTAATTGATTGAAAATTTGCAAAAAATTAATATATTCATTATTATAAATTACTGCCTAAATCAAAAATGTTCAAAAAATTTAAAAGTTAAAATCGAAAATATCATTTTTATCAAGATTTTTACTTTCACATTTTGACAACTTTCCTGTCAGTTCCTATTTCCTATACATACGTATACATACATATATACTTATATGGTGTTAATTACTTTCTTTAATATTAATGCTGCTTACATATTAATTTATTATCGTTGTGTTTTCTTTTTTTTTAATTTTCAATTCATAAACCTCCGACAAAAGAAATTTTTCTTTTGCATTGTTTTTTTTTGTTTTTTTGGAATTAATGATATTTTTATTCACTTTTACTTATAATCATTGATCTCATTTTTATATATGGATTTATTCATATACTCATATAATTTTTATAAAGTACTTAGACACTATATGATTTTACATATTCACACACAAAATACATATTTGAAATACATAATTATAAAGAGACCTTTGCATAGCATATTTTTCTTTTGTCTTCATCACCCTATTGCTATATTTTATCATTGATTTAATGCATTATTACAATGGTCATCAATATCTAATTAATTTAAAATAATTTACTTGGTATTTAGCCTCAGTATTAACTGGTTGTTAGTGTTACCATTGTGGTATAATTAGTTACAAAATAGTGCTGTTTTACAAGGGGAATTGTTCTTAAGAAGATGGTATGAGACTGAGAGAATTTAAAAAATATTTGAATATTTATAAAGTTTCATAATGTGTCCTTAAAAAAAGCTCGTGTTATATTTTCCAAATTTCTTGTGATCCTTTGATATTTTTAGTTTTCAAATAATATTTGCCTTTTTTTATTGGTTTTTTGCAGTTTTTCTCTTATAAATTTTATTGTTTCTCAAATACTCAATCCTATTGAAATACTTTATTTAATGACAATATGAATATGGTATGACTTTGAATTGCCGCATCTTTCTAAAACAATTTTAGCAGCTAGAAAAGAATTACCATATTCTGTCGTTCCAATTCCTTATGGATCAGATTTACTATATAAATATCTACATGAAATTTCTCTATATATTATTAAATTAGATTTATATGTGCAACTTCACTTTCAAGAGAGATTTTTCTACGTATAATTTTGTTTTATTATGTATGAGAAAACGGCAACACTGTTTACTTATATTGCAATACACCAGCGCAGTTGTTTTTTTTTATTGTTATTCTTTTTAATTTACTTCAATCTCTATATTATTTATCTCAATTTATGATTTATTCGTTCTAAAAACCTAAAATTCCCAAAATGAATTGTCTGTTTTCATTTTCTCAAAAAAAAAAAAAACTAAAAAACAAGATTTCTTAAAAACAAAAAAAAAAATATTCATTGTTTTTACATCTCAGTAAACAAACCTTCAAAAGATGAACCTTCCAACAAACCAAAAGTACACATACACTTACATTCACACAAACGCTTAAAAGTAAACCCAAAATATATTATAAAAATTTTACAAAAAAAAAAAAAAACAAGAAAAATGCATGAAATTTTTCAGTCTAACATTAAAAATTCGTAGAATTCATTTTTAATCACACACCTGCACTTATTAAAAATTGCGCGAATAACATAATTACATACGTGTGAATCTCAACTGTTTATTATAGTGTTAGTATTAAAGGTAAAATAATAAGAAACTGTAAGAAAAAGGTAAAAATAAAAACATCACCGTTAAAAATGAGAAAAAAAAACGAAACAAATACAAAAGAACTCGCCAATTTCATTCATATTTGGAGGCTATAAATTGTGCTATAGACACATACATATATGAATTGGAGGTAGATATAATTATGTCATTGGTATAATAAGATAAAACTAGCTAAGTCAAAATTAGTAATTTCGAGTTAATCAAATTAAGAGATTTAAAATCAAATTCAGGGAAGATTGCGGTTAAGATCGAATTTTTTAGAAATCTCGTAATATACATTTTTGTTAAGCTTTATTTTAGCATTATAAAATTTTCGAAATTACAGTAAATTTGCCCAAAACAATTTATTCAAATGAGACAAATTTCCTCAATTTATTTTGCTAAAATTGTCTAAGTCGCTGGTTCTAAACTTTGCTGGAATGTAAATAAATTTCAATATTAAAATATCTAGATTTTTTCTAAAATTGATTTGGGCTTCTTTGCTTAAGATATGAATTTGTTTGAAAATGTTTAAGATCTTAAAAAATTTTACGCAAATTTACATGGCTATAATTGGCTTGGCAAATGTTTGTATTCTATGCACCCATAATATATTCAAAAATTAGAAATATTTCAAGATTTTGATGTCGAAGCAAAAAAAAAAAAACAATAATACAGGAAAAATAATCATTTTTAATTGCCTATATGTTCACGAAGAAAAAAAACCAAGATCTTTACTATAAATTAATCCCAGCGGAGAAGAAAAAGCAAATCTGTATATTAGTAGGTTATTAAAAAACAAAATAGTATTTTCCATCAACACACAAAAACAAAAAATAATAACATGCAGTGAAGATTACCAGTAAATTGCAAATTTAATCACATTCACATCAAAATTAAGATAAACAACAGTATTTGCAATAACAACAACTAAAACAGCATAGCAACACACAACAAACTGCAAAAATCATTAAAAATATTATTTTTTTCTTCTTCTTCTTCTTTATGATGATTATTGATTATCATCATTGTTTTCTGACGATATAATCTATTATATGACTTTATATAAATGTTACCAGTGCTTATGGATTAGATTAAACGCTTTAAAATATTAGTGATAATTATACATCCGACTTATCATATCCGGAACAAATAGAGAAAAATCATTTTTATTATAGCTATACTTACTTATAACATATACATTATTATTACTTATTATAATCATTATTAGCCCTCTATATTTCTATTATACAAACAGTATATATAATATCGTAAGAATACTCTTAATATATGGCAATAATATTTATGAAATTTTAATGAAAATGTAGTAAAATAAGTAGAAAAATAATAAATCTTTTGGGCATATTTTCAATGTCTATTTTATCTATGTACGTATATATACTTAGTCTTAGATTTAATGAATGATATATACTTTATATTTTCTCTATATAAATTAATTATTCAAATATAATTATTACTTTACAAGCTTTTTAAAATTAAATATTCAAAAATTGTAATATTGCATTTTATAAAAATAAAAAAAAAAAAATATTTACAATAATTTTTTAAAATTTACAACTAAAAATTTAATTGGTATTTAAAATTAAAATGCATTAAGACAATGGAAATTTTCATAAACGCAAACACAATACTGCAAAAGAATAAGTGCGAAATGCAATACTGCAAAACAATAACTGCGAAACGCAATACTGCAAAAACATAACGCGTTAAATATATGCAATTTATATTTTAACTATTCTATAAAATCAAAGAGCTGTTCGATTTAGTTGATCTACAGCTCATACTAAATTTTGCTATTTGCGAAAATATTTAAAAATGTTTATAAACACACCTAGAAACATTTTTGTACCAACACAAAATATATCGCAGTTTTCGCTATAATATGGCGATATAATGCAACGCTTATAAAAATGCCTGCGTTTATGAAAAAAAAATATTGCAATAATAATACTTTATGTTAATTATATTTGTACAATAAATTTCAAATAAATTTGTAATTTAAATTCTTAATTGGATTTTAAATAAATAAAAAAAAAAAAAAATAAGTAAATAATTTTATTGTTATTTTTTTCGCCCATTTATGCCTATAGTATATATTGAAAATTGACCATCACGTAAAATTTCACTCGTATTACAAAGAAACAACAATAAAATCAACAATAAACACAATAATCTTACCTAAACGTTAAAAGTTTCTTTTATTGAAATTTATTCACGCATTTGTTTGTCAAATTTATAAGGTTGACGCGTGCGATTCTTGTTTACTTTTTATATTAAAGACATAAAAAAACAAAAAAAATTAGAAAAATAACAAATAAATTGTGAAAATCATTACAAACCCATAATTAAATTTTATCTATTTATAAATTTATAGGTACTATATACACCTAGGCTATTTTAAATTTTGTTTTTGTAATGTAAAATAAGTTGTAAAATGCGTTCGGGGTCATTTTTACTTTTTGATTTCTTTTAATTGTTACGCGCTTTTTAATTCAATTTTCATTTTTAGCACTTTTCCAAAAATTTTTTGAAAAAAGTGCTTATTAGTTTCACTCTGTCCGTCCGTCCGTCCGTCCGTGTGTCTGTTTACAAAACTTCTACATTCTTAAAGATAGAAAGCTGAAATTTAATACGTACATAGATCTTTACTAGAAACTTATTTTCGTAGAACAAAATTTTTACCTATCTCCCCCCCTCTAGAAGTTATACCACCCCAAAGCACTAAAAATAGCCTATTTTAACTATTTGTTGCAATGAAACCATAAGCATTTTTGAAATTTTGCAAACGCAGAAAGGCAGCGGCTTGCTTCCCCTAGCGCAGTATACTATAGCTAAACTTTAGAAAAACAAAATGGCCGTTCAAATTTACCGTTATCTAAAGTCCTTTTTTTCCAAATTTTTGATCTCGTTTTTCTTCTAAACCCCATAATGTAGAACTTTGAAATTTTAGCAGCTTTTAGACATTAATAAATAATTCATTTCGTTAGAAGAAAATTTTTTTCCATCTCCACCCCCTCTCAAGTTATGGCCTCTTGAAATTTGTAATTTTTGCATTTTCGCCGCCTTATATTTCTGAAACCGCAAGCTTTTTCAAATTTCTATAAACGCAAAAAGTTAACGGTAAATTCCATGATATTAAAAAATATAATTATTTTTCTTAACTCATACAATTAAACCTTAAAATCGAGCATTACGTTAACCCCTGCTTATATTAATTTTTGCTTTATTTCAAAGACTGCATAAATCGTTCATCCTAAACATATGCAATCCTAGAAATAGTTTTGTATATGAATGAAAATAATTTTAATAGTGTGATAGGTATACATACTCGTAGACTGTATTTAAAAGCAGAATTTTCACTTGTTGAAGGGAAAAGTGCTACAATACAAACCATTGGTTTGACCCAACTTTATTTTTTGTTGTTTCTTTCGCATTTTATTCTTATTATTTTTATTATTTTATATAGTCGTTTTGAAATTCTTAATAAATGCAAGCACCTTGCCGGGGCTATATAATGGTGAAAAAAATTAAAATAAAAAAAAATTTAAAACAAACTTTTAATTTCATACTCAAATGGCATGAATATTTTTTTTTTGTTTGAAATTTTAATTTAAATATGTAAGTATATTTCAATATTAATGTTCTATAGGGTGTTTGTTTTTTAATCAATTAAAATGCATCATTGACATTATTAAATTATAGGTTAATGTGGCGACGTCATTGATTTATTAAAATGTTAAAGTATGGGAAAAATTTTGAAGTTTGATTACAATAACATTAAATTTCAAAAATTCGCAGTAATTATAATAAAAGAACAAATTATAAATTATTCGATCAAATCGGTTAATATTTTCTTCCCCTGCACTCAGAGAAATGATTGATGGTACGAAGCGAACGAAGCGAATTTCCTCTTTTTGTACTTGATAACATCTCTCTCTCTATTAACATTGACTACTGTCTGTATTGCATATTTTCGGACTTTATATCTTCTTCTTACTTGGTGCCAAGATTTACTTTTAGAATTTTTATTTAATTTTACGTCAATCTATTCCTATAATGTAAAATCTTTAAATCTTCATCAAATTTTTGCAGTACTTATTCATTTAAAAAAATATTCTCTGATGTCAATAAATTGAATATAGCAACCTGTAAATTAATATTTACATGTATTAGTAGTGTGTTGGAGCATGTGAGTGTATAACACGTACAATTAGACATTTTATAAGGTGTTCAACTTACTAATAGGATCTAATTTGCTCTAAATAACTAAAATGTAAAATTTTAATTTTTATTTTAATAATATATTTTTTTTTTGTTTTTTTTTTGCAGGTAAATACAATTTATTGCAAAGATATACTGTAAAAAGGTGCACTTTAAATTTTTTTTTTGTATACAATAACGAATTGATTTTTTACCTTTGGGTTATTTTATTTGACTCATTCAGAAAAAAAAGTCAATCAAAACGGAACAAGAGCTTTAAAAAACTATATACAAATATGTAAGTATAGGCATGTATATATATACATTTGAGGTTTTACCTTTTTAATTTATTAAATGAAGTATTGCCAGTTGAAAATAATTTTAGGTGATTGCATATATTCGCAAATTAACAATAACACAAATTTTTCAAATTTCGAAAACCATTAAAAATAATTTGTTTAAATAAATTTAAGTGAGAGTGTATTACGCCTATAGTACTTACCATATGGAAGAGAAAAAATAACAGTAACAGCAATAGATGCAAAATTTTATTTGCCGTATTTTGCTTACTCAATTGCTTAATTTTATGATACTTTACCGAATTTCTTAAATATTTGCAAATTTTTGAATGAAAAATCTCATAGAGCAAAATATTCATGAGCATTTCTTGTGATATATTATTTTAATTATGATTTTTAAAAGACTGAATCACGTAAAAATTTCTGTACTGTACAAAAACTTCCGTAAATTTATAAAAAATTCAAGTTTTATTTTAAAAAGAAACTCAAATAGAAGATAAGAAAAAAATTTGCGAAAATTTTTTTGGAAATTTATTGACATTTCTTTTCAATTGTTGTCTGTTTTTACTGTCACTTGTCTAATTCCTCGTATCAGAATAAATTTTTGAATTTCTGTTAAAAAAACTTTACGTGCTTTCTTTTCCAATTGAAAAAAAATATTCTTTCAGAATATTTTTCCCCCTATCTGTTCTCATCAATTTTAAAATTTCAATTATTTTGCAAAAACTTATTCCGAAATATATTAAATTAACAGACTTATTATTGAGGTGCTCTAGTGGTCTACTTGGAAAAATGACATTTCGAGTAAATTGCAATTGAAATATTTAATTTTTAAAAAAATTTTTAAACTCTTCACTCTATTTTGAACTTATTTCAAAATAGAGTGAAAAGAGTAAGTTTACTTTTAGTATTTTAAAAATATAGAACAATTCTTTAGACCATTACATTTCTATTGAAAATAAAAGCTAATTTTTACACAAATATTCCATAGGCCATGAATGAGTGCCTAAATTATTTCTTTTTCAAAAAATCATCATATCTGGTAACAAAATCATCACATCTGGTAACATTATATTTAAATAGGTGGCAAAATAATTTCAACTCTCCTCAATATCAAAAAAAACTATGAAATTGTTGAAAAACAAAAAAAAAATAAGAAAACATTCATTTTAATTTTTCTATGACATTGAAATTTTAATTTTAAAAAATTCACATTGTTCGAATTTAGATGTTATTCAAGTCGTGAAATCGAAAGCGAAAAAGTTTTTTTTTTTCTGTTTCTGTTTTTGCTTTTTCTTAACCATTATCGTTATTATTTTCGTTATTTATTATTTGATATTGTTAATTTTGTTACATTTTCATATTTTTTTTTCCATGTTTTTTTTCTTGTTATTCTTACTTCTATTTGATTTTTTTTGTTATTGTTAATATTTCGGAATTTTTTTTTTTCTATTTCTTTCTTACTACTTACGAACTCTTCTATAAAACAAATGTAAGTATGTATGTATAATGTTTTTTTTTTTAACTATCTTATCCATGTATCTTTTCTAACCATGTATCTATATCTGGTTGTCTATTGAAACTAAAAGTATAATATGGCCTAGATTTTTTCTACAATATTTTCTTTTTCTTATTTTTTTTTTTCCATTATTCAAGTCTGTTTGAATCCAATTGAAAAGAAAAGTGGTTTCTAGTTAAGAAAATTCAAAAATAAGAAAAAAAAATTTATTTTTAAGCAAAACAAAAGTAGAAACCATTCAAATCAAATATTAAGAAAATTTTCTGAAAAAATTTTAGAAAATGCTACAAAAATCATATTGATTTTTACTGATTATTTCGCACATAGCTACCCAGCTAGCAATATTTACAAGAAAAGAAGCAAAAAACGCTAAAATTAGATTCATGTAGATTTTTTTTTTTAAAAAAAGTAAAATTTTAACTTTCATCTGAAATGTTAAAAACGAGAAAAACATGTTAAAAATTTTTTTCCAATAGAAATTCGAAAAAAAAAAAAACTCATTCACTTTTGAAAATGTGCAAATGAAAACTTAAGCGGCAAAAAAAAACTAGTGAGGAAAAAAATTTTTTTGTTTTCTACCAACAAACTCAAATAACATGATAACAATTCGCTACTAAATTAAAATCCATTTTACATTAGTTATCCGTACAAGTGATTTTAAGATTTACAATTATTTACAAGAAGAAATTGAAGAGGAAATTTTAAATTTTTTTACAATTGTTTTAAAACGATAAACCGATAATAGCAATTATAAATAAAAAAAAAAAAATTAAAATTAGAAAATCCGCGCGTATCAGAATATTTCCTCATTAAATTACCGGTTAGTTTAGTTCCGACCTGGTTTTCATTTTCATTTTTTTAATCGCAACTTTATTCAAAATAATAATTTTGTTTTTTGTTTTTTTGCATTTTATTTCCAATTTTGAAAACTTTCTTTTTATATACTTTTATCGAAAACTAGCTTTTTTCTTTAATTTAATTCTTTAATTAATTAAAAAATTTATATTTGAACATTAATAATTATACGATATTATTGATGACTTTAATATTATTTTATATAAATTGTGTAATTTAAAAATGATATCGAGACTGGTTTTCTTAAATAATTAATTAATTGGTGAATTAGTTATCAATTTTAATAAATTTTATTTTCCTATATTTTATTTGGCTATATGATTTACATGTAAAAGGATATTAAAATGAATAGGAAACAGGACAATGATTTTTCGCGATAATATACCAAAATTAATATTGAATAAACACATACATATATAATATATAAATGAGAATGCCTAAAAAGCAAATTTACTATCCGTCGCAAATTAACCTGAAAATAGGCCATAAAATAACCTGAAATACTTATTATTAATAAATTTAGATCAATCTAAGAATATGTTAAATAATAATTTTCTTCTAATGAATTCAATATATGTATATTAATTATTCAGGTTCATTTTATTCAGTCTATTCTAGCGATTCTACCATGTATTGCAAAGCATCCAAAAGCACTACTTTCCCAAATTTGCGTGCTCATTTAGAAAAGTGACACCATGTAACACACAAACTCCGAATTTGTGTATGCGTAAGTTGCTAAATTGCTACTATATAGCTGCTTTCCCATATTTTTTGACATATTTCATTCACTAAATATTTTGTTTGCAAATCGTGGTATTTCAATAAATTTTTTTGAAAATTTAATCTTTTTTAAAATTTAAAAGCAAAAATGTAATAATTTATTGTAGCAACGATTGAAGTTCTCCTCATTATCGCTTAAATGTATTATGCTAAAAACTCCATTTTTTGGTTTTTTTTTTTAAACTAAGTAAAAAAAATCTTTCCCTTTTAATATTTTATATTTGTAGAATTGTCAAATTGCCTAGTAGATAGACGTTAGCTACGAAACGTATTTGCGGTAGCAACTATATTTTCATGCGCTTTTGTTACATGGTACTCGTACAAATTTTTTTTATTAAATCTAAAATGAATATTTAAAATAAATGAATTAATCAAATGGTAATTAAACTACAAATTGTACTTACTTTTGTTCATTTATCGTTATTATTTGCATTAGAGGATCCAAACTGACCAAATCAGCTATCTTCATCTGCCTAAACAAGTTTTTTTTTTATATTGTCCTCTCGCAATATTTTTAATTAAAATGGCAATTTCCACTTTTGTTTCTAAGAACATTTCCTAGCTATAATGAACAAAAAAATGGCTGCATATCTCGTGTAAGTAATTGCATGCGAATCGGGAACTGAATGACACAAATTCATATTTATATAAATTTAAAGTTTAAAAAATTAAAAATTTTTGATATTACTCATTGATTCAATTTGTTTAAAATAGAATTCTAAATTTTACATTTTAATATATTTAAAATACTTTGACAAAATAAAAATTTTTATAAAAATTAAACAAAATTATCGTAAATTTGTCCAAACCATAATATCAATTCCATTCTTCTAAAACACAAAAGGAATCAAAATTCTTCTAATAAATAAAATACCAATAAATTGTTTTCAAATTAATTTTAGAAAATTTTAAATAAATTACTTTTAATTTGTATAACTACACCTATGTGTGCTATATAAAAATAACATTCTTATTTACTTACAAACATACATATACATAAATATATTACTCATAATGTGTAATTTATGGTTAAGTGCATTAAAATACTGCTACTTATTCGTAATAAAAGAAAAATTATTTTCTTACCCACCTACATATTTTCTTAAGATAAATGAAAATTATTATGAAAAACACAAAATATTTTTTCATTTTTTACAACCACATTTAAAAAAAAAAATCAAAAATAAAAAAAAAATTCTGTTATTGTTATTAAATTCTAATTGTTGTTTTAATAAGTAGGTACATAACAGCCTCCATTTTAGACTTCCAGCACTTAAACTTGTACTATTATACCATGTAATATATACTTACATTTACGTATGTACGTATGTAAACCGTTATCTTAAAATATATACAATCTAATAAATAATCCGTTTACTACATTTGGTGTAGATAAACTCTAGTTAAAATTATTTAGTACATTTTTCAATTTTGGTTTTTATATTCTCCATTACATAAAAATCAAAATAAATTTGTGTTGCGGTATGATGGTTATTGTTTCTAGTTGATAATGTACGTAAAAAAATAAAATATAAACTTACAGTCCTATTATGAGATTCGATTAGTAAACCTGATGACAAAATGTTTAAGAATTCACACACTAAAATTTTAATTTAAACAAACACACATACATGAGTTTACATGAGTTTACATGCATAGTGTTTATACTAAAATACACGTGTACTACTGACCAGCTAAATAAATTTCTTTAATCCGTTACAAATATCGTAAATTTTCAATTAGCTCACTAATTTCAAATATAGTTTTTTCTTATCAGTTAAGAATTACTTGACACTTTGATGTTGGTATGTATATTCTTTGCTAATTTCTTTTTTTTATTTTCATTTTGACAGCTTATGTCATTTATGATTTTTTGATGAAACATATACATAAGTGATAGTTTTTCTAATGTTGTGTAAGAGTTACTTTGTTTTACAGTTCATTGGAAGTTTTTAAACACATCATTTTTGCATGTACGTAATAAACAATATAATTTCAAAACGTCATACGCCATATGCTCTTACTACTACATAATATGTTTTACAACATTTATATTTGTTTGTGTGTGTTATTTTACAGTATGTATTTATATTTGTGCATGCCATTAATAAAAAAAAATTTAAACTTTGAAATTTTTTAAGCCGAAAAAGTTTTATTTTTGAAAGATTTAAACCGATCACCGGAGAAGCTGATAATGTCTCTGTAAGTTATTTACCTATTTAACAAAATTGTACAATATTTGAAGCCATATAGAATGCTTATTATACATATAAACGAGCCTCCACAACTCGAAACTCTACAACTCGAAAATCTCCTTACTTTGAAGCCATCAAAGTTCTCTGAATATTGAAATAACTTTTTTTTTTCTCTTCAACTATACTGTTTTAGAGTTTCCAGGCGACTTCGAGTTATAGAAGTCCACTGTATATCTATTTATAAACTTTACAATTCCAACTTAAATTAAATACCAATTTTTTTTTTAAATGAATGACATAAAAAATGTTGGATTTTAAGATATTCTTTAAAGTATTAATTTTCAAAATCAATAAATACACTCCTATCTGCTCCTATGATATTAAATATGAAATAAGCCTGTGTACATTTTAAAATTACAACACTTTTAAACCACTTGATTCCAAAATTTTACATGAAATTAGAAAATATTTTAAATCTAAAAAAAAAAAAAACCAGACTTTATCATTTCATTTTACTTAAATCACTTAAAATTGAATTGCATTCAATTTAAATCAACAAATACCATTGATTGATTTGTGATTTATGATTGAATCATGTGAATATTGTAAAGAGAGAAGCACCCTATGGTTAGAAAAATTCATACGAAATTATTTTTTTTCTTCTCTTATTTTTTTACAATTTTTATTATTTTATTTTTTATTTTGAAAATAATGATAGCTTTTTTTTACTTCTTTTAAATCCAGTTAATAATTGTAAATGTTACAAATTTAATAGCTAAATTAAAGGCGTGGTGCCTTCCACCAACAACATTATAATCTGTATAATTCATCTGTCCATCTATAGCTAGTACCAGTATTTAAAAAAAAAAAAAACTTCATAACTAAAAATTTATTCCATATTAGTATTTTACCAAGACACTGTGCTCTCTATGTACCACTCTATAACCTTTATGAAAATTAAAACAATAAAACAAAAAAAATGTACACTATTAAGACCGTATATAAATTTACTAAGAATTTTTAAGAGTACATGTCTAATGCCTTAAAAAAAAATTAGATAAAATTTAATTTTTTTTTACTTTAACGTAGTTTACAAAAGTTGAGTTCAAAGTTGGAGCAGAAAATAAATTTTTCGGTTTTATTTTTGTTGTTTCCATCAACTCATTTTAATAATTATACATGTTTGATTGAAACTCCATTTTGTATGTATAAGTATTGTATGAAAGCGAATTATTATATTTTTAGATTTATAAAATCTTGCATTCTTATTTCAACAGCTAAATTATTTTTTTTTTAGCTATTTTCATTTTAATGTATTTTGCACGTCTAAGTACCCAAAATAAACAAAAAAAAATGAAACTGATTGAAAGAAATGTAAGGTAAACAGCGGTTGTTGGCTGTCTTGTTGACCTTCATGCAGAATTTTGGTTGAATGCCAGCATTTTAAAAAATTTTAATTTTTGTTTTTTTTTTTGTTTTATATTTAATATAAAAAAATGCAAATGTAAATAAAACTCCAAACACATATTCCTTTTGTGGGTGATCATAACAAGCTTATATATTTTTTTGCTTTTACAATTTTATAATAGATAGTTGGAAAATTCCACAAGATAGGCTATATAGGAAATAAAATTTTTTTAATATTCACCTACAGAAAAAATAATATGAAATTACTTATCTGGGGTGTCTCATTTAAAAACAAGAATTCAGTTTTTTAATTGAAAAATTGTCATTTTCATATAATCTTAGTGTACTATTTTTAAAATATTGTAAGTAATTTTTTATTTCTATTTTCAGTTCATAATTAAAGTTATACTGTAAATTGTGTTTTCCGTCTTTATTTCGCACATTAGTTTATCAATAATTAAAATATTAATATAACAAACTAACTATAATGTACTCTAATTTAAGGTTATCGAACTATTGCAAGATCTCGTATTTTAGAATGATTTTAGTAATTCTACTGTATTTCAAACAGAAATTCGAAACTCAAACTCGATGACATTTTATTCATACCATGCATGAAACTACCAATGTAGCATTCAACATTAAGAGTTTAATTATTATTAACTAGAATCAATTGATTCAATTGTGTACAATCAATTGAGTTAAGCACAGCTCATCTAACTATCTGACGTTTGTCATATATGTATATAACATATAAGGGTTGGAATAGTTATACAACAATAGCTTCCAATACTTTATTACAATTTGAATTTGTTAGCGTTCTAGAAATTATCTGTATCTATTTCAGTGTTAAATTACGTACGAATTTCAATAGTAAATAAATTAAACAACTCAATTTTCACTAAGTGTTTAAGTGAACAAAAGATTGTTCAAACTAATTTTAACTAAAAACTTTAAACTTTGGCATTTAATAAAATCAGTGCCGTATTGACCATATATGCAAAATAGGCATTTGAAATGGGCGCCGGAATTCAGAGGCTCCATTGAAAACTTAAAAAATAAAAAATTTCTTAAAGTTTTTCCATTACGTGGGTTTTAAAAGATTTTTTTTCTATTTATAGCGAAATTAATTTGATAACATTTTACAAACATAAGCAAAACAAAAAGTTGAAATTTTAATTCCAGCCTTCAATTCTATGACTAATCTTGTTTTCAGCATAAAAAAATTACAAAAAGTGATTTATTATGCGCAGTGTTTAAATTGCATATTGTTAACTGCTTTGAAAGAAGGGAGGGGGGAGCGTGGGGCGTATTCTTTACAGATCGCGTAGGGCGCTCAAACAAGTCAGAACCATGTGTGGATAAAATATAAGTCATTCATTTGACAAAACAATTCTATCAATTTTAATTTTGTCTCTCTCCCTCTCCCTCTCTCTCTCTCTTCATTCACTTTTTTATTTGCAAATTCAAATTTGTGTTAATTTTAAATAAACAAAAAAATGACAGGAAATTTATTCGCTAATTTGTGATCAAATGTTGTATAAAATAGTAAAATACTGCATACATATACAATTGTCTAATCTGTCTAAAATTTTTACACACACGTTCTTATATATTATATGTCAATATACAAATTATATTAATATCAATTTAATTTAAGGTCTTATACACAATATTGTAAATTGTGTGTATACATTTTATTTTTTGTCTTGTATAATTTTTTGATAAATTTTATAAATTTAAAATTATATGGTTGTACTATAATTTATTTTTGTTGATTAATTTTAAGATCGAATATTAATAAAAAAAAAAAATATGTATGGTACCAACACTAAGTAGAAAAATCGAATTTTGTAATTATTATTGTAACTATAAATAACTTTATTTTTTCACCGTTGTATGCGCTGTGTATGCATGAACTATGCGCTGAACACGTACAAAATAATGTTTAAATTAAAAGCAAATAGAAAAAAAAAAATAAATCTTAATAAAAGTTTTAAATTAATTTAAAATTTATATTTGAAAATTCACATTTGAAATTTATTTACTCTACTTAAATTACATAGATTTAAAATTTTTTCGAAATTTTTAGCTTGTTTTCTTTGTATTTGAAAACGTCCTTGTGATTTAATAAGGTAGTAAATTTTTATTTTTTGTTTGTAATTTAACTGTAACATTCTTCTGGTATAACAACTATTATTATTGTTATTAAATTTATATTATGCAATTGTTATATAATTATTCTTGGCATATTTTTTTTTTTTAAATGCGGCTAATTAAAATTCTACCGCCTTTTCTATGTTTTGGTTTTTTTTTTTTTTGTAAAATGTTTGGTTATTTTTCCACCAAAAAATTCTTGTTTAAGTTTTTTTCTTTCTGACTTTATTTATTCAGTTTTTTAAAAGTAATTTAATTAAAGGACAGACCCTTGAATTAAATTAAAATTTTATAGCTACGTATAATTAGATCTAGTTAATTTTATTAAAATTTTCATAGTCAAAAATGCTAATAATATTTTTAATGTAAGATTTTTTGTTATTGCACAAAAATACTATAATAATAATTTCTTAGATTAATTGGTGTTCGTAGACATTGAATTGATATTGTATAAAAGATAAGAAAATCAGATTGATTGATTGAGAAGGTTATTCAAAAAAAAAAAACAAAAAAATAATTATGACTACTTTGACTAGAAAATTGAATTTTTTAAAATTAATTGAATTTTATTATAAAATTAATAAAATTTTTCAAAATTATTTTTATATTTAAAAAAAATCATATAAAAAACGCTGATCTCCTGACCATTTTCATATAGTAAGTTCTGACAATATTGTCTTACAGTTGAGCTAGTTCTTGCGTAAATCGGCTGTCTAAAATTATCAACGTTTCGCAAGTTGTACGTTCTTTATCTATAACTTTAAAATGAATAACAATTCATTTTTATTTTCCTCGCTACATATAAATAGTAAAGATAAAAAATAACAGTCTATATGAAGAAGAATTAGGTATAACAAGATATAAATCCTCTAATTTTCACGTATCTCAGAAAATCACGTATCTGTATCCCCGTCGAGCTTTAGGGCCTGATCATCTATCTAGTAAAAATAAAATTACACTCAGAATGGTGAAATGGAGTACTCATAGACCTACATCAAAATTTCGTTGTTTATTTTATACTAAGGTATGATAGAACCAGGTTAATTCTTTATTTTGAATTCCTTACAACTTTAATTTGTTTATTAATATTTGTGTACTGATTGTGTTTAAAAAGATCTTTTCAAATCTAATAAAACGCAGACATTATTTTACTACCACAGTTTCCTTTTTCCGTTTAATGAGGATCCAATTCAAAGAAGTTCTAGTATAAAATGAGCATTCTTAAAACCAGATTTTTCTTTACATAATTTTTCATTTCTCTCTTAAAAATTGTAAAGCTGTTTACGCACAAACTTTTCCAAAACTTTTTCAAAGATTAGCATCATATTTATCGGTCTCATATTTTCTACAGTTTTAGTATTCCTCATTGTTGTTTAGATCCTCATTGTTGTCTGATTATAACATACGGGTAAAAATTGAATTACATACACAACTTTTTACATCAATATTTACCGAGTCAATTTTGAAACATCAATTTTAATTAAAATTAAATGATAAACCTCAAAATTAATATGGTGCAAGCAGGACCACTTTGATATGACGCGGATATTTGACATTGACAATTAATGTCAATATCATTGCGTGAGAATTAATAGTGTTGCCATCATAATTTCGTTTATTGCTTCAAAGAGTTTTACACTAATATATTATAGAGATTCTTTAAACTTCAAAAAAATTTTTAATTATAATTTATACGTAGTACATTTATCACTAAAATAACATTCCTAGTTTTAAGATCCATTCTTTCCCATTTATTAAATCTATATAATTTTGAAATTAAGAAAAGCTTCTTTTAAATATATTCAAAATTTATGCTCGTGACTGAAATTTAAAAAAACAATGTTGCATTTTATAATTTTCAAATGTTCCAATTTCAATATTTTAATATTATGCATTATATAATTATCATATAACATTAAGTATGTTATATAAAAAAAAAATAAGTATGTAGATATTTTCGGGCATAATAACGTTTTGAACTTTAACATATCCATTCAATGTGTTAAAAATTATAAAAAATAATTTAATTTTAACCAATGCATATTTTATGGTTTTGGAGCCAATATAGAAATTTATCATAAAAATGTTGGTATATAAAAGTATAAATTTATCTTCACTACAATAGACGCGAGCCGACATTATAAAACTGTTGATTTATTATATTTATTCAGGATATTAAAGTTTTTTCTTTCTTTTCTTCTTCTGTAGTAAATCGAAAATTTTTATTATAAAATTTCTGAATCATACTTGTATTTTATACTTTCAATTTTTTTTTCTGATATTAGTCACATTTTGACGACCTTCACTATTAAAGGCCGTTCATTGTTATGTTATACTACAAAATACAAATATATGTATGTATAAAATATATTGAAAAAAATATCCAATAAAACACCCAATAATCACCTATTAAAAATAATTTGAATCTAAGACAAGGAAACTTCTTTTGTATATATACATTTGAAAATAAAGAGAAAAAATAAATGTTTTTGTTTTATACAAAAAACGCGAAATAATTTATTTTAAAATGTAAAACTTTATTTAGTTTTTTGCTATTTTATTAAATAAAATTAAAATGCATAAATATACATAATAATTTTTATTAAAATTCAGAGAAAATGCAGATCATTTATAGCTTGATTTTAAATAGAAAATAATAAATTTTATATTGGTGTGTACATAAAAGAAAGGGTGTGCCGCCTCCTGTATATATATTGTGTGCCGTAGTACCATTTATGCCGACATTTTTTTTTTTTCATTTTTGTTGTCTTCATAGAGTAGGTGATTTTGGATTACATATTTTTTTTTATAATTTTGTAAACCAGATAACTAACATTTATTTCATTTTATTCTTGCATAGTTTTAAAGTTCCTATTCGATCAAAAGTCAGGCTTAAACTTTGCAAATTATGAGCAAAAAATGTAAACTTTTATACGGGCACAATATCGAACTTTAATTTTTGAATTGTAAGAACTTTTCCTTTTTTTTTTCTTAAAAAAATACAAGTAAATAAAAAAAAATAATAATAACAATAATAAAATAAATTATATGTAATAGGAAAATGTCAGCATGATTTAGTGCTCGCGATTTGTTCCAGTTTTATTTTTTTTTTTAGTTTTTGCTATTTTCTTGTTTTTTATGCAAAGTTATGGTAGCAAATTTTAAATTTAATACCCTACACTGGGGTGTAGAGGATTATTTATTTTCAAAATTTAGTACCTAAATGAATTATATGAATATTGTGAAACTTAAATCTAGCTGCCATAGACTTCATACGGCAATTTTTAAATCTTTATATTTCCGACTAAATATAATCGACAAAATATTGACATTATTGACATTTTACAGTTTGACTTTTGCGATTTTTTTGCTACAAGTCAAATAAACGTGAAAAATAGGAAAAATTTGTAACAAAAAAAAATAAAAAGAAAACTAAAAATTAAGCGTTAAAATGTAAAAATAAAAGCGAATGTTGCTTATCTGCAAAAAAAATTATGGAAAATATGATTAAGACGACAGCACAGAACGTATGACTTTGGCAGGTGCATCTAATATTGAGGTCAGTTGCTCTTAGTTTAACACATGCTATTATCGCGTATAGCTCAATCTGAAATTTAAAAAATTTGAATGCATGCGTTCGGTGTTGTCATGTTATTCAAAAATCTGGTTAATTGTTAGATAGCTAATTACTTGGCTCTACAATTTACAGTTTCTTCATTCCTAAGTGCTTTGATTTATGAAAAAAAAAAAAAAACTTCAAATTCTTGAAAAAATTAAACTTTAATTATTCAAACACAACAATCGATCGGTTGTTATGCTAACAATAGTTGCTAGCTCAATGAATGCTCAATTTTTTTTTATTAAATTTGATAAAAATTACTGTTAGTAGGTATTCCTTTATTATTTCAAATAAATTTTTGCATCAAGTAAATATAGGGTATAAGAAAAAAAATAGCAACTGACATACAGTTTTTACGAGTACATGTAGTAGTAATCGTGGTGTGGAGTATTACAAATATGAATTCCTTTTGCTACCAGGTTGTTAGTTTTATTTTATTTTTTTTGTTCAACTTTTTATACAAACTTTAAAAAAGTTTAATGTTACCTAAGAGTTGAGTTTTTCTTATTCTTCTACTTTAATGTTTTTTTTTCTTGTATATTTTTTGGTAAGCTTAAAACCAATAAATATAGGACAAAAGATTTGAAATAAAATGTAACAGTTAGAGCGATAAACAAAATAAGAAAAATTGAAAAAAAAAATATATAAAACAGAAAAATGTATTGAAAAATTATTATTGGCTTGTGGCTAGCTCAATGATCTGAAACGCCTGAAAGACACGAGCAAAGCGACACGAAATTAAAACACAAAACAAAAACAATGAAAACAAGAACATAAGAATAAAATAAAAATTAGAGTTAGCCAAGTCACAGTTGGTAACTCAAATGTTTGAACAGTGAGCTTTTTTCTTGTTTTTTCCTAGTTTTTTTTTTTGTTACATTTTTGCACTTTTAAGTCTCATAATTATATGCAATTCACTCATTTAAATATTTACGACTATTAATATACAACAATTACATATCTACATACTTATAAATTAGAAATACTATATTATATTAAATTAGTTTTTGTAAATATTAATGCCAAAACTTAAAGAATTTCTTATAATTTAAGATTTTTTGCACATAAACTTACTCAACCCAGAAAAAAATTTTTGTCCGAACGTTAATGTTTCCGTCATATACCTATTCAAATGCACAATATATACACATATAAATTTTAATCTGTCAATTATTGATGAACATAGTAGAAAGACTGATTTGAAACTAGAAAACGCTATTGTATAGTCAGGTGAAACTTGATTTCGCTATTGTATAGTCAGGCTTCCCAAATTGAAGCGGATTTTAACTCAACTACAAAGCTATGCTATACTTTAGCTTATATAACACTTTTCTCTAACTTACACTCGTAAATTGTGCGATAAATGGATAAGAAATTTTAAATTTTAAATTTTTTTTTTATCAAAAATTAACTGTTTCTGCCAAATTTTCATTTATCAAAATTTTCGGACTAACATCGTACAAAAAGATACTGTATGTAGATTTTTCGGGCAATTAATGACTTCTAGTTCTAAAGAAGTTCCACATATGTATTTCTCTTATTTCTGCTAATGAGATCGAAAACATAATCGTTATGTCATTCGGAACTCAAATTCTTATTTCTTATTATAATTAAATTATATTTATTTTATATTTTAACATGCTAATATATGCATACATATTTTGACTATATTATATAGCAACCAAGATTTTATTTGATTTAATTTTTCACGGAAACTTTAATTATGTGAAATAAATAGAATTTAATTAAAAAAATTAAAATCGAATCGATGACAATAAAATTGTAGAATAAAAATTTCAAATACTTAAGTGTAGCCTGAACAATTTCAACTAATAATTTGTGAACACGGCGCTAAATTAAGTATTTTATAAATAGATACAAAATATTTTCCCCTTTATGAAATAAAAATTAAAAGTAATATATATTGTGTACCAACAAATTGCATAATTAATTAATGTACGAATAATTTATATAGCACTTATACTCCTGTTTGTAAAATTATGTATATCACTTTAGTCTATACTACTTTTATACTACTTACATATAAAACTAGATAATTATATCGTTATTGTTTAGATTTTATGCAATACTTTATACACACACTATGCAATACTCAATTTAAAATGTATCGATTGTTTTCTTTTTTGTTTTATTTTTTTCTTTAAAATAAAAACTCAATAATCGAATATTTTTATTCATTGTATTAATATTATACTTACATTAAAATTTCAACATTTTATTTTTCTTAAATTAAATCATTGTAAATGAGTGCATATAATATACCAGGAAAGGTGTTAAGAAATTATTTAAATTATTTTTAACTTTATTTTTTGATTGTTAATTAAAAGAATATCGAAAAATTCGATATTGAGTAAATCACTAACTTATGAAATATTAACTTATGAATTATAAAAATTCAATGTGTATATAGAAGTTTTACTTGCATGTTTTAAATAAGTCTGTTTGACTGTATTTAACCCCTAAAATGTTAGAGAATTGATATATTAAATTAGTTTTGCTGATAAAATTAATATGAAAGGAATCTAACGGGTTAAATGTTTGCAAAATAAGCTGGAACTACAGTTCAGAGCACATTCTTATGAAATGATACTCATTCTTATGAAAAGTAATGTTATTGTCATTAAATACAATTTTAAACCACTCTGCATGTACTATATAAAAACTTTATAATATCAAAACAATAACAAAAATATTAAAATGAACGAATTAATTGTGCGTGGTCACGTTGTAATCTCAATTTGTAATCACGATTTCTATTCTTAGATTTTTCTATATTATTAATACTTTATATTATCTATATTTTCTATTGGACTTTATTGAACAAAAAATCTAAACCAACCTAAAAAAAAAAAAAATTAACAAAATCAAAAAAAAAAAAAATTGATTTGAATTTCAGTGGCGACGACGAAAGAATTTGTGTTTTAAATAAATTTAAGCTCTATATGTCATTGTTGTTGTCAAATTTATTGTTTGAGAAACTCTGTATGTTTGAATTGAATGGCATTTTATATTTTTGCTTTTTTTCTTTTCTTAGTTTTTCTTTATACAATATGTATATTGCAACAATTTGTTTTTTAACCCTACAGCTGTGCTATATAAAATTATAATGACCTTCAAGTAGGAAACATTAAATAATTGGTAACATACATTAATACATACCTAATTATTATATACTCAAAAATGTTCGCATATACTTACAAAATTACTGTACATTTGAATATATGTACGTATGTATGTAAGTACAAGAATTGAAAATTATTCATTTTAATATTTTAATATACAAGTCTAATTACAAAATTTTATTCATTCACAATAATAAATACTTGTATATTTACAATATTGTAAACTAACATGATTACAAATAATTTAATATTTTAATTTGAATTGAAGTTTTTCTATCACCTTCTTTTATTTTTGCTACAATATTTTCCGTTCGGATTAATTTAAAATTAAAAAAATTCGATTTTATATTTTGATTTAAATATGTTTCGATTTTCAAATTAATGTTAATGAGTTGTTATATTAATAACAATGTTGACGTTGTAATTAAATTGGGTCAAATTTTTTTTTTAAGAATCTAAAGCATTTCATAAAAAAAAAACAAAAAGTATACCTACTCATTTAAATGTTAAAAGTAAAGCGACGTTTTTTCTTTCTTTCTAATTCGGAAACCAAAATCGAAAAATAGCTAAAGGGAATTCGAAATTAAAAAAAAAAAAATTAATTTTTTTCTTGTGATTGCTTTACTATTAAAAAGAAATTCCAAAATTGTAATTAAAATGAATTTTAGTTCAATCAATCGAAATTATTTTTTACTTTTCGATTTAAATATTATTGTACTTTTATAAAATCGAAAAAAAAAAAATTAAATGTGTATCAAGGCTTTAAAAATATAGAAAATATAAAAATTCAGTGATCTTTTCTTCCAAAAATTGAAAAAAAAAAAACACAAAATAATTTTCAAAGTTATTTTTTACACGATGACATTTAAAATATTTATTAACTCTTTTATAAACTCTTTAAAAATAGTCAATCAAGGTTAATTATTTGCATTTTTTTTTTTTTCGATTTTCGATTATCGAAAAGTATGTATTATGGAATCTGTCATTGTTCTATTAAAATAAAAAAATTAATTAATTCTTTAAAAATTTCAATATAAAGGTGAATTTTTGTAAAAAAAAAAAAAAAAATTATTTTAAAAACCAAACTATAATTTATTGCAATTGCTACAGATTATCTTTGAAATTTCTCAAAAAAAAAAACAAAAATTTTTTAAAAATTGATTTACATAATATACATTTTAATTTTATCTTAAAACGCATAATTATTCAGTCTATAATACGCTTAATACACAATTAATTTATTCGATATTATTGATAACAAATTTGACATTTAAGTATATATGCATATATAAATTATTAATATTTTACCGTGTAATATGATCAAAGGAAAATAATAATACAAAATTATAAAAATAAAAATTATTTAAGCAATATTCTAACCTAATTTACAAAAAAAAAAAATAAATTTATTAAAATATTCAATTAAATACAACAATATTTACATTTGGCTTTAACATGAAAAATTATACAAAACGGCAACCTTAATTCATAGACGACAATTTTTCATACAATTGTCAAAAGTTTAAACATGAAATGGAATAACGTATGACAAAAAATTGTAAAAATGTGACATAAGTAGCTCTTATTTTTCTCTCTTCCCAATCCGCTCGATTCAAGCTTTTCAAAATAACCTCACGATAATATTTATAGATTTTTAAAAGAGAAATTGTCAAAAATTTTAATATTTAATTGTTTGGATTCAACACTATCTGTCCAATTATCTGACATTAGAATTTTCCCTTTTACAAAATGACATTAACACTCACCCTCATTAAACATCAACATTATTTTATGGTGAAATATAAAATTTCCTTTTTAATTTGTTAAGTTTATTATTAGCGCCGTCATTGTCAATATACGAGCATATTCGACCTTGGACCAAATTTTATATTTTTCAATTTTCTTTTTATATTCAGTTTTTTATTTATGCTTTTCTTTTTAATGATGACGCTTCGGAACACAAACAGAATTTTACCTTTTATTTGTTATATTGTTTTTCTTCTTCATAATATTATGTATAACATTATCGAATAATTTAGCACAATATGTTTTATCATCATTGTTTTAAGCACGTTTATGTACATATAATATGAATTGTTTTATTGCTAACAAAATAAATAATAATTATATATTATAAGTGTGTTATGACAACGAAAAAATATGGGATCAAAGATTATATAAGAAGGTTCAGTCTTGATGAACAGTTTTTGTTATATTTTTATAACATTTACTTTAAACGTAATTATTAATAACAAAAACTGTAATATATTGAAGAACTTTTACCATTTATTAAATAAGTGTTGTCGTTGTTAAAATTACAGGTACAAAGAAGTGGTCGATTAAACCCATGGTTTCTAAATATCACATTTCCTTTTTTTTAAAGAGAAAAACTTCAGCCTATCCGCCTTTTATTTCTGTCCATATTTTGCCTGTTTGTTGTAGTTATTTATACACATTTCTTCTCCAAGTTTATTTTGATTTCCTGAAATTCTTTCGTGCTTGAAGGTTTTATTATGGAATTTGACGCACAACTGTCGTTATTAGGCATCTTACGATTTGACTAATCTATTTCGATTTTCTCATTCTTGTTAAAGAATGATTCTTATTCTCATTTCTTTTTTTATAAGATTTTATTTCGTAATCACCGGACGGCTCCTGATTCATAATTCTTTTTTGCACGATATTTTGCAAACTATACTTTTAGGCTTTTATTAACATGATTATATATTTTGCATATTAGCTCTTGACACCGACCATGTTTCACATTCGTGTAGCAGTACCGTCTTCTATCACGCGTTGTATATTCTTATTTTGTTGTTCACAAATTGCTTTTAATTTGGACAAAGCAGTTTGCCAACAATTTGCATTTTTACGAGTTTGAAAAAGAACAAAACTTAAAATTTTCTTTATTATTCAAAATCCTTATTTTTTTACATTTTTATTCAAAAAATTTCCAACAAATTCATTTAACATTTTTAAAGAAAAAAAATAATCCATACATTAAAATTTTTTACTGCACGCAATTAAATTTTTCAAAGAAAATAATTTAAAAAAACAAAAAAAAAATTACCAGCAAACAATCTAAGGAAATCAAAATTTTCAAATTCAATAACTCGTTTAAATTTAAAACATCCACATTATCTCCTCTATTCGGCTGATGAGAAGCATCATAAATAAAATATAAATAAACAGATCAAAACAGTAGAAAAAGAAATAATGATGTTTTCCGCAAAAAAAAAAAAAATCATTTTAATAAAACAAGCGTAAAAGAAAACAAAAGAGACAAGAAAAAAACTTGGTCATCACAGTCATCATGAAGTTTCATCAATCGTTCATAAATTTTACATTACACAAAAAGTTGCACTTCAACTTTATTTTCCATAACTTTAAACTTTCTTCGACTTCTTCTTCTTCTTCTTCTGCTTCTTCTTTTCCGTTGACGTTTAATCTTATTGATGTTTTTTAAGTGCAGAGTGCAAAATTACAAGGCTGCCAAAATTGGACAGATGTAAATAAACAATTTTTTTTCTCTTCTTTTGAACATTGTTGCATTTTTCTATTTAAGAAAATTTAAAATTTTTATTTGGAAAAATTTATATGTACTTTATATACACTATGTATACAAGATACAGCAAGTTGGGATATGATAAATGTGAATAAAAGCTTTTAGTAACTTGTTATTGCGGTTAGTTGATTTTGTATAAATGTTTATACGCATGTACTTGCATATTATAATTTTTAATATTTACTATATGATTACGAACATACATACTTACTATATTTGGTCAAATTTCTTGATATTACGAAAAAATAATATGGTAAAGAAAAAACCAGTTCTTCAAGTCAATAATGAGCATAACAAACTTGTACATTGGTACATACAGTAGTTAACTTTTGTAAACATATACAAAATGCATTTATGCATACAAATTGTATTCGTATATAAATGCTGAGCACAGTGTGCACGTAATATAAAAGGAAAGTGAGTCCATTTTTTTTTGTATATAATTTTTCCGCGTGATCCAATTTTCTTTTATACTTTAACATTTTTCATACCAATTTTTGTTTTGAAAACAAAAACAATCCATTTATCGCAAATAACATTAATTTTTGTTTTTCCTCATAACTTTTGCCTTTATTTCTCCCATATAATCATGCCGTACGTTTTTATAGATTGTTGCAGTTTTATACAGAAAGTAAAAACTTGTCTATTCAAAAAAATACAAACAACAATAATAAAAACTACAATTCAATACTATTATGTCAGTTAGCTAAGCACTATAACAGTAATCACTATTCACTACTAGAAGAATAAAACACAAAGAAAAACGGCAACACAACTGCAACTGCAAAAGAGAAATTTGAAAATTTTACCAGAGATTTTTGTTTTCCTATGCAACAATACAAAGAATGAAATTCAATGATAAAATGAAAAATTCAAATGTCATAATGAAAATGAAAATTCACTTTTCTTCACTTATTTTTGCTGCTAAAAGCTTTTACTCCATTTAAATTATAATTTTTTTTCTCTTATTTTAAATAACAGTTAATTTTATTTATTAAAATTATATTTGCATTGTTATAATGGGTGATTTTAAAAGCATTTAAAGAAAAGTTGGAGAAAATCACAGAAAAATTTAATTTTCATATGAATATATGTATAACGGTCACGGCTATATTTTAGGTGGTTGAGTTGAAGCGTCCATTTTTGAGCTAATTCTGCGCTCATTTAGGCCGGAATATCATGTACTTATCAATTGGTATTAGACGCTCAACGTAGTTTTTAAAGTTGTATGATATAGGAAATTTTGTGACGTTCTTATTATCATGTAAGGAAATATTCTAGTGGCGTGTAATCGCATTATTCAATCAAATGACAGATTCAAAACATGTTCAATTATTTTATTAGTTAACTATGGTCACCGATCGCATTCTAAAATAATATTCAATTATTTTAAATCATCCAATAATTAATATTTATAAGCACTTATTCGAGTATCAGAGTTTTCATGGGGAAATGGGGATCAAGCCAAAACGTCAAGGAACCAAATCAAGTTCCTTTGACGTTACCATATCTAATGGATATGTGAAGTATCAAAAATAAAAACACGAGAAATCAAACAGCAACCAAATCCCCTTTATACATCTAAATGTTTTTTTTTGGTGGCTTAGTAATTTTTAATAGGTTACAAAGAAATTGAATTTA
Source organism: Condylostylus longicornis (assembly GCF_029603195.1). Classification (NCBI taxonomy): domain Eukaryota; kingdom Metazoa; phylum Arthropoda; class Insecta; order Diptera; family Dolichopodidae; genus Condylostylus; species Condylostylus longicornis. The sequence goes on from NW_026577989.1 coordinate 2,047,940, forward strand.
AAATTCAATTGATAATTCAATCGTGCACTTATTCTTTACAATGCAATGATTAAAATTTGCAAATAATTCTGTGGTGAAAAGAAAATGTGTTATGGACCTGGACAAGATATCGAAAATTAGCATTCGGGATGTAAATAAATTCCTCAAAAGAATCAGGGGGGCTTAGATAGACAACCTATAATTGTACGCTCAATAACGGCCTGGTGATCACAGAGTGGTGATAGGAAAAAGGCAACATTTGTGCTAATTGGGGTGTGCTGAACCTGCTGCACTTGCTACATCATTCAACCAATCAACCAATATATTTTTTTACAAATCTTTCCTTATAAATTTTTTTTCGATTTACTTAGCTGTAGCATAAAACCACAGAATTCTATGTGTAAAATTAAAATATATAAAATTTATTACTTTTTATTTATTTTTAACATATCAGAATTTTTTTCTAATACCTGATCGGTTATATTTTTATTTAAATTTAAACCAGTTTCAAGAATTTATATTAGATATTGTGACAGAGTTGAAAAAAAAAAAGTGTCAAAAACAGGTGAATTAGAAATGCGTTGGTAGTTATTGATTTTTTTTTAATGAGGTGGCACCAACGATAATAAAATTTATTGCTTATTGTATGGTTATTCATTGTTCTATTAAATCTAATTAATATATTTCAATTTTTTTTTAATTTATTAAGTAATTATTAAGTTTCTTGATTCGAAAGTGCTTACCAGTATGCGTTTATGTTGTCATATTCTTGTGCAAGTATTTAAATTGTGTAAATAATTTTTCCAATAATTAATTTATTTTGTTAATTTTTTATATTTTGATTGAAATTATCACGATTTCAACCGATATTGTCATAGGAGTTACCAGTTTCTTTCCGCAATAGTTTTTTTCAACATTCCACCAATTACAAAAATTGAATTCCAAGTTGAAATATGAAAATTTTTCATTCTGGAACACGACTCATGTGAAACATGCGTTAAAATATAAAAAGATATGTCTGTCTGGAGCTCATAATAATTTTCCCATATTTAATGTCTAATTATCATAATCATATACCCTCATATTTTACAAGAAATTCATTTACTTAACTTAATTAAAATTGGCAAGTGTTACCTACTTCAACACAAAATATTTTGTTTTAAATTACAGCTTTTATAATGTTAAAGTACAAGTAATTTTTTCATATAATCTAGATATTTCAATCTTGAATTGGCTTAATTTCAATTTAAATTAGTTTCCTTAAATAAAAAATAAATAAAAAAAAGCAAGTTGAATTCATTCTGGAAATTCTCTTTTATATACAAAAGTATGTTTGTACTTACCTTTGTGATTTGTCAGGCTTAATTCATATTATATACCTTACATCAATTATAAATATTGGGCAAAGTTACTATGTAAAATTAAATGTAAATGGTTATAAATGAAATTTTATATTTTTTAAAAAAACGCATAAATTAAGATTTATTTTTTAAATTCAATGCATTCTATTTATGCAATAAGATCATAAATTAAAAAATAATCGAATTTATTTGTGAAAATCAAAAAAAAAAATATAAGGAAATCATTTAAAAATCAAAATAATTAAAAATTCAAAAAAAAAGTAATATAAAAATGAAAATTTAAACTTAAAAATCAAAGCATGTTACAAGCATTTTAAAAATAATTTTCATTTTATTATAAATACACGATTATACAAAATAACGACAACGCTGTTATATACAAATACATAAATAAATATACATAATAACCGTTTGACATTAGATAACCAGTGTAACCAATGTAAGGAAATTTAATTTTTTTTTTTTTCAATAAAAAAAAAATATATTGCAAAACATTTCACAAAATTAAATCAAATTCGTTCCTTTGTTTTTGACACATGAATAAATTATAAAAAAGTGTTTAGTGATTTTATTCTGTTTTAATTGCTCTTGAAATGTGTCAAATATTATTTAAACACTCAAATACATACGTATAGTAATATGTCATCTGCTCATGTATATTCACTTGCATATAATTACAACCAAATAAATGTTGTTTTTATTAAAAGAAATCTCACTTGTGCGAGCCTTAAAATACAATGCGGCAATTCAAGTTTTTAGTATCAAAAAACCAAAAATAAAAATTGGTAACGAAATAAAAATTAAATTTAAATAGATTACTAAAGTTTTTTTACAAGCTAAATTTAAAATCTGAACCGGTTATAAGTAAATTACAAGCATTAATAAAATCTAAAACCAAAATTATTGCAGTTTTTTTCATTGAATAAAAAATATCATTGTAAAATTTGAAAATTTTTAAATATACCCGGCGGGCTATTCTGACTAATTAACTAATTACCTACTGTATATCAGTTATAGACAATATTTTATTTTTTATATAACAAACAGTAGCTTTAAAAATAAAACAAGAAAAAAGGCAAAATGCTAAGAACACAAGTTTTGTAAAAAAAATATTTGCTGCCTTTTCTTGTATTGTTCTTAATATTGATAAATAGCTGGTAACGCCTATCATTAATTTTGTTCTTTATTTTATTACAAAATAATTTTAATTTTTTGTATTTAATTTTAATTTTAAATAATTATAATGTTGAAGACCCCAAATTCATATTGCAATTTCAATTAGCAAAGTCACTTTTGAATAAGTTTGACACTTCAATCTATTATCGATTCATTTGTAAACACAATAAATTTTATCGATGCATCTAAATTTTAAATTATAAACAATACAGAAATGACATTTCTTTTTATTTTCGATTTTGATGAATCGATTTCGATTTCAAATTTCATCAAAAAATCAAAAAAATTATTAATTAATTTGAAATTCAAGTGAATTATAAAAGAAAATTACGTAATATTTTTTCCAATAAATTAATTGCAATTTTTACTAAAAAAAAAAAAGAAATGATTAAAAGAAAAATGAATGCATGCATTTTCTGAATCTATCAAAATAAATAATAAAAATGAAAAAAAAAAAAAAAATTTCTAAATCGAAACAGAGCGATAATAAACCAGTTTTTTTATTTTTTATTAAATTTAATGGACCATTCCCAATAACGTTTGTGTGTTTATCTTAAAATTTTCTGGTAAATAAAAAATAAAGCAAAAACAAAAAAAGAATAATATAACAAAAAAGGAAAGTAATTTTAACATATGATGTGAAAAATTTTACTTAATTTTTTAGCACTTTTCCAAAAATCAAAATTAAAACCAGTTTCTTCCGTTTCTCCGTCCATCTTTTCGTGTGTCTGTTTCCAAAGAGAAAAGCCTTTATCTCCCACTTCCTATTCACATTAACCGTTGTTTTTAATCCGGTTTTGTTTTAATTTTTAACAGTATTTTCCCCTTAGGTAGTAGAAGTCTAAGATATTAATAATCTATTGAACTTAATAAATAGTTGTTTTTGTCGAAACAAAAATTTTTTCCTCTCCCATTTAAGATATCCACTCTCAAATGTTGCTTCTCTCAATTTTCACTCTTTGACTTCTAATTGCTCCGAACTGAAAGCTGTTTCCATCCTTTCTGAAATATCTTTCCATCGAGAAATATATGTAAATATTTGACTTAACACGTAATTCGACCACGATTCCTTTAATATGTTAATCTCCAGAAAGTATGCAATTTTTTTCATAATATAATTTTAGTACAAAATAAAAGAACTCAAGTAAACATTTAAGGAATTTTCACTTGTTTAAAAGGAAAGAGTGCTAATTTAGAAACCATTGATTTTGATCCAAATTTATTAATTTAAATTTCTAAATTTATTTGTAAATTTCTTGTTTTTATACTAAAAAAATTTAACACCAATATAAAATAATTTTTTATGTGGTATAAAGAAAAGTATACAAAAGTTATGAGATCAAATCTCAAAAATTAACTTTTTAAATTTTAAAAAGTTAAATTTCAATCTTTGATTTCAATCAGCTCCGTAAATTTATAAAGCCTATGTAAGCCGCTTGAATACCCGAAAATTTTTACTTTGAATTACAAATTTTTAGAATGATATCGTATATTAAGAGCATTTTGGGAGTAAGTTTTCAAAAGTTAAAGAATTTTTTGAGACCATTGCAGTGTTATCAAATTCGACATACTCTTATTGATTAATGTAAAGCCATTTTTCGGACATTCTGCTTTAAAGGATATTTTAAATAAAATCCGCAAATAATGAATCTAATATTTAAAAAAAATTTTTCCCATTTTCGAGATTTTGCCAAAATATAATTTTTGTTCTTTCGTTCGATACCGAAAATTAATTTTATTTTTGTTTTATTATTCTTGTATATTAAATGCAATTTTATGTGTTTATATTTGTAAATTGCACTCACATAAAAATATATTATTAAAAATTACAGAAAAAAAAAGATCAGAAAAATCTGTGCATGCATTTTTAACAACGCGCGCACCCCGCTTAAACATGGTCTTGTTCACCTGAAATTATTCGGTATAAATAAAAACAAAATAAGAAAAAATAACGGCAGCTTTTAGCATTAAAAATAAAATTGAAAAGTGAAAAACTTAAAACAAGCGAAAACTGATATAGATTAAATACTTGAAATTGTTTTTTAAGTAAAAGTGAATGGGAACTATAGAAGTAAAACATACCCACTTTTACAACATCTACACAATTACAATATACTCGTACATATGAAATAAAATAACAGAAAAAACAAAACATTGTTAAACGAAAAATTATGAAAATTTTTTAATTTTATTTTTTTTCGGGTTCTCAATAAATTGCACATAGTAATAAAAAATAATTTTAAATAATATTTTTATTTTTCTTAAAAAATTAAAACGAAAAATTACAAACAGGTGTTAATGGTTAATGTTACTGTAAAGTTCTTCACTTGTTTTTGTACACTGTACACAATTCATACACACATTCACACTTTATCAATTCACATTTAATACCACAATGTTACATTTAGTTTCTCGTTTGTTATTTTCTTGAAAACAGGAAAATTACTTTTTTTAAAATTAAGTATTTAACGAGACACCATCAAAAAAAAAAAATACCAAAACACAAAAAGAAAAATTGTACCAAAAAATTATTAAAATTAATAAATTAAGAAAAAATTATTCAATTATGTCATAACTGGGTCATGTAAAAAAAAATCAACTTCAAATTTTATTGTAAAAGATTAAATCACTTTAAAAAAAATTTGTGAACTCGTGATCATCAATCAAAAGCAAAATAAAGCAACTTTTATTATTCTTTTGGTGAGTTTTTGTAAGATTTTTTGACGACCTTATAAAAAAAATTTGATGACAAGATTAGCAGTTTTTATTTAGAATTCAAATATTTTTTAATATTCACTAAAAGAAAAAAAAAATTAATATGAGTTGCCCTTGTTAGTTAAAATTAAAGTAAAACTTACGTCTTTATTGCATTTGAAGTATTAAAATTCTTTGACGTAAATTGATGAATCTAAATGTCAATAAATTTTAAAAATTTAATTTTAAAATTTTATTTGTAGTTCACTAGTAGCAATTTAAATATATATTCAGATTTATTATTAAAAACTGTCAGATGTATTTGAAATATCAGATTGCTTAAGGCGAACATTATTGTTTCCGCTTCATCAATTAAGTAATTTATGATAGAAAAAATTGACAACCTACCATTTTGCACACTTTAACACCTTCGAAAACACAATAAATGATTAAATTTTTGAACTGATAAAGGGCATCTACCAAAATGAAGATCTAACTTTAATGAGTTACATTTATGCATATATGCATTACTGGATGTGAATAATTTTGCATTTTATTGTTGACTTGTCTTTCATAGAGAATGTTCGAACAAAAATAAAAATTGTAATACAAGTATACATACATGTTTTGTTTAATCTCTAGGACTGTGCGTACTGGAAAAATTTTTTGTAAAAAACTTCTCTTTATCTATTAACGAAATGGAAGTGTCTTCACACTTGTTAAAGGCAGAACGTGTTAAAGGCAGAAAAATTAACAAATTTTCTTCTCGACCTGGAGTTGAACTATTGATCTACCGCTTTCTAGGCGGACTCTCTATCAACTGAGCTACAGAGGTATGAAGAAATTACCTAATTAGTTATAATATCTCCTGGAATTGCCTAATTGCCTATCTATCTAATTAGTAATAGTTATGTGTCTATTGACATCTAATATCTAATGTCTATTAACATTACTGAATTAGTAATACGACATGTAGTTGTTTGAAATAATGAGTATTGCGCCTATTATTCTCTCTATCTCTTTTAACGCCAAATATATCCCTTGTAAATTGAGTTTTTGGAGAATTAATATAGACTGTAGAATAAAATGAAAATCTTTTGTCACAGCTAATCATGAACCTGCTTTCAGAAACAACTTTTAGAAGAGTTTTTTAGTAGTCGATGTACCAACCTACTCGTTTATATTAATGAATTTGGCATTTAGAGAGAAATACTCAAGAGAACGTATTGATTGCCCTCTGTGGATTGGGAGAAAAACTAAACGTAACTCGAATTCAATTGACCTATTTCAAAATTTATAAATATAGAAAAACAACTTTCATATTAAAAAAAAATATATACTTTTCTCAACTCAGCTGTCAACACGTTGTTGATTATAAAAACTATGTTGCCCACAGTTGTCAAAACATTCATAAGCGAGCCAATATTTTTCGTACTAAAATAATGAAAACTGTAAAATAAAGGCACAAATAAATTTAGTTTAAACAATTTTCAATGCTTTTTTTGTCCATTTATTCTTAATCAAAAAGAAAAAAAAACTTGATGTACTACTTTTGACATAAAATTCAATTAACAACATTAAATCAATTTTCTTTAAACTCTTCAAACATGTATGCGCACATACGTATATATATGTACTTGTCCATACAACATTTAATTATAATGTTTAATCATGTGTACAGTAGAGATTTTTTAAGCGACAAATAATTATCGGCATTGAAACAAAAATAATTAGTTTTGTATAATCTTTAAAATTTAGTACATTAAATAAAAAAAAAAAAACAACAACCTTATTTAATTAATTAAAATTGCATAAATTCACTTGTCTCTTAATTTAATGTTTGAAAAAAATTAGATTAATTTGTGACCAAAGAAAAATTTCAAAATATTTTGGTATGGATAAATATTTTGGATAAAATTCCACATAATTATGGTTAGATCAATTTTTTTCGTTTGTTTTTGGACTAAATACTTAAATAAACATTAAAAATTAAATTTTATTATCATATCTTCTTTAATTTAAATTAAAATGACGGGGACACAAAATAAAGATAAGTGTGAATGATAAAATTTTAATTTTTCAAGACAACATTAGACCAAAAAAAAAAAATTTTTTTTTTTGTAAAGCCTTCAAAATTAAAAATATATTGCAAAAACAAAATTATTTAAATTAATAATATCATTTACATTTCATTCATAAAGTTTCATTATAAAACAAAAAAAATCTTATAGACTGTCTCACATTTTGAAAATATCAACTTAACACCCACATCGTATAACCAAATTAAATAAAATTTATGCAAATTTACATAAGCTTTTTCTATATTCGCCCAGTGTATAACGCCAAGCTTACATATAATAAAATCAATAAAAATATAAGAAGCTAAAACATTTTTCTCCTCTATTTTTTTTATATACAAATTAAATTTAAGTTTCATAATATGTACATAAATATATATTTTATTACCATAAAATTTTAAAAACTCATTAACATAAAAATATGATTAAAAGTTCAAAGATAAAAGAATTTTTTTCTCTGTGTGATTATGCGATAAATTAATTCACAATAAAAAATGAAAATGAATTAAGCCAATCCAAGAAAAATATTATCATTTATATTATATGGAAAAAAAAACAAAAAAATCGCAGACACACAATTCTGATGAGTTATTATAAATATTTCTATTATCAATATCATAAACCCACCGCCATTATAATCGCCACAATGACAGCGCCATTTCATAGTGTTAATGTTATTATACCATAATAATAATTAATATAATATAATATTCAACAATAGCCCTCAATACATTAATTATTGATATGATCACTTTAATTGTGAATTATAATTAGCACTTATATAATATTGAAATACAAACACAACACAATACACTTAATATTAAATATTCACAATTAAAATACTCGTAATGCACACCTTTGTATATTCACAATTCTTTTTCTATATGATGATGCATTCTTTTACAATAATTATTATAATTGAAATGAGCTTTCTTCACCAAAAAAATCACAAAAAATTGACATTATTTTTGATTGACACAAATTGAATTTTCATTCATTTAATGTCACCCTCGCCTTCAATTCTTGTATATATTTACGTATACTATATTGTGAACTCCTACATTGTTTTCGATTATCGTAGAAAATTAATACGTTTACATTTTCTATCCATTAACAAAATCATTAAAATACATTAATTATTTTTATAAGAAATATGCGTTTTTTTTTGTAATCTGCAATATTTGATTTGAAATTTAATTTTTAACTTTAATATTGTTATATTATGTACACACCTGTCATTAATGATGGGTGGTAGCTCTTTATTATTTAAATTTTTTTGTTTTTTTTTTTTTTATTATATTGATTGTATATTAATTTTATTACGTAGATATATTTATAATTTTTATATGTGTATACAAAATAAATTGTATTGTTTTGAAGCGATCCCAATTGAATTCGTAATTTATTCCGATATGTTTAGTATTTCAAAATTAAGGAAATGGAAATTTTCAATTTGTTTTAGAAGCAATTAAAATTGTTTTTAAAAGAGAAAGATAAATTTGCGGTAGTGAGTACTGATTACGGTATTGAGTAAGAATCAGGTTTATACCTTAAGTAGAATACTTTTAATTTGAAATTTGAAATCAACTAAAATGAGTTTATGTAGAATAATTTTGTCATCCCATGCTAATAAGCATGACAACAAGTAATAATTGCACTATAACCCTTAATTAACAAATATTTGTTTTTTTTTTTTTTGAAAAATTATTAATTAACTTAATTAATAAAAATATTGAATAGAAACTTTAAATATTTTGTGTACTTCAAAAGTTACAAATTTCAACATATTTCAAATCTGTTGTCATTTCGAATAAAAACAAAATAGTTTTACTAATGACGTAATTTGACAGTTCAAGTTTCGTTGATCAAAAACAATTATAGTTGATAAATTACCGAAAATAATTTTTAATATTGAAAATTTACGATAAATATCCTTTATTTTCTTACATCTTCTACTTTGATAAACTGAGCTGCATTTCTTAGCTTAAAACTCAAGACAAATCAGGAATAAAAGGAAACCACCTATATAACTCGGCTGACATATTTTTAGGAACATATTTTTACATTTTCATTTCATTTATTGCTTTAGAAATTAATAAGCACAAATTTATTGTAAATTTAAGGTCTGGAATGTATCTAACATTAAAATTAATTTATAGAATAAATACATTGTAGAGAGATATTGATTCATGTCACAAATCTTATGTCAAGTATACTATTATAAATGAGTCCAATTTGAACTTAAAAAATTTTTGTTTGCTTTGATTAAAACCGAAATCGGCACTGTTCATAATATTATTAATTTCTTTTTTATATGAACTCTCAATGAAATACACAATTTTTTTTTTAAATTATTTTCTCAAATTACGGTAAAATTCAATGTTGAAGTTAAGAATGAAAAGACATATGTACCTAAATGTCACATATTAAACTTAGTTTAATTATTTTTAATTAATTATTTTGTTTAACTCAATTTATTTTGTGTGACACATCGTAAATATATTATTTTAATTTGTTTGTTACTTTAAGTTGAACTTGAACCTCTAATGAAACTTAAAATAATTAAAATAAAATTAAACAAAAATCTTTATTTATTTTTACTTTATGGAGAAAAAAAAATCTTAAAATTTTTTAAACCGCTTCATACATTAAAAATTTTTTCCATTAAAAATGCCAAAAAAAAAAATTTTTTTTTCAACATGAAAATGTGAATTCGTGTGCTATTTACAAACTAAGCACAGTTTTTTTTTTCTTTTGTAAATTAAATAGAAAAAAATAAATAAAAAAAAAGAATGGTGCCATAAGTCAAACTGTAGTTCAAAAACGGGAAAAAATTAAGTTAAAAGAAAAATAACTATAGAAAATTAAATTTAACAAAAAAAAAAGTGTACTTTATAAACAGACTTGGCAAAACTACTAGCCAAATTTAAAAAAACTCAAAATTTTGTTGTAATATATTGGAGTATTAAGTAGAATAAAGATTTTTCCAGCAAATTTACTATTAGTATGAATAGATGTCATTAACTGGGCATAGTTTTTGAAATCGTAGATTTTTCTAGCGATGAACACTTGTACATTCAAAGATAAAATTTTGAACAACCTTTTGAAGACCACAATTTGTCTAACAATGTTGTTAAAGTCGATAAAAAAAACGATATAACTTACCGTTAAAATTAAAATATACGATATTACTTACGATATATGATATCGTAATCCTGTAAAAACATTAAAATGTACAATTACAATGTATAATAGGCAGCATCATACTGTGTAGCTCCCGATAAAGGTTTTGTTGTCCAGTCTTCTGTCGGTCTCACGCATGTTGCATTTTCTTTAAATATTTTATTATCTGATTTGGTTTATCTTTGTTTACTAACATAATTCCATCGGCTTTTCATTTTGGCTGATGTTGTGAATTGTTACTGTTTTTTCCGAAACCCATGTACCCCTCGAAAGTATGCTGGATAGTGTCGGCGGTTTCAAAATATTGTCCTCAGGTTCTTTCGCTACTATGCTCTTACGTAAATTATTCTCCGTTTATACATGCTTTTTCCACGTCTATATGCTAATTCAAAGTACTTCTATAATTCTCACACTTTATTAAGACAATAAATGAAAAAAAAACTCTCATTTTCATTTTTAGTTAATTTTATCGTCAGTTTTTTTTTTACTTGGTTATGTACTTGTATAGCAACGAAAGGGAAAATATTAACTAAATTAAGATAAAGAGAAAAATAAAAATGTTAAAAAAAATAAAACACTGACAAAATAAAACAAAAAACGGCTAACAAAAGAAAACAGAAACCTCTTAAATTGGATGAAAATTTTTCGGTGTCTTTTTTTTATTCCTTCGTTTTTACGAACAACCTTGAAAACTGAGATATTCTGATAAAGATCTTACAAATTTTGATATTCATACAGTTTTTGTTATTATAGCAAAAATTTCATTTTTTTCATCAATTCATTTGTAAACTACATATGTTCATATGTTTGCGAATTACGTACATACATATCTATGTAAACAGGGTATGTCAAATCACAAAAAAACGGTGATGTATGTTAAAAAAAATAACGATATAAATTATTTCCACCGTATGCAAGAAACTATGACAGAACAATATTATTATTATTGCATTAAGAGATTTCAAATAAATTTAGATCTCTGGAGGAAAATAGAACAAGGGCAATTTTCTGCAAAGAAATGTCCAAATTCATATAGAATACACACATGTAATATAAATGGGATTGTTCTGAATGAAGCGAAATTAACGCCGGAAAATAAACCAACAGCGATAACATAGCCTAAAATACTAAATTTATCGCTGGCCCCTTTTTTTGACATTATCTGTTTCCATGTGCGTGTAACGTTATTTGCAATGTGATTTTGCCGTTTCGCTGTCGTTCACTATTAAGAACGGAAATTTGCCGTGTTATTTTTCGGTTTGATTCTGTTTTAATACTAAATTATAGCAGTTATGGTTTGGAATAGATGAATGGAATGAATTGCTAAGCGCAACTGCTAGAAAAATTATAAAATTTAAAATTTTATGATTCTGTTAGTCGAATAGACTTACCAGACACTTAATATATTGTTTATTATCTTTATTCCTCTTAAAAATTAACAACAGGTGACTCTAATATATTTCATTTTGTACATATGTACATCTTGTATTTATACATACCTGCAGTATTGTAGAATACAAGTTAATATATTTTTTCTTTAGATAAAATTTAAATTAACTTAAAAGTAAAACGAAATTATGCTCATTAAATAAAAGAATAAAGCCTTAAGAGTTATACCGGCACTTCTTAGATAAGACAAAAGCAACAGCACATACAAGAAATCAAGAAGCCAAACAAAACAACAATAACAAAAAAAAATTATTATAATTTCATGATTTTTTTTTTTTATTCCTTGCTTGTTTATTATTATTTTTATTATTACTATGTAACATTACTATTTCTTATTATTCATGTTATTTATTACCTTCAAATTTATTGAATTGGTTCAAATTCTAGATTTTGTAGAATTCGAAAACAAAGCAGAATAAGAAGGCAAACATGTAAATTACATACATACAAACACACATGCTTTTATACATATTTAGTATTATTATTCTTGACAGAAGATTGAAAATACAGTTGTATAACAGTATAACAACACAAAAATACACAAGGAAAAACAAAATAAAACACACACAAAACAACCTAATCGAATTTTAAAATATTGTGTATGTTTGTGTGTATGTGCGCACTCTAGTATGTAAGTACAACTCATTACAGTTAGATATTTTTGTATACGTTTATATTATTGTACCTACAAATATTTAATGTAATTATAAATAAAAACAAAATACTAAAATAATAATTATTATATAATAGACAAGTATTTTAGGTATTGTAACACGCAATTTACCTTTTTATAAAAAAACAAAATCAGAACAAAAAGAAAAAAAAAATGTACAACAAAATTGTTATATGATTTAAATTTAGATGACGTTATACAAATACAAAACATTTTAAAAACTATAACTGAATGCTATATACATAGAAGAAAAGAAAAGAAAAATAGTAAACACCATGATTTTTACCCGGAAGATATTAAAGTAGCATTATAATTTAGAAGGACAAATTTTGATACTTAGATCAATTGTATCAAATAGAAAAATAAAACAAAAAAAAAAAATTGTAAAAAGTATAAATTTTTTAATAAGTACAAAATAACACCAAAATTAGTTTCAGTTTCTTAAAGGTACACACATTGGGTACTACTGTATAACATTTAAAAATCGAAAAAAAAAAACAAAACCCCTCAAGTTTTCCTTACCAAAATTTACTTAATTACTATATAGCATTATTTATTACTTATATATGAATTATTAATAGTAGAACAACAACAGCAACAATAATAATCAACAATTCGACCAGTTTTATTTTATTTTTTCGAACAAATAAGAATATTTGTTTTTTTTTTATTTTTCACGAAAAATTAACAGAACAAAATTATTTATTATTATTGACGATGCGTAACTAAGTTGAAAATTGAAAAAGCTCAAAATAATAAATAGCCACTGAGAATTTTTTTATATTCACCTATAAATCTAAATCTACATAATATGTGTATAACAATATAATAATAATGATAATAATGATAATTCATTATTGCATATGTATCAAGAAAAATGAAACACAAAAACAATAATAGTACAAAATTGAGCATACATGAATTTGTACTACAACATGTGGTGAATTTTTACCTATAACGATATAATTAAAGAACTATCGGAAAAGGACCGGAAGATTTTTTATATACCTTTTTCATATATATTTTTTTTACTTTTTAAAATTATAATTCTTATTTTTCATCTCTTCACACTCATATGTTTTAAGATTTTAATATGAGCGCAACGCAAGTATGCTTTTGTTTTTTTTTTAAAACCCCAATTTATACGGTATGTTCGCGCATATTAAAATTACCTTTGGCATGTCGAACAAAATATTTTTTTATTAATTGATTTTAATATTGAATTTTAAATATCAAGGTGGATATTGTTTTTTTTTTTGCTTATTGTTTTCAGGAAAAATATGAATTTTAGAAAAAAAAAAAAAATTATGATTAATTAGAGTTTTTAAAATTTTAAAAACAAATTTTAATTTTGTTTTTTATTTTTGGATGAATAATTTAGATCGGTATTGGTCATTTGATCGCTTTATTTTTTTTTTCCTGAATATGCCCCCGCCGAAGCGATGCGATATCAATTTTAATAAATCATAAACAACAAAAATAAAATAAATTCAATAAGAGAAAAAAAGACGACAACAAAATGCTTTTGAAAAAAAAAATATATTTTTTGTTTGTCTATTAGATCAAATAGTATGGTGAAGGTTTCTTTTTGTCATATACAATTGAAATGATAATTGAAACTTATATATTATACTTATATAACAGTTTTTAACAGATTTAAGTATATAGATGTCAGGCTATATATATACAATTTTTCTTCTATATACCTGGAATAATTAAATTAGAATTTATTTTACGAGTATTTCGAATGTAAATTATTAATAATAGTATAATTTATTTTAAAATTATTATAGGTATAGAGGTGTATTTTGATATTTATATAATTATAATTATATAAAGGGATCACTGTACGAGATATGATTTGTATAGAATAGACAAAATGGATTACATTACAGTTCAAGAACAAAATTCAATATCAATAAATTATATAAATTAAATTTGAAAGGTAATATTGTAGTTGTGTTTTTTAAACTTCCTTTTATTCTTAAATTAAAGAGTTTTCTATTTCCTATTTAAGATGAAAAAAAAATAATGATTTAATTAAAAATTTTTTAAACATGTAATTTAATATTTTTAGAAATTTATTATGAATTATTCTATAAATCATTAATTAAATCGTTCAATATACCAGTTATATGTTGCCTTACATTAAGTATACTGAAAACCTGAAAAGTATGAACGATATTCATTTTGAAAGTTTTGCAAGATTTTCTGAAATAAAACACTTTCCAATTACAATTATCTTAATTTTAAGTAAAAGATCGTTGGCGTTGGAAGTCTTACTGATATATTATTAAAATTGTTCTTACTGTTGTCATTGTTATTCTTGTTTTTGTCATTGTTGTTGTTTTCTGATTTTTACATGTTAAATCCCACGAATAGCACAGGAAAGTATAGTCAGACATTTCAGAATCCGGTATACTATGGGTAGGCCTATTTAAACTAGAAGGCACTTGGTATCCAAAGTTCACATATTAATGATTGAGCTCCACCTTGTAAACGAAATCCTTTATATATGCTGTTCAACCTTAATTTTAACGGTTTTCGTTAGTTGATATATATATATATCAAGATGGAATTTACAAAGCAACAAATGCCTACAATACGAATATAAATTTGATAATTTCAATCACTCTTTTATTTTCCGCCAATACCGGACCCACCACTTGGAAATGACAGTGCGATTTTGAGTCCCAAAGCAAAATTTAAACGGCTCATAAGATTAAAAGCATTTCTAAAATTTTTATTAATTTGATTATGATTAATTAAGTAGATGTGAGCATATTCTTATTATTCGAGGAACGTTATTATAATAATATTTTCCGAATATTTCCCTCTTTAAATTAACTAAATTAATTATTAATTGAACTCAATCTCTCCATCTAACTGTAAGCAATGCCCCTAAATATATGCAACAAAAATATCCCTAATTATATGCAATGTAACATGGCAATAAAAGAATTATTTTATTGTATGTATTTATGTAGACCATCAATTATACCAAAGCTATAACCCAAACTATTTTAAATATAAATTCTTAACCAAAATTATTAGAGGGAGACGTGCTTTTTTACAAACCATGGATTTGATTGAATACATTGTGAATTACTTAATACTTAATATATTACTTAATTTAAATAATAAACAAAGGAATAGAAAAAACGTATGTATGTATGTGTATAGAAAATGTAAATCAAAATAATATTTATGGCATTCTACTGTAGTTAGACTAAAAGAAACATTAAAATTGGCGACTTAAATTTTTTTTTTTTCTTTCTTGATTTTCCTCCCAATTTTTTTATTTTCTATTTTTGCATTAATTCTAACACTTTTAACTTAACTACTTACAATAGTCATATAAGTATGTGCACAGAGAGAAAGAGAGAGAAGAAAAATGTAAGTAAATTGCACCATAGTGCCGTAATATATTAATCTTTTATCTTTTTTTTTTTTCTTTAAATTTATTTTGACTTTTTTGTCTTATTTATTTCACCAATATTGCGAAAACAACAATACAAAAGTGCACACGCCTTTAATGACGGAAAAAGAAAAATCGTGAATGGCCTGGAAATCATTTTATTTTTTCTCTCTAGTTTTGATTTTATTTTTAGAGAAGAAAAAAAAGTCATCGTTTCTTAAATCTTACTCAACATATAAGAAAATAAATTTTACTATACAAAAGAACCTTAATGTACAAATTAATGGAAAATATAGATTAAACCGTAAAGAAAAAAAAAAAATAACATTATATTTTAAATGTAGCTTTACAAAAATAGAATACAAGACCCAAAAATGTAGATAATAATTTAACCTATATAATGTAACTATTAGCATTTTACACCCTTTTATATTATTTAGGTACTACTTATACTTTTTATATTCTTCTTATTTCTTTGATTTTATTATTGTTATCTTCAATTTAATTTCCGCCTTAAAGTGTTAAAAGCAAAAGCATATTTCTGCTTTGCTGTTTTCTCTTTGCTTTCAATTGCAATCTCAATATTTTGTATTTTTGCATTCTTTTGATTTCAATTCTCTCAATGTTGTCTTTAAATGATATTGTATGTGTGTATAGTTTTGTTGTTTTTACTAAAATAGTAGATTATTAGTACATTTAAAATGCTTTAATTTTAATACTAAAATAAGCTTTCATTTAAATTATGGTTATAGAAGAGAAGAAAAAAAAAGGATATAACGCTATATATGCAATACTAAAGATACTCGTACTTAAAATTTGTAATTATACAAAAATTTTTTGTCTATGAAATTTATTGTAAAGTTTTTATAATAATTGCACGTTTTTAAATTTATTACTAAAAAATTTAATTTGGTTCCATATAAATTTTTCATCAAATTCAATGATTTCATATTTTATAATTTTCATCAAAATATCACAGAGCAATAAAATTTATTGTTTAATATAAAATCAAGATTATAATAAAGTTTGACAGAATTTTCGTGCAGGTTCATATTGTATATTATGTATGTATGTATTTTATTTCTGTATCTATATAATTATATTTATATGCATTTCTATTTTAGTTTTTGAATTAAATTTAATATTATTAGTTTTGAAAGTGCTATTTTAAATTAATTTTTTTGATTATTAATTATTTTAGCCAACAATATTGAATTATAAGTTTGAAACAAGTGAAATATTATACATGCAGTGCCGTGCTTATTATGTGGCCCTAGCGTTATGCAGAAGTATATGTTTTGTTTAATCGACAAAAATTTACGAAAATATTCTATATTTTATCTGTATTCTATACAGCAGACCTACTCCAGAGTTTTATACTGAAAATCCAATTAAATTTTTTTAGATATTTCATTAATTCAATTTCAATTTATTTGACTTCATTTTACAATTAAAAATAACTCAATAAAGAAATCTAAAGAAAAAATTCTTTTTCTAAATAAAAATTGAATAGTCCAACCAAATAAAAAAAAAAAAAACAAATTTGATACAAAAAAAAAACAAATTGCAACGATTTATTCTAAAGTAATTAAAAAAATTAAATTTGACTATTATTGTTCTTAAAGTATTGTTCACAAAAATTTTAAGTGAGGCGATATATAAGAATGAACCGCTCGAAAAAACAAATTTTATTTGTCTTGTTGCTCAATAAAACAACAACGAATTTTATATGTCGCTTCAATTTAATACTGTGGTGTGAACACTGTACGCGTAATACCAGCCACTTGAATTGTCATCTTTCAAAAAATGTCAAATTCAGTCGATGTCACGGTGTCGTCAATCAATTCTAGTAGTAATGAAATGTGATTTTAGATTTTATTCAAGCAAATATTTTTTTTTTTAATTTGCAAAAGAAAAGATTTTCAGAAAACAAAATTTCGAGAATTTTTTTTTCGATTTGTAAAAAGCTTTTAGTTATTAGCCGACTCAAATTCGTGCCCAATCGGCGGGTAAATCGCGATCACCTAATTGATCTAGCCTGCTATACAGTCTCTTAATGCTGAAAAATATGAACAAGCTCTAAATCATATGAAAAATTTTGGAAATTATTGCACATTATTAAGTATAGGATTTAATATTTTTATATGTGATTTTAATAATAAATATTCATAATTTGTTTAGAAATGCAAATATGAATTTTATGTGTACCCCGAATTCGCAATTTGTATTTCAACATTCTTTTCATATAAGAGACTTTCTTTTCTAACTTTATTAGAAAACTGTAAGGTGAAGGAAGTGATTATTTTATTGTGAACTATTTTTTATGTTTTTTTTTATTTATTTTTGGTTTATTATTAGATCAAAATTTCAATAACTTTGTACATGCATACTCTTGATTTCATATTTTGTGAATTAGTGATGCTTGAGGTACTTACAAACATGCAACATTAAAAACATTTATAAATCTTTGAAAATAGAAAAAAAAAAACGCCTTAACGGCACCTTAAAAATTTCAAGATGAACGTTAAAAAATTTTTATTATTAAAAATTCGTTTCAATTCAATCGTTTATAAGTTAATTTCCGTCAGATGTGTGAAATTCTTTATTATAACCAAAAATTTTTAGTTTTTCATAACATTTTTTTTTTTTGCAACTATTGTGAATTTTCCGTATGATTTTGGTAATTTCTGCCTTATTATTTTTGTTTTTTGTGTTTTGTTGAATAGCAATAATATTAATAAGTAAAGCATTAATACAGAAAAAAAAAAATAATAATAAATTGTGTTTAAAATCAAAATACCGCAACAAGAGTTCATTGTGTGTTTGTTAACTTGCATATTTCACATATGAATAAAATATTTATGAATTAACTGTAAAAAAATTCATATGTGTGTTTTTACACGTATGCGTTTAGACAATGGTATAGACTGAACGTTGAGGCACATGTTTTATTTGACACCTTTTGTTTTAAAAAAAAAACAACTACACATTTTTCGGTAATTTTAATGGAAAGCGATTTTAATTTTTAAAAGAAAAGAATTTAATTCAGCTAAGTAACCATGAAAACATTGAGGTAATTTCAAACAGGAAATTCAATTGCAGAATAACTTTCTTACTATACTTGTTTCTTTGTGACAAAAAGAGTTTAGGAAATTCAATTTTTCCTTTTTTTTTTTATAAATTTCCCAATTTCGATTGTTACCGAATGACACGTGTTTTCGTTCACACGTGGTTGATAATTTACAATATCGAAACAGTTATGAAATTTTTCTTAAAAATATCATGAAAATTAAATAACTCAACCCACAAAACAACTTAACCTATAAAATTTATTTATGGAAATCTTCTCATAATGCAATCATTATATTTTTTATATATTATGTTATAGTTATGAAATGGGAAATTATGTTTATATTGTTAAATTTTCAATAAATTAGATAACGAAAGATGAAATTACTAAACTTGAGAATCGCATATACATCTCCAAATTGAAGCTTTATCGTTGCTTATATTTGGTTTGTCTTATGGGGCAATCCAGTTACAATACCAAATTTTTCTACTACGTACATAAATATTCTACTACCTCTTCCGCTTATGTGTTGACATCTAAATTGTGAAAATAAATAGAAAGGGTTTCGTTTTACTGTATGCAAAATAGGTTCGTCTTTATAGGAATTGTTTTACTTTTAAGTTAATCAAACTAATTTTATGATAATATTTGACAATCCTATAAAACAATTTCATCATCAATACTATGAAAATGAATATATATATATAGGCATCTGTCATAAGCCAACCGCAGGTGGAAAACCATGTATACATGCGTGGCGACAAGAAAAATGTTGTCAAAATAGTATCTTTGAAAATCGGGTAGGCCTTTAGCGATGTCTCGGAAGGGCATTGCCGGCCTGACGACTGTCTACACGGAACATTGATCATTTTGGTGGTTAGACTGATACTTACTTCAATACGAAACTAAAACAAGAAGGAGACTCTTTTTCGATCGCAAATAAAATACACAATATTTTCCTTGGAATATGATGTTCAATAAAAATTTTCAATTCAAACTATTCACAATAACAAAAAAATCAAAGTTTTTTTAAATTACATGTTTAATAATTAATTCCGCATCCGCAACCACCGTATACACCAACACCTTCTTCATTTTCAGATTCACAAATAAATATGATTAGATGTAAATATACTAGTAACTGTAATAATTTTTTTCGAAAAAATTAAATTTCATATAAGGTGTTAAAGCTATAATTTAATAAACACGAAACACAAGTTTCAATGTTCCAATCAAATTTCCATAAACTTATTCACATTATATAAGATTAATCTTTCAAATATTTCAAATGACAAATTATAGGTTATATATAAAAATTTTTCAAAATAAAATGTAAATTTTGTAATATTTTTCATAAAAGCAATATGAAAACAAAAAAAAAATCATTGATTCCCATACAAATATCAACGGTACACTAAATTTTTTTTTATTCAAACTCTCCAACAACACAATGTCCAACTCAAGCACAATACGCAAAAAAAATTTATTTGTATTTCTTTTGTCTATTTAAAAAAAATATCTAATTGATTAACTATAATTTGTTAAAAAAATAAATTAAATTAAATTTTTCAATTTATTAAAAAAGTATCTTAATTTGACATTAAAAATAACTCAAAAAAATATAAGAGACCAAGTAGATTTTTCCATTTTTTTGTGTTTCTAAACCAAACCATTAATTTGTTTGTTGTCTTAAACAAAAAACCAATTATGCTGATAATAATGTTAAAAATGAAGATGATGGTCATTTCAACAGAATTTAAAAAGAGATGCCAATACTTTATAGTTTGATGGTAATGTTCGAAAAATGTAATAACAAAAAAAAATCTCCTTTGTGATTTTTTCTTTATTTTAAAATTAATAAATTAAATATTTATAATTAGTTTTAAATATAGACTTTAATTTTTTTTCTTGACTTGGAATAAAAAAAAATTCGGAAGTTAAAAATCAAATTAAAGTTAATCGCTTTATTTATTAAAAGTGACATGAATTTTAATAGTAAAAATTTTAGAGATGGCACTACTGCAAATAAAATAACATGCAAAAACACAAAATAAACGTCATCCCATATTGTTTGCCAAAATGTCAAAGTAAAATCAAATCCAAGTCAACTTAATGAATTTTTGAAAAATAGATTTTTAGTATACAGTCAGTGTGGAAACAACGAAATTTTTACAGAACAGAAGTAAAAATTCTATACTATTTCTATTGGTTTGTGTATATTTTATTTATTTTTTTTAAATATGATTCAATTTAATCGCACTATTGTTTTCAAAAATTGTAAACAACACTGTCGGTGTCTACTAAAACTGCAAAATTTTTACGCAGAATATGCAATTTACTTTTTGTTAAACATCTTAGTAAACAAATATTACCCCTGTCTACAATAATGTAGACAGGTAATTCTACTTTAGAAAAATGCGTACCTTTAATTACAAAAAAAAAAATTTCCCACTTACATTGTGATGTTTTTCTCCTATTCTCTTTTCAATGCATACGTTACTTAAATTTTTCCCCAAAGATATGTCAAGTTGGCATCAATATCGCTTGTTTTTGACATAATGATACAAAGTGAATTTAGTACATTTTTACTTTCGTTAAAAATTCAGATTGTACTAAAATTAAGAACGTCAAATTTACTGCAGATCCTTTATTGTGGTGGATGGGGAAAATGATTTACCCCATTAGTGAATATTACCCCATAAATCGCTGTGAGAAAATAATGTTACAGAAGACAGTCGAAAAATAACCTAAAATTAAATATTAGGGTTATCAATATTTGCATAAAAATGAGAAATGTTTTTTTTACATTCTTATGTAAAACATATTAATTAACTTAAGTGGCATCCCTGCTTCATTTTAATTTTTTTTTTTATTAAAAGGTATCAAAAAATCATAATAATTATAATTTTAATAAACACGCATACACAATTGCTTTACACATATATTATATCTTTCATACTTAATAAAAAAAACATTTAAAATGTTGGATCGATTGCGTGATTTATCACATCAGTTATTTTTGTCGTATATGACATTAAAACAATGTACGTATTTATTAGATGAGTTTGTACATACATGTATGTTAAAATGCGATCCAACCTTGATATTACGGCTGTTACTAAATATTTTTGTAATGTTTGCTCTTTGTTTTTTTTTAAATTTTAACTCCTTATCATTTTTAATTCATAATAAATTTCATATACTTAGTATAATGTCACTTATAACTATAATAGCTTTAAAATATTTCGTTTCGCATTTGCCATAATTTAGTGCTCACCACGCACATCGTATTTACATGTATGAGCGTATATATATACAATATATTATACACATTTAAATTGAAATTGAAAAGTATAAGTGTTTAAGTGACGTCTATAAAAATTTTGATTGGAATCATTCTTCTTCACAGATAGTTAATTCACTCGTTTATTAATATAAAATAATATTTTGTAAATTATATTTTGTTTTTCATTTAAAAGACATTTTAATAACCATAAAAATAAAATTTTTATTTTAAAAAAAATATATATACTTACATGAAACCTGAATGAAATTCACACGCATTTTTTGTTTTCTTTGTGTGACAGAGAAGTTTATTGTTATTTAAAATTAGACGAAAAGAAAAAAAAAATTTTTTTTTTGTATTGAACTTGAATATTTATTTGTGTTTTTTTTTTTAAATTAAAAATTATATAATTATAAAGGTCATCATACTATATTGAACTTTGAAGAGACACAATAAATTATAAGTAAATGGTTTTCGAAGTGACACGACAACTCTTTTTTTTTTTCCCCAATATACAGAGAAATCAATAAAATTATCAAAAAATATTAATAACAATAAATAAAATTGTTGGCATACTTAAAATTAAGTTTTTTTCCGAAAATTCATGTTAGTATTTTATAAGTTCGAAAATGTCTTTTTTAATACTTTAATTATAACTAATTTTTAATTTTTATTGTCAAATGTCAATCGATGGGAATATTTATTTTTGTAAAATTTTCCGGGTGTTTTTAAACCTTTTATATTCGAACATTAAAAATGATATGCGGAAAAAATTTTTATATATGTATGTTTTAGAGAAAATCATTTGTTTGTAATTATTACAAAAATTTTTTTTTATGCTTTTATACAATTTTTATACAACCTATATAATTAACATTTTATTATACTACAATATTATATTAAGTTACAACATTATCTCACTATTAAAATAATTTAATTTTTTAATTAAATAATAATTTATTTATATATTTTAAAACTAATTTACATTATTATTAAATATTATTAAAAATTCAACTGATATTTAACTAAAATATAAAATATTTGATTTCGTAAAAGTAATTACTGATAAAAATTATTGCGGAAATCGATCTTTTACGAGTACTCAACAACATTTCAAATTTAATAATGACGTACGTACGCATGGGAACGTACACAGTACAATAATGACAGTACAATAATGACAGTAAACGAAATTTTTGTTTTGTTAAATTTTGAGAGAAAATGTTAAAATTTTTAATGTTTAAGTAATAATTATTAATAGAGTTTTATTACAAAATGTTTAAAATATTTAATTATTTATTGAGTTAAATAATTTTAAATGTCGTAGCAAACTTTTAAACAAAATTTATATTGATGCAGACTGCAATATTATAAAATAGGAGATTTATAATTTATATATGAATTAGCTTATTATAATAACTTAACTTATTCGATAATATAAAATTCGCATTGGATTATTTTGCGACTTAATCGTTACTGCAATTATCAAAAGGATTGTAAATTTTAATATTGTCAACCGATGCCTATACATTTGTATAGTGTAACCGATGATGAAAAAACAAATGTCACGAAACTCATACAGTCAATCGTCAGTTATATTATTAGATGATTTTTTGGCATTTTTGTAATTAAAAAAATTTCAATTTGCCGATTTTTTTTTTGTGCAAAACAGAAATGCTTATTAGTTTCATTCTGTCCATCCGTCCGTCCGTGGACATGTTTACAAAACTTCTACACCCTTGAAGATAGAAAGCTGAAATTTAATATGTACATAGACCTTTACTAGAAACTTATTTCCGTTACAGAAATTTTTAAATTTTTATAAATAAAAAAAAATAAATAAATTTTTATCTATCTCTATACCTCTAAAAGTTATACCCCCCCAAAACCTTAAAAATGCCATTTATTAGCTATTTATTGCGGTGAAACCATAAGAATTTTTCAAATTTTGCAAACGCAAAAAGGCACTGGCTTGCTTCTCCTCTCGCGGCATACTATAGCTAAACTTTAAAAAAACAAAATGCCCATTTAAATTTTAGCGTTATCTAAATCCGTTTTTTTCAAATTTTTGATCGTTTTTCTTCTAGACCTCTTAAAATTCGAATTTCAATTTTTTGCCAAGGTAGGGGTTCATGCAAAATTTTAAAAATTTTCAATTTTTTGCCAAGGTAGGGGGTCATGTAAAATTTTAAAAATTTTCAATTTTTTGACAAGGTAGGGGGTCGTGCAAAATTTTAAGGAATTTTCAATTTTTTGCCAAGGTAAGAGGTCGTGCAAAATTTTAAAAATTTTCAATTTTTTGCCAAGGTAGGGGGTCGTGCAAAATTTTAAAAATTTTCAATTTTTTGCCAAGGTAGGGAGTCGTGCAAAATTTTAAAAAATTTTCAATTTTTTGCCATGGTAGGGGGTCGTGCAAAATTTTAAAAAATTTTCAATTTTTTGCCAAGGTAGGGGGTCGTGCAAAATTTTAAAAAATTTTCAATTTTTTGCCAAGGTAGGGGGTCGTGCAAAATTTTTAAAATTTTCAATTTTTTGCCAAGGTAGCGGGTCGTGCAAAATTTTAAAAATTTTCAATTTTTTGCCAAGGTAAGAGGTCGTGCAAAATTTTAAAAATTTTCAATTTTTTGCCAAGGTAGGGGGTCGTGCAAAATTTTAAAAATTTTCAATTTTTTGCCAAGGTAGGGAGTCGTGCAAAATTTTAAAAAATTTTCAATTTTTTGCCATGGTAGGGGGTCGTGCAAAATTTTAAAAAATTTTCAATTTTTTGCCAAGGTAGGGGGTCGTGCAAAATTTTAAAAAATTTTCAATTTTTTGCCAAGGTAGGGGGTCGTGCAAAATTTTAAAAAATTTTCAATTTTTTGCCAAGGTAGGGGGTCGTGCAAAATTTTTAAAATTTTCAATTTTTTGCCAAGGTAGGGGGTCGTGCAAAATTTTAAAAAATTTTCAATTTTTTGCCAAGGTCATGCAAAATTTTAAAAATTTTAAATTTTTTGCCAAGGTAGGGGGTCGTGCAAAATTTTAAAAATTTTCAATTTTTTGCCAAGGTAGGGGGTCGTGCAAAATTTTAAAAAATTTTCAATTTTTTGCCAAGGTAGGGGGTCGTGCAAAATTTTAAAAATTTTTAATTTTTTGCCAAGGTAGGGGGTTGTGCAAAATTTCAAAAATTTTCAATTTTTTGCCAAGGTAGGGGGTCGTGCAAAATTTTAAAAAATTTTCAATTTTTTGCCAAGGTAGGGGATATTGCAAAATTTTAAATTTTTTGCTAAGGTAGGGGGTCATGCAAAATTTTAAAAATTTTCAATTTTTTGCCAAGGTCGTGCAAAATTTTAAAAAATTTTCAATTTTTTGCCAAGGTAGGGGGTCATGCAAAATTTTAAAAATTTTAAATTTTTTGCCAAGGTAGGGGGTCGTGCAAAATTTTAAAAATTTTAAATTTTTTGCCAAGGTAGGGAGGGGGTCGTGCAAAATTTTAAACAATTTTCAATTTTTTGCCAAGGTAGGGGGTCGTGCAAAATTTTAAAAAATTTTCAATTTTTTGCCAAGGTAGGGGGTTGTGCAAAATTTCAAAAATTTTAAATTTTTTGCCAAGGTAGGGGTTCATGCAAAATTTTAAAAATTTTCAATTTTTTGCCAAGGTAGGGGGTCGTGCAAAATTTTAAAAAATTTTCAATTTTTTGCCAAGGTAAGGGGTCATGCAAAATTTTAAAAATTTTCAATTTTTTGCCAAGGTAGGAGGTCGTGCAAAATTTTAAAAATTTTCAATTTTTTGCCAAGGTAAGGGGTCGTGCAAAATTTTAAAAATTTTCAATTTTTTGCCAAGGTAGGGGGTCGTGCAAAATTTTAAAAAATTTTCAATTTTTTGCCAAGGTAAGGGGTCATGCAAAATTTTAAAAATTTTCAATTTTTTGCCAAGGTAGGAGGTCGTGCAAAATTTTAAAAAATTTTAAATTTTTTGCTAAGGTAGGGGGTTGTGCAAAATTTCAAAAATTTTCAATTTTTTGCCAAGGTAGGGGTCGTGCAAAATTTTAAAAATTTTCAATTTTTTGCCAAGGTAGGAGGTCGTGCAAAATTTTAAAAATTTTCAATTTTTTGCCAAGGTAGGGGGTCGTGCAAAATTTTAAAAAATTTTCAATTTTTTGCCAAGGTAGGGGGTCGTGCAAAATTTTAAAAAATTTTCAATTTTTTGCCAAGGTAGGGGGTCGTGCAAAATTTTAAAAAATTTTAAATTTTTTGCTAAGGTAGGGGGTTGTGCAAAATTTCAAAAATTTTCAATTTTTTGCCAAGGTAGGGGTCGCGCAAAATTTTAAACAATTTTCAATTTTTTGCCAAGGTAGGGGGTTGTGCAAAATTTTAAAAATTTTCAATTTTTTGCCAAGGTAGGGGGTCGTGCAAAATTTTAAAAATTTTCAATTTTTTGCCAAGGTAGGGGGTCGTGCAAAATTTTAAAAATTTTCAAGTTTTTGCCAAGGTAGGGGGTCGTGCAAAATTTTAAAAATTTTCAATTTTTTGCCAAGGTAGGGGGTCGTGCAAAAGTTTAAAAAATTTTCAATTTTTTTGCCAAGGTAGGGGATCGTGCAAAATTTTAAAAATTTTCAATTTTTTGCCAAGGTAGGGGTTCGTGCAAAATTTCAATTTTTTGCCAAGGTAGGGGGTCGTGCAAAATTTTAAAAATTTTCAATTTTTTGCCAAGGTAGGGGGTCGTGCAAAATTTTAAAAATTTTCAATTTTTTGCCAAGGTAGGGGGTCGTGCAAAATTGTAAAAATTTTCAACTTTTTGCCAAGGTAGGGGGTCGTGCAAAATTTTAAAAATTTTCAATTTTTTGCCAAGGTAGGGGGTCGTGCAAAATTTTAAAAATTTTCAATTTTTTGCCAAGGTAGGGGGTCGTGCAAAAGTTTAAAAAATTTTCAATTTTTTGCCAAGGTAGGGGATCGTGCAAAATTTTAAAAATTTTCAATTTTTTGCCAAGGTAGGGGGTCGTGCAAAATTTCAATTTTTTGCCAAGGTAGGGGGTTGTGCAAAATTTCAATTTTTTGCCAAGGTAGGGGGTCGTGCAAAATTTTAAAAATTTTCAATTTTTTGCCAAGGTAGGGGGTCGTGCAAAATTTTAAAAATTTTCAACTTTTTGCCAAGGTAGGGGGTCGTGCAAAATTTTAAAAATTTTCAATTTTTTGCCAAGGTAGGGGGTCGTGCAAAATTTTAAAAATTTTCAATTTTTTGCCAAGGTAGGGGGTCGTGCAAAAGTTTAAAAAATTTTCAATTTTTTGCCAAGGTAGGGGATCGTGCAAAATTTTAAAAATTTTCAATTTTTTGCCAAGGTAGGGGGTCGTGCAAAATTTCAATTTTTTGCCAAGGTAGGGGGTCGTGCAAAATTTTAAAAATTTTCAATTTTTTGCCAAGGTAGGGGGTCGTGCAAAATTTTAAAAATTTTCAATTTTTTGCCAAGGTAGGGGGTCGTGCAAAATTGTAAAAATTTTCAACTTTTTGCCAAGGTAGGGGGTCGTGCAAAATTTTAAAAATTTTCAATTTTTTGCCAAGGTAGGGGGTCGTGCAAAATTTTAAAAATTTTCAATTTTTTTCCAAGGTAGGGGGTCGTGCAAAATTTTAAAAATTTTCAATTTTTTGCCAAGGTAGGTCGTGCAAAATTTTAAAAATTTTCAATTTTTTGCCAAAGTAGGGGGTCGTGCAAAATTTTAAAAAATTTTCAATTTTTTGCCAAGGTAGGGGGTCATGCAAAATTTTAAAAATTTTCAATTTTTTGCCAAGGTAGGGGGTCGTGCAAAATTTTAAAAATTTTCAATTTTTTGCCAAGCTAGGGGGTCGTGCAAAATTTTAAAAATTTTCAATTTTTTGCCAAGGTAGGGGTCGTGCAAAATTTTAAAAATTTTCAATTTTTTGCCAAGGTAGGGGATCGTGCAAAATTTTAAAAATTTTCAATTTTTTGCCAAGGTAGGGGGTCGTGCAAAATTTTAAAAATTTTCAATTTTTTGCCAAGGTAGGGGGTCGTGCAAAATTTTAAAAATTTTCAATTTTTTGCCAAGGTAGGGGGTCGTGCAAAATTTTAAAAATTTTCAATTTTTTGCCAAGGTAGGGGGTCGTGAAAAATTTTAAAAATTTTCAATTTTTTGCCAAGGTAGGGGGTCGTGCAAAATTTTAAAAAATTTTCAATTTTTTGCCAAGGTAGAGGGTCGTGCAAAATTTTAAAAAATTTTCAATTTTTTGCCAAGGTAGGGGGTCGTGCAAAATTTTAAAAATTTTCAATTTTTTGCCAAGGTAGGGGGTCGTGCAAAATTTTAAAAATTTTCAATTTTTTGCCAAGGTAGGGGGTCGTGCAAAATTTTAAAAATTTTCAATTTTTTGCCAAGGTAGGGGGTCGTGCAAAATTTTAAAAAATTTTCAATTTTTTGCCAAGGTAGGGGGTCGTGCAAAATTTTAAAAATTTTCAATTTTTTACCAAGGTAGGGGGTCGTGCAAAATTTTAAAAATTTTCAATTTTTTGCCAAGGTAGGGGGTCGTGCAAAATTTTAAAAATTTTCAATTTTTTGCCAAGGTAGGGGGTCGTGCAAAATTTTAAAAAATTTTCAATTTTTTGCCAAGGTAGGGGGTCGTGCAAAATTTTTAAAATTTTCAATTTTTTGCCAAGGTAGGGGGTCATGCAAAATTTTAAAAATTTTCAATTTTTTGCCAAGGTAGGGGGTCATGCAAAATTTTAAAAATTTTCAATTTTTTGCCAAGGTAGGGGGTCGTGCAAAATTTTAAAAAATTTTCAATGTTTTGCCAAGGTAGGGGGTCGTGCAAAATTTTAAAAAATTTTCAATTTTTTGCCAAGGTAGGGGGTCGTGCAAAATTTTTAAAATTTTCAATTTTTTGCCAAGGTAGGGGGTCGTGCAAAATTTTTAAAATTTTCAATTTTTTTCCAAGGTAGGGGGTCATGCAAAATTTTAAAAATTTTCAATTTTTTGCCAAGGTAGGTCGTGCAAAATTTTAAAAAATTTTCAATTTTTTGCCAAGGTAGGGGGTCATGCAAAATTTTAAAAATGTTCAATTTTTTGCCAAGGTAGGGGGTCGTGCAAAATTTTAAAAATTTTCAATTTTTTTCCAAGGTAGGGGGTCGTGCAAAATTTTAAAAATTTTCAATTTTTTGCCAAGGTAGGTCGTGCAAAATTTTAAAAATTTTCAATTTTTTGCCAAAGTAGGGGGTCGTGCAAAATTTTAAAAAATTTTCAATTTTTTGCCAAGGTAGGGGGTCGTGCAAAATTTTAAAAAATTTTCAATTTTTTGCCAAGGTAGGGGGTCGTGCAAAATTTTTAAAATTTTCAATTTTTTGCCAAGGTAGCGGGTCGTGCAAAATTTTAAAAATTTTCAATTTTTTGCCAAGGTAAGAGGTCGTGCAAAATTTTAAAAATTTTCAATTTTTTGCCAAGGTAGGGGGTCGTGCAAAATTTTAAAAATTTTCAATTTTTTGCCAAGGTAGGGAGTCGTGCAAAATTTTAAAAAATTTTCAATTTTTTGCCATGGTAGGGGGTCGTGCAAAATTTTAAAAAATTTTCAATTTTTTGCCAAGGTAGGGGGTCGTGCAAAATTTTAAAAAATTTTCAATTTTTTGCCAAGGTAGGGGGTCGTGCAAAATTTTAAAAAATTTTCAATTTTTTGCCAAGGTAGGGGGTCGTGCAAAATTTTTAAAATTTTCAATTTTTTGCCAAGGTAGGGGGTCGTGCAAAATTTTAAAAAATTTTCAATTTTTTGCCAAGGTCATGCAAAATTTTAAAAATTTTAAATTTTTTGCCAAGGTAGGGGGTCGTGCAAAATTTTAAAAATTTTCAATTTTTTGCCAAGGTAGGGGGTCGTGCAAAATTTTAAAAAATTTTCAATTTTTTGCCAAGGTAGGGGGTCGTGCAAAATTTTAAAAATTTTTAATTTTTTGCCAAGGTAGGGGGTTGTGCAAAATTTCAAAAATTTTCAATTTTTTGCCAAGGTAGGGGGTCGTGCAAAATTTTAAAAAATTTTCAATTTTTTGCCAAGGTAGGGGATATTGCAAAATTTTAAATTTTTTGCTAAGGTAGGGGGTCATGCAAAATTTTAAAAATTTTCAATTTTTTGCCAAGGTCGTGCAAAATTTTAAAAAATTTTCAATTTTTTGCCAAGGTAGGGGGTCATGCAAAATTTTAAAAATTTTAAATTTTTTGCCAAGGTAGGGGGTCGTGCAAAATTTTAAAAATTTTAAATTTTTTGCCAAGGTAGGGAGGGGGTCGTGCAAAATTTTAAACAATTTTCAATTTTTTGCCAAGGTAGGGGGTCGTGCAAAATTTTAAAAAATTTTCAATTTTTTGCCAAGGTAGGGGGTTGTGCAAAATTTCAAAAATTTTAAATTTTTTGCCAAGGTAGGGGTTCATGCAAAATTTTAAAAATTTTCAATTTTTTGCCAAGGTAGGGGGTCGTGCAAAATTTTAAAAAATTTTCAATTTTTTGCCAAGGTAAGGGGTCATGCAAAATTTTAAAAATTTTCAATTTTTTGCCAAGGTAGGGGGTCGTGCAAAATTTTAAAAAATTTTCAATTTTTTGCCAAGGTAGGGGGTCGTGCAAAATTTTAAAAAATTTTAAATTTTTTGCTAAGGTAGGGGGTTGTGCAAAATTTCAAAAATTTTCAATTTTTTGCCAAGGTAGGGGTCGTGCAAAATTTTAAAAATTTTCAATTTTTTGCCAAGGTAGGAGGTCGTGCAAAATTTTAAAAATTTTCAATTTTTTGCCAAGGTAAGGGGTCGTGCAAAATTTTAAAAATTTTCAATTTTTTGCCAGGGTAGGGGGTTGTGCAAAATTTTAAAAATTTTCAATTTTTTGCCAAGGTAGGGGGTCGTGCAAAATTTTAAAAATTTTCAATTTTTTGCCAAGGTAGGGGGTCGTGCAAAATTTTAAAAAATTTTAAATTTTTTGCCAAGGTAGGGGGTCGTGCAAAATTTTAAAAAATTTTCAATTTTTTGCCAAGGTAGGGGGTCGTGCAAAATTTTAAAAAATTTTAAATTTTTTGCTAAGGTAGGGGGTTGTGCAAAATTTCAAAAATTTTCAATTTTTTGCCAAGGTAGGGGTCGCGCAAAATTTTAAACAATTTTCAATTTTTTGCCAAGGTAGGGGGTTGTGCAAAATTTTAAAAATTTTCAATTTTTTGCCAAGGTAGGGGGTCGTGCAAAATTTTAAAAATTTTCAATTTTTTGCCAAGGTAGGGGGTCGTGCAAAATTTTAAAAATTTTCAAGTTTTTGCCAAGGTAGGGGGTCGTGCAAAATTTTAAAAATTTTCAATTTTTTGCCAAGGTAGGGGGTCGTGCAAAAGTTTAAAAAATTTTCAATTTTTTTGCCAAGGTAGGGGATCGTGCAAAATTTTAAAAATTTTCAATTTTTTGCCAAGGTAGGGGTTCGTGCAAAATTTCAATTTTTTGCCAAGGTAGGGGGTCGTGCAAAATTTTAAAAATTTTCAATTTTTTGCCAAGGTAGGGGGTCGTGCAAAATTTTAAAAATTTTCAATTTTTTGCCAAGGTAGGGGGTCGTGCAAAATTGTAAAAATTTTCAACTTTTTGCCAAGGTAGGGGGTCGTGCAAAATTTTAAAAATTTTCAATTTTTTGCCAAGGTAGGGGGTCGTGCAAAATTTTAAAAATTTTCAATTTTTTGCCAAGGTAGGGGGTCGTGCAAAAGTTTAAAAAATTTTCAATTTTTTGCCAAGGTAGGGGATCGTGCAAAATTTTAAAAATTTTCAATTTTTTGCCAAGGTAGGGGGTCGTGCAAAATTTCAATTTTTTGCCAAGGTAGGGGGTTGTGCAAAATTTCAATTTTTTGCCAAGGTAGGGGGTCGTGCAAAATTTTAAAAATTTTCAATTTTTTGCCAAGGTAGGGGGTCGTGCAAAATTTTAAAAATTTTCAACTTTTTGCCAAGGTAGGGGGTCGTGCAAAATTTTAAAAATTTTCAATTTTTTGCCAAGGTAGGGGGTCGTGCAAAATTTTAAAAATTTTCAATTTTTTGCCAAGGTAGGGGGTCGTGCAAAAGTTTAAAAAATTTTCAATTTTTTGCCAAGGTAGGGGATCGTGCAAAATTTTAAAAATTTTCAATTTTTTGCCAAGGTAGGGGGTCGTGCAAAATTTCAATTTTTTGCCAAGGTAGGGGGTCGTGCAAAATTTTAAAAATTTTCAATTTTTTGCCAAGGTAGGGGGTCGTGCAAAATTTTAAAAATTTTCAATTTTTTGCCAAGGTAGGGGGTCGTGCAAAATTGTAAAAATTTTCAACTTTTTGCCAAGGTAGGGGGTCGTGCAAAATTTTAAAAATTTTCAATTTTTTGCCAAGGTAGGGGGTCGTGCAAAATTTTAAAAATTTTCAATTTTTTTCCAAGGTAGGGGGTCGTGCAAAATTTTAAAAATTTTCAATTTTTTGCCAAGGTAGGTCGTGCAAAATTTTAAAAATTTTCAATTTTTTGCCAAAGTAGGGGGTCGTGCAAAATTTTAAAAAATTTTCAATTTTTTGCCAAGGTAGGGGGTCATGCAAAATTTTAAAAATTTTCAATTTTTTGCCAAGGTAGGGGGTCGTGCAAAATTTTAAAAATTTTCAATTTTTTGCCAAGCTAGGGGGTCGTGCAAAATTTTAAAAATTTTCAATTTTTTGCCAAGGTAGGGGTCGTGCAAAATTTTAAAAATTTTCAATTTTTTGCCAAGGTAGGGGATCGTGCAAAATTTTAAAAATTTTCAATTTTTTGCCAAGGTAGGGGGTCGTGCAAAATTTTAAAAATTTTCAATTTTTTGCCAAGGTAGGGGGTCGTGCAAAATTTTAAAAATTTTCAATTTTTTGCCAAGGTAGGGGGTCGTGCAAAATTTTAAAAATTTTCAATTTTTTGCCAAGGTAGGGGGTCGTGAAAAATTTTAAAAATTTTCAATTTTTTGCCAAGGTAGGGGGTCGTGCAAAATTTTAAAAAATTTTCAATTTTTTGCCAAGGTAGAGGGTCGTGCAAAATTTTAAAAATTTTCAATTTTTTGCCAAGGTAGGGGGTCGTGCAAAATTTTAAAAATTTTCAATTTTTTGCCAAGGTAGGGGGTCGTGCAAAATTTTAAAAAATTTTCAATTTTTTGCCAAGGTAGGGGGTCGTGCAAAATTTTTAAAATTTTCAATTTTTTGCCAAGGTAGGGGGTCATGCAAAATTTTAAAAATTTTCAATTTTTTGCCAAGGTAGGGGGTCATGCAAAATTTTAAAAATTTTCAATTTTTTGCCAAGGTAGGGGGTCGTGCAAAATTTTAAAAAATTTTCAATGTTTTGCCAAGGTAGGGGGTCGTGCAAAATTTTAAAAAATTTTCAATTTTTTGCCAAGGTAGGGGGTCGTGCAAAATTTTTAAAATTTTCAATTTTTTGCCAAGGTAGGGGGTCATGCAAAATTTTAAAAATTTTCAATTTTTTGCCAAGGTAGGGGGTCGTGCAAAATTTTAAAAATTTTCAATTTTTTTCCAAGGTAGGGGGTCATGCAAAATTTTAAAAATTTTCAATTTTTTGCCAAGGTAGGTCGTGCAAAATTTTAAAAAATTTTCAATTTTTTGCCAAGGTAGGGGGTCGTGCAAAATTTTAAAAATTTTCAATTTTTTGCCAAGCTAGGGGGTCGTGCAAAATTTTAAAAAATTTTCAATTTTTTGCCAAGGTAGGGGGTCATGCAAAATTTTAAAAATGTTCAATTTTTTGCCAAGGTAGGGGGTCGTGCAAAATTTTAAAAATTTTCAATTTTTTTCCAAGGTAGGGGGTCGTGCAAAATTTTAAAAATTTTCAATTTTTTGCCAAGGTAGGGGGTCGTGCAAAATTTTAAAAAATTTTCAATTTTTTGCCAAGGTAGAGGGTCGTGCAAAATTTTAAAAAATTTTCAATTTTTTGCCAAGGTAGGGGGTCGTGCAAAATTTTAAAAATTTTCAATTTTTTGCCAAGGTAGGGGGTCGTGCAAAATTTTAAAAATTTTCAATTTTTTGCCAAGGTAGGGGGTCGTGCAAAATTTTAAAAATTTTCAATTTTTTGCCAAGGTAGGGGGTCGTGCAAAATTTTAAAAAATTTTCAATTTTTTGCCAAGGTAGGGGGTCGTGCAAAATTTTAAAAATTTTCAATTTTTTACCAAGGTAGGGGGTCGTGCAAAATTTTAAAAATTTTCAATTTTTTGCCAAGGTAGGGGGTCGTGCAAAATTTTAAAAATTTTCAATTTTTTGCCAAGGTAGGGGGTCGTGCAAAATTTTAAAAAATTTTCAATTTTTTGCCAAGGTAGGGGGTCGTGCAAAATTTTTAAAATTTTCAATTTTTTGCCAAGGTAGGGGGTCATGCAAAATTTTAAAAATTTTCAATTTTTTGCCAAGGTAGGGGGTCATGCAAAATTTTAAAAATTTTCAATTTTTTGCCAAGGTAGGGGGTCGTGCAAAATTTTAAAAAATTTTCAATGTTTTGCCAAGGTAGGGGGTCGTGCAAAATTTTAAAAAATTTTCAATTTTTTGCCAAGGTAGGGGGTCGTGCAAAATTTTTAAAATTTTCAATTTTTTGCCAAGGTAGGGGGTCGTGCAAAATTTTTAAAATTTTCAATTTTTTTCCAAGGTAGGGGGTCATGCAAAATTTTAAAAATTTTCAATTTTTTGCCAAGGTAGGTCGTGCAAAATTTTAAAAAATTTTCAATTTTTTGCCAAGGTAGGGGGTCATGCAAAATTTTAAAAATGTTCAATTTTTTGCCAAGGTAGGGGGTCGTGCAAAATTTTAAAAATTTTCAATTTTTTTCCAAGGTAGGGGGTCGTGCAAAATTTTAAAAATTTTCAATTTTTTGCCAAGGTAGGTCGTGCAAAATTTTAAAAATTTTCAATTTTTTGCCAAAGTAGGGGGTCGTGCAAAATTTTAAAAAATTTTCAATTTTTTGCCAAGGTAGGGGGTCGTGCAAAATTTTAAAAAATTTTCAATTTTTTGCCAAGGTAGGGGGTCGTGCAAAATTTTTAAAATTTTCAATTTTTTGCCAAGGTAGCGGGTCGTGCAAAATTTTAAAAATTTTCAATTTTTTGCCAAGGTAAGAGGTCGTGCAAAATTTTAAAAATTTTCAATTTTTTGCCAAGGTAGGGGGTCGTGCAAAATTTTAAAAATTTTCAATTTTTTGCCAAGGTAGGGAGTCGTGCAAAATTTTAAAAAATTTTCAATTTTTTGCCATGGTAGGGGGTCGTGCAAAATTTTAAAAAATTTTCAATTTTTTGCCAAGGTAGGGGGTCGTGCAAAATTTTAAAAAATTTTCAATTTTTTGCCAAGGTAGGGGGTCGTGCAAAATTTTAAAAAATTTTCAATTTTTTGCCAAGGTAGGGGGTCGTGCAAAATTTTTAAAATTTTCAATTTTTTGCCAAGGTAGGGGGTCGTGCAAAATTTTAAAAAATTTTCAATTTTTTGCCAAGGTCATGCAAAATTTTAAAAATTTTAAATTTTTTGCCAAGGTAGGGGGTCGTGCAAAATTTTAAAAATTTTCAATTTTTTGCCAAGGTAGGGGGTCGTGCAAAATTTTAAAAAATTTTCAATTTTTTGCCAAGGTAGGGGGTCGTGCAAAATTTTAAAAATTTTTAATTTTTTGCCAAGGTAGGGGGTTGTGCAAAATTTCAAAAATTTTCAATTTTTTGCCAAGGTAGGGGGTCGTGCAAAATTTTAAAAAATTTTCAATTTTTTGCCAAGGTAGGGGATATTGCAAAATTTTAAATTTTTTGCTAAGGTAGGGGGTCATGCAAAATTTTAAAAATTTTCAATTTTTTGCCAAGGTCGTGCAAAATTTTAAAAAATTTTCAATTTTTTGCCAAGGTAGGGGGTCATGCAAAATTTTAAAAATTTTAAATTTTTTGCCAAGGTAGGGGGTCGTGCAAAATTTTAAAAATTTTAAATTTTTTGCCAAGGTAGGGAGGGGGTCGTGCAAAATTTTAAACAATTTTCAATTTTTTGCCAAGGTAGGGGGTCGTGCAAAATTTTAAAAAATTTTCAATTTTTTGCCAAGGTAGGGGGTTGTGCAAAATTTCAAAAATTTTAAATTTTTTGCCAAGGTAGGGGTTCATGCAAAATTTTAAAAATTTTCAATTTTTTGCCAAGGTAGGGGGTCGTGCAAAATTTTAAAAAATTTTCAATTTTTTGCCAAGGTAAGGGGTCATGCAAAATTTTAAAAATTTTCAATTTTTTGCCAAGGTAGGGGGTCGTGCAAAATTTTAAAAAATTTTCAATTTTTTGCCAAGGTAGGGGGTCGTGCAAAATTTTAAAAAATTTTAAATTTTTTGCTAAGGTAGGGGGTTGTGCAAAATTTCAAAAATTTTCAATTTTTTGCCAAGGTAGGGGTCGTGCAAAATTTTAAAAATTTTCAATTTTTTGCCAAGGTAGGAGGTCGTGCAAAATTTTAAAAATTTTCAATTTTTTGCCAAGGTAAGGGGTCGTGCAAAATTTTAAAAATTTTCAATTTTTTGCCAGGGTAGGGGGTTGTGCAAAATTTTAAAAATTTTCAATTTTTTGCCAAGGTAGGGGGTCGTGCAAAATTTTAAAAATTTTCAATTTTTTGCCAAGGTAGGGGGTCGTGCAAAATTTTAAAAAATTTTAAATTTTTTGCCAAGGTAGGGGGTCGTGCAAAATTTTAAAAAATTTTCAATTTTTTGCCAAGGTAGGGGGTCGTGCAAAATTTTAAAAAATTTTAAATTTTTTGCTAAGGTAGGGGGTTGTGCAAAATTTCAAAAATTTTCAATTTTTTGCCAAGGTAGGGGTCGCGCAAAATTTTAAACAATTTTCAATTTTTTGCCAAGGTAGGGGGTTGTGCAAAATTTTAAAAATTTTCAATTTTTTGCCAAGGTAGGGGGTCGTGCAAAATTTTAAAAATTTTCAATTTTTTGCCAAGGTAGGGGGTCGTGCAAAATTTTAAAAATTTTCAAGTTTTTGCCAAGGTAGGGGGTCGTGCAAAATTTTAAAAATTTTCAATTTTTTGCCAAGGTAGGGGGTCGTGCAAAAGTTTAAAAAATTTTCAATTTTTTTGCCAAGGTAGGGGATCGTGCAAAATTTTAAAAATTTTCAATTTTTTGCCAAGGTAGGGGTTCGTGCAAAATTTCAATTTTTTGCCAAGGTAGGGGGTCGTGCAAAATTTTAAAAATTTTCAATTTTTTGCCAAGGTAGGGGGTCGTGCAAAATTTTAAAAATTTTCAATTTTTTGCCAAGGTAGGGGGTCGTGCAAAATTGTAAAAATTTTCAACTTTTTGCCAAGGTAGGGGGTCGTGCAAAATTTTAAAAATTTTCAATTTTTTGCCAAGGTAGGGGGTCGTGCAAAATTTTAAAAATTTTCAATTTTTTGCCAAGGTAGGGGGTCGTGCAAAAGTTTAAAAAATTTTCAATTTTTTGCCAAGGTAGGGGATCGTGCAAAATTTTAAAAATTTTCAATTTTTTGCCAAGGTAGGGGGTCGTGCAAAATTTCAATTTTTTGCCAAGGTAGGGGGTTGTGCAAAATTTCAATTTTTTGCCAAGGTAGGGGGTCGTGCAAAATTTTAAAAATTTTCAATTTTTTGCCAAGGTAGGGGGTCGTGCAAAATTTTAAAAATTTTCAACTTTTTGCCAAGGTAGGGGGTCGTGCAAAATTTTAAAAATTTTCAATTTTTTGCCAAGGTAGGGGGTCGTGCAAAATTTTAAAAATTTTCAATTTTTTGCCAAGGTAGGGGGTCGTGCAAAAGTTTAAAAAATTTTCAATTTTTTGCCAAGGTAGGGGATCGTGCAAAATTTTAAAAATTTTCAATTTTTTGCCAAGGTAGGGGGTCGTGCAAAATTTCAATTTTTTGCCAAGGTAGGGGGTCGTGCAAAATTTTAAAAATTTTCAATTTTTTGCCAAGGTAGGGGGTCGTGCAAAATTTTAAAAATTTTCAATTTTTTGCCAAGGTAGGGGGTCGTGCAAAATTGTAAAAATTTTCAACTTTTTGCCAAGGTAGGGGGTCGTGCAAAATTTTAAAAATTTTCAATTTTTTGCCAAGGTAGGGGGTCGTGCAAAATTTTAAAAATTTTCAATTTTTTTCCAAGGTAGGGGGTCGTGCAAAATTTTAAAAATTTTCAATTTTTTGCCAAGGTAGGTCGTGCAAAATTTTAAAAATTTTCAATTTTTTGCCAAAGTAGGGGGTCGTGCAAAATTTTAAAAAATTTTCAATTTTTTGCCAAGGTAGGGGGTCATGCAAAATTTTAAAAATTTTCAATTTTTTGCCAAGGTAGGGGGTCGTGCAAAATTTTAAAAATTTTCAATTTTTTGCCAAGCTAGGGGGTCGTGCAAAATTTTAAAAATTTTCAATTTTTTGCCAAGGTAGGGGTCGTGCAAAATTTTAAAAATTTTCAATTTTTTGCCAAGGTAGGGGATCGTGCAAAATTTTAAAAATTTTCAATTTTTTGCCAAGGTAGGGGGTCGTGCAAAATTTTAAAAATTTTCAATTTTTTGCCAAGGTAGGGGGTCGTGCAAAATTTTAAAAATTTTCAATTTTTTGCCAAGGTAGGGGGTCGTGCAAAATTTTAAAAATTTTCAATTTTTTGCCAAGGTAGGGGGTCGTGAAAAATTTTAAAAATTTTCAATTTTTTGCCAAGGTAGGGGGTCGTGCAAAATTTTAAAAAATTTTCAATTTTTTGCCAAGGTAGAGGGTCGTGCAAAATTTTAAAAATTTTCAATTTTTTGCCAAGGTAGGGGGTCGTGCAAAATTTTAAAAATTTTCAATTTTTTGCCAAGGTAGGGGGTCGTGCAAAATTTTAAAAAATTTTCAATTTTTTGCCAAGGTAGGGGGTCGTGCAAAATTTTTAAAATTTTCAATTTTTTGCCAAGGTAGGGGGTCATGCAAAATTTTAAAAATTTTCAATTTTTTGCCAAGGTAGGGGGTCATGCAAAATTTTAAAAATTTTCAATTTTTTGCCAAGGTAGGGGGTCGTGCAAAATTTTAAAAAATTTTCAATGTTTTGCCAAGGTAGGGGGTCGTGCAAAATTTTAAAAAATTTTCAATTTTTTGCCAAGGTAGGGGGTCGTGCAAAATTTTTAAAATTTTCAATTTTTTGCCAAGGTAGGGGGTCATGCAAAATTTTAAAAATTTTCAATTTTTTGCCAAGGTAGGGGGTCGTGCAAAATTTTAAAAATTTTCAATTTTTTTCCAAGGTAGGGGGTCATGCAAAATTTTAAAAATTTTCAATTTTTTGCCAAGGTAGGTCGTGCAAAATTTTAAAAAATTTTCAATTTTTTGCCAAGGTAGGGGGTCGTGCAAAATTTTAAAAATTTTCAATTTTTTGCCAAGCTAGGGGGTCGTGCAAAATTTTAAAAAATTTTCAATTTTTTGCCAAGGTAGGGGGTCATGCAAAATTTTAAAAATGTTCAATTTTTTGCCAAGGTAGGGGGTCGTGCAAAATTTTAAAAATTTTCAATTTTTTTCCAAGGTAGGGGGTCGTGCAAAATTTTAAAAATTTTCAATTTTTTGCCAAGGTAGGTCGTGCAAAATTTTAAAAATTTTCAATTTTTTGCCAAAGTAGGGGGTCGTGCAAAATTTTAAAAAATTTTCAATTTTTTGCCAAGGTAGGGGGTCATGCAAAATTTTAAAAATTTTCAATTTTTTGCCAAGGTAGGGGGTCGTGCAAAATTTTAAAAATTTTCAATTTTTTGCCAAGCTAGGGGGTCGTGCAAAATTTTAAAAATTTTCAATTTTTTGCCAAGGTAGGGGTCGTGCAAAATTTTAAAAATTTTCAATTTTTTGCCAAGGTAGGGGATCGTGCAAAATTTTAAAAATTTTCAATTTTTTGCCAAGGTAGGGGGTCGTGCAAAATTTTAAAAATTTTCAATTTTTTGCCAAGGTAGGGGGTCGTGCAAAATTTTAAAAATTTTCAATTTTTTGCCAAGGTAGGGGGTCGTGCAAAATTTTAAAAATTTTCAATTTTTTGCCAAGGTAGGGGGTCGTGAAAAATTTTAAAAATTTTCAATTTTTTGCCAAGGTAGGGGGTCGTGCAAAATTTTAAAAAATTTTCAATTTTTTGCCAAGGTAGGGGGTCGTGCAAAATTTTAAAAATTTTCAATTTTTTGCCAAGGTAGGGGGTCGTGCAAAATTTTAAAAATTTTCAATTTTTTGCCAAGGTAGGGGGTCGTGCAAAATTTTAAAAATTTTCAATTTTTTGCCAAGGTAGGGGGTCGTGCAAAATTTTAAAAATTTTCAATTTTTTGCCAAGGTAGGGGGTCGTGCAAAATTTTAAAAATTTTCAATTTTTTGCCAAGGTAGGGGGTCGTGCAAAATTTTAAAAAATTTTCAATTTTTTGCCAAGGTAGGGGGTCGTGCAAAATTTTAAAAATTTTCAATTTTTTGCCAAGGTAGGGGTCATGCAAAATTTTAAAAATTTTCAATTTTTTGCCAAGGTAGGGGGTCGTGCAAAATTTTAAAAATTTTCAATTTTTTTCCAAGGTAGGGGGTCGTGGAAAATTTTAAAAATTTTCAACTTTTTGCCAAGGTAGGGGGTCGTGCAAAATTTTAAAAATTTTCAATTTTTTGCCAAGGTAGGGGGTCGTGCAAAATTTTAAAAATTTTCAATTTTTTGCCAAGGTAGGGGGTCGTGCAAAATTTTAAAAATTTTCAATTTTTTGCCAAGGTAGGGGGTCGTGCAAAATTGTAAAAATTTTCAACTTTTTGCCAAGGTAGGGGGTCGTGCAAAATTTTAAAAAATTTTCAATTTTTTGCCAAGGTAGGAGGTCGTGCAAAATTTTAAAAATTTTCAATTTTTTGCCAAGGTAGGGGGTCGTGCAAAATTTCAATTTTTTGCCAAGGTAGGGGGTCGTGCAAAATTTTAAAAATTTTCAATTTTTTGCCAAGGTAGGGGGTCGTGCAAAATTGTAAAAATTTTCAACTTTTTGCCAAGGTAGGGGGTCGTGCAAAATTTTAAAAATTTTCAATTTTTTGCCAAGGTAGGGGGTCGTGCAAAATTTTAAAAATTTTCAATTTTTTGCCAAGGTAGGGGGTCGTGCAAAAGTTTAAAAAATTTTCAATTTTTTGCCAAGGTAGGGGGTCGTGCAAAATTTTAAAAAATTTTCAATTTTTTGCCAAGGTAGGGGGTCGTGCAAAATTTTAAAAAATTTTCAATTTTTTGCCAAGGTAGGGGGTCGTGCAAAATTTTAAAAATTTTCAATTTTTTGCCAAGGTAGGGGGTCGTGAAAAATTTTAAAAATTTTCAATTTTTTGCCAAGGTAGGGGGTCGTGCAAAATTTTAAAAAATTTTCAATTTTTTGCCAAGGTAGGGGGTCGTGCAAAATTTTAAAAAATTTTCAATTTTTTGCCAAGGTAGGGGGTCGTGCAAAATTTTAAAAATTTTCAATTTTTTGCCAAGGTAGGGGGTCGTGCAAAATTTTAAAAATTTTCAACTTTTTGCCAAGGTAGGGGGTCGTGCAAAAGTTTAAAAAATTTTCAATTTTTTCCCAAGGTAGGGGATCGTGCAAAATTTTAAAAATTTTCAATTTTTTGCCAAGGTAGGGGGTCGTGCAAAATTTTAAAAAATTTTCAATTTTTTGCCAAGGTAGGGGGTCGTGCAAAATTTTAAAAATTTTCAATTTTTTGCCAAGGTAGAGGGTTGTGAAAAATTTTAAAAATTTTCAATTTTTTGCCAAGGTAGGGGGTCGTGCAAAATTTTAAAAATTTTCAATTTTTTGCCAAGGTAGGGGGTCGTGCAAAATTTCAATTTTTTGCCAAGGTAGGGGGTCGTGCAAAATTTTAAAAATTTTCAATTTTTTGCCAAGGTAGGGGGTCGTGCAAAATTTTAAAAAATTTTCAATTTTTTGCCAAGGTAGGGGGTCGTGCAAAATTTTAAAAAATTTTCAATTTTTTGCCAAGGTAGGGGGTCGTGCAAAATTTTAAAAAATTTTCAATTTTT
The DNA here is from genome assembly GCF_029603195.1 of Condylostylus longicornis. Taxonomy (NCBI): domain Eukaryota; kingdom Metazoa; phylum Arthropoda; class Insecta; order Diptera; family Dolichopodidae; genus Condylostylus; species Condylostylus longicornis. The sequence goes on from NW_026577989.1 coordinate 2,090,192, forward strand.
TGACAAGGTAGGGGGTCGTGCAAAATTTTAAAAAATTTTCAATTTTTTGACAAGGTAGGGAGTCGTGCAAAATTTTAAAAAATTTTCAATTTTTTGTCAAGGTAGGGGGTCGTGCAAAATTTTAAAAATTTTCAATTTTTTGACAAGGTAGGGGGTCGTGCAAAATTTTAAAAAATTTTCAATTTTTTGACAAGGTAGGGGGTCGTGCAAAATTTTAAAAAATTTTCAATTTTTTGACAAGGTAGGGGGTCGTGCAAAATTTTAAAAAATTTTCAATTTTTTGACAAGGTAGGGGGTCGTTGACAAGGTAGGGGGTCGTGCAAAATTTTAAAAATTTTCAATTTTTTGCCAAGGTAGGGGGTCGTGCAAAATTTTAAAAAATTTTCAATTTTTTGCCAAGGTAGGGGGTCGTGCAAAATTTTAAAAAATTTTCAATTTTTTGCCAAGGTAGGGGGTCGTGCAAAATTTTAAAAATTTTCAATTTTTTGCCAAGGTAGGGGTCATGCAAAATTTTAAAAATTTTCAATTTTTTGCCAAGGTAGGGGGTCGTGCAAAATTTTAAAAATTTTCAATTTTTTTCCAAGGTAGGGGGTCGTGGAAAATTTTAAAAATTTTCAACTTTTTGCCAAGGTAGGGGGTCGTGCAAAATTTTAAAAATTTTCAATTTTTTGCCAAGGTAGGGGGTCGTGCAAAATTTTAAAAATTTTCAATTTTTTGCCAAGGTAGGGGGTCGTGCAAAATTTTAAAAATTTTCAATTTTTTGCCAAGGTAGGGGGTCGTGCAAAATTTTAAAAAATTTTCAATTTTTTGCCAAGGTAGGGGGTCGTGCAAAATTTTAAAAATTTTCAATTTTTTGCCAAGGTAGGGGGTCGTGCAAAAGTTTAAAAAATTTTCAATTTTTTGCCAAGGTAGGGGATCGTGCAAAATTTTAAAAATTTTCAATTTTTTGCCAAGGTAGGGGGTCGTGCAAAATTTTAAAAAATTTTCAATTTTTTGCCAAGGTAGGGGGTCGTGCAAAATTTTAAAAATTTTCAATTTTTTGCCAAGGTAGGGGGTCGTGCAAAATTTTAAAAAATTTTCAATTTTTTGCCAAGGTAGGGGGTCGTGCAAAATTTTAAAAATTTTCAATTTTTTGCCAAGGTAGGGGATCGTGCAAAATTTTAAAAATTTTCAATTTTTTGCCAAGGTAGGGGGTCGTGCAAAATTTTAAAAAATTTTCAATTTTTTGCCAAGGTAGGGGGTCGTGCAAAATTTCAATTTTTTGCCAAGGTAGGGGGTCGTGCAAAATTTCAATTTTTTGCCAAGGTAGGGGGTCGTGCAAAATTTTAAAAATTTTCAATTTTTTGCCAAGGTAGGGGGTCGTGCAAAATTGTAAAAATTTTCAACTTTTTGCCAAGGTAGGGGGTCGTGCAAAATTTTAAAAATTTTCAATTTTTTGCCAAGGTAGGGGGTCGTGCAAAATTTTAAAAATTTTCAATTTTTTGCCAAGGTAGGGGGTCGTGCAAAAGTTTAAAAAATTTTCAATTTTTTGCCAAGGTAGGGAATCGTGCAAAATTTTAAAAATTTTCAATTTTTTGCCAAGGTAGGGGGTCGTGCAAAATTTTAAAAAATTTTCAATTTTTTGCCAAGGTAGGGGGTCGTGCAAAATTTTAAAAAATTTTCAATTTTTTGCCAAGGTAGGGGGTCGTGCAAAATTTTAAAAATTTTCAATTTTTTGCCAAGGTAGGGGGTCGTGAAAAATTTTAAAAATTTTCAATTTTTTGCCAAGGTAGGGGGTCGTGCAAAATTTTAAAAAATTTTCAATTTTTTGCCAAGGTAGGGGGTCGTGCAAAATTTTAAAAAATTTTCAATTTTTTGCCAAGGTAGGGGGTCGTGCAAAATTTTAAAAATTTTCAATTTTTTGCCAAGGTAGGGGGTCGTGCAAAATTTTAAAAATTTTCAACTTTTTGCCAAGGTAGGGGGTCGTGCAAAAGTTTAAAAAATTTTCAATTTTTTCCCAAGGTAGGGGATCGTGCAAAATTTTAAAAATTTTCAATTTTTTGCCAAGGTAGGGGGTCGTGCAAAATTTTAAAAAATTTTCAATTTTTTGCCAAGGTAGGGGGTCGTGCAAAATTTTAAAAATTTTCAATTTTTTGCCAAGGTAGAGGGTCGTGAAAAATTTTAAAAATTTTCAATTTTTTGCCAAGGTAGGGGGTCGTGCAAAATTTTAAAAATTTTCAATTTTTTGCCAAGGTAGGGGGTCGTGCAAAATTTCAATTTTTTGCCAAGGTAGGGGGTCGTGCAAAATTTCAATTTTTTGCCAAGGTAGGGGGTCGTGCAAAATTTTAAAAATTTTCAATTTTTTGCCAAGGTAGGGGGTCGTGCAAAATTTTAAAAAATTTTCAATTTTTTGCCAAGGTAGGGGGTCGTGCAAAATTTTGAAAAATTTTCAATTTTTTGCCAAGGTAGGGGGTCGTGCAAAATTTTAAAAATTTTCAATTTTTTGCCAAGGTAGGGGATCGTGCAAAATTTTAAAAAATTTTCAATTTTTTGCCAAGGTAGGGGGTCGTGCAAAATTTTAAAAATTTTCAATTTTTTGCCAAGGTAGGGGGTCATGCAAAATTTTTAAAATTTTCAATTTTTTGCCAAGGTAAGGGGTCGTGCAAAATTTTAAAAATTTTCAATTTTTTGCCAAGGTAGGGGGTCGTGCAAAATTTTAAAAATTTTCAATTTTTTGCCAAGGTAGGGGGTCGTGCAAAATTTTAAAAAATTTTCAATTTTTTGCCAAGGTAGGGGGTCGTGCAAAATTTTAAAAAATTTTCAATTTTTTGCCAAGGTAGGGGGTCGTGCAAAATTTTAAAAATTTTCAATTTTTTGCCAAGGTAGGGGTCATGCAAAATTTTAAAAATTTTCAATTTTTTGCCAAGGTAGGGGGTCGTGCAAAATTTTAAAAATTTTCAATTTTTTTCCAAGGTAGGGGGTCGTGGAAAATTTTAAAAATTTTCAACTTTTTGCCAAGGTAGGGGGTCGTGCAAAATTTTAAAAATTTTCAATTTTTTGCCAAGGTAGGGGGTCGTGCAAAATTTTAAAAATTTTCAATTTTTTGCCAAGGTAGGGGGTCGTGCAAAATTTTAAAAATTTTCAATTTTTTGCCAAGGTAGGGGGTCGTGCAAAATTTTAAAAAATTTTCAATTTTTTGCCAAGGTAGGGGGTCGTGCAAAATTTTAAAAATTTTCAATTTTTTGCCAAGGTAGGGGGTCGTGCAAAAGTTTAAAAAATTTTCAATTTTTTGCCAAGGTAGGGGATCGTGCAAAATTTTAAAAATTTTCAATTTTTTGCCAAGGTAGGGGGTCGTGCAAAATTTTAAAAAATTTTCAATTTTTTGCCAAGGTAGGGGGTCGTGCAAAATTTTAAAAATTTTCAATTTTTTGCCAAGGTAGGGGGTCGTGCAAAATTTTAAAAAATTTTCAATTTTTTGCCAAGGTAGGGGGTCGTGCAAAATTTTAAAAATTTTCAATTTTTTGCCAAGGTAGGGGATCGTGCAAAATTTTAAAAATTTTCAATTTTTTGCCAAGGTAGGGGGTCGTGCAAAATTTTAAAAAATTTTCAATTTTTTGCCAAGGTAGGGGGTCGTGCAAAATTTCAATTTTTTGCCAAGGTAGGGGGTCGTGCAAAATTTCAATTTTTTGCCAAGGTAGGGGGTCGTGCAAAATTTTAAAAATTTTCAATTTTTTGCCAAGGTAGGGGGTCGTGCAAAATTGTAAAAATTTTCAACTTTTTGCCAAGGTAGGGGGTCGTGCAAAATTTTAAAAATTTTCAATTTTTTGCCAAGGTAGGGGGTCGTGCAAAATTTTAAAAATTTTCAATTTTTTGCCAAGGTAGGGGGTCGTGCAAAAGTTTAAAAAATTTTCAATTTTTTGCCAAGGTAGGGAATCGTGCAAAATTTTAAAAATTTTCAATTTTTTGCCAAGGTAGGGGGTCGTGCAAAATTTTAAAAAATTTTCAATTTTTTGCCAAGGTAGGGGGTCGTGCAAAATTTTAAAAATTTTCAATTTTTTGCCAAGGTAGGGGGTCGTGAAAAATTTTAAAAATTTTCAATTTTTTGCCAAGGTAGGGGGTCGTGCAAAATTTTAAAAAATTTTCAATTTTTTGCCAAGGTAGGGGGTCGTGCAAAATTTTAAAAAATTTTCAATTTTTTGCCAAGGTAGGGGGTCGTGCAAAATTTTAAAAATTTTCAATTTTTTGCCAAGGTAGGGGGTCGTGCAAAATTTTAAAAAATTTTCAATTTTTTGCCAAGGTAGGGGGTCGTGCAAAATTTTAAAAATTTTCAATTTTTTGCCAAGGTAGGGGGTCGTGCAAAAGTTTAAAAAATTTTCAATTTTTTGCCAAGGTAGGGGATCGTGCAAAATTTTAAAAATTTTCAATTTTTTGCCAAGGTAGGGGGTCGTGCAAAATTTTAAAAAATTTTCAATTTTTTGCCAAGGTAGGGGGTCGTGCAAAATTTTAAAAATTTTCAATTTTTTGCCAAGGTAGGGGGTCGTGCAAAATTTTAAAAAATTTTCAATTTTTTGCCAAGGTAGGGGGTCGTGCAAAATTTTAAAAATTTTCAATTTTTTGCCAAGGTAGGGGATCGTGCAAAATTTTAAAAATTTTCAATTTTTTGCCAAGGTAGGGGGTCGTGCAAAATTTTAAAAAATTTTCAATTTTTTGCCAAGGTAGGGGGTCGTGCAAAATTTCAATTTTTTGCCAAGGTAGGGGGTCGTGCAAAATTTCAATTTTTTGCCAAGGTAGGGGGTCGTGCAAAATTTTAAAAATTTTCAATTTTTTGCCAAGGTAGGGGGTCGTGCAAAATTGTAAAAATTTTCAACTTTTTGCCAAGGTAGGGGGTCGTGCAAAATTTTAAAAATTTTCAATTTTTTGCCAAGGTAGGGGGTCGTGCAAAATTTTAAAAATTTTCAATTTTTTGCCAAGGTAGGGGGTCGTGCAAAAGTTTAAAAAATTTTCAATTTTTTGCCAAGGTAGGGAATCGTGCAAAATTTTAAAAATTTTCAATTTTTTGCCAAGGTAGGGGGTCGTGCAAAATTTTAAAAAATTTTCAATTTTTTGCCAAGGTAGGGGGTCGTGCAAAATTTTAAAAATTTTCAATTTTTTGCCAAGGTAGGGGGTCGTGAAAAATTTTAAAAATTTTCAATTTTTTGCCAAGGTAGGGGGTCGTGCAAAATTTTAAAAAATTTTCAATTTTTTGCCAAGGTAGGGGGTCGTGCAAAATTTTAAAAAATTTTCAATTTTTTGCCAAGGTAGGGGGTCGTGCAAAATTTTAAAAATTTTCAATTTTTTGCCAAGGTAGGGGGTCGTGCAAAATTTTAAAAATTTTCAACTTTTTGCCAAGGTAGGGGGTCGTGCAAAAGTTTAAAAAATTTTCAATTTTTTCCCAAGGTAGGGGATCGTGCAAAATTTTAAAAATTTTCAATTTTTTGCCAAGGTAGGGGGTCGTGCAAAATTTTAAAAATTTTCAATTTTTTGCCAAGGTAGAGGGTCGTGAAAAATTTTAAAAATTTTCAATTTTTTGCCAAGGTAGGGGGTCGTGCAAAATTTTAAAAATTTTCAATTTTTTGCCAAGGTAGGGGGTCGTGCAAAATTTCAATTTTTTGCCAAGGTAGGGGGTCGTGCAAAATTTCAATTTTTTGCCAAGGTAGGGGGTCGTGCAAAATTTTGAAAAATTTTCAATTTTTTGCCAAGGTAGGGGGTCGTGCAAAATTTTAAAAATTTTCAATTTTTTGCCAAGGTAGGGGATCGTGCAAAATTTTAAAAAATTTTCAATTTTTTGCCAAGGTAGGGGGTCGTGCAAAATTTTAAAAATTTTCAATTTTTTGCCAAGGTAGGGGGTCATGCAAAATTTTTAAAATTTTCAATTTTTTGCCAAGGTAAGGGGTCGTGCAAAATTTTAAAAATTTTCAATTTTTTGCCAAGGTAGGGGGTCGTGCAAAATTTTAAAAATTTTCAATTTTTTGCCAAGGTAGGGGGTCAAAGTTTTTTTGTCAAAGATGGGGGTCGTGTAATATTTTAACAAATTTTCAAAAATTTCTGGAAAAGTGCTACAATACAAACCATTGGTTTGATCCAACTTTATTAAATATAAAATTCATTATAATATAAATATGCATATACCAATTATACATATACCAAAGAATTCGCTTCAAATGCATTGGAATATTTGCAAAGACAAGTACATATCACAATTCCAGGGTTCCAGATGGTTCGCATATAAACACAATAATGACAATTGGCAGCGTATGCTATTCATTAGCACACGCTACTTATAAGGTTAAATAAGCACAGGTTGCCTATAATACAAATCTTTTTATTGTTAAGAAGAATTAATATATCAAAATCATCAATCAATCTTGTATGAAAACGTTGAAATCTAAGAATGTGGAATTTACGATAAGATTATTAAAATTGAAAAATTTATGGCATATTTCTTTAGAAAGTTGAATTATTATCAATTTAAAACTGACATAATTATATTTATGAAATATTTATATATTGAAATTTTTTTAAAGAAAAAAAAACAAACACGGAATTCAATTTATGCCATAGAACATCGTGCTGAATGTTCAACATGATTAACACCGCATGAAGCCAACAATTTTTGTAGCAATTTTTTTTCTTATTTTTACACTTTTAATCTGCCTTATTTTAATACAATTTATGTAAATTAATTTTTTTTCCACTATATTATAATTTATAACATAAATTAATTATTTACTTACATATTGCATTGTAAAATAATAAAAAAAAATAAAGTTACTCGAAAAAAAGGCCTTCAGGTAACAAAAATGCATTCTTAAAAATCATTCATTTTTTCTTGTTTTTTGCTGTTGCTGCCTTTATTTAAAATCATGAATAGAATACGCGAATAATAATAATAAAAAATGAAATTAATAATGAGAAATCAAAATAATTTGTTGCGCTAATTTAATGGGTTTATATATGAAAATTATTCACATACATATATACAATCCTATATAAACAAATGCACACATTTACATATAATTATTTTCACAAATATGAATTCAGGTATAATTCGGCCTTAATTACGAAATGAAGGTAATTAAAGCTTATGGTAAAGTGTAGATTATAATAAATTGTTGGTGCTACTATATACGTAGTGCAAGTGTTATAGTTGGAATTTTTAAATGGGTAAGAACAATGAAATTACTCTGTACGCGATTATTAATTATTGCATCATGATTTTGTTATTTATCCACATATATATCGTATGTATATATTACATTTTTCTTGTATAACTAAGAAACAAATCAGTCGGATATAATTACATACATATGTACAAATAAGTACATGAATATTTGAATTTATTTAAAACCAATAGAAAATTATAAACTAAAAATAGAAATAAAATGAAGACAAAAAAAATAAACAAACAAGCGATCGGAAAAATGTTTTTCTTTTTTTCTAATCTCATAACATGTACAGCTGAAATTTGCGGTAGTTATAAAAAATAGTAATTAATTCTTAACAGTTTTTATAATATAAATGGAATAGAAATTAATAAAATAGTGTGGGACAAGCATTTAATTAAATTTACATAACATTATAGAAAAACATTTTTTGAAAAGCATAACAATCTAACTATTAATGTTTAAAAAGAAATTATGTTTAATTGCACTTTTGCCACATTTACAATATAATGTTTATTGTTTCCGCCCTTGGGTGGTTCCTAATTGATTATTTGCCGCGGATGCCGAAAAATCAGAGTGATAGGGGACGTACAGCACGTGCTCTTCTAATTAATCTATCTAATACGAAAGAGAAGATTTTTTTTGAGAGATATCGATTTGATGGATTAGAAGAATTCCGGGTGGCGTCCGTTGGTTATCTGTTGAATTTTGTTAACACACTTAGATGAATTCGACGGAAAAGAGTGAATGAGTGTATCGTGGAGGAATGGAGAACTATTATTGGTTTAGTATTAGGTGCCAGCGTTCAGGAGGCCACCTCTTCTCTCTCACTAACGAACTGATTAACTTCGTTACTACAGTTTTTGAAATCCCATACAATTTTTAGACAATTTCAATACATGAATATAATTTACAATATTCTCAAATCATAACATTGCGTAATTCAAAAATCATTAATTTTATCAACTTAACTATCACAGTTTTCTATTTAACCGCTTGTGGCTATTTTATAAATTTACATATAAAAAGAAATAATAAAAAAATATTTGTTTTGTAATAAAATCTAAAATAAAATTTCTTTTGATTTTCAATTTTCATATTAATTTTTGTTCTTCTTAACTCTTAATTGATAATTTTTTTTTGGTATTTAAATTTAATTATAATGAGGTATTTTAAAGGTGGCGGCACTGCGGTCAAATAATGACACTCCATTTAATACCCTATAGTATTTATTTGAAGTTAAAAATGAATTATGAAAATAATATTAATTATTTATTTATTAATCTAAATATAATTTTTATTCTTTTATTTATATATTTTCGTTTTCAAAATCAAAGAATTACCGAATTGAAATTAGAGGATCTGATTACATGCTATTACGTTTGTTTTTTTTTTAATCTTTCATAACAAAAACCTCAGGAACTTTGCATAATTTTATTGCATACAATAACATATTTTTTTTTTTATTAAATTGAATTCAATTCATATTTATTGTTAAGGAAAAAAAAATCAATAATTTCATATTTTCAAAATTATTTGTTACAATTTTTTCGATTCCTATATTAAATAATCGAACAACAAAATAATCGAAACAAAAAAATTTACGAAAAATTGCAAAAAAAATATGCAAAAATAAATTAAATAAAAATATGATTTTTAGAGTGATTTTGTACACGTAACAAAGAGCGAAAATCAGTGAAGGTGCACAAAAAATATTAAAAAAAAAAATGAAAATTAAAAATTTTAAAAAAATTTCAACTATGTGAAGTTTATCGCTCCATTTGCGAGAAAAAAAAAATATTCATTAAATTAAAGATTAAAGAATCATAACGAACGAAGGAATATTTATCTAATTATACTTAAAGAAAATTATGAATTTAATTTGTAACAATAAAATCCATTAATTTACATATTTACATTTTAATTTGTTGTTAATTTTTTAAAAGCATGAATACACCATATAACAGCGGTGGACAAACTTCAGGTCGCGCGCCAAATTCGCCTCTTTGAAGAATTTTTTGTAACTCTCGATAAATCTACCCGAATTTATTTTTAATTTTCATGTTAATATAAGAAGAATTTAAAATATTTAAATTCTTTTAAATTACTTAAGAAAATTGTGAAAGAGTAAATGCAACTTTATGATAAATTTAACTTCCAGTGCAGTTAGAAATCATACTACTTATGGAAAACTGCGCGAATAAATATATGTACAAAAACAGTATGGCGTAATTCTCCGAATCGATCGACTTCAGACCGAATTTGTAAACTTTCATTGCAATAAGCAGTTGAGATTGGCTTTGAAGAAAACAATTTATATAAATCTTGCTACAGATATAACTGTAATCTGAAACAATTTTGGATAAATTAAATTTTTAATATAGTTTTAATTGAGACTCCTCGGAAAATTTTAAATTTTGAAAAATGGCTCGTAAAATTAAGGAACTTGACCATCCCATCCTGCTATATATAATTTAGTTGTTATATAAATAAAATTAATAAAAGACATGGCATAATGAATTTAAGGAATTTTTTCCATTCTACATTATGCACGTTTAATTTTATTTATTATACAAACCAACCACCCAATAGTCACCATCTTAATTTATTATTGCCCCTTATATATATTTTTTTTTGGTTTATATTTGAATTTCTCTTTTTCTTCTTTTATCGGTCGAATATTGTTAGCATAATGTAATTTAAGAAATTCGCGCGCGCTCAAATACATGACTGAAACGCCGCAAGATTATACTATTATATAATACATACATATACACATATACATAATTGACTTATTAAATATAGATTCAAAAATAGTGGGTGGGTTATACTTATTTTATTATACAATATACAGATAAAACATCCTATATAAAAACTGTTATATGTTAACCATATTGCATATTATTTTCATATAACTATAAAATATTATTACACATATATAATATATTTGTAGATATTTAGGTATAAGCTTCAATCTTATACAAAGCTATTGCTGTGGAAATATCAACAATGCAGGGAAAAAAATTCATACTATAACTTTTTGGAAAATCTTATAAAACTTTACTAAAATGGAAAACAAATAAAAACATAACAACAATAATAATATGCAAGAACAAAACAAATATACATTTTTAGATCGATTATATTTCAAAACAAGATCGAAAAAAGCCTTGAGATTTTTATATTTTTTTTATTATTATTATTTTGTTCTTATTGTTATTAGAACAGTTTAAAGTGAACTTTTGCTATTAATAGAATCAATTTCAAAAATACAGTATATAAGTATACACTAGACTCGTGATATAATGTATAGCTAGGAAAATTTTTAAGGAGTTACGTTATTGTAGGCCTTTCATATTTTAAGACTCTTAAGTATATGATTTCCGGTTTTCTTACACTATATATTTTTTGTTGTTCTAATGAAAATTCAGAGACGTACGAAACTATAGATTATACACTTTGAATAGCACTATTGAAGTAATTCCTACAAAATTTATTACTACTTTACATTACGACAATTTTGCACCGTTCTCAACGAATTCTTACTATTTCATTCTCATGTCATATTTTTTTTGATTACTCCTTAAAACTTGAATGTATAAATTTAAATTTACATCCTGATATGCTAAGACACATTCCACGATTCCTATCACATTATACGTAATACATAAAAACATATTGAAGAATATTACTGAACGATTCTATGTAATTTTTTGGTCACTGAAGTGACTTGTAGAGCCAGGCGTATGATCACCATTCACCAGTGACTTATAGAGCAGTCATAGAAATCTGAAAGAGAAGTATTTTGGAAGATATTTGAAAAAATTTTTTGAAAAACTTTAAAAACATTTGCCTTGCTGACTCAGCAATTCTAAGTATTTGGCATTGTCACTTTATATAGTAACTTGCATAATTCAGCAATATATAGTGGAAAATTGTAACGGCAATGGCTTGGTAGAGCCTTTAATTTTAAGAAATTAAATCGTGATACAATTTTACAGAAAATCATTTTCTATCTGTAAAAGCAATCACCTATATCAAAATTTTATTAAAAATTCTTTATGTGCTTCAATAATAATCACAATCTCAATGAATCACTATACTAAATTCAAACTTTAAAATTTCGAAGCCATTACATCGAAAATCTACTGTACTACAATATAAGTTACAAGAAATAACAAAGAAATAGTATAAAATTGCAGTAAAAATCTACCTTATGGTTGCGCGAATAAATGTTTTTTTATTTTTTTGCCCGATTGAAAAAAAATTTTTTTTCTTTTTTTTGATATTTTTCTTTTATACCTAGGTATACCTCTCTGTTTAACAAAGGAACTTTAAAAAAGTAATAGCAATAATTTATGCAATATATAAGAAAAAAAAATGATTTGAATTTGAATTAAATTTGAATTTAACAAAGTTCAATTTATAAAAATATTTTATATCAAAGAGCAGATATTGAACAGAAAAAATATCAAAAGAAATGAAAAAAAAAAACATTGCCCGAGGTTTGACACCTTTAACTAGATATTATTATTGTTGTTGGCAAGTGATAAAATTCAATAAAATGCTTAATAATTGTTGGATTAATAAACTATTTTTAGTATGAAATTTTTTTTTTTTCAGTGTAGGGGTACGGCGATAAACAACTGTACATTTTAATATTTTTTTATTTTTTTATTTCTTAAAGAGCATTTTCAAATCAAATTTGATTTATCACTAATACTTATGATTATTTTTTTTTTTGTTTTAAATTAATCGGTTTTTATTGTTTCAATTATAAAATTATAAATTAAAAATCAGGAAATTATAAATTGAGAGAAAAAAATAAATCGATTTTATTTTTATATTGGTGTGACATACCTCTAGATTTTTTTCTTCAAAATTAAAATAAGAATAAATATAGGCAAATTTATTTGAGTAATTTATATAAAAAAAAATATTAGTATAATTGTAATTATTATCTAGTATATTTGATTGTACCTATAGATACGGTAGATTTCTTATGAATTTCGATCTAAATTTACTATACAAATAGGTACTTTTAACAATACAAGAGGAAAACATTACTTTAAAACGACCTTGAATCAAAACACCAAAAAGAATTATCATGGTCCATTCAGAATAAAAAAAAAAAAAAAAATTCTTAATAAAAAAAAACTGAGAAAAACAAAATAATTTTTTTTTCTAAATAGAAATAGAATAAAATTTTGTTTCACAGTTAAAATGGTTTCATCTATAATATTCTAAATTTGAACCCGGAAAATGGGTAAACAATGAAATGAAAACTTCATATTTGAAAAGACAAGGCAAAAAAAAAAAATAAAATTTATAAATTCATTAATTGAAAATTAAGATTTTAATTTTTTTAATTTAACAGTAAACGTAGTATAACGATTACTTGTGTGATCTCTTGTGATCTTCATTTAAAAGAACAAAAAAACAAAGCTGCTGTATTCAAAGAAAAAAAAAAAATTTATGCAAAAAATCTCATATATTCAGAAGAAATATTAGTGCTTTTATAAAATTATACAATAAAAACTCTTCAATTTGATTTGAAGAGTTGTAGAACTTATCAAAAATATTAACACAAATAAATTAATCATCTTCATTCAAAAGATCAGATACACATATAATTATACACACATGCGTGCGTGTTTTTGATTTTTATTGTTTTATTGTTTTCCATAATTGAATATTATTGAAAGTTGAATGCACTCTTTAAAAGTTGATTTATTGTACGAATTTAGTTTTTTGGCACAGAATTATAATTTTTTGTTTTTATTTTGTATGTTGACTAACCACTTTAATAACGAATATTATACGATCGTAATGTTTTTTTTTTTTTTGGTGAAGAACTGATCATCAAGTATTAAAATTAAACAGCCTTAAGTTAACACGAAAATTAAATAACGAAGTATGTAAGGGAATTTTTGAAAAACGGAACTTTTTTTTGCGTCAAAATTTTTGAAATATTTTTCGAGCCACATTATAAATTTGTCATTTGATATATGACGGCGTACGTGTAATTTTGTGACGTAATAAGGTTTGAGAAGCTTTATAAGTTAGAATTAGAATAGTTCTCAGCAAATAATGCTCAAAGACAAAAATTTCCAAATTATTGCACGAGATTTCTAAAAACAATTTGGTAAAATTTTTTGAAGGAATTTTTACCTTATAATCATGAAATTTCTAATGAATTCTTCTTTATTGAGGTAGTAATAGCATCAAGATTTGCAATTTTACTAAGTTGTTACTGTTGTGTTACTGCGAATTGAGAATAAATTAATGCGCAGTTACTCTTCTGTGAAATGATTTTTACAGATGTAAGGATCAGATTTGCTTGCCTTTATTGGCGGAAGGAGAATTATGCTGATATGCTATGCGAATATACATTCTTAATGACGTATCCCTTGGAGTTGAATTTTGCAAAGAAATTGATCTCAGAGTAATTGATAATGAATGCAAATATTTATTAATATCCTATAATTGAACAAGACAACCTTATCCTTACTTATTTGTTTGTTTGTGTTATAAAAAATAAAAAGGAATATTACAAATTGTTTTTGATATCTTCAAAATCTTCTTCAAATATTTGCTTTTGTTTTTTTGTTCTTAATCACACCAAAATTATCAAAACAATTTTTTATTTTATCAGAATTTTTTAAAATTTTGAAATCGTGGTATGATTCTTAAAAGAAAATGATATACTCACAAATTTCTTTAAAATTCTTCATATTTTTAAGAATTTTTCTTTAATTCATGTTTGTATATAATTTTTAAAGTAAATTTTGAGGAAAACATAAAAAGTTGATGAATTTTTAAGAATTTCCTGTCCACAAAAAAAAAAAAATCAAAATTAATTTAAACGTGTAAAAATGTAATTGTTATTTCAATTGATTCTCGAATATTCGAATTAACGGAATTTTAATTGTAAACACACAAATAAAAATCGTGGTCGGTCACTTAAAAGTTCTTGTAAATGGGAATGACAAGTGTAATTGTCGTATTTGTCTTTTTCTTTACAGATTCACCAACCCATACATGAAAACATGATTTAAAGTAAAAATTTTTTTTTGGTTCTTTTTTTTCAAAAAATATAGTTAAAAGCACATTATAACAGTTACATGTCAAAGCAAATCCTTATAGTTTGCAAATTTAATTAATTATTATGATAGTGGTAACGACATTTGTAAAACAATAAATTCTATGAAATTATTTAAAGTTTTAAGACGGAAATTATAAAAGTTTTATATCTGCAATACAATCCTCTACCACCACATGTTTTTTTTAAAAAACACCTATTTCTTTACAATTTGATGAATAAGTTTTCCTGATGCATGATTTGGGTCCCAAAAATCACTAAACAGTCAACGAGTTACACAATTTGAGTCATAATTGAATAAATTCAAGTTAAAGCAAATTTTGACAATTTGAAAACTTCAGTTGAAATTGATCTGTTATCTGCACAAAGCTTGCTTGACAATTATTTTACCGCAAATTCTGTAAATGTCAGTGGTGACAGTGAAAAGTATTTCACTCACTGAATATTTTTAAAATTTATTACATTAAGTGGAATTTTATTTAAAAAACATATAAGAATTAAATTATTTTTAAAAACTAAAAAAAAAATATTTTTTTTCATTTCAGGTAAATGAATCAATAAAAATTTTCTTATACATTGTTGTATACTTGCATTTACACTTTACGTACGTAAGTATAAATTTAAATTTTAGTTTAATTTTTTTTTATTGCTCTTTCTAGAACAATATATAATAACACTCATAGAGCGGTCTTCAAAAATTTTGTCAACTGCAAATAAATATTAAATTTTCTTAACTACTTATTCATGTTTCACTATTACTTGCGGTTAAGTCGAATTTTGAAGTTTAATTGCATGTTTCATTAATGCGGTGTTGTAGCTACATTATTTGACTAATTTAGTTGTAATAAAAAAATTTTAAGCAAAAACTATTTTTAATAATTCACATTATTTTGTATTTCATCACAATATAAAATTATTTCATATTATAAGTATTATTTTGTTGCCTAAATCACTTTTAAATTTTTATTTGGATTTTTATAATTTTCAATTCCTATTTTGCATTGCATAGATTACTTAATCGTAATTTGCAAATTTCTATTTAAATTTCATTTGAAATGGCATTATACTTATATAAATAGATCCATATACATGGAATCAACATCTTATATGTCAAATTTATATAACAATATCAACACTCTTGAATTAGCCTACATTTTCCATAAATAACATTTAAAACATTAAGTACAATATTATAAAGTATTAAAACCAAATCAAAATTATATTCCAAAATAAAAAAAATACAATTACTATAAAAATATAAAAAATATATTAAAAGTAACTTGGGTACCTTAAGTCAATGCCCTAATAAAATCATATACATCATAAAAAGTTTCCTTTTTATAAAAATTAAAGTCTAGATAAAGTATTAATGTAAAGTATATGCCAAATATAATATTATGTAAAAATAAAGAAGAAGAAAAATTATTCGCCCACGTTCTCGTCATCATTCATACGCTGCCATAAAAAGCAAAAGTTTACAAAACCGCAAATTAAAAATTAACTAGTTTTTTTCTCTCTCATACCATTTTTTTTTTTACAATTTTCCTTAACTGTTTTTATTTTATAAAATAAAAATAATAAATAGCACTTAAAACAATTGGTACAAAAGTTTTATATTTCAAGATCGCGCGTTAACAAAAAAATACACAAGTAATTTTAAAAGTAAAAATAATAAACCAAAGAAAAATGGCGGGAACACTTTAAATTCTATCACGGATGCTTTAAAACAAAAAAAAATTATATTAGATCATCAAAATAAAATATTGTAATTTTCAAATCTAATGAGATGTTGAAAATTTATAATAATGTGATAAAAATAATCTGTTCATAAATTAAAAATTTTCGCATAAAAAATTCTGACTAAGCCTAAGTACTTATGTACCAATATTATTTTTATTGCTACAATAAAAAAAAAACTTAAGTTATGAACCTCATAACATCATACACCCAAATATAAGGTAAATAAAAACTAAAACCAACAGTTCTTTTAAGGGTTGACAATCTACTGTCATCGGGTCACTCTCCAGTGTCAATAAGGACCCTCCTGATAAATTCGAGTGCCTTGTAGAGATTGATTTCTTATAGTTATTTTGTTGCAAGGGTAAAATCGCATAAAGATTCTCTATTGAATTCAACTTCCTAAGATGACCCCTGAGTCGACAATGATTCTGTTTTATTTCTTACCGTTTTCTATTATTTTCCTACACCACTTCTTATCGTAATCAGTCAAGAAATTTTTGCCCTGCTACAACAAAATATAATCGTCGCCTGACATTTTCAATATTATCAACATAATTTTTTACAAATAACTCTATCAATTTCTTTACATTGCATTGAGTTTATAAATGGTAACTAGTATTTTAACGAACTAAATTTATATCAAATAAGAACAGGGTCAAGTTTACTACGAAGAAATCAGAGGCTTATACGCGTTTTAAAACGCCCAACTGTAACTCATAAACTTTGATTCAGAATCAAAAAATGTTGCCAGCATCTGATTTATAAATACAAATATAGAAATTTGTAACTTTTATAAAAATCAGTAGAACAATTTTAAATTTCTCATTATATTAATGAGGATAAGCCCTCCTATTAGATTATAAGTTGAGAATTTCCAAATAAAACTTGTTTTTTTTTTAAAAAACATTAAACTAAATCTCAATTCAATAAAGTTTAAATAAAATAATAAAATATCAATTTGACAAAAGTGAATTAGAAATCTCTAAAGTTTAATTATCTTCCAATGACATAATTTCAATTTGAATTGTCAGCTTCTATGGGAAAATTAATAATACAAAAAAGGTTATGCTATAAAATTTACTTGTGTAGAATTTTTATTCACTTTGTATACTGTGTACACTTTGAAGTATAATTAAAAATTAATCATTCATTGAAAACAAAGAAACAATTAATATAAAGAAGCGTTCTTATAAAATATTTACACACAAAATATCTAAATAATTATTTTTTAAATTATGTATACAATATTGGAGCGGGTCGTTTAACTTAAGCTTTAGCATTTGATTGAGATGTCTATTTTGTGTGATCCCATAGTACTAATCCATTCGAGTTCGTATACTAATCATATCTTCATTAACATTTTACATTAAATTACGACTCGATAGTTATTCTAGACCAAAAAGAACTCAACGAAACAATTAATGCAGATATTTAAGTCTAGTTCACCACAATAATTCTTATTTTCACCATGACAATAATTTTACAATATGACAACTAGTACAAAATTTAATTTTTTTTTTTATTTGACATAAAAACAAACTTGGTCACTAGTTATTACTTGAAAAAGTTTGTAAATAAATAAGAATTTTAACAACCAAATATTCTGTCAGAGGTAAAATAACCAAAGTACTGACAATATTGAATACTACAAAAATTTAACAAAAAACTTCGCAAACACAAAGTGATAGCCCACTCTTTATTCCTACAAAAATAAAGTTTTAAAACAGTTAAAATAACATCTTGACCAAAAAAGAAAACTTAATTTTTATCAAAAAAAAAACATCTTTTATGGTAAAAATTGACATACGACAACCCTATTAAAATAATTAAAAAAAAAAAACAATCGATAAAAACCACAAATCGTTTTTTAAAAGAGCACATTTCACTTTTATAATTTGGGCTAAAAGAAATATTTTTTTAACCTAAATTTACAAAGAGAAACATTTTACTGTATAATCTTTGGCATAATGCTTTCAAAAGAAACTTTAAGAAAGCATTCCATTTCGAGAAAAGAAAATGTCAGAAATTGACATTTCACTAATTCTGACATTTGTAATAAATAGAAAGAAAAAGTTGAAAATTTTTTCAATTCTAATAAAAAATCCATTGTTGCAAAATAGTAATGCGGAAATTATTGTAAAATTTTCCAACTTCAATTTTTAAACTTAAAAACTGAAACTAACTGTCAACTGGAATTATTTTAACCGAATCCTCTTCTGTCTTCGAAATTTCTTGTTTCTATTTAAAGCACTCATGCGCTTCAGGTGAAACAACCGAAAGAGTAAAACTTGTTAGCACATTTTTTCGAATACTTTTTTTTTTCTTAGAACTAAAGAAGCTTTAAATAAATTTTTTTTTGTTAATTATTTTAAACGGTCTTTTTTCATATTTCTGTTTTCTTTTGTTCGCTATATTTTACCGTTCTATCGTTATTACCGTGATGATCGCATCGCATCATTTGAATACAAAAACAAAAACAAATAATAAATGAGGTGCTTGATTAACTAACCAACTTTCAATTTAAAATTAGCTTGGTTTCTTTTTTACAAACAATTTACGATTTTTTTTTCTGGTTTCTTCATTAAAGAACAATGTTTGTATATTTAAATGTACAGACATATAATTTGCGTCTAATAAAACACACTACCGATTGTGTCATTTCAAATCAGTGGCAAATACGCTTGTAATTGATGGATCACGATGATCTTAAAGAATCATAATTTGTTTTTTTTTTTTTATAAATTTTATTGAAAAAAATAACAGCTTAAATTAAGCGTTATTTTTCTTTCTTCTATTATTAAGCGTTTTCTTAACTTGGTTGATTTTATTGTCAAATACATACATACGTATATGCACTGAATAGATAATAAAAATTAGCTTTGTATAAAAATTCAAATAAAATTTCAAAAAAGGTGATTTTTTTTTTTTGGGTCTTTAAGAATATTTTTTAAGAGTTTTTATTTGAATTTTCATTTAATAGTATTAAAAATTTTAATGTTCTTAAAATAAACGAAAACAAAAAATTGGTTTAATAACTATTTAAGCATATTAAGTTTAAGATTATAAAGGTTAATGAAGAAAAATAAAGGTTGACCGCAATCGTCTTAAAAGAAAAACGATTACATTTACAAAATAAAAAGATTGAAGAATTTTTATTTGTTGGGCGATTAACTACTCGAGAGTCCAATAGAGTTCTTACTATTTTGAAAATTTGAATATGAGGCACCCTTATTCAAAACGAAAATTTTTAAAATAGATATTTACCCCCGCGCGTTAGAGCACTTTTTGAACGTTTTTGAGTGAAAATTCCCAGGCAAGAATTCCACGAGGCACTCTTGGCGCTGTCAGTCCCGACTTGATCGATGAGAAGATTATCATACTCGGCACCCCAAAGCAGAGTTTAAATCCAACAAATGTAATTACTGCTCTTTTTCACATTTCCCTCATCAGTCTAACCATTAGATTCTATATGTCCTGATGCTTGACACCCGAATTACTGTTAAAGTCAATGTTTTAAGGACATCAGCACACTACCTTATTAGTTTTGATGCTACAACGCGACGATTAAGCAACCCTACATCCCCACATAATAAAAATTCTGGGTCTCCTGATTCTCCTTCTAATACAGTCATGAGCACACAGCCCAATAGTATGTCTTAGTAGATTCAATTCATAAGACGAAATTGCTGCTCAATTCCCATTTCCAAAGCGATTATATAGAATTTTAACTATGGCATCCCACATGCATTTAGAAATAACCCTTAATCAATATTACTGAAGATATCAAATTTTAAAAAAATAAAAAAAAATTGCATTGAATCAATAATATTATTAATTAATATCGTATTTTTAATTAAATATCGTAAATAACAAATCCATTTTTAATTGAGCACAACTTCAAATAAAAACTGTGACCAATTTATTTTATTTTTTAACAATTGTACCTTTTTTTTTTGCTTAATTCAATTCAATTTTTCTTTATCATTTTATTATTATTTATTATTTTTTTTTATTCAAAAATTAAATGTTAGATTTTATGGTTATCAAAATTTACTCAATGTTATTTACTCAAATATCTATGAGATCACACAATACATAAAACTATAAAAATGAGAAAAAAAAAATCTTTACTCCCTGCGAATTTCTTAATCTTTAAAATTCTACTCGTAATAAAATTTATATTGAAAACGTCCGTGACTCAAATATAAGAAATAATGAAAAAAGCATGCCCAAAAAAAAAAATCACTTTATTTATTTTTACGATATTTTTTTTTTTTTGTTACTCTGTCATTTATGATTATGATAGATTTAATTCTATGGAAGCTGATCAAAAGGTGACGTTTTCTTCATACCTTTTGCTATTTTTTTTTTTCTATTTCGCTTTAAAAATTTAACCAGAAATCAGAAATTTTTATGATGCAATATTGCGTGCACAAGTTTTAGACGATATCGTGGTTAATTATTTAGAAAAAAAAACAAAAAAATTAATATATATATATAAAAAAAGTAAATAAATTTAATTTAATTAACGCGGCATAATTAGTTTCAACTTAAATTACATGTAATTAGCTTGTCTTTTAATTTTTTTCTTATTCATTTTTAAAGATATGCGTATAAAAATATGCCTAAAACACATACATTTTTCTTTAATAAGTATCTTACATTTGTGTATATAATTATACGAGTAATTTTCCATGTCATTACAGTGCAGCCTCTACAAATACATAATTGTGATTCAAAGTACGATTTTGAAAAATTTAGTGTAAGAAATATGAATAGCGAATAGTGCTTTGCTTTTAGTATAACTGCATTTTAATTCTTATTTAATATGACAATACATGGAAGAGCACATGGGATGGTTTGATGCAGCATAATATGACAGCACATCGAATGGCTTTATGCAGCAGGAATACTACACTATAACAGAGGCCTTGTGTTCATGTACAGGTGAAGATAAAAATCACAACAGATCCCATAGCTCGATGTTTGCATGTATAAGACAAATTAGTTTGAAAACATAGTTATATGGCCAACGATTTGAAGGCAATTAAAGTTTTCGAAGTTTTTATACTCGTAAAAACTTTCACTTTTTTCCCCCCTCTGCCTCCATCTCTCGTGAAATCTATACGTTAAAACTAGTATAACATTTATAAGCGAAGCTCTACTGTTCTGCACTGGAAACGGTAGTACCTACTACTTTATAACGTTAGATTTATATTTTTAACTTTTTTATTTTAATTTTAAAATTTAATTGTCGATTTCAAATAAATTTTTGTTAACATTTTATTCTCGCTGCTATAGTACTAAAAAAAATTTTTTTTCTGTTTTCTCGATAGACAACCAAATGACGTTTAATATTAAGAATACAAGATTTTTTTTGGAAATCATAAAAAAACGAAACCTTTTTAAAAATTACCCCCTATCGGCAGCTTGTGTAAACGATTTATTGATTTTATTAAAATGTCATGAATAAAATTTTTAAGCAACTAGAGATTTTCTTGTATATTTTTCACGCATTTTTATCTTTGATTGAATCATTTTCATGGCAAAGAAATATTTGAAATTACAAAACTAAAAAAAAAATAAAAATTGAAATATTTCAAAGATATTTATTGAAATATTTACACATCTTTACAATAAAAATAAAGCCAAATGTGATTATTTAAATTTCAATAAACAGAAAAAAACTAAAAGGTAAAGTATTTCGACTTGAAATTCCTTTTGATTTCAAATATTTTGTTTTATAAAATTTAATTTTTTATTAATAAATCTTTATTGGTGTTAAGATCACCGCATCACAGATTAATTGTTACGAAAACAAAAAAAGTAGAAATTTTATGCCATCTATGTTATGTCAATGTTAACAACTAAAAGCTTTTGTAAATTCTTGTAAAAATTCTAAAATAAAATTTCTTTAACATTTTATGCCCCCACCATATACATAAATATTAAATGTTTACAAATTTTCATTTAAGTATGCGATCGAAAGCGAAAACAAATCGATTTTAACTAGATCAAAATTGTTTTATAACCTTTATAAATGATAAGTGGTTTTTGTTTCGTTTGTAAGTTTTGGTCTGATTCCGATTTCCTTAACTATAAATTTGAATTTAATATTTTAAAGTGTGAATTCTGAAATATTTGAATTCAAAGAACATGAATTTTATATTTTTGCATTATGCAATAAATTCTAAGAAGAGAGTGAAAAGATTTTTAAGATGCCAATAATCGATACAAATAGTTTGTAGAGTGTTTAAAAAACAAAAAAAAAAACTCATTCTGTTTGCAAAATTCAAGTGTTTCCGTTTAAGAAAATTGTTAAATGTAAATTTAGCAAACAGTAGAAAATAATTTAAAGTATTGTTTTTCAGAAAATTGCATTACACTATAACAAATGACAATACTTTTCTAAACAAAGGTAAAGTTGTGAAGAAAAACAGTGACTTTAATTTTGTTTATCGGGAACGAGTTCTATTTTAAGATTTACACATCTATGCGTTTTAAATAATTAAAAGAAATAGGTAAATGAAATAGTTGAAACAGCTGCTCTTGACTATTACTCTCCAAATAATTTATAAATGCTCCCATATGGGGAATGACGAAAGTGGGACTATTTAATACTACAATATGCAGACTGTATTTCTCTATATGGTTCGAATAAAAAAACCCCGCGAAATATGATGTGAATATTATGATGTGCTTAGTTTAAGAGAACAAGAAAATATCGAGCCAACCATTTTCTTGTTCTCTTAAATTATAATAATTCAAAATGGAAAGAAATTCTAAAATTGGAGTAAATCTTCTTCTATTTAATTTAAACTAAAATTCCAAAAATATATCATAAATTAAAAGATATATAACTGAAAAAAAAGAACAAATAAATCCTTGCGATTTTTTTTTTCCTTTCGAAACCTTTAAATCACAATTTTTAAGTGATTTAAAACTATACAAACTATCCATTTATTATACATAGTTATTATTAAGATCTATATATATAAATGAGTACTTTTATGCGATGAAAAAGAAATAACCCAATTAAAAAGTTCACTTTAAAAACATGTCCGTTTTGCTTTAGCAACATGACTCCTTAATATATATATTTTGGAATCCGTAAATCGTATACTTATAATCAGCTACATAAATATAACTAAAAAAAAAAAAAATTATAAGAACAATAAAAGAAATCAATACAAGATGGACAATAAAGTCGAAACATTGTTGTTGAAAAATTCCATGTTTTCTTAGAAATAAATCGATGTAATCAGAAAAAGTAACATGTTGTAAATGGCATTCATAAATTGCATTGGAACCGATTCATTGCGCAGTGTCTCATATATCCTTCTTCTTTTCTAAAAAGTACGTAACACAAACAATTCAAATCCTAAACTAAATATAATAGAGAGTATAATCTATATAAATAAATTTGCATCTAGACATACTTACATATTCGCATACATTTTTAGGGAAAACATTTTTAATGTTCAAATTATATAACCATACAGTTTAACGTAAATGTCATTGAATGTCATCCAATCCAATATGTATATAATTCTAGATCTTCTGTTCAATTCTTTTTTTTTTTTTTTTCAAATTTGCAGCACCAGATAAATTGAATTATATGTTAGAGCTATTGTATAAGATTATTTTGTTTATTATTTGCATTTTATCCTTTTAATTTCTTGAATTCCAATTAAATTTTCCTGGAGAATTTAAGTTTTCTTTGCTTTTTTTTTATTATTTGGTTTTGTTTTCAAAAATTTTTTGTTTTAAATCCTTTTAGATCACAACAAAAATAAAAGAGTATGAAAAGTATGAAAAAGATGTGGGTGATAAAAGTTCATTTGTTTTTCTTCGCTTTTTACTTTTCAGATCCCAATAAATTAAATTCACTGGACTTTATATGATTAAATAGTAAAATATGTCAAATACTTTAGTTTAAAGTATTTTTACTTGTATTCAAATTCTTTTTGATTCTATAACCGTGTGCTATACGGAATTTTACAAAAAAAAGACTACCACTGATCATGAATTTTTTTACTGTACAAAAAAAAAACCTACATACAGTAAAACACGGTTAAGTGGAAATCGATCAGCCAAGAAAATTTTGTCCACTAAAGCGTGTTTTCCACTTATAGGAATTCGACTTAAAAAATTACCTCCGATGTCAAAGAATTGAATTTATTAAAAACTGGTTCTAATTATAAGTTAAAAATTAAAATTTAATTTCAAAATCAACAAAAAATTAAAAAATTGCACATTTAACTTCATTATAAAAATAATAATAGCAATGGTAAATTAATTTCCCTTAATAGAAAACATACATAATATTGACAACTTACAAACTTTTTTTATTCACAAAATATTTTATGATTTTTGCTTGGGTTTTTGTTTTTAACGTTTGTAAAAATGCTTTCTCAAGATTTTCAATACTCTGCATATTAGATTCATCTTCAAAATTATTTTGTTCTAAATAAAGCTTAAGTGTTGAAAGAGCTATTATAGCATCTTTTTTGAGAACTTTAGAAGGAGGTTCAGAATTTTCCACAAAATTTAGTTCTTCATCGTTTTCCTCATTAGTTTCTATTAAATTTGAACGAACTTCATTATAATTTCTATGTCGGTCCAATCACCGTAACATTCTAGATTGTCATCACATGCTACAATCTCAGTAAATACTTTTTCTGGTATCGAAATCAACACTCAAAATTTGACAATGACAGAAACTAAAATATTTTGGGTAGCTACATAGTGTTGCTTTTCTTATTTTGTAGTTGAGAGTGTAGTTTTTCATTTTTGACATTTATGCTAAATAAAAACAGGGATGTGCAGTTAACCGAATAAATTTACATATTAAGTATTACATGAGGGAAAAAATATATGTGCAGATAAGCGTGTTGTGCACTTATCCGAATTCCACTTAAACGAATTTTTTTATATGAAAAAATCGAAAAAAGTACAAGCCACGAAAATTTGATGCAATTAAGCGTGAAATCCACTTAAGCGTGATCCACTTAACCGTGTTTTACTGTCCTCTCGCGGATATTGAAAAAATTAACTAAATTTAGAAAAGAATACAAAATGCCATTTACGAAAGAAAAAATTATGTACAATATTTTTTATAAACTATTTCCCAATTTAATTACGAAGTTAATTTTAATTCGATTTTATATCAGAAACTTTAAAATTTCGTATTTACTGATACGTACTAACACGTGTCTATTTGGCAATTTCAAATTTTCAAATTGACATTTGACAAAACAACAGGATATTTCGGTATCTTGATCAAACAGGATATTTCTGATAAATTACTCATGTTCTTTAGTATCAAATTACTCATAATCTCTTGATGTCAAACAATGTTAAACGTGAACGTATGAGCTACATCAACGTGACACGAAGATCGCTAATATATATAGAACTATATAATGTATAATACAATCGCTGGCAGGCCGTCATATTAGAACTATGAAAAATGAAATAAAATCCGATTCAAGCTATTGCCAATTTCAATTGATAATAATAATATAAAAAGACTTGACTCTCTGTTTTGTAAATTTTGTTCCATACTAGACTGCCATACATATTTTGTGGAACAGTTTATAGTGGAACGCCAAGAAACGCCATTGTTTTGGATAAGGCTTCCTCACTTGTTGACCATTTACTTTGTATCAGGATAATATAGGTGAGAATAGGGACTAAATAAATCATAGCTGGCTACCATTGACTGCTTTAAGAAGTCACTAAGTAAAAATATAATCACAAATAACATAAATTTTAAACAGTTGTCTCTGCTCATTAAGAAGATTTTTTAACAGTAAATTAACTAATTTGTTCCAAATTATAGAATATAATATCATAATAAAAAATTATTCATCAATTTGAAAACCAATTGCTCCTACTGGCAAATAAATTAAAAAAAAACAAGCGTAATTATTTCTTAATTCCATCATAAATCAATTGACTGTATTCTTATTAAAATTAACAGTAAATAATATTTATATATATATATATATATGTATAATGCATTCAACCACATCTGCATTGAAGTGTACACATTATTATAGAAAAAGTAAAACTTGATCCGTATACCAAAAATGTCATTCATTAATAATTCATTAAAAAACTTATTTCAATCACTCATTTTACCTTATATACTTATGTACTTATGCATGATTCATAATTAGAAAATTTACGAGTATGTTCATATAAATTACGTTATATCGCTTTATTTCATCTCAATCTACCAATTCACATCATTCACGAGGCATATAAGACAACAAAAACAAAAAAAAAAAACGATAAAAGAAGGTTTCTTTTTTAACATTAAAGTATTTTTTTTTTTGCAGCCAATAAAATTATGGTTCGGTCTCCTTTTTATATGATACAGGGTATACGTATATTATTCTTTTAAATAACTAACTTCTGAGATTCACGTTTTTAAACATGTTATTTGGTATAAGGTCAAAACAGCATAGCTACTTTATGTAAAAAATACTCAAGTGCTGAGTAAATTGGTATAATCAAGACTTAATAGAAAGTTGTTAACAGCTTACAAAATAATAATTTCAAATTCAAAGCTTATTAATCTGAAAAAGAGGGCAAAATGTCTTTTATATTGCTTTCGACTGGGTTAGTTCTGTTACTTAGATTAGAGAATATCGTCTCGAATACCCTGTATTTATAATAATATAATTATTAATATCATGTGGGAAAGAAACAAAGACTCTAAACAAAAAAAAATAATATAACGTGTATTTCAAGTCAGTAAAGTAAGCTAAAATAACAGTTTAATAAAAAAAAAATTAAAATTTTAACAAAAACAAAAATCGTAAATTTCAACCAATTCTCAACGACAAATTCAATATAACCTTATAGAGAATTAATTTTTTCAACATAAATTATGTATTATAAAAATAGTAGTTTGTATATCGGTAGTTTATAAAGAAAAACAGAGACACCAGTAACATGAATTTTCAATTATGTTTTCAACATGCTACAAATATCGTTTTTTGGTCTTTTTTGTGCCCTTTTTTCTCTTTCTGGTTTTCTATTGGTTTGGTTTTATTGCACCAATTTTGTAGCATGCGACTATAATAGCGTAAAAATTAATAGGCTAATATTTATAAACATTGGTATTTATAACAGTCTAGAACTATATAACAAATTTTTTGACCCGTAAATGGTACTAGTTATCATTATTATCATGAATATTACACTTTAATAGAATTAAAATCTACATAAGGTAGATATTTTTGTTTAAACAAGAAAAGTGTAATAAAAATAGTATTAAAGATTATTTAGTATATTGTAGGACTAGATTCACCATAAGATTAAAAAAAATTTTGTATTTATATTAACAATGAAATATGGGAGTCACAGTGTTGCAAGTTCAATTACAAAAAGAACTAAATAAAGTTCATTCTGCAATTTTATTATGAGTTCGATACAATTGTCTATAAAGTTTTCCTTAGAACTAATAGTATTTAGCTCCTTTTCAAAATCTAAAAATCAATTTAAAAAAAAGAAATTCAGTCGATGACGCGACAATATTGTACTTTAGAACTTAAGTTACCAAAAGACGCCAAAATACTTATGAATGGCTCTGGATGTCAAGCTCATATGGAAAGAACATGTCAAAAACGCAAAAATTGAATTAGAGAAATTTGTTGGCTCCTAGGTCACGGATCTAAATTGGCAACATACAAGAAAATGTTAAACCGAATAAAGCCTAAATAGACATATGGAATGCAGTTATGCAGTGTGCCAAGCCAACTCATATCAAGTAAATACTAATTTTACAAAACAAGGTGCTTTGTAATATGGTGGGTGCTTCCTGATATGTGCGCAATAATGACATTCAAAGGAATTTTGATTTCCCTGAAGTAAGCGAAGAAAAAAGTAATTCTGCTGAAAACATGGGGCGCGTTTGGATCAGTATTTAAATATTGAGCCGTCGCGACGCAAAAAAGAGAATGTGATGAAAAAGACTCACTTTTCTTTTCTATACAAAATTTTATCAGTCGGAGTAACCGCAACTAAAATTATCGTAACCATAATCTGAATCACATAATTTTAAAGAATAAAAGAATAGAATAAATTTATTTTATATTAAAATATTTTCAATTTGAAAACAAGGATATTTTTGTTTTTTAAAATCAGTCATAGCTTAAGAATTGGACTTTCAATAAAATGCCAAAAAATTATTTTTAATTCAATTTACTAATGAAAAAAATTTAAAATTTTTGTATACACAATAAATTTATTTTCTTTGTTGTAGAAAAATTTCCTTTTAAGATTAACGGTAAATAAAAAAATTCCCGTAATTTTTATTAAATTTCTTTGTTGTATAAATAGTAATAACATTTTGTCATATCATGTAATAAACAATAAAAATTCATAATAATTGCAATAATAGTAATTTATTACTTATATGTAAGTATGTACATAGATATCTTAACAATAGGTACTACAGAGAACCGTGTTATATATTAGTTTAATGACCACATAATTTTCAACAATTCTTAATCCACTTTTATATCAGTATTTTAGGTATAATCAAGTACATCTACATATAAGTATGTACATACTCTTTCAATGTAAACATTTGCATGTTCACAACCTATTTATAAATTCTTAATTCACGCCCTTATAACATTCGATCCACTTTAAATCACCGCTATATTTTTAATGATATTTAAGATTCTTAATGTAAAATTCTTTTTAGAACAGATCAGATAAATTTTTTTCTTACTATCTTGTGCAAATTCACGATTTAGAAAATATTTTAACACTATTGTATATAAGTACATTAAGTAGATAGGAATAGTCGTTTAAGTTAACATATATATGTGACACTAACATAATACACATACACTTACAAGCTTATATGTAAGTCAAAATATTGTTTTTACATTTTCCTTAAAACCATTTCTTTCCCATTATCTCCAGATTACTATTTTTTTTTTTTTTTGAATTGACGATCTAAGAAGCAGTTGAATTAAGTAATCTGACCAGAGAATAGGTGTACCATGTACATAACATCTATCGGATTCAATTATGACTCAATTCTATAGTAAAAAAAAATAACAAATAATTTTTTTTTTGTTTGATTCTCATTTTTCCTCTCTTTGTTTGTCGAATTTGTCTAAACAAAAGCAGTAATGATTTGTTATTTTTATCACGATTTGCAAAATTAACATTAAAAAACAAAAATTACAGAAAAAAAAAATGAAAAATGATGGATAGTTTACAGATAAATGGTAACACTGATCTGAATAAATATTTACATTTTTTATGTTAAGTACTTACTACAAGTAACAATAATATTTAATGAATAGTTGACAACATTTATCGAACGGCAAATAACTAAATTGTCAATAGGCATGCAAAATATAATTTGTACTCCAAAAACTTCAAAATTAAATAACACTTTCAAGTGAAAGCACATATTTTTAAATTATTTCAAAATTGTTGTACTCATACGAACAGTTAAAAAATTTGAGCATGCAAGAAACAAGAAACTTCCATCAAGCATTTTTAGCAACAATACTAAGAGAACGAAAGATAAACTATTAAGGCCATCAAGGGCAGTTGAAACTTAAATTCGATAGTGTGTTGTCGCCGGTATTGCAGCGGTGAGATATTTGAGCAATTATTCGCTCTAATGTATTCGGATGCGCTTATTTATTTGTCAAAAATGTTTACATTTAAAGAACTGCTTGATGTCAAACAACAAACAATTTATGGAAAATGTATTCTTCGGAATCAAAACTAAACCCCACTATAACGTCACATGTGCGACTGCAAGTGAGTTATGTAACAGTAAAATTTTCTTTTAAAATGTCTTACACGTTACTGTCTTAAATCTTTTATTTTTTATTCTTTCAGTTCTATGAAAAATATGAAATATTTCAATTAGAAAAAAAAAATGATATAAAGAAATTTTATTTATTTTTCTTCTTTTAACCAATATTTCAAAGTTTATCTCGTTTTTATTCATTTTAGGAAGCTATAAGCGTATAGCACATGGCTAAAATTCTTATTATGTAAATAGATTCAAATAAGTATGTTTATAAGTATATGTACATTTCCAGAGGTAAACGATTTATTAATATTCAAAAGCAAATTGTAAAATTTTTTTTTTCTCTATTCTTCATTCCTTTTTGTAATCGACATGCGCCATCTAATAATTTATCTTTTACTCTTAATAAAATTTTAACCTCTAGTATTGCCTTATGAGATATTATAAAATTAAGTATAAAGGTTCCGGTAAATATATGTGGTCGCAATGTTGTTCGGTTCGGTTCGATATTCTTTGAACTATAAATGTGACAAGTTTTCGTTATTGAAGCATATACCAAATTAAATATTTATTTAAAGATCACAGATCACAGTGTCAGCTCTCCGAAACAGCGAATTATTAAGTTTTGATACTGCACTTGCTGTTGACCAGATGAATTTGGCTTAATTAATATCAAATTCCACAGAAGATGCCCGCAGACTAAATCAATGTATGATTATTCTCTATTTATAATCAGAGAGCATTTTTTTAGTACCCTAGAGCCAAAATTTGTTGAAAATTTTTAATTTATAATTTCTAAAACGAAAATCTTTATTCCAAAATAATTTTTATTTGCAAAATTTCAGCAAAAATTAAAACAAAGTACTTATTTAAGAATCAAAACAAAATGAAGTTTATGGTAATTTATTACAATTACATAATGTGCTTAAGTCAGTAGTCAATTAACTGCAATCAAAGCTAAAGTGAAAAATTTAAATAAAAAACAAAAACATGATAAATAAAGAAATAATTTAAAAAACAGTCAAGGTCTTTGGTTCTTAATTTAAAAGTTCACTTTAAAAAATTATGCAAAATATTCTATTAAAATAATTTTCTTGATATTTAATTAATTCTATTTTATGTACACTTACTTAATAAAAATAATTTTATTTTAAGATTAAATTTAAGTGATTTGAAATCATTTAAATTTATTTAAAAAATTCATTTGTCCATTTAAAAATATTGATTAATTAAAAAAAATACAACAAATGTAGAATAGATTCTTGCAAAATTTTTATAGCAGGCATGTTTAACCTTAAAAGGACTGTGGACTGGAGTGATGAAAAAAAGTCGTTCTACTATTAAAGAGTCATTCCAAAAAATGTGAAAAATTTTTAGGGAATGAGAATAGAACGTAATTTGAACTTTCATATTTGTCTTGTTGTGAATTTTAAATAATTTTTATTAGGTATCAAATCAACTAGAGAAAGCAAGCCACTGCCTTTCTGCGTTTGAAAAATTTCAAAAATGCTTATGGTTTCATTGCAACAAATATTTAAAAAAGGCCATTTTTAGGGTTTTGGGGGGCGATAACTTCTATAGGGGGGGAGATAGGTAAAAATTTTGTTCTACGGAAATAAATTTCTAGTGAAGATCTATGTACGTATGAAATTTCAGCTTTCTATCTTCAAGGATGTAGAAGTTTTGTAAACAAAAAAAAGTGTCCACGGACGGACGGACGGACAGAGTGAAACTAATAAGCACTTTTTTCAAAAAATTTTTTGGAAAAGTGCTAAAAATTAAAATGGAGGTTAGGGCGAACAAATGGCAAACAAGTAGAATCTGATCCGTGGACAATGAGTTACATATGCCCAGTTTGAAACTTTACAAATACACTAAGTGCATTTTATTTGAATGAATTTGAATATTTTAAAAATTCTAGTAGGCTAGATAATAATTTAGTTTTTTTTTAAGTATGTGCCTATA
Source organism: Condylostylus longicornis (assembly GCF_029603195.1). Lineage (NCBI taxonomy): Eukaryota > Metazoa > Arthropoda > Insecta > Diptera > Dolichopodidae > Condylostylus > Condylostylus longicornis. The sequence continues at coordinate 2,121,981 of NW_026577989.1, forward strand.
TGATTTTATCTAAGATTTTATTGTGCAGATATGTAAAAAAATTTAGGCACTGTCAGAACATTAATGTGGACATAATATAAAAGATACAATTATCCTATTTATTAGTTAAAGTAAAATAAAGTAATTGTACTTTACTTTAAACTAAACCATTGTTTTCTTGGAAATAAAAAAAAAGAGAATTAATAAAATAAACCTCTAACCAGAATTAAAATTTTACAAATAATATTGCCTTACTTACGTATACTCGTAATTTTCGTATATTTCAAATTATAATCTGTGGCAATTGAAGTTCATTTAAAAAAATATCGAATAGTCAAATATTTCGTATTTGAATTAATTTTGCTTCCTGTCACTCTTTGAGAGTATATAAAGTTTCCACATAGCGTCTCCATCACATTTTCCTATTTGGGAAATCTCGCGAGAAATCTCCATTTGTATGCTCCCACAGTTCTACTTTGAAGATTCTTCTTAGTTTAAAAATCCCTCAATATTTTCCTAAGAAAATATTGTTGTACCTAGATATTGTCTGTATTACTTGATGTACCGTCCAGATTTCACTTCTATTAAATATTAAGAAATCACTGAATTTTCTTTGTTTTGTTTTTATACCCAAAATGAATAATAATCTGGTACTCTTTCAGGCTATTCTTTCAAAAACTACTCTTGCCAAATCAACTCTATTCGGGATTCCTCTATGTAACTGTTCCAAACATGTTTTCATAAACTGTAATTTCGTTAATATTTCGTTCAGAAGTGTGAGTGAACAAACTTGTTGAACTCTTGCGGACAGGATTAGTTTTCCGTTATACAGTATTCTAGATTCACTTTCACCGTATTATATAGAATTTCATTTCAATGGATTCATTTTTACGATTTTAAAATGACGAAGATACCAAATTTGATTTAGAGTACTTTGAATCGTTGCCACCGATATATTATGTATGAATTTTTAAATTACGTACTTCTATATCAATAATTCCATATATCATTGTTTTGTTCATTAAAGTTTCACATTAGAATTGATTTGTTTTTTCTCTTTTCGATATCAATAGAATTTCGTCATACTAGATTCTGAAATATTGAGTTCAAAGTTAGGCACGCTTTTCATAAATATTGTATTTTTTCATTCTTTTTAGCAAAGAATGAAAAATACAATATTTATTTCTTTTCCAAAAATTTTTTGAAAAAAAGTGCTTATTAGTTTCACTCTGTCCGTCCGTCCGTCCGTCCGTCCGTCCGTCCGTCCGTCCGTCCGTCCGTCTGTCCGTGTGTCTGTTTACAAAACTTCTACATTCTTAAAGATAGAAAGCTGAAATTTAATACGTACATAGATATTTACTAGAAACTTATTTTCGTAGAACAAAATTTTTACCTATCTCCCCCCCTTTAGAAGTTATACCCCCCCAAAGCACTAAAAATAGCCTTTTTTAACTATTTGTTGCAATGAAACCATAAGCATTTTTGAAATTTTGCAAACGCTGAAAGGCAGCGGCTTGCTTCCCCTACCGCGGTATACTATAGTTAAACTTTAGAAAAACAAAATGGCCGTTCAAATTTACAGTTATCTAAAGTCCTTTTTTTCCAAATTTTTGATGTCGTTTTTCTTCTAGGCCCCAGCCTGTAGAAGCTTGAAATTTTAGGGGCTTTTAGACACTAATAAATGCTTCATTTTGTTAGAAGAAAATTTTTTTCCATCTCCACCCCCTCTCAAGTTATGGCCTCTTAAAATTTGTAAAATTTGAATTTTTGACACCTTATATTTCCGAAACCGCAAGCTTTTTCAAATTTCTATAAACGCAAAAAGCTAACGGTAAATTCCGTGACATTAAAAAATATAATTATTTTTCTTAACTCACACAATTAACCCTTAAAATCGAGTATTATGTTAACCCCTCTTTATATTAATTTTTGCTTTATTTCAAAGACTGCATGTATGCATCATCCTAAATATATGCAATCCTAGAAATAGCTTTGTATATAAATGAAAATAATTTTAATAGTGTGATAGATATACATAGTGTAGTTAAAAGCAGAATTTTCACTTGTTGAAGGGAAAAGTGCTACAATACAAACCATTGGTTTGACCCAACTTTATTTTAATATGTGCAGATAAAACTGTACATACACATACATCCATGGATTTAAACACAAAGTAATAAAATTTTTTTTAATATTATTTTTTAACGAGATTAAATAAAATATTAAATATATCTCAGTAATTTATTTATTATAACCTAGAAAAAAAAATGATTTCTTTAAAATTACCTACACACACATACAGAAATATACAGCCAAAGTTCAGTAATTTTTATAATTCGTGATTAAAAAATTATTTTTTTTTTTATGAAAAAATTTTCTTAACTGAAATCTGATTTCCTTAAAATAATAATAATAATGTGATAATATTGAAACGTTTATAATATGCACATATTATTCATATTCTTACACATACTTATATACATTGAACAATAAATCCAGTTAAAATTTGAAAAAAAAATGCAGTAATGGAAAAAATGTACTGATCTTTATTTACTATGCATAATTTCAAATTGTTTTCACATTCACATGGCATTTTTAAAATTTGAACTATTCACAATAAGACAAATTTTGTAACACACTTTCAACGTATAACACTCTGCGCGTATATAACTCTCTTCACTACAAACTTTTTATGCTGTCTTTTTTATGGTCTGGGCAAAAGAATAGTTTAATAAACGATCAGTTACGTTTTTAATTAAAGTACTCTTTATGTTTATACCGTATTTATTACAGTTTTCATAAACTTACATACGCATTTAAGAAGCAAATGTGAAATTTTCAGCAAATATTTAAATTTTTAGATTAGTTTTTACTCTTTTAATTCAGAATTTCTATGCTATTCGGTATTCTATTGATATATAAATAATGAGCTCTTATCCTTTGACTCGGAGTAGTTCGGAGTGTTGTATTCCTTAAATTGTAAATATCTACTTTCTTCTAACGTGAAAATTTATTTTAATTTATTTTCAAAGTAATTATGAGAGTTATCGTTAAAAATCACGATAATCTACTTAAGCTTAGAATAATTTTGTTTAAGTCGAATGCGATAACTATAATAATTGATATTTATAACAATATCAAATTATTAAACACTACAATTACGTTATAAAAAAGTTTAATTACTTACACAATTAATAGGTAAAAAAAAGGGGTTAACTTGGAAATAAATTCATAGAGCTTTACTGTTATACTACATATAATAAACTTGTGCGTTATAATACAATCAATTCATGTAGTATTATAGGAACAAAACAGATTGAAATACCAAAGAACTTTACAAGAAGCTTTTATAAGATATTCTAGCATTACATTTAAAATTTCAATCCTTACTAATACTTTATACCAGACGTTACAACCAGTGTTGGTTGTTTTTCACCATTTTTATCGTGTTGCATATAAATTTATTTATTTGTGTATACATACGAGTATATAGAATTATATTATACATATTTCACAATAGATATAGGATACGAACAGAAATCAAAATTTGTCATAGTTTTATTGTTGTTCTACAGTCGCCGAAACATAATAGCGTTACTAAATCGTAAAGTTGCAATTTATATTAATCTGTACAGAACTCAACACACCTCTTTTTATTTCAAAAACAAAAAAATTATACCAAAAAAAAACGAGACTGTACGAGTGCAACATTGAACATTGTATGTAAGAATGTTTATATAAGAAACAAGGCATAAGAAAAAGGATGAATACATGGCAACCGTAACTAGTTAAAGTTGCTATACGTGAATTTAATCATTATATTTACTTACCGTTTAATTGAGACTTTTGTATAATTTTTATATTATGCGGTAATCCTGTATTAATCTTATTGTTTTTTTTATATACAATCAAGGATAAAAATAGTAAATCATTTTACTTCACACGTTTTTTTTCTTAATACGAAGTCTTATAAGAATAATAATTAAACGGTATTGTTTTAGTAAAGTTGAAGAAATAATTTAATTTGATACGTGGGTTGTTACAAGAAAGACATTAAATGTTTTTCTTTTTTTTTAATTTTTTTTATATTTAATTGACTTATGCTATTTAAACATACCTACAAACTGAATAATTCTTTAGTTTTTTTCTGAATTGGACTGGCCTAATGTACTTACTATTGAATATTCTTATATATTACAAATTTGCGCAGTATTGTTTTCAAATTAAATTTTTATGAATACCGTGGTATTCTTTTAGGTATTCAATTCGACACTTAAATTTGACAGCTGTCATATTTTCAATTTGAATTTATTCAGAATAGAATTAGGGCTGTACTCCTTTATATTCTTGTGCAGTTAAGAAATAATACAGAAATTAGTTTTTAATTGTTTGAAAATTTGACAGCAGCTACGCTATAAATTTACTTGTGAACTGAACTATGCAAAATCTTCTTTAATTGAGAAGTCAGTCCACCAACTATATCAAATACGAATATCAATTGAAAATTTGATACTATCATGATATTATAACTTAAAACTGTTAGTTTCATTTTTAATTATAAGACAAACTAAAATTAAGGAATTTTTTAATTAATTAAAATTTAATTATTCAAAACTATTTTACTTTATTGGAATTTTGATTTAATATGTCAATCAAAATAAAATGAAGAAGCAAAAATTTATTTGGCATGATTCTTAATATAATCATTAAAAATTTCCTGTTTTTCTAAATTAATTTTTATTCTACCTCCGGCTTACGTACATCTTAAGAAAACAATCTTATTTCTTCGTAACCTATAAACATTGTTATTAATCACACACCGAATTTGATAAGCGTAAATAAATTAAACGAAATAAAATTAAATTTTTTATAATTCTTTCATTCTATATTAAAAATATTCTATTCTTTGATATTAAAAATAAAATTAAATTCTATTTTAAGATAGAAATTCTAAAATGTCTTAATTTATAAAAGATGTTTTTCAAAAAAAAAAAGGACGCGTCAAAATATTTTATTAAATTAAATTTAGAAATATTTCAACTTATACACTGAGAAAAAAATTTTAAATCAAGTAGAAATGAAGACAATTCTCGACAAGCACTAAAATAAACCTGAAATAAGTTAAAATTCAAAATAAGTTTAGCTAAACCTAAATGTTTACTTGCGAAAATGAAATTGGTCTCACTTGATGTAAGATTTTAAGTGTTTTTTAGATGTTTTCTAAAAAACTCTTGCTTCAATTTGTTTAAAATTTTAACCTAAATTTCGGCAAAGTCATTCATATTGAAATTTCTACAACTCAGAAGAAGAAATGAGATCCAGCTTGAAAAGCAAAAGTTTCTAACTTACTTCACTTGTCTCAATGAATATATGATTAGTTTGTTTAATAGCATAATAACATTGTTTTAACATTTCTGATCAGGAAATCTAAATTACCATCACATCATTTTTATTATACAGATACAGGTCATCAAAAATTAAATGATTTTACCTTGGAATGTGATGATTTTACCCACATCAAATTAAAAAAACTTCTTTGAAAAATGTTAATAACGAACATGCCAAATGCAATTAACCTTATGTTTTTTTTTTTGGTTTTTTTTTTTTCTTAACTTATTAAAGTACCAACATTTTTAACGTTATGTATTTGTGTTGCAGACATTACACATTTTGTTGATGAATTTTATAATTAATCATACGTATACAATATTTTAAATATAAAACCGCAATATAATTTATGTATATATGTATGTATGTATGTCTGTATATATAGGTATGTTTATGTAAAGTATAAAATATAAATATTTGGATTTATTTTAATATGATGATGGTGTTAATCATCTATGTGAATACTTAATCTTAAAGAGATGTGAAAAAATTTTGCTTTCAAATATTTTATTGCTTTATCACCATTAATAACGCTACTTTTTAAATGAGAGTACATTTTTCTTGTTGTTTTTGGAAGAAAAGGAAGGTAAAGGCAACTGATACGGTCATGTAAAATTTTATAGATTGTTACCTATGCTAAGGCGACTTAAATGGCCAAGTTGAAGTTATAAACAATTGCTTATGTTCAACAATTCATAATCATTTGAATTGACAGTCATTTAAGTTGATACCACTGACTCGAATGACATTTCAATTTGATAAATATTTAAATCCATTTTTTTTTGTAAAATATTTGCTACTTTCTTCTACGGATTGCATTTACTTATGAAAATAAAAAAATCACTGAAATTAAAATAAAAAACACATACTAAAAATGTAATTGTGAAATTATTCCTTTTGATTGACATTTTTCTAAAATTTGATGAATACAATTTGAATTTGTCTGCACGATATAAAATCATGAAAAAGTTTAAGTTTTCTTGATAAAATGCAATTTTGTTATTTTCAACTACCGACAGAGTACACTGTGTGTTATGAAGTTTTTCACGTTGAAAATTTGTCATCAAAAATGTCAAATGTATTGCCAATATATTAATTATTGCCAATAAATATAGGAAGTAAATTTTGAAATGATTAGTTTTAAATGCAAATTATATAAAAGAAATTGTGGTAAAGTTTTAATTTTCATAAAATTTTTGGAAGTGATTTAAGTTTGGTTCGTTTTAGTGTTAATGTTTTTTTTTAATTTATAACGCTTTCAACTGCATTGGCTTGCACAAAGATATAATGAAAGTAGTAATACTCGTATGCATTTTTTCTGTTATATAACTCCAAATTTTAAAGGAAAATAAGTGTGAAAACTTTAACTAATTTTCTAATATATTGATTATAGTTAATACCTCTATTTATACAGGAGTAAACATGTAATATATGTATATATGTGTAATATAACACGATAATAGGAATATAACAGTAGTATGTATAATATATAAGTATATAAAGGTAGTACGTAAAATAAGAATATAATAGAATTATAAACTATACAACATACAAAACGTGGTTTCAATTATATAAACTGCGTCCAAATCGGAATAATTTGTTTCGTTTAAATATTTCAGAAATTCTGCAGTTTGAGTAAAGGAGAGGTTGAGAGAATTTTGTTCCGATAAGCAACTTTAATATTTTAATAAAATTATGATGAAAATAAATGTCAAATCCTTCATATTTAAATTTTACAATTGTCACTCGCCTCCCTGTATAACAAAATTAACAATGTCCGTTTTCTGTCTGTATTTTTTATTTTTGTTAATTTTTTTTAATCTTAAAAAGTAAAGAAAATAAGAATATTTAATCTAATTTTCAAAGTTTACAAGGTAAAATTACATAAAAAAAATAAGAAATTATTGTTCTTGTGTTCTTTTAAATAAATTGTTATAAATAAATTTGCTGCAATATTCTTTTAAAAAGCATTATACAAAATTTTTTTTTCGATATAAATTATTAAAATTTTTGGAATTAAAATATACGCAATCAAATTTAAACGTTTATTATTTAAAATGTAATAAAATATTTTGGTCACGATTTAACTTAAGTCTTCAATAGAAAAAATTTTTTGCAACAAATATCAATTTTCACGAATAAAACGAAAAAACAATCAAAAAAATAGTTTTAAATTCTCACCTGACACCACGATTTTTGAATGTCAATAGTGTAAAGTTTTTTTGAATGAAAAATTTTACTACAACAAAAGAGTTAAGTTTCATTATGTGTTTAATTTCATTGTTACAAAGTTGTTTTACTTTTTAATTTACAAAAAAAAAATTTTTGTTTCATTTGAAAACGCGAAAATTAACACATTTTTTTTTTTTCAAATTTAAGGTGCATTAAGTGTTATATTCAAAGTTTATTTGTAATTATACTCGCTGTATCTAAATTTGTGATGATTGTTTCGAAAAAAATAGCATTCTTCATTTTATAAATTTTTTTTCAATTTTCTTTTTGAAATATATTTTTAGATTATATTTTCGCCTATGCAAAAAATCGACGCAAAGGCTTCTGTCACTTTTCAATGGAAAGTTGTTCAAAACTCCTCAAAAAAATAATGGAATCTCAAAGTTGTTCAAAACTCCTCAAAAATTTAATGGAATCTCAATCCAAAGACGCCCCCCCCCCCTATCTTAATCCTACCGGCCCTGATTCCTGAACTGTAATTTCCCAACTCTTATTTAATGGGAAACCCTAATTTGCATTGAATTTTTCTAAAAAATTGTTGAAATTTGAACTTGTTTTTTTATTTGCAATTATAAAAAGTCAATTTAACTATTTATATACTTCGCTTTCAAAATGTACCAACTTTACATGACAAACAGAATAGCAGAAAACATATATGTAGTTGTATTTAATATTGTGAAATTAAAGCTTTAGCTCTCATTTTAAAATTAAATTTTATGCAAGTCATCACATTTTTTTTTAGTTTTGACTTTTTATATAAAATTCCAAATAAGATCCTGTCGATTTTTTTGTTGTTTATTTTTTTACATATTGAGGCTTAAATCCTTTTCAATTCATACAATATTCTATGTACACACATTTAGCGACACATATATAAACATTTAAGAATAATTTTAAACTGGATAATCACTAAAATCCATAAGTCATCAACAAAGTTGTTTCATTGTACAAGAATTTTTTCCTTTTTTCGTTTACAAAATTTGGTTTAAAAAAAACAATTTATCTTTAAAAATAAATAATATTAGCTATTTCAAAAAAAAATGCGTATTTAAATGTTTAAATGCCAATAAAATTTTTAAATATTTCTAAAAGATCTACTTATTATACTCCGTAGACATGTCCATTTTGAAGTACCTATTCAAAGTTCATTTTATATTATTGTTTTAGATTTTATGCCAGTAGATGTCAGAATATCAAACTAAACAAATTTTTTGACAGAAAATCTATTTTTAAAGAATCGTATTAAAAAAAAAGAATTTATTTAAATTCAAATTAAATTCTTTAAGAACTACCATATATATATTTACACATATATGTACCACTATACCACCATATATTTACATATGTGTATATACAAATATGAATGATATATGTATATGCACAATATTGTTATCATTAAAGTCGCAGTCTTCTTTCAAAATATGAAATTTTAAGGGTGTAGTTTATCTATATACTTATACAGATTCATACACAATTTTATCATTTAAAAATATCAAAAACTTATAAGAGCTAAGAAAGAGTAAGAAAAAAAAAACAAAATCGATATTCATTTTATTGTTATATCGCAATATAACAGAATGAATACAACGCGCGCGCCAACATATTATCTTATTTGACTTATAAAAGCCGTTCAATTGACAGGTTTTAGGTTAAACTGTCAAATAGTTAACGACTCGAAACAAACTTATAAAAAGAACAACACACACAGATCGGTTTGATATTAAAAATTTACTTTTTTCTTTAAGACTTTTCAGAAAAAAAAAAAAAACATTTTTTTCTTTAATCCTCCATTTTTTTTTCTCTTTTTATATAGAAAAATATTGAAAAATAAGAAAAATTTTTTAAGAGAACGTTTACTTTTTTTTTAAAGCAGACATTAAACCAAGTCAACAGTTCATATTATCTTTAATTCATAGTGTATGTAACGTTGCAATCTACAGACTGATATAATAAGTAAGTTACCCGAAATCATGCAGACCGAAACACAAAAGGAAAAAGTCTATAATAAAACAAAAAAAAACGCTTATATTTTTAGGTTAATATTAAATGACATCATAAGACCCTTTGTGTAATATGGCAATATTCAACACATATACTCGAAAAAATATTAAATAATCTATTATGATTTTTAGTTCATGGCATAGTTTTCCAATTTTATTTTTGTTTTTTGGATTTTGGAGGAAAACAAAAGAAAAATATGAAAAATTTTAACCAGTTTTCATTCAAAAAGAAGAAAATGAATTTGAAAATTTTTCACAAGAAAAAAAATTATGAATCAGGGATGTGGAAAAAAAAATTTATAAAAAAAATTAATAAGATTTTTATAAGCATTATTAATCTTTTTTTTATATTTGAGACGCTCAGAATCATAGTGGTCCAAAAAAAGAAATTTCTGATTTCGAAAAAATTTCATAAAATAATTAGGAAAAATATTAGTTCATATAAAACAGTTCAACCCTGGCATTTATATTAATAAAAACAATGTTATAAAAGTAAACTGCACTTTTCATTTGATTTATTAAAAAAGAAGTGATTTTGCCAATAGCAAACCTGTTTCTTGCTTGAAAAAGTGAGTGAATGCATGTAATCGGTTAATCGGCAAAGTGATCTAAATCTCACTTAAGTGTTCTACATATAAAACTAAGCTCATAATTTAAAATTGCATTTTTCTGAAAATTTAAAATCCATTTTTTTCAAAATGTTATTCATTGAGATTGAACCATTTTGCTTCTGAGCGCCTCATCTTATTATTAACTTTTAAATTACTTCTATTTTTTTTTTTTTGAAAAATTCGCCAGTAAATTTTAAAAGCATGAACTTTTTAAGTTTCTTTTTTAAAAAAAAATCATTTATTTTTGAAAATTTTCTTATATGTATATTCCTGTTTAGATAAACGAGAGTCTCATTTATTAATGTATAATAATTTTTTAAAGTTTTTTTTTTATTTTACAAATTTTTAATAATAGTGCATCAATTATCCTTTAAAAAATAATTTTGGAATATTCGAAAATAATTAATTATTAGCAATTTATTTAAAATATATGCATATAAACTAGGTAGTAGTTTTTGTACAGATTGTTTTTTGAATCAGTCTAACAGGTTGAAAGGAGTAAAAGAAAAAGAAAGCTTATTATCGAAAACACTGTATGTAGGGTAATAAGGAAAGTATTGCGACCGTGTTAAATTTTAAGTGTTAAGTTTTTAAACAGAAATGCGGTTTTCCATTTTTGAAAATGATAAATGAAAAATTTTTAATAAGCTGTCAGTTTTGTTGGATTGTGAGTCTTCTCATGCATATTATCCAATTATATCACTTTTAATTTGTACTGATTTCAGCATGAAAATGTGTATTTGAATTAGCTTGTTTGGAATTTTGCAAGAAAACTAAATATTGTGAGGAAGAACTGCAAAAAAAAATATTCTATACCGCATTCTTCGTTATGTCATACGACACTACATCTATACAATTAAAAATTGACAAATTTTTAATGCGAGTTCAAACAATTAATTTGTTTATTCTACCTATTCGTATGTTTATACTTACACAACCTTTGTGGGTATCACTCAAAACACTTCACTTTTAAAAGTCTATACAAGTGTAATCTTATATAAGGAATGGATCGAAATTTTTATTATTAAATTCAATTGAAAGTGTTACAATTTTCCCAAGTTATTTTTATATTATTTTCTTATTTTTAAAGTCACGATATATAATTTAAAATTATGCCATCATTACATTCGTTTCAGTCTAGTCTTTTGTTCATATATAATAATTTACATATTTATAAATATATATATATATATATATATATATATTTATATACAAAAATTAACTTGTAAATAATTATGTAATTTACAAGTAAATTTCATGATTTTGACCATATTTTATACCTTAATGATAATTCGCTTGTTTTTCAGTCACTATCTAATATCATGGTATATACTTGTATAGACGAGAACACAAGCATTTTTGATAATTATTTTTTTCATAGAATTAAAACATAAACTTTAAATATTTAATGCATGCTTATGTCTAATACGAAATAAAAATCTTCAATCGTACATCGTGCCAAATAAAGTATAGCTTTTTATATTGGAATAATGCACTTTCATGAATGCATTCAAGCATATTAACAATAATAAGTTTGTTGATTTTAAAATTAAATGGACGATGAAGAATGTTGCTACTATACTATAAAAGAAAACAAAACCTCCTATATACCATTAATTTTACTATTTAGATATAGAAAACACATAATAAAAACACAAGGCAAATAATTTTGATGTATATATATATATATATATATATATATATATATATATAAAATAATTAGATTTAAATGATCATATTATGATAGGAGAAGACGAGCTTTTTTTTTTAAATTGTAAAAATATTTTTCTCTTCTTTATAAAATTTTGTTGTTATTGTGTTTTGACGGCCTTCCCAATTCACAATTCAACTCCGTGCAATCGATAATTGATTTTGGCGCTAAATATACTTCTTAATATATTTTCTTCAGTTAATTAAATTGCTATTTTATATCATATGCAGTTAGATATACTTATGTAAAGTATAAAAATTCATTATACTATAGTATGGTAGTTAATAAAGGTTGATACATTCACGATTATTCAATTAAGTATACTGCATATAATCGAATAATCGAAGTATGTAGGTGAACGCTTTTATTTATAATTTATTTTAATTTTATTGATTTACATTGCTTCATTTTTATGTTCAAATTAAGTTTAAAAATTGAATTTGAATTATAAATATAAATAAGTAGATGACTGATTAATAAATAGTAAGAAAAAAATATTGATAAATTTTTCATATAGTAAAAATACATTAAATATGGAGAGAGAAAAGAGTTACAGTGTAGTTAATGCACATTACGGTAATGTACAATAATGTAACGTTATAATTGTATTCTAATATATAAAGGCTTTCTGATGCTTGTAATTAATATACATTTCGGTAGCAATAAGGTAAAGCATCATTCATTTGAATTCTGATTCGAATTAATTTCCGAAATTTCAATATTAACTTTCAACATAATTGAATATGTTTCACAATACAAGTACTAATTTGTTCAAACTTTGGAAAAAAAAATGGATTATTTTAACTCTATAGTTGCTGTCTCAGTTTAATAAGCATTATTCCGGAGTAAATCGGTTGTTTTCATATTTGTTCGGAGTTATAACTTTGAATTATCAAATTTTATAATATATAGAAATACACTGAATATTAAACCTTCAACCAAACACTCTTCGTAAAACATTGCTATGTTCAAGAAAAATCAACTTCCTATCATAAAATTCTATTAATTTATATTTAAAAAAACGTGATAATTTTTAATATATGCATATATACAAATGTAGACATACATCTGACAAAACTACAGCAAAAGGACATTTATTGTTATTTTACGATTACATAACATTTACGCATTATAAAAAAATTTATTATTCTAATTCATAAATATCCTTATATTTCGTATAAAACCTTACAATATTTAAAATGTCAATGGAAATTTTATGCAAAATATTCAATTTCAAATTCATTTACTTATGTATGTACACATAATGTAGTTTTATATACGTTATTGTTGTTCAAAAACTGTAGTGACAACACGTTAACAAAACTATCATATAATAAATTTTATTTTAACATGATAAAAAATTGCTATAAACACGGCCACGCTCTTTAACTTCAAAGTGAAAAAAAAAAAAACTATAACAATTGATAAATAAGTTAAAAAGACAAAAAAGTAAGTAAAACTTCCTACTATGTACCTAGTATGTGTAAAATATAAAAAGATTTGTAGATTAAAAAAGAATATTTAAAGCAATCAACACCTCCACTAATTTTACAATTTATTTTATTATTTTTATTGCTGACATTTCATGATCCTTACCCGACAATATTGATTTGAATGTTATATGTAGTTGGAGTTGTTGTCGTTTTTAACTTGTCTTTCGTAATTTTTAGAAGAAGACAAATTTTAATATTTTTTTTTTTGTTTTACTTTTGTTCTGTATATAAAGTAATATAAATCTATTGAATTTTAAAATAAAAAAAACTTGTAATAAGAATTAAAAACTTATTATGTTTCAAAATATTTCAGCAATAATTTATTATAAATAAAAAAATCGAAAATTGAATTTGTAGTTATGTAGAAGAAATTGATTTGCTTGATTGAAATAAAAATCTAGTCTGGAATATTTAAGATTTGCTTGTAAATTGAAAAACCAAAAAAATAGTTGCAAATTCTAATACTAAAAATTTTGTTTATCATTTGTTTTCGGAATAATTGCACATATTAACTCCTCTGAACTACTCCATTTCATAAGGCAATATTACGAGTAGTTACGAATTTTATATGTCCAACGTGATATGCATTTAGAGTGTTATACACCTTTGAATTAAATCAAAGCATAGAATAAGGTTTCAATACTAAATCATAAATGTCAAAGATATGGATTCAATTCCAAAGCATAAATATTCACCTCAAATCACTTCGTATAATGCCGAGAAACTTCACGAACCGTGCAGAGTTTAACAGTGAAATAGTTTGTGTGAGATTATTGGCAGTATGGAAATGGGGAAAACAAAGCTTATCATTCGTGATCCAATTACTAAAAGGGTCAATGAAAGGCCAAGTTCGTAATTGATATCTTTCCTGGGCCGGAAAGTACTGACTACATTTGCATAAATTAGGAATACTTTCAGAGATTACGAATTTACGGTTCATTTCCATTGAGTTAGACTATATATATTTTGACGGTGCGAACAAGAGGAAATTAAGCATATTCTTTATTGAAAGAATATAAAAGTTGATGCTTTGGCAGAGCATTGGGCTTTAGGCAAAGGATGTAGGCAGGGAGATGTCTCAGTAAAAAGATTTTTTTGATATACAAGTGCCTTAACTCAATTTGTTCTATCTACTGTACCAAATGTATACAAGTATGTGAGTATGAAATTATCGAAATTTCATCAGTATATTTATTAATACTTTCACTTTTCTTAATTCTTTCCTATACATACAGGTACTATATTTCTTTGTTAAGTTATCGTAAATTTCAATTCTGTTCAATATATTTTGTAATCGAGTAAATGAAAGAATTAAAAATCACGACATTTACACAAAAATTAAACAAATATTTTTCAATTAAAAATGAATTACAAAAGTTAAATATAATTACTGTTAAATACACACATGATATGTAAATATGTATGTAAAAAATATTGTATTTTAACTATAAAAAATATGTGACACAACACAAGGATACGTCAAAATGCGAATAATATATAAATACTACGTAACTTCCGATAAGGAAGCCATTTTTATCAATCTTACAACAAAAGAAAATTATTATCTTGTTTTGTATTTTCAGTTAATCAAAGCTATAAATATAGCGTAAAAGATTTCATAAAATATTTACTTATACATAAAAATAAGAATATACGATTAAAGTATACGGTAGGGATAAATCGAATTGATCGATTTCATCATCAAGATAAAGATAAAATGACAAAATTAAGAAGAAAACAAAACAAAAACGTAAAACTCCTAATACGAAAAAACAAACAAAAAAAAATGAAGAGACCTCACGATTTTGATTGAATTGGCATAGCATAAGAATAGAAAAACTTCAAAAAGATAAATGAATACGATCAAAAAATTAAAGACAAACGTTTAAAAATATTATAATCACATATTAGATATCTACAAATGTACAAACTATTATACATATAACTTATATACACAACGGGTGATTTTTTCCTATTTAATTTTTCGTGTTTTTCTTTTTGACACTTCAAACGACTGATTTTTTAAAGTTGTCAACATCAAATCGACACAGCGTGATTTGTCATTTTATCATGAAGTTAATGAACGTTTTTATTTTTGACACTTCAGATTTGTCAACGTCAAATCAACTTAGTTCAGTTTGTCATTTAACTATAAAATGACTGAACAACACCTTAAAATATTTAGAATTCAAAAAATTCGTATTAAACAAGAATAAATTCTATGATTAATTATTTTGAAATTGCTACTTCGTGATGATATTTACTTAAATAATAAATTTGACTCAAAATTAATTTCTTCGAATGAACCAACTAAAATATTTGGTTCCTTTATTATTTTCTTTAGTGAGGACGTGATATAAAAGGCTTCTTTATATTCATTAGCAAGCACTCCTTTGCAACTTTGTAAAACAATATGGGGCTTGAAATTAGTAATATATTCCAGCGAAGATATAATACAAAGTTGCTCGAAATTAGACCTACTGCATTAACCACCTACAATGCAATCGCGGATAACGTATAAATAAAATTATATCTAAAATTTAAAAAGATTTTTTGATTTTTTAAGTCAAAAGAAAAATTACATGGAAGTTTCCAATTTTTCACTAAATTTTTCTTTAATTTTTTTTCTTTAAATTTAAAAATCAATTGCTAAAAAACCACCCATTATAAATTTATATATGCAAGTTAAAAAACATATAAGTGAAGCTTGCAAAAATAAAAACAAAAATATTTGCAGCAGCTGCAAATCGAAATTAAACAAATAAGTATGAAAGATTATGCTAACATAATCTTATGCTACTCTACACACAAATCTAATAATATAAAATAAGTTTACATTCAAGTATATTGTTAAATATAGTGTTAATATGACGACATACAGTATACTGTCATGTAAATCGTGGTTTAAAATTTGTTTATCATTTAGTAAAAAATATCAAAAGACATAAAATTGTTATAGACTTTGTAATAACTAAGAGAAAACCTCTTGTTTTCATAATATTATAAATTCATTACATCATTGTTTCCTTTTAATTTTCTTCAAAGAAAAATTTGAAAAAAAAAAAAAAAAAAATTAAATAATAATGGTATTAAATAATTAAGCTTTTAAGCAAGTTGAGCTCTCACATCATTTTAATAAAATCATTATAACATTTAAATTATATAATATGCTTTTAATTATGAGTAAATTTATAGATTTAGAAATTATATAAGCATTTGTTCATTTCGTTGATTTGAACAACGATTTCGTTACACTCAATACAATTCCAGAGTTTTCTATAACTTTTACTCTAATAGTATTATCGCACCAGATTTCTTTAAAAATAAGCTCATTTTCAATGGACATTATTATTGCATCCACATATTTTTGATACCGCATTCTCGAAGATATTATATGGAGATAAATCTGGCCGACGTATACTTTTATGGAGATAAATATGTGATCTCCGGCTTGCTGAAACCAAAATTTGGTAAGCACTTGATTTCGAAAAATGGATCCAAGATCGTAAGATTTGAAAGCTCTCGATTATTTTCTGTCGGATAAGGTAGAGCCACTAAATTTGGCGAATAAACTAAAAAATAACTTCTCTTGATAACACTTATACATGTTACCCTGAGCTTATTGCACCTTCGAAGCTCAAAATTGGTCAAAATCGAATGGTTCTAATTCACTTCATTCAGTTAATTAAAAGCAATCACGAGGTTCTTGAAATCTTTTTCTAATTTTATTAGCGTATATCGATTTGTAATATGCTTTAAATTTTTATTATTCGGATAACATTAAAAAAGAAATTGGAAATCACTTACCTTCAAGGAACAGTGAAATTTTCGCCAACCTGTCCTGTTATATAAAAAAAAATATATTAATTCTATATTAAATTTTAAAGGACTTGAAAAACTTCAAACCTGTCATTTCTAATGTTGTATAGTTCCTATTGTGAATCCAAATACACTCTTGCTCGCAGATGATTCTCGATGAATAACATTTCATTGTAATTAGATTTCTCATTAAAATTTTGCTTATGCCTAAATACATATGTACATATGTATATGTACGTATGTAGGAATACGTGCAAATACATATATATGTATATACTGATGTGCAAATACGGACACATTTCCATATAATCCATATATTCCATATATTAAATCCTTTCATCTTTAAAATTATAATATTTTTACTTTCGAATAAAAAACATTTTTCTTGAGTCATTCTATTGGGGATTTCAATTTTATGTAACGAAGGTGGTTTGACCATTTAAAATTTAAAATTTTTCTTTCTTCGAATTCGTGCACATTTCGAGGACATCTATACTTTTTTAAACACATAATTTATTTTCTATTAAAATTATAAAATTATTATAAATTTTATTAAAATCAAATTAAGAAAAAAACTGACACTAAATTTTAAAAGCCACCTATGAATTCTAAAAATAATTTTGAATGAAAACAAAAAAATATATAAAAAAAAAATTATTAAAATAAAATCGACAAATTTTTCCTCAGGCTTTACAATTCTTTAAATACAGTCATAAAATTGTGATGTTTTGATAAATAAACAAGAAAATTTTTGTATAGTTGTTCAGATCCAACTTAAGAGTAATATTATGAAAAACATGATTTTTAAAAATCCACGTTCGTAATAACATGTGCAACAGTTTTATGCTAGAAATAAATAAAAATGACTTCATCACTTTAAAAATATAGAAATTTTCAAAATACTAAGTATTAGAATTTTGAATGTCTGTCTTACCAAACAAAACTATGGTTTAAATCGTGTCAATAAATAAACAAAATAATGTATAGTTAATCGAACCCCGTAATTTGTAAAATTGGACTCACATTCTATAAAGTCACATTCTATCACAACATATTTCTCCATTATTCTCCAGTGTGACTAATAGAGTCATATTTTTTCTAACATTTCTTGGAAATGTGCTTATTTGTGGCACATATTTAAAAATTCGCTGAGAAAATATTTAAATGTGTTATAGCACACCAGGACAAATTTATAACAACCCACAAATCATATTTATATTTAATATGTACGTATCTATTCTTAACGGTTTACTATATATACGAATATCATGATATAATTTGCATGATAGTTTTTATAATTGCAGCATAAAATCAGCGCTAAAACATTAAATATGTATGCATAATGATTTCAATCAGATTTTTATAAAATAAATATGATATTATTAACATCAAGATTAAACAAATTGAAGGAAATAAATCAAATTTACAAGAATATAAATATACGTATAGGTATGCATGAATGTACATGCTTCATACAACACTGTAAAACTAGTATTTTATGCAACAAGATAATGTGGGATTTTAATAGGTATGTTAATATACTTTAAATAACATGTTAAATGATTTCATATGAAAATTATTCAGAAATTATGAAGAACAAGACAAAATTTTTTAATATTTTTGTATTTAATCTTTATTATGAGCGATCATCTATGTAAAATAATCAAAAAGGAGTCACACGTGTATTCAATAAATTTGAAATAGAAATAATATACTTGTTTGAAATCAATAATGATCATACAAGTGCTATGAATTTTATATTGACATTTACAAATGTAATACAACTTTTTCAATGTTTTATGAAAATTTATGAGTTTTATAGTATAATTTTAGATTATTAATATAATTTAATCTTTTAATATATTTTGTAATTAATATTGATGAATAAAGATTTTTTTTTAATTTTAAGCAAAAAATATTATTATTTTCATATTTACTTTGCATTTTTACGAATTTTCGGATGAAAATGAATTCGCAACTCCAACAATTGAATTGTGTGACGCAACAGCATCAGCAAAAAAACACGTAAACGAAAATTAATCGTATTTTGCTTGAACAAAGCCTTTGTCTTTTTACGAGGAAAACATTTTAATAAAGAACAGTAATTCAACTTTTACACATTACGTGGTCGATATGAAATTTTCTAAAAAAAAAATTTAAATAAAAAATTACAATCTGCCTACTTTCTATTTTGATTTATTTGGCTTTTTCTGTTTAAGAATGTGTCATGTGTATCAATTATTAAATTACGTATTAACAAACCCCTATATTATGCAATTTTTGCTCTTATTGCAAGTAGTTAATAAAATACATAATTTCAAAACTTAGTTATTTTTAAAAAACAAAAGTATTCATTCCCTTCTTACACTCAATATTTGAGGAGCTTAATATTTATTTTATATATAAATTGGGAATAATTATAAAAATAGCTTCTCTACAATTACAATCAAACATTTGATTTCTTCGATTTTCATAAATTTTTCTTAAAAACTAATAAGAATACACTATTATATGTATAATAAAAATCTAAACAATAAAAATCGCATTTCTTTAAGAAGACTATATATGTGAATAGGTGCAGCTTATGACGATTTGCTCTCTTAATTCCATATATTGCATATAGAAAATGTTAACTAATCAACTTAAACCCTGCAGAATGTTGCATAATACCAATATGAATATTATATAACTAAAATTATATTGATGTTAAAAACAAATTACTAACATCTTTATTTTTCTATTCATATACGAAATGTCATAAATTTTCTTTGTACAATTTGTACAATTCAAATGTTGTATGTCGACATTTTTATTGAAATTGAAATTTACATCAAAATTTTTTTTCTTTTTAAATTGCTTCGAAATATGTACTAAACTTTCAGCTAGTTATTCTTATACATATACCTGAATGATTGTACAATGTTGTACTACATCTGTGATCATCTTCTTCAGATATATACCAATAATTATACCTTTACTTTATTCATTGTACTTTACAATTTACACACTTCTTGAAATCACTAAATTTTCTACAATCTGTTTTTTAATATATTTTTAAAGATTTTCCTGAATGATAAGAGATTAAAATAAATTTAAATGAATTAAAATGAAAGTGATGAAACTTCTTATTATATATATATGTATATATGTGCATACATATGTATAAATTCGTATATACATTTATATATATACATATATCACACTTTTATATCTATACAAAACAAGTAGTTTCTTTTTATATTTATCAAATATCAATTTACATTTTGTCTATACGGCAAAAATCTAATCTAAATTTTGAATTTAAAGATTTCAAAGTTGATTATTTTTTCACGTTTTCAAATTTGAAGTTTGAGGCATCATGTCATCATGTCAGAATGAGAAACAACAAAAATAAATTTTTAATTTTTTTTTTTATTTTTAATTAAAAGGTGGATTTCGCAAGTAATGAGTAAAACTTTCGTTTCTAAACCCCATTTTTTTTATAACTGTACATATATTTATGTAGCACATATTACATTTTAAATACATATATGTATATACACCAATTATTTTTTACTAATTAATTGTCAACAATATTCATGTACTTACATAACTTGTACTTATGTTTTACAATTAAATCCTATATCCGAAATAATTTTAAAGCAGGTACTTTTTATGAAATGACTGCAAACTGGCAATTAATTTATAATTCTCTTGCGATTTTCGAAATTCTAAATACATAAATGATTTTCAAATTTTTGGTGCAGTTTTTTCATTATTTTAATTTTAATAATATTTGTCTTGTTTGTTTTGTCACCTTTTAGTTTTGAGCTGCAAATAAGTGTTTTCTTTAACCCTTTATAGTTTTATCACACTGTAAAGTACAAATAAGACGTGAATTGGTTTAGGTTGCAAACATGAGCTCAACCAATATGAAATTTAAGAACCACACAAATTATTTTAATGTACTCGTACTTCTTAAAGGAATCTAATATATCTATTAATTTGAATTTATATTAAAAACTAAATTTATAACAATTGCTCTTAGTTTTTATTGAAACATTATCAAATATCAAACTATATTTCTATTAACCCTTTCAGTACCGAATTATAAATCAGTTGAAAAAGAAAGTTTTTTTCTCTTTTTCAATTACCGTATTTATGTGATAAAGAGCCAAAAGCAAAATATCCAATTCTGATAGCTTAATTGAAAACTAATTTGCTTTAAAACAAATTAATAAGTATAAAAATCACTTGCATGTCAAAGTCAAGTTATTGAATACTTCAATGCGTTGTTAATAACAAATACGTTTTCTTTTAAATTATAATAGATGTAAAAACGATTTCCAGGCCTTTTCAATATTTTTCATGTTTTTTTCAGAAAATGGAAATCGAAATCTTAATCTAGCCCACAAAATAAGTAAAAATTACGCTCTAGAATAACCACTGTACTGAAAAGGGTTAAAATATACAAAGTAATAACTTGTACAAAAAAAAAATTTAATTTTTTTACTGGGAAAAGGAAGACATTAAATTTTTAATTTTTTTTACGAATTTTAATACAATAGAAATTTTTATTGTGTTCCTAAATTTAGAATTTTAAGTTGAAAAAATAAGAAAAATTCTCCTTATTTTCATAATTTCTATATGAATTTAAAGGAATTTGACACCATAGACACCTTTTACACTTTTGTATTCAATTCTCAACGATTTTATTATTTTCTTGTTTCTCTTTTATAGAAATTATTTGCATCCGAATATTTAAAATAATTTTTATTATACAGGGTGTTCGAGACTATTCTAATTTATAAATTTTGTATTAAAAAAAATCCAGAGTGTCATTCTTTTAGTTAATGAAGTGCCAGTTAAAAATTAAAAAAAATGTTCGGCTACTTTACTGTTATACATGTGTCAAAAATCTTTGCGATAAAATTCATATGAAACGAAAATCTATAGTCAAAATATTAAAAATTGTTCCTTAATGTTTTTTGTTTGTTTCGGAAGTACCCTCGAGACTCAGACACTTTATTTATTTATGTATAAAGAATTATATAGGAAAATAAGAATTGTGTCATCTTGATTGCTTACAATATGTAATTTAACACCATAATATACTTGTATATTGTATACCTATACATATTTACATAGAAATGCTAAAGAATAGGGAAAAACAAATTTTTTTTTTTGTTAGCCACTTGACCCCTCCAAATATGGTTTCTTCTATATATATTTGTATATATACAATATGCAATATACAACTATATGTTTGTATATTTTATTGGAAAATATTTTATAAAACAAAAATCTATTTAAATTTTATATGATTGTGTTAAATATAAGAAAATAACTGAGATAATAATCACCAAGTTTTATATTATAGACTAGTTTCTAGCTTAGTATCAAACAACATTATAAATATTTCAATAGTTCGCAAATTCATAGATCTTTCCAAATTATATATAGGAACACACAGAATAAAGAATAATAAAAATCGTATATAATCTATTGTACTTATGTGTAAAGTATACTAGAATAATATTATTTTTATAGAACAATTCAAAGGAAACTTGTCAAATACAAAACAAAAACCAAATAATTTAAATAACAAAAAAAAAAATTCCAATTTAAAATGCTTACAATTGAAATAAATTTTAAAATAAAAACAAAAAATCAAATACTTAAAGAAAAACATTGTTTTAAGACCAAACAAAATGGTAAACGAAGAAAAAAGAAATATTTATATTTCCACCTTACAAACAGAGTCACCATCCCCCGCACACCTTAGATTGAACTTTAATTATTGAATTCAACCTTAAATTCAATAATTTTCAAGTATTTCTAATTTGAATTGCATATTCTTATATTGAATTCTAAGTGTAAATCTGAACCGTGTCCTCATATAATGTCCTCATATCCATTAGCCTTAAATATGTAAAAATTTTGAACTTTAACTTCGTATTGAGTTTTACTATTTTTTTTTTTTTCAAAGTACTAATTTTAAGACAACGCTATAGAAAAAATCATTAAAACAAAAATTAAAGGTTTTAAGAATGAATCTATACAAAAATTTTTATTTAGCAAAAAAATTCACTTCAAAAAATCATAGTGAAAATAAATAAACTCCTACAGTCGCAAGGTCTTGGATTTTGTCTATATTTTCTTAAATACCTTCCTTTATTTCATATATGTATATATATATATATATATATATATATATCATATATCATATATATAGCAAAAATATTGTATACATATTTCAATTTATTCATTCATTTGTCAGCAATGAATATAAAGTATAGAGTTTAAATGAAAATACCCTTAAAATGTATGACCTAACAAATATATGCGATCGTATATTCTTCGCATAAGAATTACATAGTCGTATTTTATGTTTAAATATGAACTTAGAATTATTTCAGAATAAAATACTAAGATTAACAAATAACTATATAAATTCTATATAGTTTAGAGAATGTCGCCAATCGTTAAAACACAAAAACGAATTAATACCTTTAAGTGAAATAATGGTATACAAGAATAAAATCAAACAGCAACTAAAAAAAACTAAGAAAAAAAACCCCAGCACCTTGCTATTATACTAACTGCGTTTATTCAAGGGAATCTTATTGAATTCTCTCTACATATATAAAGGCTTTGCATTTCTATTTACATACACCCATTATATACACCCATCTGTCTATATACATGAAATTGTCTGTCTGTTTTTTTTTTTCAAAGTATTATTTAGGAAGTTGAAAATTTATTATATGTAAAGGACTCCCATTTTCTTGAAAATTTATGTAATTATTAAAAAACATACAAGTTAAAACAACAGGAGTAATGTAAAATATAACAAAAAAAAAAGAATATGTATAAAAAATAATGAAGTTAAAATTTAAATCTAAAAATCATTAAGATACTAGAATTTTTTTTGATAAATTATGTCTATAAATCTAAGTTAATATGACGAGATTATGCACATTTGTGTTTATACTAAAATGAGGAATTCATTAAATTTTACTCTTTGCAATATTTTTAATTGGTTTGTCAAACTACGTACATTTGGGTGGTCTTGTATGCAATTTAGAAAAAAAAATTTAAATAATTATGTATTTTAATATTTTAATAAAAATTCTTTACTTTCATAATTAAGATTTAAAAAAAAATTTGAAAAGAAATTTATTTAATAATTGTTTGAATCTAAATGAAAATCCGCCCAACCCCCCCCCCCCTCCCTCTTCTCTCTTCTTCTTTCCAAAAATTATTAATAATTAATGGAGTCAACTGGTAAACAATAATAATTTGATTGCGTTCATTACAAAAGAAAAATCAAATACCAAAAAAAAATTATGCAAAAACACTGTAATTACTTTCTTCATCTAAGGCGAATGGAAGTGATAACTGCCTCATATGTTTGAGGTCTTTGCTTTTACTACTTTTAAATTTTACTGATAACATATCATATGTGGACAGAAAACTCATAAATGACATTTTAGAAATTTCAAAATTGTAATTTTTCTCGCGATCAAAATGGTGACCAAATCAGTTGCTGCTTATAGCCGTTATGTATAGAATTGTAATTAAATTTAATGTTTGTTGTAAAGATAATGATGACATTATACATACATTTTAAAATAATGCTTATATATTGTATACATGTATGTACATACATATACATACTTTGTTACGCACAATATTGTACGTGTGTATTATTGTTCATGTAATTTAAGTACAATTTATAAGTAAAATAAAAACTTGTTATACAAAAGGTAATCATTAAAAGGTATAATATGTACTTAGTTTAAGAATAATTTACTAAAGCCATAAAAATTATATGCAATGTGGGTACCTTATATATACTATAATTTATAGATATTAACGACAGGAATCACAAGTTGCCATATCTACAAAAAAATAACTCTAAAAGAAAATAATTAACTATAGTAATAATCTTATAGTTAGCTCCAGGATTGTATTTAATTTTTAATATGACGGAGGCCTGTTCTATATTGTAATGCAAAACAAATGTCCAAATACAATGACAATACAGTTGTAATACACAAATTTAATATTTTTGATTTTATAAAAGCAAAAATTTTTAGAGAAAAAATTCTCTAACCTCTCTTGAGTTCAATACAAAAAAAGTTTCAATACAAAATCTACGAGCTCATATGGAAACCTCTTAAGGGTCACATGATGTAAATAATAATGCATAAAAATTAATCGTATGTAATATTATATATGTATACACATATATAATTCCCTATACGTATGTATAGAAGAGAATTTTTATGCAAGTCATTCAATTAATCATCATTGTAAAGGCTACTATGCAATATATTAGGTTTTTTTTTTTAAATGGCCAGAGAAACAAAATGCTATCATTAATTAAAGAAAAATGTTCAATTATGCCAATATTCAACAATATACGAGTACATTTATCCTCAATTAACATTTAATCACCAAAAAAACAAAAAAAAATCAAAATAAGAAAATGAAAAGAAAATCGCAAGCAATTAACAGCTTTTTCCTACTTATACAAAAAAAATTAAAAATTGCGAAAAAAGAATTCATTTCGAACATATATGCAATTTTCTGTTCGAAAATGTACAAAAACAAAAAAAAAGAAAATAAGCAGATAGACCTTGTCATGTTCCGAATACAAAAAAAAAAATAATTAAAGAAAATTCTCGTATGTACTTTACTTGTAGGTGAAGTAAGAAATTTCTTCCAGTATTCTTTACTGCAAGAAATGTACTTTAAGTAACTTTAATTTTAATATTGTTAAAGAATATTCCCATTAAATATTTTCCTATTAGAATTGAATAGGTTTGAATGCATGCATATATTCAAATACATATACATATGTATACGTATTTCTAAATAAACAATAACAGCCTGATCGTGTATCTTGCTTTTTTTTACTCACTTTTTCTTTCACTTTCAAATCAGAATTCTCTGTATTTTCTAATGGATGTTTCACTTTTCCAATAAGATTACTCATTTTTTTTTCTGAAATTATCGACTGAACACAAAACTTTCAAAATTATCGATTTTCAAAAATAAAGTGAATAAATTTTGTATGCTTTTTAGAAAAAAAACGAGATACGCAATATCAATTAATTCTTCTCACTCGAAAATTCGAGTATTCGGAACATGACATTATACAAATATATTATACTCGTAGTTACTCAAATTCTTTTCACTTTTCGAGTAAAATAGCGAAATAGACGATCAGGTCCTAAATATATGGTTATAGAAGTTGGAGTTCTCTATATATATGAATGTAGGAAGATCAACCCTTTCTATGATCTTTGAAATTTTTAACAAAAATTCCTTTAAATTTAAAAATAGTTACCAGAAATGTCAAAAAATTTTCTTAATTTTTAAAAAAATAGTGTTTTTGAAACTTTTATGATAAATATCACTATCACTTAGAGTTTCGATTCTTAGAATATGTCCCGTTATTGAATTAAATATCGAAATAGTAAATTTGGGTTAAAGTTTATGTCAAATATTTTCGATAAATTTCTAACTCAAAACTGATAAAGGTGCATTTAATCAATTTTTATTACTTACAACACAAGTATTAAATGTCAAGAAAATTTTTATTTTTTAATTTTTTTATGCAAATTTTGTTTATTCTAATTTTTGTATTTCTTTTTTAATTTTAGATCATTCCAATTATTATTTTCAATCACAATCACAACATCAAGGAAGATTTATACCATCACCACCATTTCCACAATATTCTCAAATACCACAAAGAAATACTTTTTTTCCAAGTAGTATAGATGGTGGTATAGGATTACCAGATCAAAGTTCCTCATTTCATCATAGTAATAATTTAGGGCAACATCATCAAAAATCAATTATTAATAATAATAACAATAATAATAATAATAATGGTTCACCAGGAACTTTTCATGAACAATATTTATATTTAGCTGATGATGCAACAACTCCAACTGTACAAAATGCACCATTTCAATTTCAACAATTTCAGGTAAACATTTTACATGTGTGTAAAATTTTATTATTTGCATATATAAAATAATTTAGTAATTATGTGGAACAATTTATTTATATAGAATAAATTGTAGAATAAAAATAATATTTAGAATATTATGTTTATATTGTGTGCAACATTTACCAAATTATTCTATTTTTATATTCAAAGGAAGAAAAGAGTTTTTCTTGTTGTTTAGGTGTATGAAAATAGTTCAATAAAACTCAAAACCAAAAGTGTGCCCGAAAGAACTAAATTCTATTTGCATATCGATTTTAATTCTGTATCCATAGCTAAAATTACTGAGCTCAAAAGCTGAGCCTGTTTTCAAGGGTATTATTTGATTATTTCTTTTAGAAGTTTTAATAAATCTGCGATACGGGATTAGCGAATGTAAGCATTAGGAATTTTTGGCCGATTTTGGAGAAGCTTGGGCAGGTTCAAATTAAGGGTGGAAAAGGAGAGATTCGACAGTACTACATCAGGCCTAGTTGGCCTATGTGTACTAAACCTTCAATAAAATCTTTACCTAAATTAACCTTCAATAAAATCTTTATTATGATCACTAATACAACTTTCTTATATAAAGTTAAACTAAAAATAATTCATTCATTTTATTCCTGATGTAAATATTTTTGTGTATATTTAACAGAGCAATTCATTTTATTAAAACCCTAAAAAACAAAAAATAAAAAAATAAAAATACTTCCTCAAAGTTTTGTTTTTCTTCTTCTTGTTTTATGTATAATTTAAATTTTTTGGACGAGATTTTAAATAAAATATTTAACTAAAGCAAAACCATAAAAGATTTTCAACGCCTCTTTTAAGAAAATAAAGATTTTTTTTTTTGGTTTTTTGGTTTTTCAATAAGAAAAACTTATCACAACTTAAAAATCTCTTATTGTCCATTGTGATCGCATTATAGAATGAATAGCCAACTTCATTATAGTGTTTAAGTGTGCCCACTATCTTCGTCAACATCATTTTACCATTGTATCATAATAATAACCTATCATAAACTGTTAACTAAAATTAATATTGTTGAATGATAATAAAATGTTTTAAATCATAACAATGGACAATTTATACGTAATGAAATATGTAAGTGTGTATTTAAAATTTTTTTTTTCTATTACACATTTTAAAAAAAGGCTTAGCAATTAGAAGATAAGGGGTGATTTTTTATATTTTTTAAATGTATAAGATTTGATCATATGAATCGAAGAATTTAAAATTATTATTTACTTTTTAATTATTACATATTTTCAAGTTTGACGCGATTACGTTTATAGACGTGAATTCAAAAGAGTCAAATCTGTACGCGTTTTTCGCACGTTTCAACCTTTGGTTTCAACAGCAAAATTTATAACTAAGACTATCTATGATTTCAATATTGTTTTACAAAATTGTAACTTATTACTAAATATAGCTGATCAAAACGCGAGGTATACACAACATGTATTACATGTAATTTAAGAAAAATACTTTAAAGACGTGATGAATTGACAGATTCAAAATGTGAGATCAATTTTTCACCGAATAAATTCCTGATTCTGATCTTAATTCTTTATTATTATTTTATATATGAAGAATTGGAAACATTGTTTGGGTGCCACTTTCTCTACGGAGAAATTTACAAGCTAATCGAAAACGGCTTTTTTTTTTGACAATGACAACTGAAACGATAAAACGTATAGTATAAAAATTAAAATTTGCGAAAAACTATATAGCAAAATAATCACCCTATATGTAATAGTAACATTTTCTTACAAATAAAAGTAAAAATAAAAAAAGAAAGGTGTAATAGATTTTCTTTTTAGCACATTTCAAACCCAATTCGAATTGAAAAATAATGTGTTCATTAGATTCAGTCTGTTCGTTTGTCCGTTCCCGATCTACACCCGTTTAATATAAAAAGGTGAAACTTTGTACACAAATGCTGAAAAACTCATTTTTCAAAATGATAAATTTTTTTCCTACTTCTATCGTACAGAAAGTGGCAGCCTTTCAAAGTCATAAGAATTCCATTTTTGTATTAATGAATTAATGAGAATAATTAAAATTTATTTCACATGTTCTACAGAATGTTGTGCTGTTTCACAAACCGATGGTTTAATCCGAATTTATTTAATTTTATTTATTTCTCTTTTAGACAATGGATGATCAGTAAATCAATTTCCATTACAATATTAAATATAAACAAAAACGGAAAACGAAAGTAAAATCTCAAATATTTAGATTTGAAAAAATGTTATATAAATCGGGGAGGAAAAAAAAACATTATAACAAATAATGAGCGTTGTACAAATTGTATTTAATATAAACGTACTTCCCTATAAATAATTACATTAAAAATACTCTAATATTTACTTATACATTAAGGAACTCTTTTAAAACAAATATGCATGTACAAATTTTGAAATTCATTCAAATACGAATATGTTTGGGAGGACGTGGTATCTATTAACATACATTTAGTAAATGGTACCACGTACTAAGAGTATAATTTACTTTTATGTTCTTTTATTCGAATATAGTTACTAATAGCATAGTAACTCTTCAGCTTTTGCTTTTGTTTTCTTTAAAAATTTTTTTATAAATTAAAATTTTAATTTCTTCATAATTGTTAAAAAACTCTTATACAGAGGAAAACAAAACGCTTACTAATAAATTAATTTTATTTTCCCTTTACTCTACAAACTATAAATACATTTTTACATAACATACATATCGTACATATAATTACATACATATGTACATATGAGTTGGAGCTCCTCGATAGGCGTTGCAAGCAATTTGCCCATAATTTATTGAACAATGTATTTTACTTTTATTTTAATTATGCATAAGAGTGCATATCTAATATAAATGGAAACGTAATACAGTTGCAGTAAATATATATGTATATAAAAATAATAATAAATATGTATAACACAAATATGAACTGTTTTCTATGAAAATATTAAGTGTTATTAATATTGCTCTGTTCATTTATAAACTGAGAGGAAAGAAAAAGTAAATTCAACAAAAAAAAAATTTAAATTAAATGAAAATCATCAATAAGATTCTTTTTGTAATAAAGAAATTTCAATTTTCATAAAATTACATTAAATATGGTAAAACAAATTTAATTAAATCATAATTCTCAATAAGCCGGACAATAGAGCATAAGTTAGATATGAAGAGCAAAAACTTTATTATACATATGTTTATAATATGTTTATAATATGCTTTACAATTAAAATGTTCACATTCCGGTAGCATTAAAACTTGCTTTTCTACTTATACATATACAAAATATTCCACCCAAAGTCACATATTGTAACAACTTAATATTAATAAGATTACAATCAGACTTGATAACAAGCACGGTGTATTTTATTTTTATATATAATAGATGTTACGATATCTGAATTAAAAGTGTTATGAAGTTCGTTCTATATTTAACCGTTTCGACCAAGATTTCAAAAAGTGTAATTAGCACATATTTTACATATGTGGGATCTATTATCGTTACATAAAATTTAGTTTGCCGAATCATCTAAATACGAAATAATACAACAGAGAGCCAAATACAATGCCATTTTTAAATTTTAGGAATGTTGGTACATTATGTGTACCATCCGGGCCGAAAGTGTTAAATAGCCTCTTATATCACCTTTCCAAATGAATGTTTAAAAATACCATTATGTCTAGCATAGTCAAAATTATAACCAAGTCAAATGATTTACCTAGAAAATGACATGGTGAACTCAAATTCAAAAATCTATTTTAAATAAATATCAAAAATAGTTGATGGCCGTGTTTTTATTGTAAAAAAAAATTCTGAGTAAAATTTTGGGTAGAATGAATGAAACAATTTTTATTTGCTTACAGCAAAAAATAAGAGTTATTTAAAAATAGATTCGACTGTTTTTACATATTTAAGTACATACTCTTGAAGGGCCATTCTATTTAACGTTTCGGTCTAATTATAAATTGCGCATTATGTAGATCCAAAACAAAAATATTTAATAAGTATAGTATGTGCACGTACACATATATGTATGTATATGGTCATACATTATTGCTATGCATTTAATATTTGTTCATATTTTGTTGTATGATGTTTTGTTATATTTATTTTTCTGCTTACATATGTGTATATATACAGATTAGCTTTAGTATCTATGTGCAGAGACATTTGATGTGACATTATATGAATGTATGTCTGATTATGTTTCAGTATGAATATTGTAATTTAAAAATTAATTAAATATAATTTTAGTTTTTGTAATTTTTTTAATAAGATCTGATTTTTTCCCTTAATACCTATAAATTGTAAAATTTTTAAAATTCTGCAAAAACAAATTTAAGAAAATACCTACCTAAATATTTATTCGATCTTAAATTAAAACTAATATATTTTATAATTATTTAAACTCGATATGTGCATATTTATCTATATACCGTTGAGATCAACGTATGAAGTTTAATGGGACCATATAATATCTCCGCCATTTATACAATGTCGTAAAGGTTTTTTTAAATACGACCGACACGAGTCGCGATAACACAATACACACATATTTCGTCCAGATGCTTTATATTTTTAAATTTAATTCAAAAGTATAAAATTTATTCATCTATTGTATAAGTATAATTAATTTAATCATATAATATTAAAATAAAAATTTCGATAAAAATTAAATTATGTTACACATTTAAATGGCTCATAAGATTTTTTGTTTTCCTCTATTACAAAACATTCATTAAATGAGATTTACCAATATTGAAATGCAATAAAGTTGAAAATATTTTAAAATATTTATGTAATAACAATGCACCATTATACATACATATATGTAAATATATATAGGTATATCCAATTTTTAGTAAAACAAGGACCATAAAATTAAGTTTGTATATAATATGAATATACATATTCGTATATTTTTTTATAATAGACAAAATGTAAAATTTCTAACGTAAAATCCTATAAAATTTAAAACTGTTATAAGAAAAGAATATTGTTTTAATAAGAAATTTGCCTAAAGGCATAAAAATTTTTGCAATGAAACTGCTAAGACCACCAAAAGTTGCTAGAAAATAAACCTTTTTTTGTTATCTTTTTTTGTATATTAATCTGCATTCATAAAAAATGATTTTTATTGTTATTTTAAAAATTTGATTCGGAATTAAAAATTTCATTTATAATGTTATTATTATTATCAAACATAAAGGAAGTATGCCGTAGCCTTAGTATTATCCATTAATATAGGCAAACTTAAAAAAAAAATAGACTTAATCTGAATTTTATTCCCATAATAATGTCCCCGTGTTCATCAAATTATTATACTCCTCAAAGTTTGCCCCCACCAGCTATGACTACTCGAAACTTGCAAAATGAAATTTTTCTAATTCAATATATTTCTTTGGCATTACTTGCTGGATCTAAAATTTCTATTAATTTAATTATTTATATTTAAATGCTTTAATCAATACAGTTTTTATTATTTTTGCTTGCAAAAAATTGCCAGTCCTAAATTTATCAACATTTCTCCTAAATTTATGCAAAATTTTATTGTAACAAAAATTTTACTTTTATATTTAAATTATTTTTATTAATAAGACTTAATATTGTACTAATACAAGTAATTCCAAAAAACTGAATTTGATTTTTTTTTAAATATTGTCCTATAATTTCCATTTAAGTATCTATATGTTCTTGGGTTCCTTAACAAAATAAATTTTAAAATATCTCGCACATTTTCATGAATTAGCTCATATTTAAATAAGCTTAAATCATAATTTTATGTAATAACAAAAATATGATTTAAGCTTGTTATTTGAGCGGTATGAGATATGACGTACAAAGTTATATACATATACATATTTACAAGTATCTATACGTGTATAACATTATTTTGTTGAACATTTATTATAGTTTAAGTTTTCAAATTTAAAAAAAAAAAAAAAAATTTGCAAGAGTTGCGAATTGACACGAATTGTAAGCATAAGAAAAAGGGAGAAAATTTCTTTTGCAATTTGTATATTTATAGCAATTTATCATTTTATTGGCATTATCCGAAAATATAATATGCAAAATATCTATTTATAGTTCACTTAACCTTTTCAAAACCAAATGGTAGGATAATTTTTGTTATTAATTTTAAAATATTTTTATTTCGTAAAGAAAAACTAAATTTCTTTAATATATTTCTAATAATTCTAATATAGATACCATAGTAATAGCACTCTTATATGCAAAATGATAAATTTTCTAAAATCGAGTTAAGTGAGTAATTAACATTTTGGAATAACCATATTGGCGTCAAATTTTCATATTCTTCATATTTAATATTTAAGATTTTTAATTTATAATATTTACAATATTATACAATTTTATTTTCTATATAGCCAACTCGAAGTCCCGATTATTATGATTTTCCACAACGTATTTTTAATAGTAATGCACAGTCAGTGGTACCATTAGGGCAATCACCAATACCACCACCACCACCGCCACCATTATCAGTTCAACCAACATTTACAAGAGCACAAGCTATTCGTCCAAATGGTAGTACCGGATTTATACAACAAAAGCCAAATAACAATATTCAACAGTCAAATAATCGTAATCAAAATAGTTCGTATAAACAAAATCATCAATTTATATCACAAATAGAAAAACAAGAACAACAACAACAACAAGTAAGTTTTATGATTTTTCTTTTATTATTATTTTGATTAACTCATAATAATTAATTTAATCCTTTATTAATACTGAAACAAATTTATAAAAAAAAAAAGAATTACAAAATTTACTTTCAACCAATTATATTTTATGTACCTACCTATCTTTGCGTTACCACATTTTAACAATACCTATGAATATGTAAATATGTAATAAATATAATATGTAAAGATACTGTTTTCTTTATAATCTCATTCTAGAGCCGCAAAGCTATTGGAGGTTTCTATCATTTAATATAAAATCATACAATTATTTTGTTGCGTTTTAAGGATCAATTATTTTTCTTTTAATCTGATATCCCTTCTGAAAACAAAATCAATTCCCTTTACACATTTTGCTAACATCTTCTTAAATTTAATATTAGTTGATGGTATAAAAGCAAATATGTGTGCTTAGGGCTTATAAAGATTTAAGTTGTTGTAGATTCTTTCATGTGCACTTTAATTAAAATAGTAAAGTCATCTCGTGTAGTATAGATGCATCAAAAAAGGATTCTTTTTAAAAAAATGAAGAAAACAAGGGGACAAAAAATAATGAACAATGACAAAAAATTATTGCTGAAAAAATTTTTATCATTCCCTTAGATATTTTTTATGAGGAAATAGCACGCAATATTTTTACTATATCGGAAGCAAAGAATTTTTTTATTCTCTAGTAAATTAAATTATTATTTTACTACTCTATAAGCATTTTGCGAGTCTTGTTAAAGAAAAATTCACATAAACATTTTCAAACAAATTGTTTATCACACACACATGATTGCTGAGTACTGACTGTCATCATAAATAGAAATTAAAAATGTACAACAAAAATATTATACAAAAAATTAACTTACATACATACATATAAAAAAAATAGTATTGTATTTTAACAGAAATTTTATAATTAATAAAAAAAATTAAAAATATTTTAATAATTAATTATTTATTACAGAATTATTTTACACCGTCAAAAAGTGATGTAAGTGTTGTAGTAAAACCAACAACATCTCAACCAAATCATTCCAATTTTAATCAATTCAATAAATTCAACAATAATAATAATCAATTG
Source organism: Condylostylus longicornis (assembly GCF_029603195.1). Lineage (NCBI taxonomy): Eukaryota > Metazoa > Arthropoda > Insecta > Diptera > Dolichopodidae > Condylostylus > Condylostylus longicornis. The sequence continues at coordinate 2,156,988 of NW_026577989.1, forward strand.
AAAAGCAAACCATTTAGTTCAAATCGTTTAAAATCCACAACATCATCAGAAAATCAATCACAATCAGATTTTTTGGAAGCAAATCAAAAGCAACAACTTCCTTTTAAAACAAATAGAAATCGTTTTCAACCAAATGCTAAAGTTTCTACAACATCATCTACATTTGTTTCTGAAACGGCAGCACCAATAGAAAGACAAAGAAATAATCGTTTTGGAAATGGAAATGTAAGAACATCTTTTTCAGCTCAGAAACAAACGAAAACTGCCATAACTTCAAATCAATCAGTTTTACAATCTAAAAATAATGCAGGATTATCATTTACACCTCAAAGATCAAGATTTGCCCCATCTAATTCTCAAATAACTTCTAAAAATTCCGGAAAATTAAATCAGAATATACCAAAACGAACAGTTTTTATTAGTCGTGAACCAAATGAACCAGTTCATTCAAAAACAGAAAATAAAATTACTATCGATCACAATGGAAGTGATAAAAGTTCCACAATAAATGAATTTAATGTAAAGTTTGGGCAAAAAATGAATACATCACAAAGTTTAACTGAAAGTTTAGATAATCAAAACGATTTTATAAAACCTCTTGAAACATTACCATTAAAAGAAAATATTGTTACAACAACTGTTTCAAGCACTACAAGTTCAGTGTCAGCTGAAGAACTGTCGGGTGATAAAGATACACCTGTTATTTTAACTTCTAATTTTTATTTACCCGGCAGCCTAAATGAAAATATTCAGTCTCAATCTGATGCCAATGAATCTGATACTTATGATAAAAAATTCAATGAATACTTTACAACAAGTAAAACTTTAGAATATGATTACGAGTATGAGGACTATGATGAACAAGCTGAAAACGATGCTCCAGTTGTCAAAAACGAATTCGAAATTGAAAATTTCCAAGAAAAACCCAAAGATTTAAATTTAAATTCATCTACAGAGCAAAATAATTTCATACACGCTACAACTTTCCGGAGAAATTTCGATAAACTAACTGAAAATCCGTTGCCATCCAAAGTGTCTCCAACTCCAGATATCCTCGATGATATTAATGACAAAGAAAGTGTAATTTCAGGAACTGAAACAATCACCGAAACTCCTTTAATTTCAGCAAAAGAATCAACAACAATAAACTTTCCACATTCTTTTCAATCTACTTCAAACGGAACAAATCAACAAAATTCATCAACCTCTAACGATGAAGAGCTTTTAGAATATGAGGAAGAGTATGATGATCTAGAAGGTAGTGGCGAATATAGTGAAGAAGAAAACACGCAGCAAAAGCCAATAATAACTGAAAGTGAAGATAAATTTATTGGCCAACAAATAATTTCAGTAGTTACGACTAAAAGTGTTATAAACGGATCAACTTCTAACCCGGACATAGAAAAATTTACCTCTTCAAGTGCAAGATATGAAAATGCAACGGAAAAATTGGAACTTCAAATTTCATCAAGTTCCATCAAACCTATAATTTCTTCAGAAAAAACTCAAATCGAGAGTGAGAGTTCTAAACTAATGGAACAAATGAATAAAACAAAATCTGATCAAACAAAATTTGATTTAACTACAACGACCACAGAAAGTGAAAATAAAAGTAAAAAAGAAGAAGTTTTAAATAATTCAACTGAGGGATACGTTGTCATTGCATCAATTCAAACAAGCAGAAGTATAAATGGAGCCCGATTTTTACCTTTTCCAGCCATTGAACAAGAGGAGAAGAAACAACCAATCTCAGAACTAGAAAAAAAGATTCATGGACCAAAAACGAAAACAACAAAAAAATCAATCATATCAAAAGACCAAAATGTTGAAAGCAATGAAAGAATAACTACCAAAGACGTTTTACCACAAGAAATAACAACAACAATTTCTAACACTGACAATCCGGCCGAAATAACAACTTTGCCGTCTTTGGAAAATTTATTTTCAAAAACACTTTCAGACAATCCCATTGGTCAAAATTTGACAAAAGAAAATAATGAGACTGACAAGCTCCATCTCACAAATGTGGATGAACCTATTTCAACAACAAGTGTTACAAAATTCATTCCAAATATTAAAAAATTTGTCCCAAGAAGTACCACAACAAAACCAAAGTTAAGTATTGAAGAACTACCTATTGAGGAATTCTCAAGTTTGCTCCCATCGGACTACAAACACCGAACCAATACTTACACAAATAGAAGAAAAACAAGCACGACAACAATGGAACCGGTAGATACAAGTAAAGAAAAAAGTAACCGGAATGATTCTATAAGTAGATCAATCAAAAATTATTCATCTAACCAGGATCTTATGTTAAAAGAGCTTCTACCAAATGGATACAAGCTTAATGAGTCAACAACTGAGTCTAGCGCTATACTGAAAGATATTTTAAGTAAGATAAAATTCGAAGAATCGCAGGAAAAACCGGTTGTAAATGAAAAAAATCCAAAAGGAGATAGGAAAAGCACATCAAAACCTTATAAAACAACGCAAGAGGATGTAAGTAAATATTTACCAGCCGGATTTAATAAATTCAAACAACCACCTCAACCAACTACCACTAAGAAAACTCCTGTGATAACACCTGTAAAAGAAAATGTTAGCAGCAGTTTATTACCACCAGGTTATAAATTAAAATTATCTGATAAATACTCAACTACAACTAAAAAGACACTAACTGAACAAAGTGATAAAGATTTGCACAAATTTTTACCCCCAGGCTTCAAACCTTTTGATAAAGAAGATGAAGTTGAAATGATTGATATATCCAAACTTTTTATGAATGAGAAGTCTTTAAAAATGAAGAATATTTCCAGCCCCTCTCATCATATATTTGAAGCTCAAGATGAGGATGATTTACGTAATTACAATAATGAAAATCAAAAATTAAATGAAGGGAATAAAGTTATTTTCCCGAAACCAATCAATAAAAGACCTCGACCAACAGTAATTGCCCCTCCAGTTATTTCAAATGGACCATCACCTCCACCAATAACAATCAAAAAAGGACCACCGATAAGAGCGACTACAGAATTTACAGGTTGGCCGACACCATCAACGACACCAATTTCTATTGAAAAATTATTAGAACAATCAAAAATTGCAAAATTCGACATCTTAGAATATTTGCCGTCGTCTACTGTTACATCAAGTTCAACTACAACAACTTCTACTACAACTACAACAACTACTATACAGCCACCAAAACCAACTCAACCTGGATTATGTCATCAAGAATGTGATCTTGCTGCAACCATTAAAATTGTTGATGGGGTACAATGGAAACCTGAATTACTGGATCATAACACTTTAGAGTGGAAAAACCTAGCAAGGGAAATAGAAACACAAGTATATATTTTCAGAAAAATTTCAAAACAGTGTAATAATTTTCTAATTTCTCTTTTTTTATTGCCTAGTTAAACGAAGTATACAAAAATGATCACATGCTAAGGAAATGGTACAAAAAGATAAGAATTGATAGTTTTAATAAAGGGAGCGTTTTAGTAGACTATTTTGTGGAATTGACTAATATTACGGAAAACATTAATACATTGGAATTGAAACGTCTATTTCATGATGCCTTAATTCAAACACCGCTGACAATAATACCAAGTTCAACCGATAATGACAACTATGAGCAATACCGAGAGGGAAAGGGTGAAAAACTTGTCAAAGAAACTTTTATGCTTGGAAGATTTATCGTTGATCCTTTGTCTACAGATTTTATTGGTAAGTTTAAAACTTGATATTATATTTATTTAAAAGAAACATTAATCGGAAATTTGTTTTATTTGCAGTAATCGCAAAGAACCAATTCCCTGACGTTGAATATACGGAGCCTATTGTTCCACAATGGGCGATTGTATTAATAGTAATAGGAGTGGGATCTCTAGCATTTATAATAGTTTTTGGAGTAACAGTTGTAAGTATAACAAGTAGAAAATTTTAAATATGAGCGAATGCGAAATGCAATGATATTCCAAATTTGCACAATTTAACAATTAGTGCTCGTAAAAACTAAGAATTCCTTGATTTCAGAATTAAAGCAATACAATTGTATTTTGAATTTGTATACAATTCAGCTTAACAATTGTAAATGCAGAATTTTATAATAATATCATATTACTTACTACAATTTTTAAATCAGGGATTTTCTTTATATTGAATGAGCTATTATAGGAATAAGCATTATAGGAATGAATGCCGATTAAAAAATTCCATAAATTTCGAAAAATATTGACTATGAATAAACTGAACATAATGTTCAGTTTATTGAAAAAAACATTATACTTAGCTCAATATTTCAAATTTTTAATTAAAACTATATGCTTTAAGGTCTTCCTCATATTTTTTAAAAGACAGCGTTAAGCAATTAGAATCTTAAATGCATACTATTTGTCATTATAGCTTATTAATCGTCATAAGAATTCTAAAAAGACGCCGACACCATTAACTGCAGATATGTTAAATGAACTAAATAAAAATCATATGGGTGGTATCGATAATTATGGAGCTGAGGATTTCTATAATGTTCAAGATACGTGGAATGAAAATAAACAACCAATTAAACCAAAAGTATAACAATATATAGATAACAATTATATATATACATATATGCATATATAAATATAAATTTTTTGTATTCTTGTAGCGACTATCAACTACGGCACATGGAAATAATCAAACAAATATTTATGATAGTTGGGGATCTAATCATAACCATGGCGATTACTTTTATAATGAGGAAAAAGAATATAATATTGAGAATACTCCATACCAACATTCGCATCCACATTATAAAGTAACGAATCCATATTCAACTGATCCTGTATGGGATGCACATCAAATGTATACGTATAATACTAGACCTAGATATCATAGAGATCATTATGATCCAGATTTTTAGAATAAAAATTTAAATTATAATAGATTTTGGCATGTAAAATTTATGTAAAAAAAAAAATGAAAGAACTCCTCTGCTCTAGTTTTTAATGTTATATAGGATATCTAGTAAAAATTATTTATAAAATAATAATAATAAATTTTTGTAAGTCAATTATTATTATATTAATTAACATATTATTACATTAAAAAAACTTATACATAAATTAATTTAATAAAATAAACACTTTTAGAAACTTTTATTAAAAAAAAAAAATTATTTAAAAAATTAAGTTTCGTTATGAATTCAATTTTTATAGGAAAATGGTTAGAACTAATACCTATACTGTTTTTATTAAATTAACAATGATTAATAAATTTAAAAAACAAGAAGCTCAAAAAGAATTTCTATATAAATATTTTGCAAATAATTTTACTACACTACTTATTGGAATCAAATGTGTAGATAGTTGTAACATCATAAACAAAGAAGTTATCTAAAAAATATTAACTAAGTAAAAATATGGAAGAAATATCGAAACATCGCACTTTTGCTTTATTGTTTTATTACTCTAGAGTCTAGATTAACAACTTATAATTAAATTTCATTGTCTTTTTGTTTTTAAACAAAAAATAATAATAGAAATACAATCTATAAAATATTTTTTTTAAATACTTTTGAAATTATGATCGGTACAGCCAATTACGAAAAATATTAACCACAATTTCTTACAGTGCAATTTTCTAAAGACTTCAAAAATTAATAGTTCTATGCACTTAACCATTTAGTTTAATTTGTTGTCAGAATATAATTAAGATGTATAAGTAAGAAAATGTGTAATATTTATGTTTAATATTAAAATAATTTAAAAATTCGTTATTAATTAATTAATGAACTTTCCAATAAAATAAAATCTAGCTAAACTATTAGTTTAATTCTTTTGATAGTCCTTTAACAGTTTTGTAATTTAAAATACCATGACTTCAAAATTGCAGTAATATTTTATTACTACATAATTCTTAAGCTGAATGTTTGTGTGCCGATAACTTATTACTGACATTTTAAAGTCGGAGATAATTTTATATACAAACAAATTTATAAATAATATTATTTTAATTATAATATGAAACTACTGTTTTATGCACATTTATACCTCAAAAATTTAAATACTTTATAAATTCAACATATTTGAATAGACTTTATTCTATAATTTGAAAACTTTATTTAATCTTCTATGAAATAAGACTAGTCTAGACAAAAAAAAATAAAAAAATAAACTATGTATATCATGTTATTAGTAAATATATTATTGCAATATTTCGTTTTATGCCAAATAAATATGTCATATGTATACCTAAATGCTTCATAGAACCCGAAAATAAATTTTCTGCTTTTTTTCTGTTCACAACGTTTAAAATTTTGCACAATTGTTTTAGATTTTTTTTTTTATTTACCGCACCAACCTGCTATGTAAATAACTCTGTATAATATATGAGTATATACAATAGGGTTCTTATTAAATTTTAATTATCATAATGTGTTTATTTTGAATTTAATTATAGTTGCTCATTTTTGTTTTAATAAATAAAATACATATACCGAAATTGTAAATGTATAAATGCAAAAAAAATTCAATAAATTTTACAAATATTAAAAAAAATTTAAGCTTGTTATTGATATCATACACATTACGAATTTTGGTAATTAGATACCTCATACACAAGTTTTAGAATATGAATATTTTTGAAAACTTTTAGTCAATTAGTAATTGATTTTTTCTTTAAATAATAATAAAAGTAAATCAGTAATAAGAAAATTTTTCATCACTATACTGTTGAAAATTTCCAAAAATAATTATTTTATGATTGAAGGAGAACAAAAAGCTATTATAGTACTTAAATTAATAAAAACATACTCTTTAAATTATTTAAATTATAATATTAATATAATTTTATGCCCTACATAGGCAAGACAATTTAATATTAATGAATTTAATAATAATATAATTTACTTATACATCCATATGTAATTATATTTTAAAATTTTTATGAAAATCAATAAAGAAACATTTTAAAAATTTTTCTATTTATAATATTTTGTATAAACATAAGGTATACTTGCAAAAATATTTGAAAAAACCAAATTTCATATATAATATTACCCGATATAGTGTACATATATATATAATTATCAGATAAATAAAAGTTTCATTAAATTTTTTTATGCCATTTTATTTTCTGTAAAAACTCTTTAAGCCCCGAAACTTTCTTTGTTTTGTGTCTACATGTCCAAAATTATAAAATTTTATCTTTTTTCATTCGTCGCATGCCTATTGTATCATATTGAATCCTGAAAGCCGTCCTGAATTCAATTTTTTGTTAAAGTTATGATAACGAAGTTAATTGACAATACATATTTAATTTTGGTACATACTTACGTTTTTCATTTAAAACTAAAATAAATAATTGATCTGGTCGAACAATTGTTCAAAAATCATTTTGCAACTTTATTAAAATCTATTAACATTTTTTTAAATTTCAATTTACATTTTCTCTCATTATGCCCATTCTTACAACAAATTAAACAAAATCTACATTTCTTTTCTTTATTCCTTAAAAATTTTCTTATCGAAGAAACATTTCCTTTATTACAATTTACTTCTAAATGGCCAAATTCATCGCAAATCCAACAATGTGTATTTTTTTGGAACACTGTGCAATTGTGATTTTGTTTTTGTGTGCAACGACGGCAATTAACACAGTGAACGTAATTAGGTTTCACACACAGCGAACATAAATTGCAATGCCTGTATGTTTCACCATTTTTTGAAGGACATTTATTACATATTTTACAATGAATATTTTCAACTGCAGTCCATTTTTGACAAATATTACACATTTTATATCCTTCTGTCGCCGGCAACTCTATCAAATGTAATGGAATATTCGTAAATAAGCGCACTGGACTACCATATTTCCTAGAATTTATTCCATCGCTATATGCTTCATGATTACTATAATTAATTTTATAATCAAGCATTTCCATTTCTGGCATTTCTTTTTTTATATAATGCTCCATATAGTATGGGAATATCCAAATTGTTGGTAATACTCGAAAAAAATTATTTACTTCTCGAAAATCGGATGCTATATCTCTCAGAACGTTTACTAATGGTTCTGTTCTGCACCCAAAAGGAGGATCAGTTATCACTGAAATTGTTTCATTACTGCAAAAAGTATTTTATTAAAAAAATGTGTTCTATTTTTATTAAAATTCTATACCCATCAATTTTCAGGAATTTCTTAAACATATTCTTTTTTTCTTGGCCTTCAAAAAAATGATTGTTGAACATGTTATAATAAAAAAACTCTGAATCTGAATTAAAGTAAAAAAATCGGTGATCTAAATCTAGAAGTATGCTTTCGATCTTAAATATGTCATACTTCTGTTTTAAATATTCGTGTAATCTTGGTGCTCCGATGCAAACCACTTTCCTAGAAATATTAGAATAGAAATACATAGATTATGAATAATTATTGACATACTTTAGCCTTTAGTATAGATATGGGAGTAGGCAAATGAATACCTAGCTAATTATTAAACTACTTAGACTGCATATAAATTGAACTTACGAGATATGTAGTTTTTTTAACATTAAACCAAGAAAATTTAATGTATTATCTTTAAAAAAATATTGAGCTTGCGCTTTGTCATCGCTAAATGGTCGCAAAAATTTCGTTGGCGTTTTCCACAGATCTGATGCAATTCTGATACTCTCATGATTCTGATGTGATTTTGAATTAATATGTACATGGAAAATTACATTGCACTGGTGACAGTAGTTTAATTCATCTGGTTTAAATTTGAAAATCTACGGTAGTTTGTATATGTATGTATATAAAGGTATTTCATCCCAATCAAATTAAAAATCGATTTAATCAATTTTGGTTATATCTCTTACATTATCTCTAAGAAGTTTGATAGCTTCTAGATCAATTGATTCTAATTTTATATCAATTTTATTGTGATTATTATCATACTCTTGTTTCTCTAAATAAAAATTGCAGCCTTTGCGACTTCGAAATGCAGAACAAGCAAAATATTCTTTTATGCAACCATTTTTTGTTATTCCTTAAAAAATCTTAGATTAAAACCAATATTTAAAAAAAACGATCCTATCTTACTAAAGAGTAAAGTTGGACCATGAGCACACCAAGGATACTTATCATTGTTATCACTTATAACCTCAAGACTTTGTTTTGTTAAAAAGTCTTCACACATTTTGAACTTTAATGTTTCAGTTGGAGATAAACGTTTAAACTCATTAAATTCCTCCAAATATTTTTTCACTTTTTGGTCATTTTCTATTTCAGTTTGTCAACTATGTACGTATTTTGAGGACTTGAGGCACAAATGCAATATAAAATAACCAAATAACATATGATCATTACAACATGTTTGATAGTTGACATCAGGGATGATTTTTAAGAGAATCATCCCTGATTTGACATCAGGGATGATTCTCTTAAAAAATTCTATGAAATTCCAAAGCAGAGTAAAGGTGTAAAATCCGAAAGAAATCGCATAATTGTGAATGATTGTACAAAAGAAAAATTGTGAACTTCAAATAGTCACATTATAAGCAATTTGCATTTGTTGGTATTTCCACTCGGCATTCATAAAACAATTTTTTTTAAAGTACATTCGTTTATTTCCAGTAATCAAATTATTTAAACATAATATTATAAAGGGTATTAAAACCACAATCATATAAAAATGAACCATTTACTAAAACTTAGCTCAAGAATAAATTTTTATGGATTGACCAAGCCTTTGCAACCAGTAATAGGCAAAAGAGATTTTGCCCGAACACTGTGGTACATGTGCAAATCTCCAGTGAATGTGACAAGCTCAGAAATTAAGAACAATTCATCTATTAAAAAACCAAGTCTTGTTTGCTCTTGCGGATGTGGTACAAGGAATGCACATTCAAAAAGTATGTCTATGCACATTTAATCTGTAAACATAACCTAAAAAGATGTCTGTTATAAAGCATATAATTATGTATACATATATAAAATACATACATACATAATATATTTAATATTTGAAATAGGTGAACGTGAATTAGTGGAATTCTTGACCGAAGAAATAGTTGCTGAGAAGAAAGGTCTAAAAATGAAAACAATTCCAGCGGAGCTTGATAGTTTCAAAGTAAAATTGAATGGCGCTGAAGTTGAATTAACAAAACAGACTGATAAAGAAAAGTTTGTTTTCTATTAAATAAGTAAAATACTCTAAATCAATTAAAAAATTTTGCAGGATTGTTATTTCTTTCAATATAAATCACACAGTCGATGCTGATGATGAAGCTGAAGTTGATCCACGAGCGGACAATCCAAATTTCGCTGAAATGCGTAGTAAACCACAATTTGAAATTGATATAATAAAAGGATCCACCACCCTTTCATTTACTTGTTCATTTTTACAAGGAACGCCACAAGAAGGGGAGTATAACGATGTTTTTGGAATCGATGAAATAACAATTTATAATGGTGAATGGAATGATAAAGTCTATGCAGTTGCAGGAGATGTTTTGGACGGGGTAAGGAATTTTTTATAATTTAAAACGGTCTGCTAATAGTTTTTGTTTTCCAGTACTTATATGATTTATTAATGAATTTGTTAGAAGAAAAAGGTATTAGTAACGAATTTGCAGAAAAACTTTCTGATTTAAGTACAGCATATGAACATTCATCATACATAGCTTTATTAGAAAATATTTCAAAATTTACAACTGGAAAATAATTTTTATTTGTTAGATATAAGTAAGCTTTAAAAGAAATTAATAAATAAGTTTAAAAATACACAATTTTTGTAGAACATTTTATATGGTATTATAACAAAAATTAATTAAAAACAACGAATTTAATTTTATTAAACATTGAGACAAATACTGTGTCAATTTAAGAAACTTTACAGATCACCTAGGGTACTACCTACTTATCTAACAAAAAGTTTCCAACCCTTTTCTGAACCTTGTTTTAAAAATCCTTATTGAATGTAGAATACATGCCGGTATATATATTAATATTTTTTTAAGTAGATATAGCTAAATTATGTATATTTATTAAATGCTAAATTCCTCACTAAAATTAGAATATCTGTACTATATTGTAATGTGGGTGTGTACATTTATTAAACAGGTTTGAATATTAATCAGAAAATAAATATAACGCTATTACATTGCTTCATTTATATTTGAATTTTATCTTACATCGTCCAAACAAATGAAACCTTCCAAAATATACACCAAAACGTAGTTTATCATCGCATAAAACATTCTTTAGTTAAATAGTACTTCTTCTGGAGCTTTTACTCAAAGAGTTATGTCAGCTTGGTTCTGCTCCTCGAGTTGCTTTAAATCCGGAAGATAAGTAATCTCCTTCAATATCTTTAAATTCAATGCTTTGATCTTTCAGCGCTTTCTATTAAAAAAAGCATCAGACTCAGTTCAAATTTAAGTTTCAAATTTAGACTATAAAATTTAGCTAACCTTTACACACTCTTGATAAACTTTGAAAATAGGAGCGCACATGGAATCATCTGTTTGTCCTTTTAAAAATTTTTCTGTAAACCAAACATTAAAGCAAGCATCATACTGCTTTTTCAACTCCGTACAATTATCGCCAATACTATTCATTTCATCGAAATCACTGTTTAACTAATTTCGTGAAATTGATGGCCAGTACTAAAAAAATAATGTTATGTATCAGTTTTATGTGTATTTGTGTTATAGAGAATTTAAAGCTTACAGAAAGAAAATATTATTCTTACACAAAATTTCCAATATTCGCAATATATTAAAGATCTTGTTATTAATCACTTAATGTTTCTAACAATAGCAAAAAATTGAAGTTCTCATAAAAATATGTAGATTAAAATGAACTTTACATTCCTATCTATACCATTTGTTTATTGATTGTCTTTCTTTTACAAAATATTTTTGACATTAAGTAAAATAGAGTGGTCCATTCGAACAAAAAAAAAAACAAAAACAGCTATAAAAATTTACACCACATGCATAAATGCTTTATACATATATGAAAAACCCCAAACAATATCAAATTTTAATTTAGTGAAAAATAAAAGTTTTGTCTCACAACTCACAAGCTTATTTTTTGTCATCATAAATATTATTTATTTTTGACGCGTCGAATTAATTTTGACGATGTCCCGTTGTCAACAAATAACTCAATTATTTTTTAATCAAATTGCTTAAATACTAGCTTATTATTTATTAAAATTTAATTCAGTTTCACATCCAATATTCGCAATTTTCAAGATGAGTACCTAAAAATCTATTATAAATGTATCCTTAGTATAACTACTTAAAATCTTTTGCTTTTGGTTTTGATTACTCATTAGAATGAGATTTTTTGTGAATTAGAATAGAGTTTTACATGAATTTTCTGTTATTGACTTAAAAAGTTAAATTTCAACAAATACAACATAACAATATTTTTTTAAATATTTTGTCATTTATTTTATTTAGATAACTATACTTTGGCTTTCTTGGATAATAATTGTAAAATTACAACATTAATAATATTTTTTTTTTGTAATAAACTTACACATACAGTTTAAATGGAATTTCTTATAAGCTTCAAATAAGTAAGTTACTGTCATGAAATTAAATACAAGAGTATATTGAGATTGTTTAAAATTATATGTGCTTTGTTGCTATTACAAATTTAGTGAACACAACTAATGATGTTTTGTTTATTGGGTTTTTTAATAGAAAAAATTTGACAAACTGAAATCTGAACTGGACCTGAACACAATCACGACAGAATACATATTGATACATACAAATACCCAATACAATTGAAAGTGTTAAGTTTGTGCATAGAAATTTTCAACTAGACATTGATCAATATTATTTGTATCGGAATTTTGCTATACAAATTTGTTATTAAATAAAATTTTCATAAAATTAAGTTTACTCTTTGTAGAAATTTAAGAAAAAATGTGAAAAATGTAATATTTGATATATTTTGTTGTAAAATCATTAAATATGGCCAAGTAAGGATGTTTTTGATTAAAAACAAATAAATTTTATGTAACATGATTTTTTTTTATTTTTCACAATTTGTTATTTTTTATATACATACATATATTTAACTTTACAGGCAAATTACATTTTATATTGTTTTATTATTAATTATTATATTTAATTCATACATTGTAATTTGAAACATTTTATCTAATTAGCTTTTATAAAGCTGAAGAGAAGAAGAAAATTTACTTTCGCAGTACTCACCTACCGATAGAATTGTATACAAGATTTGTGGCTGATATACATAGGTACCAAAGTATATATCCCTATTTAATTACTATACAATATAATAAAAAAACATTTTCAAATATTTGTATAAGTTATTCATAAAAAGGTTCTCTTAAGGCCTTTATATTCATAAAATTATACCATTATTTTAAAGTTGGTAGTTATTTATGCTCTATTTTTTTCATCGTATTGATCAAACTGGTTCACACAAAAAAATAAAAAAAAAGGAACATTCAAAGCTAAAACAATCATAAAATGAGTATTGACCATAACGATTTTACAATAAAAAGGTGTAGGTGTAGAAAAACTTAATGAAATTATATTTTGTTTAAAACCACATCTTAAATCAGTCATTTATTTTCAATTCAAATTAAATACATTGTATAAAAAGCAAAGCATAACACTCAGAAGACCATTAAAACAAATGATTTTTAATATTTTAAATAATTTAAAGAATTCATAGGTAGGTAGGTGGGTAGGTATACCTATAACACATAATACCTATCAGATTCTTTTTTAAATTATATTACAAACCTACTTTTAACGACTGTGAAGTGTTTTAAAATAAACTCATATTTCTATTTTTTACTATGTAGTAATGGGTAATGAAAATAAAATTAAAAGTTCAAATCGAAGCCAATATAATGATGTCGACAACCGCATTGGATATGATACCAATAAAAGAAAATTTCGTTGGTTATTTGATAAATCAGTCAGAAGGTTTTCGTAAGGAAAATAATTTATTTTCAAATTAACAATAGTGTTGACGGGTTTTTTCTACTTTAAGCTTTTTAAAATTTACATAGTTATGCACAAATTTAATATAATTTGTCACCTAACACATTGCAGTCAAGCACTAAAATATAAATACAGGTGAAACATAATAAATTCTACTAAAATTCATTTTATTTGGGATACTGACTTATATGCATATTGTAATATAATGCATTTATTTATATTTTGGGAATCAGTAAATTATTGACAATCATTTCCAAAAACCAATTTTCATAGAAACTTCTCATTGAAATCTTCAACTTCAATAAGTTGATTTCTAAATGAAAAAGAAAAAATATTAATCTCTAAAATCGCTTTTCTCTTTTAAAGTTATTACGGTTTGGTGAAAAAATTGTTTTAAAAATTGCATCATATTTATATTTTATACATTGTGCCCATAAAGATTGAATAGTTGATTTTTCAATCTTCGAGTTTATTATATCAAAAGTATGTTTTTAGATGAACTTTAATTTACATATGTAAGTAATTTGATATTTATAATTATATATTTTATTTTATGTATTTTAAAATATTCAGCGAAATTAAAATGTTATTTTCATATTTATATAAGTTGTGATACACTATATGTTTGATGATAACCAACCGTGAATATAAAATAAAATGGGTTTCGTTATGTGCAATTTTATATTCCTTTACGTAATATTTTTTTAACTTTTTTATTTTAACTCTTTTACATTCTGTATTCATATTTCATAATAAAAGCACATTTTATAAGCATTTCTACAAAGCTCTTCTATTAAATTACCACACAAGTTTTTTTATATCACCGGCTATATGCCGAATATCACAACAAAACACTATTCTAAACTAAGTCTATTAATAAATCTAAATAATGTTATTTTTTCCTTTCAGAGAAACATTAATAGTTTTTGTTTACGACACAGAATGCTGTAAGGAGGAGTCTGACGATCCAGTTGATGCTGTTTTATATTTTCACCCTAGTTGGGTCTCGGATGTACAAAAACTTGCATTATGTGGACAGTTAATGGGAATGACATATTTTCTAAAAACTGGATTGTTTAAACCAGAAATTATCGCATTACAAAATGGGAAATTTATACTCAAAGAATTTGGGCGTTTTATACTGGTACCTAGTTATATTTAAAAGGAAATTTCAAATTTATATTAAATTTTTATAAATTTTTAGGCTGTTGGCACTGATCGCAATATATCAGATTCTTTATTAAAACATCGTGCTGAGCTTTTATCTTCACTCATTCAGTTTTTTCATCATGATATACAAACCATTCATGATCAATTTTCTAGTGGAAGTCAATTTAAGAATTTGTCGGAGAAATTGTACCATATTTTTGAGACATATCTACCAATATTACAACATAATGGGAACATATTCCATAATGTACCTAAACTCAAAATTCCCAAGGCAAGATTAATTATTTACGTTGTAATGTTTCTTTCTAAACTTTTAATGATAATTATATTTTAGAGTGGTAGCAATATTTTTTTAGATGCTATTCAAACTTTGCAAAGCTGTCAACAAAGAAATGGAGTTTTAGGCGGGGCTTTACTCTATCATAACAAGTAATATTTTGGATAAATAAAATTGCAATTTTGTAACATATAATCTACATACCGTTTACATTTCATTATGTACATATAAGTTACTGAGATTGCTCAATTGAATTAGACCAACATATATTTAAAAAATATTATGAAACACTTATAATTTACACTTACTTATTTCGCTTTTAGAATTGTTGCTACTCAACTTTCTCATTCAGCCACAAAAAATTTAGTTTTAACAGATCCTTATCGCATTAAATCTACAGCTGAACAAATAAGCGTTGATTTTCATGTTCCAAATGGGGTACAAATGTTAATTGTGTATATTCCAGTATCAGACTATAAGAAACTTGTGACGGAATCGCAACGTGCGCAAAACTTGGCAACTCAAAATTTATTTAGTAATACGTTGCCATTCCAATTTAATACAAAACGAAATAAGATAAAACGTGATAAATCTATTATCTTCACAAATATACCTGAAGAACCCACCTCAGCCTCGGAATTCTCAACATCATCTTTGACCGAAAATTCTTCCACTACCAGCAGAGATAATAAGACTACTTCTTCTACAACTAGTACAGCATCTGCATTTTCTAATCCACGATCTAAAAGTAATTTGCAAAGACCTACTCACTTGCCTCTTCGCTTTAAAAACGTAACCACCAAAGAACTTCCGGAAAGCGGATTTGTATCTATTAACTTCGATGAAAACGACTCATATCCTGAATTCATAGGTCGAACCAGTGTTTGTTCTACACCAATGACTGAAAACAAAATTCTTCAGGGTATTAACATACTATCCATATGTGCGAACCCGTCAGAAAATATTATTATAAACAATCTAAAGGAAGAAAGGAATAAAAATTTTCCTAACGAGAATAATTTAGTGAAGAAGATATCATCTAAAATAGATTTTGAAAATTTTTTCAAAAATGTAATTCCTAATCCTCATAAGCTTGAAAGACGGAATTCTTTAAATGACATTCAAGATTCATTTAAAAAGATTTCAAAGAGAATTTCTTTAAGACCCTTTGGGTTTGGTCTTGCCAAAATAGATACAAACAAAAAAAAGGAAGAATTAAGTCGAGAGGAATCGTTTGATAATGATGATGAAAGTTCCGTAAAAACAATATCAGATCCCACATATCCAATGTTTAACACAAAAGGAGAAGCTATTTCTAATGGGCTTTTTCAAGAGTTTTTGGAAAAATATAATTCTTCTTGGCAAAAAAATGATAAAAGTGAGAGCTTATCTCAGCTATCAGATACTTCAAAAAATTTCAAAGAGTCTAAGAAAAAAGAAACTGAAATTGATAGTGACATAAATCAAAAAGAAAATACAGAAATCAAAATAATTAACGATATTGAAAATGACATTATATCATCAAGAAACAACAAAAGCGTCTCCGATCGGAAATCATTATCATTGCCTTTAAAACCATTAAATGACCTCGACAGACTAGAAAATAGCAACAATTTCTCAGGTTATGGAACTAATGGAATTTTCGATGCGAAGAGAAGGAAATCGGGTATACAGTTGACTCCATTAATGGCCAAACTCTCAATTTTAGCAGCTAATGAAGAAAGCGGATTTTCTAGTTGGGATGCTACTCCAGGTATAGAAAATCAAACGCCGATTGACGCGCCAAAGTTATTTCGCAGAAAGTCTTCTACGAAAACTGATGAAATAAAACCCGCTGCAGAAAGTTTTTTATCAGAAGAATATCAAAAAGTTGAGCTATATGTTTGTGGACAACAAAATATGACTTTATTTCTAATATTAGAGGAAGGTTCCAGTCGTAATAGGGATCTTGTTCAAGCCATGGTCTTTTTTTTAAACTAATTTGCGGAATAGTAATTTAATCCTAGTATTTATTTCAGTTTGATGTTTGCGTTGCTCGTATGGGAAAATTGGAGAACCAATTAAATCAAACATTAAATATTAATGTAGATGGTGAAAAAGGTGAAGGAAGTTATAGTTTTATTTGCATAGATCCGAAATGGGATACACTGCATCGTGGCGGACCCTGGACACCATTGGATTTAATTGCCTTGGAGCATATGCATAAAGATCTTAATATGAAATTTCCCATAACTGATATGATAATGAGGTTTTCATTTTCTCTTAATAATTAAGAATAAATAATTATTATTTTTCAAATTTTAGAACTGACGAAAGTGTTATTTACGGATATAAATTAGGAATAACAGAAATATTTTACAAAGAATCCACCAATCAAATAGGTGGTCTACCTCCTCCATCAGATTTAATGGGTACAATTTCTTCAAGGGCGAAAAGGCGGCTTGAAAGAGACCATTCATATGTATTATTTTAAGAATATTTATTAATAGTGAGAAATGAATCTCTTCAATTTAAGAAGTCTACTAAATTATTTGAAAAGTAAAAATTTAAAAATTTTCCCAATAAAATCATAATTGATTAAAATACATATGCCGAATAAGTATCCTGAGAAAATTTTAATCTTTTAAATATGAATTGATAATTTTTTGTTTTTAAAGTAATTTTCTTAATGTCTATTTAGTAAATTTAATAATTTCTAAGAATTTTAAAAATATTTATATAAATTAAACAACTAGTAGATAATGTAGCTCCTAGTCCTAATAAATAATTATTAAAAATTTTTATTTTAGAGGCTGGATTTCGTTGCTGGTGAACTTAAAAAGAACTAATGCATATATATTAGGCTTTTTTTAATTTTAATATCAGAATAAAGCATGAATAGAAAATTTGGACTTAGCATAAATATAAAACTATATAATATGTAGCATACGCAGAACAGTTTCGCTTAAATGAATATTTTATTATTTGCAATTTAGATAAACGCTTTTTGTTTAACAAATTAGTTTTTTATATAATGATTAAATTATTAATTTTAAGTATGATATTTAATAAATATTTATGAGAAATTTTAAATGAGACGATGTACGTCATTTCAACTCTGATCATTGATATATTATTACGTAGCGAAATTTAAAATATGTAGGTACGTACTTGGAAGCTATTTTTAATTGTGGAGTATGTGTTATTTGTTTTCAATGTTGCTAAATTTTAAGTTTAATAAGTAATACTAATAATATAAATTAATACAAAATATTTGTAATTTGTACGATATTTTAAATAAAAATTGAATTCATTTTAAAATGTTATTTTTTCAACCTGCAAAAACTTTTTCAAAAAAACAAAATAAAAAATTTTCGTTTGAGTTTTCGGAAACAACACTTTTTTATATTTTAAATTTAATAAACTAATAGATTTCGTGCATTACGTACAGAAAAATTTAGGAAACAAGTTTAAAGTGGCCTTTTTATAATATTCACTTATATATAAAGCTCACAAATTGAAGCTGTCTCATAATTAATTCGCTAGTCGTAACTAATAATCTTTTTGGATTTCTGTCTTCTTTAAGTAATTAAATATAATAATAATTAAAACTAAAAAACAAGCCGTTCATATTTTGAACTACATTAACTGTGCTTTTTTGTTACTAACTTGTGCTTTTTCATCAACTTGTGCTTTTGGTTGTACTATCAAATAATTAAACCAATTATATTCATTTTTTATTTCAATTAAAAATTGAAATAAAAAATTGAATAAATTTTCAATTATTTCTATACATTATTTTCGATAGTTGGTATTTCAGCTGCAAATGATTTATCAACGGAAGGGCTTGTCGCCAAAACATGTCCACCTCTTTTCAACTTTTCATTGGTTTCTTCGTGTTTCTGCTTTTCGTATTCACGAACATCATCAATAGTCATATCAATCCACTCATCTATCCAAGTAAAAGCTTGCCTATGCCCTAATAGCAATATATCACGAATTGCTCTTTGAATAAAATCTTCTACACGAGTTTGAAAACCCCAAACTTCAAAGGACGCATGAACAAGTTTGTAAGAACACATTATTGGTTTATCTGTTTCTCTCCATCCTTCTATTAATGGACCACGATCTAGAAAAAAATAAAATGTATATCAAATATATGTACAATTTAAAAATGTATTGCCTTACTTGTTTTAAGCGATTTAAAAAATTTTGGATCCTCCTCACGTTTATAATGTTTTTCGTTTGAAAGATCATCAAATGCAATATCAACATGATCTACATTTCTATCTTTTAATTGTTCTTCTTTTAAATTTAAACACTATAAAATTATTCAAAATTATTTAATGCATAGAAAAAAAAAATTATTTTTTACATTTTCAGAGATTCCATGATTATCTTCATACCTTGTTTGTATGTTAATACTTAATTTTGGAACAAAGGAACACTGTAAAATTTATTAATTAAATTAAATTTCGAAAAACGAAATAACTGACCTACCGTATATTCTACAAATTGAAGTTTTGAAAGCGAAATTGGAGAAAAAAAAAAACAGTATTATATTTTTCGTCCAAAATGGTTACATATGGGTACATAATATATATCTTAAATCAGAATTTTGTAAATTTTTTCACAGTTTCCTTACCAGTTGTAGTATACGGATAATAATTCCATGACTTTTCGGTAATGTAGAATACTCTTGGACATATCGCTTGTAGATAATAAGGTAAACGGCTAAAAATTATAAATTACATATATTAATAAATCAATATTTTTAATGCTTTTGTTTACCTCGATAAATGAATTTTTTTTTCTGTATATTGACCTTTTCCGTGAACTGGATCTTCACATTCATTATTTTCTATTATTTCAACTCCTTCTCCATCACCAGATTGTTCTAAACTGTGACGTGCTATCATATAGAGTTGGCCAACTTTGTACTTACGAAAATATTATTTTATTATTCAAAAATCAAATATGTATTTATTTACTTTTTTGGAATATATGTACATGCAAAAATACACTTATTAAAAATACTATGCTTAAACTTATTCCATTTACATGTACATAAACTTATTGGGCTCTTAATCGATATCGTTAAAAAATAATTAAGCAATCAAAAACAAAATCTCTTTAACTTACTTCTTCAACAGTTAAAGGCATACATATCCGGTATTCTTTAATCAAAACCATTTTATAACAATTGCAATTTTTAAATTAAGTAAAAAAAACTTTTGCTTTACTTAGATTTAGAAACAAAATAAAGTATATAGCGAAACATAACCTTTTCAGTCACTAAATTAGCTTTTTTGACATTACTCCTACCGATGGTTTGGCAAAGCTAAGAACTTGGTACATTTTATATTTCACGCGACGTTTACATCAGCAAGTTAAAGACGAGCAATTTTGAGTTATACTAATTGACAATTAATTTTTCCAAATGCTTGATTATTGTCCATAATGACCTAAACGTTTAGTTGTTTTATTTTTTAAAGTACATTTGAAACGAAAACTTTAGTCCCGTTCATGAAATGCTAGGCCCTATATTAAATTTTAATTCAATTACCCTAATAAAAAATAACAAGACAATTTGTCCTCCGAATGCGTTTTTATCAAAAATTGTTATTTAGTTTTTTAATCTTTTTATTTATTATACTTACTTTTATTTCATTTGAATAAAATTCTAGTAAAGTTACGGTAACATATGAATGTTTTTTATTCTCTGATTTTTGAAGTTCTCTTAGAATGCCAAAAAGTTTTATAAGTAAACGAAAGTCTGGAATTAAAATTTAACTGAGTCCTTTGTCTGGTGAAGAATAAATAATTTTTTTTATTTTTACAATTAAAAATTTAATAAGTTTTTACAATTTTGTTTTATTTTTAATGTCTTCAATATGACAAATTACTTGTAGTAGTTGATTACATGAAATTTTCTTCGGAATAACAATTCGTCCATGTAAACGCTAAGGAAAATGCCAAATGATTAAAAATCAATTTTTTCATAACAAAAATATGACATTTTTTTAGTGTCACTATCATATGTAAAAAGAAAACAAAATTGCTGCTTTCCACATAACATTTAAAATTTTGAAGATATTTTTTTATTTTCTTTGTAATTTAATAAATAATTGTTACTTAATAAATGTTGAAAAATGCAAATCAGCAAAATTGCTATTAAATACAGTTCAGAAATTAATATTTTTTATAAGTGAAACAAAGTCATTAAGTTGTACAGTGTTAAAACAATAATAAGAAAAAATAATAAAAAAAGCAAAAAGTAAATTATAATGGATTCGTTGAATTTTAGAGCCTATGAAGTACCATTGATACCATCTGGTCTAAGGCATGAAGAAACTATTATACAAACCGCAAATGCATTGGAGTATTTGAACAATACAATTAACGATATATTTAATAAAATAGATGAAAGAGTAGAAGTAAGTTATATATTTATATATACCATTCACGTGTATATTTTGAATAAATAATTAATTCTCATTAAGAATCCGTTTTTTACAATTTAACAGCGAAACAATGAAAAAATAAGAGAAATTCAACAAAGAATTCAAAATGCAAATAAAAAAATTGAAAGTTTAATAGGGAGTAAAAGAGCTATCTGCGTATATAGTCCAGCTAAATTTCCTGCACTTCACGTTCTAAAAGACATTCCAAGCACATTTAGCGAAGAATACTACAAAAGCTTAAAATTCAAATTAAATACTAAATATGATGTTGAAAATGATTTAGAACCGTTAACTCAAAATAGCTTACAGCATAAGTTACAATTTTATCATGTAAAAGAAACACAGGATCAGTCAAGAGTTTCGAAACTTTTAAATGCATCAAATGATTTAGGTCCTATTCCAATTGGACTTAAATCCATTAATTCGTTATTGCTTTACAATACGTTTCAAAATGTATATGCACCAGAAAAAGAAAAAGGTATATTCAGAAGTCAAAATCAATCTAAAATCAGCGAAGATAAAAATGAGCTTTCAAAGAAAAAAATTGAAGCACCACCAATTTCTATTACAAGCCGACAATTAGGAACAGAAAGGAAACTCTTGCAAAAACTTTTTTACACACCAAAATTAAATGATGCTCCCGATATAAATCTACCTCTTGATTTGCCCGATCTCCCAGGTGTTGCCGCCAACATCCATTTCGATGTGGACAAAAAAGAAAAGATAGCACCTTCACTTTTTGTAAAAAATGAAAAGAATATTATTTCACAGGAAACTGTAGAAATAGTAAAGGATGCCTATACTGAAAAAATTAATATCGTCGAAACAAAGTCAAAACCGTTTGAAGAGGAGATTACAATTCCAACGGTGTCTACGCCACCTAATCCGATAACTGTTGAATCTCAATTACCACCGGTACCCCCACCTCCACCACCTCCTTTACCAAGCACTACAGAAATTGTGCAAAATGACAGTAATCTTTCGGCGAAAGCTCCTATTGCTTCTGAAGCTCGATCAAATTTAATGGAGGCTATTAGAAAAGCAGGTGGCACTCGTGGAGGAAAACTTCGAGCTGCAGCTGACGTAGTCAGTAATAAAATGGATGAAAAACAAGTTAAACCAAATTCAAATACTTTAATGGACGATTTGCATAAGAAACTTCTTATGAGACGTAAGGGAATTTCGGGGTCTAAGGATAATGATAAAAATACTAATGTACTAGATAGGCTATCATCTTTAATTCCTCCACCACCGAAACCGTCTCAAGGCATGTATTCTTCCACTTCAGACAACGACAACGATAATGATGACTGGGATTGAAAATTTTTTCTGTTTTGCTTGTATACATACATACATGCACGTACATGTATAAACTTTAGGTCATTAATTTTACATAATCTGTATTATTTAAACCAATTTTTTCTAACTAGAATAAAAACTTTTTCATAGAAAAAATATTATTGCTGCCATAATTTACATACTGAATTATAGTTCTATCTATTTTACAATGGAAAAGTCAAAAAAAAAAAATTTGGACTAGCTCTGTTATGACATTTTAAAAAGTCAAATTTAAAAGGCGCGAAATGCAAAATTGAAAAAATTTACTAAGATGAAAATACAAACCAATATGTCAGTGCTTGTAAACTGAGTATATAATTAAAATAATAAAAATTAATATTTACCAGTCCATATAATCCGAGAAAAGGTATATTTTAATTATGGGCGATTTTTTTCAATTGAAAAAAAAAATTCAGACTGCTTTTAAGTTAAGCGGTTTTTTAGTCAAATCAGATTCTATTCAGTTTTTGTGCGAACAACTGGCTCCATTTAGTTCAGAGGAAAATGAAAAGTTGGTATCAAGTAAGTTTCGATTTTCAAAATTTTATACAAGTCTTTTATTAAAAGATTCTATGTGTGCACATACATACTTACATTTATTTATATAATATGTATGTACATATGTATTCACAGAAATTATTGAAAGTCTTCAGACTATGAAATTGTCGAGCACGAATATCAGTAAAGATCTAGTTGAACAAGCAGTAAATCGAATTCATTTGGTTGATTTGTGTGATGATGAAACTATTTTTAGTGTAATAAGTGCTTTTGAAGTTCCGCGATTTACTTTCAGTAGCAGTACTAAAAAGTTTTACCGTGATAATGATGATAATACTAGTTTTCTTCCGGAGGCATCTGCTAAAGCTAAATACTTACAAAATCGTTATAAAATTTTATTGCAAAAAGCTATGCGGCATGAACTCTTTGCTGAAAATAATATAGAAGGCGTTGAAAATGGTTCAAAAAAATTTCGCCTATATTTTGCTGAAAATTTACTTTCTCAATCACAAGTTAAAGAAGTAGTGATTTTAGGGTTGTTGACACAACTATCAGAAGGAAAATATTTTTTGGAAGATCTCACTGGAATCGTAGAGTTGGACTTGCAAGAAGCACATTTTCATTCTGGGTTTTATTGCGAAGGAAGTTTTATTTTAGCTGAAGGCAGATACGAAGACCAAATTTTAAAAGTATCTAGTATTGGTTTTCCTCCGTCGGAAATCGCCAGCTTCAGTCGTAGTTACTTCGGAACCCAAAATTCTTGGGGTGGAAAATCAAGTAAATTATTGAAATATTCAACTCGACTTGGAGAATTGGAGCAAACTAATAAAGAAGCTACTATAGTTTTTCTTTCTGATGTTCGCTTAGACATTCCTGTAGTGACCCAAAAATTAAAAACTTTATTTATTGGTTATGACGAATGTCCCCCAGTTGCTATAGTACTGATGGGACCGTTTTGCCAAATGGAAAAAAGTGTAACACAAAAAAAACAGTTTTTTGATATTTTAGGTGATCTAGCTGATGGTTGTGAACATTTAAAACAACAAACAGATCTAGTTTTGGTTCCATCACAAGAAGATCCAGCAGCACCAAATATACTACCAAGGCAACCAATCCCCGAATATTTTGTAAAAGAACTTCGTCGAAAATGGAAACGTTTAAAATTAGCAACTAACCCTTGCCGTTTACAATATTGTACTCAGCAAATAATTGTTTGCAAAGCTGATTTATTTACAAAATTTTGTCGAAATACTATTCATTTTCCCAGTGATAGTAACTTGGCAAACCATTTTGGAAGAACTTTAGTTTGTCAGGGTACTTTAACTCCAGTTCAGCCTATTGTTATACCAGTTTACTGGAACTATGATACCGCCTTACAATTATACCCCCTGCCAGATTTGATAGTTATTGGAGACCCCAGCGATTCTTTTAGCACAATTCAAGCTGGATGTACAATATTAAACACAGGATCGTTTATAAAAAGTAATTTTTCTTTTAAAGTGTATGTCCCATCATCAAAACTAGTTGAAGACTCAGAAATACCGGATAATTAAATTATAAATAAGGCAATTACCCATATAATTTTATTATTTAATTTAAAGAATCATTTTGTAAGCTTTTACCACATATTACATACATCAAACAAAAACCTACACGTTCAAGTATATATGTACATATGTTTTTTTATAAAACAAAAAAATTTTTAGCCGGTTTTGGCGAAATATCTTTATTTTTCTTTATTTGCAAACTAATCTTGTTACATTTCAGAAATTTACATCATTTAACCGTAGAAAAAATAAAATGTAAAAAAGGAAATAAGGAATAAAACTAATATTTTTTTAAAATAAATTTCCTGGAAAAAATTCATTCACCTTACTAAAGAATGTAAACTGCATGATGGATTATTATTTTGCAGGTTTAGTTTGGATACTTTTTTTTGTTGATTTTGATTTCTCCATGTATGATCAAGGTTTTTTTCTTAATTCTACTTATTTTCTGTATTTAAACAAAATGAGAAAACCGTTTTTTTCTTTAAATATTTCAATATATGCATATTCCATGATTTTTAAATAAAAAAGATTTTATTGCGAAGCTAAATTAAAAAAAAAAAATTCATCATTAATTCGAAATTTATATTCGTATAAAACAAATAAAATTGTTGTTTTTAACGTCTCCGAAAATTATCTAGACGTACACTTGGAAATATTCCTCGACGTTTTAAAAAAATCTTATATTTAGTTTACTTATTTACATGCATATTCTATTCTTAAATGCCAAAAACAGATTTTAGTTTGTAACGTATATGTTTCTTTTAGCTGGCAGTTATCGATAAATTCATATAGTTCTGAAAAATTTTTAAATTTTTTTCGGGGCGGCAATGAGATATTCATAGAGACAATATGTTTTCTTAATAAACCGGCTAATTGAAAAATTTTTTTACTTTAATTTTACTAATTTTTTTTTAACATTTAAAACGAAAAAGAAATTTTTACCGCCCCTTAAACGAATTTAATTTTAATGTTTAATTTCTTGAATTTGAAGTAAGGTATGTAATTTAAAAACTATTCAAAAATTTTACCGGGAAGGCTATAATATCAATTTTCAATTTTAACGAAAAAGAAAAAAAAAATTTATAATTATTCCAATATAATCACGCCGCCTATTTTTTAAGTATGAAATAAAATATAATTTACTTATAATTATTGTACTTATGGAAAAATGAAATAAAGCGGATTTTTTTATGTTTATTATTTCTACCAATCAACACTGTTATTACTTCAATATAAAATTCATAACAGTATTTGCAAGATTTATATTAATTTTGGCTATTAAAAGGTTATGCTCTAATCTATAATTAATTACATATATATTTAATTTTACAATATCAAATAGAACGTTTTTGAAAAATTAATATTTTTTACCATAAAATTCTACTAAATCTACTTTTACTTAAACAGTTTTTGAAAACTAAATAAATAATTTAGTACATATACATATATTCTTTTCAAATTTATTTCACGAAAGAACAAAAAAAAACTGTGTATTATCCGGGGAGGCTATTTAGCTCCAGCAATTGCATTACTAAAATTAATTTAAATAGTGAGTTTTGTTTGTAAGCAAGCGACATTGGATAAATTTACCTATGTTTTTTTAACATTCTTTACTAATTACTTGTATATTCTTATTGTTTTTTTTATTTACACTTAGTTTTCAAATTTTTTCAAATCGAAGATTAAAAATTTTATAAATGGAAATGCTTTTTAAAGGAAAAATACTAATTTTGTACGCCAAGTTCAATAATAAATTAAAGGTCTTAGTTTTTATTCAATAATTAATTTCAGTTTTCTCTTTTTGTTTAAGATTTTAAAATGTGTACTGTATTTGTTTATTATATATCAATATATATGTTTAATGTATATATACATGTTGATATATATACACACGTTTTATGTTTTTATTTTTTTTTTTTTTTGAGTTTTTTTTTTTTTAGTTTTTGTTTCCTACCCAAAAGAATGAAGTTTAAAATAATGAATGTGATTTTCGTTGCCGTCAGTTTGGTTTTAGGGTAGGTCGACCAGTCTAAACATTTGTATTTTATATGCTTTTTTTCTAATCAGTTACCCTAAAATAAAATATTTCTTTATAAATTAAAATATATTGATAAATCCTTTTATACAAGTAACGGTCGTCAATATAGCTCCATTTTTATTTACATTTCTATTAATTTTATATCACGAACAGGCAACTTCAGCTGTAGCTGCTGCTCCACTCGAATTTGTAGCATTCAGTGATGTTTTTTGTTGTTCTACTGAAGATTGTTTTGAAGGATTACTTGAAGATGTAACATCAGATGATTCAGAACTTGAAAAAGCTGGTTGCACAGTTGGAATTGTTGTCGGTGTTGTGGCAGGTGTAGAAGCCTCGTTATTAGATGATGCATTCGAGTTTTCTTCAGCCTATAGATCGTCAGATTGACAAATGTTTTCCCGAAAAGAAAAATAAAGAGAACAGAGAGAAAAGAGGAAATATCGAAGAAAGTAGCAACAAAATGAAATGAAAATATTAATTTTTAAATATGAATTCAAAACTTTTCTACATTTTTTTTTAAGTATAAATGAATTAAAAACCGTTAAAAGTATTTTAAATGAATTTATCATGTTGATTTTAATCAACAAATCACTCACGGATTCGCTTGCTCTACTCCGTTTACGCTGCAATTGTTGTTGTTGATTTTGTTGTTTATCCAATTCTGAAGAAAGACGTTTTTTATTAGCTAATATTGCATTATTAAAATTATTGTGATTTTCCATTGACCGCCTTTCTCTCTTTAACAGTTCTGTGTCTAAATATTGATTCAATTGTTTTCGTTTAACCGGTCTTGCTTCAATTGTCATTCCATCTTTTAACATTTTTATGTTGACCTTAAAAACAATGATACAAATATTCGATATATTTAATCTTAAAATGCTTTGACTCACCGCATGCGACTCTACATGTGCTGTAAAATGTTGAATACTTTCTGTCAAATCAACGTTTAAATTTTCCGTTTTTTGAAAATCTAGTCCTATGAACCATAGAGAGCAATGTGATGGAACTTTATTCTCCCCAGGTTTACTCGGATCTTCACTACTTGTGTTATTACTATGATTAAGTATAATTTTCTGTCGATCTAGTTCAAAACATTTTGGATTAACATGAGCTAATGAAATATATGGATTTCTTTCTAACTGTCCGATTAATAAACGAATTTTAGATTCAACTAAACCACACCATTCAAGGTGATCATCAGGATTATCTGAACTAACTAATAGAACAATAAAATGTCGATATCTAAAAGTTGGAGAATTAAAAATTAAAAAGTTCTTTCTTTTTCGATACACTTAATACCTGTAAAAGAAACTTGGTGCTTCGAAAAGGCGTTCCCATGTCGCTCTTCCAAGCATTATTTCGTCGGTTGTAAGCATACCTCTGTTGAACTCACTCAAAATAACTTTCTTAGTAGATTCTGACACATTAAACGTTGAATTTTGCTGCGGATATGCTGGAGTTATTATTGGCATTAAATGATATCTATCAGAAACGTTCACTCGAGGATCCCATACCTTTATTTTAATGAAATATAAGGTTTTGAAAACAAAAAAACATAAATATGCACAGAACTTACTGGAAAACCAAGATTAATATTTTCAGGATGCTTAAGTAGAACTGGATGTGGCCACTTCCACCTAGAAAATACTAAAAAGAATTTATGAACTAAAGTTGCTGCAACAGCATTTGGATAAAGTTGACATGTCCTAGCAACTAGCATAGCCCAAGTAACACCGCCAAAGTAACCCAAAGAATTTGAATATATCCCATGTTCTGGAAATAAAATATTTTAAAACTTGCAAATACTCATGATTTTTAGATTTCAATTTGTTACTCACTTTTCGCCCACAACTTAATAGCTCTTAATGCAAGCCGAAAATTTTCAATGTTCGGAACCAAACTCAAAATTTCGTCCGTCACGCGACATCCATTTAAACTTCTAACAGAACGAGGGTCCAAATTTTTTAGTATGGTGTCGTCTTTTAAATCGAAATCATCCGGAATTTCCTTTAACGATAATCTTGCAAATAATAAATCAATTTCAATTCCATCAAAATTCATTTTGATAACCGGAACGAACGCTTCCTCAACAGCTCTACATTCCTTAACTTCTGCCTGTTTTTTGAGAAGTTCAAAAAATGTTGTAAAATAATCTGAACGCTGAATATTTCTAGGAGCAACACACAATGCGTCAATATCTGCACCTTTATGATGTACCCCCAACCGATAAGATCCAAATGTATATATTTTCCCTCCCAATTTTTCGGCCGCCTGTGGTGGCATGTTCTTTGATATGGATACATCACGAACCCATTGTTTTACTAATGTATTCAATTTAGCCAGAATCGCCATTCTGTGATTTAATTCTTCTTCAGATTCAAAAACATTAAAAGGTTCTAATGTTTTATGTAACTCTTTGGTTTTATGTAAATCTTCAGCTTTCGGCTCCGCCAAACTTATTGCTGAAGTCATACCAAGAGTTTTAGGTGTTGATTTTGGTTGCATCTGATTTGCTTGATTGTTGTTGGAAACAGAGGATGAAGAAGTAGTCGCATTAGTTATAATAGATATATTATTTCCGTTTTGTGCTTGTTGATGTGAAACAGCGTTACGCTGCATATTTCCTTCGGTATTCCACCACATATATATAACTTAGTGAAGCCCGTTGCTAATTCTTAACCTAAAACTATAAATTTTGGTAGACATTTATCACATTTTTCTTAAGAAAGTTAATATTAAAAATATATAAAAACAATTATTAAATATTTATGTATTGGGTACATTTTTTTAGTAAATTTAATAGTGGGACCATAAATTCCAATGAATTTAAAATGTCAACAATGTTTTTAACTCCATTTCATCTTATTTATTTCTAATCTTATATTTCCTAATTTTAATAGTAGGTACTTAGTAATAGAATTAATATTAAACTTAATTTTCATTTATTTTTTAAATGTTTTTGCTAAGTTAAGTGATATTGAAGTATTTCAAAGCAATATTAATTATGGCACACTTTCTCACACAATTTCTGTAGCTCATTATCTGGAGAAATTTTTATTTCACAAAGCAACTAAGCTTTTAATAATTTGTTTTTCATTTTCTGTTTATTCTTTTGTTGCTAAATCTTAAAATTAAGACATGTAATTCTTAATTTGTCCTTAAAAATAATTTTCCCTTTTTTTAATCTGTTTTTAAAGATTTTGTCTTACTTTTTATAATCATATTTTGAAATATCGCATATCATTTAATTACGCACACCATTTCACCCACCTTTTTTCTACCACGAAATGTTTTTTCTTTGGGCAAAAAGAAAAAATAAAAACTTAGGTATGTATTTTTAAAATAAAATTTGCAAGAAAAATTTTACTATACGAAAAACAAAATTAGTTAAACATTTTATTTCACTTTATTTTATTTATTAATTATGTTTTTATTTTTAACAATATTCATCTATTTTAGGAGAAAATTATTATATACTTAAAAATTATCATACGAAAAACTGACGGGCAAGCAAATAAAACAAATTACAAATTTAGTGCTGCCATTATTTATAACGCTGTATCAAAAAAAAATGGACGACTTTCAAATAGCGTTCAGAAAATTTGTAAGTGTCAAACTGTATCCAGATACTTCTGACCTCGATAATTATACTTCGAATTGAATTCAAGAATTGTGTCTTTTTTGAAACCCTCCTAGGCACATTAAGAAACATCACGACTAAAGCTAAGATTAAATCTACAATAAAATCTGATAACTGTTTACATAACCGACTGAAATTATCCGATGGCAGTCCGCATTCAGGATTTAATGCCAAAATTTTTTAATTTTGCTAAAAAATTTTTAACAATAATAAAAATAAGCTAATCGTTCTGCCAGAATTCCTCAAAAATTTAGTTGTCGTCATTTTAGTTTTAAAAAATCTGACAGTAAGTTTAGAGAGAAAAGAGTAATGTATATTATCAGATAAGTTTTGTCTAAGCAGTAACTGACACTAATTGACATTTCTTTTATTCGTAATTTTTTACACGACCCCGTTCTAAATGAATTCAAGTAAATGAGTAAAAAAACTAAGTAAAAGTTTTACTCTCAATTTTTCTGAAACTACGAGTACAACATCTAACAATCTTAACTATCTATAAAATGTGTTTCATTTATAATTTTTTTTCATTACTGTCACTTTTGACTGGAAAGTGCAAAATTCAAAATCTTTTATATTATATATTGTTTTTTTTTTATTTAATAACAAAAACTTTTATTTCTATAAATAAATTTAAAGCACTATTTGACAGCTTAATAATCAACATAATGAAAAAATTACATGTTTTTTGGGCTAATATTGTCGGTATTATGGAAGAGTCGCGAAACTGCCTTTTTGAGAGTTTTGAGTTATAGACACAGAAAAATTTAGAATTTAACGTTATTTTTCCGAAAATACTAACGGTTTAAATTTTACACGTACCTGCAAATTGACGTTAGTGCGTATATTTTTATATGCGTTTTTCTCGAAACACAAAAAAAGCAGTTTCGTGACTCTTCCATAATACCGACGATATATTTTTGCAAAATTTTCATAGTATTTACTAAATGAAAAATTACAAATAATCACAATGAATTGATAATGTGTTGCCCACTATTTATGTATGCGTTGCTAGTTAAATTATTTATGGACATCGCGAGAAGAACTTTACATATTTGTAAGTAATACATGTAATTCATACATACTTTCGCGAGAAGAGTCTTTAATATTATTTGAAATGATTCCGCCAAGTGTATTCTTCCTGTTGAATTTTTTAAATTTTTGGAAATGTCAACTTTGTGGCCTTTCAGGTTAATAGTTTTGTTTCAACTATCCTTTACATAATAAATTCGCCTTTTTAAAATAAGAAAATTTAAGAGTTCAAAAAATTCTCTTTTCTTTTTATTGGTATGAAAAGAAAACTTCC
This sequence comes from Condylostylus longicornis, assembly GCF_029603195.1. Classification (NCBI taxonomy): domain Eukaryota; kingdom Metazoa; phylum Arthropoda; class Insecta; order Diptera; family Dolichopodidae; genus Condylostylus; species Condylostylus longicornis. Next base: position 2,189,215 of record NW_026577989.1, read on the forward strand.
TTTTATTCGGAATAAAATACTTTTTTTTTTATTTTTCGCTAATATATTTCGTGCGCTACATACACACTTTAATATATTAGCGAAAAATAAAAAAAAAAGTATTTTATTCCGAATAAAAGGAAGTTTTCTTTTTATACCAATAAAAAAAAAAGAGAATTATGTTTCGGAAAAATTATCAACCATTGAAAAAAAAAAATTTTTTTGAGTTCAAAAAATCTTTATTTTACAGCACACATAAAATCGATTTGAAATTTATAAAATTGAAAATTTCTTAATCTTTTAAAATAATTGAAAGCGTCCATTACTTTATCTACATTTTCCATAGTTTGGCATTCCGACAAATCCAAGTTAACAATTGATGGGCAGTTTGTTGATAGTAATTTTATATCTGACGCACATATAGCTATATTTGGTAAGCACAACGTTTTTAATTCTACAAGTTTAATATTTTTTATAAAAGATATATCAGTTATAAGTTTACATCCTTTTATGTTTAAATATTGTAAATGCTTCAAACGGCCAATCGAAAATCCTTCTTCCTTATTTGTCTCAATATTTAGCCCAGTCAATGCGAAGTCCGATATCTGTTATGTTAGCATAAAATAATATATAAATTAACATTTTCAAGGTTGAGATTGTAATATGTTATTAATAAGTTAAGGAATGTGTGTACATTGTATATTATATCCATACAAACATATACAATTTTACCTTGCAAAAGCAAGTCAATAATAATAATGTAAGTATATTCTATGTTAACTAAGCAATTACGTACAATGTACATATGTACATAGATTTATACAAGTTATGTTATGTTACAACAATTAAAAGTAAAATAATTTTCTTGTATTTATAAAATGCAAAATATTTATAAGACGCTCAACAGAAATTAAGCTTCATTTTTTACTCAAAACTCCTTTCTTGAGTTTAAAAAAATTACGTTTCTCTCAAAAGTTGTAACTAAAATAATTTTTACGTTTAAAATGGTTGAGTTTCTTGAAAATATTTCAAAGTTTATTAATCTGTGAATAAATTTTTAAAATCTTACCAATTTACAGCCTTCTAAATTTAAATAATTTAATTCATCGAGTTCCATAATTATTCTTTGAACTGTTCCATTATTTATTCCCATGCAATGTGATAAATCTAAAACTTTTAAATTTGGTAAATTTCTGCATAATTTTACAATGCATGATGTGTTAATTTCCATTCCAGATAAAAATAATTCTTTCATTTTTAAATTTCTTTTTGCCACAATGGTTTCATTGACTGCGTAACAAGTCATACGATCACATTTTGATATATCTAATACACGTAATTTTTTTAGTGTTTCATCAATAGCATATAAACTTCTGTCAGATAAATTTATACATTTAGCTAATATTAATTTTTCTAAATTAATTATAAATTTAACTAATAATTTAATATGTGCGTCTGTTACTTGATCTGAATAACTTAAGTCTAATTCTTTTAATGTGTTCTGAGTTGAAATAAAAATGATTAGAGAGCGCCATGGTGAAACATCTATGCAACGCAAACTCGTTAAATAAAAATTATTAAAAACTGTTATAGAAGATATAAAATCATTTGTGTCTACAATATGTTTTAAACTTAGTTTTTTAAGTGTTGCAGCATTTTCATAAATAATTTGCCGTAAAACATTTCCCACAATTTTTGTATCATTTAAATGATAACTAAATTCGAAATTTATTTCAAATTCTTCCAAACCACCATTTATTAGGCTACATAAACGTTGTATAGAATAAATTTCTGGTGTTGGAACTGATATTTTTATCGATTTTAAGTTATTTATTATTGGACGTATTTTATTTATATCATTTGAATCTATTAAAAAATTTTCATCTTTTAAAATTTTCGAGGTTTCAGTGATTTTTAGTTCTCTTAGTTCTATCAAATTTTCTAAAATATAGCAAAATTCCTTTGATGTTAATTGTTGAGAATGAAATGTAATTGACCTTACTCCATTTTCACCAATATTTTTTAAAAATTTTTTACAATTTTCTACAGCAATTTCTTCAAATATAACATTAGGAAATGATCTTGTACTATTCATAAATGTCTTAGCCGGCGTTAATAAATCTGATAAAATAATTTTAGAAAATCTAAGAACTAATTTTTTATGAAATTCTTCATATTCAGACGCCAACATCCATTGACGACATGCTAATGATGCTGATTGAATATCATCGAATGTTAAATATTTAAATATTTCTATTAATATCTGCAAGAAGTTTAAGAAAATATATATATAATTACATATATGTATGTTGATAATAATTTGTAACTTAAAATACGTATTATTAATTAATAATTTGAAATGCTATAGCTTAAACACTATTTGTATAAAATAAAGTTTCTATAACGCCTATTTGTCCATCAAACAAAATCACAATATTTGTATGTATTATAACATTGAAGTTTTCTATTTTCTGTTTTGTTCAGTGATATTATAAGAATTCGGTCTTGCGATATTTAAATAAAAATAGAAGTAAATAAAATCAAACACAAGGTGTCAGCAATTAGATTTCTACTACGAGCTGAATTAATATTTTGGGACATATAAATAGAAATAATTAACTATAGTTTTCTTTAAATTTAATATTTCAATTCAGAGTGTTAAAATAATGAAATAGTAAATTTTTGGAAACATCCAAGCTTGGACCACATACTGGGAACCAAAATTGACGTATTTTCGTAAAAATTAATGTTTGTGTTCTGTTTACTATACCGGAACTAACTGAGGAACTTTTCAAGGATTTTGAATAGCATTTCCATTTTTCTAGGTTCATATACTGAATCAAGCTTACATAGTGTTTTTAAGATTTGAAAGAAGAGTTTAAACAGCATTTTAATAATCATGTTCAACACCCTGTACGAAAATCTGCTGTTAAAACATTCATTTGAAAACTGACTGAAGTGATAAATTAAAATTGGCTTTTTCTTATTGTACACTAATCGATGCCTCAAAATGAGCAAAATTAATTAAATTATTTGTAAGATTAAATAATGGTTTTTATTACAAATTAAGAGCATTTTTTTAATAAATAAATTGAAAAATATTTTCCTTATACACCCGTATACATATAGTAAAAAAAGTTTTTAGAGTGGCAATATAGTTGCCTTGCCGTAAAGGATCAAGCATTATTAGATCCTTTATATAGAGATAAAAATGTAAAACTGAAATAAAAATTAAAATTTTTTATTTATTGTGGTTTTACAAGGTAATTTTTTCCAAGATAACTTTTTAATTGATTTTATTTTTTAATTTTTTGTTTATCAAAATTAAATAAGTAAAAATCGCAGTAAAAATAATAAAAATTTGAAAAAACATGCATTCATATTTAAGTACACATATGCACTATTATTTGTATATAAACATAATTTAACTATATACAAAATATTTGCGAACGTAACATACAAACATGTATATAAATCGTAATATAATTTAATTAAATACAAAACATTTTAAAGAGAAAACAAATAAAAATGAGATGCTATAAACAAAACACATATGAGAACAAATGTTACCCATCTAAAAATAGAGCATTATTATTTATGCATTAAAAATTTGTACAGTGATATACAAACGTACATACATATGTATTTTGTCATATACAAAAAACAAATGAATTTAGGATTTTAAATAAAATCATATATACATGCATATACAAATATACATACAATATAATATATTAAATGCCGAATATTTATATATGTATAAAAAAATAATATTTTGTACATAATTGTTAAAATTTTAAAAATATATGATTCATATTTATAATAATTTTTTTTGATTTTAACACATTTTAAACAGGTGAAATACCTCTACTGCCTCTACTTTTTTTTTCTATTATAAAACCAATTTCATTTTTGATATGCGAGCGAGTTTTGTTTTTCAAATATGACAACTTACAAGCTTACGATTTATAGAGAACAGAGTCGTTGCACGTAATTTAAATACAAAATAAAAGTATGTACACACATATTCCAACTTTTAGAATTTTAAACAACGGTAATTATGTACATGAAAATATACTTTGTAAGAGGGTAATTACAATTCTTCAACAAAGCTATTTGATATTTTTTTCAGGTATGTATGTATGTGCATATTTGTTTTCCTTTTGCTCAATGAATGTATTATAGGTAATTACACTTTGGGCTGTTTATAAAAATCTTTAAAATATTTCGGCAAGTCTCAATATACATTTACATTCACATATAGATATGCAAATTTGTACATAAATGATTATGAACAAAATATTGTCCATAAATCTATGTATATATGTATGTATAAATACACGAAATGCATAAGATATTGCGTGACATTATTGTCTTATGTGCGTCTAATTTAAATTTTGAAAATCTGGGAAAATTGTTTATTTTTTTAACAATTAACAAATTATTAATAACAAACAAAATATGTGTATATATAAAATATCGACAAATAAATATATATACATATGTATACAACATATGTACATATGTATATTTATTATAATTTTCTATTTTAATATGATTATTAACCGGTTTAAATAATACATACATGCGTACATACATACATACAATATTATTATATGAGCACAATTATTAAAAAAATTTTTGCGCATTATCTTAAAATACATTTTAATATTAATAAAATACGAACAATTAAACTAAATTTTCTTATTTTTAATTTTTATTATTTATTGCTCAAAGATTCCCAAAAAAAAACAAATGTTTTCGAATAAAAATGAAAAAAAAAATTTTTTTAAATAAATTACTTAAATATTTTGTATAATTCTGTAAAAGTAAAATAATACTTAAATTTAAAATGATTATCAATATAAAAGTTATAATTTAGATAAAAGAAAAAAAAACACCTACTTTTAGGTGCTTGATGTCTAAAATACATACATAACTATGTACATATGTAGATAAATATAAAAAAATATGTAATTACAGCCTAATTTGACTTTAAATCAACTACATTATTTTAAATATATAATTTCGCATTTATTTGTATACTATTACTCAATACTAACCTCAATTGGTAGGCATCCAAATTGATTATTTTCATTGCAATCCATAATAAATACCAAATAATTAAATTATTTCGGTATAATTAAAACTTATTTATTTTTATAACTTAAATAAAATTTCATATACATAAATGTATAAATAAAAAAAAAATAAAAAATTTTTTATCCTTTTATAGTTCCTTTTTTTTTCTTTGATTTTTAAATTCAACGAAATTGTACTTTTCAATTTGAATTACGTATCTGTACTAATTATTTTTTCTCTAAAATCATTTCATTTTAATAATGTATAGATATAGAAACATATATATATAAATATTTTATATTGTTTCAAAATACATTTTTTATAACAAACAGTATATATACCTAGTGTACATATTTATAGTAAACTAGATAATATCAAAATATACTATAGATATAAAAACTACGGTAAAAAAAATCTTTTTTTACGTACAATACATACATAATATGTTATTCATTATAATATACGATAAGCATATTTATACACATAAAAATATTGTTAATATTTTCAGATTACTCTTTAAATTCTCTCAATGTTTATAAACATTTTGAGAAAAAAATTCATTGTAAAATTTATAAACATATTTTCATGTGTGCGAAAATTTTTTTTTCGCTTAAACATTTAAATTACCTATGAAAGTTGTACACAACTATCACCGACCGTGCATCATATAAATTTTGATATACATATATATTTAAATCTGTATGCCTGTGTGTATTCAAAAAGAACGGTTATATTTTTACGGTATTTGAACGAATTTAAAAATTCTGTATCGCATGGAAAGTTTTCTTACAATTGAATTTAATTTAAATTTTTTTGAGTTATATTTTGAAAGCTTGACATTTGCTTAAAGTCAAAATTAAATTTTGCGGTACTTTTTTAACGTCAATATATAATGTCTGAAATAAAGGTTATAATTTTTTTGTCACATGATTTACGAAAAAAATTGCAATTGACAGATGCAAGTTATTGGCAAGTAGGTCTATATATGTATGTATTAAAAATATTTTCAAATATTTAATTTTTTGAAATACCAAATTATTGGGTACAATGAAATTGGTCTTTTAGTCATTTAATTTTTTAAAATATCTTTAAAAAATCTACTATGTTTATTTCTTTAATTAATTTTTTTCATGTTAAATTGCTCAAATTACTGATAGCAAAATTTTATTGCAAGTTAAGTGGACAGTAAACTAATAAGTTGAAATATTTCAACCTTTAGTTTGAAAATTTCTTGCATGCATTGTAACTTTCTTTTGAATAACTTGCCATTTAAAGGCAAAAAATGGAAAATTAAAATTTTCACAGAAAAATTCGTGGAACGGTCTATCACAGTGATGTGATTGTCCTGAGTAGTAATAGCAATTTTAAACAAAACTTACAACTTGCTCTTACTAATATGTGCATGTATACGTTATTATTTTTTATATAAATAAATAAAAATTTAAGCTTTGTCTCCTGAAGAAGTTTTATATGTTTTTTTCAAAGATAATTAGATATATTCATATGTAACATATAATCTGGCATCAATTATTAACATATGATTTATTAGCCATATATACAAACAAAATATTGAAAAATGTCAACCATTTATGTAAAAGTAATATTTCAACCAAAAACTATTATTCAACGAAGCAAACTCAGATCTGTCAAAATATAGACCAGTATTGTTTTTTACCTCTGAGCATTCAGAGATAAAATTCGTATATTTTTTACGAGCAGAGCAGGATTATATCGCGCTGTATGTGGTCGATTTTCAGACGCCACAGAGATTATTTTGACACTTTATATAAAATGAAAAATTGCTAAATGACAGCAATCTATCGTGTTCGAATGTAAAATCAGCGCCCTTAAATCACAAAATTTTCAATTGAACTTCTTTTCAATCAGAAGATTGAACTTCTGAACTGAAAAACGAATACGAGAAAGTATATATATATTATAACAAAAATAATAGCAAAACAAAAAATATTTCTGTCAGCCGTAAATATTCCTGTAAGCTGCAATGTAGTATATATATATAAATATTTTTTTCTTAGTCAGCGTTTACATGTTAGTCACAGATTGGCAATTTCGATTGCCAATGATGAAACTTGAACATGTAAACTTCGTTTTTATTATCGTAAAATTGAAAATGATCGAATGCGAACGTTAACGCTAATTTTCATCAATCTCAATCATAATTGTCAATCTTTGATTGACATGCAAAGAATGTCTAACTATTTGTCAAAATTGCTTGACAATTAAATTTTGAAGTTTATCATCAAAATAAAAAATTGCACAATTTAAAATGATTTCTTCAAAAATAGCACAATTATCTTTGATAAAGAATTTTCTGGTTGCAGAAAACTCAACATGTTTGCTTCAAAAAAGGTTAAATATATGTAGACGTATTGTTTATACTAATTATTAACTTTTTTTTGTAAACAGGCTCAAAACTCATTTCAGAAGTGGGGCTCTAAAACCAAAACCAGATCGTAAGTTTTTTATATTTGAATTTCGAAATGAAATTAATATCTAAAATATTTTTTTTTATTTAACGTCTTATATTTCTGATTTATAGGGATGCCATTTGGAATTGTTAGTGTAGTATGCGCCGTAGTTCCAGGCCTGTTCATCGGTGCCGCTATCAGTAAAAGCGTTGCGAACTTTCTGGAAGAAAATGATTTATTTGTTCCTTCTGAAGACGACGACGAAGATTGAAAAATGTTTCAACTTTCAGCTTTCCGGATTTAATAGTAAAAATATTCAATATTTCCTTTGCATTAATAAAAATTTAGCTTAAGTCCTTTTTTCTATATCTCTTAAAGCTTTTAAATGTATTTATTTCGCAAACTATATCAGCACAATTTTATCGAATAAAAAAAATCAATGTTACTAGTCAAAGTTAATAAATTGTTGGAAAATAAAAATATCTATTTATAAAGTGAAATGTTCAAATCTTAAATATTTAATTTGAAGAACTTGCGTTCATGAAAACGAAGAAACAGACACAAATTTTTCTTATTTTTTAAGACTTTCAAATTTTGTAAATAATTTTATTTCGTTCAATTAAACAATGTTTTCTACAGTAGCATAAGAATGTTTTTTTCTTAAATGTTTGGTTAATTCATATTTTTTAATAAAGGCTTTTGAGCATAATTCACATTTAAATGGTTTTTCACCTGTATGAGTCATTACATGATTCTTTAAGTCTTGATGAAAAATAAATTTTTTTTTGCAAAACCCACATTCAAAAGGACGGTCGTCATAATCTAAATGTCTTTTTTTCATGTGTTCATTTAATTTACTGGTGGTTTTAAATCTCATACCGCACTGCACACATAAATAATTTCGATCACTGTTGTGTATGTATCTTTCATGACGCTTTCTTAATTCTACTGTTTTAAAAATCCTTTCACAACCTTCATATTGACAAGGGACTTTTAATCCTTCCGTATGTTTAACAATGTAATGTGTTTTTAAATTGATTTTATCATTGAAAGCAGCTGAACATTTAGAGCATTTAAATGGTTTTTCTCCTTTATGTCGTCGGATATGGTTCCGTAGAGATTCTAAAGTACGAAACCTTTTTCCACAAAGCTCACATTTGTCTGAATTTGTTTCGTGTATTAAAATATGTTTTTGATATGCACTTTCGATAAAGAAAACTCTCTCACAGTAAGTGCAAACTAATTTTTTGGATGTCGACTTGCCTTTGCTCATGTTTTTTTCATATTTATTTGCAGCACTCGGCTCATCTTTGAGATTATTACAAATTGGCTTATGTTCATTAAAGAGATCGACATCTTTAAAATTTTCATTACATTTTCTACAAAAAAGTAGAACAGATTCAGAAACATCTGCTTCATTAATTATTTCAATTTTAATTTCAGAAAAATCATCACTATCTTCAAAGTCGCTCTTGTCATCTTTGCAATCATATTTTTGCTCAAATTCACTCTCATCCTCAATTATGTCATGCTTTTCTATAGCTAAAATTTCTGGAATATCTTGAGCTTCCATTTGACAACTTGTGCTATCAGAAAATGATTTTGAGTCTTTTCCATCGTCAAAGAACTTTGTGAAATGTTCATCCAAAATATGGTTCCTATATTCATTGAAACCCCAGTGAACAAAACCACAGTTTAAGCATAAAAAAGAGAAATCCCCATCTCCAGTTATAAAAATATTGCCACATTTTACTTGATCCATATTTAAAGTTTACATTTAAAAATATTAACGCAAAAAATCAACTTAACAATTATTGTTTAGTCCTTGTTTTCGTTTTTAGTTTTTACCACTTTTTTTTACTTTTAATGTCAAAATTTGAAAATCGAATTTTTACATATGTAAATAAGTCGGTTCAATGAATAGTTGGTGTAAATCTTTTGTGACTTTTAGTTCTATTGCACTTATGAAAGTGAATTCATTGGTTCGTCGGTTTTAAGCTAAGCTTTTTCGATACATATATATAATATATTCTTTTTTACGTAAGTAATAGCCTAATTATACATCAAGATTTTTCATCTTTCTTCAGATTGAACCATCTCCGATTCAGTCTGCAATCGAAATTAATTGATTATGACAATTTTTCAATTCCGTTTGCGATGAGAAAATGTAAAAAATTTTCTCAATCAAAAATACGTTAATGTATATAATATTTGACAATCATATAGGATAAAAGGATTTTGAAATAAATTGATTCTTAATAAAGGCATAGAGTGCAAAATAAAACGAAAAGGTATTTGTTTAATAAAATAGCTAATAATACTCTTTAATATATTAAAACCCCGTATGCTAAAATTTGACTTAGATGCTAATATATGTCAATTAATTTTACATGCTAGATTGCTTTTAATTATAATAGCTATTTTACAAGGAGAAATTAAAAATACCAAACACAACGTTCAGAATATTTCGAATGGACGAAAAAACAGAGTTTGACGTTTTCAGAGAGAATATTTTCGGTAACGAATAATTGAAATATTGAATAAACTTATTTTTAATAGTTTAAAATGGTTAACGAACAAAGACTATAGTGTGAACTGTTGAGAAAACTTCAATTTCGTTGCGGAAACTGAACAGAGTTTACTGTAGATAGGTAGGTCATTATAAAAAACATTCTTTATTGTATTTATTTGTATGTACTTACATGCACATAATTGAAAGTTATAATGCGAATTAAATATTTTAAATTTTATTCAGATATTTTACGTTTTGTAATAAAAAATGAATCTTATCAAGTGTGGCGACATATTAATATCCAACAATGTTGAATTTTCATTTTCTTGTACAAAATGTAATAATGTTTACGAATTACTGAGTGATTATCAAGTTCATGTTTTAGAGCAACATATTCAAGAAATATTTGGTGAAAATTTTGATGAACTTCTTGAGATTGAAATTAAAGAAGAAATAACTAAATCTGATTCAGAACTTGAGGAAATATTTTTAGATCAAAATGAGGAAAAATATTCAGCTTCCGCCTTGCTTGAAAATGTTGATCCAGATACACCAATTGAGAATATAAACGACACTGATGTTACTTTGGGAAACCAGAACACTTCACCAACTGAAAATTTGTATGAAGTGCCAAATAATAAGCACAGCAATGATAGACACAAAAAGGTAGAAAATAAGGAAAGAATTAAATGCAATTATTGCGATAAAACTTTTGATATCAATAAATACCGTCCACATAAAATGAGAGCGAAATGTGGTAAATGCATATTATGCAAAAGGTCATTTGGTGATATTTGGAGTCATATATCAAAATTTCACTCAGAATATTATCAAGAAAGAAAAAGATTAGGGTTGGCTGTTTACGAACGTGAGAAACATAAATCAACAAAAGAATTATATTGTGAATACTGTCAGCGTATATTCAAAAAAGAAGCGGCTTTTAAAGAACATGTTTTAGTTCACCAAAAATGTTTGGATAAATGCAAGTTTTGTGGTAAGTTATTTAAGGACAAACATAGCTTGGCAATTCATATAAGAACTCACACTGGCGAAAGACCTTACAAGTGTCCTCACTGTGACTTTGCTTTTGGGGATAATGCTAACTTAAAAACACATATTATTAGTAAGCATACATCTGGATTGAACGTGAAGTGTAGATATAAAGGATGTGAGAAAACTTTTAAAATTAAGGCGCTTAGAAATCGTCATGAAAGCTACGTTCACGAAGACAAACGGAATTACTTATGCTTGACTTGTGGAATGTCATTCAAGACTTCAAGTAAACTAAATGTTCATGTTAAAACAAAACACATGAAATACGATGACAGACCATTTCATTGCGAACTTTGTGATAAAAAGTTTATATTTAATAGGGACTTTGTAAATCATACGATGGTGCATACTGGAGAAAAACCACACAAATGCGAATTTTGTTCAAAAGCATTTAGAAAAAAGGATTCTTTAACCGAACATAAAAGGAAAAACCATTACAAAAAATAAAGGGAGATAATTAAAAAAATTATTTACTATAAAAAGTCACTAGAAAAATTGACGCAAAATTTTAAAAGTTAATTTTAGTACAAAAATAAAACTGAAAAAAAATGTTAGAAATAAATCTCGTAAAAAATTAGCATATGTTCTTTGTTATGTATAAAATAAAATTACATAATTATGTAGGTACATACATACTATAAATTGTTATATTAAATGATCTGTTTAAATCATTTAATAGTAATGATCTGTTTAGATCATTTAATAGTAGAGTAAGAAAAATATTTTGCACGCCTCTTATTGATTATTAGCCTCTACTTCTTCGTAGATGAAAATTGTACTTAAATGTATTTAAGGGCTAAACAAGTAACATTAATTATAGAATGGCCTTGAATGTTCTATGACTATGGCCTCAAAATCACAGCAATATGATAATGCATATATATACTCAATTCAGCTAAATTTATTAAATATACATATAGTAAATATATGATGTATTTAGTTACCTACTTCAATAAGCGAATTATTTGCTTTCTTTGCTAATAAGAAATAGAATTTTTTAAAGATTCTAGTTGAAGACACAAATCATTAGTTTTCGTATTCCAACCCAACTTTATCAAGCTATACATACATGCTTCACGTTAGCATAATTATTTACAATTTTAACTAAAAATAATTTTATTAAATACGAATCGAACTTTAACAAGCAGTTAAACAAACTTTAAGTTGTTTGATTGCTTGTTTTGGTATAGCTATAGAAGCATTCGTGCGTCGTTTAAATCGACACACAAGACAAACTATCAAGTCGGGAATTAAACAACAAAAAAAAATAAGTAAATTAACGTTGAAATTGGACAAATTTGAACGACTGAAAACTTTTGAGGTTATCAAATTATTTTCAGCTTCGGCTAACAATAAATTTTGTTATAATATAATTATCGCAATTCGTTTAGGATGTATACTAGCGTAAAATACAGGTTGAGATTTGGACATCAGGAGAAAAATTTGTATATATAGAAAACATAGTCATCAGTGATATTGTAAATATAGTTATGTATGTATGTAATCAATTTATGTTATCACAATATTAAAAAATTAATTTAAAAAAATCTTTCCCACTTTGTCATAATTCAAGTCAGACCTACCCTTCTCTAGTAATAACTCCTTGAACCTGAAATTTGAGAAAACAAAAACCGAAAGTTTTTCAAAAAAAATAATAAATAAAGTTCGTCAATGTGCAGATCAAATATTATTGTGTGCATATGTATATGACATTAGACACATTAATAATTTCATTTTCACTGTTTTATAAAGAAAAGCCAATTTCCCAATGTCTGGGCCCATGTTTTTGTAATGTCAAAGTACACAATATATATGTATATGTATATATTGGTGTAAAAGTGTACGTGTGAACTTAGTCAAAGCAATAAATTTCTGAAAGGTGTAAAAGATAAAGAATATAAATTATTGGCGATTTTAGTTAATATTAATATTATTATTGGTATAAAACATGAGTGTAATTAAATGTGGGGATATTTTGATATCTAAAAATATTGAATTTTGTTTTTCTTGTACAATATGTACAAATACTTATGAATCGTTAAGAGATTATCAAATGCACGTTTTGGATGAACATGTACAAGAAATATTTGGAGAAGATAAAGAAGAAATATCAAACAATTTATCTGATTTAGAAGTTGATCAAATATTTGTAGAAATGAAAGTGGAAAAACTTTCAAGTTGTTCTTCTCTTGGAAGTCCAAATCCAAATTCCGCTATTCAGGACTTAAAGGATGTTAAGTTAGAATTTGAGAATGTACTATCTTTTGAAGATGGGAATGAAGAATCAGACAATGAGAACATAAACAATGATGAAGATACAAATAATACGGATGATAAGAATGATGTACAATATGATAAGGAATTGATTTTGAAATGTAATAATTGCGATAAAAATTTTGAAGCTAACAATTATCGGATACATAAGAAGAGAGCAAAATGTGGTAAATGTCCATTATGTAATCGTACATTTGGAGATATCTGGAGTCATATATCAAAGTTTCATAAAGAATACTATCATGAAAGAAAAAAATCTGGATTAGCGGTCTATGAACGTGCATTAGCCACAGAGTTATATTGCAATTATTGCGATCGTGTCTTTAAAAAGGAAGGACCGTTTAGAGAGCACGTTTTAGTCCATCAAAAAAGCTTAGATAAATGTAAATTTTGTGGTAAATATTTTAAAGAAAAGGTTGCTTTAGCAACTCATATAAGAACTCATACTGGTGAAAGGCCTTTCAAATGTCCTCACTGTTCATTTGCCTTTAGTGATAATGCCAACTTAAAAACACATATTATTATTAAACATACACCTGGATTGAATGTAAGATGTAGATCTAACGGATGTGAAAAAAGTTTTAAAACTAAGGAATTGCGAAATCGTCACGAGAGATACGTTCATGAAGACAAACGAAATTATTTGTGTTTAACCTGTGGGATGTCGTTCAAGACCTCAAGCAAATTAAATGTTCATGTCAAAACGAAACATATGGAATATGATGACAGACCATTTCAATGTACACTTTGTGATAAGAGATATGTATTTAATAGAGATTTTGCTAATCATATGATGGTACACACCGGAGAGAAACCACATAAATGCGAAGTTTGTTTGAAAACATTTAGGAAAAGGTATTCGTTAACTAAGCATAATAGAAAAAATCACCCACAGTAATTTTTAATGTTACATTTATGCATATACATATGTATATACTTATGTAGGTTAAAATTTGCATTTTTGTGAATAAAACTTTTTTTTTTGTAAAAAATGTTTTTTACTTAACGATAAAACTATAAAAATTAAAAAAAAAATAATATTTATTCAGCTGTATAATATATAATTAAATAAATGCGTTCGTTCATCTCTTCAATCAGCAGATGCTAAAGGATGTCTTTCTAATAACATTGCAACGCCTTGTCCACCCGCAGCGCAAGCGGATACAACAGAAAATTTTCCATTTTCTCGTACCATACGATTTGCCTGCAAGGAAATGACCAATTAAATTATTTTTATTAAATTTTCTTAGATTTATACGTACAGCGTGCATGCAGAGCCTAACTCCAGTTGCGGCAAACGGATGACCAATAGACAAAGACCCGCCCCAATTATTCCACTTTGCTAAGTCAGGAGTGCCATATTTTTGGCTCATTCCCATATATGTTTTGCAGAACCAGTCAGAATCTAAAGCTTTTAAATTCGCTAAAATTTGGCCAGCAAAAGCTTCGTGGATCTCCCAACAGTCAATATCTTTCAGAGTAAGTCCAGTTTTTTTTAGCAATTTTGGAATTCCATATGCTGGACCTAAAAGTAATTGATCAACCGGATCTTGTGATACGTATAAAAAGTCTCTAAGATATGCCTTGGGTTTTAGTCCTAATTCTTTAGCTTTGTCATCAGTCATAATTAAACAAGCCGATGAACCATCAGTCTAAAATTCATATTTTATAGTGCAAGTGTTAACAATGAAGGTGCTTTAAAATAATAATAAAATGATACATACCAAAAAAGATGCGTTCGCGGCAGTGATAGTACCATTCGGCTTAACAAAGGCAGGTCTTAGTTTCGCTAATGCATCTATGGTGGAAACTCTTATTCCATTATCTTTGTCCACAAGTTTTGAAGCAGAATTTGGCTTAAAAGGTGCCAAATCAGTCAAATAACCCTTTTCTTGTGCTTCTTTGGCTAAAGTATGTGATCTCAAAGCGTAGTCGTCTTGCTCTTTTCGGCTAATATTAAATGCAGCTGCTAAACGATCTGCCGAATGTCCCATAGTTTCACCTGAAGAAAACTCTGCCACTGCTGGAAGCTAATAACACAATTTATAATTTTATATTTTTTTTTTTTTTTTCCTTTGTTCACTCCTAGAAGGAGCATAGGGCTAGTGCATGATTTCTCATGCAATAGTTTCATAGCGTCATAGAGTTTAACTAGGTAGGTGACTAGCCTGCCGTAGTTTTTATTTATGTATATAAATTATTTGAGGTTATTAATATTTACTGTTTATTTTTCTTAGTTTTTTTTTTAATATCGAATATTACGAATATTTTGAAAATTACTTGTATAATATTTATTAGTATTGTATATTAAGTTATAATAATATTGAATATAATTTTTTATAGTGACCTGACCGGGGTTTGAACCCGAGATTCTTCGGTTAAAGGACCGGTGCCATAACCACTGCACCAATGGTCAGATATAATTTTATATAAGTCGAAAAATTTCTTACCTCTGGAATTAGAAAATTTGGTCTTAACGTTGCAAGTAATTGTAATTTTTGTAATGGCGTTTTAGCTTTGTTAGCTCTTAACATTAAACTCCTCATAGCTCTACTATGTCTAATCGGGACATCTGACATAAACTCTACCCCACCTGCAACGATTGCCTCGTACGTACCAGTTGCTATAAGACCCATCGCAGTTGTCATTGCCTGTAATAAATTTTCAAATA
The DNA here is from genome assembly GCF_029603195.1 of Condylostylus longicornis. NCBI lineage: Eukaryota > Metazoa > Arthropoda > Insecta > Diptera > Dolichopodidae > Condylostylus > Condylostylus longicornis. Next base: position 2,205,215 of record NW_026577989.1, read on the forward strand.
AAAAACAAGTAAGAAATACGACAATGATGAGTTGCTAATAAATTTAAAATTAGGTATATTAATTTGTGATAGGTAACTTTCATACCCAAGAGATCTTTTTTACTAAATGTTACAAACATTGAAATACAGTCAAATTACTTCAGTATATTAACATATTCATAACCAATACTTACTGCATTACTACTGATGCAAGCCATTGTCACTGTATGAGCGGGAGTTTTATCACTAAAACCAGCTGTTAACGCTGCTTCTCTTGCAACATTTGAAGTTTTTACTTCCTGAATGACTGTCCCATATACAATATAATCAATAATTTCTTTATCAAGTTTAGTTTTTCTTAACAAACTCCTGTAACATTACAAGTTTTCTTTTATTTCTTTGGCTTACAATAAGATGAAGTTAGCTTACAAAAGAGAGTGTCTTGCCAATTCATGTGGCATAAGTTTGGCATAATCTGTTCCAGACATTAGAAAGGGTGAACGAACTCCATCAACTAAAACAATATTTGGCCTTCGAGACTCTTTCGGAAGAGGAGCAGCTGTTGAAAGAGTTTTAGCCCCTAAAATGCAATTATTAATGTTAAACTTCTTATTCATAAACAATCTATTTACATGACGTATATACGTATATCTAGAGTTCAACTAGATTATGAAACGTCATACTAGTCTGAACTTTGGACTTTAAAATATATGTATATATTTCTTCATATTATTATCACAATGGGTAGATCTTTGTAATTTGTTACTTTCAAATATATGATCTACTTAGTAGCTTACCATTATTAAAAGCAGGCACCAATAGAGGTGAAAGTTTATTAATTCTAGTCATATAAGCGGCCATTGAGAATTCGTAAAAAATAATCTATATTTATATTTAACGTAGAAAATGCGATGGAACCTAATATTTTCAATAAATTTAAATTAATGCAGCTTCGACACCAAAACTATTAAAAAAAAATAAATACCGTGAACGAAGAAATTTATTTGATTAATTTACCAAGACTTCACTTGAGGTCTAGCAATTCGACTTATATTTATAAGAAATTTTCCGTTCAGCTGCAAAATGTCAGTTAAAGAGTTGCCAAATCATAGCAGAAATAGAATTTTATTTGAAGTCAACTCATTTTACGAGACAATAATAAAATTTTAGCTCAGTATGTTATCAATAAAATTTTATAAATATATTTTTACATCGACTTGTAATATTTTTTTGGAGGTTTAGTTCTTTTCTTAAATTTAATGTTGAAATATACTTTCTATACTGGAAATATACTTTATATACTGGAGTACAAAATTTTTGCTGTATGCCGCAGAAAAAAATTTTACATTTTTTTATAACTTGCATGTAATCCCGGTGAGCCATTAAAATTTTAGGATTTGATCTGTTAAATGAATTTTATATTTCACGAATATCCAACAATTTAAAATGCAGTGTGAACATGGAGCTCATGTGATTGTCAATCAGTCAAAATATCCTAATATTAGTTTGATTTGTTTCGATTTTGGGAAATTTTTCTGACTTTTCCGTAAAAGAAGTTGACATATCTTACGTTAACGAGAATCGAAATCAATCTGTCTGACGTGGAATATCTGTGGAAACAGTGAAATACACAAATTATTTCTTAGTTTAAAGAGTTAATAAAATTTTATTCGAAACTTAGACCTAAACAAAAATGAATTATGGAATAAATCAACAGTATCCGCCGCAACAGTTACCACCGGGTGGAGTATCAAATATGGGGTCACAAATGACAAGTACACCAAATTTAAATAATCCATCCTTAGTTCAGCAAGGTTCTAATTATGGAAGTGGACAATTACCTAAAACACCTTTTACAAACAACATTCCGTTGAATTCGCAATTAAATGGACCCGGTAGCATTTCACAGCACTATTCTCAATCATCGCACCAGCCAAATTCAACTCCAACTCAGCAACAAAATGCACAGCAAAATCCGAGTACGATTTTACCCCCACCACCTGGAAGTTTAAAGCAACCAAATTTAGAAAATAATAACGTAATTACTTCTAATCAGCCTCAAACATTGCAAAATGGTCAGCAGGGTAACTACTATAATAATTTAAATACAATGGGTCAGCCAACGAATGCGCCTTCATCCCAATTACATCAAAATATTGCTACACGACCGAATCAAAATATAATGACAGGTCAACACATTCAACAATTAAATACTTCAAAGGTCAGTCAACCGGGCTCTTTACCACCCACTCAATCGACTCATCAAAATTCAATGATACCTCCGTCGTCTCAACAACAGTTCATCAATTCAAATCAGCAGCAAGTATATCAACAAAATACGAGACCTCAATTACCTCCACAAACAAGTTTACCCCCAATGTCACTTCCCCAATCAACACCAAACACTGGAATGCCTTCGAACTCTCAACCAATTCATCAAATGGCTCAACCAGGAATGCCTTCTTTATCTCAAGCTGGTATGCCTCCTAAGCCGCAAGGCAGTACTTCAAGTATTCCGCAACCAATGTTGCAACCGATGCCTCAATCTAACGTTCCACTAATGAATCAGCAAGGAGGAGCAATTCCTGCACCATTACAATCACCAATGCAACCAATTTTGCCTCCGGGTGTATCTCCAATGTCATTTCAACAAGGTATGTCCCAGCAATATCAAAACACTAATATGATAAATCAGCAGCAGCCGTATTTGAATCAACAACAGTTGCCCAATCAAGGTAGTATGACATATCCTAGTGGGCCTGGAATGCCACCACCTGGAATGCAGCAAAGAGGGCAAATGGGTCAAATAGGTAGACCAGGGCAACAACCGCAATATAATATGTTTCCACAACAAATGGCTCAGCAGCAGCCACAACAACAAAGGCGTTTAGATCCTGATCAAATGCCAAATCCAATACAAGTAATGTCTGAAAATCAAAAAACTTCTGGCGGAATTTTTGCAACAAATAATGCAGGTATGTTACCACCTTTAGTTACAACCAAATTTATCACGCAAGATCAAGGAAATTCAAGTCCAAGGTTTATTCGGTCATCAATTTATTATGTCCCAGCTACCTCAGAGATTTTGAAGGCCACTTCATTGCCATTTACATTAATTTTATCGCCATTTGCTAATGCAGTTGAAAATGAAATGTCTCCACCAATAGTTGATTTTGGAGAGCTCGGCCCTGTTCGCTGTATAAGATGTAAGGCTTATATGTCGCCGAATATGCAATTTATAGATGCGGGAAGACGTTTTCAATGCGTACTGTGCAAGGCAACAACGGAAGTTCCTTCCGAATATTTTCAACACTTAGATCATACAGGACAACGACTTGACAAATACGAAAGACCGGAGTTGGTACTTGGCACATATGAGTTTGTGGCTACAAAAGATTATTGCCGTGAAAATACTTTCCCAAATCCTCCGGCTTATATTTTTGTTATCGATGTATCCTACAATAACGTTAAAAATGGGTTGGTAAAATTACTATGCAATGAGATTAAAGCAATTTTAAAACACTTGCCTGTGGACGAAGGCCATGAGAAAAGTAAAATAAAAGTAGGGTTTATAACTTATAATAGCGTTGTTCATTTCTATAACATTAAAAGTACTTTAACACAACCACAAATGATGATTGTTGGAGATGCTAAAGAAATGTTTATGCCGTTATTAGATGGATTTTTGTGTGATCCAGAAGAGTCATCTTTACAAATCGATTCTTTGTTAGAGAAAATATCAACAATGTTTGAGAATACTAAGGAAACCGAATGCATATTATATCCTGCTGTGCAAGCTGGTATCGAAGCTTTAAAAGCATCAAAATGTCCAGGTAAATTATTTGTCTTCCAATCGTCACTTCCTATTTCAGATGTGCCTGGAAAGTTGAAGAATCGAGATGATAGAAAACTATTAGGAACCGAAAAGGAAAAGTCGGTTCTGTCAGCTCAGAATACTGCATATGCGGAATTAGCTAGAGATGCTGTTCAAGTTGGTTGTTCCATTGATTTATTCATTTTCAATAATTCATACATTGACTTAGCAACAATAGGTCAGCTCTCAAGATTTACTGGAGGTGAAGTTTATAAGTACACATACTTTCAAGCTGATATAGATGGACAACGTTTGATTAAAGACTTAGTCCATAACATTTCAAGAGCTACAGCCTTTGATGCTGTTATGCGTGTTAGGACTTCTACAGGTGTTCGACCAACTGAATTTTATGGTCATTATTTTATGACAAATACGACTGATTTGGAATTGGCAAGCATAGACGCTGAAAAATCAATTGCCATAGAAATCAAACACGATGATAAATTACCACCTGATGAGAATGTTTATATTCAAGTAGCTCTATTGTATACATCTTGTAGTGGACAAAGAAGATTACGAATTAATAATGTGGCTCTACGTACAACAACAACCATAGCAGATGTATTCAAAGCGTGTGATTTAGACGCTACCATATTATTTTTAGCTAAACAATCAATTATAAAGTTATTGGAACATTCACCGAAAATAGTAAAAGATCATTTAATACAGGTTTCGGCACAAATTTTAGCATGCTATCGAAAGCATTGTACATCACCAACCTCAGCTGGTCAATTAATATTACCGGAATGCTTAAAATTATTACCATTATATATATCATGTATGTTGAAAAATGATGCAATATCAGGTGGTTCCGATATGACATGTGATGATAGATCATACGTTATGCAACATGTTTTATCATTTGATCTGCCTGCAAGTACAGCATTCTTTTATCCGCGTTTAATGCCTATACATAATATAAACATAGAAGATAAAAATTTACCAAGTCCAATTAGATGTAGTTATGAAAAAATGTCACCCGATGGCGCATATATATTAGAAAATGGCATGTATTTATTTATATGGCTTGGTAATATGTTATCCCCAGAATTTTTAAAAGATTTATTCGGTGTTCAAACAATACATGAAGTTAGTCAAGAACGTTTAGGTTTCAGAAATGATACCGAACTATCTTTACGTATATGGCAAGTAATAGATGAAATTATGAATGAAAGAAAGAAAAGTATGAAAATAACCATTATTAAACAACAGGATAAACTAGAAACAGTTTATCGTCACTTTTTAGTTGAAGACCATGGATGTGACGGCACATTAAGTTACGTTGATTTCTTATGTCATATGCATAAGGAAATAAAAGAATTGCTTAATTAAAAAATAAAAATAAAACAACGGAAATGTTCATAATGAAATCATGAAAAAAATTTCGAAATTATTTAAATAAAATATAAACTGATTAAATTCGTATGCAATTAAAATTACTATGATTATTATTATTATTATAATTATAAATTTCGATTTAATATTCAAGGAAAGGAAGATAATTAATTATTTAATTAGAAGAAAATAATATTCTTTTTAAAAAAAAATTAAAAAAAAAAATTAAAACAAAAAAAAAATCGAAAAATGTTACATGAATATGTTATTATATATCTATCTAAAAATCTTAATAAAAACTATATTTTTTTTGTTTTTCAAAAACGAAATTAGGTTGTTCATTCTATTTTCTTATTCGTTTTAGGTACATATGTACATTTATGAATTTACTTTTTCTATACGTAGTCTAACTAACGTGAATATTATTATTGTATTGAATCAGACAGGATTACTAAAGAGTAAACTAATAAATAAAGAACCTTCTATTTCTAAATCAACTTTGATAAAGTGCGTATGTAGCACACGAAATATATTAGGAAAAATAAAAAGTATTTTATTTCGAATAAAAAAGAGTTTTCTTTTCATACATCTAAAAAAAAATTATTGTAATTCGGAAAAATTATCAACTATTGAAGAATTTTTTCTGAAAACCTTCTACCTATTTCTGCTATACTTTTCTTTATTTTATCACATTTTCTCGAAAACATTTTTTTTTTAATTTGTGCTTGGGCTGATTCATTGAAATAATAGTATCATTAATATACTCATAATTCGTTTATTTTATGCATACGAACACCTAAAACATAGCAGACTTTTAAGTTTTATTTTTAAAATTTTTATTAACTTCTGATAAGAGTTCAGTACCACTATAATATCAGGGCATATCAGTGCAGGGGTAATAAATAATTATAAGTCTTTATTTACATATTTATTTTAAATTATTAATAAAAACTAAGATTTTATGAAATCTTATCAGTTTTGATTTTAGAATTGAAAACAAAAGAAACTCTCGAATCTTGTATAACACATATTACTGCACTGCACATATTAATATGCTTATTGAAATAATGTAAACAAATATGCATACATACGTACATAAATACGAGTATGTGATAAACATATAGCTTCATTATTTTTTGTTTATTATTTATTTTTGAAATTGAAAAGTCAAGATGAAAGTGAAAGTACATAATCTTCTCAGTAATAATAAGAAAAAAAAAACACAACCACACAAACTGTATGTAAAATTACCTTTAACGCATACTTATGTATACGTATACAACTGATGTTTGTTCGTACATGCAAATGTATGTACACACTTCATTAATTCCGTTATTTAAAAGAATATTGTTAACATGTTAACCTTTCGAAAATATAAGATGCAAGGTTAAGTACCAAGTACAAAAATTTACTTACAAAATAATACCTACAAACAGTGAAAGAATGTCAGCGTATATTGTTTACTTAATTTGGGAGATGTTTAAAAGTTCTTTTGTACAAATATTTGTTTTTCTTTTTAAAGAGTGCTCAATAATTCTTTAATGATCCACATTCATGTATCGTTTGTATGTTAGTTCATATGTGTGTATGTATGTATATCGATTTATTGGTATAGTGACATTTTTATCAAGCCTAATATTATATAATATATATATTATAATTTTTATTATAATTAACATACATACATAATATTATATAAATAATGAAGATATAATTATGCATGTCATGCTTCAGTTTCATATTCCTTTTGCGGATTTTAGTAGGCAAGACGGGTAACTATAGCCTGATGTAGTGTTCTTTATATGTGTTAAATATATATACGTACATATGCATATGTATGTAAGTATATATAATGTTATTAAAGCCAAAAATATTTACTTAACATAATGTCGAATATAATTTTTCTAGTGACCTAAATCATGGTTTGAACTCAAGATTCTTTGGTTGAAGGACTTGAACACCATTCTACACCATTCGTCAGATTATAATATAAATCATACTTAAACAAATGCCTATACATGCATATTTTACATGTACATTTATTTCTTCAAAAAATTTGATCAATATCTTTATATAGCATACACTCTAATATAATCTATTAACAATGAAGAATTTGTATAATTTTTATTATGAATATTCCATGTTGGTAACCATAAATTTTTGGCACGCCAAAATTCTGCCATTGCCGTTGGCGAATTATTTATCCACGGTTTTCCAGTAGTACTTTCAGCATCGTCAGGGAAATACGTTATTCCACCAACTGCCAAACTAATTATTAAATAAAACTGTAAAAAAGAACAAATAATCGAGTTAATTCTAATAATATTTCTAAAATATTAATGTACATTTGTTCACCTCATGATCAAATGGTGCCATTTCACTACCATACTGCCATGGATTATCTAAATTATAGTCTTCACCAAAACGACCTCGATTCCAAAATCCTCGATCAGTATTAACTTTACCTGTTTCAATATCATCAATGCTAAATTTTATAAATTCTGAAGTCCATTCCATTTGATACTTATGAAAATTTTTATCGAAGCCTAATCCTTGTGGTGAATTTTTTGTAAAATGTGTTGTTTTGTATGCATTTACATAAGGATATGGTCCAAAATGTAAAGTTGAACTAACTTGTTCAGCACCAATATTTACACCATTCTGTAATTATATAACTTTTATATATTCTTTCTTTGTTGTTATGTTCGCAAATATTTAAAAATTAGAATTTTACTTTGAAAAGATTTAAATTTCCTCTTGATTCGATTATGTCAATTTCACCGGAACATGGCCACGATCCGTAAGTATTATGTTTTGGTAAAAGCCATATTGCAGGCCATAACCAGTCACCAGAGGGTAATTTAGCTCTTACTTCAACTTTTCCATACTTAAAACTAAATGATTTTACGCTACGCAAACGTGCACTTCGAACTGGATTTATTACAGTTAATGGCGTTCCATTTCTTTCACAACCCCAATACGAAGGATTTGTACATCTGAATATTTAAAAATTAAAATAATAATTTAATTTTTTTTCTTAATAAACTATTTATTATATTGATTATATTACTCGTCGGCTGGTGATCCTCCTAAAATATTAATAGTTCCACTCATCAAAAATTCCTCTCCAAAAATATCTGATGTTAATGTTGGCCGAATATGTAAATTTCCATTTTTAACAAAACTATTTGAACGATTATTTGTATACCATTGAAATTCCCAATTCTATATATGTAGTTTTAATGTATGTATATATATAAACTGTATTACAATTCATTTATCAATTTTTTATTATTTAAAAAGCAAAATTCATTGAAAATTTAAAATATTGCAGAATTAATTAGCTTGCAAAATAACTTACCCCACCTCCAGCTAATGTATTTTCATGTTGCCATTTTGAAAAATCCAATGTATCGAAATTATCTTCAAAAATTAGATCTCCAGAGCAAATAATTCCTGAAAAAATAATCTAATTTATTATTAAAAAAATTAATTTTTATTTTATTTTTTAAATTTTAATAACACTCATGTAAAATTTGTTGAAAATTAAAAATTGCCAATGTCTGATAGAAATTCATAAAACAATAATAGAATCAAAACTGGTCTGTAATATTAGAAACATATATGAAAATAGTTTTTCCTTTGAAAATTAGTGCTATAGCTCAAGAACTTTCAGCGAATTCCAAAAAATATACCTATATTACTACTTTAATGAACAATTCTATAACTACTATACACATATAGGGAATAAAAATGTCCTCTGATAAACAATATATAAATATGTATGTCTAGCTGGGCTTTGACCCTTAAAACTGTTACGCGCATTATTTTATCATTATAAAACTAGCCAGCAAATTAATTAATAATTAACACTTTTTAAATTTTAAATAATAATGTTTTCACAAATTTTTATAGTGTTTTAATTATAGAAAAAATCTATTTGTTTGAGCTCTTTTTGACAACATATCGTTTCTTGGTAGAATGAACCCTTCTCTGTGTTAAATGTGGGGTGGATTATAAACCCGTTGAAATTAACTTTTTTATTCTTCATTTATGTTACCCTGCGACTTCCTCAGTTTTATCACAAATTTATTCGTGAAAATTATTCCAAATTACCGTTCGCTGCAATTGATAAGGGCTCTTTGGTTTCTCATTAAATTTTTGTGTTTTTTTCTTTTTGAAACATTTTTTTTTGTATTTAGTTTTAAATTCTTCGTTACTAATATTTTTACTTGCATTTAATTATATAATTATGAGAATAATTAGTTATATGTATGTATGTATATATTTTTTGCTTTTTCAATGAACTGCGTAACTACATACCACATACTACAAAAAATTATTAATATTCTCACCAGTTTTATTAACAGTTTCGCCACTAATTGTAGTAATCGATACATTTTCACAGTTTCCATTATTATTCTGACAAAATACTAAATTTTGTTTCATTAAATTAATTAAAAATAATTTGAATATTATTTTAAATAATTTAACACTCATATTTTTTAAGGGGTTTAAAAAAACAAACCAAAACTTATTGAACACACTTTGAAAATTCAAAATTAATCTAATGTTAAAAATAATTCTATAAAAAATTAGAATTTAGATTTAGTTTTAACTTTTAAATTATTACTCGTAATATTAAATGTTGATGAGGTTTTAAAATTTAATGAAGGGAAATAGGTATGAGCAAGGGTTTTTAAAGATTTTCATTTTCCCATGTTTGTTTATTGATTTTTTTTTTTTGTATATTTTTTTGTGTTTATTTAAATTTTCCGTTAAAATCTGGATATGCTACAAGTTCATTTAATGCACATAATCGTCAATGGAATTTTCGCAAAAATAGTGAAAAACAGATAAATTCTAAAATGATCTAATTTTTTTATGCGGTCTGTTAGGTTAAACTACCTATTTATAGAAAAAACCATGGCATACGAGTAGTAATAATACGGCATACCAGTATACAAACCAGCTTATGAGTTGTGATTAGCGAATTGACTATCAATATACCATATTATATTAATAAAATTTCGAAAACCTATATTATATTAAAGTGAAATTCCGAAACCTTTATATAAATCATACAATAATAATTATAAGAAAATTAATGGCAATTTGTAAAAGTTATAAAACAATTTTTATGATTCCCATTCATAAAAAAAAATATATTTTTTTTTTCTATAGTCTGTCACTTTTGAGATATCCACAATATTTTTTTTGCACGTTTTGTTTTGTTTTTTGAGTTGAACGAAAGATTATTCAAGCATAAAATAGATGCATCTATTAAAAAATATTAATATGAATTCATTTTAACGAACATTACATTACTTAGTATATAAGATTACGCTAATTTCAATAAGATAAAATTTTAGTTTTAGGTTGTTCTTCTAAATATCATTCTTTTAAAGCATAGTACATGCATTTAGTGACGCTACCATGATTTTTTAATTTTTTTTTTTGCGTAAATTGTTCTTTATACTATTCTCAGTTCATATTATTCATATGCTCTTTAAAATCGTTTCAAGAAAATAGCAATAATTGAATTCTTATAAAATGTAATAAAGACAACTAAAATTTTTCAGTTTTGCAGAACAAGCATTTCACTTAAAAAGTAATTTATGATCTTATTTGAATATATTTTTTTTTTCTACTAGGTGAAAAAATTCCGAAAGACGAAGAAGGACGGCGCTATCTAGCTTTTTTCTCCGATAAAATTGGCCCTGCAGACTAACTATTACCTCTGCGTTAACTTGGTCTTTCCATACAGGAATTTAATACCTTCCATAAGGAAATTGGTACTTTGTGTTAAATTGAAAGGTCTTGTTCGGTCAAATCTTTCTGTCATAATGCCATTGTCTAGCAGCCGTGCTCCTTCTATATTTACATGCTGTTCTAGACGAGCCCTTTGCTTTGTAGCATAACTCGCAATTTCATCTACAATCAAAGGAATTCCTAAGACCCTGTGGATGTCACTGTTACGTATAAACCATGGCGCATTTACCATGCCTTGTAGAACCTTATTCTGGAATTTTTGAATTTTGTTATTGTAAGTCTTCTTGGCACAACTCCAAAGTTGAATGCCATATAGCCACATTGGTTTAATGATTCGGTTATAAATCAATATTTTTTTTTCAATCACCAAATTGGACTTACGATCTAGGAGCCAATTATTTGAATATAAATTTAATTGTACTTAAAATTCGGATGTAATTTTTTACTCTTAATTCTTGAGGAGTTTAAGTAAGTGTGGTAATTTTCTACTGCAGATATTGTTTTTAATTTTATGTTATAATTAAAAATTAATGTATTTTTCAAAATTGTGTTCCAAGGTATACACCTTTCAACATATTATTTTTTAATAACAGAGCTAGCGTCAGCTTGGATTATCAGCAAATGAAATTTTATTACTGAGTACGTCAAATTGATGGCCGTTTACTTGAAAAACATAAAGTAATTTTTTCAAAATCAATATTTTGGAGTTATTGAAATTTTAATTTACTTTATCGTTTTTTTCTTTTCTATTTCTCTAATTCACTGATGAAATTCGATATTTGCAAACTATAGAGTAATAAATTTAAAGTATTCTTTATTCATATTTAAATCATGTTAACAATACTTTTTAAGCTAATATACTTTATTTTATGTTTATTTATATATGTAAAGGTACATGGTAGAACAATATGTGTGATTTTAATATTAAGGTGGGCAATAATACTAATAATACACTTACATACATTGTAATTAGTAAATATTATACTCAATAATATATCATTGTTTTCTATATTTTTTTTTTGTTAATTGTGCTTAAAGATCGTATTAATTGAATATTTCGAAATTTTTCTCGTCAGCTCAACTAGGTACATGATCGTATAAATATGTAGATATGTATATTATTCTTAAAAGCTTTTTCAATTTGATCTGTTGAATTTCGATTATAAAAAGTCAGAGTAAGTCAACATGTACATACATATATAATATAATATGTATGTTTATGCAAATGCAGGTATTCCTAAGGAAAACGTATGATTCATTATAATTTAAAGGTTAAAATATTTAAAATTTTTCAAATGAATCTATGTCTCTAAAAATATTTTTTAAAAATGTCAATCATACATTTATAATAGGAAATGTTTGTTGCAAATGTACACTGCAGCGACAATGCTGTAATTTTGATGTGACATGTACTGTGGTTAATTAGGTTAGCAAGGAGACTCGTTTCCTGTTTCTGCATACATATGTACATATATTTAATTTAAAGTAATTATGAATTAAAGCTTTAAAGTAATTATGAATTTTCAAAGACTGTAGCTTAAAATATTGTAAACATTTATACAATTATTTAAATTTATCTATTATTCTTATTTATTTTAAATGAATTTTACTAATAATTTTTAAAAACATAATTTGAACAATTGCAGTTATATACATACATGTTCGCTTTAAGTATTTATTATATTTTTTTGGTTATTAACCTACATACACCTTTTATATCTTTTACTTTAAATTTTCTTAAATTCTTGATTCTATTCTGAATAAAATTCAGAAAATTTTTGCATGTACATAAATACATATACCTACGTATGTATGTATATTATGTATAGATGAATTATGTTATACATGCATGGTCTATGTGGGTAGCAAAACAAATAATATTTTGCATATTTTATAATCTTATACTATTTGTATAACTAATTTGAATAACTAAGAATAAGAAAAAAAAAAAAGAAATGTACATATTGACTATCCAGATTTTTCTGATATGACCTTCATATATGTATTATGTAGGTACTTATATTTATTATAGAAAAACAATGTTACCTTACCATACAAACATAATATCCATATGTACATGTATATATATACTTCTGGCTTAAGTAAATTGCAGCTTAAAATAAAAATAATTTACCTACTTCATTGAATTTTATACGTGGCAATTCGATATATGTACATATGTGTAAATGGATGTTGCTATTGAAATATTAATTAAAAAATTCTTAATCAAAATAAAAAAATTTTTCTTTATTCAAACAATAATTATAATAGTTTACTCCACTCCTACATTTTAATAATATAAAGTCGAATACAATTTAATTAATTAATATTAAAAAAAAGAGGAGTTTGAATTGAAAATAAGTGCGTTGTCGGGACGATTTTGAAATTTATAATAATGAGAATTGTTTATTTATGTACATACATACATGGTTGAATAGATAATGTGCAGAAGTTAGAAAAAGCACACAGCAACCCGATTTTGATACATTCTCAGCAGTTCTAAGGGTAGCATTCTTGAGTATTCAAAGAAATTCCTAATTAATATTGTGAATTTTGTTTCCGGAATTTATTAAGTTTTAAGTAATGTTTTATATACACATGTACATAAAGTATTATAATAATCCAGTGAATTAATTTTTAATACAAAATACCTTGCAAAACACACTATATGTATTCTTTTTTGTCCAAACTCGACTGTATCAAAATTCCAATTTCAATAAGGAAGTAGATAACCAAAAACAAAAAAAAAGAAGTTTAAAAGATAAAATAAGGTCACATACGTTCATAAAAATTTGTACCTGTAAGTTTTATAAAGTATTTATAATAAATTGTCAAAAAATACCGTTATTTTAATAAAAGTTGTTCATTTAATTTTAAATAAAGATTTGACGTGGCTGAATTGGTTAACAATTTCGGCTAATTTTTTGTTGCAATTTCGTGCAACATTATGACGTCATAGAAACCCGAAGTATGTATTTCTTGTATCTTAATACGTGAAAGTTAGAGATTATTGGCTTCAAACAAGTGGTACACTGACCAAGTTATGCTATGTCTTTTAATATTTTTATTTTCATTCTTCATGTTATGTCCACACATACGTATGTATAACTACATATTTATATATACCTACTAACGTAAAATAAATAAAAATTTCAAATTATGGGAGACAAAAGATTGCAATATTTTATTATAAAGTAAATGAAAATAAATAAGGAATTGACTATATTTATAATGTAGCTAATAATTGTTATAATATAATTATATGTAAAGTGTTGTATATATACATGCATATGTATATAAGCTCATATAAATAACAGTACTCCTTCATTGTTATTCTGTTCACAATTTAAAATTATTTGCTTTGATAAAACAATAAAAAAGTAATATTAAAAAATTTAGACATAGTGATTCATTAATATAACAATTTTTGGAAAGCGGTAAATATATAGCATTATGTATTTAAGAACTTAAATATTTTTATTTTGGAAGTTAATCGTGATTCAATGATATGCAAACAAATTTTAAATATTTATATATATACATATAAATATGCACATGCACACATATAGATACTTGGTCGAAATGCAATGTGTAGCAATCCAATTCATTTTAGTAAACTATTTGTAGAAAAATTTAATTTTTTTTCCTAAATCAAGAAATCAGTATGAAACACCTTGTATTAGCGAACTAATAAAAATATTTTAATTGCTCAGTTTGTCACTAAGAATTTAATTCAAAAGAAGATGAAACAATTCCAAATCTGTATTGAGAAGTTATAAAACTAAAAAAAAAATATAAAACTAGAAAATAAAAAGTAAAAAATTTTGAAACTGAGAAAATGGAATATTAAAATAACTTAAAATTGTGGAATTTTTGTAAATTAACCGACATTTCATTATTAAGTCAGAAACTTGTCAAAACCGACCGATATACTATGTGTGTTCATATATTACATATATGTATACATATGTATAAATTGAAGTGGTTTGTTTAGATACCTGAAACTTTTACTATTACTTTCTTCAATTACACAATAAACATTCTACAATTTTTCTAGAAAATTTTTGTCTACAAATTTATTCAGTTTTAGGGCACACATGAACGCTAATAAAATTAATGAAAATGTGTTTTTTTTATATTATTGTGCACCCTAATCCAAAATAACATTTTTACCGTATACTTAGTACATAGTTCTGTTTACGTGATGTATTGATGAATTTTGTATTAACACTATTATGCTGTATTGCTGACTTTTCTGCCAATACGATATTACGGCAATTGTGAAGTCACTGGTATTGTATAAGGTGAATTGCATTCACATACATACACACATATATGTATATAAAATTAGTTTTTTTAAATATTTTTGGCATTTCAAATATTTCCAAATATTTCGGCATTAATGTTTAAAACTTTGTATTTTTATATTATATATAAAATTTTATACCAATACAATTGTAATCAATGGAATTTTTAAATTATTTTTAAAATGGAATATTGTTATACACATATATACAATGTATTTCAATTCTAGTTTAAGCGAATATTATTTTTTTTTTTGCGAAAATCGTCATAAAACTTTAATTTAGTATTTGCAAAAAAAATTTTTCATGTTCATAATTGAATATATTAATGCAAAAAATAAATATTATTTCGGTTAAAAACTTTCTCAACACTTATAAATTTAAACAAAAATTTTTATTGTATTTTATCTTATTATTTCTTTTCCTCTTTTAAATAAATAAAATATTATTTTGTATATAAGAAAATTGATTTTAAACATTAATTTTTCGTTTATAATACTGTTTTGAGTGAATTTTTTATCCCTACTATTTTTGGAGTATATTGTTAACTTTAAAAATTTGAGCACTATTTTTTTTTTTCTTATCGCCTTAGTAGTTGAATGATGCTGGATATATAGATGCTGTTGATATATATGAATGTAGTTTTTTTCTAGATTATTAAGTGAGCATAGATTTTATAGCAAATTAAAAAAAATTGCATATTGGGTTTCTACCAAAATGTAGATCTAACATGAATTTTACTTGCTCTGCAATATAGTTTTAATTACTAATAAACTAATTCGACGTTAGATCTGCAGTTTGGTAGACGATCATTAACTTTCATTTTTATAGTAAATATCAAAAACGATAAAATGCATACGTGATTTCCATTTGATAACTCATATATTTTAAAATTAACAGAATTTTAGTTCGCATACAAAACTTACCCATATAACATTTAATAAGATTAACTGGATAGGTTGTACATTTTTATAGTATAAAGGATATAAAATACAATGTTATCAAATCGAAAAGATTAAGAATAGTGAGTGGGCAGTATGCATTCATTTCTTTTTCTGTACCCTTTTATCGTCTAAGAGAGTATGCTTTTTCTTGATAATAATGTACATATGTATATATGCATATATATTTTCGTATTCAAAATATTCATTTATAATCAAAATTATACAGAAACCTATTAAAATATAGGCATTCATACATTCATATGTATGTATATTTATTTTGAGTAAATAAATAAATACATGTATGGATCTAGATTTAAAACTTTAAAACAATTTCTATTTTTGGATCATATTACATATACATATGTTTGAGTCATTGAAAGAAATTAAATTTCATATTGTGTATAATTATATGTATACATATATATGGTATGTATTCTACAGAAATATTTTAAAATTTAATTGATGAAATAATTTTAATAGGGTATATTAATATTTTAGATTAATTTTCGGTTGGGAGTAAAATAACAATTATTTTAATATATTTAACTAATACTAAAATATTTAGGTATTTGTGTTGAACTTGAAGTTTTATATTGAAATTTTAATAGTTTCAATATACTCGTAAAGTTTAGAGTTCTACATAAAATGCCACACATGTACGAATAAATAAAAGTCATATTAGGACAATAGTAGAATTTGCCTAAATACTGTTTATTTTGAAAACCAATTCACAAAATTTGGCCCTACATAAGTGTTTCTCTAAAATTTAACCTGCAATTTTGAAGAACTAAAAAAATTCGGAATATAGAGTTGAAGTATGTATATCAAATTTTGAAATGTATCCTGACATCGAGATTATATTTCTATACTATATCACTTTAAAATTCAGCAATTATAGGGCTTAATTAAATTCTAATTTAGCAGAATTTTACTTTCATATCGAATCAGCGTCAACATATATAACTGTTTAGTTCAGATTAAACAAAAAATTTCTAATATTTGATCAAAAAAGGTATAATTGTAAATAAAATATTATCTTATGATAGACCTGCATAAATTAAATTTTATTGAATTATTTTTATAACAGTATTGAATAATTGAATTAAATTTTAGCTAAGCCATTAAATTATATGGATATATTCACTGATATATCGGCGGCTTGCCAACTACAACTTAATACAATTAGACTTAATATAAAGAATTTAACATACCTACATAAAACATTTTCATAGTATTCATAATATATATTTTGAAACTAAAAATGTTAAGAAAAATAAAAATAAAATAAGAATAAAATGTAAAGCAAAAATATAAAAAAGAAGAAAAATAAAAGAGAATACATGGTTTAATTTTTAATTTTTCATCAATCTGCCGCCAGTTCTACCCTGGCATTATTAAATTAAGCTTGGCATATTAGTAATATATCATCAGTTGAATTAAATAAATTAAAATAATACTAACTGTATGTACGTAGTTTTAAATGCATATTATATCGTACATTTAAATATACATATATAAGTAATTTTAAATAATATTGAATTTACTTATGCATACATTAGTATGTATGTATACACGTAATGTATGTACATTATATTTAAAGTATAAAGAATATATTTACAAAGAGATAAGACGAGAAAAATTGTAAATGGAAAATTGCAAAAAATTCACTAATTAAAAAATTTCAAATTGTGCCTGAATAAGAGTGAATCTTTAATTAAAGAAGAGTTGAAGAAAAAGTGTATTAAAATTGTGGCTGAAAAAAAAAATTCTTAAATATAAAAATTGTTTTCATTGTACATATACATACATATAAATTCACAAAATTATACAAATAATTATAATGCATTTAAAAAATAAAAAATAAATTATTCAAAAGTATTTTATTTTTGAAATCAATCGTGCATTCCTAAACAAATAGTATACATATGATGTGTAAATGCTATCGGTAATTGGAAATAGTTCCATATTGTACCTATTCAATAACGATAAAATTTAGTTCACTTTCAATTTAATTTAATTTTCGAGTTTTTTTTAAATATACGAAAATATAACAAATTTATATCAAATATTACTCTACATATAAATAACATACCAGTAAAAATATATTTAATAACTACATAAATATTAAATATTTAAATAAATTAAATATGTTGTAAAGAGATTATTTCCGAAATCTGTTGACTAAAGGGTAATTCAAGAACATAAAATTTTCCACATCGATGCGACAGTGATAACGCTATGATTTCTTACTAATAGTGATGTAATCTCGATTCTGATATGTGATTCACATTTTTGGACATTCTTTTTTACAATTACAACATCAAAGATATGGTTTTTTCAATTGTTGAGGATCCTTGTGTTCAATTTTATTAGACGAATTTATGTGCAAGCTGAATTTAACTTAAAACATAAAGAATTTTTTTTTATAACAAATTTAAATTCATCAAAATAATTATCTGACGGTCATTTATAAATTGATTTATAAAAAATTAATTTTCTATCTTTTAAATTAGCTCTGGGGTTTTTATATTATTTCTATATTGTACCTGTGGCTTTATTTCATGTCTCCCACACTTATGTACATATTAACATATTATATGTATGTATATACATATGTATATATGCATTTTATTGTATGTCTAAATATGGCCATCAGTAAGTGTCTGAGTTTTTGAACTTTTTTTTTTTAAGACAATCTTATTCAGTGAGTCATAAAGAAATTCATTTTAAATTTTATTCCAAAGCATATAACCATTTGTTGTTTTAATTTTGTGCGTTTTAATTCTTCAAAATTTAAGAAAAAGAAAAATTTTAGAAAATAAAGAGTTTTTAGAAGAAATTGTATGTACTAGTGTTCATTTTGAGTAAATAAAAAAAATTGAAATTAAAAAATAAAAAAGAAGTAAAGATGTTTTTCAATTTTTCTATTATAGTTTGAAATAATTGTAATAAAATTTTTTGTTATTGTGTTTAATTTTCTAAATTTAAATTTTAATACAGATAAAATTCATTTTAAATTTCATAAACTGAATACACAAAAATTAAAAATTTCAATAAAAAAAAATTAAAATTTTTTTGTAATATTTAGTAATAATAATGTCATCAATTACAACAACATCCCCATCAAAAGAACAATTTTGTTCCTTTATATCAGAATTTATTGATAAAAGTAAAAAGATTATTGTGGAATCGGTAAGTATAAAAAATAAATAATCAATAATTCATTTATTTATTTATTTTATAAATTTTTTTCAAATCATCATTTACAAAGAAATATTGAAGAATGAAAAATCAAAATGTATTTTGAAATTTTATATTCAAATTTATTTAAATTAGAATCCATTTTGAAAAATTTGTACAGTTATAAATTATAAACAAACGGTTATAAACTAATTTACTATAATATATGTATAAGTATTTATATGAATAGTTTAAGAATGTGTGTACATATATAATGTCATATTTGTCATTAGAAATGATATTGTTATAAAACTAAAAAATTAGTATATTCAATAATTTTGATAAAAGTTATAAATTACTTCAATTACAAATTTTTAAAATCAAAAAGTTCTATAATTTCTAAATGAGAATGATATTAAGCGCATTTAAAAATTCAGAGAAAATTTTGATCGCTATAAATAAAATAAATTGTGCAATACTATTTTTTGAAATTTAATTGAATCTGCAACGCTGTTTGTGAACGCTCTGGCACCCAAATTAATTTTATGACATTATTTATGACAATAAGCTAGTAAAATCCCAATACAGCTGCTATTATTAAAATAGTATCCGTGCATTTTATTATAATTATTACAGTGAAATATTTTTGTAATACAATGCACTTAAGTTGATCTGTAAGAAATTCCCGCAATATTTGAATTGAATCCAAAATTCTCTATTCATGTAAATATTGATAATTCGAGTTGGCCGAATATTAGCTTTCATATAAGTTCGGCTTAATATATTTTATAATTTCATATTATGTATGTATGTATAAAAAATAAAAAATTTACTTAAATCTAATTGTTTGATAAATTTATTGAATTAATTTTTTTTCGATTTAATGCAATTTCAATATTCTTAAAGAATTTCTTGGTTAAAAGAATAAACGAATATTTGCTAAAAACTTCTGCAAATATTTCTGCAAAATAATTATTGTATATTTTGCTTTCTACATAACTGCTTTGATTTTTTTTTTAATTTACATTAAAAATAGTGGGAAAAAACAATAATAGTTTTAAATTTTGCCTTTTGTAACTTCAATAATCTTGTTTAGTCTTAATATGAATATTATGAATGGGTGGAAATAAAATAAAAAACGAAAAAACAAAAAAAAAAATTTGCAATATTTTTTGGCAAATCATTTTAAATTCAGAATTCTATAAAAGCCTTCTTAATTTTCTCTTAATTCTTAAAGTGTTGATTGTATGTAATATACGTACGAGTATATTTTTGTCGTCTATTTAGCTCTTTTATGAATTTCAACTTTTTTTTTTTTCTTTAAGATTAAAAACCTTGTTTTATGGTAATCAACTTATATAAACTAAAATTTTCGAGACGTTGACCTTAAATATTAAGTATATTTTATTTGAAATTCACTCTAAATGATGTAAACTTGTTTTTTTTTTTATAATTCAAGCCACCTTATAAAAGGTATTGTTTATATTGAAATTATTAGAATAGATTTCGTTGAATAGACAATTTTGAATTGGTTCATTCATAACATATTTTAAACTTAATCATAAGTAGAACTAATGAACTATGCTTTGTGGAAATAGTTTTTAAAAATAAAATTAGTTAAATACTTATGTACTATATATGTATGTACATATGTACAAATACTAAAATATAAGTTATATTGAATAGCTATAGAAATTTACCAGGTTGTCTTCATATATTTTTCTTCTCAACTTTCAAAAAAAAATGCAACTTGAATGCTTTATTTGAGAAAAATATGTAGAAAGTTGTAATTTTTATTTTTCTTTATTTAATTTGATTAAATTTCATATTTATTTGTAATATGAATTAATTAAAAGATTTCATGAAACATTGAGGCACAGTAACGCATTCAGTGTATATATTATTTAAAATAAAGACTTCATTAGATCACATGTCTCGCACCTATAAAACAACATTAATGTATATATATTTAAAAAATACATAAATTTTACATTCTGAGATTTTTAAATTTGATTTGTAGATTGCAACAAGTAGATTGCGTGGTAATTCACAACCACGTACCATCAATTACAGTTTTTGGTTAAAAACAATTAATATGACACATACCTCGTTGGGAAAATTGTTTATTTACTGAAACCCATTTATATAAGATACGATCAATCTTTTAACAGTATAATGCTCTGGGTGCGATATTCTTAAATATTGTTTATATAATTTTTCTAATAAATTAAACATTATTTGTAATCGATTACACATGCATGTTGTTTCAAACGAATGTGTATATATATACATATATACAATGTAGAAACAAGAAGAAAAAATAAAATAGAATCGTTCAGATCGATTTTCGTATACAAAGTGAAGGATGAATTCATATTTAAGAAACAATGAATTATTCAATTAGTAAAAAACGTAAAAATATTTCCTTTAATTGCACTAAGCAGATGCTCAAATATTTACATACTATATTATAGATCATAATACAAAAAAAGCGAGCTATTCCATCCGTTCGAAATTTCAAAATTTTATGTATATCGTACAATAAGAAAGTTGTATAAAAGGCGGTTATATAAATTCGGTGATTAAAATTGCACTGCTGTAAATGTTAAGTTAATGTTGAGCGCTATAACAGAAGTCCATTTTAGATTATACATTTATAGTCACATAATTAACATATATACAGGCATATATTACATATATTTTTATCAATAATGTATTAATAACTAGATAAGAGGACAAAGGGGTTAATTTACATTTGCATTGTGACATATTTTCTCATTAACAAATTGTAAAACTATTACTTTTACAATAAGTAACTAAAACTATATTTACTTGTTACTTATGTATCTCCTATGTGCACTGTCAATCTCGTCTCCTATTAAGTTTCTAGCAATAAGAGTAATCACAATTGAAAATACTTATATGAAATTTAATTATGCTCTATCCGAAAAACTTGATTTTCATCAAAATGTTAGTTAACCCCTTTGTCCACTTACCTCTTTTATTAATGACAATATTAATATAGTAAATTAATTTTCAAATCCTTTTAAATAAAAAGATTTATGTGTCAGCATAAAACCCTAAATTATTGACAAATAAATTTTATTTACATTTTTACATACATACTTAATTTTATGTAGAGATTTATTTAAAATTTTTTGGAAAAAAATAAAGTTATAGATAGAGTTTTCATTTTAATCATGTTGCTAAAGGTTTTCTTAGGATTTTTTTTATGATACCTTAAGCTTATGTTATAATTCTAAATTTTTAATTTATTTTTAGGAGGACGTTTTAGATTACGATGCTGTTGAATTAACATTATTGTTAAAATCAATTGGTTTTCAATTACAATCATTAGAATTTTTTTCGAAACCTGATGATGAAGCTAAGGATATTGAAATTGAAATAAAATGTAAACGATCTGGATTACATTCAAAACTTAAAATGATAACAAATAATTGTACGTGTCCAATTAATGATCCATCATCAAATAATAATTCATTTTGGGAAGTTCAAGGCATAGCACCAGTTTCTGGTTTAATGAAACCCCAAGTGAGTGTAAATTAAAGACTAAATTTATATATATGAGATTGTATATATTTACATATATAAATACATAATATATTGTGTAATAATTTGTGTGTTGTGTAGTATTTGTGGTATTCACCATAATTATGTATGGTGAAATTAATTCAATTTTGTGATTGTGTTGCTTTTTTGCATTTATGTCTGATTGAAGTAACATAAGTACAATGTTGAATTTTTAATTTCTTCCATAGTTATTTAATTATAATAATATAATTTTCAATTTATTCTCATTTATAATCAATAGGGGTTAGTTCAGGATACTTCTTGTAATCTATTACCAGAAATAACGAAGAAAACTAATAATTTGGCAAGAACAATGTTAACTATTTTACAGCAACATTATAAGGCTGATTTCGATCCTAAAGGAGCCAAAATTAAGCAAGTTGATGTTAAAGAGTAAGGATTTTTTTTTGATGCTAAAAAGTAAGAAAAAATTGCTTATGCTATATCAAATCTATTTTAGAATTTTAGAACGTTTTCAATCAAAAAATATTAATATGGATTCGCTCAAACCAAATACTGATTGTCCTTCTCCAAATAATGTATTAAAAAAATCGACGCAACATTGTTCGACTCCATTGAGTTCCATAAATGTTGACTCCACCGCTTTATGTGTGAGTAAAATATGGAGTTGTCATGGATTCCATTCTAAAAAAACGTCCATTTTCAATAAAAGCAAAATCAAGATAGAAAACCTATTTTTAAAATACTTTTTTCTTTTTTGCTGTTAAAAATCTGTATGTTTTTTGATTTTATATTTTAGGAAACAAATTTGACCGTACAAGTAGATGACGGTGATGTTCAAGCTTATAAAGAAACCAATGGAGCAAATGTAACAAGTGAAACTGATGTAAATTATGTTACAAGTATAGAAACTGCTAATAATGGCATCAATTTTGCTATTAATAACATTTTGTTAAAAGACAATGATACTTTTGATCAATTGAATCCAGAAAATGAAAAAGAAATTTGTTTAATCGAAAATATTACTGAAGCTCGCAAAAATTTAGATACTGCTTTATTATTATTAAAATGTAATGTTACGAGGGAAATTTCACCAGGTTCGTCAATTTTAACAGTTACTCCTCAAAATTTAAAGAAAAAAGGGCAAACATCTAATACCAGAAGATCAACACCTCTAATTTCACTTCCATTGGAGAGATCAAGGTTAGCGAATTCCAATAATTTATCAGTAGGTATGTATGTTTATTTGAGAAATATGAAAGTTTATTAGCAGGATTTATTTTTATCTATGTATATACATACATATTTGATGTTGTTTATTATTTATCATTTTAGATTCTCGAAATATGAGACGGCATTCTGTTGGTGGTCGAAACGATGCATTTTTGTCATCATCTTTATCGCCTTCCGAAGCTGAAATATTGACCATGCGGCAAGGAAGTGATTTGTCACTCGATAACTTGAAAAGAAAACCGAAACTAAGTCCTTTAACAGGGAAATTAATAAAACCAGATACTCCACGTCCAAGTAGTGGAAAAGTTTATGGAATTAAAGCTAGTCTTGTTAAAAAAGCATTATCGACTCCTCATCAAAGATCTGCTAATTCTGCAAAACCACCTATTAATAAAGCACCTGGTCAAACAACATCAGATATTGGTAGTGTTAATGGAATAAAGAAAACAATAAAATGAATTGGTTCTGCGTAATGGAATATGATGGGAGCGTTAAATTACATTTGTATTCGTTTTTAACATTAATATCCTATTTTTTTAATAATTTATATATGTATGTATGTATATGAAAACAGAAAACATTCTCATTAAATTATTTATTTTTCGATTTGTTAATTTTTTCAATAGAAAATATTATTTGATATGAATTCAATAAAAATTATAAAAAAACAGTCACTTTTAAATTTTACAAATACTAAGTGGGTAGGCATCTGCAGAAATTGTTTATTATTTATATACATATATACGCGTTCTTCTATGTGTTCTGTAATGCTAATTCTTCTTTTGTTATTAGGCCGAAAATATAGTTACACAAAGTAAATTTAACAATTAAAAATTAAAAAAACAATATTCTCACCTGCAGAAGAATCACAAAATTAAAAATTAGCTGATTACCTACCAGGAATTAACACTTAACTGAGTTATTTTTTGATTTTGTCTCATGGGTTTATTTAACGTTTTTTTAAAACTAGATAAAAATTTACTTATTCATGTCTTCATATTTTATTGAAATTTCAGAATTATCCTTTGTCTTTAAAATTGCAGTATAGAATACGTTATTTAAATGCAATTCAGCCTTTGTTATTGCTATATTGTAATAAAGCAGTAATCCAATTTTGAAGCTAAATTTGTGTTAAGATATACTTAACCTATTAAAAGAATAGAATTAATTGCTTTGCTACAAATTCTGTGTTAAAACTTTTGCAGAATTACTAACTAAAATGGAATACTAAATGCAGTATAGTAATAAAAATGGACTGGGTTTTTCCAGTTTTACAGTTGTTTAGATATATTTTGTACTCAATGTCATAATTCGTATCATAAAAAAAGGAGAACATTTTTACTACATTTTTTACTTTTCTTTTATCACGTCACCCCTGCTTTACTTTGATTACATTTCAAAATTGTCATAAATTGCATGTGATGTAAATAATAAGAAAAACAGAAATTTTAACACTCGGCATTTTTTTATTTAGTTCAGTTCATTCGTTTTAGAAATTTTGTTCTATGAAATTCATAGAGATATTATTTAAATACAGAGTTGATTATATTTAATTAAAAACTTAGTTTAATACTAAAAGGGTGAATTCATTCATTTGAAAACTTTGCAATTGTCTATAAGACGCATATTTTGTTTACATTGAAAATTTTAGTTGCCTTAAGAAATATCATTCCATCGAGAATTTTCAACGAAATTTTTTAAATTGTTTTCTTTTTAAGAACCAGCTTATATGGAGAATTTAAAGAAAAACAACAAAATATTAATTAGCACTGGAAATGTGCTTAGTTTTAATAAAAAAGTTGGGCAAAAACCTATTGAGGAGGTTTGTATTATAGCTTGTATGTTGTAATTTTTTGATATATATATTTCCACTTAAATACATATATAATAATTAATAGATAAAGAAAATTTTTTGAAAATAAACTTCTATAAAATTTGATAAGCGCAACTGATTATGCAAGATCTTCTCCAGAGACTTTCAATATAAAGCCTTTGCTAGTAAAAAATATATAGCGCAATATTATACAAAATATATACATATGTGCATATCTATGTATGTATGTAAATTTATATTGTCTTGCATGACTATTATAATATTATTTATTACTTTTTAATAAGACTACGGTTTCCGTATTGTTGTATTAACATCATTTTCAACTGAAATGATGTCATTTCACATGGAATATATGTTTATTTTTAGTTATCCCAAAAATTCGTTTCATTTCTCCAAATTGAAATGCCAGTTTATAATGAATTCGCATATAAAGTAATTTACTATAATTAAATTTTAAGTAGTTTGCTATTTCGTAATGATTTTCTCTGGTTATCGGTTACTTATTATTCTCATAAAGTTTTTGAAATCAAAAATACACGTACTGCAATTTCGGTACTTCTAATATTTCTGTGTAAGTTTTGGCAAATTTAAAAAATTAATTTTTAAAATTAAAAAAATTTTTTTTAAAAATTCAATTTTCTAATTATGTAGATGGGTAGATATTCTTAAGGGTCTACCTACTTATCTATATCAGTTTAAAATAGGGGAAATGAAATGAAAATTTTTCAAAAAAATAACTTATCTGACATCGGAAATTTAATAATACCACATGGATACACAATTCATAAAATAGCATTTAAACTTAATTCGGCATTAATACAATATTATTATTACATTTCCGATCTCATGGTTTGACTACATTTCTTGTTGCAAGTTAGATACATATGTACACCAAAATTCAGAATTTAACAAGTTAATTAAATTTAATAAAAACCAATTTTGAATATGTTCAGTTGATTGATTGTTTGAGTGCAACACTAACGAATGCTCAATATCACATCAAAAGTGGAGAAATACATCGAAAAAATAATGACCTACATGAAAAGATTAATGAACATGAACGAAATAGTTTGAAAATTGGTGCAAAGATTTTTATAAATCATTTTAAACCTGAATCTGTCGAGAAAGCAGTTGATGCTTTATTACAAATATTACAACTGAAATGCTTAGATAATGTTATATTGGCTTATCATCCAATAAACTTGGTAACAAATAACTCGCTGAGTAATGGAGATATGACTAATATTATAAACGATAAAAAACCGGAATCATTTGAGTGGGCTTCGGGAAACAATGAAAGTGCATTTAATGAGCTGAAAAATCTCTGGACTGTTTTGGAGAAATTTCAAAAAGAAAACAAAGTAGGTATATCTGATTTTATTATATGAATTAAAAATATTTGATGTTATCATTCTAGATTTGCCAATTAGGTATATCAGATTTAGATACTGAAACCTTAAAAAAGTTGTATGAAAGCTGTGAAGTGAGACCAACTATTGCAAAAATTAACTTGGCATCTTGTTGTGTTGTTCCACCATCACTTCAAGAATTTTGTAATAAAAACGATATTCAGCTACTTACCCACAGCGATCCGGAAGGTTTGTTAATTTTATGAACTGAAATGTTTATTACTAATTTTTTTTCCTTATTTTAGTATTTCTTAAGCATAACTCTTTAGAAGAATGGGACTTGAAAGAGTACGAACCATCGTACGTTGTACGTTACACTGTTCATATTAAATGCCGTGGTGTGCTAGCTGTAAAAGGGTATTTAGTTGGTGCTTCAAAGCATTGAGTATAAAGAAAACTAAACAAATCAAAATATGTTAACATGTTTTTGGAATTGTTAACATAAGAGCAATTTAATAGATTTTAAAGCTCAAATAGATATCATCGATTATCAAAAAAGAAAACTATGTTATTTGTGTGTAATTTGTATTATTGTTAAATAATTACTTAAGAAGAACTTATACTTATTTAGATATATAAAATGGTGGCAGGTCTATTTATAAAAAGTTTTATATAGAAATTTTTATTTAATGCTTTAAAAATAATTTCAAAAATTCCAAATAAAATATTACAAAATAAAATTTTTATACAACACTAGCATCTTTTGGTGCTAAAATAGTAAAAAGTTAAAATGTTACTATTTTTTAGTAGATTTTTAGTGCAAAGTAGTTACAAATAAAAGTTAATCTTATATAAAAGTAATTATGAGTTGATATATTTTGTATGATTAAATTTAGAATTCGAAGCTTTTTAGTACAATCACGGAATCACTTATTATAAAAAATCAAAATTTTTCATTTAAATTTTTTTAATATTAAATTTTATACATATGTATACATATATATTATTAGAATGTTATCTAAGTTATTTTTATCAAGTATTTTAGTTCAAAATATTTTTTATAATTTTAAACCTTATTTTTTTTTTATTTTTGATTTAGAGTGATTTTTTTAAATTTTTTAATGTAAATTGTTTTATTTACTTAAAAATTTATTTTATACATAACGCAATATGTAATATAATGTTATTTTGCTTCAAAAAACAATGGCTACAAGTAATCATGTCAATATTATATTTTATTCTTGCCGATAGAATTTGCAAAATAATAATTTGCTGTGCAAAAACAAAAAAAAAAAACAATTTGAAAATTTTTATTTTTACTTTATTTTTATTTTTTTTTTTTATATGAAATAAGTAGAGTATACAAAAAATTTTGTTTAGCAAAAACTTAATGGCCGTATATTTTTTAGAATTTCTGACACATTATTAAATAACTTTGAACTCTTCACTTTAGAAAATGCTGATCCTGGGTACGAAACACTCACTAAATTGAATAAATCTGCACAAAACTATAAAAAGAGAAATTTCGGTTGATAATTAATGTACATAATTTGTGTGTATATATATATGATATCATAGTAACAACTTATAGTTCTGTAAAGAAACATTTTCATTTCACATATGTACATACGTCCATTTCTTTAGCATTGTTGTATTCAAGAATAATTGTTTCAATATTCGTACAAGCTTCTTTTATAAAAACATAACGTGCTTCATCAGTATTTAAGTGCACTGTGTCTAAAGATTCATCTTTGAGAATTGAGTTTTCACCGCATTTTAATACTATATTTCTGTAACCAGCAATACAATTCCATTCACATCTGTGAAATTGAATATATGTACTAAATGCTGACATACAGTCATAAGTATGATTTTCCAAAGCAAATAGTTTTTGTGAAAAACGGCCTAAAAAACAAAATGTAAAAATGCTCTCCTTATATGATATTAGAATCTTTTATAATAAAATTTTGCCTTGTATATAAAATCCAGCGTCCGCTGCTGGGAAAATATTCAAATTTTCTTGAAACATTATCTTATAAGAATACAAAAAAAAATATTTATTCTATTTGTTCATACACTTATATTTTTGAAAGAAAAAATTCAATTTTACTTGTTTTAAAGCATTAATATCGGAAATAGGTTCTAAAATTTCCAAATATATAACACGGTCAATTAAATTTTCATAATGATTTGTAACACACACAATATATCCCATTTCAGATATTTTGAAATTATATTTTGCTAAAACAGAATCCAAATGAAAATTCACTTCACTGAAATAACAATATTATTTTTATAGAATATTTGAATATTTTAGTTTGCATATGCATTCAAATAATTTTAGATTATATTATTTAGTTTACAGAACATGGTGACATAGTAAACAAGTTAATATTTTCGTATTTATTCAGTTATTAAATCTGTTATTACCTGAAGGTGGTTGAAGTGACACTCCAGTTTTTATAAGGAAAGTGGATATATTTCGGATACATAATTGCAAATATTCCTTAAAAATATTTTAGTTAATACATCTATATTTATTATATTATATACATATGTATGTATATATGTATATAATATAATATTAAAATAATATAATATTAAATTATTATAATAAATGGAAAATGTAAATATGTACATATATTTATATAAATTATTTGATTAATGCGCCATACCTAAGCGATCCGTCCAAATTTTTAATTCGCCATTTTTATTGAATTTCTGCTTCAATATATATTTTGTTGTCCACTGTGATTTTAAATCTATTTAATATAAATACAATGTATGTACATATAATTGATAATTGTTTTTATACCAAGCGTGTATATCACACGTAAATATCTACCTACCTAACATTTCAACAATATTGGAAATTTGAAAATTTTTTAAGCTATTCATAATTGCGGAAGATTTTTGTGAATGTTGTTCCTTTTGTTTTATTATCTGCTTAAAAACATCAGGAGAAATTAACTGACAAGGTATTGGTTTCGACCAATTCATAAATTTTTTTGGTATTTGAATTTTTATAACATAATAAATATTTTGCTTTTGTTCATTAATTTCATTATATGACGCAATATTTTCTAAATCAGTACCTTCTATATGAGGGCATATTTTGATCACAGGTTTTAAAGTGGAAAAAAATTGATCGGTTCTCAAACCAACACCAATAAATGGATAAATTATTTGACAAGGTTTTGAAAAGAAATTAAGTTCATAAACACCACCTAAGGGAACGTATTGCCTCATATTAATCTACAAAAATTAATAACATTCAAAATCAGAAAACTTAATGTGATTTTATACTCAGCTAACCTCATTTTCATTCAAATGAAACCTTTTTGGATGGAAATTATCTAGATTATTTTTAAAAATAGCATCTTCTTCTTTTAAAAAATCATCTTCAACGTCCGGAAACTCATCATTCATTATGATTTGGGGTATCATCTCAATATTTTTATGAACAGACTTTTCTTTTTCTTTCTTATCACTTACAGGTTTTTTTTCACCATTTACTTTAGTTTCAAGCTTTTCTTTAGCTCTTTTAAAATTGATAAAATAGGATTTAAATTGAATCTTGTACGTAAATCATATAAAACGAAATACGATAATACATAAATCGCTTTTTGAATTGGATTCAATGTAAATAAAAATATTTATCTTTGTTTCATGTGATTAGTAGCTGTGAGATTTAGTTTTCAAGATAATTTTTAAATTATTGAATATTGTGTTCAGACTAAAAAGATAAATTAAGGTTAGGAAACTTAATTTAATTTACCTCAAATATTCATCGTAGGCAAATCGTTCTTGTATCAATTTTTCTTTAATTACTTTCTCTAAATTGGTTTTCTTTATCCACTGTACCAATTGAAACTCTTGAAAATCTTAATGTACATAAAGTAAAAACCACAAATATTATGCATTCATTTTTATTTACAGTTTTTAGTAAATTTATTGAAATCTGTTTTTACCTGTATTTAGCGGATTTGGTATGTCATAGTAGCTTTTCACAAACTCACTATGATGATCATAATCCAAATGAACAACTCTCAGCATTAAACATGAATCAAGCACAAATAATGGTAAAGAAATTTTCATTGCCATACATTCTACGGTAATGTTCATTTCCGGAAATCTGGAATTGTTTTGATAAAATTGCGAAAAAACAATAAACGTTTTAAAATGCATTGATTAATTTAAAAATGACAATTATAAGTTTTATAATTTTTTTGCCCAGTTTTACTAAGTTTTTGCTATTGTATATAATTTCAATATTTTTAATAGTGTGTTTAAAAATTTTGTGAGAGAATAGACGCAAATATTTGATTATTTTAATTATTTTGCTAAAAATTTTTTGAAATACACAAATAGGCTGAACTTTAGTTATTTATTAGTTTCACACCTTAAATTAATTTACTTAAACGGGTAAAAGTGTATATACTTTATACACATTTATTTATTACCTTTCTTTGTTAATGATTATTGGTACATTATTGAAAGCCCAAATGTACAATTTAAAATTTTCAGTTTTACAGATGTAATCAGATGTATGGATTGAAATGCACCTTCAAATATCCAATTTAAAAATTTTATACGTAAGTTAGAAAAAAAAAACACATACGACATTTGTGAATCTATGTTTGATATAATTTTATAACTTAATTTATCTATTAGATTCTTGACCCTGCAGTTTATTTCAATTTTGAGCTATAAATATTTGAAAATTACAATTAATATTTTAAATATGTAATTCAAATTATTTGTGCGAAAAGGTACTTAACAAGAGTGAAAGTATAATACCTTGAGTAGATCATTAAATATTTCGGTAGAATTAATTTTATATCCTGTTTGTAAAGTTTTCTGGAGCATTTCTTTCACCTGTTAAATACTTTATAAGGTATAAGTATGTACGTAGTGTACATACATATGTACACATTTTAAGCAGAATTGGATATTTTTCTATTGCTATTATTATTTATACATTTAATTTTATTATAAAACTTCTTTAATACTTACATAATACATGTTAATAATAAAGAAATAACTAATTTAATTTCAAGTAGCTACCTGCATAAAATGGAAATATTCTTACTTTTAAAAGTTTACCAATTATATTATTGTATTTATTACAATAATCAAGTTTAAATTGCTTTAAGTTATTTTTAGTTTGAAATTTTGCATCTAGATCCTGATTCAAAAAACTTCTTTGATCAATACTTAATATCCAGCTGTCGGTCTTTGCAAATAAATCATTTTCTAGTAAATCAATTCTATATAAATATTCACGAATTTTGGATTGGGTATGGGTTTCAGGATACTCATCACATTGTAAATAAGTTCTCCACTAAAAAACGACATTTAAATTGTATTTGCACAAATAATATGAAGCATATTTTCATTTGTAAAATTTAAGCATATTGAACAATAAAAAATTATAAATTAATTTACTTTTAAAAATTTAAGCAAGTTTATTAACTTAGAAATATGTATTTATGTAGTATAGCCATATCAACATTAAGTAGGTGCACCTAGGTACTGTTACTAATACAAATTTACTTTACCTCATCAGCTAGTCTTTGTTCTGATATATCTCTTCCAATTGAATCCCTATGCTTTTTGAAGATATTGCTAGATTGGTTGATTTGATTCATTTTCATATCATGTTTTTGTGTATTTAATAAATATTTTTCGAAGCTAATAATTTTGTATTTTCGAGCATTCGATGGAAAAACATAATTTGTAATTATACTAGTTAAATTTGTTTCAACTTCTGATGGTTTCGGTAGGTTTCGACTTAAAGCCATTTTTTTATTTTTACTTAGCTTTAAATTTTTTATTTGCTTTACCATTTTTTTAATTCAAGAATATTTTTCATAAAAATAAAAACAATGAAATGATTTTGTAAAAAACTTTTATGAAATTTGTCAATTACAGGAATGAC
The DNA here is from genome assembly GCF_029603195.1 of Condylostylus longicornis. Lineage (NCBI taxonomy): Eukaryota > Metazoa > Arthropoda > Insecta > Diptera > Dolichopodidae > Condylostylus > Condylostylus longicornis. The sequence continues at coordinate 2,238,512 of NW_026577989.1, forward strand.
ATATACTACTTTTTAATTTTACATAAAGATATTTTCTATAAATGAAATTTCTTAGGAATTTTTAATTCTTTTTTTTTTAAATATTTACTTATTAGCTAAAGTAATTAAAAATTATAAATTAATCAACCCGAAAATCGGAAGTATTTTTCATATATTTTATAACGTTAACAATACAAAAAATGTAGTGAAAATGTTTTACATACACTTAAATTGTAGACGTCATCATCTTTCACAAGTGATTGTGATAAAGAATTTAAATGTCTTTTTAATTAGAAATTAAATTAAGATCTATTGTACTTTCCCCAAATGTGTAACATGAAAACTGATGCAATAAAGAGTAACGACATTACTAAAACTGGGACTGGTCCACTAAAATTTAAACAATATTATGATATTGAAATGAAAAATTAAACTTTTATTTACACTTTGATTCCTGGTGAATCGTCTGTATAAAACCGCCACATGCCACCGGAACCAGCTCCTGTAGTACGAGTTCTTGCTGTAGTTGTTGTTGTAGTTTTCCTTTGCTTTAATGTACTACTTCCACCAGCACTACTTCTTGGGACAGCTAATTTACTAGGTGAACGTCCACCACCTCCGCCACCTCCTACTGAAGTCGAACTTGGAGAAGCAGGCTAAAAATTTTATTTTACAAAAGATATATTTTCTCTTAATAATTTTAATAAAATTCTTTTAATACCATTTTTAATTTTCGGTTATTTGTTCTTTATTAATAAAGTCTTCTTTTGAAAGTAAAATCACAACACAATGTGATTTTTTATTTCTTTAGAGCTCAGCAGCTATGCACAATATCAACTTGTGACACAAGAAAGTTAAAATTAAGAGATAACTTTTTTGACATTCAATTGCCACGATTTGAAACGTCAGCAAACGTCACTACTTTTTTTACAAATGCTTGTTGCTTTTATAATATTGCCAGATTATCAAATTTTAAGCAACAGTGCTGCCATTTTTTCAAAATAGTAGTTTTTTGTTTTTAAAGTTTATGTTATCGAAAATTTTCCTTTTTCACTATAGATTCCCCGAACTAAAATTGTTATATACTCCTATGTACATATGTATGTTACATGTGTAAAAACAAAAATAAAGGGATGTAGAATACAATATTAAGAGGTAATTATTTTATAGAAAAGAGTAGTAATTTATTTATACTTTACTAAATTAAAAAATTTACACAAAAAATATTTTAAAAAACTAAAATTTTTAAAATTAATCCAAATCAGAAATAATATTTTTACATGTTGTTTTTTTTAAGGAAATTTCAAAATCCAAAATTTTGGTCAAATGTTTAAAGTTTAATAACGCTAAAATATGGTTTGAGAGAAGCAATATAAAAAACTCAAACTTCAATATATGTATGTACCTCCGTATAAAACATTCAAAAGAAAAATAAATACAGGTACTTAAGTATAATGTGCAAATAGTCGTTAACACAAATTAAGTATGCGCGAGTTCAAAATAAGCATATGTTTGTACAAAATATCAATATGTGTACATATGTATTTGACATTTTATTGCAATTTTACATTCTTTCTGAAATATTGTAAAATATACATATTTAAGAATTTTATAATACCGCCCCAGTCAATAGAAATTAGTGATTTAGGAGTAATTATGTTTTTTATGGTATTTTGTAAATAACACGGGAAACATTCTTCTCACAAGATCCAGTTTTCTTTCATCCGGTAAGTAAAAATTTTAGATTGTGCAAATACATATATTTTTAAAATCTACATAAAACTGTAATGAATCTTTCAAGAAAACTCATTCTGTTTTCCAATATGATCCGGTTTTTCAAAAATCAAATAGTCATAAACGCTTTGACAGTAAAGTAAATTCAAGTTTGATAAAGTTTGGGATTAAATTTGGTTTAGTTTGGGATCAATGTATTTATCAGTTTTATTTTTACATACTTATATGTATAACAATTTTTACAGCTCTTTTATTATGAAAACAGGAAAATTAAGCAACTTTTTTTTATCAAAAAAAAAACCTCAAAAGATATTCAATTGATTGTTAAAATTTTAGAAAATTAGTGGGTTAGTAGTTTTAGAAAATTTTTTAGTAAAAGAAATGCTTATGTTAATTAAATTATTTTAAAAGGGCATCGAATATTGTAAATAACATACTAAATGAATATAAAAACGAAATTTTTATTTTTCTTTGTGATACTATTTTTTATTTAAAACCAAAAAATTTAAATCATAAGTACTCATACATGTATGTATAATAATTATGGTAAAACAAAAATAATTAAGTAATTAATATATATATATATATACATATAATATGTATATATATACATATTTTTTTTATTTTTATATTTTACTTTTTCTGTTTTTGAGGATTCTACAAGTGTTTTTTGAATTTTTAATTTTTTAATTAATTAATTGAATAGTTAGAGTTTTAAATAAATATTGTATTTTAAAATAAATGTTTGAATAATATGCAGAGTTTTATCTAAAGTGTCATAATACCTAAAGTGTCATAATTTTTAAAATACATAATAATTTAATATATAGTAATTTGATATTTTAAATATATTATTTATATATTGTATAATTAAAATTTTTATTTCAAATTTAGTTTAAAAATAGTTAGAAAACAGTTGTATGTATATTAATTACAAGTTGATGTGGTTAAAATTTTTTAGTATTTATTTTTGTTATTTATTTTGTGTACATATTATATAATTGTGTTTTTAATATACATAACTTTTTTTTTTGTTTCAAATAAATAAATATAAACGGTAAATTTATGTGGTGATTTTTGTGATTTCAAATTTCTAAGAGTGAGAAGTGTTTTACAGAATTTTTTTTTTCTCTTTATTTTGTATTTTAATAATTTTATGAAATGTTTTATTTGAATTATTTGAAAAGCATTAATGGAGCTATATTTTATAATTATGCAAAAATTTAAGTTTGAAGCCATTCGAAATTTAGTTTTTGTGTTCAAATTAATTTAAATTTATTTTGCTTGAAATTAATATTTTCATTTTAAATTATTTTTTTTTTAATTACAATAATGAAAAAGAAAATTGTAAAATATAAATATATTTAGTAATTTTTTTTATATAATTAATTTATGATAAAGAAAATAATTATTTTTGATTTGAAATTTTACAGGTTAGAATAGCGTGTTAATTTCTTTTTTTTTTATTGTATAAGAAAAAATATTTAATTTAAAGTGAATCCGAATAATATTTTAAAAGTAGAATATTTTTATTTTAAATTTAGTTTTTAATTTTAATTTACAGTAAATAGATATATACATATATGTACATGTACAACAAAAAACAAAACAATATTAAATAAATTTTTCATATTTTAAATTATTGAAAAAAAAAAAAAAAATCTTATTAATAAGGCCAATTATGAATTTCTATTTCAACTAGAGAACAAAATTTCAATTGAAATTTCATATTGATTGAATTTTATATTGGAAAATTAGAATTTTTCATAACTTATAATTATCTATGCATACATGAATATCTTGTTTAGAAATTTATTTACTTCACAATTTACATATGTTAAAATTTTGTTATTTAGTACAAATAGAAATTCATAATTGGCAGCATAAATAGCTTAATAGATAATTTTTTAAGCCCTTTCTTCATAATTTTTTCTTCTTGTATTTATTTGAAATTTTTATAGAAAATCGAATTCACATAATCATATTTATTTTGAAATGAATATTTTACATTATTTTAATATTGGTATATAAATGAATTTAATTAAATTGAAATAATTACATAAAAATAAAGGCGTAAAAAAATATTTTATTTGTGTTTTTTTTTCTCCTCTGCAATTATTCATAAAAGAATTTTTTATGTTGAATTTTTTTTTTTTTTAATTTTTAGAAAGTGAAAATTACTACATTAAACCGAAAACTACGTACATAATTATATAAATTTTTTTTTTGTATGTAATACTTCTTTTATAATTTTATACAATATTATTTTAAAAAATTTTCTGGATTTATAAACATAAAACCTTATTAAGGATGAATAAAATTTTTATATATAGTGTTATAATAATAATATTGGTATAATTGAATTTTTATGTTTTTTTTTTTGTATTTTAATATTATATATTATTTTATTATTTTGTCTTAAAATAATTTTTGTTCCAAAATAATAAGGAAGAAATAATAAATGTGAATAATATTTATGTTTTTTTTTTTCTCTTTTATATTTATTTTTTATAAATACAATAAATAAGCGTTAAAATAGTTTTGTAGAAGATGTTAAATACAATCTTTTAAAATACGCTTAATTAAATTCAGTTTTGGTTAATTATCAGCTGACATTTCGTTGATATCATCATTAATTGAAAGAACTTGCTTAATGAAATCTTGATCGGTAACGACTTCTGCAATAGATTTAAATATATCAAGTAATTCAATTTTATCAATATTTAACTGCGGTGCTAATTGTTCTATATGAGTTGTAACATGATCTGGTATCTAAAAGTAAAAAAATAAAAATAAAATAATATAAATTTAAAATTAAAATAAATTAAATTTTATAGAATTTAATTGATATTACTCGTATTATTATAGTATTGACTGTTATCATATTGAGAGCCTATTGAGTAAACAGCGTTTTGCCAACACGTTTTATAATAGATAAATTCAATTATAGTCTAAAGTTAACGTAAAATGTTTTTGTTATCTCCGTTTGTTACTAATTAATATTATAAGAGCTGTTCCTCATTATAAAATTAAATTTAATATAATGTAAAATTTCAATGTCTTGATAGATTCGGAGAACAATAAAGTTTTAAAAACAAGGATATTATATAAGCATATAATTAATTTGAGTACACATACATTTAATATTTTTGATTTCAAACCATTGTTTTAGTAAAAAATTAACTTTATTCAAAAAATTACTAATAAAATTTTCTCAAAAACGAAAAAGGAAATCTCATGGACCTTTCATATACGTATATACATATATAATAAGTGTAGGTACATGAAAGTCATGAATTTCTTTTTACAAATGAAGTTCTTTTTACAAATTACGAAATTCAAGATTTTCTTTTTTCAATTGTAATATTAAAATTTCTAGTTCATCCAAATTTAACGTATGAATCTACAAAAACAAAAAATATTCTTTGAAAGAATATATGTAAAAAAACAAATAACAATCAAATTTTCTATTATAATAGAAAAACTTTAGAGACTTACGAAAATATGGATGCAAAAAAAAAAACAAAACTGAATATGCTGAATTTGCATAATTATTTCTCTTCGTTCCAAATTTAATATGACATTTTTGTAAAATCTTTATGTAATTTTTGTGTTTTTTGTATCTAATATTTTATTCATCGATTGTTATGGAAAGAAAATTTTCTTAGTTTGGAAATTTCATGTAGCGATTTTATCTTTTACATTTTCCATTTTTTGAAAAGGGACAACTTCATTCCAGGCGTTAAGAGAATTCTTTCGAATTTTTTCAAATATTGTTCTTAATATTTATGTAGGTTAATAAAATTTACCTACATAAAAAAATTCCTAAATATTTAAAAAATTAAAAATCATATTGAATGTATAGGTGGAAATTGTTTTATGAATTTAATAAATATTTAATGATCACAATATTATAAAAAATTGTACAGTAATATAATCTTTAGTTAAACTTCTAAAATATACGCGCGGTATCAATAACTTTAATTTAAAATATTATGGTTTCTATACTAAAATAAAATTTAGAATATTTAAAATTATAAAAAGAAAAAACAAAAAGCAATTTACCTTGCTTGAATTTTTAAATACGTTAAATAATAGTTTCGCTTTAACATTTTGATTATTTTGTCCTTCATAAAACAATGTAAATTGTGGTTGTTCTCCATTTTTCGATAATATTAATGGAAAATATAAACCAGCAAAAACTCGTCCTTTAGCATCACGTGCCAATAGCGATCGAAAATCATATACTAAATTTCTTCTTACTGTTACATCAATGGCAGTTCTATATGGACGTTCAACATATACTAAATTGACTTTGAATTCTTGCTTATCACCACGTGTCTCTTTTTCACACCATTCAATATAATTAGTATTACGAATATTATAATTATAACAATATTCTCGTTTACAATGTTTTTCATCAGATTGAGTAAACCATCCTATAAAGAAATTAGCAAAAACAAAGAATTAATTATGTACATTAATGATTATATATTTATAAATATTTTACCAGTATGTGGATAGCATTGATCTTTCATTACTGTTACAGCTCTAGCAACATGATAGCCTGGATCTAAAACCATATAACCTTGACGTCCGGCAATTGATAATTTCATTGCTACAAGTGAATGTTCCTTTTCAACATTTGAATTTGCTGCATTAATACCAATTTGTTCACATGTATCTATATAATATTGTGGTTGTACGACTGCTTCTTCACATGAAACTATATATAAATATTTTGCTAAATCGGGAAATATTTCTAATATTCTAATAATAATTTCCATAGCTAAACTGACGCACATATGATGACGTCTATTAATTGGTATATCATAAAATTGAAAAAACGATTTTAAATCGGAACGCCGCGTTTTCTTAAAAGCTTTATAAAAATCTAAAAAGTTATTAACAGTATTATAATGTGTTACTTCAAGCATACGATGTAATTTAGCTTCAATTAATGCATTCATTTCTTCATATTGCCAAACATTATCAAATTTTAAGGTTTCTCTAGTTTCAGATGACCAATCTGGTAATGGTAGAGGATGTTCTAATGGCCATATACCATTTGTTTGATCGAATGCAGTTATATTATATGAATCAATAGCAGACCACCATAAATCACCAATTTTTAATTCATCAGATATAATTGGTTGAGTTCCCATTGTAGCTAATTTTAACATTTTCATAATTGGATCAGAAGAAATTCCAATCGGAAGTAATATTCCCTCTTTTGTATTAATTTTAGAGTAACTAATTGAACAAGCTCCAATATTAGCTTCTATAGTAGCTGCAGCTTGTTCTAATTTTGAAATTTCTTTATGATCATCTTCTATTAAACGATTATTGTCTGCTACTGTTAATTTATTATGATGATCGAAATCGTTTGCTGAATTTTTTATAACCGATGTCATATTAAGATTATGGATTGACGTTTGGTAAGTGTCCTTATCCATATTATTAGCCAACTTTTTATCATCATCTGATGCTGAAATATTTGCTCCATTATTTTCATAATCTGATGGAACTTTATTAATTTTATGATGGCTAATTTCAATGATTTGATTGACAATATCGCTTGATTTAATATTGTCATTATTTTCAATTGTTTTCCTATCAACATCATTTTCATCAATATCATGAGAAACTGGATTTTCAATATTAGAAAGTTCATTATTATCATCATCATCTTTATCATTGATAGTCAATCTTTTGAATTTGATTTCATCAAACTTAGATTCATCAATGCATCCAAGAGTATTGTCGGATACTGTTGATGATGCAGATGGTATGATTTTATTGGTTTCAGATGATGACTTGTTTTTTGTACGTTCTTTGGTTGAGGTGAACGTACAATCCCTACCAAGGCTGGTTTCGGCGAGTCAACTTGGCCATTCTGATCCCCAACGCCCAACAGTTGGAACATATCCATCATTTTCACCCTCATTATTTACGAAGATATTTGTCAAATTATTGTTTGTTGCTCCAGTTTGATTAATTTTCAATGAATTATCAATTGATGAAGCTGTAAAAATTTGAGCGGCAGCAAATTGATTACCGCAATTGAAGTTTGTCAATAATTTTTGACTATTCCGGTCCTGTAATCTTTTTGACAGGCCCGGCTCGTCACCACTTATTGTTGTTGAATTAGCAAGCTCTGTAAAAAGAATAAAGAAAAAGTTTTTTAAATTAAATATTGCTCTTTAATTTTAAGCCTAAGTAAATTTTATTTACACGTATAGAATATAATTCTTTGAAATATGGTACTCGTAACTGAGTTAAATCATTAATTTGTATAGAGTTAGTAACTAAAAGTTGGTTTGTAACTTATCGTTTTATTACTATCACGGCTTAAGAAATTTTGTGTTTTTGTCAGTTTTTGTATGTCATACTCTTACGTAGTAGGTATTTAATGTCTTGTTAAGTATTTAAAAAATTTAATAAACAACTTAGAAACAAAAAAAAACGTCATTGTCATGAAAATCTAATTATTAATCTGATTATTCGTTGATATAAATATTGGTGATGAAAGCAGTGTTTAATCTAATAATTGTTGCTTAAGTATAAATTAAACAATTGATAAACCATATCTCTATTTATCAAGTTGCTTGAATTTTACAATTTAATAATAAAATTTTCTGTGATTCTTGGTTTCGGGCGCCATATTTGCCGTACTTATTTTATTTTTGAATATTTCATAAGTACATACTCTCGTGTGTTATAATTGAATAACTAAAGTTAAAATTATGGAAATTTTGCTAAAATTTTTTAAATATTTAGCACAATGTTCCTTAAAACGAGAAAAACAAAACTGTTATAACATATCAAAATAAAAAAAAAATATAAAGCTTCGTTGTGAAACATATTTTATTTTTATATTTTATGACAAAAATGGAACGTGTCTAAGTTTAAATATTCTTTTAATTATTTCGTACAATATGGGTTACAAACATTATATGTACATATACATTAACCTATGTGTATAATGTGTATGTATATATATGTGAATATATACATGTCACTTTTAATTAAAATGCGAAAAATCATTTGACAAATCAAAAACTTTTGTTTAAAATTGAAAATTCATATATAAGTATGGATTTTGAATAAAATACACAAATGTATACATGTACATATACATATTCATATGTGTATAATAATTCTTGATTTTTTTGAAAAAAAAAATGTCTTGTCTTAAAGCTAAACAACCGTATATTCTAAAAACAATGCGTAATAACGAAAACGACTCTGCATTTCTATTGTATTTTCTTTTCATTTGCAATACAAATCCAAAACGGAAACTATAGATTAATTTTTATCCATTGAAAATTATACTGTCTTGAAAATAAGATATTTGAAATAAGTGTGTACAGAAAAAGTATTTTTGAAAATTAATATAAAATATTAATCAACTTTTTTTAAATTATGTAGATTTTATTGCATAATTTTGGGAGATGAACAAAAATTAAAAGAAACATTGATTTTATAACTACAATGAATTTATACTGTAAAATTGGTTATTAAGACGTTCACCAATTTATAAAAATTTGGTCAGATGATGGCTGTTTTAAGAGACCTATGAATCAAAAATATGCTTGAAGAAACAAAGTTTTAATCATTAATTGAATATAATTTAAATTCATGTATAAACGTTACATATATGTATATAAACATAAGGTATATGTGTAATAAAAACGTTCATAAAATAGATTAGATCTTAAAATGCTAATTCGTTGGCATTGTTAAAATATTCTATGCGATTAAGTTATTTTCATTTCAATGATATTTTATTTAATATATTAATATCGAAATTAACTATAATGTACATATGTATATATGTACATATATGAATTTATTTCATTAATTCAAAAAATTAAATTTTCAATATCACAATGATTTAAGTATTTTTAAATTAAATACGTCACTATACGTAAAAATAAGACCCTTGTATAGAGTATTAATACGCAATTAATACCTTACTCACTTCATTATTTCTTTATTTAAATAAAATAAAAATAAAGGTACCTTAAGATTATGCATAATTCTATGGTGAATGACTTAAAATGAAAAATAGGTGTGACTTTTTAAAAAATATATTTTCAATTATTAAAATTTTTCTAATTATAATAAAAAGTCTGTAAATACTAATAAATTCTGGAAATTTCAACGACGCTTACCCTCATTTTATTCATTTTAGATTCACTTATTCATTTTTCGTATTTAAATTATTTAAATTTATTATCTACTGCTAATTGAATTATTATACCAATACAATTTATATTTTTAAAAAGAAAGTCGCACCCTAAATAACTATTATGTATTTTTTTTTCAAGCAAATTATATTAAATATGCTAAATTTTTAGTTACTTACTTAAAATATTAAATGATTCATAAAAATTTTTTAGTAAATTAAATACTTAAATACACACATGTTATGTATGTAGGATTTTTAAATTATTATTAGAAAAAAAAAATAGTTTCTAATGCAAATATTACACAAAGCAACAAAAATATAATAAACATTTTTTTTTTGTTATGGCTTCTGTTTCTATGCGTGTAAAATGTGAAAAACTCGGTCATTCTATTTTTAAAATTTTTTAGAAAAATTAATAAAATCATGTACAAAGCATTCATTATACATAAGCATTTATATATACATAGCTTCGTTTTTTCTTTATAAAACCGTAAAAATTTCCAATAATATTATGTACTACATAGAACTATGTATATCACAAAGTTTTTAGATGTAGGTGGATATGTACTTATGTATTATGTGTACAAAAGAATAGATGTATTGCTAAGAATAGATTTTCAATTTAAAATCTTAATCAAATAGAATAATATCGATTACCATTTTTACTTTCATTAATTTGTAAAACGATTAATGTGTTATTTATTACAGTTATTTTGAAAATTACATGAAATTTTGATACAGAGACGGATTTACTGTACTATTAGCCGTAGTCTTTAATATTCTAATAGATTAATGATGCACATAATTCTTGGAATCAACATGAATACACTTTAGAATAAATTGTGTAATTAATTAATTGTGACACAGAATATCAAATTAATTTATTAGAAAATCCCTTTAAAAATTAAGCAATCGAAAATTTCACATATGAGTACATATAATAAATTTGTTCGTAATTTTGTTCCCATCATATCTGACAGCAACAAAAACAATGTCATTTACTTTGTATGTAAATTAAGAAATATTAATATTCTACAAAAATTTTTCAATACCCTCTTATAAATTTTTAAATAACAACGAAAGGCAATTTTTTAAATTTCATGAATAAAAATTAACACTGAATGTCGGAATGGTGTATGCGTACATATACATATATACTACACTATGTAGATCTTATCATGATCAAATTGAATAACAATGTTAAAATTAGAATTTTAATTGAATGACTAGTAGTAGATCATCGTAACCTTTACAATTATAAAAATACATACAAACATATACATACTTCCTATTATGTGCTACAGCAAATGTACAGTTAATATTATTTTAATTTTTCTTTTTTTTTTTCAATTTTTAAAAGTGAAATTTATGTTAATGAACTTTGAAACTATGTGACACAAAAATATAATACTGTTATACGTATATCTAATATGTTTTAATAATATTTTTTGTTAAAATATTGTCACGTTTCAGTGAAATTATTTTCAGTATCAAAGAACGAAGGTCTAATTACATACATATGTACATATGTATACGTATCTATGTAGCATGTGTATGTTTACTTAACTTACGTTTTGTTTTATTTATTACAAGTATGTAAATGAATATTGAAGCGTTTCCGAAGGAAACCATATACATTTAAAGAATCGATATTATGAATTTCATAAGATCATACATTTATACTCAAACTTGATATATATGTATGTTCATAAACCTACATACTTCCCATATATATATTCTATAAACCTACTTCATAAACCCATGTATATATAAGTATGTACCTACATATGAACAAAATTATTATTGATTAGCTGTAAAAAAAGTGGAAGTGTCCAAGCGGATATTTTTTATATGAATTTAAGAGAGATTACGAGAAGGAATAATATGCATATGTAAGCTTATATATAACAAATGTTATATATAAATATATATGTATGTATGTATGTATGTATGGAAATGAATATTAATGGTATTACCGTTAACATACATCCATATATATCTATAGTATAACATTTATATTGTTTGTTTATTTAAATGTACATATATATTATATATATATATATACATATACATATATATAATATATAGTTTTGTATGTTCAATATAAAACACCTACACATTATCAATAATGTTGGAATTGTAAAAAATTTTTGCTTGTTCGATGCCATTGGGATATAAAATGTGTACTATTGTACGCAAATATATACAAGCATGCTTACATTATACGTACATCATATACTGTTGTTATTGTTGGTTTGTTTAAATTATTACTTTGAATTAAAACATATTTCACACACATAAGTATATACGTTTCTTTAATTGACGTACTTGTGTATTATACATTTAACTTTGTTGTGTGTTTATACAATATGTTTGACGCAAGAATTAAAACGTGTATTTGAGTCAGCTGTTTCTCAGAATTACAATGATAATAAAACACAATGATGAAACAAATAAATTTTTTAATATGAATCATCAACTTGATTATTATTATGATGAATCTTTTATTAAAAGTCAACGGAAATTGTTTTTATTTTCTATACACACTTTGTTATCCGTTTGTTGTCCAAAAAAAGAAATTTAAAATTCACACATACCTACATGGTATATATCACTATCACAATATATACGTAATTATATATGAATGAACGTAATATTCACAATTGTAATATATATGTATTTACATATGTATGTACTTATATCCGCAAATTTGTGCGTACACAATTTAATATCTAAACAATTTGAAAGTAATTCAGGGTTAAATTAATAATAAAATCAAAAATGAATAAATAAAGTAAAAGAATTGTGTACATATATTCCGTTATTAATTGTGTATAAATTAAAAAATTTATTTATTTCTTTTATTATTTATTAAAGTGATTGCATATAACATTGTTTTATTGTAATAAACGAGTTGATTGCTAAATTTTGAAAGGGAAAGTCTATGAAATCTTAATTACGAATTGTACTTTAATATGGGAACTGAAAGAGACAACATATGTATGTACATGCATGTGTGGTTTTAATAACCATTTAATAAATAGAAATAAGCAATATATTTCAAGGTTTGTAAATTTAAATAATAATAATTGAAAAGTAAAATTTATATTATTGAAAATTCACTTAATTTTAAACTGTTATACTTTGTTATTTATGTAAAGCACTTATGTACATACATATGTATATGTAAATAGTATGTAAGTACAATGTATTTAATTTATTAAGTGTAAGCATGTAGAGTAAAGTTGATATTTATTAATTTGTGGTTATTTTTTTTTTAAATTGAAGGTCTCTTAATAGGATACAGGCGATGTAATATAGTAAATATAACAGTAAATTTCTAAAAAATATCGAAATTTTACTATTTTTTTAATTGTTTTTTATACCATATATAACAGCTTTAGGTAAATTAGTTTCTCTTTCATAAAATTATTTAAAGTTATTGTAATTATCTTTTAAGTTGTAATTTATTAGACAGTTTAGATAAAGCAAGTGTTATGACTTTCGAAAAATGATATTTTTAATAGAAAATTTAAATTTCAGATTTTACGATTTAACGAGTTTCTTAAACGACTATCTTCTTCAATTATGTAATCATTAATTTTTTCACTATATAATTAAATATTAATTTTTAAGAAATTAACATTTAAAGTAACTTAACTTTTAAATAATCTTATTGTAAGATAATTCATAAAAATTTATAGATTAAGAACAAAGAAAACAAAAAAATAATTAAAACTTTTTACATTTTTTTTTTATTTTTATTTATATTATAAACATGTGATCAGCAGTTGAGTTCAGGCCACGTGAAATGACAAAATCAGTATTGATAATTACTTGTAATTGTATAATTGAATTGATTAAAAATTTATTTATAAGTTTGCACTTATAATTTAAATATAAAAAAAAATGTTTATTTAATAAAAATTACAAATGGTTCTTGTACAATAAACCCATTTAGAATTAAACCAAAATAAATGCAATTATAATATTAGTTGAGTTTAATTAAAATATTCATAAAATGTAAGCTTATTTAGATTAACTGATTCATTAAATTAGCTGATCAAACTTTATTAGATTAAAAGATTATAGTCTTTTGAATTAAATCAAAATTTATTGTTTAAAAATTGTTTATTAAACAAATTTAATTTGTACTTTTTATAATTGTGAATATATGTAAAGTTGTTATTTTATTGAACTTTTACTGATAGTTTCTTGGACCTTATTGCGCCATAATTTTGTGAGTGATTGACTTTACTTATGGAATGCAATGATACACGCTGAATAAGCTAATTATGTACTAATTTTTTATTAATCCCGTAATTATAGGTTTATAGTTAAAGTTTGGTTTGAGTCTATGCTTTCATACATTAATTTTCTTGATTTGATTATTTTTGTTTGATTAATAATAAACATTTGTAATTAATGGTGTTTGATAGAAAATATACGACTATGAATAATGTTTAATATCTAAAATCTGCCCAAAATAAGTTCTTATATTTATTATCAGAGACTAGCAAGTCGATTAAAAGTTTAATAACAAAATGACTTGAATTATTAATTTGTTATTTGAATGAAAGTCGTTTTAAACCATTATATAGATTAAATTTATTACCAGATTTAAATTAAAATTTAATCATACGAGTATAATATTATCGAATTTAATTAATATAAAAAATCTCTTTTAAACTAATTTATATTGTATATGGATATATTGAATTCTTTTGAAATTTTCAAATTTTATAATTAATTCTAGATATTACTGGAAAATACTAAAATGTTCTTGCGCATTTACATATGTACATATGTATGTATGTATATAGGTGAGCAGCTAAGTTTTCAAGAAAATAAATTATTAAAACAATAACATGGCAACTTATGATGAATATACATACATGCGTATAACAACATTTGAAATTATCAAGTTTAAAAAACTTGAGTAGAAAATTTATATCGAAAAATTAATTAAATAGAGTTTTAATTAATTAAATAGAATTTCAGCTAAATATTTAATAATATTAATATATGTAGTAATAGTTATCCTCTTGTAAAACAAGCTTGAAATTTCATATCACATACGAGCTATATTTCATACTTTTGTTTTTCTTCTATATATTTAATATAAATGTTTAGTTTTAATTGAATTACAAAGTTCATCTGTTATATACAAATATGTATGTATATTATGTTAATTTTATTATTTTTAAAGGAAAAATGCATAAATATATATACATATCAAGTATTTCTATTACATATATTCTATTATATATGCATATATAAAATGCTATAGATAAGCTTGAACTTAAATTCAATTTAATGTTATATCAGGCAATATTCATTTAATGTATCATTATCGTCTTATATGTAGGTATAAGTACTTGAATTAGCACAATAATAAGCCTGGTAGATTATAAACTCTATATAAGTATATAGGGGTATAACCATGTTTATAATTTTATTAGAGTATATTTTTCTTTGTTTAAAATACCTACATAATTGAAGTTATATGTACATATGTGTATTTCTTTAACCCTGTGCAATTGTACGTACATATATATAACATATTAATATATGCCAAAATAAACCGTGATATAAAATGTAAGACATATGATTTTTATAAGTGTATGTAGCATCATATAATGCAAAATATTTTGTATGTATATGTAAGTATATAGATGTATTTAATTATAAATATATAATATACTCGCATAATGTACCAGAATGTTAAAATTTTTGCTGCGGCGCTATATTGAATGCCATATGCCATGTCATAATAATAAATTTATTTATTTAGAAATGCAAAAAAAAAAACAAAACAAAAATAATAAACGGGTTTTTTTAAATACACTTCAAATACATATTACTTTGCTTTTTTCTTATATTTAATGAATTTTTTTCACATTCACATAGTATGCTGCGCAATTTGTACAAGATCAGTTATACCTATATGGAATTGCTAATTTTTACTGTGAATGAATGTATAACAGTACATGTATAAATGAAATATATTGTTATACTATAACAAAATTTTTCGTTTTGATGTTTAGCTTGTTTTGTTTTGCCAAATCTAAAATAAAATTTAAAAATTTTTGGAAAAAAAAAATAAAACAAAAATCTTTTCAAATTTGGTTTTTATTTTAATTGAACGATCGTAAAATTAACTTAAAAACCATAATATAGAAATATTTTAAGAAAGCAAATTTAAAATGTGTATTTGGAAAAATATAAGTGAAGATCAGAGTAATTTCTCTTTTAAAAGCGAACTTTCAAAATAAAATTCTTCATACTTTTAAGAAATTTCGCTTATTTCTCGAATTTTGTTTTTATTCGCCACATTTTTTGGCGAATTCACTATAGTAGTATCAATATGCATATATCAATATTATATACAATAAATGTATATAATGATCTTTTAATTTAATTCAAGAAACAAATTTTCCATTATACATATTTATTAATGTGTTATACATTATAATAAGTACATTGATTGTTTAGATTTTTTGATATATGTATGTACATATCTAGGTTGCAAAGTTCATTTTACTTCAAGGTTTCTAGTTTATGAACTGTACTATATAAATACATAATATACATATGTATGCATATCAATATATATTGCACATTAATACATACATCTGTTAAAATGTTCTTTAAATTATATATATGTACGTACTTATATATCTAGAACGTAAAATTCAATAACGTACAAGTAAATTTTAATCAATTGATTTTAAAAATATAAGAACAATGAGATAATTTTTATATTTTAGAAATTATTATAATCCGGACAAAAAAAAAAAAAAACAATTATTTCACTCAAAGAAATTTATAATATAAAATCATTTCTACGTGAATGTGAATTTTATTGTATTTCAGTAAGAGCCTGAATAATAATATTTACGCAAATAATTTTGTTCCAAATTTAATTTGCTTTTGTTTCGATCTTAATCTCGTAAATTGTCTTAACTTTAATGTTTTTTTATATTTAAAATACGATATATTGCATAAGTATAGGCGCTTTTAAATTGTACGTATAAAATAAACAAATAAATAAAAAAAATATTATTTTTACGTTTCACTTAAATAATTATATTGGCATTCAGCTATTTTTCAAGTAGGTACTTTTTTTATAAAATTTTTATAATTCATTTTAATAATATATAACAGTTTTTTTATACCCGTTTAACAATTACAATACCATTTTTTATTTATTATATACCTACACAGTTCATTGTTTTACCATATGTTTGCATATACCAAAAATTTTGTATATTTGTATAAAACATATGTTATAATTTGCGTATTTAATAGTATTGTTTTTCTCAGTTATTTAAAAAAGAAAAATAAAAAAATTATTGTTATACTATTTTTATATGTATTATATTTAACTTACCCATACAATGGCAAAAGCCCCAAAAAATAAAATTTTTTTCTTCTCCCCTCCTTGCCGAAATTTGATGTATTACTTTTGTCCTCTGTTCTTAATAAAAGTTTAAATGTTCTACTTTAATTTATAATATTAATAATTAAAAAAAAATTATTTTTTTTTTGTTTTTATTTGTTGTTATTTTTTCTAAATTATTAGTAAACAATGAAATTCACTTGAATATTTTATTCAGAGGTGAACTTTATATTCCTTTTTTATTATTATTTATTTTTTAATATTATTATTTGAAAATATTCTCAATTAGCACAAGAAAAAAAAGAGAGTTAAATTGTCACTATCTATTTTATTTATTTTTAATTAGTAGTTTCTTTATACAATAGATGTCACTACTATACAGAATTAATTAAATTTTTTTTTTTTATAAATATGAAAACAGGAACATATTTATAAAATTAAAACGAAATAAAAACAAATTAAAATGACTTTTTTTTTTAATTGAAATTTAAAAAAAAAATTAAAAAAAAATTTTTTATGTACTTTTTCGAACAAAAATTAAAAAGATTTTTTCGCTCCTCTTCTAAAACTTCTGATCTGGCGAATTTTTTTTTTTTGTTATTTATTCTTCTTATATTCTTGATATTTTTCTCTAATCCTTTTCTCTTTTTGATTTTTTGATCAAGTTATCCGATTGAAAAGTTAAAAACAAACTGAATTGATCATTAAAATGTTGTAAACCTATATAGAGGTCGGAGATTTGAGTGTGTTAGTTAATTTTTGTTTGTGTATTGTGCTTTTAAAATTTTGCAATCAACTTGTATATGAGTTGGTATTTTTGGGTTTTTTTTTTCTAGCTCTATTTATATATACATGTGTATATTTAAAATATTTTCTTTTTCTTTTTATTGTATATTTTGATTGTTCTTCTTTTTTAACTTGTTATGATCTCAATCATGTTTAAATAAACAAGAGAATCAAAAAGCAAAAAAAAGAAAAACTGACTGGTGATCGTAAACAAATCGTTACATATAAATATTAATTCACTATAAGTACTACGATATATAGAATTCACAATAGGAATTTTATTGTAATTCACACTTATGTGTATCTTTGATGTTTTTTTTTTTCTTGGTGTATTTTTTTTTATTTTCCTTTAATTTGAATTTTTTCTCTTTGCATATTAATGTAGATCTATGTATTTAAATATGTTTATAGTATGTCACTCACTATACGAGTGTCATTAAAAGAGATCACTATACTACATTAAACTGTATATACTATTGTATATATGTAAGGGAATTTTTATATTATTTATACATTTTTATATTATAATGTATATACATAGGTAATTATTAATAAAATTATTAAGATAATAATGTAGAGTTATTTTGTTTTTTTTTTTTTAAATAATAACAAAAGTGTGAATGTATGTAAGCATATGCTTTAAACTCGATTTACCTCAATTATGCTTACATGTAATAATAAATTTGACAGTTTTTGCTTATGTACACCAGTATATATACATATGTATGTAGTATATCAAAATTTAAGTATTAGTCATCAAATATACAATATGAATTAAGTTTTTGAATTAATTTTTTTGCAGAATTTCAACATAATATTTCTAATTACTTTTAATATTTTTATTAAACACAAAATATACAATTCTAGTAATTAAATATAATAAATAAGATTTTTTTTAAAATCTAATCTAAAATTTTAAATTTTGGTTTTGTAGAAGAAAATATGAAACTTTTAAATACAATCGTAATAATTAATTTTTGTTCGCTTAAGTGTATTGAATTATTTTTTTGTAATTATAACTATTTATATAAAATAAATAAATAATTAAAATATTCTTAAAATATTTGAATATTCACCTTATTTTTCTGTTTTTAATTAATATTGTTTTTTTTTTTTTTTTGTTGAAACAATGGTTTTTATTTTAAAACGTCACACTTGAGTTTTTTTGCTTTACACAATTTAATTGAACAAAATTTTAAATAAAACAAAAACAAAAATAAAAGAAAAATTAATTAAAATAATAAAAATAAAAAAATTGAGAAGTTAATCTCCTCTTGAAGAGGTACAGAAGGTTGACTACAGCTGTATTTATCTTTATCTATCTGAAAATAAAAAACAAGAACAGAAAGGAATGAAAGATTAATAATATTGTTAATTTATTGAAAATAAATAAATATTTTTGTTTATTGTTCAATTATTAAGTGTAATACACACTATGATTCAACAATTAAATATAATTTATTACGATATACATACATGTACATGTACGAATACACATATGATTTCATTACCCAGTACATACACTATTATTTTCAAAAAATATGATTAATAAACTTTATTCGTTGTAATTCTTAATTGCTTATGTAATTGCCATATTCAAGGGCATTACAGTTCGTGTGTAATAATAGTTGTGTTCCTCTTAATGGCATATGATTTCAAACTACTGTCGGACTAATTGGAAACTGTTTTGTAAATGGAATACTGTTTTGCTTGTGAACTCCATTATATACAAACATTAGGCAGTAACCTACAAATTAAATGCGTTATGAACTGTTCTTTTGCAGGGGTGCGACGAAGTCTAATAAGTTTCAATAGTGTTATAAACTTTTGAAATAAAACTTGGTGACGCTGTTTCAGTTATAGTAAGAAATAAAGAATGCAATAATTGTTAACATCTAATTTTTTACATATAACCTTTGCTGTATTATAGAAACCGAGATTTAATAAAGTTCGAATTTTGCGTACAAAAATTATTTTAGTTGAATTGAAGTATGTCTTTTTCCAATTAAAAGCAACATGAACGTTTTAATCTCGTTTCATAATATCAAAAGAAGTTTCATAAGTAAGTGCTTTAGAAAAAAATTTAAAACTAATATTATTAATAAAGTGATTTCGAGGAAATTTATAGCATATTAGTCATATTTCTATCTTTCACGGTAACAAAATAATTTCTTTTTCGCAATACATTGATTTATATACATATATGTATATATTCAAAAATATCTCGATTTTCATCTACTATACAAAATTAATTGTTATTTTCTTTTTGTGTTCATATTGTTATATAGATAATGGGACCATAATGTGTGCTGTTATAAATTTTTTTTTTATCATTTTTGATAACATTATCTATTAAAATACTATCATACTACATGATACATTATCTTAGTACATGATCTCATTTTGATTGTAGAACAAAGGTTGAAAATATTGTTAAATAATTCATTATATATTACAGATAAATGGGGGCTTATATTTCTTATATTAATCTACATATAAACTTATATAATAATTCTTATAAACTAGGTAATGTTTAAGAAATGTAAATTTTTGAATGAAAACTTTTTATTTCCAATAAAATTGGAAAACTGTATAAAAGTTTTGTTTGCAACATGATTGTCTTGTTCTAATTTTAAAACTATTATATTTATGTAGAGATTATATAGGTCAAACTTAAAAGCAATGTAATTTAAAAGTTGTTAACAATTAAAATAAGAAAATAAGAAATTTTGACATATTTTTTGTGTTGAAAACAGGCAAAAAATTGAGGACGCCGCTAAATATGCAATTTATATATTTTTTTCAAATTTTAAGTAGAGTTTATTTGTATATTAAATTATTACTATAGTAAGCTAGTGTTTTGCTTATAATTTGCTAAAAAGAGAGAGCACTTTTAAAGTTTTTAAAAGAATATTTAATTAATTGTCTATTAGAAATTTTTGTAAATTTACGGCCCGGCCCTTTTATTTATTTCATGATATTTAGTCAAAATATACACTACCAGAAAATATCAATTTCCTCCTTTACTCCGAATTTCGTGTCCGTTTCGGCTCCATTCCGTATTTCTGGTTTTAGTTATCAAAAGCATATAATAAAATAGTTTCATTACAATATAAAACTTCATATAACTGTTTCAGTTTTTCCGATAAACTTATCAATACTGTTATACCCTACTCAATTTCAGTAAACATTCATAATAAACTTTCAATCAATGTGCACAAAAATCCAATATGTCAGTCAAAAATCTTAATTTTTTTAATTTGACAGACAGTTCTTTCATTTATCATCTTGCCATTTATGTTAAATAAAATTTTAAAACGAAAAATCTCAAATCTTAATATTTCTTATTTAATACAAGATATTTTTTACATCTTTTTTCTTGGTTTTATTTTAATATGAAAATAAATCGAAAGAAAAACCAATGTATGTTTGTATGCATGTTAGATCTTAATCCAAAATCATAAAAATTTTTATTATACAAAAAATAATATTTTATTGAATACCATATTAATGCTAATTGGAAAAATGTATAATTTATGGTTTATTTATATAATATTCTAAATTGTTAAATAAATTGATATTGTAAAATAAAAAATTTGAATGTCAATAATCAATAAATAAAATTATTATTTATATAATAAAAATCAATATTTTTTATTTTAGAAATTACAAAAATTTTTATATGGTTAAATTGTGATGATTTTTTATTGGGGATCGTATATTAAATACAATGTTTTTGTAATTTTAATAAAATTTTCTTATTGGAAATAAAATAAATAAAATCAAATATAAACTTGGTCTTATAATTACCAAATTTTGAAAATTAAATAATTATATTCATTTATATATAAATAAAATAATTTAATAATTTTATTTAATAATTTTAATGGTTTTTTTATTATTCAATTGAAAGTTTCACACAGAACAAAAGTGCACATAACACAAATTTCATTTTAGCAGTTGAACAGTAATTTTATTTTTTTTTCTGGAAAATTAACTTATTCGTAATACAATTTGTATGAAGGGTTTGTATGATCCCGAAAATATGCAATTAAAATTGAATATTTGAGAACATACACATATTTAGTAAAAAATTAAAAAGAGATGCTTATTGAGGCTACCCATCAAAATTTCAAAATCGTATGTGTAAAAATGGGAACTTTAACCCTTTATAAAGCATAATAAAGTTGTAAAACACAATGAGCTCACAAAAAATTACGTTAGAAACAGCAACAAAATTTTCGATTACAAAAAAAAGTTATAAATGATCCTACCAAGAATAAAGTATAAAGTAAGAAGTAAAAGGAAGAAACTGCTCAGGAATTACTTTTTTTCAAGTTTTCAAATTTTGCAACACAGAACTGGTGTCAATTCTGAATATTTTTCTATTTATAACTAATGATGCAATTTTACTCAATATTGATTTGTCAATATTAAAGTGTCTTAAGATAGTGCTCGTTGAGACACTGTTTAAAATTTTCCAAAACTTATTTTAATTTTTTTTGTCTTTATTTCAAATTAAAATAATAATCCTTATTAAAATTGTAATCATAATATTCAAATTTAAATTCAATTATTCAATTAATTAGTTATTTCTTATTTAATCATTGTTTAATTTTTCAGCTAAAAAAATATTGTTACATCGTCATTTATATAATTTATATGCATATATGTATGTATATATGATATATGATTAAAATCTATATAAAATTATCTATAATGTAATTATGTAAAATGCAATTGAAGTAAATAAAACTTAAGTCTTAATTAAATTTGGAACAATAACATAATAGTGTCTATATTATGGAATTTAAAATAAAATAATAAGAAAATTCTGGAAAAAACACTAATTGAATAATTGTTTTACCTACGACAAATGAACACTAATTACGTTAGCACGTGTAACTGCAAAAATATAGAATCACTTATATTGAAAACGTGCGGTAAACAGCACATGTTTTTATTTTTTTTATATATGTATGTATTTAATATTGTATGTATACTTATTTCAATACACACTTTATTTCAAATAGGTGAATAGGAAAAGAAAACAAATATGCGTCCTACACCCTTTTTTATCTTTTGCATAATTTTAAAATGAAAAAATAATAAGAAAAGCAACAGTACTGTAGGTACTATTTTGAGAAATTTCTATAATATTCGGCAAATTTATATATTTCCTTATAGCATTCACCTGTTTTTATGTCAGGCAAAGTAAAACCAAAGACAAAAGAAATTTTTCAAAGCAGTAGATATAAATCAGAATAATTCAATTAAATAATGCTTGTTGCGGTATAATACGAATATTAGGGTGGACAATTTAAGGATTTGTTTCAATAAATTTTAGACGATTAAATGGAAGAGAATACATACTGTTATTATAACGAATCACGTATATATACAACCAAATTTATTAAAAGCTGTCCTCCTCCTCCTCTCTAATTTGAAAGGTGGCATTTTGATCCGCAAGAGAAGGGAGTCTAAGCAGTAAGAGCAGCAAAAGACAGACCTTTACAAGATAGTCGAATTTTTTGAAATGATAAGGAAGCTCTCTTCATGCCTAGTAGTACACAATAGACCAGTAGTGGGTCGTGCCGCAATTTCACCTTAATGTCACATATTTAAAATATAATACTTTTGTGAGTTGGAAAATATCCTCTCTCGTGCTTCTCGATGAATTGAAAACTTTTATGAAATTAATATTGATAATTTACAATTTATACAGGTAACTACCGTTAATATTTTACTTTGAAATAATGTATGTACATATATACATTAAAATATATACATTTTATAATACCGTGCATAAAGACTCAATTTGATTTACATATATACAAAATATAGGCAAATTAAAGGGAACGATTAATGGCACGGCCCATCCGTTTTTCACAAAAAACAGAAAAATTTCCCTTATACAAATTTGTTGTTAGACCCAATTAATTATAATTATTTTCCATTTATTGTTATTCATTTGTTGTTTTTATATTTACATATTTAGAAATACCAGAAAATTCGAAAACTCTGACGTTAATCATAGACAAGGTTTTTTTCCGTATGTATGCATATGTCTGAATATTTTGATTTTCATTTTACAACGTAAATATATTTTCAATTTACAAAAATTTTCCTATTATGAGAAAAAATATTTTTTACGTTCTTTTTATTAAATTTTAGAATTAATGCCAAATATAAATATAAAATCAAAAAAAAAAACCATATCGTCTGACAATTATTGTTTTGTATTTTCTTTTAAATTTTATATGTATTAAGATAGATAAGGGTCATTCTACAGAAACGTGCTTATTTGATGTCCCCGAATAATTTTAGTAAAAAAAATAAAAATTTTTAAATTTTTTAAACTTCCTAAATTTGCTGGCGGACTAATAGTTCGTTACCACGAAAAAAAAATTAAAATTTTTTTATTGTTTTAGTAGAAATTTTGTGATAAGTTACGATTTTGTCATTAGCGTGGCTGTCGAAAAGCCTACTACATCAAATAAACATCTAAAAATTCGTTATTTCAAATTTGATTTTTGATTTCTAGTAATTTCTAATGAAATCAGAATTGAACAAGTTTCTCTGAGAGTATGCCGCATTCACAATGCTCTTTTTGTTTTTAGTTCAATTTTTGTTTTTGTACTTGTCGCCATACATTTCTTAATTTCACACTCTCTTTACTTAAACTTAATTTTTCTAGACATTAAATTTTTGAAACTTTAAAAGTTAATGCATAGAGATCAGTAAGTATTTAGTACTTACGTGTGCAAAGTCAGTGCATACCTTTTATATGGGAAAAGTGAATTTTTTTAAGATAGAATAAGAAAAAACTTAAGTGTCACAAGTGAAGTTGTCATTTTCGTGGTAAGTAATTTTACTTTAAATTTCTTAAAAGTTTTTATTTTTTTTATTACAATTTAAATAATATTTGAAATAGTTATTGTTAAATTTTTTCGGCGTAAATATGTGCAAAACTTTTCGATTTATTTAAAAAAAACCTGTAATTCGTCATTAGAATGGCGTCATTAGTTTGGCTAATGTGTGATCACGCCAATGACATGCGGGCACGCTAATGACTTCTTTTGAAAGCTTGCTTAAAATTTCCTAACTAACTAACTTTTCCTAACTAAAATAATTCAAAGAAATACGTAAATGCTAAATTAAATGTCAAACCAATTAAAATACTTAATGAAATAGAATTTCATATTTACTACATTATGTCTTAATATGCTATATTATGCAATGAAGAAGAAAAAACATATACTTTATTTAAAACTAAAACGGAAATTGCGAATGTGTTAAAAACTACTTCTGCACACTTAACTCATCCTTATCTCAAGATGTTTCAGCAATTTGGGTGCACGGTAAAAGGTTTTAAACATATTACAACGAACTTTCTGTAATAATACCAATACCAAGTTCTATTTTTTGACGAAGAATCTAAAAAATATTTCTTTTGGAAATTATAAATTTACATTGAACTAAACAGAGTCTGGCCATGGAAGAGGAACACCGGACGGAATTGACGGTGTTTGTAAGCTAACAGCTGACCGTTGTTGCTTCCGGGAAGGATGTGACAAACATTTTAACTCTTTTGGAATTTTTAAGTTCGAACTGCAAAGCAATATGTTTTTTTATAACTAGCAAAGAAGATATTGAAAAAATAGAAACCATACGAAAATATCAAGCCTTTTAAAGGTGTTACTGTTGCACTATTATTTTTGATCATTTTTAATTGATATTTTTATTTTAGGAACACTTGCAGTTCGTCAGATCGTATCTGGTGAAACATTTTCAACGTTACATATGAGTAAATTATGAAGTTATTTCAAATGCGAAAATAAATGTTCCCATTTTGACTTTGGAATTACGAAGTATGCCAATGTCAATGAAGTTGACATACCAAATATCTGTATGTCAATGAAGTTGACATACAGACCCAAATAATATGCAAAGATTAAATTTTTATGATGTGTATTTTTCTTCGCAATCTTCATCGGCTTCTTCAACTTCATCACTAGCTTTGAATTACATTAAAAAAGGATATATTTGCTACTAGAGTTTCCAGGACAAAATTAGGATACGTCAGTCAATGTTTGGAAGATCCCAAAAATGAAGGAGAACACTTCAACGTAAAAGTAATATTTAAAAAAAATGCTAATTCCCAAAACACAAGATTCAAATTAATTGAGAATGATGCCTCGTACATTAAGGAAAAACAAATATTAAAAATTCTAAATAGTTCAAAAAGTATATATAATGATAATGAGCAAATTTTTGAGTTTCAGGAAAAATTACCAGTGTGTGAATTCTGGATTTAGATGTAAATTTTTATTACTTTTCATTTTTTCAAGTCCCTTTTGTGTAAACAACGTTTTTCTTTTTGTGAATTGAATTAAAATAAAGTAAAAATTCAATAAATTGATGTGTATGTCATTTTCGTGGTATCCTTGTCATTAGCGTGTCAGCAATATTTTTAAATTTCGTTATAATTCTCTTAAAATTGAAGAAATAAGGTGAACCTTTTTGGAAAATGTTTTAAAATGCTTTAAGTAACCATTTAAAACTTACTTTGAATCAGGAAAAACATATTTTTTTTTGTGCAAAATTTTATTCACTTTTGGCAAGTTTCCGTAGAATGACCCATAAATGCATGTTTTGTTAGAAATTACGGTAAACAATTTTTATGTACTATTACCGACCGCATTGCATATAAGGGAGGTTATGCAACGGCACTAAATTTCGCATGTCGAGTTCTCGGTGGGAAAACATTCCTCATGGTAAAGAGCGCTAATAAACTATTTTTAGAGAGATACCGGTGTTGTCGAACTGCTGATTTATTTGCCTGTTGGTCTGCGTTTGCAAGCGCATATCGTAAGTTCGGCTGGACCGCTTTTGATGAAATTTTATATATAAATTTTATTTTGGAGATTGATCAACCTGGAACTGCACCTTTTTGTGGGTCGATTTTACATTGCTACACATATAATGAGAATCAACCAATTTTCTTGAAATTTAATGCTTAAATTCGGGCTGTTAAAAAAATTAGTTGATTAAATTTTAGAAAAGATCAGGGCTTGGAAACCAAACTGGATATTTTATCATATCCACGGAGTTAAAAGATGGAATTTCTGGTTGTTATCGAAAATAATTGGCGAACTATTCAGGTAGTTCGGATGGTACAAAATGAAACTCTACCAAAAGCCAAATTTGCATTATTCTATGTATCCTAAGTAAAAATTTATTAACTTCCTCAAAATTAGAAATAAGTGTTTAAAAGGCATTTTTATAATCTTCTTTAATACTTTCACAAAACTAGACAGTATACATTGCAGTCGGTCATATGCTGATCACATTCGATTTATTTTTTTGGGTTTAGACGTGTTTAATAAATGATATGCATATACATATACGAGTATAAATATACATATATATAATTGTGTATTAAAGCAATATAATTAATAAAAAAATATTTAAAATTATTGGGGTAAACAGAAAATTATTTTTATATATTTTTATAAAATATATGTATGTATATATACACATTTGTTTATGTATAAATAAAATTAAATAAATTAAAATTTTTATGACCACAAGTATAATTATAAACAGAGATGGTGCAAAGCTTCATTTTGGTATTGTTCATATACTTAATGTATACGTATATGTTCGCTTGTGTTATTTAAAATAACAATATTAAAAGAGGCAGCTAGCTATTCTGCAAATTTGTCAAAATAAAAACAAAAACAAAAATGACAAAAGGAACTTTCGTATTTTTTTGAAGACATGTGGGATGATTCATGTGAAACATTTTCAAATATAAAATTCTAATTTGAAGCATTTTCGCAAATATTTAAAATTATATGAGATGAAATTATATAACATGGATATGCGTATCGTATACATATACATACATATATAATTTTTTAAAATCATATTAAGTAGTTAGACCAAAATTGATTTTATAGCCACGCAACAGAGGCGTTGTTTTTAAGTTTTGATAAAATTTCTTTTAAAATATATTTAATAGCTCGCAGAGATATATATATATATATATTTATATATATATTTATATATATTTATATATATTTATATATATTTATATATATATATATATATATATATTTACGGATTATGAGGTTTTCTGTCGCTTTACAATAAGAATATGAATTCTTTTCACATTTATTGGAACTTGTACTTTAAAATCTCACATATATAAACCTTAGATTAGAGAATTTGTGTAGTAACTCATAAATTTCGGCATGGAATTATATAATGATTATTTTAATATTGACTTTCTTTATTGTATTAGTTATTGTGCATATTTTATTATGATATTACCCAGTACTTCATAGTTGAACTAAAGTGGCATAACAATAAGATTAACTAAAACATATCTTGAATAATTTTTATAAGTAATATAGCCTGCTTTTACGATAAATTATGACATTATTCTTAAAATACAAAATATGTCAAACATATACCTATGTATAATTAATTACTTGAAGAATAGTCCTTTTATATTGTGTTATAAAATCTTGAGAATTCTTAAAGATAAACCTATTTATTCACTCGAATTCATAGTATGGTATACAGTGATTTATTTCATCAAAAAAAAAGAAATTTATGGTAAAATATTATCAATCATAATTATCTCACATACCTAATACATTTATATTACATAACAAAGCCATTTATTTTTTTAGGGATTTATATAATTATTTTATAATTTATTTCGTAAATGAACTAAAAAAAAAATAAATTGTTTATTTTTCTTATCAGGATTCAATTATTTTTTGTAAACGTCTATATGTATTATATATAGGAGAAAATTTTTTAACAATTCTACTTATAAATTTAACATCCACACATATAATGAATAAATAGGAATGTAAAATATATAAAAAGGTTTTACAAAGGCACATACTTTCAATTCAAATACACACCCACAAATATTTCATCATCTTATATAATTTTTAAACGTGTGTTGTAATAAATGTTTTTTTCATGAGAATCATTGGAGGTATGTAACTTGAGATGAATACGCATTTATACTTATGTAGCTGTATAGGTATAGATATTCATATTAATAAAGAATTTAATAATTTCAATTTGTATCCTTTTTGAATGCTCGTTTAAGTTTTAAAATTAAAATATTCGTAGAAATTCTTAATATTTTTCTCAATTTTTTTTTGATATTTTCTATTTCTTTATAAAAACAAATTCTCTTACATTGTTACTATTATACTCTATAAGATTTTTGTATTGGCGTATATTCCATATTTTCAATTCATGTGTTAAAAGACAACCATGAAAGACGGCAATTCTTCAAAATGTTTTTTCTCAACAAATTAATTATTTTGAATTTGTAATGAAATTTTTTGTGCAGAACCACAATTATTTCTGAAAAAATACTATATACTTATACGAGTACATTCAAAGTATTATTCTAATTTACTAAGACATTTTTAGTACTTCAAAAAAAAAATTTATTTTGTAATCAATTTAAGGTAAATACTCACAATTGTCAAATAAACTGTCATATTGTTCTGATATTTTGACATTAATCACCTGTATGATCTTGTTATCATGAACGATATCATAATGTATCATGCCAATGATCGATATAACATAAGAAAAAAATCACCATATTGTCTAAAAAATCGTTCGAATTCGTTCGGATCCCAAATAACTTATAATTATTTATGAAATTGTCATGAAGCAATGAAGTTCCTTTATGTCTTTATCGCAATTTAATAAGACAAAAATATCGTTAGTACTACTGCAATTAAAAAACTAATAATTTCTGTATTGTTTCTTTCATAAATTCTATCGGGTTTATAAAAGACACTCCTAAGATAACCTAAAAGTTTAATTTTAATTAATTTATTCAAATGTTAACCCTTTTCAGTAATTATTTATGAAATTTGAAGTTTTTAATCTTATTCACGTGTTCCTCATGTAAATTATGAAATTAATTAAAAAATATATATTTATTATATATCTTTATGTATAAAAAAACTGGGTATGAATGTAGGTGATTTATGACTTTTATCAATCTTTTATTTAAATTCAGATTTATTAAGGTATAGAGCAAATAATTAATATATTAGAGAGGGGGATATTGTTTCATATTTTTACAATTAGTAATAAAAGAGAGAGAAACTGTTACAGATTTTCTAGGTATTTATCAAATTTGCTCGCTTGTTATTTTAATTTATTTTAGAAAACAATTTAATTGTTTAGAAAGTTTTATATAAAGTTTTATATTAAAATTTTTCTTATAGTATAGGAAATCCAATCTCTACATACAGAAATATATTAAAAAAAAATTTTAAAAAGATTTCCATAACCTACACTCAATTGCTCAACATATTTTATTATTACTAAAAACAGGTGTATGTTTTTTAAATGGAAAATAATATTCTATGGAAAATCATATCTTAAATTAAAAATTTTATTAAAATACGCAATACATTTATAAAGTAATAATGCAAATAAGTTTAATAAAACTCTTTTAATAAATAAAGTGCATTTGAAATTTAATTTCATAGACATAAGTGTGCACAACCCACAATACATATTGTGTATATATTATTTGACATGAAAATATTACTCTACAATTTTAAGTTTAGAAAAAAAGCTTAAAAGAATGAAATAATGGTATGACATTTGAACTTACGTCGTCTTTATTTAATTTAGTAAACAAAAGAGCAAAACACTTAAAAATTTTTATTAATCTCCTGAAAGTATGCAAAATTTTACAATTTATAAAATTTCATATTTTTATATTCGTAAAGGATTTAATATTTAAATATAAAATCAAATAACTGGAATAATTTATATAGTTATTATTGTTTTTTTAAATACCTATATTTTTAATACTCTTTAATACTTTTTATATGAAATAAATAAATAATAGAAAATAATAAATTTTTTTGTTTTACATTATTTAAAAATAATGCCACTTTTCATAATAATAATAAATATTTTTTTTGTTTTTTTAATTTCTTTGAGGCTTGAAACATAGTTTCAAGTATCCATAATGTAGAAAAAAAAAGTGAATTTAATTATTAATTTGAATTCTACAATTTTCATTCTTTTTTTTTAATAATAATAAATTATAAATTACACGAGTACGTTATAAGTACTTGTATAATATATTATTATTATACTCGTATATATTTATGTATTCAAAAATTCATATACAACAATAATGTACATAATAATATGTCATAACCGCATCATTAAATATGCTGCTACAAAAGCATTTTCATTTTCATTCTCATTTTTTTTGTTTCCATTTGAGCTTTTTGAAGTTATTATTCCTAGTGGAAAATTGTTATGTATTTAAAATGTGCATGTATAAATATACATATTTGTATGTATTGTAAAATTATGGAGAGTAAAATGTGCATTTAAAAAAATTTATATATGAAAATTGTTAAACCATGCCATTCTATTACGAATAAACGATTTACATAATTCATATTTCTGTATAAAAAACTGTATATAAATTTTTATATTTATACATATA
This sequence comes from Condylostylus longicornis, assembly GCF_029603195.1. Classification (NCBI taxonomy): domain Eukaryota; kingdom Metazoa; phylum Arthropoda; class Insecta; order Diptera; family Dolichopodidae; genus Condylostylus; species Condylostylus longicornis. The sequence continues at coordinate 2,270,141 of NW_026577989.1, forward strand.
TAACATGTACATACATATTTTTGTAAATCCAACTCCTAAATTATATTGTTTAAAATTTGATGCACAGCAAAAAGAAAAAAACGGTAATTATTACAAATCTATTTGCATTTTATTATTCATTTTTTATGTTACTACACAATATAATGAGTTTTAGAAGTAACATTAAAAACCAAGAAAAAATAGTATGCTCTATATGTAGTACAAAAAGATACAAATTGAACATATGTATGTGTGTATGTATATATACATAATTTTCATATTGCAGTTATATTAAGTATCCTTTTCCTATCTCATTTTTTTTTCTCTGTGTTTTTTGCCGCAACATGATTTTTAAACTTTAATTTTTATACAAATGCATATATATATATAGATATATATACATGTATATATATCTATACATGTATATATATATATACATGTATATATATATATACATGTATATATATATATATATATATATATATATATATATATATATGTATATATGCATATATATATATACATGTATATATAGAATAACAGAAAAAAATAAAAAGAATACAAAAATTATTAGGTAAAAATATTAAATTTTTTTTGTAAATCTATATATATATGTATAACATTATCTAGTCTTTTATGAATTTAGTTTGCAAGAAGACGATAACACAGAAAAAGAACATATATATAGCAATATAATAATTTTCTTAAAAATTTTTCATTAAAAAATTTTCAATTATATAAAAACACTATAATACACAATCATATGCATATATAATTCTGTATTCACATAATGTCTGTTTATATGCAAATATTCTACATATATATACAAATATATATATAACACTTTTCTTTTTTTTTGAAATATGAGCATACTGTATATACTAAATTGCGAAATGCACACGTGGATATAACAACTTTGACCCAATTTCCAATATAAATACACAATATACTTTTATATCATGATTATGTGTTATATCGCTCTGTATGTATATATGTATATTAAATATTTTTCAAAATGTATACCGTATATAAACTAAGACACATTTTAAAATGAAAACAACAACAATAATAAAAACAGCATCATCATTATAATCATCTGTATAATAATATTGTATATTCTCAAACGTTGCGCCTATGTATATGCTATATAGTATACTTAAAATTTTTACATTGTAAATAAGAGCAGTTATAAAGAAAAATTTATTTTACTTGAAAAATTTTAATATATTTTATTATGAAATGTGTATATATGTATATATATGTATATGAAATGTGTATATATATAAATAAGTGCTAAGTAATATTAGAAATTGGAATACAAAATATCTTTTTAAAAATATAATATGAAATAAAATGAGAGTTTATGATTTTTTGTCATAACCCTCAGATGATTTATAATCAATTTAATTCATTTAATTCTGTAATACAAGATAAAATTTTATTTTTTTACCATAATTTTAACATTCAACCTCATAAATTAAATATTTTTGTTTTCATTATCTTATATATAAGAAAATTAGAATAATTTTTATGATTAAGAAATTAATGCAGCGAATGCTTTTAAACAATTTTGGTAATTTTTTTTTTATTAAAAATCTATTAAGATTTTTATATATTATGCATGAGCATAAAGAAAATTTTAATAAATTGTAATTTATTCAAATTTAACAGTTTGGAAAACACTGTATAACATTTATTATAATTTATAATTTTATCGTGAACGGATTATAGTATACATATTTATATTATAAATTAATCATTTGTTTAGGGAATACTTTAAAATCGATTACATTCATTGTGAATAACAGTAAATTTTTAGAAAATTTTGTAAAATAAATATTTAATTTAAGTATGAAATTGAAATTTTATAACAAATATTTTAAGTTAATATTTAAATTCAATGAACGTTTTTAATAATTTTTGAATAAATACTAAAAATTTAAATTAAAAAATATACTTGAATAGAAAACTAAAATGCTCTTAAATAAATTTTTGATTAGTCTAATAAAATTGTAAAATTAAAATTCAAAATATTTTCTTATGGAATAAATTCTTTAGTAAAAATTTTATAAAAATAGCAGTAAGGTTACTTTTTAAGCAAATCTCTTAATCAACCGAGATTCTAGAATTCAAGATACCAGACAAATAAAAATGGAGCACCAGAAAAATATAGATCTTTATAAAAAAAAATTAAAAATATAAAGATTTTATAATACTCGTAGCCTAATAATTTGTTATTTTTAGACATCGTGTAGACAAGAAGACACTTAATATGTTTATCATTCACTTGAAATTGAAAATTCATTCATTGTAAATTTTGATTAAAAATTTTCATTGATGTTAAAATAATATCAATGAAATTTTTATTACTATAATAAAAAAAAATAAAAAAAAATTATGCAAATGACAAAACTATTTGTCAAATATTTATTTCTTATGTTTGGATAGAATTACAAAATAAATATTTTAATATTGGCGAAAAATTCATAATATAAGTAGCTACATAACTATATAAAAATTATTCATTTATTATTATTTCTTAATGATACTTGAAATTAATAGTTTCTTAATTGAGCCCTCTTAATATTGTATGAATTAATAAATTTCTAAAATATTTGTATAGGATTTTTTTTTTATTGAATTATTTCGATAATTTATGATTTGAATGATTATTAATAAAGTGAAATCGAGCTATATATCAAGTGAATACTAGAATTTGAATTCTTAATTATTTTTAAGAACAACTTTTAATTATGGCGATTTATTTTTTATCAAATTTTGCAATTATAAATAAATTATTTAATATTCATAATTTCATACTGTTATACTTGTTAGAATTGCAAAAGTACAAGGACAACTACTGGCGTTATAATTTCAATATTATATATTTTATAAAAATTGCATAGCTTTAGGCAATTATTGATGCAAAAAATTATAATTTACTTTTAGAGAATGCTGTAAAAAATTGTAAAAATATGTATACAAGGATTCTACATTTTTTTCAGTTCAAAAGAACTATTATGAGTATTTAAAGACCTTGTTCCACTTATAATGAAAATTTTGAGAATAAAATTTCTAATAATATTTTTGATAAAATTTAGTTTTAATTGTATTTTATTTTTTTGATATTTTACAGTAATTTTCCAATTATTTAATTAGAAGTTTGTGTTTTTGAGTGCTGCTTTTTTCATATTTTGTGGTTCTAAGTTAATTTTAGAAGCTCTTATAATAATTATAAGAGTAAGAATATCTAAATATTTTTATTTTTATTAAAATAATTTTGATATTCTGTGAGATATTTAATAGAATTTTTATAAAATTAAAATGAAATCTTACAAAGTTTTACATTATTTAATAATTAGGGGTTCGGAATATTATAAAACACACAAGATCATTCAAATTTAATCTAAAAGCCAATTTTATGTTAAATATTCCTTTATTTTGTAATAAAACAATATTAACGACTTGAAAATAATTTTAATATTTTAATTAACTACTCGTATAATTTGATTTCATGCTTAAAATTAGTATTCAAAACAAATCATAGAATAGATTAAAGATTTAAAAAAATCATTAAATTTTTTTGGATAAAACTGAAGAATATCAATTAAGTTTGGTGAATAGAAAGGTATTGAGTCTATCAATATAAAGTTATCTTAGACACGTCCTATATAAAAGAAAATAATTAAAATTGCAAAGAAATATTGATTATAATTTTGATTACATTCGAAATTTTAATCAAATTTTTCACTTAACTATTATCATATTGTTTTTTCTTTTGTTTCTTCTTCATATTTTATCAAAATGATTAATGAGCTTTTATATATTGAAATATATTAAAAAAAAACAGCAGTGCCTATTCCCGAATATATAAACCATTAATGAACTCGTTCATAATTAATTCTCCTTTTAACCAAAAATCATGTTATCAAAAATAAAAATAATATTTTTATCTATATAATTATTGTATTTTACATACATAAAATATATATACATATATATATTTAGATACTTAAACAAAAATTAGAAATTAATCATTTCACATTTTCAGATTTTAATCAATTTCAATTTAGTCTTTTTACCATATAGAAGTATAAATAATCAAAGATGTTAATTTATGAATTATTTTTATTTCTTTAATTTTCTGAATTCTTGAGTATTTAATCGATTTTTATATACTCACATGGTATGTCTAATGCTTGTGATATTTATAAAAACATAGTGTTCAGTTTGATAAGGTCAATTTTACACGCATTCATCTATATGTAGATCGAAAAAGAAATGCGATAAAATTGATGAAAGAAATTTTCTAAAAATAATTATATTTCTTAATGTATGGTTTCCCTTAAGTTTACATGAATACCATCAATAAGTCCTTTATAATCTCATTGAGTATATGATGTAATAAAATTGGATTTTGCTATTTATATACATCCACACAAGAACAATTACAGAGATGGCAGGAATACTTCGGGGAGGTCAACAATGGCGACCAGCAGTATCAGCAAGAGGGCAGCGGCAACACCAACAGAGTAAATCAGGGCCCGCCAAGCAAAAGAGAAATAATTGATGCTATCCAAAAACTGAAAAATAACAAAGCAGAAGGTCTCGATGGAATACCAGCAGAACTCCTGAAAGCAGGCGCTAACACAATAGCCGACACTATGCTTCCAATCCTGAACACAATATGGAGCACAGAAAGTATACCTAGAGGCTGGAAAAGCGGCATCATAATAAAGATACCAAAAAAGGGTGACCTATCAGAATGCCGAAATTGGCGAGGCATCACAATACTAAACTCTGTTGCCAAAGTGCTAGCACTCATAATCTACACAAGATTAGAAAGTAAAATAGAAGCGGACCTCAGGGAAGAACAGGCGGGCTTCAGAAAGGGACGAAGCTGTATCGACCAGACTAACACGCTAAGGATAATAATAGAACAGTCAGTTGAGTGGAACTCACCGCTATACGTCGCCTTCGTTGACTTTGAAAGGGCCTTCGACACGATTGACCGAAAAGCATTGTGGCGCTCCCTGACAGCTAGAGGAATTCCCCAGAAAATAATAAACCTAATCAAGGCACTATATGAAGAAGCGGAATTGGCAGTGCTTCATCATGGGCGCTTGAGCGACCCAATAGAGCTGCGAGCAGGAGTCAGACAGGGATGTCCACTCTCTCCCCTCCTGTTCAATGTGGTGCTTGATGAGGTGATGAAGAAAACAACAAGCACTGCTAGAGGAATAAAGTGGAACCTCACAGATAGATTGGAGAGTCTAGAATATGCGGATGATATAGCTCTCATCACACACACACACAACGACATGCAGGAAAAATTAAGAAGCCTGGAACAAAATGCCGCGGAAGTTGGTCTTCGTATAAATATAAACAAGACGAAATGCCTAAGAATTAATGCGAGAACAGCAACGCCTCTTCAAATAAATAACAAAACCATAGAGGATGTCTCCGAGTTCTGCTACCTGGGTAGTATAGTTACTACAGATGGGGGTGCTGAAAGAGACATAGAGAACAGACTTAAACTTGCTAGAATGGCATTCGGAAGACTGTGGGCGGTTTGGAGGCAACGTCACTTGGCAAGGGGCACCAAAATTAGAATCTTTGACGCGTGCGTAAAATCGGTGCTCCTGTATGGCAGCGAAACATGGTTGATTAAGAAGAGCTATACAGATAGGGTGCAGACCTTCATAAATAGATGCCTGCGAACAATATGCAGAATATTCTGGCCTAGAACAATCAGTAACAAGGATCTATGGGATTTAACGGGGCAGGAACCAGTGTACGCCCAGATCAAGAGAAAGAAGTGGAGCTGGATAGGTCACACACTCCGAAGGCCAGTAAGTAACATCCCGCGAAGGGCTCTTGAATGGAACCCACAGGGTAAAAGGAAAGTAGGCAGACCAAAAGAGACATGGCGCAGATCTGTGAACAAAGAAGTGGGGGGCACCCGAAAATCGTGGTCAGAAATAAAAGAAATGGCGCAAAACAGAGTCAGATGGCGAAGCTTTGTAGATTTTTTTTTTTTTTTTCTTTTTTCTACTCCCAAAGAGAGTAGAAAAAAGGAAAAAAAAAAAAAAAAAAAAATTTATATATATATCATTTATATATAGATATATATGTATGAGATAAGAAGCTTATATAGTGCTAGTTTCCTTATTTTAAATTTTGAATTTCTATTGTATTATAGCTTTTAATATTATATTTATTTGTTGAAAGCAAAATAATTTTAAAATATTTCATATTAGCATGCGGTGACAATTTTTATACTCATTTTGCTTATACGAGTATAGTATCTTTGTTAAATGAAACACCTTGTTACAATATATTAATTACAGCTACATAAAATTAATTACATGTATATAAATGTATAAATGATAGTAAATTAACCAAAATATCATAATCATTTTTAGTTACATTTATTTTATAGATATTATTAACTTTTAGAGTATGTTATTTGTGTGTTTTTCTCTTGTTTTTTCTTTGGTTAGAAACTTTATTTATAGAATTATTTTAATAAATTTTTCTTCTGTTTATTCACATAATATAAATATGTACATACATATATAAAAAAATTTATGTTTTAATTATATAAGATTTATTGTTTTCCTTACGGTGATATCTAGAAATTTAACATTTTTGTTTAATTGTGAAAGGTGGTGAACGGCAAATGGCGGATGATTCCCATTTTAAATGGATGGGTAATATTAACTTTTCAGTTTTTCATTTAAGATATTACAAACCTATGGAAACACATGATGTCAAAACAAAATCGACAAGTTCTTTGGTTAAATTCGGAGAGAGAATTTCGATTCATTCTGGTCAGCCCTATTTGTAGAATATGTGACATTTATAGAGACTACATAACATTCCACCGCGAAAAATTGCTCTTCTTCTGTTTTTTACTTAAGATATGAATTTAGAAAAAATTTTCAATTATTTGATATCTTAATTTATGAAGAGTAAAAACAATTTCTTGATATTATCAGAAAAATATGTTATATGCATGTACAGGCGCATATAACATGTATGTTAACATATATTATAAAATATTATCTGTGTATATGTTTGTATAACATTAAATAAATGAATAAGTGCTTATTCATAATTAGTTTATATATGAGTAAAATAATGTTTATATTATGGCATATGACTCATCAGAATAAGTCACTGTCAATCAGTTTCCTTTTACCCTATATTTCATCACTCATTCTCAATATTTTATTTCTTTTATTTTTCTTATATACATACATACATATATGTACAAAATCATATATCACGTTTTATAATCCGATTATTAATATTGTAATATTACTTTTGTTGTTGTATGGAGAAAATTACCATGAAATTAGCTTTGACGCAAACAAAAAGGAACAAATGCCACCATAGTGTCACGTTTTTTTTTATTTCTTTTCTGTGTATATAGTATGAGAAAATTCTGATTTTCATTTATTTTTGGTAAGGTATGGCATTATAATGTTAGAGTAACAACAAAAATTTTATATTTTACATTTTCATTTTAAAGAAATTTGAAGTAAATGGCCTGCTATTATTGTTATATAAAAGTATATTTATGTGTATACAGGAATATTAAAAATGAAAATCATTATAAAGCACGACATGGAAAAGGACAAAAGTTAATGGTAAATATGAAAATGGCATGTGATATCAAATACCTATATATTGTTAGTTAATATTGAAATAATTTGAATTCTGCACGAAAATGGTGAATAGGAGGAAAATTTTGATTATTTTTTTTTTATAACATGAATTTGAAGTACTTGACATTATTGTGGGTTTTTTCGTTGACGTGCGTACTGTTTTTCTTATTATTTGAATCTAAATACAAAGTAAATTTTATTACATATATAGTTTTTCAAACAATTACTCAAATTTTAGGTTGAAGTGATTGATTTTGCTTAAAATATAACACTTGACTTTATGTAAGAGAAAATACATATATAATAAGGTAATATGATGGTCATTGGAACGGAATCGCACAAGCACTACAATTATCTTTTGACATTTGAAAACTAATATTTATGAACATACCATAAATTCAATTGTTTTTAATTAATATTTTTTATAAAGCATTTAATTTAATTTAAATTACATGTTAAAATTAAATTAATAAATATGTAAATATATATGTAAATATATAGATATCATACTTTGAATTTAGATACTTTTGATAGGTCAGTTGATTGAGTACTGGACTGTACTCGTAGAATGATTTAAAAAAAAAAATATACTCTTTTAATTTAGACTTATTTGTTGATAAGTAAATTTTTGCGAAATATCATAGACAAACAATTATTGTAAATTATGCATACATATATAAAAGGGAAATGAATCTATACATTTCATACCTCCATATTAGTTCAACGCCCAAAAATATTTTAAGACTCCATATTGCTTTATGGTCTTTTGTATCTTCAAAATATGGATATGTTTTTGAAGGACGTGAAATTTGTTTCTCATTTCCAGATTTCCCGAAAATTATCAATTAAATTAAAATTATTTTTACTAATTTTTAGGACATCATTAAAAATTATTTAAAATATTTTACACTATATAATCATTAAATATTATTTATAGTTTTTTCACTATAGAAAGATTTTTGTACATAGTATTAAAATGGGAAAATTCGTGTAAAATTTCAATAAAAACGAAAGCAGGCAAAAGAAATAATTTAATGTTCCTTCAAATTTTAAAAAATGTTTCAACTTTCAAGAAAATCTGTAAATTTTTTTAAAAATCTTATTAAAAAAGTAGACGAATACTCAATATGGTGTGGTCCTGTATAGTATATGAAGACATATACCATTCCTTAAATATATATATACATATATATTTTTTAGTGATACATAAATAATAAAATAAATTACTTCCATATTTAAAGTTTCTTAATTTTAAATTTTTAAGGATCGTACATGTAATACCATAGTCGTAGATATCATATCACATAGGCGTAGGTATATATTTGAATTTTTTCATATTATTCTCGTGTTTAAATTTCAAGTTACATAAATATAGCTTGATTTGATTGAAACTTTAAGGTTTTAATAATTTAATTAAGGAAGAAGAGCAGAAAATTAAAAAAGTTTTTAGAAGACGATTGTGATTTTATACATAGAAAAAAAATGATTTTGGTCACGTAAGTTAATAACTCTGCTTATATACTATAATGGCGTTTTATCTTGAATATACAAAGTAACAATTTTTCTGTTTATTTGTTACAAAATATTTTTGGAGTAAACTCTCTCGTACCTTAACAATTACCTATATAGTAAAATTTATTTTTTGTTTTTTTTTTTATTTTTATTTCGTTCCTTTTTTCTCTATTTTGCGTTTTTCTTTTTTTATGTAAAAAAATTTTGGGTAAAAATCAATAAATGTAATTTGAAATAATAAACGCGACATTTGGGAAATTTTATTGAAGTAGAAATGTTCTTCTTCTCTTAGAATAATTTTTTAACTAAATATTGAGTCAAGAAAAAGGCAGCCTTAAGGCGTAGTACAAACGAAATAAATAAAGTACAACGATTTTCTTTTGTAAAATAAAAAAATTATAATAATTTTTTAAATTCTTACCTTTTTATATTTTTTTTACAATAACAATTTTTTTCTTTAAATTAATTTAAAACTTTATATTCCAATTATATGAACCGTTATAATAAAAGAAAATTAGAATAAATTGTAAAGTACACATAGTTCTTAAGTTTATATTTTTCCTTCTTAAAACAGAAGGCATTAAAAAAATATTTTTTTTTTAATGACAAATTCAATTTTCAATATTTAAAAATTTGCTTTTTTATAAAAAGAAGTTTTTCTTCCTTTATTTTTCTTTTTCAACATTTCAATATTAACACTCAAGTTGTCCTTATAAATTTTTTTTTTATTTTATTTTTCTAATGTAATTTATATTACTTAATAAATTAAAAAAACAAAAATTTTCTTAGATTATAGACTCGTCCGCCAAAAAGTGGCGTACGGTAGTTAAAACAAGACTGTCAAATATGGTTATGGTGCTTGCTCTTAATATTCTCAGTATTTTATTGTGTTCAATAATCATACGGTAAGGTAAAAAGCAAAAACAATTCAATAAATTTCATATATAAAACATAAAAGTTAGAACGAGAGAAAAAAAAAATAATATTTTTTGAGTTTGGGTTCGGCCTTTGTGTTTCCTTTGTTTAGGATTTTACATTTTTTTTTTAGTATTTCTTGAATTGTGGAATCAACACATGCGTATTAAACAGTTATTAATACAGAAAATTTATGAACTTTCATACTGCATTTAAAAGTTATAGATGTTTCATACATGTATGCAGTTATACGCATATAAAGAACGTTGGGCGAATTGAAAAGTAAAATAACATTGTATTAAGCACTTAAAATGAACATCGATATTACAATTAAATCAACAAAAATACTGGTTATAATATTATAACGAATTATAGTATTATAGTACCGTTATAATAATACTGTTATAACATTGCAGTTACTTATTTTATAAAACTTTATTTTAAATCAAACCTGTTTTTTATACATGAATCTTTTATGTGTTTTTAACTTTATTTTTCTCAATAACGATTTTTGCACATTGTGCAATTATTATATTCATTATTGTAAATATAAAATTACCGTTAATTTAAAACTTAATCGCTCTGTAATTAAAAAAATAATAATAACAGTTATTTAATCGACATTAAGATACTTCTTTATGTGATTAATGTTAGTTTTTCACTAACAAAACAGAAAATAACTCTTTTTTATTCACTATTTTGCTATCACGAATTCTAAAAAATTAACGAATTTTAAAATGGAATTAAAAAATCCAACTTTACTTAAAAAGTGAGCTATTTACAAAATTGAAATTGTGAATTGAATGGAAAAAATTGTGAATTTCCATAATGTAATAATTTTGAATGTTTCTTAATTCCTGACATTTAATAATAATGCCATTGCCATACAATGAAATGTCACATTGGTTGATATCGTTACTCCATCATCACAAAAGGGAATTTTTTTTTGAAAATTTTTTCATGTTGTTTAAAACTAAAGCGCCTCTTATTTATAATTAATTATTAATTTAAAATATAAAAAAATAAAAATCGTGTATTTATTAATTTGTTATTTTCGAATATGTAACTGTTTAATAGTAATTTAAAAGTAAAACAAATACGCTATAGGAATTTTACAAGTACAAAAAAAAAAAAACAAGAAAAAAGTTTGGAAATCATCTGCTGAAAATAGGAGAGAATGCATTGCACCTGGTACCTGTCTGAAGATTTATCTTATTATAACATATTGATGAATAGCTATTATTCTAAATATTTAATTTTATAAAAATTAGTTTTCGGTACCTAATTGTCTCACGATTCATATTTTTTTTGTATTTGAAAAAGTACCTACTTATTCCATATAAAATCGTTAATTTATATGGTTTTCAGGGTACTAACAAATATTTATATTAATTTTTATAATGAAATCCTGAATTAGCAAAAAAAAAAACAAGACGAAACGAATTTTTCTTAAATTAGAATCATTGAAATCAAAATAAATTTTAAGGTAAGATTTTTTAAAATTTCAATTATTTTAAAAACAAGTAAGGAATTGTACCATAAGTTCCTACATAACATATTCAATTACGTATTTATAATTCCACCCACATAAACATAACAAAAAATCGCATAGTAAGAAATATTCAGATAGATAAATTAAATTCTTTCATATTGAGATACAAAAGACTTGAAATATAATTTGATGCAATAATTAATTTATAGAAAAAAAGTTTCGACAAAGTGTGATAAAATATTTTTGTTATAAAATCCTAATAATAATGCATAAAATTTGCAAATTAAAATATGTAGGTATACATACATATCCATATGTAGGTGTAGGCACTAACCCCTTATAATATTTTGAATATGCAGATTAATGAAGATGTGTTTATGAAATATGTATTTGAATTGAAATATGAAAATAATGAAAACTAATGAAAATTTTAATGAGTACAATTTTTAATTAATATTCTTCCCAATGTGTTTTTGTCCAAATTTTTAGTGATATAACCGTTCTTAGGTAACCTACCTATCTTCTAAAAATGCATACTTAATGCATTTATCAATATGTACACTTGAAATTATAGTTTAATTTTAATTATAAATAAGAATAATTAAAGCAAGGTAAATACATATTTGTCTAGGCCATCTTCATGTCGGTTAGAATGAAATTATTTAACTTTAATTAATTAGTAATTATGAATTTGAAATCAATTTTTGTCTATTCTTATTCTGTATAGAGTTTGAAATCTAGTAGCTGACATCATTTTAAAACCATATTAAAATTCCCCTTATTTCTAAACTATATTTTTGAATTTTCATATTTCCAAGAGAGATTAAAAATAGGAATTACGTTGTGTTTATTTATTTGTGTAACAGATTTTTTGCATATGCTTAACAAAAAAAAAAAAAAATTACAAAGCACAATTTTTTTTCGTAGATTGAAATTATTGAGCTTAAAAAGTTCCCAATGTAATATCATTAAGTATGGTCAAAACATTTATTATCAGTGGATGTTTATTATTTGCTAAGTATTCAGTTGAAAACCAATGACGCATTTAAGATGTTAGATGTGTGAATTCATAATTAAGATATTTTTCATTAAAAAAATTAGTGGATCTTTAATTTTTTGTAGTTGTAGCAAAAATAGTCTCAGTTTTTTATTAAAAGTACATATATAAATTTTATTATTATTATTATTATTATTATTATTAATATTATGGAAAATCCTGACAAAATAAAAGTCTTGTATTTAGTAAATATGAAATTGTAGGTGTTACTTTTTATACTGCTTTTATAAAAAATAAAAATAATTTACTTCTTAATTCCTACTTAATTTTTAATTTATAATTTTATTAATTATAAAAACGTAACTATGTTTGTACATATGCATGCTAACTATCTGAAAATTAAAATTTTCAACGATATTATTCAAGTTCACATTAAAAAAAAAGTAAAAAGCTTTTTTTTATTTTATAAAAATAATGAAAAAGAAAAAGTAAAAAAAAAATTCATTTAAAAAAAAAGAGTACATATTATGTACACATATACATTACTTACTTAAAATTAGTTGAACATGCATGCCATAATTAACAATTGAATATTGTAAGTGTCTCAGTTGAATGAGCAAAACCTAAGCAAAATGATTAGCTTAAAACAAACTCTCAAAGAGTAGTAGGTATGTTGTATAAATTATCTCTATTTATAGTCTAATTTAAAACTGTTGGCTTAGCTGTTGAATGTGAATATTTTTTTTTTTAAATTTTCACATCTGTGTTAATTCCATTTATAATTTACAATGAATCTCTCAGCACAAAGAAAAAAATATTAACAGTTCGTGTATTATTTCGAGACAATTGCAATTAAAATGAAAAAAAAAAATTATTGAAAATTTAAATAGTTGAAATTATTGAATATTTTAAGTACAATCGTTGAAATGAAATGTTATTGTAGCTTTATATATATTTATTATTGTTTATTATAATCAAATATTTTTGATTATGATTCACAATATTTTACTGGTATTACAAGTTCAACTAACTTTTTATAATTTATAAATTAAAATTTAAAATTTTTTGAACATAAATTTTCAATCGAATTTGTTTTGTAATAAATTTTATGTTCTCTAAATATGAAGAGAAACACAAAAACAAAAATAGTAACTAGTGCGTACTTTCTGATACTCGTATTAATTTATTTTTTAGTCAATTTTTACATTTTTACAGAAAACGTTGCTTCGGCAGTAATTGTTTGCCTAAATACCATTAATATAGTATTTTTTCAATTTCTAAGAAATATAAATAAAATGTAATGGCGTCAGAAACGATGAAATAATATTAGCAATAAAACTTAATTTAATTAACGAAAATAAAAGAAAATGACGAGGAAATATTTTTTTTTATAAGTTCGTATACATAGCTATAATTATGTAAAAATAGAATTATAAATTTCTTATAAATAAATATATGAATTATAAAAATATACATATACATACATAATGTAACTAAATAATTTTTCTTGAAATTTTAGTTAAACAAAAATGGCAAGTACAACATCAGAAACTGATTGGCTTGAAGAACTTTTACGGGAGGTGCAATTAGAACAGTTTTATGAAAGAATTCGTGATGATTTACAAATAACACGTTTAGCACATTTTGATTATGTGCAAACTGATGATTTAGAACGTATTGGTTTAGGAAAGCCAGCAGTACGTCGATTAATGGATGCTGTAAGAAAAAAGAAAGCACATCAATGGCGAAAAAATATTCTTTCAAAATTAATCGGAGGTGGTAAACAACCTAATAAAAAACAAGTTGTTGGCAATGAAAATGTGTCATTTACTGCTTTAACATGTTTAATTCATGAAAAGGATGTAGTTTTAGGAACAAAATTAGGTGACGGTTCATTTGGTGTAGTTCGAAAAGGTGAATGGGTAGCTCCAAATAATAAAACTGTTTCAGTAGCTGTTAAAGTATTAAAGGCAGATAATTTAACGCAACCGGGTATTATAGAGGATTTTTTTCGAGAAGTTCAAGCAATGCACTCTTTAGATCATCCGAATTTAGTTAGACTACATGGTGTTGTATTATCACAGCCAATGATGATGGTAACCGAATTAGCTGAACGAGGCTCTCTTTTAGATACGTTGAGAAAACAATGTCGATCAACATCTCTACCTAATATATGGAATTGGTCAGTACAAATAGCAACCGGCATGGCATATTTAGAAAGTAAACGATTTTTGCATCGTGATTTAGCTTGTCGTAACGTATTATTAACATCTGGGAATAAAATTAAAATTGGAGATTTTGGTTTAATGAGAGCATTACCAAATGAGGAAGATTGTTACGTCATGAATGAACATAGAAAAGTACCATTTCCTTGGTGTGCACCAGAATCATTAAGATATCGTCAATTTAGTCATGCATCTGACAGTTGGATGTTTGGTGTAACTTTATGGGAAATGTTTACATTTGGAGAAGATCCGTGGGTTGGTTTAAACGGTTCACAAATTTTAAGAAAAATTGATCGAGAAGGTGAAAGATTGCATTGTCCAGAAGCTTGTCCACCTGATGTATACGAATTAATGTTTCAATGTTGGCATAAGACACCTTCTGAAAGACCAACTTTTGCTGCTATTAAGTAAGATGCGTAAATATTATATTGTGTTACTTTATTTTTTTTTTTATAATTTAAGAGAATTCCTGTCAGGTGTGCCGCCACCTTTGCGGAAAGCTATAATGTCTTGCAATGAATCTAACCTTTTAAAAATTGAACAAAATGATGTGATAGCCATTATTGATGGAAGACCTGATTTGAATTTAATTAAAGGACAAAATCAAAGGACATTCGAAATTGGAATGTTACCACGGTTGGTTTATGATATAGCATAAATCTTTTGTATATAATTATAATTTTTATTATTTTTTGTTAGTGATGTTCTTGAAAAAACAGTATCTGTTGCTGATATAGGCAGACCATTGGAGAGTTCATTCAGACATACTGGTCACGGAAGCACAAGTTTTTTCGATGGATGTTGGGGTAGTCCGAACTCTATAGATTCTAATTTTATTGGCGATGACGTAGAGCTAAGAGGTTTTTAGTAGTTCTTTTTATTTTCTATTTATATATTTTTTTATTGCATATACCAAACATAAAAAGTCTTTCAATTAATTTAATAAAATTATTTAGGTCTTGACCGTGCTCAAATTGGTCGCCGAAAAAAATCTGCGTCTTATCAAGTGAAAGAGAGACGCAGTATTGCAGCAAAACAGTTTGCATACAACAAATTGATTAATGACAAAAAAAATATTAGTTTCGATTCGGTGCAACAAGGAAAAAGCAATCAAAAACCAGTTCGTCCACCGCAACCGAAATCGGCATCTTCGAAATCACATATCCAACAAGAAGGCATTCTTGTTGATATTTCATCAGAAAATAATGGTTCTAATAAAAACCAGAATTTGTCTATTAACAATACAGAAGAAAACTTGTCAACATCATTAAATGCTCTATGCATTCTTGACGCTCCGATAGATGTTCCTACGGAAGGTGAAATATCGGAAGATTATGCATTTTCTTCGATAACTAGTGTTTCGCATTCTCCAAGTCGACAAGAACCACCCCCATATCAAATGCCTCCAACTTATTCTAATACAATTGAAATGAATTTTCAATTATCAAATATGAACGATTCATATCGCATGGGCAATTCTGTACCCAGGGAAACACGTTCCCAGGAATCTGTTGCAAAAATACAAACCGCTGAACAAAATGCTTTAAGCATGTATTCAAATATTGCAAAATCGCAGGATATCGCACCGCAGAATGAAAATTATGTGGCGAATTCCTCCTCTAAAGGAGCGATTTCTAAACAACAAATTTATTCAAACAGTCCTGGTATTAAGAAATCTCCTAATTATAATGTAGTTTCAAACTTACACCAATCTCAACAACAATTTCCAAATTATAACATTGACTTAAGCTCTTTAGCAAACGAGGAGACAAGTAGTTCGGTTAATGAAACTGATCAAAATTCTGAAATTTCTGAATTGAATATGGAAAATGTAAGTAGATTGAATATAAATCAAAATGAAAGAATAGAAAATGTGCAGAAACAAAGAAATGATTCAATGTCGGTAAATTTAAGTAACGCAACCTTAGAGGACAGTTTAAGCACAGATATAAATAGTGATAATTGTGAAAAAAAATTAGATGAATCGTTTATTGCGGAATTGGAAAAGGATTTGTATAAAACAGACAAAAATTTGCATCTAATCAATTCAACTCAAGCTCTTCCGATCAAAGAAGATATTTATAAAAATACATTAATATACAACGAAAACATTAATAGTAATTTGAACGTTCAAAAGAATTCTAATCAACCTTCCGAACCCTCAATAATTCTGCAACCTAAAATTCAAAATACTTGCCAGGAAGTAGCTAGATATGCTAGTAGTAATCAAATTTATCAAAATTCCTCTCTGCAAGATCAACATCAAAATATCCCAAAGGATAATTATTCTACAACAAATTTCGAGCAGCCGTCGGGGCTTTTACAAAAGCAACTGAATGTTCAACAACAGCAAAATCACAATCAAAATATTTCTGCAACTAACATTTTAATTAACAAAATTTGGTATGAAACAACTCAGGGGTTATCTTCTGAACAACAGCATGCTCAATCACAATTTGGGTCAATAAACTCTATACCGGAACAAATATATCAAAATGCTGCGTCACAAATTCAATTCTCAAGTCAATCAACAACACCAGTGAAAAATCACAATTTTGTAGCTATATCAAACAAGCCAATAAATACGTCATCAAACACAACTTCAACGAATGTATACCAGAAAACTACTAATTTTTATAATTCTATACCAGGTGATAACGTTAGTGTTTATGGTTCAGATTTTTATGATATCGTTGCTCCCACTCCATCATCATATTATGGTCAAGTGCCTATAACAAGTAGTACGCAGAATTTGGCTCAAACAACTTCAACAAATGCAACGGCTGTTGCTTCAAATAATGCGCAATCTGTGATATATGACGAAGTCTCTGTCGATGATTTTTTAAGACCGCATCGTCCAGCTCCTCTTGCCCCGCCACAACTTTCAGCACAACAAATTCAAAGAAGATTAGAAAAGATGAAATATCATCAACAACAACAACAGCAACAGCAGCACCAATCGCAACAGCTTCAGCAACAGCAACAATTACAACAAACTGGAATATATGAAAATGCTGAAAGTAAACTTTTTGTTTATGAATCAATTATAATATTATAAATTTTCATTTTCCCAGAAATTCAAGCAGAAAATGCTCAGGTGTTAAGTTTAATTAAAGATATTGGTGATCCAACTTTGACAGATAGCGAAGCTCGTTCGGCGCTTATAGCAAACAACTGGGATCATAATTTGGCAATACGGCATATAAAAATTGATAAGTTATTGAGGTAATAATAAATACATTACATTGATACTGTATTTTTTCATTTTTTTTTGTTTTTGAATTTTATTAGATTGGGTCTCGCAAGTAGGAGCCAATGTGAGCAAGCATTGTTTAAAACCGGATGGAGTATTGAATTAGCTGCATCTGTTTTACTAGAGACAACGACATAAATATTATTAATTTTTTTAAGTATCTTTTTGGTTGCATAATAGAGTCAATTATTTTTAAGAACTTATTCTTCCAATTTTTTTTTTGAGATGCAACTCTTTAAAAGTTGATAGAGACATATTTAAATGTAAGACGGTGAATTAGAAAATTTTTGGCTTTTATTAAATTAATAATAGTTCTTAGTTGCATTTTAAAATGTTTTCTAAAAGTTAGCAATAATTTGAGAAATTCGTCATTACGATTTTTAGTCCCTGCGAACCATACAATAGAAAATATTAAAAATTCAATAAATTAATAATTTATTAGTAAAGTGATACGTAATACTAATCTGTAATTATCATCCAAATTAATAAAAGAATTTTGGCGATTTTTTTTTTATTAAAGAAGGTGCAATTTTACCTTACATTATTGATATTGTGTAATTATCAGGTTTTATAAATTTGACTTTATGTTTTTCTTTTTTAATATAAATAAATTTTTTAAGAAACGAATGAGTACATTCCAAAACTTCTTGCGTGTCCTTATAATTTTACACGATTGAATTACACAATATAATATACAATAATTTAGCATAATTACTTTTTAATATGCTTGTATGTTTATGTAACTACTTAGGTTTTCTCTTCTTTTTTTTATTTATTAACTCAGAATATTTTATTATTTTAAAAATTTGATGAGGCAACAGAAAATCAAAGTTGCTATCTTTAAGTTGTAATAAAATATTAATTATAATCATTTTATATTACTTAATCTTAACAGCTACATATAATTTAAAAGAAAAATATCTCGTACTTACGAATATTTCAGAAGCTTTATTATTTAATTACATACATATATACTAGTTGTATGTTTGCAAAAATACTCTTTTTTTTGTTTTTAGAATTAAATTAAACAAATAAATACACATATTTTTTTGAAATAAAACTCGAATCACCTGTATGGAATACCTTTTTAAAACTCCGATAACACAATTTTTTTGTTTTTATTTTTAAAATGAATTTAAAATAGTTTATTTATTAATTTAAATTTCTTAATAATTTATATTCAATCATTCTCTTATAATAATTATTTCTATAGATAGAATATAAATTATAAAACTTGAGCATGTCAAATATGCATCACTTAATAAGGTCTTAGCATACTATTTTGTAGAGAAATAATATTATTTTTTTGAATTGAAAAGATGAAACGTATAAAATTAAATTTGTTAGAGAAAGAACTAGAATAGTAAACAAAATAAAAAAAAACAATATTAAATGTTATGTTTGAATGTAAATAAACTGTAATCTCTATGTAAATATGATATATATGTATATGTGAAAAAATATAAAATTTAGTTATGAAAAAGTAGTTAAAAAAATGGATATTATACAAGAATATATTTGAAAGAAATTGAAAAATTAAGATTTTTTTAATCCTTTTTATTTACATATACATCACTGATTTGTTTCAACAGCGACATAACTCAAAAAAATACGTTTTTTGAATTATACAGAAATAACAATATTTAAATATACAGAAATACAATATTTTTTTTTTCCAGTAAAACCCCCATTTCTCTAGCTTGAAAATTGTTCACTTACAATAAAATATAAAACAATGCAAATAATTGTTTAAAAATGCAGCTCTATTATTATTGAAGAGTGGAAGATTGAAAAAATTTTATGCAATGGGATTGTATTAACATTGTAAAATTTTAGTGAAAATAGATTGGGTCACTCGTGAGGTAACTATTTACTTTACTTAAATAACATGTAACAATTTACATCGCCATAAAAAATATTATTATTCATACTCTACCATTCCAAAGTATGTTTTTGGTAAGTAAATATTCTAAAAATGCAAGTGTTATTATAGTTTTTAAAGTTTAATAATACCATGCTAGAAGAAAAAGGAACAAAACAAAAACAAAAATTTGCCTAAACTTTTTTGTTTATAAGAATACATTTTTAAAATATACGAGCATAGTAAGTGCTCATAGTAGCTAAGAATTTTAGTAATAAAGAATTAATCATACAATCATGGGTAACTGAGCTTCTAGTTGATTAAAATTTTTTAATAAAAATTATGTAAGTATGTATGTACATATGTATGTATGTATTTTTTCATATTCTTCAGTATTTCGGTATTTTTCGATAATGTTTTGATATACTTGCTATAAATAATGAGTAAGCTGCCAAATTTATAAAAATATTTTAATTGGGTCTAACAGAAATGCAGGTGGACATGACGTGATATAAGCTTGTAATCTTGGGCGAATAAGTATATAAATAAAGAAATTCATAATGTTTCATCGTTTGCCTACAAAAATCACAATAACAAAAATAAAGAATAAATTACAATAAGTTGGATGATCATGTGTTCATGTCTGGCTAACTAGTATATAAAAGCATTTTAAAACAAAAAATAGATTTTTTCTTTCACAATTGTTTTTGTTTTTGATTAATATGCTTCTGGCACAATTTTTACGAAATTCTCTTTTTTTTTTTTAAATAAATTTTGTTTTATTGGACAATAATTATGTATGTGATTATTATTATTATTTTTATACAAAAATTGTTATTGTAATTAATTGACATTGAGATTTCATATTGTCCTCAATATCTAGTTTTTGGGGTTTTTCATAAAATGAATATAAATTAAAATACAAAGAATATTTAAATTATAAAAATGTATTGACTTTGAAATTTAATAATAAAAAACAAAGTTGTTTTATTTAATAAATTTTTTAATTCGAATTTGATTAAATTCAATGCCCAAATTCTTTTAAAATAAAAATAAAATTGTTTTGTTGAAAATTTCAAAATATCAATTATTTATGATCAAATTATCAAAAAACAAAAGCTGAAACATAAGGGTTTATTATAAAAGGCTTTCAAAGGCTTTCGTTTATGGATTAAATAAATTTGCTATTTTTACTACTTCAAGAAGGTATTTTGATTCTTAATAATCGCTTTTTGAATATAAATAAATAAGCTGTTCATTAGAAAACAGCATAAATTATTAAAGAAAAACGAGTTGATGGTAATTTTAGCAAGATATCAATTTCTCTATAGAAACTCCAAATTATTAAAAAACCTTCTTTAAAATGGTAAATTGATACCACTTGGAAAGATAATAAAAAATCTTCATTGAAAATTTAAGTAGTACATGATAGTGAAAGCATTGTCGTTAAGTAAGGTTGACAGCATAATAATATCGCAATGTAGAAGAAAAAATAAATAAGATTCAAGAAAATAGTATACCCGCAGGCGTTATTTCCTAAGTTACGTAAAAAGAGTGTCACAATGTTTTGTATGTAGATTTTATTTACTGTTTTTGATCTTATGAAACGACTTAAGATTTAAGAAACTCATGAATGTAGTTATACACTTTCATATTCTATATAATGTACACGTTATTTTTAATAGGACAACAAAATGTAATTACAACCGTGTAATATTTAAGATTTCGGATTTTTGTTAAACTAACTTAATTTTGAATTTGAGTTGGTTAAGTGAACTTGTCAAATATAATTTCTTTATATGTTCTTAATTTTTATAGTTTTAAGGTATTTAGTTGATTTAATTAAGAGGTACTAAAACCATACAGAATTATTATAACATGTAAAAATTAAATTATCTACAGTGTAAAGAAAAAGTTTTATACTTTCATATAATTAATTTTCTTTTCAATTCGCTCTCCATGTATTCATTGTATAAAAACAAATTACTTCTACATTTTATGATATTCGTATATCTCATACTCTTTTGTTTGGCATTTCAATATCACATTATAATTATAATGTCATTATAAAATTCATAATAAAAATTATATAAATATTTGTGAGAAAATATTATGGTTTACAGAGTTCGCCTAGACCAAAAATTTATCAAATTTAAAATTTTTCATTATATTGTTTCTTAAATAACAAAATATTTTATTTAGATTTAATTAATATGCTCTCATTTGATTTTTGAATATTTTGTGATGGCATTATAAAAATAGCGCATTTTCAGAAAATGATTTTAATTTTTTAATGGATAATGAGAATAATAATTTCTTTTATAATTGTATAATTATCATTATTGAAGTTCTTAAATCATGCGATAGGAACACCAAAGCAAATCTAATTTCAATTTAATTGTGTTATGCTGACTAGTTCTTATTAAGCCTACTGAAAATCAATGACAATTTAAGTTGTCAATACAATGCCAATTTACGGTAATTCAATTAATTGCAATTAATTGCAATAATAACTCAAATATGAATAGATGTGTAGATGACCGGAATCTTGAAAAAATTAATTATTACTTACAATTTATTCACATACGAATGTCTTATAGTTACAATCAATTAACTCTAAATTTCATAATATTATAACCTCCATAAAATTATTAAATAAAAAAAAATATTTAGACACCAATTTAAATATCATAGATAATTTATGATTTTTTATTTTTTTTTACCTCCTCTTCATCTTTCAGTATATTAAGTGTACACGATCCATTTTTAAAACTTTCACATAATTAATATTATCGCATTACAAGTCAATTAACAATAAATTTTTTGGGGACAAAACCTCTCCAATAATGAGTATATAATTTCCTGACAAATGATGTTATTATAGCTACATCGGTATTATATGAGTAAATTTCACGAAAGTGTGGAATTAATTTATTTTCAACTTGAAACCTCTATAGGTTTCTTGTATATAGGTAGATATACCTATGCAGCTTAAATTTTTTACACTTATTTCAGACACAAGCAAAAAATCGTAGACGAAAAAAAAAATCTTTTCGTAAATTTACAGTTTCCGCTGTGGCTGTCTCAAGGGACGACAAACGAACAGAAGAAAAATATTATAATTTAAAAAATGTAAAAAATAAAACAAAAAAAAACAAAAAAATCATAATTTTCATTTTATCTAAAATTCATCTGTAATTTATAAAAAAAAACATTTCTTATGTCACAGGTCTTAGATTGGTCTGATTATATAGTCGAGTTTGTCCATTGATAGTCGTTGTCATTTGATAAATCACTTCATCACATTTTTATTTTGTATATCAGTTTGGTTTAATTTGTATATACATTGGTAGGTTTGGTTTTTTTTTTTGTGAATTTTTTTATTGAACGTTTTTGTTTTTTATAATTTTATTTTTTTATTGTAATCATCGTGAAATAAAAATATTGAATTATAGACAAACCTAGTTTTTATTTTTTGCTTCTTTTTTATTACATATTTTGTTTTTTTTGTTTTTATATAGACCTAAAGATTTGACCAGCTTTGAACTCTTTGCACATGCTTTAAAATTTTTAACATTAATGTTATAATTTAAAATTTTGTAATACGATTCAACCGAATCGAATAATTTTAAGTGTTTTATTTGTGTTACGGATTGCCTATATTGTAAAAATTGAATGTGTATGTATTATACATTAAAATTGGGCTAGCTTATGGGCTAGCTTTAAAGTCCTTTACAAATTTTATCTTCAATTTATTGATTAATTTTAGAATTATTTGAAAATGGACTCCAATTAATAAAAACCTTTCGTTATTTAAAAATATTCGAAAACTAACTTTACAATTATCTTATCGCTGTCAAAACCCTTAAATTTGACTATTTTCTGAAAGTTTTACGGGCAAATAATTACTTGATGTAATATTTATGAAAATGTTATTGATGGCACTTCGGTTGATATATACATATGTATAGATTGTTAAGGCCATAGGTCACTAATATTGATAAGTACGATTGATTTTCCTAAATACAAAAATGCAATTTGGCTTTTCAATTGCTTGCATATAATAAAAACTTACATATGAGAATGCTGGAGTTGTATCATGATTGTCATCTCTATTTAATGCCGATACTATGTTCAATATGAATGGTTTAAAATTAATTATAATATAATATTGTTAAAGTTAATTATAATATTGATTCTAAAAATTATTGTCTAGACAGACTTTAATTTCATTTTATATTCTGCTATTATTTTCATTCATATAGTTTCCTTATTTTTAAATGACCGGCAAATATGAAAACATTTTATACTATCCAAAATATTAAATTACGTTTTTATAATAAGTCTGTTATGTTATAACAATTAATGAATATATACATACATACATATATATATACATATGCATAGTTATTAAGATTTTCTTTAAGTTGTCCAGTATGATTATGAAGTGATGTTATAAATTTAAAATGTAAAATCAACGACCATAACATAAAAAAAAACACTGTCTGTATAAGATTAATGTATGTACGTTATACATAATGTTCGTCAGTCATTCTTTCACATATTGATAGAATAAATATTCATATTTATATGTATATGTATAAGATATTGTGATATTATTTTACGAAGTAAAATATTGTACAAATAAAATTTCAAAAGAAAGTAAAAGTGGAATTTTTTGTTTTAATAATTATTGTAGTGATGATTTGTGATGAATTAGAGAGTGAAAATTTTTTGTAAGCCCAAGAAATTCTGTTTTTATAAATCGTACTATTAATATTGTTAAAATGCTTATTTTATTGATGTCAAATATTTGATAAATGTCAAATTATTGGTAATTAAGTAGATCCTTTTTTGGATTGAAAGTTATTAAAAATATTAATATAGAATTTCTGCTTTATGGCAACAATTTTAGTTCTAATATTTTAAAACAGTAGAAATATAAAGAATCAATAAAATAAAACAGGTATGTAGGTATAATAATGAAGCTATAAGTTATATATATATGTATGTGTATTTGAATATTATAGTTTTCACACTATATACTTTTAGTCAAGAATAACTCTAGTTTGAATATTTTAATATGATTGTTGAATCAATAATTTTATGATAATATTTATATTTTTAATATTAACAAATTTCCCATAAGCAACTATAAAAACATGACATATAAATAGCTATTATTAATTAATATAGTATTTGGTTTGAAATCCAACTTTTAATGGCATTAGGTGATACTAAGTTTACTAATTTTAAATTTTGAAAAATAAAATAAAATGTAAAGTGGCCAATAAAAATAATTTTGGAAATATTTATACGTAAATCGATCATGGAAATTGCGAATTTTGAGAGTAATCACGTATTCTAGAGCATAATTAAATCATGCCGCATTAAAATAATACTAAATGAGTGAGTGGGGCAGAGAGGAAGATCTGCTGACTTTACCTTGAAAAAGATGAATCGGCGGAACACATACTATGCAATCCGAAGTTATTTCTCACCAACCGAAGTAAAAGTTCCCTCCATTTTTCAAGGAAAAAAAAGAAAGAAGTAAAGCAATTTAATTCGAAATTAATAGATGTGCATGCACAACAAAGCTTGTTGAAAAGTGGAATAAAATGTATGTCAACTAAATGTGTATATACAAAAGTTTTCCTCTTCGGTTTTTACCATACACAGGAAATGGTGTTTATTCTGAGAACCGCTTAAATTATGACAAAAAAACTAACTTCAATTTTATATGACCTTTGTCATTTTATTTCCAAAGTCGGATTATTTGACTGCCGGTCGGGAAAATTCAGTACTAATTTTTGTGTAATAAAGGTAGTGCCTGCTTTATGCCTAAAAAATGGCTAAAAAATTAATAAAATTACATAAAAATAAAATTACAATCTGACCAGATGTAATATATAAGAATTATACATATACGAGGTGATTTTGAAAGGTATACAACAACATATACTGTTCACTAAAAATTTGATTTTCCCTAAAGTTCGAATGCTTGGTATTCCGAAGATACATAAAATACAGAATCAAGCAGCATGTTTTTTTAAGCCCTTTACTAGGCCTTTCAGAAACTCTTTGTTTGAAGTCCTCATCTTTTTTAGAACGGAAGTTATAAGTTAGTTAGTAAAACTATGATAAGTAAAAATTTCGTGCATATTCTTTAAATTCCCTGGAGCTCGGTAACTTTTCGCACCCACTCAGGAACAAATATTTTACACGTTTTCGATCCTCTATTGAATGCGTATAATGTAAGTGTTTACAAATGCACATAATTTTTATTTTAAATGAATTGAAAAATAATTTTCATTAATTTTCATTGCATTCATTAATCAAAAACTCGAAAAAGGAATAAGAGTAAAAATTAAATACAAAAACTTTTATACATAAAAAAATAAAATAAAATAAAATCCTATATAATTGATATATGCTTAATTTGCACGTGGAAAAATTCACTATTATCTTGTTATTATTGTTATAACTGTTATAAGAAGGTAAATGAACCGACAGGTACATATTTATGTATGTTTAATATAAAATTTGTTTTTTCATTTAACAATGCACATATAAATATGCTATATATGTTTGTATGTATATTGAATAAGAAAAACTAAAAAAAAAACACTTTCACTTAAAAAAAAAAGTTTAACACGATTTTTTTTTTTAATATCAAAATAAATAAAATAATGTTGTTTGTTTAAATAAATAAATAAATAAGAAAAATGGAAAATTCACATCTAATAGTTTACATGATCAACCAATAAGACGTAAATGTTCAACATACATGTAAATAATGTTTAATGATTAAAAATCGTGTACATAATGAAATCGAAAGTATAAGTACATTGTATAAATCGAAAATTTTTTAATTTTTTAAAATTATTTCACATGTGCAAAAATTTATTATATAAATATACGTAATTGCAACGCACCCACTATACAAAATCAATATGGTGTAATGTTAAAGAAAATTTTTGAAAATTACCATAGAAATTTGTAGTTGAATGCAAGTGTTTTATGTAAATCCAGTAGTAGGTTCAATGATTATTGCTATTCCATTGTATAACACATTGGAATAAGTTTTATGTATACTTGTGTTGTTCTGTTGTGAATAAAAATTCTGAATATAGTTGAGTTCATGTTTGCAGTCCTTACCAACTTAGGCCTTATATATAAATACTTAGAAGTTCATTGTGAAAGAACTAAAAGAAGTTGTTCTGTCTTGCAACTTATTTGCAACAAAAATGTCAAACCTAAAAAAATAACAAAACCAACAAGACCAATGCTGCAACAAAGTAGTATTAATTAAATTAGGCCATAAATTGGAATTCAAACAAATAAAATTGAAAATTTATTATAAGACCCTCAGTTTAAGAAAGATTAAAATTGCAAGACAAAACTAGGATTTTCTTTTAACAAAGCCGTCACAATATGGTTGATTGCCTGCGTGCAGGTTGTTTGTTATTTTCACAAATAATTTTTTCTAAATAGCTTTCCATTTTGTGTATATACGCTCCTTTATATATGAACTTATAGTATCAACTTAGATATACATTCACACATGGAAATGAAAATCACACTTTCTTTTATTATTTTACTCAAAATTTGGTTGCTAATTACGGGGATCTAGGATTAGTTATGTAATAATTTTTTCCTCACGTATTAAACCTATTTTTATAACAAATGAAAATGTTATACACCTACATATGTGATATTGCAGTGTCAGACATAGACTACAATAAAAAATTTCACTTATAAATAAATTTTCCTTTTTAAAAATTTTTTTTTTTGGTTGCTATAAACCAATTTTATAATACGATATTCAATTTTATATTCGCTATATCAGCGTCAATCTATTGATGTTACTCGTAATTAAACGAAAACCATAATTTTATTTTTTTTTTTGACTACGAATAGTAAAGTTTAAAAACATACATATATATATTGTTGAAACTAGATTGTATTTAATTATACATATACATATAATATATTAATACATATTTATAAATTTATAAAAAAAAAATTCAAAGGCTATTATCGAATTTATATTCGAAATGAAAGGAAATACAGAAATGCATTTTGTATAAAGCAAGTTTTATTTGGTATATTTTCTATATAGTGAGTTCGTACACTATTTTTTTTACTTACCTCTGTTAGTATGTTTATAATATGAATTAAATTGGAGTTAACAATATTTTTAATAAATTTTACAAATATGTATCGGGCTATGAAAAAGAAAAATATTAGAAAACCGAGTGATCATTTTAATATAAGAAAAAATTACTATTACAAAACATACATATATTTTCGAACAATCAACCATTCCGAATTATCAGTAATTTTATGAGTAAACTGCCTTAAAAGTTTAGGCTTTAATTATTATTGTTTAAAGATTTTTTATAGATTAAGCAAATTTTGGAGCCACAAAATTAATAATGCTATGCTAGCAACCCGCTTTTAAATTAATTCCAAAAAATTGTTAATTTTACACTTAGCAAATTGGGTTTGAAGTTCAGGCACGGCACGTTCACCAAATATTTGCAGAATATGTATATGTATTTATGTACATTAAACTATGTTATGTTACGTATGGTGGCAAAACCATCACACTCAAATAAGATATGAGTGGAGTTCTCTGTGCCCCGGTCGCAGAATCTACATCGCTGCGTACTTGATCTGCCAATCTTTTCTAGACATGAGCTGAAGGGCCCATGCCCAGTGACAGACCACGATAAAACCCTCAGTGAAGAAGAACTGCGCCTTACAATGACAGGAAAGCCTGCTTTCCTGTCAAAATACCCCATAAAATTTGGTCTGGCGCTCGGGCCAGACCAGATGAAGGAGGCATTTGCCTCCAATTTCGGCAGATGATCGGCCTCCTCATTTCCAGGTATTCCTGTATGGCCAGAAGCCCACATAAGAGTGAATTTTTTTATTCACACTCAGTTTTTCCAGATTGCTGAAGCAACTCCAGACTAGCTTCGAGTTAAAAGTTGATGATTTCAGTGCCGCTAAAGCAGCTTGGCTGTCGAAAACTATAAAGATGAAATATTTCCGTGAGCCGCCGCACTAGCACGGCATAGCACCTGAAAAACGGAGTATTTTATAGTTTTCCATCGTATAACTTACGTTCATACCCAAGAGGGAATTAACAATTATTGAGAAATTTGAAATATTCTTTGTTGTTTTAACTTTCCGAATAAATCTGTTTTCTAAAACTCGTATTCCTTATCAACACACTTTCATTTTGGTTATTAAAGTTACCTCAAGCGGAACAATGAGTTAAAATGCATATAAAATTTAATGTTGCATTAAAAGTCTCTTTGAATTTTCTTAAAAAAATATTTTCTATAAAAAATTGTTGAAAATTACAAAGTTAATTTTGTTATCTTGGTAAATTCCGGACAGGTGGCTTATTTTCAATAGAGTTCAAACTATATATAGCAACATGTAAAATAAAAATAAATAATAAAAAATGAAAATTGCAAGTTTTAGGAAAACATTAGCTCCTTTCAATTAAAAAAATGATAAAAATACACGAAAAATTAATAAAATGAGCGCAAGGAGTTTGCAATCGCGTGCCATTTTCAATTTTATTATTTCGTTATATAAGGAAGTTGAAATGGATTAATAAAGTATAAGTGTGTAGTTTATGTAAATATGGGTAGGATATGAATGTAGGCCCTATAATATTATTGCTTAAATTATTGAAAAAAAAGAAGAAAGTTGGAAATTTTTAAAAACTTAAAATAAATTATAAAAAATCAAGTTAATTATTAAATATAGCTAATAAATGTTAGAAAATATTAAACTATACTTTATAGTTATTGTTAAAAATTTTCCTATTAATTACAATTTTAATTGCAATTTAAATTATAATTTAATACTATAAGCACGCAAATAAAATATTAACTTTTAAATTCATATTTTTATGATTTGAACTGCGGACACAACGAAATTTATATTAGCATGATGAATGCACTGAAGATTTTTAAAACTTTCCTATAATCATAAATGTTAATGTACGATTTAATTACATGCTTAAGTTTTTGTACAAAATAATCAATAGAAAGTTAATTGTAATTAAAATTATAATAAAAATTAAATACAAAACTATTTGATAGTTGGTTGCAAGCAAAATAATAAATAGGAAAATATTATATTTTAGTAAAAACAACAAATGAACAGCGCACACTATTGGAATAATTGAAAGGGGGCAAAATTCTTTCATAATCTTTGTAATCTTTACAAAAGTACACATGTGCTGATAATATTTAATAAAAAGATTTTCTGTAAGTATCATCTGAACCTGCTTTCCGGAATGCCATTTACGTAAAAATTTCAAAATTTCGCTATTAATAGTTGCAGTTGCAGTTACAAATGTCATACTTTCAGGTTTGCAAATTAAATAAAATTAATTATCAAAATCAGCAGAGAGTGCAATAATATTTTTGTTCAGTTCATTTTAGGTTTCAGTTATTTTTCGAACAAACTGTAAAGTTCTTAGATCAGAAATAACTTAGAGTGATAAGAGGAGGTGACTGTAAGCTCGGAAAAATTAAAATAAAATAGCACAGATTTTATTTACATTTTCTGATTTACATTAACTTTACCTCTATTCGTCAATATTCATATATTATGATTGCAAATGATGTAATTTCTGCAAAAGTCAATTTGTTACCTGCCAACTTTTGCATTACATCAAATAATATTACATCAATAAAATAAATGGTAAAAATATATTCTTTCCATAGTAGTAACTGTCTTGCTGTCAATTTCATTTCAAATGTAATGAAATATTTTATCTTAGTTATAGTAGGTGTTATCTACTATAACTATATAATATCTTAGTTATACTAGGTGTACAATTTCTTTAGGTTGTGTTCTCCATCCCCTAAAAATATGCAAAGCAAATGAAAAAGGCAAATCAACCACTGCTTTTTTTCAGTGTTTTCAATTTTTGAAAGGAAATCGTGCTACTTTACAAATCACCTATTTGAACGCATTTTCTTCATTTCATTTTGATCTTAAAACAATCTTTAAACGATATTAATTATCAAATTTGTATATTGTAAATTTTAGCTATAAATCGTTACACATATCCATACACACAGATTTAAGCCGGTACAGCATGTTATTTTTAAATAATCTATATTATAAAACGATAATGTTAGCTAATTAAATTATTTTCATATACTTATGTAATGCATGTACAGCACGTATTGAAGATTATAAATAGAAATCTGTATATATATATGTATATATATGTTATAAAAGTAATTAAATTTTTACATACAGTGCAATGAATTCTGCGCTAATCTTAAAACATCTTTGAGGATTGCAGTGCAGTTTGTATTTAGTACATATAAGTGACTTTTTATCACAGTTATATTGAAAAGCATTCTAACTTGTATTAGAAAGTAAGTATGTATACACATTTTGCAACACGCACCATAAAATATATACGAATGAATGTGGATGATGTGCCTATACATGTCGCTGGCGTACTAGAAAATTATTTTAAAATCTGTTATACGCATCGCGTTTAAAGATTATCACATAATTCCAAAGTTACCCCAATTTTTATAAGGTTTACTCTATTAGTAATTTTTTCTATATACATATTTATGTACAAACTAACTTTATTTATTGGTGATTTTTAAGAGGCGATTTAAGTCAAACTTGCTGAGTAAAAATTACAAAAGAACTTGTTTGGTATAATTAAGTATTAACTTGCAATAAGAAAAAAATAAAAGTTTTACTATTATTTTTTTGTATGATTTACCAATAAGCTCGTATATCAAATAAAGACAGTAAAATATGAAAAAAAAAAATGTTAAAAAAAATTATAACATTTAAAATAAAAATTAAGCCGCACTTCTATTAGCCAATTTTATAGTCGTAATAGTTTTACGATACAACCATGAGTATATAAAAAATTTTTTCTTTTCGGCAGTTTGTATATAAAATTTTCATATGAAACTGATGTATAAATTTATAAGCCAATTAATGTACTAATGAAGGGGAATTTTCGATCGTTTTAATTCAGGATCGGAAATTGTTATATATACGACTGTGAAAAATTTAGGAGAATAACCTGGAGAAATTGAGAAAAGTCGATTTTTATACTTTAATTTAGATAGTACGGCGGCTTTACACATATATTTTAGGCGACTAGATTTTTCTGTTATAATTTTTTAAAGATGAAAATATAGTTGATGATAATTATCAAAAATCAAATTTTTGACACAAATGTCATTGAAATTTATGTCATTCTTTATTTTGTTAAGCTTAATGGTTCATTCTACTCACCTCATACCTACTTATAATTGGACAGACGAAATATTAACAAAAAGAAAATTTTTTTAATTTCATAAACGTCAAAAATGAAAAATGTTGTAAGAAAAACAATCCAGTTATATTTTAAATATGCGGTATACGATTGAATATACAAATTTTTTTTGTCTGCGCCAATATAAAACTCTTGGACATTTTAGGTTTCAATTTGTTTTTACATGAGTTTTTGTTTTATGTAATAATTTAATAATTTATTTTTACTGTTTTTCATATATTCTTTCTCGTATTATTGGATTAAGATTATAAATACAATACTTTTGTAATAACATAATTATGTTTGTTATATACTATGTCGTATGTCCAAAGTACGAGAATACGAGTACATACCTATTTATGTCTCAATTGATTACTTTTTAATAAAATTTTTAAAGTATCTCTTATACATGTATAATATAGATGCGGCTATTGTGTATAATAAATGATATGATTAGGTTACCGGCATTCTTTATAGGAAACTTTTTAATTCTTATGTAATAAAAAGTTGTCTAATATAATAAAAGAAATTTTAATAAATTTTATTTTCCCAAAATTTTTGTATATCTCATAGCTTTTAGGCATAAATTTTTTTTTTAGGAAAGAAAACATGTTCTGAATATTTTATTGTTGTAAAAAAAAAAATTAGTTTTGCTCTTTATTTTCTTTCTTTTGGTTTTTTAAAACGTACTCTAATTGTTTTGTAATTTTTTTCTATACAAGGTCACAAAGTAATGGATGAGTTTTGTAATTTGTAAATGGTAACAAATTTTGAACTTAAAAATTTGGAAAAAGAAGAGAAAAAATAATAAACAAATTAAAATTACAAGTATTTTAAATTTATTTTCAATTATTTAATTATTTTTTAATAAAAATATTTATGTATAATTATATGTTCAAATATTTATGCATGGGTATGTGTGAATGTATTATTCATTTACATAACATTAAATTAGTCAACTTGCCAAAAGCTCAAATTAAAAATTTAAGGTCAAATTAAAAATTTAATTTACCTAATAGGAGAGTTGGTTAGCAAATATATGATCTAAATATTTGTTCATCAAAGCCCAGATAACCGAGATTTTCGCTTACTATAATTGGCGGTGCTTTTTCAAGCCATCTCGTTCAAACAAAACCATGGATCGAAATTTATACACAAAACATCTGTAAAGTATGCCAAAATATTTGTATGGGACGGATAAGACACCAATGACATTTCGAAAAATGCTCTTTGCAATGAGATTTTTGCGAAACACTAATTTATTTCACTAAAATATCTGTAAGAAAAAGTGAAATACTAAAATATGTCTATGCGGAGTGCAATTTATGTAAAAATCTGTCTGTATTATAATTAATGTTAATAATTTGTAAATTTTGTAAATCCCCTGAACATTATGGGTGCTACTGTTTATATTACAATGATTATTATAAATATATCGAACTAAAATAATTTATAATTTTGTGAAACACTGTCTTTCTCTAATATAAAATTAAAATAAGATGCATTTTTATTTTTGATAGCCTCTAACATTTAGTTGATTAACAGCATACTTTTTTTTTAAACTAATTATAAATAAATTTGATGAATAATCTTTAAAATATACAAAAATAAAAATAATTATAATAATAAGTTCATTAATCGCCAACTATATTTATAGACTAATTATCTGACCTTTAATTATTTATTATCATTAAATTATTGAAATTTTTTTTTCTATTTTCATAATTTTTTTTTTCGGAAAATAATTCATAAGTAAAAAATAAATCTTAAGTATAATGGTGTTTTTAAAACAAAAGACATGAGATAAGAATTTGTTTTTTTTAAATAAAATTCACCTCATTATTTTGCTTTTCACCATACACTTCCCTTTTTGCTCAATGTTATTTTTAACATTTTGCTGTAATATTGTAAACAGTAATCTGTAAAAGAATTGTGTATTGTTATTATATGTGTAATAAATTTTTTCGTTTTTAACAAGTTATAAAAACATTATAAACAATTAACTTCGTTTATAATATATTTTTATTTAGTACATGATAAAAATAATGTGGTTTCCATTATGCGCGTTGAATTTAGTATTTTTATTTTTATGTTATATTTAACCGAATTCTAATTTTTTACATTATTTCATTGCTGAATAGTTATTAACTCATTCTTCTAATAGTTCTGGCTAAATAGTAATTACTTCTAAACAATAATTTGTACGATATGAATGGCGTTTGAGGACTATTTGTAGATTTGAACAGCTGCATATTAACTTATTTCTGGAACAAGATAAGCATAATGTACTATTAAATTGTTTTCAATTACAGCGTTATAACCTAGATTTTTTTTTTAAATTGTTTTTGAACTAGAAATTTTTAAAGCAAAACAAGAAAAATTTTTAGTTTCGAAAATATTCTTATCAATTATAAAATTCATTCGTGTAATTGTAAGTATGTGAAATTGAAAAAGTTTTAATTGTGTAAGTTTTACATTTATTTTAATAAATAAGAAAGCATAACTATAGTGAGAGATCATTTGATTAGTTAGCGTACAAATATTTCAATTAACAAAATATTTTTTCAAAATAATTTTTATTTTAATGAAACAAAATTTTTTTACTTTAAATGGAACCTTTTACAGAATCAATATTTTGCTTTGAAATATACCGATTAATTTTCTGTTACACATAATATGTATATCTACATGTGCTCAATCAACTGTAAAGCGCATAGTATACAATAAATTTCGTACACAATATGAGTATTGTGCTTAATATGAAATTCTTTTCAAATAAATATTTTGCAGAACTCACCATTGATTTGATTTCAGCTAGACACTCCAATGCAAACTGTAAATGTTAAAAATTTAAAAGCTTTTTCTTGTCTTTAACTTTAACTTAATTTTCTGCAAAAAATATTTTCTAACGGTGGATATTTTGTTTACTTTTTGTTTTTGTATATTATTTTTTTTACCGTATAACAGTGACAGGTATACTACATTTTTATTTATGTATAGTCAAAATAAACAAAATAAAAAATGAAAAATAATTTTTTTTTTTTTTATTATTATTACCATTTTATGTTTACTTTTAGTCTTGTTTGAAACACGGCGCGCGGTCGACGTATGCTCGCAATATAGAGAGTTGTCATCTATATAGGATGAAGAGTAATTTTTAGTGTTGTTCTTGTTATATTAATGTCTCTGATTAAAAATTAATATAACAAATAAATTTTAGTATTTTATGTGTTTTTTTTTGTTTTACATTCTATTTTTTTTAATTTTAATTAAATTAGTATAGAATATAACAGTTATTTTGTATAAAAAGAAAAATAATAAAAATTGTTTTTCGTTTTAAATAATCATTTTTTTTTTGTTAATGGATTAAAATACCAGCGTTTCTATTGCACATTTGGAAGCTATTCAATATATAAGGAATTTATAAGTGTAAAACAATTTTGGTTAGTCTTTTATTTTTAATTTAAATTAATTAAATTTTTTATTTTGATTTTATATGGAATAAAATAATTCGGTTAATTAAAATGAAAAATTAAAATCGAAGGTTAAGTTGTTCTTTATGCATATAAGAAATTATTTCTTAAGGGGGCACATTAGAACTGGAACAGTCTATAAAAGGATTATAACATCTGCATATATTTATGCAATACACATTAAAATTAATGTAAACTAAAATTATGTACACAATGGTTGTATAAAATTTTTAGATCAAATATAATTGAATTTTCTTGTACATATACTAATACACATACTAATTTCGTATACTAATTTAAAATTACAAAATCGAATTATTTAAAATTGAATTAATACATAGATTTTATAATAATAAATTATTTAATTAAAAGATTATTATTTAATTAGGACAAATAATTTGGAAACTGAGACTTAAACCAAAATAATCTGAAAAATTTAAACTACAGTGAATAATAAGAAAACTCAAAACCTTAAAATGGTTTTGTCGTAAGGATTTTAGTATGCTTCGATTAATGTTGCAGTTTAAAGTTTTTTATTGCAAGGATTACGTCTGCTGGAATACCTTCGAATTATAGCATTTCATTTAATTCTTAGTTCATTTCCATGTTACTTACTTCATTTTTGAAAATGAAACTACCACTTCGTTTATTCTGTTCACTTCCATTATTGAGTTAATCCCCACAAGTTATTCGAATAAGGATAAGTTCTAGAGGTAGCGTTTTAGACGTGATAGGTGAAAGGAAGGCGCAAAAGATGCACTTTTTGGGTTGCGCTGCATTGTTGCATCATGTTTAATCTGATCTAATATAATTATTAAATTACTATGCATAGATTATAACTTGGTTTCACTCGTTATTGAGTTATCATATAGATTGAGTTATTGTATAGGTTAAGTCGAATTGAAACTTAATGGTAATAATACTTAAAATATTGCACATTTATCGAAAATTTAGCTGTCATTGCACAAATTATATATATATTATATAATACATATACTTATTGTTTGTACAATTTTAATCCAATAATTGAATTAATCACTAATTCAGTTATTCATTAACATATTCTTTTATAAATAAAAATATTTTTGAGGCAACTTTAAATTTTTATTTTTAAATTTATTCAGAACAGTTTATTTTAGCATTTAATTTGTTATTTAATTTTCTAAATTTTTGTTTACGAAAAAATACTACACAACTTTGCTTCAATAGGAACATGTCTAAAATTTTAGTACATTTATACACCATTAGTGAGATGGCGTTTACATTTTTAAATAACCTTTGAGTAAAAACAAATTTAAAATTACAGTAAAAACTCAAAAATTACTCAAATATTGAGTTTGTTTTGGTTTGAACAAAAGAGATAAATGTAAGAATAATTATTTTCGAGGGTGACCTAATTATATTCTAAATTTCGAATTTTTAATTCGATATTATATCATATGGAATAACAAATACAGCAGCCCAGTTTTTTCTTAAATATGAAATTTTCTAAATATAGATATTGTACCAGAACAAAATATTCAAAATATTTTTTTAAATATCTAATTCGATATTAATAAAATTCATAATATAAAAATCGATTGACATCAATACTTTGTGTTTATTACACAATTAAATCGCTTTCAGAAAATCACTTGAATTTAGAATAGAAAATTTCACCTTTTGATGTCACCAATCTACAGTACGTATGTACTTATACTAAAAAAAATTATCAAATTATCTTCGTATGTGACAATGTACATCAATAAATTTCCGAAATTGTACATGAAAAATATTTTCATTTGGTTAAATTATTTTATAAACCGTACAAGTCACTTGTAGCTCCTCTTTAATTGTATGTACTCGTATACTCATTTTGTTATTATGTTTTCTTTTTATTAATGAAATGTATAAATTTCATTTAAGTTATTCGAAATTACTTGCACGTAATTATAGTCCGGTCACAAAAATAAATTTAAAATTACAAAAACAAATCTAATTGAAATGGATGGAGCAACATTATTTTATGGATAGTTTTAAAATACTTAAAAAAAAACAACAGAACTGTTTTCCATTGCTATGTTTATTAAGAATTCTTAAAGTCATTTCAATGAATTCAAAAATGGAAAAGAAAACTAAGAAAAAAACAAAAATTACAAAATTATGGATAAGAACAGTTCCAATTTTCAAATTTGTATTTGATTCTTTATAATACAAAAAAAAAACATTTAGAGTTAGACCATACCATTATCATTTTGTAGCAAAAGTTTTTTTTACAAAATAATAAAAATTGAACTGAACTCCAAAATAAAGGCGAAAAGGCCTTTACGAAATATGGGAAAAATTCCCGAAAAAAAATATAAAACTATTTTAGTTATTTTGTAAGGTACGACAGTATAACTTCGGCTTGAATATATTACAGTCTGTATTTTGACGTTGCCGTATGTTTTACAAATAAATACGACGTTTTTGATACCTAAAGAGTATAAAATTTTTAAAAATATTGTGTTGCTCACATTGTTGTTGACATTGCGAGAATTGTGCGAGATGCCAAGAATGTGTCGCTGAGAGAATTTTTGTCAGATCAAATACTCCTACAATAGTAAATTATCATAAATGTATTTCTAGACGCTACTAATTTTTAAAGAAATTTTATAGCACGATTTTGATCCAAAAACGAAAACGGTTATACTTTCATTACATTTCATTTTTTTTTTTTTTAATTTCTTTTTATTTTATTTTACTTTCTTGTCCTTTCTTTATATTCAATGAATCTTTTTGGCGATAAAATAAAATCTAAGAACTACTTAAATACGAGGTCATTTAACTGTTAATAATTTATATATTATTTATTTATTTAAGTGTTCATGTACACGTTCATATAAGTATTCATAATACAATGTACATATATATAATTTGTGTACCTTTTGTTCGAGTATATAATATATTTCATATATATTTATAAATAGAATTTACAATAAATGTGCATCGCACTGTATATATTATTGTATTTATATTGCGAATGATATACAATATTTTGTTGGTGACTTATAAATGTCGCTAATAAATTATATAAAGATTTGAATACATATGAAATTGGTATCCAAGTGGGATGAAATTTTTCTCATTTATTTATTTGTTTTTTTTCTTTTTCATAGGCCATAACATGATTAAAGAAAATTATATACATACACACGCATGTATAACAATTTGAAAATTGAGATTTTGAATTTTTTGCATATATAATGACATTTAACCGTGTGCGTGTATTACATTACGTTTTGCACATGATACTTTTGAATTTTATGCTTTATGTGTACTTAATTTTATTGTGTACATTGAATATATATGCTCATATTAGTGAATAATAAGTCGTTGATCCAGACAAATGATGATTTAAACCTTAATTCTAAATGACAAATTGACAAGTTTGGTTTTTATGAAGTAAAGAACATTGTAAAGAATTTTTAAAATTTTATTTTTCTTAACTTTTGTTTTTTATTATTTTGATAAACTTTATATGGTTATCGTTTTTGGATAGTATTTTTTATGAACAAATATTACACATTATACCTGACATTATTATGTTTGTAAGTCATGTACAATTTTTTAAAAATTTCACTTTAAATTTTTTTTTTTGACATGCTCTTGTGAGTTTTTCGTTCCTTTGCAATTTAATAAGAATTTGTTTTTTTAAATGGAATTTGCAAAAAAAAAAGTTGAAAAGAAATTGTATATTAAAATGTAAGGAATGTTGTTATTCAGACGAGTAAAGTGAAATAATATGAAGAGAAGGTTCGGGAGAAGGGAAGGTAAGCCTGATGAATTGAATGAGACAAAAATTAAGGGTGTCTTTATAACGGTATAAGGGGGTGTATTTCTTTAAAGAAATCGAAAATCTCATATGGTGTTCAAAAAATAAATATCAAACTCTAAAAATAAGCTGCCAAAATTTCATTTGATCTGCAATTGATAAGGTTTGTTTTGAAGAGGTGATTTCCGTTTTTGAAATTAATGCATGACTTTATCTTTGAAAACATTTTTTATTCTTTAATTAATGCATAACTTTATCTTTGAATACATTTTTAATTCTTTAATATGAGCGCTCTATTGCCTACAATGC
The DNA here is from genome assembly GCF_029603195.1 of Condylostylus longicornis. Classification (NCBI taxonomy): domain Eukaryota; kingdom Metazoa; phylum Arthropoda; class Insecta; order Diptera; family Dolichopodidae; genus Condylostylus; species Condylostylus longicornis. Next base: position 2,309,957 of record NW_026577989.1, read on the forward strand.
AGATACAAAATGTTGTCTTCTCACCTATTCACCTATTGTCATATTATGTTGCATAGTATGAATTAGATTTCGGGTAATAGGTATATATTTTGCAATTCACAAATAATTTTGGGTCTTAATGTTAAAAAAATATTATGGGAATTAATTATATAAAAAACTAGAAACTAATCATAAAGTAGTTTTTTAATAAAATGGATTTGTGATTATGATTTTGTTTAGAAAATGCTTTGGATTTTCTAATTAATTTTTAAATTTCATTCAATAACTTTTTTATAATTCCCAATTCTTGTACAATATCTTAACAAATAATTTCATACAATTAATTAAAATATTTTTTTTCTGGTGTGCAATTTGCCAAATATTTCAAAATCGCATTTTTTAATAATAATTTATCAATGTAAAACAAAAGGTACTATACTAATACTAATCAATCTAATTAATAATTAGTATATTTGAAATTTGCATTTGAGTATAAAAGCACATTAATATTGCATGAAAAAAAAATATTAATAAAGTTTCTCATTTAAGTCTTTTGTTTAATTTCTTTTCAATAAGTGTACAAGAAACACGCACATTTTGCTTCCAAGGTTACCGTAAATACAATACACTTAAAAAAAAAAATTTTTTTTAATTTAAATTTTTAAGAGGTTTGACCATTATGAAATTATGGCCTTATTATTGAAATTAGTCTTTATTTGCATGCATAGAAATTAAATTTGAAGTAAAATTAAAAAATAAATATTAATAAAGACTAATAATCGAATTTCATCAAGGATGTGTTAATATTAAAATTAGAAAAGAAAACAAAAGTAAAAATGAAAAACAAAGAGATGCCAAAATTCAATTTAAAAATTTTTTTTGTTTTCATCAACTTTTTGTTTTTTTTTTGTAGTAAATTAACTTTGTTTTATTGTTTCGGTCAATCAAATGAAATTATACAAATTTCAGGATATTTTTCTTTAAATTAAAAATCGAGTTAAAAGTTTATTATTAAGATTTTTTTTGTAAATATTTGGTATTTTTGAATCCAAGTGCCTTATAAGAAAAAAAAAATTCATTAGCTCAAGAAGGGAATTTCAAATATGTAGGGCAATTTTAAGAGTTTTCGTTAACACATTTCTAGAATAGTTCAAACTCGTGTAGCACGTTTGAAAATTGTAAGCTGCACACAATGTAATATACTCGTATTTAGATCGTTCGGAAATGATTCGTTGTAATAAAGTGCGTTCGGAATTCATTCGTTCATGCGTTGCGAATTCATTCCATAACTATAACGAAATGTAAAATAAAATACAAACACTTAGTTTTGAATTTTTTTAATTTAAAAACTTTGAAAATTTCAAAATTTTAATTTTCATAATAATGTCATTTTCAAACGAGTAATTATTCAGTATTTGCATACTGCGTAAACATAGCGTGCACAAACGAAAACCCCCATATTTTGGACTTATATTTCTACGTTCAATATAATCTTAATGCAAAGATTTTTGACATAATTTGAATAATAAATAAATTGTAAATTTATCAATTAATTATTAATAAAATTGCACATTATAAGCTACTATTAAAATTATTAAAAAATTTTAAAAACAAATTTATTACAAAAATTCATTAAATTCTATTACCGGAAATGCGAATTGCCCTAAGTTGTTAAAGTTTCATAAAATAATTTTGAACGATTATGCTTTTAGGATTTTTTGTGTGTTTTTAGTTTCTTTCTCGTTTTTTTTTTATTAATTTTATTATTCAATAATAAAAAATTAACATATTTTAAATTTTATGTTTTAAATATTTTTATTTATATTTTTTTTTCCCTTTCTGTTTTTTACTCTCATACTTGATTTATTGTTAATATACATAGTAAAAAACAATAACAAGACTTATAAATTCAGAAGATACCAGAAAATATACTGCTAAAAGGTATGTGAACATTTTCATCATATTTTTTTGATTTGCTGCATGGCACAGTATAATATCCGTATTATATAATATGGTTGAATTTAAAAAAAAAATAGGTTATAATCAAGCATTTTTTTTTTATATTTTTAAATGTAAATGAATTTTAGTTATGAAATCACGGTGACAAACCTTCTTTTTTTGGTTTGTTTTTTTTTTCAATATTTTTGAATTTCGTTTTTGAAGTTTTCGTTTTTCTCTATTCAATAATATCAGAAGTCAGTGAAGCGATATGTTTACCCTATTAACAAAACAAATTTGTAAAAATACGAAAATTTTTCTTTTATTTTTTCTATTAAATATTTTTTTTTTATCAATATAAAATCAAAAATGTCTAGAGCACTTTTAAATGTTTTTGATATTATTCAAGTATTTTTTAAAAATAGAAAAAAATTTGGAATTTTTTACATAAGAAAGCTGAATAAGTCTAGATTTATATGCCCACACTCTTTGGAAAAATAATCAAAAAAAAAAATATGCAAAATAAAAAAAATCAAAAAAGAAAAAATTTTGAAAATCAAAATTTTTGAAATTCAATGTTAATAGCAAAAATTATATACAGAGTGTTCGAAGAAAACAGTACTCCAGAAGTAGAGGAAAGAGGGGACCCCAAAAATCAAAATGTCAGATGGTGTTTCATTCAAGGAAGTCATTCTATCACCGCATTCGGGGTCATACTATTGAGTCTATGACACTCTGTACTTTTCTATAGGGTATAAATCTTAAATGCATTTTTTTTTGATTTGTAAAGATGCCGAAGGATCAAATTTAATTTTAAATTTTTTTTATTCTGCACTATATTAATAGAGATTTTCATTTACGCAGTACTGTAAAAGAATATAATACAAAAAGCAATATTGTAGAAATATAACGTGATGAATATTCAATATTATTTTTAATTATTTCTATAAAATTAAAACAGTTCAAATAACTTAACTGCCTTACTCATATACTAATTTCATTACATTCCGTAACATTAGTAGGGTTTGCTTGATAGGTTAACAACTTTTGTTATAGGTTCAACATTTTGTAGTGTAATTTTTGTGCCACAAATATTGAAACTAACAAATATATTATAAGGCCTTTGAATAATGCACAAAAATTTTGTTCATAAAGATTTTTCTAGCTTATCATCAATGTAGTGAAATTGTTATGACAATAAAGGACAGTTAAAATCAACAGTACTCATTACATATATATTACGTTATTGTTTTGCTGTATTACGTTAATAGAAATATTTCATTTGGACAAAAGACAAACATGTTTGTTTGTTTGTGTAATTATTTTTTCGATCCTTTAAAATCATTTTTAAATGATTGATTACTTAATCACAATCATGAATGAATTTAATTCACAATCAATATTTAATATTCATATAATCAAAATGTCATTTTGTGTCAATCATACCAAAATATTTGATCAACAAATAATTTTAAAAAATTTTTAATTTTGCATTTTTAAAACTCATAAAATAATTGTTTATTTAAAATCTTAAATTTTATCTTTTTTCTTTCGCGATTTCATTGAGTTTATTTTCTGAAATTGTTCATGGTTTTTAATTTATTTTTTCTTTTTAATTTCTAATCGTAAACATTTGCAATTTTAGTACAATTTTTTTTTCTATTTTGATATTTTTTGTTTACTTATGAATAATGTGCAATTTTTTTTTTTTGTTTATTCTTCTTAATTTAATAACAATTTTCCAAATAAAGTATAAAAAGAAGAAAATAAGAAAAAAATTACCAAAAAAAAAATCATATTTTTTCTTGAAATTAGAATTGAAAAATGGTCTGTTGGCTTGTTTTATGAGAAAATCATTGACCCCCTAATAAAAAAAAAAAGCAGAGACAAATTAAGTATCGCGTATATAGCAAAATTGTATACATATTTCTGAAAAAAAGAAAATCGATAATTTGACATGATCAAGATAATCTTTACCTAAAATTATAGTTATTTTATACTTGCTTTTTTGTTAAGATTTCTCGCTGTAGCACAGTTTGCTTCTTTTTTTTTTATATTTATTTTTTTTTTTTGCTCAATTCACCTACATTTATAAGTTTAACACATTTAAAATTACCACTTGCATGTGTAAATACATCTAAGTATGTTAGTATAGGCAGATAAATATTATCAAAATTAATATATACATATAAAATTATTGTTTGTATGTCATGCGATATGCAACATTTTATTATTCTTGCGCAAAAATACCACAAAATTACATTTTTTTCTTTTTTGATTAAAATGACAGTAATGATGGCTTCTTCATTATTATTGTTATTATATGATCATCTCATTTCAAGTACACTTGAAAATTACGCCATTTTATTAAAAAGTATCAAAAGCACCAAAAAAAAAAATTTTCTAGACAAATATATGATCATTACTATTGTATGCTGATTAAAAATTACACACATGATACATGCATGCATGTAAAAAGAGAAAAAATATAAAAAATATTAATTTGTTAATTTATAAATAAATAAGAAAAACAAAAACAAAAAAAACAACATTCAATTTTCCTCCTGAGGCTTTTAATCATTATAATGAGAGAACATTGATGTGACCGCAATTAAATTTAGTTTAAGAGTGTTGTTTATTGCATTTTTGGTTATTTTTGAATAACACTATACCACGCTAAAATATTAAAAGTTAAACTTAAAAATAAGAAAAAATAGTCGTGATTTTATTAATTTTTATCATGTTGTTTTCCTTTTTTTTTAAAAAAAAAAAACCTTAAAGGTGTTTTAATTTATGGTTAATAAATAAAATGTAAAAAAATACATATGTATACATATATTGTGTATATATGGTTTAATAGGCTTTTAAAATATTTTTAATGATAATTTAAGAAAGTAATTTCAAGTTGATTTTGAAATATAACAAATTAAATACCACACATACGTGTTGGCAAATCTGCATGTAGGTACTCGTACATTTGTTTTCTTTTCATAATTTAAATTTAATATCTACATTAAATGTATGTCAATCCAATTAAAAGTATATATATACGGTTAAAAGCTATAATGGAAAAATGTTTGGACCTCGATTTTGGAATTTAATTTATAATTAATAAGTATAATTTCTTAATATTTAAGTTGATTGTAAACTAGAGAATATAGGGCTTCGACATTGTTTCTCCATATATCTCTGTTCCAACCTCTTTCTTTTTGTCCATGGATAGCTCTAATATTTTCAAAACACTTCTTCTTCATGTCCTCTTTCATTTCCGCATATTTTTTCGTTCTTGGATTCTATTCCAAAGTTTGACGTGCTACAGATGTTACTGAGGATCATAAGGTGTGACCAATCTATTTCTATTTGCTTCTTCATATTTGGATTTCTGTTGGATTACCCGTACCTCCTGTTTCATAATTCTTTGTGGCCAGAACACTTTCCATGGAGTTTTGACACATTTATTAACGAAGAACTGTATCTTTTGCATGATAGCTTTCTAGACCAACCATATTTTACTTCCGTAAAGCAGAACTCACTTGATACAGGCGTTGAACTTACTTTTTAGTTTACTTTAATTATATTTAAATTATTTATCAGTTTTTAAAAGCTTGCAAGACTATGTATGTGTAGGAATTATCGCATAATGCCCGTAAATTTCTAGTTTAAGCTTCATAAAAATATTTTCTGCTATTCGTATTATGCAATGTAAATTTTAGCACATATATTAAATAAGAAATGTTATTAACTCGAATATTTTTCAATTAAAGATTAATTTTTTAAAATTTTTAATTCAAGAAAATTAAGAAATTATTTTCCTCTATTATTCACACAATACCAATAGCTTTTTAGACTAGTTTACTTTTCTAAAATAAAATTTTCCATACTTACTTTTTATTTTCTTCATTTATGCATTTTTTTTCTTTATAAAATAGAATTTTATATATAGTCAGAAATACAGGTTTCTTAATTATTAACCTAATTTATTTCTTGAATCTTATCATTATTGCTATGTTACAATTGCGACATAATTATAAAATGAAATTTTAAATTTTCTGATTCTTTACATTTAATTTTTTTTTTATTTGTAAATAAAAATATGCAGATTTCCATATTGGGAATGTAAAAAAGCACGTAAGATTACTGCATTTTATTAAGAGTGCGCGAATGCTTGAAATTTTATTTAATTTAAAAAGCAAATGTGCAATTCAACCATTCCTATTTGATTTCAATATTAAAAAATTCAGTTTTTTTTTTAATAATTTTATTAAGAAAGAAAAAAAAATCGATAATTAAACTGGGCTTTTTTTCATTAATATTTTAATCAAGCTTTCAATACATTTAGTTGGCAAAATCTGAACTCAAATCGTATAAGTTGGTGTTAAACTGTTAAAAGTATTAAGAAAAAATTTCAATTTACAAGAAATAATCAAGTGGGTTAAAATTATTTCATAATTTATAAGATTATTACCAGATTCCTTTTTAATTCTACTTAACAGAAAATAATTTTAATTAAAAATAAAATATTAATACTTTAATTATTTACCAATTTATACAAGTATATTACGATTATTAATAACCGAATATTACAATTTAGGTTAAATAATCAATAATGTATAGAGGAAGCTTGGATTAAGTGGTTTAAAAGTAAATGACTTTGATTAAATTGTTCAAATCTTAAAAAGTTGAAACAATGTGATCTGTACCTCAAACTATGCAATTTTTACTTAACGTATTTTCATAATTAATGTTTAATATTTTCTTTAATTATGTTTAATATTTCCGGCAATGTGTTAAATATTTTTATTGCTTTATTAGACCTAGTATTATAAATATGTACTGTATCTCTTATTAAAATTGATAACGATAATTTCATATTTTTGTTTGTTATTTTGTAAACATATTTGTACTTTTCGAAATATATGAGTTGGTTTATATCTAGTTTATTCGTTTTCATGTATTTGATGAGTAACTTCTGAATAAATAACCTGCAGTGCCTCTTATTACCCAAACCTTCAGGAAAATCTAGCAGGCGACTATGATTAACCACATCAAATGTTTCACTTAAATCAATAAAAAGACACGCAAGGGAATAACCTTCATCTAAAGCATCATAAACATTATCGAGTGTAATGGAAACTGCAAATCTGATTCTTGGTTTAACAAAACTAGGAGTTCGTTTATTAGCTTCTCTCATATATTTTACTTATTGAACTTAGTATTAATATTGGTCTATAATTACCAAAATCCGTTTTTTGTTCACATTTATGAATCTGTTACAGCCTTTTTCAAGCATTCTGATAAGTTTCGTTAGTGACACACAATTTAAGTCCCATAACGGTTTTTTAATAATTATGTATTAATTGCCGAATTTCGTTAATTTTTATTTCATTAGACCCTGCCATAGCATACCTATACAGATTTGTAGTAATTCCAATAATTTCATTTTCTGTTACTGGTACTAGAAATACTGGCTTTGAATTTGCCTTTTATTGAATTTTTTGTTTTAAAATTTACTTTGTTTAATTCACATTTACTGAAATTCATGCTAGAGCAAAGCTAAATAAAATTTTTAATGAAATTATGACTTGCGTTTCAAATAACTTGTAAAACATTATTTGCCTTACAAAACATTAAATTCAATAATTTACATAAATTTTGTTTTTTTTGTATAATCGATAAATAACTTTTATATTACAACAATTTATCGATTATACAAACATAAAATTTGACAAATTAATATTAATGAACAAAAAAAAAAACTGTTCAAACTCTAATGTAAACAACTCGACTGTGTTCCTTTTAAAGAAATATAACAATCCAACGAACATTTTCCACTATATTTAGAAGTAGTTTGTAAATGAGATGGTATTTTGCATTGAACTCTTTTATACAGAAGTAAAATGTTACCTACTGCAATAAGCGTTTAATTATTTCTCTGAATTACCCCTTTATCCAGGATGATGTAGTTAGACTGTATATGATGCATGTTGTGAGGGTCATACATTCTTAATAATTCCTTAATTATTCTAAGTTATTTTTAAATGGTACACCAAATATATAAGACTAAAAGCATCTATAAAAATTAATATTTTGTTGTCATCCTTTTTATGGTACAAGTATAACACTTGTATAGGAACTTGTTTTATTTTTTGTTTGTTAATAATCTGCCATACTCATAACATTTGTATATACTCGTATGTTTAGGTGGATGATAATTATCATTTATCTAAAATAAAAGAAACAGAGATTAAAATGTTTAATAACAAGTAAAAACGTTTCAGTCGGTATAAACCGATTGAATTATACCCTGCACTTTTCGTTATTGTGTAGCAATTACTCGAACACGTGAAGACATTCTATAGAAACTTCACGGATATGTCTGACCTATTATTGGACATCCGACTGTCAAGTTTCATGAATCTGACTTTATAATTTTTCCAAATATTTAAAATTAGCTTTTACAGTTGTATGGCAGGTACCTGAACCTGTCAAGCAATTCCATCAAAACTTCATATATCTGATTTATAATCGGACACACAACTGCCAAGTTTCATGAATCTGACTTTATTATTTTTTCAAATATTAAGAATAAGCTTTTAGACTTGTATGGGAGCTACTCGAACCTGCCAAGCAATCCCACCAAAACTTTAGAAATATATCTGACCTATAATTGGACACACGACTGCCAAGTCTCATGAATCTGACTTTATTATTTTTCGAAATATTAAGAATAAGCTTTTGGACTTGTATGGGAGCTACTCGAACCTGCCAAGCAATCCCACCAAAACTTCAGAAATATATCTGACCTATAACTCGACATACAACTGCCAAGTTTCATGAATCTGACTTTATTATTTTTCCAAATATTTAAAATAAGCTTTTAGACTTGCATGGCAAGTACCCGAACCTGTCAAGCAATTCCACTAAAACTTCACAAATATGTCTGATCTACAATCGGACACACAACTGCCAAGTTTCATGAATCTGACTTTATTATTTTTCCAAATATTTAAAATTAGCTTCTGGAGTTGTATGGCAGGTACCCGAACCTGTCAAGCAATTCTTCTAAAACTTCAGAAATATATTTGACCTATAATTGGACACATGACTGCCAAGTTTCATGAATCTGACTTTATTATTTTGCCGAATATAAAAAATTTGCTGTTGGAGTTGTATGGCAGCCACCCGAACCGGTGCAGCTATCCCATTATAATTTTTAGAGCATGTGTAAAATGTAATTGGACACATGTGTACAAAATTTTATATTTATAGCTTTATTAGTTTTCGAAATATTTAAAATTAGCTTCTGGAGTTGTATGGCAGGTACCCGAACCTGTCAAGCAATTCTTCTAAAACTTCAGAAATATATTTGACCTATAATTGGACACATGACTGCCAAGTTTCATGAATCTGACTTTATTATTTTGCCGAATATAAAAAATTTGCTGTTGGAGTTGTATGGCAGCTACCCGAACCCGTTGTCCGAATTAGTCCAATAACAATAGGGTTCGTCCTTGGCACAAAAGAAAAAACTTGTGAAAGTTTGGTGTCGATAGCATTATTCGTTTTTGAGTTATCGTGCGATCGGACGGACGGACGGACGGACGGACGGACGGACGGACGGACGGACGGACGGACGGACATGTCTAAATCGACGCAGAATTTTACGCTGAGCAAGAATATATATATATGTCCATACCGCAGATGACTCCTTCAAGTAGTTACAAACTCCATACCAAAGTTAATATACCCTTCACGAAGTGCAGGGTATAAAAAATCATAATAAAAAAAAACTGAAGATGAATTTAATAAAAAAAACCATTGAAATAAATCAAAATAATAATAAGAAAAAAAAACGAAATTGAATAAAAAGTTTTATTATAGAAATTGTGCAATCTATACCTTCATTAGCACATTCATTCACAGTTAAATTGAGATAATGAGTCAAAAATGATAAAAAAATAAATAAATAAATAAAAATAATAGTTATGAATTATGTGAGATTATAAAGTTTTACATATATGTACACATCATACAAACGTACATGTATGTATATGTAGGTAAATAGGTGTAATGAGTAAAAAATTTACTTTGGTTTTTGGTTTTTTTTTTTCTTTATTTTTTTTATTAATGGCCAGGCAAATAAAGGTGTTTTCTAGAGAACTTAAAAAATCACTTAAACAAAAAATAAGTAATTATTATGAAATTCAGTAACAAACACAAAAATAAAAATAGAAAATCACATTCATCACAATAAAAATATTCAAATAACTGTTTTTTATACACATACTTTCGTTCATTGTCGTTACATAACGCTATAGCGTAATTATTCATCTTTTCTTTATTGATGTTTTCTAAAAAAAAATTAAACTTTAATATTGATTCTTAAGTTGAAATTATTTTGTTAAATAATTCGTACTTATTTGACATTTTTGGTAAATTCAATTGAATAATTGAGTCTTAACAGGTTTTAGAGATTACGGGTTTAGATACTTCATTTTGATATTACAATTCATTGTTAAAACTTTTCGTATCTTTTTCAATTTTCAGAAATTTTCAGATGCTCACTGAAAGCTCAAATGATTTCTTCAATTTTCGGGAACAAAATATAGATGTATGTATATATTTGATTGAGTTGTGATTATTTTTTTGTCCTTACATCTTTTATATTTTATTAGCTCCTACTACAAGGCCTTAACAATAAGTGTTACATATAAAAATATTGTACGTTGCTATTGAAAAATTTTGAGTTTTTAAATTTTTACATACAACGTATGCGTAAAAATGCATAATTTCCAATACTTTTTTAAACCTTCATTTTATTTTAAAATTCACTGCTTTCAGTTCCTTCAATCTCTAAGCTTTCTTTAAGCGCATTTATTTACAAAATTATATTTCTATAAGTATCATAAGAAAAATGTGTTTGATTGTAGGAAGATTATTATTTATTCAAAAATCGTGCATTTTTTCAATAATACTTGCACGCATTTTTCAAAATTTACAATAAAATTAGAAATTGTATTGAGAAAATTTATTATTTTTTTTCTTTTTACAAAATATTTGAAAAGAAATTTATAAAATCTTAAAAGTTTTAATGTTAAATTTGTTTTTTTTTGTTTTTTTTTAAACAACTTTCCTTATTTACATTAACGCGTCGCTTATAAGTCATTTTTTCTAATATTGCGTTGTGCGTTGGTTGAATATCACATACATAACTGTATATATAAATAATACGAGTATATTAATATTTTAAATTCAAAACTCATTATTATTGCGCTAGTACAAATATATATGTATATTATGAATAAAATAAATTTAAAAATAAAAAATTTGAAATTTTTCATGGTTTGAAAATTGGAAATTATGTTTTTTTTTTGGTTTTGACGTAAGTCACTTCATGCACGTTTTTGACGCTTTTACAAAGTACGTGTGTTCGTTGTTATTCCAATAAAATTCAACAATATTTTATATATAAAAGTGATATTAAAATATTGAAAAATCAAATCACATACAGATAGCTTTATGAATACTTTCAAAATTAATGCAAAATATTTGAATAAATGCAGAATTTTTAAAAATTAAAATTATTTTGTATTTAAAACGAAAAAAAAGCAACTTGAAGGGTATATTTGGGAATAATTTATGAAATACCTTGGATTTTAAGTCATTCCAAAATATTTGGTTTTCAAAAATTTTTATAAAATAAAGAATTGACATAAAATATTGCATTTTTTGCGATCCTCGTATATGACATAAATTTGAAAAATTATTTGGCCTGTATATCAGAATTATATTATGACTTTTATGCTTAGTATACTTTAAAATTGCAATTTAAAAAAATAAAATCTTACTAACATCAAAATTGAATTAGAAATATATTAGATAAGAAGATGATTGTTACCATATTCTTGCTTTTATAAAAAATTTCATAATATGAAAAATTTACAAGGTGATTAATGAAAATTTATTGGGCAGGTCTTCATATGTATATATTAAATCACACATATAAGTTTTTCAAACGGAAAATATATAATATAAAACAATAATTCTAAGAGAAATCAAAATTATTTCTATTTATATAACAATTAATAAAATATGTATAACAATAAAATTCCTTTAATTTAACATATTAATTCCAATTTTGTAAATTTGTTAGAACAAAAAGCACGAAATTTTTTAGTTTATTTCTATGGCTCTTATATACGAGTACTTATATTCTCCCGTTTATTAAATTATGCCATACTTATAATAAACAAAAATTTTATGTAATATACTAAAATAATAAAGATTAAATTTTAAAAATGTATATTAGCATAAAATTTATTCTATTATCAAATTCAATTGAATCTAAATCGAATATTATAGCTATTTTTAGAATCTATTATATATCAATTTAATTCTAACAATAAATATTTACCATTATTATATTAAATTTTATAATTGCCATAAATATAGTAATTGCTTCTATATATTTATAATTCTATAGAATTACTTTAGTGTAATCCAATACTATTAAGTAAGTACTTTGAATATTTTATACTAATATTTATTAAAATTAGTTTTGATCTAGATTTCATTAATTTACAAAATCATTTCAAAGTTAATATAAAATACTAATTTAAAAATTTCTTATAGAAAATATTCAAAAAATTTGAATTATAAAAATATTAAATGAAATTATTATTAAATATATTTTTAATTTCAAGTTATTATAATTACAATTCGGCTCATGTTAGGATACTATAGACGCGTATTGTGTATGTTGAAGGTCAATTTTAGCATAGGTGTAAAAATAAAATAATTTCTAGTCCAATTTAAATTTATATTTAAGAATATTCTTATTGTTTTCCTCATTAATTTTTAAACATATTCAAAATATTAAAAAGTTATATAAGTTATGAAAAAACTAAGCTTAAATTTAAAAAAAAAACCATAAGTATTCTAAAATTAGAATTTTTAAAAACTTGTTGAGTACAAATTATTTTTATTCTTGTTATTTCATTACTATGTTTCTTATTGTATTTTTATTAAAATATTCAAAAATTAAGTAAAAATTCAAAAAAAAAAAATATTTTAAATATTTTATGTTCATAATTTTACAGCAAAATATTTTAATTCTAAATAATTATTCTATTCTTATAGATATAATTTTAATTTTTCACCTGTTTTCATTCATTGTTATCATAAATTGTAATTTTAATTAAATTCAGATCAATATACATAATAATAACGCCCGTAAGATCAATATTTATAAATATACATATATAATAATGCCACCATCACCATTTATTAACTGTTATACATTTACTATAGCTGATATGGTATTACCATATCATTAATAATTATTTATTTATAATCTTATTTAAATTTTTAATTTAAAAACCAAAATACACTAGAATATTCGATTTTAAATATTAAAATTTTTACCTAAAATTTTTTGTGTACATATAGATAATTTTATTTATGATTTTCAACTTTATTTAAAATCTAGAACTAGATTTTCAACTTTTTCACATTCTTATGTATAGTGATTCTATATATTATGTGATACGGTGTGTATATATGGGAATCAAATTAAATATTTATATTAAATTCTAAATTTATTTTGCAAATTTTAAAATAGACATACACATGTACATATATATGCGCCACTTAAGTAATAAAGTAACGGACTTAATAAAAGCTTTTTGAATTTTTTATTTTTGAGAATTTAAAAAATTTTTTTCTTAGTTTTATATACTAAAACGCGAATATGTTCATCGTGTTCCCATAGAGTATCTCTAACTTATATGAAAATATTAAAAAATCAAGTCAAATTAAATTTTCTTATTCTGTTTTTTTTTTTTTTTTTATAATAAATACCAAATGATGAGGATGAGCTAAAAGAAAAAAAAAAAACAAAATTTTTTTTTTTTATAATAAATACCAAATGATGAGGATGAGCTAAAAGAAAAAAAAAAAACAAAAAGAAGATAAAATTATGTTGTTGTCCTTGCGATTCCAAAAAAAAACAAAACCTAGATTAGTATAATGTGACCGTATAGTAAGTACCAAAGGCATAGTATTTTGGGATACCCACGAGTTCAATAAGAGAAAAAAAATAAGAAGATAGAGTCTTGTCATTAATTTATTATAATATTAAATTATATATTTATTATATGTATGCGTATATATTATATACGTGTATATATTAAGTGTTATATAATTTATTTATTAAAAAAAATATTGTAGCATATCATAACTGCTTTTTATAATAATTTTATGCCTTTTCAATTTATAATAATGGTTAATACAGGTTTTTATAAAAAAAAATATTTTTACATATTACTTATATATAAAATAAGTATAACAATATAAATAATATGTATATTAGTTTTTTAAGAATTATTATAAATTTTAATTTATATACTAAACTAGAATTTTATGGTTACGAAACACGAAAAGAATTTTAAAATTCTTTTATTAAATTTAATTTTTGATTAAACAAAAATGGATTAAAAATTAATAATTTTAATAAAATTTTAATAAAAAAATTTATGTTTTTGATTTTTAATAATTTTTTATATTGTTGAAATATAATAATTAAGATTGTTTTACATTGATTTTGAATGTGCTGTATATTCCTTATTAGTATTTGGTGATCTTATTGAAATTGATTTAAAACTAGCGTTAAAAAGATGTAATTTTAATAAAGAATGAATCGTAAATAAAAATTAAAAAGAATCTGTTATAAACATCAGTACTTGAATCAGACATTAAAACTGATACACTATCTAGTTTTAATTCCATTAAAAGCGACTACATTTTTATTTGCTAGTTATTCGAACACAAGCAATGGAATGAATAGAAAATTGGAAGAAATTGCACCATTTGCATCAAAGTACAACCACATACATATATATTGGGTATATTATAATGTTGTTTGACAGATACATGTGGTAAATATGAATAAAAACTTTGTATAACAGTTTTGTATAACAGTTTTTTACAAGAGTTTTGTATAACAGTTTTGAATAAAAGTTATTTATGGTGAATGAATATTGAACTGCAGATATAAATATCACATTTCATATCTCAATTTTAATTTATTTTTATATATATTTCAATATAACAATAGATATGTATGAAATCCAATTTAAATATTAAAACAATATTTAATTTCAATTTAATTAGAACAATATGATATATGTAATTGTTATACTAAAATTCTGGCGTCTGGCATCTTCTTTAATTGATGTTTATGAAGAAAAAACTTTTGAAAATTATATGTACATATGTATAAAAATTGTATATCAGACATAAAATTCTAATTATCTATATTATGTTTAAGATTTTCTAACAAATTGTTATTTAATAAAGTTATGAATGATTTTGACAATGAAAATGTAATGAAAAGATGACAAATCAAAATTAAATTTTTGATTAAATAAAATATTTGAAGAAATTTTATTTAGTCACTTCTTCCACTACAATGACATTGCAATATTTAAATTAATTTCCGCTATTGTTTTGTATCATACAGCGTAAACGTACTGTTTCATAACTTTGATAGTTTTTTTTTGCAAATTTTAGTTTATTATGTCATCAGGTTTTATCACTTTGCATTTGCAAATATATTAAATTTGCATTTCAAAATATTGAACTATTTGAATTCTCATTACGTTTATTTAAAGATTGAAGGGATGTAATAATTATTTCGTATTCCAATATGATATTAGCCTTTAATTTGTATCAGATTTTTTCTGTCAGATATTCTAGTTTTTCTGTCAGATTTTCTTCTGATTGATTTTGGTTCAACATATAGGGAAACGCTTTAATGTATTGTAAAATTTACGCTTTAATATATTTAATGTAAATATTGAATAAAAAGGAGCTACGAAAAGTTGATGATTTCCATATACTTTTTCCTTCCCTAGATATTAAAAAAGAAAAAAAAATTGTTATTAATAATTAGTCTAGATGATTTACAAAAATTTTAATAAAAATTAAATTTTTTTTACTACCGGAACAAATTTTTCTTATTGTTGTTGTAAGTAATCACTTGCATAGGACAAGGCAAGAGAAGCAATAAGAGGAAAAAAAACTCTAATTTGATGAGATCAAAATGCAATTAATCTACCTTAGTATTTGTAAATTTAAATTCAATTTCATATTTGTATGTAAGTCAATATAAATACACTTGTATTTTAATTAAGTACCAATCTATGTGCGTATAAGTTTGTATATTCACAGCTAGTAAATAATCTTATAGTACTATTAACTTAATTAAATTTTTAGATTAAAATTTTTGAAAAAAGTTCAAAAATTTGTTTTAGTATAAAATAAACAATAGCAAAATTTACAATAGCTTTGGTTCATTGATTTTTTAGGAAGCAAATTAAAAATGCTCTAGCATCAAATTCTTCCGCCACTAAAAACAATTCAATTACATTTCAAGAGCAAAAAAAAAACGAAATTTTGTTTTTCTTTTTAAGTTTTTTGTTCATAGACGAAAAAACATGAATCAATTTAATTATTTAAGCAACCAAAAAACGTATACCATGGCAGGTTCATAGAAAGGAAGTAGATACATGAATCTTTTAACGCAAAAAAGCAAAAATCAAAATTAAGAAACAGAAAAAAAAAACGCTATTAATAAGTTTTTCTGCTTCAAATCATAAAATTATAGCCTTACTTTTTTGCATTTGAATTTTTTATTTGAAATTAGATTCTAAAAAATCATTATCTATTTAATGGTTATTAATTAATACTCGTACGGCTATAATATTGTTAGTTAGTAAAAAATCACATTTTCTTTTCATTTACTTTTCAATATTTCTCTTTTTTCTATCTATCTCTCCATATACCGCCAAATTAGAAAGTGTTTTAAATACACTTATATGATAGATTTAACCAACTGAAAAATAATTGTAGTGTGAAGAAGACAATAAAATAAATTTTAATAATAATAATATGCCCTCCTCATTGAAACAAAAAAAAATTCAAAGTGAATTTCTGATTTTTAATGCTTTCTTTTACTATACGAAAACCTACATGCAAACATATGAGTTATACATACATATTGTATATTTTTAAAATAACAATAAGATTATATTTTGAACTTTTAAGGTAAAAAGTGAAAATAGAAAAAGTTCAATGTGGTCAAAATAATCAATCGTATTTCATATATATTATGGAAACCATCTTGAGTTAGTCTTGTTAAATTTAATAACTTATAAACCTTTTCCAAGGGCTGTTTGTAAAAATCCTATTCTTTGCATATTTTCCGATTGAGTTTTGAATTTTTTGAATTTTTTGAATTGATTTGAAATCTTTAGACTATGTACTTGCCTTTTACATTTTAATTTGAAGTACGAAGGGTATAATTGAATCAATTGCTATTAAATCAATAAAAAACAAATAAAATTTAGTAAAACAGATAAAAATTAATTTGAGATCTTTATGAAATTACAAAAATCTTTAGTTAAATTAAAACCCTATAACACAAGTTGATAAGTTCTTGATTATTTTTTAATCAAACGAAAAAAATTTCTCAGTCTAAAAGAATGGCAACATTCCGACTATTTTAACTATAATCAATACAAACTAAATAGTGAAAAAATTAATATTTAATAATTAATTTATTACCTGTATTGAAAGCAAGAGGTCGCAATATATTAAAAAATGATTGTCGCATACTGATTAAGTCAATAATAAAATACGTAAGACTTTTATTATCAAACAAGACGAAAAAAGCAAATTGTTAACAAAAAAATTTTTTTTATAAATTTTTAAAATTGTTATCTAAAATCTAACAAGAAATTTTTTTAATTACATTAATTAAAAAAAAAAAAATTTCAAATTATTTTGATTTTTCCTCGCAGATTGTCAGATAACAAAATTTTTAAACTTTGAAAACAAAATATTTCCTGTCAAAAATCGATTTTATCACATTTTCAGTTTTTTTATGTAAATTTCTTATTTTAGAAATTCAAATTATATATAAAATGAATATTAGGTGTAAAATGTGTATTCATCAAAAATTAAAAATTAATTTAATTAAATCGAAAAATATTTACGATTTTTTAATGGAAATGTGTTCGAATAGAGATAATTGCCAGTCGATCATCAATACCCGAATCGACCATCGATACTATCGTTCATCGATGCTCGATCATCATTATTTTAACTTAAAAATAGGAATATTTTATTATTTAGAATATGAAACATTTTATTAGAAATTTATTTTATGGTATAACAAAAAAAATATATATGTAACTAGTTGAACTACAATAGAAAATAAATTAAAACAAGACTTAATAGTAATAATTATAGAAACAATTAAATCTTATCCTAACTTTTTTATAACAAAATTCCGAATTTTTCAATTGCATTATAATGCAAGAAAAATATTTAAAAATTTCAACATCGTTGTAATATAAATATAATTATCTAAAATAATTGAAATATAGAGCAACTATTAAGTAACACAACATTACTAAAATACTATTTCGATAAAATAATAGTTAAAAATAATTATACAAACTGTAATAAGTAATTTAGTAGATCAAGCATACTTATAAATAAATTGTGTATTTTGTTGTTTTAATTCAAACTCTTAACAATGGTAAGTATGCATATTATGTTTTATATTATATACTGCACATAATCACCCTATAAAAATTTTAGCAAAAATTTTAGTAATATTTTTTAACTGTTATATGAAGTTAAGACTGTGGAGTAGTTCCATATTTTTTAAATTTAACTTAAAATTATTATTTTCTTTTATCAAAACCTTTTCAAAAGAATATAACAACAAAATTTTAAATCTATCTGTCAGGTCACTTGCATTTTAATAGCTTTCAAAATTAAAATTTACTAAATTTCAAACAGTAAATTGTTATTTATACAAACATCAATATTCAAACACCATATTACTTTAAAATATAGCCAATTTAATTAAATTTTAAAAACCATACGCTAAAGAGTGCCATACAATAAACAAAGTATGTATACAAAAAATAAAAAGAAAAACAAAACAAATAGGCGAATGGTGCTAAAAATGAATGAATGAACCTAAAAAAGACCAGTTTCATATTTTTTTTCTATGTCCAAAGTTGTTTATATATTTAAAAAGCAAAAATGCAGTTAGAAATAATCACAATTAATTTTTCTTCAGATGTGTCTATTTATGTATATATATATATATATATATATATTGTATATACAATAATAATTATTGCACATTTTTACCATATGTGCACTCTTATGGCCTCTTGTGCAAACCAATATAATGGTATTAGGTGTCCCAGTATCAGATTATTTAATGGTATATATGCACATACATAGATGGCGTAATGAGATATTGTAAAATTTTTTTATTATGAAATCCGAAATGGCTAGTTATAGCTAGCTAGGTATGTTACTTAATAATTCTTAGTAAACATATACGAAATCGAGCTATAATAACTTATGAAATTTAATTGTTCTGGGATTTTTAAACTTAATTATACTATTTTTTTTTTTATGAAGTTTTGACAACTAAATATTATATTTTGATATTTTTGATATAATTTAATCAATCAGTATAATATTAGGAAATCAACAAAAACACATTTTTTATTATCAAGTGAACTAACAACAAAATTTGACAATACTAGTGAATAAGCAATCAGTTTTGTTGTTTACAAACTTCAGTTACGTTGCTAGGAAGTCAGCTTGGTAATCGTGTGACAAAATGGAGTAAATGAACGCACAATAATTTGATAGAATATTAAGTAGTAATTTGACAATTAATATTGCATACTAGCATAATAATATAATACCCTTTCATCTCAATGAAGCACAACTAAAGAAAGTCAGGTTCATTTTATTATTTAAATAAACTAATATTCGACACTGTGTACATGTAGAGAAGTCAAATATTGTGAACTTATATTATTTCTATTGTACGTTATCAGTATGGAATTGTAAAGGAAAATTTATTTTCAGTATTGAAAAATTTTAAATTTATCTTTGAAATCTGTTTTGGACTCATAAAAACTACTAAAAAAATACAAATTTTTAAGAAATTATAAATTATCTATCTATACGATATAAAGTGCGCGCAAAGCTAATATTTAAAACTTTAAAATAATGTTCAGTAACTAGTATTTTTATACGTAATAAAAAAAAATAAGTAACACAAAAAATTTAAAATATCAAATACGAGTAATAAAAATTGAATTACAAGTATAAAGTGAGCGTTTGATAAAAAGTGAATGTTGCAGACTAAAAACTAGCAAGCAGACAAAATGCAGTTTTATTTTTATATATTTTTTTAATAATATTATTTTTGACTCGACACAATTAGATCAATGAACGAGCGAATGAACGTACGATGCTATGTAATTTAAAAATTATTTAATGGTATGGTTTTTTTACCCCTGTTATTGTTATTTATTTTTTTTTTTTTTTTGCTTTCAAACAAATTAAAATTAAACATCTAATTGGTATTTGTCTAAAAAAAATTTATTTTTATACAAAAACAAAAATCTTTTAGTACCTTGTTGGTTAAAAGAGTGGAACTATTGTGAATTGTTCAAGAAAAACTTCCTTAAATGGAAATCAATAAATCGGTTTTGTTGGCCTCAAAAGATTGAAAGGAAATTTTAATTTTGATAAATTTTTGGTTATTTATTTTAATTTGTTTTCGTTAAATTTGAAAAAAAATTAATTTACAACTTCAATTAGATCCAAATTTTGGGAATAAAAAATTTAAAAGTGCGTTTAATTTTTTAATACTCATATTCCGTCTAATTCCGTTTAACTTCCGAACGTGATCCCTATTATGGGAATTCACAGAGAAAAAAATAAAGGATATTTTATTATTTTCTCTATGAATTCTGTGAAGATAAGTCTCATTGAACGGTTCAATGGTCGAAAAGCAATGTGTTAATTCTAAAAATTTAATAAAATTAAAGTAATAGTGGCGGTTATCCAAATTAATGTCATATGTTAATGATAGATATTGAAAATGGGCAACTCCCCAGAATATTGTACTTAATTACAAAGTTTCTGTAAACACTATGCATATGGATTATTAAATTTTAATTAATCTTAGGTGAATTTATAAAATTCAAATTTTAGTTAGTTTTACTAAAGTTTAAGTTTGAAACAATTTCTAAGGAATGCTACAAAACTATTTTTAGTTAGGTGTTACTTTTAAAAAGTGATTAATTTTTAGCATTAAAATTGTTACCTGTAACACTAATTCTATTTTGTAAAAATTTCCTTGTTTTATTGTGAATCTTAAATATTTGGAATTTTTTTATTGAATTTTAAATTTCCTTAATCAATCTTTCTTAAAACAATTTTTCTTAATATTTTAGTACCAATACTTAAAAAAATTTAAAATTATCTAGACATATTTGACAAATTTATAAAAATTTGAAATTAAAATAAAGGTTATAAAGGTTATAATAATTGCAATTGTATTGAAAAAAAAAATTTTTTCTTAATTAATTTCTTTCAAATTTTCTAAAAATGCGCATCAATCAATTATGTATGACATTCAAATTATGTTTGTATATTTAAATTTTCAATGAAAACTTCTAGCTATAGCTGCTAGACTATTATGCTTTTCTATACTTCTCTACCTATACGCACACTTATTGTGACTAAATTTATAATTTTTTGAAAACCTTGATCTTGTTAATAATTTTTATATATAGAAAAATTTTACATATTTTAGAAAAGCAAACTAATATTTTTAAAGTACTTATTATTTCGTTAATGGATTTATTGTAATTCTCATATTAATATTATTAAATATGTATACATATATGTTTGTAAGTTGTGTTGTGATTTATTTTCATAAGAGCATGCTCAATATAAAAATTAAAAATGCATATAAAATGAGACCTTCAAGCGCCATTAAAATTTGAATTTACTTTCAATTGATTTTATTAAGTATAAGCAATTTAGATTTTAAGATACGTAATTTAGACTAAAATTTTTATTAATGCAAATAGAATATAAAATATTAAATTAAGTGTGAATTTAATATAATCGAAATTATGATATTTTTAAAAAAACCGTCATAAAAATATTTTAATGTATTAATTTAAATTTTCATTAATGTACACATGGGTACATGTTTGGTTTGAGTTATTATGAATAATTTATGGTTAGAATGTTAAAACGTCAATACAGACAATGTAGAAAATTTCAAATCACCGGCATCAGGCATTCTTCGTGTATTCCCTTAGAAAAGGGCACTGTTTGATCCAAAGTGACTAGATGTTGTTTGTTAGCAATACTTTTGCAATATTGGGTAAGAAAGAATTGGAAAGTATTAACAGATGGATTAAAAAATTGTATTAAGCGTCAAATTTAATTATGAAATGAAAGATGTGGAGTGTTACCCATCTTAGATATATTGGTGACAGAAAAACTTACAAAATATACATAGGATGGGTGGCTTTTAATAATTGAATGGTATATAGAATGTCAATCAAATCGACTATTTGAATAGGCAAGAACCGGATGAGAATGCTAATAAGTGTCTCATCGACCAATACGGACAGAGAAAGAAACTTCAGTACATCTTCTCTATGAATGCGTAGATCTGGTCCACAGGGAAAGGAAACACTGGAACGGAGATTCGGTCCGTCAATCCTCACAAGTTGCTTGAATTCATTAGGGTGATTTTCTCAATTCTCGATGGTTTATTGTAGGATTATTGTAGGTTTATTGTATAGATGTAATGCAGCACCCACATTTATTTTAAAAAATAAAAATATATGTTAACCTAGGAATAAGGAAATAGTTATTTATTTAAGATTATGAAATACATTGTAATTATTATTGCCTTAGTAGAAGGTAATGTTTTTTGATATGCCGTTACCTTATTATTTAAACTTAAAATGTTTAACCCTAAAAACGATATTTAATATAAACGTTAGCGTTTGTATACCAAAGTTTTACATTAAATATGCATGTTATATAGATATTTCGAAAGATAAAATTTGGCAACAGTTAGACTTTCAAGTTCTGGGAACCTTGTATATACATATATAATATAACTTCAATGCATTCAAATTAAATGATTAAAAGCAAAGATACTATAATTTCTATATTAAAGTACTAATAAATATTCTATTATCTTTGTTAAAAATACATAAATTTTATGATTTCAAAAATTTAAAATATGTGTGTGTGTATATTAGAGAATTCAAATTCCCATCATATGAAAACACGATTTTAAACAATTGCCAAAAATTCTCTTTAAAAATTAAGAATAATAAACTTGTAATGCATACCTACTGTGAGTATATTTGAAGCAATTTGAATGTTGTACTTGGAATTTTTTATGTGCGAGTTTCAAAAATTGAAACATTTTTAATATTAATTCTTATTTTTTTTATACTTTTAGCGTTTCTATTTGTTTTTTCTTTCTTTTTACAATTCATTTATAATAATTATAATTCCATACAATATAATAATGTTCTTGATTTTTTCTTTACATTTTTATTTTTTAATGTCATTCTTTTATTTAGATCGAAATTTTCTCAGAATTATAATTAAAGTCAACAAAAAAAAATACTTGTAAAATTAATGGAATTGGTCATTCCACTTACTAAGTATGTACATACATTTGTAATTTAATCAAGATAGCATGTTTTATAAAAATATATACCAGGGTCACCCCATAATACCCCATGCTATACATAAGTATTCATTTTTTTTAATTCTGAATTTTTTGTTTTTTTCATTTATAAATGTAAATAATAATTGCATTAATAATATCGCACACGAAAACAAAAAAAAACATCTTAGAAAAAACTAATTTTTAAAACTCAAAATATAATTACAAAACAATTAAACAATTCAAAATGAAAAAAAAGAAACAACAAAAATAAATCAAAACAAACCTCAAAGAAAATAAAAGTGATAATGTAAGAATGAAACACAAAAAAAACTTATAAATAAGAAAAATCAGTTCAATTTAATTTAGCAGTTCATTTACCCGATTATAACAATAATAATAACAGAAAATAATACTGTAAATGTTTTATTGTCATAAGATAATAAACAAAATTGTAGTTACTCACTTGTGATAATAGAATATAAATGCAGTTATGTGTCCCTATGTAAATAATGACATACTTAACTGATACATAAGTCAAAATTTTAATTCGATTGTCAAAAATGGGAAAAAATTAATTAAAAATTGTGTATAAACTAGTAATGAAATGGCAAAAATATGCCGTTTGGATAGCGCAACTCCGTGGCTATAAGCTTGTCATTGAATGTCCGAATGCTGTCACCTATCTAAGCCACCGGGTGTTTTTGAGAAATCTTTCTAACTATCTGATCTAAATTCTCGCTAACAATGAATGAAATCGGGGATTACAGCAAGAACAGCATGCTTGCCTTACCATACATATAATTCGGCTTTGTTTAGAAACGGCCACTTGCAAAGATAAAGAAAAAATGCCTCCCTTTTTCCATCTCCCGTTATTCTTGATACGATGAATTTAAAGGTAATTAACCTAGCCGCATGCTCCCCGAACATGCAGTGTCGCTATGGATAATCTATGGACAATGTTATTATATATATGTATATGTACATATGTCATTTGAGAGATTGACCAGAATCAGTTCAGTTTGGAAATATCGATTTTCTTTCTATCATGGATGCAAGACAGTATTTTTCTGTCGATAATTAAATTTATAAAATTAAATACCAAATAAATATCCAATGAATTTAAAAATCAATAATTTTAAGAGCATAACAACAACAATTTTTCATTTCATTTGCAATGCTTTCTCAAATCTGAACTAGTTAATTTTTTTTTTGCTTGTTGTAATTTTTTTGCAGACAAAAGTCAAAAATTTTCTTTGAGGTTAAAATTAGTGTTTTATTTTTTGTACGTTTGTCAATTATCTTGTTAATTAGCTGCAAAAATATTTTACTTCGTTGATCAAAACTCAAAAAAAAAAAAAAAAGATTTTTTTTGCATTAAAATATTGAAGTCAAAGTTTTCAAATAGCCTCGAAGAATGAAAAAAAATAATTGACGAAATAAATAAATAAAATGTGAATTAAATTAATTAATTTAAAGCAAAACATTCACTTATGTGTGCATTTTATAATTTTTTTTATTATATTTGTCTATTATTAATTTTAATGAAGTTGTCAATGTTATGTTTTTATAATAATAATTACTACATATGTATAGCTTAAAGAAATTTTTGTTTTTGCTGAAGACGCAAACCATTTTATTTTATCTGTGTGGGCGCAGCGGATGTGAAACGAATGATGACAACTGCAGTTAATTATAATTAGGCTATAATTAAGTATTTATATAGCATAATTATAATAATGACATGTATATTATGAATATCAAAGATGACATTAAATTAGCGACATGCAACTCAATATACAAATTCAAAGGTTTTGCACAAAAATTTTAAGAAAACTAGTTTTCTTGCGAAAAATATTAATTTGTTTTTAATTTTTTATAGTTCAACGAAATTGTGTCATTGTAAATTTAATTTTCCTGTATAAATTTGCATTTGTAATTATTAGATGTTTTTGATATTTAAGTTCATTCATCCTTTCTATACGTGTGTAAATACAATATTACACTACCGTCCGCATAAATACTGACAACAAACATTTGTACGTAAAATTGAGTATGAGTACGCGTACGGTAAGAAATATAAAATGAATTTTTAAACCGGTTAAAAAATTTTCTGAAAAAAAATTAATAAAGAAAATGTGTTAACAAAATGAAGAAGGAAATAAGTGTCAGGACATAAAGAAAATGTTTTTTTTTTGTTATTTAAAAGAAAATCAAGTTTTTTCTTAAATACTTTTACTTTTTCTTAAAAACAAACAGAATTTATTCAATAAATTTTTAATAATATGTTATAAAAATAATTTTTTTTCTGTTGTTGTTTTTACTCTTATACAAAGAGTTGGTTTAAAAATATAAAACTTGTTATTTTCATAAACGTTCAATATCAAAAGTTACGTAAATTGTGTAAGGATTGTAATTAAAATTCGTATAATGAAATTTTATATTTAACAAAGAAATTGGCGGGACATCTATTTATTTTCACGTTGCGTATAAAATGATATTAACGCGGAAGGAAATAAACTTGGGTTGAAAATAAATTTTAAAAAGCAAAATTAAGGAAAATTTTTATTTAATTTCAATTCTTATTAAAAATCAAATTTGATTTTTCATTGGAAAATAATGCTATTCATTTTAAAAGTTAAAAAAGAGAAACCTCTGAAGAAGAACTGGCCGCATATCTCCTAGCGAAGAATTAAAGGTTATAAAATAATAAAAATTGAACGGGTCTTAGAATAGTTTAACAAAATATTTTTTTTTTAAAAATGTCCAAAATTATTATAAATTTCGGTTTTTGGCAATTTGTCAGTTTTGAATTTGGAAATTATATTTTGGCAAATTTCCACAAAATCACTTGAGAAAATCGGTGGTAGAATTTGGAACTAAATTTTTATTTTATTAGTTTTCAAATATCTCATATTATTGATTATATAATATAACGAAATTTTGTAACAGCGTATTATGTAACTATGGACTTTTATTCTGATTTCGTTAAAATTTCACAAAATTTCTTCAATTATAATTTTTTTCGTTAAAATTCAATAATAATTTTTTTTTTATAGAAATTTCTTTTTTTTTTATTCAAAAGTTTTAAGTCAGTAATTATTAAGAAGAAAAAAAAAATGAAATAAATAAAATATAAATAAAAATATTTTTTCATGATCATTGTCAGATGTAAGAGTGAGAGAACAGTTAAAAATTATCAGCAAAATTACTACTACATAATTATGTATAACGAGACAGCGGGCACAGATTTATTTGAACCTGAAAATTGCTAGTTACCATAAAGACGACAAATTATGTAAAATAAGTAAGTTATTACTTTTTCATTTTCTCTCTCCCTCTCTCTCTCGCTCGACACAGATGATTTATGATCCCGTATATACTAAATAACAGTATAATGTTAAATATAAAAAAGTATGAAATTTAATGAATAAAGGTGCACAGGTTGCTTTTGAATATCAAAGTGGTTTTCATCACATTTTGTTTCCTGCTTTTTTTTCTCGCTGGTAAATTTTCTTTACGTTTTTTTTTTTCTTATTTTTTTGAAGATGACAAGTATCGTAAATTAATTTTTTTTTTGATGGTAAATAAAATTGATTTTTCCGGTTTTAATTTGTTGATGATTATGAAATTTTTGTCATAAATTAAAAATATAATAAAAATTATAAAATTGTAATAAATAAAAAAATCTAATTTAAAATTTCTGAAATTATAATGTAATTTTCAACATGTACGCTTCTTGTTTGGCTCTAATGTATGTACGTAACTATGGTCAAAAATGTAAGTATTGGGTGTAAAGTCTAAAAATATACTTTATGTTGAGTGAAATGTATAGTTTGAGGAACATTGAATGTTAGAAATAAATATGTTTCTAGCTTACACATGCGAAACATGTCCTGCAGACTTTAATTTGGAGTAAAGCGATGACCTCATATATACATTTGAATTTCAAAAATCTGTTTACACAAGTGAAATTCAACAAAATTTATTCTAGAACTTTAAAATTTATATAATTAAACTATTTACGAATAAATAAAATTTACAATTTAATTTAATTAAGTATTGTTAAAGAAAAATTCATTCTACTTACAATATTAAATATTTATTATATAACTAAATTTGAAACAAAGAATTTATATGTAAACACAGGTTATGTATTTTTTATTTGTTTTATGTATTGTCACAAAAATATAGAGACGATAACAATCTTAAACCATTCTTTTCTATACACAAACGCTCCCTAAATTAAATTACAAACGCTCCCACAGTTAAAAGATTTTAATCTTCTCATAATTAAATTTAACTAAATATAGTGTCAATAATTACAAGAATGAGGCACTTATTTGTTTTTTAATACTTAAATGCAATTAATTGCCTCTTTCAAAATTTTCTTTTGTTACGTTACAGGTTATGTTACTATAACGTTGAAAACGTACGTCATTAGCGTTTTTAATGTTAAAATACTGACATTACTATGAAAATATCAATCGACTTTTTTAGGGTTTCTTAATCGTGTTATGAAAAAATTGTCAAGCGTTTCTGTACCATCTAATTCGGATTTTTATTGTTTTTTGAACATTTTCATTTTTAATACTTTTTGAAAGATTTTTCTCATATTTATTCTCTCATATTGAAATTTTAATATAATCGTGGAAACGTTTCTTAAATTTGAAGAGAAAATAATCATTGACATAGCCATTATTATTATTTTTTCTAAAATTTTTGTATGATCGAATTTGTATAGTTGCAAGCTACGAAAGATATTGTAAATCAAAATATTTATATAAAATTGAACAATGATTAAAGTACCTTTAACAGTATTCTTGTTCGAGTCGTACAATCAATCAATATTCAAGTTATTGCAAAAATTTAATTAAAATTAAATACTTAATTAATATCAACTTTTTTTTTAATAAAAATTTTTATTGAAATATACGACAAATAACTAATTAATAGCTAAATTTAATTAATATTACTATTATTTTAAATGAAGATAATTATACTAAATATAAAATAATTCGTACAAAAATATGCGTGTGTTACATAAAACTGGTTTATAATAGTTTTATTTTATATTTTATTGAGCACAACAACCATTAGAAAAGAGTTTGGAAACAAAAATTATTTCATATGTTTTTCTTAACATTTTCAATTTAAAATGATGGTTGATGAGAGAAGTAAGAGGACAAGAAAGTCAAAATATTTAATATTCCAAGAAATTTTTCAATTTTTCAATTTATTTTGCTTTTACATTTATATAGTTTAAATACCTAAGAAACACACCTTAATATAGAACCAAATTTGGATTTTAAAAACCAAAAAGCTTTGATTTTCATAACAGTTAATAAATTATTTCGTTACATACATTTTTTTACATAAGATTTTATATTGAAATTTTTCAATTTTTTTTTATTATTGAATGGAATTTTAAATGTTTTTGCTTTTGTAATATTACGCGGTCTTATAAAATCAAATAATATTTTTCATTTTCATATAGGTGAAATCCATTTAAAGCGAATTAATTTGGTAATTTTGTTGTAATTATTGATAAATATTTGATAAAAATATTTTGTAAGTACTTAATGTGAATTCATAATATTTTAAACAGTATACATATTATTTATATAAATGCATAAAAATGTTTACGAAAGCAATAACCAAGTGGTTTTGAATAATTAATTAGTAACTATGACCTTCTAACTTCTTAACACGTGAAAATTTTTAAGCTTACAAATTTTTTTCCAAAATTGAAATACGTGAGGATCTGTATGGAGTATATTAGTTTAAGTGTATATGAGCAGAAATTCAGTTGGTGATATTTTTTTAATTTGTCTTCTTATTCGTCAACTATATAGATTTAGAAAGCAATATATTAATTCTTTTTAATGATTTATATGTATGTCAATGCACAAATTATCCGATGCATATATATGGGAAGGGAAATCAACTTATATATTACACAAAATCATCTCTTTCCATTGCTAATATCAAAATTAAAGAGAATGTCCTTATTAACAGACTATTGCAATTACATTGAATATATTTCAACTTATTATGATGCTGACATTATGTTATAGTTGCCGATACATTAAAAATTCATTAAATAATATATGTCTGTGCAATAATATTTCTTATGTATATCTACATACATATATAAAAATGAATTGCACCCTGTGTTAAAATTGTTCATTAAATAAAAAATAATAAAAAAATATATTTTTGATTTCACTTTTTACCACATATCATATGCCTACTTTCATTCGTAACGCTTCACTGCAATGTTACTACTACTACTACTACCATGCCATCGATGCAATGAATTACAAACAAAAAAAAAGAAAATTAAAACAAGAGAAAACAATAAGAAAAATGATGCAATTATTCTTATAAATGTGCAACAATAAGAAAAGATTAAAATATTTTACATCTGATATGATCTACGAAAAATGTATACCCTAATCTTAACCGAAACATCTTCATCTTAAAAATGAATTCATAAAACGCCGGTAGTGAATGCATTAAATGATTCATAGTTGTATTATTTTCTTGTCTTATATTTGTTTATTCAACAAATAACATCAAAAAAAAGTAAAGAAATTTCTTTTGTGCATAAAAAACTTTATAAAAAATAAATAAATAAAAATTAAAGAAGAGTAAATTATAAAAATAACAAGTAAAAACATTATAGTCAATTTTAACCGACTGAATTATACCCTATACGTTTCCCATGACAATTTGATCATAAAATACAGAGTCATTCATGCAGAGGTAGAAAATTATTTGACGAATATTAGTATATTATGTAAATTGCAATCTGCAGGCTTCAGAAAAAGGTATTAAACAGGAGACAGCTATAAATAAGGACGTATGGAAAAAGATAATTGCAGTATTTTTAGATTTTAAAAGAGCCTTAGAGACAGCGGTGGACAATTTTGAATAAAATGGAACCATATATAGAAAAAGAAATGAAGAATAACAATTGTTTACAAACTTTTTTACAATTAGAAAACAGAGGACAAAAATTAATTGAATTCGCTATTAAGTTGATCAAGAATAGCGTGTTTAGGAGTAACACAAGGCTATATGTACTAGAGATGCTCCTTTTTCTTATATATACATAAATGACATAAACACAAATTTTAAAGCATTGTAGTATTATTCGCTGATGACACATTTATAATAATATAAAAAGAAGAAGACAATGCGATAATATACAAAGAAGTGCAGCAATGTGAAGCGAAAATGCCTTGCTTAATAAAATTTCCAAGAAGATATAGTTTTTTTTTTTCAAGTATAAGACAAAAGTTACTTTCATATGGTATAGATAGGGTATAAAAAATAAAAGTATAATAATATGAAGAAAATTTAGAAAAAGTTGAAGAAAAAAATTAAGTAGATTCGCCTGATTTATTTAGACAAATGAAAAATTTTCCGATTCGTTTAATCAACGATGATGATGATGCACGAAATTTTTTTTTTAAATTTCATTATAAAATCCAAATAATAATCAAAAAAAGAAAAGAAGTGAAAATACCACCTAACATACAATTTACTTTTGTTTTGATTTAAAATTACTTATACCAATTCAAAAACATCACCTAAAGCAGAACAGCGGAACAACAATAATGAAAAATAATATAATAGAAGCTCATCATAATAATAATGCAAATTAAAATAACTCGGAGCAATAATTGAACCGATGAAATTTTATATTCCCTTTAAATACATAGTTATTTTAAACGATTAATTTCACGCGCTGTAACATTTTTTTTTTTTTTGTGAAAAGTTGTTAATTTTCTTATATCATATACATACATACATACACGACAAAAATTTATAACATAATTGTTTATTGTTCAAAATACAAAACATCAAACAACGTACTTAATACAGCAAAACGAGAAGAAAAAAATAAATTATGACAACTAGTTATTGGAAGATTATATAACAAAAGCGTAAATAATGTAGTTATAAATATATTGGTTCATGACATTTTTTGGAATTTCTAAATTTCCTAACAATACCAGTTAGATGAAAATATGAAAAATAACTCAAAATAACTTAACCATCATTGTATTCTAAAGTCAAATTTAATTACAGGAACCGTATGGTAAAAGCATTGTCGGTCAAATCTTTTTGCAAAATTGCACATTCCTTTTTAAAAATTTAACTCTAGAATTTATATTAATAGTATACATCTTCCAAACTGGATGAAGAAAATTTTTTGTATATTTGAAATCAGAATTCTCTTATTTTCATTTAATTTTGCAAATTTTCATTTAATTTTGGGTCGTCAAATACATTTTTATGCGGGCTACTGGAGAAAATGTCATGAGTTTTTTGCAAAATTTTGTTTTGGAACTTTTTTGAATATGGAACCTGCTGGGTTCTAGGAAATATTTTGCAGAAGACATCAAATGTATTTATGTGATATACTAAAAAAAATTTTATTTGTTAGCTTTTTACTTATTCCAGTCCTATATTCAACTTACTATAATGGCTCACGATTTTCGTTTAACAAAGGCTCACTACAGCTTATTTACAGCCATTTCTGTGAATTGCAGGTTTAAGCTTGTTAAGCAGAATTGTTTTTAAATGTACATATATTCCTGTAAGTGAATTCGTTTAAACCCTTTGTTGTTTTAAAAGAATTTTACCGATCGATGCCCATTTAATTATATTTTACTGGCTCTTGAATTGATGTATAGTGTATTATAAACTTAATATCCAAAATTAATATTAAATTTTATAAAATCAATAATAAAACTAACATTGACTACAGTATACAACAAAAAAAAAACCAGAATTTTGTAATAAAATGAAGATGTAGTTGAATAGAAAACAATTCATTTAATTTAATTGTTTATTATGTTGAGAGAAATTTTCAATTTGAGATTTTCTTTTTCCACCTTGCAATTTTTTTTTACTGTTTTTTTTACCTATTGATTATTGTTATTTTTAATTAAATGCAAATTGCATATTTTAATTTGTTTAGATTTTTTTTTTTTCGCCATAATTTTTGATTTTGTATGCGCTATAGAAATAAAGTGTTTGATGTAAAATCAAAGTGAAAATTTTTATTTGTTTCTTTTTCTTTTCAAAACAATGATTGATTGAAAAGTCATTGAACGCCTACAAATTTGTAATGTTGAAAAAAATAAAAAATTAACGATAAATGAAGATTCAAATAATAGAAAAACAGAAAAGTGCATTGAGTAAAAAATTGTGCAACAACACAATAAAAGTAAACTAAAAAGTAGGAGTAAATAAATACAACAATATGGCAATAATGTACAGTTTGTATATACAGTAAGAAAATAACAGAAGTGTATATAGATAATAACTGTTCAATTGAATTGTAAATTGTAAAAATTAAAAAGGTGGACTGCTTACTAAACGGAAATTCAAAAAAAAAAATTGTATTTTTCTTTCAACTCGAATTAATTTTAAGAATGAATGAACACAGTTGTAAAATTTAGGAAAACGAAAAATTATTTATTATAGATTTTATTAATTTATAAATATTTTTATTATTGAGAAATTATGTAATTTTTATACGAATTTTTGTACATTATGGTGCAATACTATTTTCTATTTCGAATGAAGTACATTATAATCCCTTAGCAGACTGCTATAATAAAAGAGTTCACAATTTTTCCTTATATCGATGGTGTGGCTCAAATTAAATTTTTGATTTTTGTTTTGAAATACAATATAATAAATTATTAATAAATATAAAAGCGTAAACTATACCAACCCTTTAACCGTATATTAAACAATTAATAGTCATTTATGTATTTATATATATGTATACCATAATCGCTTGGTACCATGGCGTTTATTGTCTTAATAAGGAAATTTGATTTTGTTAAAAACAATAAAATAAAAATATTGCAAAACTTATTATACTTACTATAGAAAAGTGGAAATGAATATATCTTCAAAGTCATCATCGTAAAGTTGTATAGCAGTGTTCATCTTAATTTGTTGACAAATTTATAATAGCTGCATATTGAATGAAATTCTGCCTTTGATTAGTTCAAATTTTTAATCAACATCCATGTATGCTTGAAAGTAGTTGTAATTAATTTAATTGGCCGTAAAATTTCGCTTGGAAACTACGGTACTCGTATCTTCTCCTTTGGTGAATTCTAAAATTTTCTCTTCTATTTGAGTTTTTTCTACTGCTAATTTACATATACATAACATATTACAATTAACTGTAAATCATCTCCAAAAAATCTAAAAGTGTATGTACACTTTTTGGCTTCTTTATTATCAGCATTTGGCATTCAAAATTATGCACCGGTCCATGTGCACATACTTATATGCACATACTTACATTGTTTTGTTTATTCATTCCGAGAGAATTTTATCAATCAATTGTCACAATTTCTGTTTTTATTTAATCGATTGTATTCCATATTTGAATATTTAACAAAATAAATATAAATAAATTTTCACGCTAATCCAAAAGCCTATTATAACAAAATAAAAAATTTAAAAAATAATAATAATATATAATTATAAAGTTTTTTCATTTAACAATTAGAAAAAAATATTAAGGCTGTTAGTAACAAAAAACACTTATTATATATGTAAGTGCTTATGTATACGTATATATAAAATTTATGACAGCTACGCCAGAAGACATCACAGCGATTTAAACAAAATTGAATACAAAACGAAAACATTTCACATTAATTACATTTTTTGACTAATTTTATTGTAATAACCGCATTACAAGCCATTGATTGCTCAATGATGAAATTTTTTTTCATTGTGAATCTTTTTTGTTTTTGTTTTTTATATAACTATAATATACATTCATCATTTTGTATTTTCAATTCCGTGAGAAATTTAAAAACAAAAATTTAAATTGAATTTTTAGATTAAAATGTTACAGAAAAAAAAATTAAAAGAGTTTTCAATAGGTATCAAATATTTAATTAAAAAGGGTCGTGCGTCAAATAATCTGTTATACTGTTAATAATATTGTCTTTAAAAATGTCATCAAGAGTATATAGGTTTTTTTTATATTTGTTTAAAAAATTTACCACGTTTATTGTTAATTTTCAGAAAATTTTGACTTATTTCTTCAACAATTTTATTTTGACATTGCTAATACGTTTATAAGTGATTTAGCTAAACAGATGCGGTTGCCAAAATAATATGAAATTGATTCATACCATTTAATTGCAAGACTTATGAATTTTTAATTCCCGTGATTCCAAAAGTCCGAACACTATTTTTGTAAAAATTTTACTTTTAATACTGCAGTCAATATTTCGGCTAATAGATTTACGTGGAAGATAAGATATTTGATTTTAATTAAATTTATTGAAAAACCCTATTTATGTATATCAAAAATATTATTAAATTGCAAATTCTTTTTAGAAAATATGTACATACTATTCATACATATTTGAAATGATTTGTTTTAATATAGTAATTTTTTAATTTAAAATTTTTGGTACTCAATTATTCCACAACAGTGTGTGACAACTGTACGAGGTAAATTTTATTTAGTTGAAATCAGTTTATTTATTTGTGCAGAGATACATGTATATAGAGATAATGTATAAAATTTAATATTTTTAATTTTATCAAAAAAATTTTAAATGCTTTATTAAAAAAGAATCTCTGTTTTTTTTTTTCTTTTTTAATTTCATTCAAAAATTTTACTTCCTCTGTGCTTATACACTACTGAATAGGCTGGAACTATATATGTATACATATGTATGGATTTATAATAAAAGAATAGAAAATTTTATGAAAAGATTATTATAGTAATTTAAGACAAGAAATCGACTATAATGAATGATTTAAGAAGTAAAAATATTTTCATGTAAATAATGCCATTTATAGATCTAACCTTCAAACTCCATAAAGTATAAATAAAATTTTTTTATATGTCATTAAATTAATTATCATTAGATTTTTGGTTTTTATATGTGTGTATGTATATCTAACACTTAATTAATAGTCATAATTATTTTATGGCATGCAATATGTATACCAAAAAAATTACAACAGTAAATTACTGGTGTTTACTGTTTATATTTTGTGATTTTATAGAAAAATTTGGTGAGTCGAAAAATCATGTTTCGGGTAAACTAAGATTAAAATTTTTATAGTTTTTAATTTTAAAATTTAATAATCATAAGATCGCACTATTATAAATGAGAATTCTACGCCATCTTATATGAAAAGTTTGAGAATTCTCATAATAAACTTAAGAAAACACTTTGTATAACATTTACAACGATCTAATAAAAAAATCAATAAATTTTCTAAAGGTCATTTGAATAAAAACTTCAAATTTTTATATCAAAGAGAAATCCCGTTTCGTTTTCAGGTGCATCATTTGAATTTTTTTCCATTTTTGCATCATACTTTGTTTCACTTATATACCAACAATACTAATAATATTATGAGAAATATTAAATGAAGACTAATGAAAATCATCTTTAATGAACAGTAAAACACATTATTAACCTTAAAGGTATAATAATGATAAAGAATTAAGATTATTTAGTGAACAAAACATATTCAGTTTATGGGCAGGTTCTTTTTTCAATTTAGGTATTAAACTCTAGGTTTTTTGTCTATATGTCAATAAATCTTAGTTCTGTAAAAAATTTTGTAAATTTTTACAAGGTCTGAAACAATGAATCTTTCTTGTTTTCTATTAAAAAGAAAAAAAACTTTAAATATACGTTAGGTTTCAAAAAAAGTACGGTTATTGAATTGAAATATTTATTAAGTAACAAGCAAATTATGTAAAATTTAAAAAAAATCTCACCAATTTAAGAAAGTTTACGAATTCCTTTAATAATGAAAAAAGGAATTCTAAAACCATCAAATAAGTTCTAATCGGCATCAAAATTTTAAAACTGTTGAATGTTAATACAGCCCTTATACGATTAATAAAGTATCCTTTCAAAAAATTCGAAATATCTTATTCTTTAAAATTTTTTATAACTTAAGATTATGTTGTCAATTAAATTGATTTCTGTCAAATTTTTAATTTCGTTTATCTAAATGTCAAATGTTAATGATTAAGCAGAATAAATCGGCGACTTAATATATATAGCCTTATAGGTTTTGTTCGTACTACTTTAGAGACGAACTTTCACTGAATCAATTTACAACCAAATTTTTGAGCGATATACAGGCGTAATACTGTTATAGTGATAGCAAATTAGAATGTGATCGTACTATTGTAATTATTTCTTTATATCACCATAAATGTCAGAAAGACTAAAAAAATCTACAGGGATGGCCTAATAAGATCATGCCCCCACGCGACAGTAATACAACTGTTAAAAAAATTACTTGATATCCATCAACATAAATTTGTGTTGTGTGTGGAATAGTTGTAATGTCGGGGAAGAGAAGAAAAAAAATGTCAAAAAGTGACATTTCGTATGACGTTTAACTCTTTCGTAAATGTTCTCAGCAATAATATACAAACATATTTTAAAAGCTTCAATTTTTCAATAATTTTATTAGTAAGTGTATTATAAACGTTTAAGAATATTTATTATAAATTTATGTGAAAAATTTTCTTTTTTTTTGAATATTTAATTTATATTTTCAATTCTAAATCATTTTTAATTTTTATTGTTATACACTTGCATATCATGTTACCTTCATTTTTTATATCTAATATTATTATATAAAGAAGTAGTTTGATAACTGTTATATTTTTAGTGTATATTAGAAAATGGATCCCATGATCTGGCTATAATTTGTTTTATTGTGCATTCAACTATGCAACTGTGAATTGTATATTGCCTTTTAATTTGATTATTAGACAAGTTTTAATTTTTATTAAATTTTCACTTTTTCTGTATATTTCTACACTGTGTACATGGTCTAATGTAGAAGTATTTCAAGAAACTGTAATATAAAATAAACGAAATTGCCGTTGAATTCTTTTATAAGTTTAAGTTAGATGAACAATTGTTAGGAATTTCTTACAGTTTGAAGATCTATAATGTTGATAAATGTTTAAGTTAGTGCATCTTATAAAAATATCGTGACCCAGTACCATACAATTTTTGTTCTCGTTTTTTTCTTTTATGTTTTACCATCAATACAATGCAATTTTAGCCAAACTAATAATGTAGATTGTAAGTGAATAAAAATATTAAAAGAATTTATTCTTTATGTCGGCGGTTTGGTTTATTATAACTTAATAAGAGAAGAAGATGATTTTTAGATTTTATTACAACAATTTTGTTAAATAATGGCATTGAAAGTTTTTTTTTATTTGATTCATTTTTGTAGTATTTTTATTTGTAACTCGATTCAAATGTAAAAAATGCACTGTTTAACTTTATTATATAAAATTTTTTTTATGTAATAATTTTATGTCCCAATATACTTCAAAATGGTTTTGAAATAAAATATAAAAGGCGCAATATTTGAGATTTACTTTAACATTTTTGTACGTACCAAAGAAATTTTATGTTTATTTAAGAGTTTGAAGCATTTTAATTTCTCTTTCAAACATTTATTCCCTATTAATTAAAAATGTTTGTACCTGAGAATTTATTATCTCTTTGGCACCTACTAATGCATATTAATTAATTGTTTTATCTAAATGGAAGATTAACTCTTGAAACTTAACTTAAAATTCACTTTATAAGTGATTATGTTGTTTTACAGCATTTCTGCAACTTAAAAATTATTAATTTCGACCTTGAGCAAAAATGTCTACGTATCGCCCAAAATTCGGTCTTAAAAGTTTTGATTTTTTTAATCAATTTTCAGTCAATGTTGTGATAAGATACTCGTAATGTACAGATTATAAGCATTTTTAACTAGGGGTCTGAAGAATATAAAATCACTCGATCACTTGATCTCCATTTTCTTATATTGAACACTTGAATTAATTAATTAAATTATAAAATAATATAATTAATTCATTCGAAAACATTATTCTAGATAATTTTTTTTTCTTCTTTAAATTTTAAACTTGAATTCGAATTAAATTTTTTTTTTCTTAATATTTTACGTAATCATAGTAGGTTAGTACACCTTACCCTACAACCATACTTATACTTTATACTCTTGAAAGTAATTATTGTAATGAGCTTTTTTGTATTTTACATAAAATCTGTGCAAATACAATTTGAATATTTTAATTTTTTTTTTATTTAAATCAAATAATTCATGTTTTAAATTTATTATATTAAATTAATTGCCGTTAAGTTATTCAAGTAAATCAAGCCATACTTGAATAGCTAATTTCCAATTCATTTAGGGAAAGAAAACGCTGAATACACTCTTGAAAGAAACAAAACAAAAAAAAAATGAAGAATTTTCTTTTACATTGTAAGCAGTTTGTGACCTTGTAATAAGATGTTTCATTAAGATAAAAGATTACTTTTGAAAGTTTTACAATTAAAAAAAA
Organism: Condylostylus longicornis; assembly: GCF_029603195.1. NCBI lineage: Eukaryota > Metazoa > Arthropoda > Insecta > Diptera > Dolichopodidae > Condylostylus > Condylostylus longicornis. Next base: position 2,348,902 of record NW_026577989.1, read on the forward strand.
AAATTTTTAAAATTTATTTGAAAAGATTTGTTGTTTTCCATTCTTTTTTTCTTTTAAAAGTTTTTACTGGATTTTAAATTTTATATTAGAAAAAAGAAGGTTTGCTTTTGGAACAGATTTTTTTCTAATTTACACTCACGATTTTAATTAGTAATGAGTTTTTAAAATTTATAGTTTAAAGTTCAATTCAAATTTTCCCATTTTTGTTAAAATATTGTGTACATTTGGACTTGTAGAGAAGAATTGAATATATTTAAATGTATAGAAGCTATCGCCAGTTCTATTGGCATGAGCCAAATTGTCAGTTTAATCACTGCCGCTTAATTGTTGTTATAAAATTCAGATTCAAAAGTATTTTTTGCGTGGCAATCTCGGGACAAAATTTTCTACAAAATCTATGAATAAATTTTTAAGAATCGGTTGTTACGTGCCGCATTAATTCAGGTGTAGCAATTAATCCTTACTTCCCACACTGAAGTTATTCAATTTTCATTATTTTATTTTTTTTTCATTATATTAGTACGTTCCAGTTTTTCACAAACTAATTTAGTAAATTTTTCTTCTATGAAATTTCCATAATTTTTTTTGAAAATTTTGATATCTTTTGTATAACAAAATGATGTTTGAATTTAAATTTTGTTTTTGTGTTAAAAAAGAGAAAAGTATTATTTTCAGATTTAAGGTAGACAATTAAGGTGCTTACTATATGATAGTTGCGATATTGCACATAAGAAATATGTTTAATAAAGGCACCTTTCTTATAAAATATTTTTTGTTATACTATTACATTAAATGTATTACATAAATTTATATTAAATGTTATACAAGACAAATCATCAGGAATTTAATTTAAATAAACGAATAACATTCATATTTTAAATCTAAGCCTACATATAAAATCATAAAACAATCTATCATATTAGAAACTGCAACGACTAATCATGCCAAAATCATCTAGGTAACTGACATTATTTTCGATATTTTAAATAATTACACGCTGCAAAGACTAAAAACCATTAAGCATATGGATAAAGAAAACTTCACTCTCATTTCTATGTAGCATCTTACTTAATAATAACATAAAAAACCAGACTTGTTTTTAATAATAATTGTGCTTCAGGCAATTGAAAATCATAACAAATATTCTATTTTTTCTTCTTACACTTTATTGTATACAAATATTGTAGATCTATTTATATAATGTCATGAGTTGCATCTATAGGTATATACACTTTGGATGCAATGTGTTTGACATGAATTTAATCTTAGACCTCTTGTAAGAATTTATGATAATTTGTTTTTTTTTTTTCTCGTTTTTCTATATTGACCTTCATATCTATTTTAATAGCTATTAATTATATAGAAAATTGTGGTCAAAAGAATTAAATTCTTATAAATTAGATTAAGAAAACTTGTTCTTTCAATAATCGTTACATATATTGTTGTTTAAATAAAGAATGTTGTTTAAATCTTTTATACTAAATGTTATACTTATAACAGAAATTTTTTTTTTATAATATACAATTTTAATCTACTTATATACCATTTAAATATTTTCAAAACATGAAATATATATTTGAATTTTTTTTAAATATAAATGATTTAATGCAAGTTTATAATTATAAGTTTTTAATAAATGACGGAAAGAGAAAATAATAATAGTATGTGGTATTTAACATAAAGGAAATTATGTACATATATAAAAAGCATAATTATTTTCAAGTTTTTATGCTATGACTTCCAAGTATAACAGATCTGTTCTGTTCTCTTACATTATTAAAATTGTTTTTTCAAGATACTCTCGATTTACAATAATTTTCAGGCATGAAAAATTATAAACGTATAAAAATATGAACGGAAACTCATAAAATTAGGTTCCTTATTTGTTATTTCTTTTATTTTATTTTTTTTTTTTGAAAATTTTCTAAAATAACTCTATAAAAACCTAGATATTAAAACTAGTTTTAATATTTATTGAATCATGAAATCGTTTAGAATATAATATGAAAAATCAAGAATAAAAAAAAGTAAATTTAGATATGGGAAAGTTGAACAGGAAAAATATTTACACGAAAGTAAAAATATAGAACAGTTTAATGTAGGTCACAAGAACGAAATAAAGAAAAGAACAATAATTTAGGTTAAAAATTAAAGAATCGATATTAAGAAAAAATCGATTATAAGTTTGGAATGTGTCAAAAATGGTGAATGATTGTTCTTAATTAAGTGAAAAATTTAAATAAAAGCCAAAAAATTATAAATTTAAAATGAAAAGAGCTACAAAAATGTTCTATACGAGTACATATTCAAATAGAATCAAAATTTATTAAAATTTAAAATTGGAAAAAAAATTCTTAATTTATTCAATAATTAATTATTATTTATGAAAATGCAGTATATTAATATAAGAGTTTCATCCGCAATAACTTAATTTGGAAATTTGATAATAAAAAATTAATTAAATGAACATGTACAACAAACACATATACCCATAATATAGATATGAATCCTATGAATCATAACAATTGTAATTCAAAAAAAAAAAACAAGATGGGTGAAATAATTATACAAATTTTTTTTCTTTTAATTTATTTAAGACAACAATTCAATTATAAAAATTAAATGATTGCATGCTGTTTATTTGTCTTAGCAAATATTGTAGAATAAATTTTAGAACATAAAATATCGTAGGTATATCGTATATTTGTATGTATAATTATTATAGAGAAGAAAAAATTTAATTATTATCTAATATGGTATTGAATTAAATAAAAAAAAATGATTTTAGTTGCAAATGTATGTACTTGTGAATGTATAGAAGCACTCAACAATTTTGTAGGTGTTAAAAATTTTATTGAAATGCAAAATTTAAAATTAAAATTTGTTTAAATTACAATATTATTTTATTCATTCATTTTCTTTATACACATCGTTAAAATGTTGAGAACTTTGTCTTCTTCATTTATTCATTTTTATTCATATTTCTTTTATTATTTTTTTTTAGATCTACCGTGAATATAAAGAAGCGCAACAATAAAAACAAAAAAACAGAATAAAGGAAAACATTATTGTTAACACCAACACTATCACTTGCTTGCATGAGAGTAACGTCATCTATGTACAAAATATAATAAACAATATAAAATGAAACATAGGCAATCACGTAAATCACGTCATAATAATACTAGACATCGTGGTCCAAAACATTTAATTCATGACATTTCTGAATCATATTATGATGGCATTGATAGTGATATTTATGGTGACATCTATGGTTCAAAATTATCTGCTGAAGAAAGATGTTATATTGATCCATGGGATTTAGAAAATTATGATTATGTTCGGAAGTATGTATCGTAAATTTGAGTATAAATTTAAAATATTTTTCCTAAATTGTACAAAATAAAATTTATTTAAAAAAAAAAAAAAAAAATTTTATGTATATAGAAAATTAAGTGCATCATCAATTGATGAAAGATCAACATCAGGTGGTGTTGATTGTCTAACAATAACGACAACATCACCAGCTGGTGAACCATCTACAGTATCATCACAATTTTTCTATTTACCAAATAATAATTCAACACCTGATTGTATGGCATGTTTGGCCGGTATGGATGAACATTCATTTTACAATAATACAACAAAATATGAAACAATTTACGATGATGATATGATTTACTCAGGTGAATAAAAAAACTTTTGTTCTAATTGTAAATTCTTCTTGGTATTATTGAAAAATGAATCTGTTTAATGAACTAGCTATGTATAATTATTATTATAAAAGAATTGAATTTACTAATTTTATATTATTATTTTAGATTTTGATAATATTTATACAACTGAAATTCCAAATCAATCTGAATTTTCATCATTGTCTTCAATAAACTCATCATCAGCAGCTGAAATTAATGAAGAAGAAAATTCATCAGTAATGTTATCAACATCATTGAAATTGCATACACCAGGTTTTGGTGTTGCTGCATCTGGTCGAAGAAAATTAACATTACCAAAACCGGTGCCTCATTTAGAATTTCCGGCACCACCACCGTATGATTATTGTATTCCATATGGTGATGTTTTAATACCAAATTATGCTTTTGATTGTTATGAATGCATGTCAAATATACCAATTTATGGAAGAATAACAACAACACCACCAACACTATCCCCTCAACCAACAGAATTATTATATAGTGGTAGTACAGGTAGCAGTGGTGATACAGGTTGTGCAAATTACAGTTCATTTGATTCAACAATGTCACAACCATCATCTCTATACAGTACATATTCGAATCGTTTTGAAATTAGTAAAAAGGGCCTTCTACAAATAGATTATTCATGCAATTGGAATGACTTAGATAGGCTGATTGGAAAGGATATATAAAATTATTGGATTGTTTATTATATGTGCAAATACACATACATACACACATGCATTTCATTTATACAAAATATTATGTGAAAAACGAAAATGTAAATATACGTACATTATGCATGTGTGTATGTATGAAAAATTACTGCCTATAAATATTTTTTGTTCTAAATAATAATAATAAAAAAAAATTAAATAAAACTACAGATAATATCGATTAGATGAAAATTGGAATTTTTTTACTCAAAATAAATTTTAATAATCAAAAAAAAAAAGAAAAATTAAAAAATTTATTTAATTAATTTATTTATAAATGGCCTTGTCTTTAAATCAATTTTATACTCCATACTATGTTTATTATTATAAACCTGTTAATCTCTATGAAGAACGCATCTTCGCATTCAACTTATTGAAATTACTATATGGTTTAAATATGGATTGAAAATTTCTAAGTGAGCGAGTCGTTTCTGAACAATTTTTTAAAATAATGTAATTCAATTTTCAAACAGCTTAGAATTTAATTTGAAATTTATTTACAGAAGTTTTGAAACAAATAAACCCTTGATTCAATATAACTTTTACCATAATGACTTAGTCTGCAAGAGGCATTTAAAATTCAAAAGATAAATTTAAATTTCCAAAAAAAAGGGAAGTTACAGCAAAATGCATAAGACATCATGTATGTAAACATGTATTAATTGCAAACATTTGCATTATACTTCAAGATCTAAGTTATAATAACAAGGTTTAGAGATTATGAAACCTTTACAGTGTTTCTTATTTTATAAAAAAAAAGTAAGAATTTAATATTATTACGAATATAAGAATTGTGTTGTTTAGTACAAATTTTGTAATATGTATTTTGTTGCAGTTTCTTGTTAGTTTTTATTATTATGCTTGTGTTTTTAAAAATTTTAATGTATGTATGCTAATATATATTTCTTGTGAATCAAATTAATTTGAAATATTATATGATGAGCAAATAAAATATTTGACTAATAAAACATCATTCATGCTACATAAAACAATTTACTTTATAAAAATGTAGTTAATAAAACTCATGATTCTTTCGACTAAATACATAATATTTTTAACTCATAGCACATTTTGTCTTTCACAATTAAATATTTTGTATCTATAACTTTTACAACGCATCATGTCAAGTGCATTACTAACAAAATGTGAGTGAATAATATTTCTTAATATAAATTTGCACAACTTTTTGAGAAACAGAGTAATAATGTTTTTGAAATTTATTTGCCTTAACAAGTACATAAGTAGAAAACTTATTCTTTTTAAAACTTCAAGGAGAAAACTTGAATATTGATTTTTTTTTAATTTTCTCTATTATGAAATTTCGTACCTCTTTATAGTATCAAAAATATATGTAGAAAACAAAATTTTGATTAAAACAGCTTAATATCATATATTGGTAGAATGTGGGAATTCCCAATGATCACAAAAAACACTTAGAATCGCCTTATCTCTTCTAAATATCTCCAAAAATATTTTTGTTACAGCCTATTATCATTTGTTTGCAAACTCTGTGAACTCCCACTAATCACAAAAGACACTAAGAACCACTATAGCTCTTCTAGTTTAGCCAGAAAACGCGTTTAAAGTTTTTCAAAAGGTTTTTTTTAAATACCTCCTAAAATATTTTTGCTGCAGCCCATTATCATTTGTTTGCAGACTCAGTGAACTCCCAGTAATCACAAAAGACACTAAGAACCACTATAGCTCTTCTAGTTTAGCCAGAAAACGCGTTTAAAGTTTTTCAAAAGGTTTTTTTTAAATATCTCCAACAATATTTTTGCTAAAGCCTATATATTGGCAGAATCTGTAAATAAATAAAAATAATTAAAAATAAATAAAAATAAATAAAATTAATTAAAAAAAAAAATAAATAAAAAGAAATAAAAAAAATTAAAAATAAATAAAAATAAATAAAAACAAATAAAAATTAATAAATTTAATAAAAAATAAATAAAAATAAATTAAAATAAATAGAAATTAATAAAAATAATAAAAAATATATAAAAATAAATTAAAATAAATAAAAATAAATAAAAATACATAAAAATAATTAAAAATAATTAAAAAAAAATAAAAATAAATTAAAATAAATACAAAAATTAAAAATAAATAAAAATAAAAAAAAATAAATAAAAATAAATAAAAATAAATAAATATAAATTAAAATAAATAAACATAAATAACAATAAATAAAAATAAATAAAAATAAATAAAAATAAATGAAAATATACAAAGATAAATAAAAATAAATAAAAATAAATAAAATTTATATATTTAAATAATTACAAATAATTAAAAATAAATAAAAATAAATAAATTTAAATAAAAATAAAAAAAATAAATAAAAATAACTAAAAATATTTAAAAATAAATAAAAATAAATAAAAATAAATAAAAGTAAACAAAGATAAATAAAAATAACTAAAAGTAAATAAATAAAGATAAAGCGATTCTAAGTAATTTTTGTGATCACTGGGAACTTACAAATTCCGCCATTATATGACAATAAGCTGCTGCAAAAATAATTTTGGAGATATTTAAAAAAATCTTTTTAAAAATTTTAAACGCTTTTTCTGGCTAAACTAGAAGAGATAGACCGACTTTAAGTGTTCAAAAAAGGTAAGAATTTTAGACTATTTCACAACGCGGTGGTATTTGCGCTTCATACTAGACAGTCCCGCTTATATATTTTGTATATTCCTTATTAATTTTGAAATTTCGCCGCGAAAAATTGCTTTTGTTCTGTTTTCAACTTAAATCTTACCAACGTGTTGTAATATCGTATTTCGCAAAAATTATGTATACCAAAAAAAAGAGTAAAATGGAACATGATAATTGTAACAGACAAATACTCGTAAGTTATAAGTTACAGCACACATTCAACGGAATGTAGGAAGGAACTCTGTTCATCTAAAAATTTATAAATATGAGTTGATTTCATTTGTGGAGAAAAGGGATAGTAATGTGGTATTGTATATCTATCTATCGCGTTGTTTTACTTACTTTAGTTACATAATATGTATAAGAATGTTTAAAAAATTATGTTCACCTAATGTGCAAATGAATTAAATGCTATTGACTGTACATTTGTAAGCATAAACGTACGTATTACATATATTTTTTTTTTCTATTCTAACATAATATAAATGTAAGTGCATGTAATTAGCGCAGATCCATTTTGGCTGTTAAGGTTCATAAATAAAAACAACAATAAAAACAAGTAACAGAATTATTTCACTCTGTTCTGTTCTTTAGGTGTTCATTTCATTATTCAACCACTAATTAATCTGTTTGTTAATTTAGTTTGCAGAAAACTACTATACATAACTATTCATTACAACAATCACTAACAAGATTAAGAATAATTATACCACATACACATGTAATCGTTTACGCTGCATATTAAACTAAAGCTTATTCAACTTATGAGAATATTCAACTTAGGAGAAAATGTTCCAAAAATGTTTGTGTTACAGCTTGTTATCATATATAGGCAGAATCTGTGAATTTCCAGTGATCACGAAAAACACTTAGAATAGCTCTATCTCTTCTACTTCAGCCAGAAAACGCGTTTAAAATTTTTGATCGGAGTTTTTCAAATATCTACAAAATTTTTTTTTGTTACAGCTTTATATAATATAGTGAGATCTAATAGGCGGAATCTGTGAGATCATAGTGATCACGAAAAACATGTCTCTTTTACTTTAGCCATAAAACGCCTTCAATGTTTTTAAATGTTTTTTTTTTTTTCAAATATCTTCAAAAAATATTTTTCCTACAGTTTAATATCATATATTGGTGGAACCTGTGAGTTTCTAGTGATGACGAAAAACACTGAGAATCATTCTATCTCTTCTAGTTTAGTCAGAAAACGCGTTTAAAGTTTTTAAGTGGATTATTTCGAATACCTCCAAAAATATTTTTTCTACAGCTTTTTAAAATTTCGTGCATAAATAATTCGTGCTTTTTAAAATTTAGTTTATATCATTTCCGTTGTTACTTTGTATGGCTGTTACGACTTTGACAATGCTCGGAGCAAAACAAAAGAGAAGTAGAAAAAATTTGACTTCATTGTTTTTTCAAGATTCTCTTTTCTTTAGTATTTCTAATTCGTTGATTTGTACGCAATGCTTGAAGTTTAACTTTTCCATGCTGATGTTTTTTTCTGAAAATTGTGAAAAATTTTCAAATTTTTTCTTCCTATTTGAAAATGACGAATGGTAATATTTAATATTTATTTAAATGTTTCTTTTTAATAACTAAATAAATACATGACGATTCTTTCACTCTGAAATTAAAATTAAAAACAATATTTTTTTCCAACTCTAATTTTGATCTTAATTTTTGTTCTTAAGTTTCTTCGACGTTTCGAGCACACTATTGAGACTAAAATAATAATATGTACGTATTAATTTTTACATAAAATATGGAAAAATAATAAAAATATTTAATTAATTACAGTAACTCCAAAAGCAAAATTATGTTTCTTTTAAATGATTTGTTTTTGGAATAACTGTAATTAATTAAATTTTTTTTTATTGTTTTCACTTTTTGTTGCTTTCACCGGTCAGATTTCAACTTTATAAATTGAATAGAATTGAATTAGCATTTCATTGGAAATAGATTGTTGAATATTTTTTACTCGCAAATATATTCTCTTTCATTATGCAACGATTCATACATATCGTGAATCGTTATTCGTGAAACGCATGAAATGACATATCTGGAACATAATGAAGTTGAAACGCTTCAAAGATATGTCAAATATTGATAAATGATAGGTAACTCTATACTTTTAATCATTCATTAATGTTTCGAATCGTAGTAGAGTAGAGGTACAACTAAATTTTCCAGTTTAACTAAATTTAGTGGTTTTTAAATTAATCACATTTAATGATTAATTTATTATAAATTTTGTTATCGACCTAGTTGTGTGATATATCAAGGTTTTACGGTTAGTGTTACAAGTTTATCATAATACTAGAAAACGATTAATCTTTGCAAGAGCTAACAAATTACTAAAATATGTATTAATTAATCTTATCTTTCAAAATTACTAATCTGTTCTAAACAAAAATTGATAAAAAATTTGTGTGTTAGATTCAAGCTTTTTTATCATTCTTTTTTGCTTCCATGGATATCAAAATTTCCTCTTTGAAAAACCCAAAATAAAATGTGTGGCAAAAGTAATACACAGATATATTTTAATTAGGTCTTAGAGTACAAAAAATGCTTAGCTGCTTTAGTACGTTAAGTGCTCCCAGCTTGGGGGAAATGGAACAAACTATCAATTTACTTGAGCGTGGAACCATAATAACAAAATTGTATCCAAAGCATCGTCCAGAACAGAAAAAACTGATTTTAGTAAGAGAAACGCGACAGGTGAGAAATATAAAAAATAGAAAGTGCTGGTTGTATTAATTGAAATAATTCCAATCATTTTGGTATTATGAAATAAAAGCTGCTATGGTCGTCGGCAAGTGCAAATACAAGAACTGATTTTGAAGGAGCATTAGAATTAAGGGATGTTAAAGAAGTCCGTGTTGGAAAAAATTCGAAAGAATTCCGTTGCTTTGTTGATGATACAAAAAAGTTTGATGTAGGTAAATGTTTTGTTGTTCTGTACGGTCAGTCTTTCAAATTGAAAACATTTTCAGTAGTAGGTGAGTAAAAAACAAACCATATAAAATAGTTTTTAGCATTGTATGGAATATATTATTTTTTTTTATATTATTTTCAGCTTTTTCTGAGCAAGAATGTGAAAATTGGGTGAAAGGAATCAAGTACATGGTATCAGATACAATAAAAGCACCATATTCATTACAGCTAGAACGCTGGCTTCGCAAAGAATATTATTCCATAGAGAATGCAAATTTACACTCTAATTCCAAAGAGGGGTAGGTACTTCACAAAAAACACATTAGTGTAGAAATTTTTAAATTCAAATTGCTGTTTTGTATATTTAGTGGAACTGTTACTGTAAAAGATTTCAAATCATTCTTGGCCGGAGTAAGCTGCAAAATTCCTACAAGTAAGCTTATGGAATATTTTCCAGAAGATGATATTAGGAAGAAAAGTGATTTGAGATTTGACGACTTTTCTAGATTATACAGAAATCTGCTAATGCCATACAATGTAATAAAAAAATTTGAAATACCCATTTTAAACAATAATAACTTTTTTGTATTGTAGTTCATAAAAGATTGTTTTGGCGCAGGCTTTATATATTCTAAAGATGGTGAAAATGTCACTTTAAAAGAATTCCAGTCATTTTTATTGAATGAACAAAATGATTTATTGGGAAAGGATGAAAACGCTATCTCCAATTATATATGCAACTTTATTCAAGATATAGAAAGAGAAACACATGAACCCTACCTAACCATAGCTGAAGTATGTGAATTTGAATGATTTTCAGTAAATTTTTTTTTATTTGCAAACTTAATTTTAGTTTGTTGATTATTTGTTTTCAAAACAAAATGAAATATGGGACAGTCGTTGCGATAAAGTTTACATGGATATGAAACAACCGATGTCACATTATTGGATTGCATCTTCTCATAACACTTATTTAACAGGAGATCAGTTTTCAAGTGAATCATCTATAGAAGCATACGCCCGAGCTCTACGTATGGGATGTCGTTGCATTGAATTAGACTGTTGGAACGGTCCAGATAATCTACCTCACATATTTCATGGACACACAATGACATCAAAAATTAAATTTATTGATGTGATAAAAACTATTAAAGAACATGCTTTTGTCACTTCGGATTTTCCTGTAATTTTGTCAATTGAACAAAACTGCTCTTTAGAACAGCAACGAAATATGGCCCAAGCATTAATTGATGTTTTTGGTGATATGCTTTTAGTTCAACGCGTCGACCGGAATGAAACTTATTTACCATCGCCTTACCAATTGCGAAAAAAAATCATTCTCAAACATAAAAAACTACCGGAATTTGAAGAAGGAGCACAGGCAAGATCTTCAGATGAAAACGAAAACGTCAGAAATGTTTTAAAAGAAGGGAAATTATTTTTTAAAGATCCTTGTGATAAAACATGGAATCCATATAAATTTGTGTTAACCCAACAAGAATTGATATACAGTTCAGAAATTGAAGAAAATCGAGACGACGATTTCGATCAATCATTTCCAAGGACGAAAGAAAATTTAATAAATGATGAGCTTCACTTCGGTGAAAACTGGTTTCATGGAAGATTAGAAGGGGGCCGGAAGGAAGCAGATGACTTGTTAGAATCTTATAAACATCTAGGCGACGGAACATTTTTAGTAAGAGAATCGGCTACTTTTGTTGGAGACTACAGCTTGTCCTTTTGGCGAAGAGGTCGAGCAAACCATTGCAGGTGGTTTGCATAAATTATATTTATTTTATATATTTTAAAATTTTTCATTACTTTAATATAATTTTTATAGAATAAAATTGAAACATGAAAACGGAACAACCAAGTATTATTTATTGGATAATTTCATGTTCGACAGTCTTTACAGTTTGATTATGTATTATCGACAAAACGTGTTAAGAAGCTCTGTAGGTTTTACTGAAAGTATTTGTCACAAAAATAAAACTATGTATATGCTACATTTTAGGAATTTTCAATAATGTTACGGGAGCCAGTACCACAGCCAAAAAAGCATGAAAGTCAAGAATGGTTTCACTCGAATACTACTAAAGAACAAGCAGAAGCGGTTTTAATACGATTAGAAATTGGTTCATTTCTTGTACGACCAAGTGAACAAAATGCCAATGCTTTCGTCATATCATTTACTGTCAATTGTAAAATAAAACATTGTAGAATAAAAGTAGATGGACGCCTATATGTTGTTGGACAAACGCCATTTGAGAGTTTAGTTAGTTTAGTAAACTACTACATGAGAAATCCACTTTATAGAAATGTTAAATTGACTCATCCAGTTTCAAAAGATGCTTTACGCAATAAATTAGCAATAAATAATGTTGTTGTGAGTTTTTCTTTCAGTTAAAAGTACATTTTCAAAGATACTTATTTTATTTTTTCTTAGAATGAAGAAAATGGTAACAATGGATGTTCCAGCTACATGGATCCCTCTTGCACTGAAGAACGTGTAACTTGCAAGGCTCTCTATTCTTATAAAGCAAATAAACCAGATGAGTTATCATTTGCAAAACATGCTATAATAACTAATGTTCTTCGTGATAATTCAATGTGGTGGATGGGAGACTATGGCGGAATGATTCAACGCTTTTTTCCTGCGAATTATGTTAAAGTTATTGAATCTGTCAGTGATGATGCGAGTAGTAACATCAGTGATGACGCAAGCGAATTTTGTACAAAAACCGACTCAATCGAAATCCACGGAGCTGTAGCATCTTTATATGATTCACATGACGCAGGGATTCTTTTAAAAATGCTTATACAAACACCTATGATGCAAAATATTTTCGAGATAGGATTCGATAATCGTGATCTAGCATTTGAATGGGTGCAAGCAATTCAAGCTGCTGCACAAATTGCTAGTCAGTTGGAAAATGAACGTCGTAAAAAAGAAAGAAATGCGCGTGTGGCCAAAGAAATGTCTGATCTCATAATATATTTTCGTAGTGTTCCGTTTCGTGAAACTAATTGGGTATTTTATGAAATGTCAAGTTTCCCTGAGACCAAAGCTGAAAAACAATTTCTTCAACAAAATACTTTATTATTTTTATCATATCATCGTCAACAAATCAGTCGAGTTTATCCTAAAGGGCAACGTTTGGACTCATCAAATTTTAATCCAATTAATTTCTGGAATGTAGGTTCACAAATGATTGCATTGAATTATCAAACGGCTGATAAACCAATGCAGTTAAATCAAGCGAAATTTCGTGATAATGGATCCTGTGGATATATTTTAAAACCAAATTTTATGTTTAATAGTATTTTTGATCCAAATGATCCATCAACTTTAATTGGTGTACCAGAGAAAATTATTACAATTCGTATTATAGCAGCGAGACATTTATGTAGATCCGGTAAAAATATACCAAATAATCCCTTGGTAGCTATTGAAGTTTTGGGCGCAAGTTTTGATACTGGAATAAAGCACAAAACTAGAGTTTTGGGTAAATGTTATATTTTAAAATAAAATTTTATACATAATTTATTATTTATTATCTTTAAATTAAAGACAATGGTTTTAATCCTTTTTGGAATGAAACTTGTGAGTTTACTGTCCGAAATCCGTACTTTGCTTTACTCAGATTTGAAGTACAAGATGAAGACATGTTTGCTGAAAGGCATTTTGTTGCACAAGGCACATTTCCAGTTAGTTTGTTTTTAAATAAATGAAAATTTTTAATACTTAAATAATTTTTTTTAGGTTCAATGTTTGCTTACCGGTTATCGAAGTATACCGCTAAGAAATAAATTTAATGAAGAGCTTGAACTAAGTTCATTGCTAGTTCACATATCAATTAAAACAAACGGTGTTGATGAAAATTGTACTGCGATTTCTCAAAATGCAGAACGAATGTTAACCGATTTAAGAATTACTTAAATATTTTTATCAACCAATAGGCAAATTGTGAGGACATATTATGTATATAAATGTTATGCGAGTAAATTCAGTTTTTTGTAATAAGAAAAGTTTTTAAAGTAACAAAACTATAAATTTATATTTTTATTTTATTCTAAAATTATTTGCAAGAAAAGAGCTTTCTTATTCTTATAGGAGCTGAATTAACTTCAATACCTACATTGCTAAATTTGTATTTAATATATTTTGCATACTATTATTTAATATATATTAAAATATTAATTTCAGAATTTTACTATAAAATACAAATTTTTCTAAGAAGTTATAAATATTGACTGATGATGAATGTAGCCCATCATTATTATACAATATACATATTTAAAACATAATTTTTTAAACATTAGAACATTTTATATTGATAATAATCATTGTATTAATAAAATTGTAATTTTGTAAAATTTATTTCTATTTCAAAATAAACTATGTATGTATATTCTATTTTACGTAAAATATAATTTGTTTCGAAATGTTTCGACAACATAATTCAATTAAAAATATTTTGACTAAATTAATAACATTTATAAATAACATATCAAAAACTGATTACTTAATATTTTATAATGGTTGTATAAATTTAAATTAAGCCTTAATAATCGCTGTTTTAAGTTCAATGATATATGTCGCGATAAAATATATTAAAATTTTTTTAAAAATAACCATCATTTGTGCCATACATAATTATGTGTAAATAATTTTAGAAACATTTTTTTTTTTATAGAAAGATTTTAGAATTGAATTAATAACGTTTCAAAAGTATTTTTAACAAAAATAATGTATTCAAATTTAGTTAAATATTAATCAAGCTTCATTTACTTAAACTTTATATATATACAATTAACACTCACCTTACTTTTCTCCGATATCATTGTTTCGACTTGAATTTCTTTGCTCTGAAAACTTATTTGATTTGCAATCCTTAGTTTCCTCATCGTAATTATCATGAAAGAAAAGCAATTCCATTTTTTTAATTATGCATAAAATAATTTTTACGATTATTTTTAAAAAAAAATTAAATTGAAACCATTTTTTTTTTTCTAAATTTAATTTTGACGTATGTATATTTGATTATATTTTTTTTTTCTAAGGTCTATAACAAATATTATATATAAAGATAAAACTTCAGCTTTAAATTGTAAGATAAAAAACCAAATATATCTACATATATACAAAAAAATAAACAAGTGTCTTAATCAGTGTCTTCTGTATAATAATATAAAAGTAAAGAGATTAAAGTTTTAATATACATATATTTTAATGTATTATATTGATCTTTTGTAAATTAAATTTAAAAAAAAAAATATTAATTGTATTTTATCATTAACTAATTTAACATTCCTATAGTAAAGCATTTTAGATGCATGTACTTTATGTATTAATGTACATAAGAGTTATCAATAGAGACAATAATACTTGATAATGAAGATACTAGAAATTTTATGAAAAAATAAATTTACAATAAAATAAATAATTACAAAAGTATTATGTAATTCAAATAGTTCTCAATTCAAATGATTTTATAGAGAAGATTTTGTACAACAAAACAAAAAAAAACAAATCATTTTTCTTAATCACGGATATTCAGTTATTTTTGTGATTTGGAAGTAAATGTTGTAAACTAACAATGAATTAAATTTTTTTATCGTATTTATTACCTAAAAAACAGTACGTATTTCAAATCGCAAGGCATAGAAATTTTGCTTTCATATTATACAATTATAGAATATGCACATACATATATTTAATTATAGAATTCGACTTTTAAAATAGATTATATAAATGAAAATAACTTTACGTACATCAGCAATAAAATAAGTTTTTAGTATTATAAAATGTAAAAAACAAAGTGTTTTTAAATATATAACTTTACTAAATTAAAAAGAAAACTGCGTCTCTTCAAAAATGCTTTATAAAACATTTAAGCACGGGTATGTAAAAATACGGTTCATTGTAAAAAAAATGACACAAAAAAATTTTGCGACATTATTTTGTAAAATTTTTAACATTTATACCTATATATGTATATGATTTGAGAAACAAATTTATTTTAATATTTACTAATAATGAATAATTTTTATGAAAATAAAAAAATTATCGCGTTACTGCTGAAGATTCTTATACAAATATAAAAGTATACATATTATATAATAATGCATACACATTTTTTATAAAAGGTATGCTTAGTTCTTCCTTTATCCGATTTATTTTTATTTTACGTTCATACATATTTGCTTTCTGTATAGTAACTCTTTCTGAAACACCAAATTTCTATCAAACTTTTACGTTTTAAGCGCATTTTTGAAGTTAGGCACTTTACTTCATACTATGTTTAAAAGATACAAAAATTTCTTTAAACTTAATTCGAATCTCTTGAATGACACATCAATTGAATTGAAAGAATTACATATAAAATTAAAGTTTAATAAACATTTATACTATAGATTTATTTGATTTATTATTAAAAAAAAAAACATACATACATATTCTTAAATCATTAAGAATAAATAATTTTGAAATTTTATTGATTTTTTTTATGTTTAGAATGTAAGAGATAGCGTTTTTATTCTATATAATTAAAGAGAAGTGTCTTAAATTATAGAAGCATGTGCAATTATTTATTCAGGGTTTTCGTATACAATACAATGTTATAAATATTAAAACTTTTATACAAAAATATTTTTATCTCTCTTTAAATTTAAGTAATTTTATATTGGTATTCCAAAAATTTTTTTTTACTTTTTTTAATTCAAAATTTATTTTAGTTAAATTTAATTAAATACAATAATTATTGTTAATTGAAAAACGTATTAAAATAAATTTAATGTAACAATATTTAATGTATTTATTTACAAATTTGTATATGTACTATATGACAAAATACTTACCTTTAAAACGTATCATTCATAGCATAAAAAGTTTGAAAACTTTTAATATGTCGATTTTCATTGACCTTTGCAATTTTTTAATGCCATCATTCATGAAAATCTTTTAATATGTGTGATATTGCAAAAAAAAAAATGTTCACTGCAAAGCTTCCAGTTTTATATTGTATATAAAAAGTTTTCTATTATGTACCATGTTTCAAAGTATGGAAGTAGTTTTTGATACGCAATGCAAGCGATTCTTTTTTAGGCTTTGGGATACGTTTTAAGCCCTGTCTTTATAAGTTTGTAATTTTTTCATTATTTTACAATTAGAGATATGGACTTAAATAACAGATGGATAGCAATTTTATTATTTAAATTACAAAAGATAAAAAAGAGTTCTTTTAAAAAGTGTTCGGGCTTTAATTTATAAAAAAAATATTGTGCCTTCCCAAACAAGAAACCTTACACAGTATGTGCACACATATGTACATATAGGTATGAAGAATTTATTAATAATTTTGTTAGTTGCGTAGTTTTTAAGAAAGAATAAAAAATTAGAAAAATTTTAGCCAAACAGCTGTTTTATTAATAAAATGAACGAAATTAAATACAATAACGAAATTAACTACAAAATAGAACAAATTTAAATCTTGTCTGTTTTTTCGTCATAAGATATTGAACGGAAAATGTAAGACAATTATATAATTATTATTTTTTTTTATTGTAACACAGCTGCGTTTGCAACGACACTAGGATTATTTACAACTTCACCAAGACTTTCCAATACTTCCTTACGATAATCATCAAAATCTCCATCAATCTGTAATCATAAAATAAATCAATATCATGAAATAAGTCAATATCATGAATAATAAAAAATATCATGAAATAAGTTTTTATTTGTGGTATATATTTTGGAGTTTTATGATGAAAACTTACTTCATTTATTGTTTGATCTTCTATAACATATAACGTGCAACCGGTTTCTCTAATTAGACGTTCATCATGTGAAACAATTATAACGCCGCCTTCATATTCATTTATTGCCTCAGCTAAAGCATCAATTGATTCAATATCTAAATTATTTGTAGGTTCATCCTAAAAAAATAATTAAATTTTAAAAAATTTTAAGTAAATATTTTTAGGAATAAGTATATTTTCAAACCAATTAATTATATAATTATATGACACATTCGGAATAATAAAACATACAGAACTATATCGTATATTTTATATGTACATATATAAAATATACGAAGTATTTTCATGAAAACCGCACTTAATATAGATTTTTTCACAATAACTTACAAGAATCAAAACATCTGGACCACTTAAACAAAGTTCAGCTAGAGCAACTCGAGCTTTTTGTCCACCAGATAAATCTTTCATTTTGATTGTGTGAGCATGGCTAACTAGTCCAAAAGATCCCAAAGCTTTTCGAGCCTTTTCATGCGGTAAATCAAATAAACGTTGTAAATATTCGGCTGCTGACTCTTCAGCTGTTAAATGTTCACCTGAATGCTGATCAAATCTTCCTATACGCTAAAATTTAATAAAGTTTATAATTTTCGAATTCATAAAAATTAAATTATTTATTTAAGAGAATGTACCAAACGATGATTTTTCCTCAATTCACCCTTTATGGGACTGAGCTCTCCTACTAACATTTTTAAAAATGTAGATTTTCCCACACCACTACAATTAAAAAGATTTTTGAATAAATAAAATTTGAAATATTTTCATGAAATGTATTGGTTAGAATTTTTTACATACTTTGGACCAACAATAGCAACTCTGCTACTCAAATCAATACCGAATTCTGCATTAATAAATAGAGGTTTTTGACCTTCGAAATTAAATGTAACATCTAAATGGAATTTAAGAAAGCATAAAGTTATATTATATTTAAAAGGAATAAAAAATATCTGAACTTGCCATGTAAACCTAAAATTGGGGGTTGAAGTTGGGATGGTTCTGGGAAACGGAACTTCACAATATAATCTTTAGGTTTTGATAAAAGCTCTATCGGGCCATCTTCGTCATCGTTCTTTTGAACTTTGTTCTTTCCTTTTTCCTGTTTTCTGGTTAAAGTCTCCTTTTGTTTTTTTTCCTAAATTTATAATTTTAAAAAAAATATGTATGTATGTAGTTAATATAACATAAAAAGCATTCTTGAATATTTATATATACCGCAGCTTTCTTAGATTGACCATGTGCTTTCATCTCCTTGATTCGCTTCTCTTGTTTCTCATATTCCTTAATCATTTCCTTTCGTTTTTGCACATACATTTTTTTGAACATTGAATAGTTTCCTTTGTAATAGTATAACTTTTTGTTATCCAAATGAATGATTTCGTTACAAACATTATCTAAGAAACTTTGATCGTGAGATACAATCAATAACGTTTTTTTCCAACCTTGTAAGTAGCTGAAATAGTACCAGTAATAACTCAATATTTAATTTAATTCTTAATTTACTTACTTATCCAGCCAGATAACCGCATTCAAATCTAAGTGGTTCGTAGGTTCATCAAGCATTAACAGTGTTGGCTCCAAATATAAAGCTCTTGCTAATGAAACACGCATTCGCCAACCACCTGAAAAATTTTTTGTCGCTCTATTTTGCATTTCTACAGAAAATCCTAAACCAGCTAAAATTCTTCTTGCTCTAGGCTCTGCTGAGTCTGCCCCTATTGCTTTCAGTTCAACATACACCTCATTTAATTGATCTTGAATATCTAAACTGCTGCTTTCTTTTATGTAAAATAATAAAAATAAAACACGAAATATTTACTTAAAATTTTACAAATTATACTTTCTAATTTAGCCTCAAGCTCTTTGCATTGGTTTAAAAGTTTAGTTCTTTTAACATCTGCCATAAGTATAGTTTCAACAGCAGTGTGCTCATCAGCAACCACTTCTTGTTCACATAGTAAAACATCTATATTAGGGGGTATTGCAAAAGCTCTTGATGATATATGCCTTAATAACGTTGTTTTACCATGACCGTTGGGGCCAACTAAGCCATAACGTCGACCATTTGCTATTAATAAGTTTGCATTGACAAAAAGATCATTCCCCTTAGCAGATATAGTAAAATTTTCTATTTTAATATCAACAGCGTGTTCTAATTGAGCCTTTTGTCCTGTAGTCTTTTGGGCTTGCGACATTGTGAAATTGCTATCTAGTTCTGATTGTCCTTGTCCCCCTTTTCTTGTCATAGCTTCCATTTGCTTCTCATATTCTTGTTGCTTTTTTAATTTCTTTTTTTCTTTATGGGTAAGCTTTTTCTCTTTGCCCTCAGCAAGTTCAGTTATTTCATTTAAATCGGTTTGAGTGATTACTTCATTTGTACTTTCTGCTTCAATAATTGCATCTTCTATGTTTTCATCTTTTTGAATTTCGATCATATTAGCTTTTGGTTCGATTAATTCACTTTCTTTCCCTATTTCCTTTTTTACTTCTGTTTCGTTTTCTACATCCTTTTCTTTTTCTATTTCAGTTTCTAAAAAACCTAATTGGCAAAATAAATAAATTATAAAAACAAGCATAAAAAACAAGAAATACCTTCTTCTTTGCCAACTATCACATAACTTTTCTCATCTTCTGAACCAATTTCGTCTTCTGCAATATCCGAATCTATTTCGCTAGTTTCTTTTTTCTTCTCTTTCTTTTTGTTCTTCTTGCTACTTTTTTTGCTTATCTCTACAGAATCATCTTGAGAATCTTCTTCTAAAATTAAATTAGCAAATTTGCTTTCGACTTGATCATCCGACCAATCGTCATCATCTTTTTTGCCTTTCTTTTTTTTATTTTTTTGTTTTTTTGCGGGTTGGCTTGATGTAACACTAATTTCATCATCACTGGCTTTTAATAAATTAACCTCGTCATCTGACCATTCCTCATCCTTGTTTTTTTTCTTCTTGTTTTTAGTTTTTTTCGATGAAATTTGATTGCTAACGTCTTCATCACTAGCCTTAACTGTCAAATCGGTTACACTATGATCAACGTTGTCGTCATCACCCCAATTATCATTACGTTTACCTTTCTTTTTTTGAGTTTTTTTGTTGCTTGACGTTGAAATTTTGTTAGATTCTAAAGTATTTTCTTCTTCTATATTATTTTTAACATCTTCATCACTCCATTCATCTTCTTTCCCTTTTTTGCCTTTTTTAACATTCTTTCCTTTAGGTGGAACTGTTTTAGAAATGATTTCATTTTCATCCAGATCTAAATTTTTTTTATTTCCTTTCTTTTTAGACATTTTTTCCAAGTATTTTATTGAAAATTTGTTGGGTTTAGTTTAAATTAAGAAAACTGAAAAACTTTTAAGAAATTTCAAACTATTTTTGTTCACCTATATCTCAAATTACTACACTATAGGACAATTGCAACGTGCACAATGTAATATGCTATGTATTATGTACCATCAATATATTGTCAACAATGGTGAACTGGTTGGGGTATTATGACAGTTATTTCATATTATGCCATATGTGTTGAAAAGTTGAGCAATCGCTGTCAGGGGTCATCACGATTTTATTTTATGACGTATTTAGCTTACGGCTGATTTTTTTGTTATGTCAAGATTAAGCTCAACAGCTCCGCCTTTTCTAGGTCATTTGTTTTATATTATTTTACTTAACAATTAATAAAAAAATTGTTTTAATTGTTGTAATATTAATAAATCATTATAATTAAAACAAATTATTTTTCATACCAAATTTCATATCACATTTCCGAAATCACTTGTCAATTGGAGATTTTCATTTCAAACTCTGAGTAACTGTAGTAATACTGAAAAAACCCTGCTAATCTCTGCTAATTAACTTTTTAAATTGTTCACAGTTTTTGAATAATTTTAAGTATATATTCTTCTCCATTATTTTTAAACTTTTTTTAAATTCTTTATTCATTACAAAAACAAAAATACTGCCTAAAATATGCAAGAAATTTCATCATAAAAATCTAAGTTTTTTAGCGAGAAACATTTCTTTTAGCAGGAAAGTATACCACAAGGAGAATTTAAAACTGGGAAATTAGTTGTTTTTCAATAATTGTGGACAGAACATATTCTTTGTACTTCACGTCTAGGCTTAATAAGTTTATTCTGCTGTCATAGTTGACATCTTGTGTCACATTCAAAAATTTTGAGAATCTGTGTGAAAGTTTCGACATTTTTATTCACTTTTGTGGATTTTTACCTTCAATTATCGAATTGCATTTAGTTTACAGTTAAATAAACGTTGTTAGCTCTGCATTCTTTTGTTTGCTTTACATATAGAAAACAAATTTTTTTAATAAAATTACATACAAAGATATTCCTAGTCAATTTTCATTCCTTTCTCTAAAATTAGAGAAAAGAGTATACAAGTACCTAGTTGAATTGCAACAGTTAAGTTATTATACGGTAATGATATATTTCATAATGCGATTGCAAAATATTACCATTAAATAACTAATATATTTTGAAGGTCAATACATAAGTAGAAATGAATCTTTGTATTAAAAGTTTCACCTGCATATGTATAATCAGCTGTGTAATTTCGCTGCCGTTAACATTGGGTTTCGAGTCAAGTCAAGATAATACAACCAATACGATTGCTAGCACTACAGAACCAGTAACAAGTGTGTCAGATAAGAATTTAAATAATCAAACTACCATCCCTACAACTGCTTCAGCGATAACGACCGAAAAAACAACAACAACTCCTAGCACAACAACTGCGAGTGCTGACCCAACCGAACCAGATACATCAACTACAGTTGCTCCTAACACTACTTCGACTAATACCCCTAAAACTACTGTTCCTCCAATAACAACCTCTACCACACCGCCACCTCCTCAGCCTTGTCGCAGATTTGATGGACCTTCCTTTATCGGAGGAAGTGTTTTATCTATGGGTTTAGTAGCTATTTCTTTCATTTGCTATAAATTTTACAAAGCACGTAATGAAAGAAATTATCACACACTGTAGATATATACAAATACCCACTCATAAAAATATACCTATCCACTTATAAAAGAACAAACTAAAATTCATTTAAAATAAATTTGATCTCATATATATTTGAAATACACAGAACTACTTGTATGTCTATAAAATAATATAAAACTGTCTCATACTTTAAATTCTCTTTAAAATTAGTATTTAATTAATTGGTTGGTTGATTTTATAACAATTAAGAAAAAGCGGCTACAAATCCTCGTAAAATCAGTTTTTGCTCACTAACTTTCTTATCTCATTGCAAAAATAAGAGATAAGTCAACGGGTAATAAGTATCCTTAAGAATATTTTTTTTTATAATGAGTAGAGAATCTCGTTCTTGGTATAAATACGCTGCAGATTATGGAGAGTACAATCCAATTCGTGTTGGATCCATTGATGGTAAATATATATATATTTTTTTGTTTTGTTTTAAGAATATTAACTTGATAATTAAATTCGAGGTACTGATGAAAAGCCACATGACCGCGCAATCGTTAGAGCTATGTTAACAGAATACGTTCCGGACAAAAAGTTACAAGGAAACCCTGCTAACACATTATTTATCGGAAGATTGCATATTAAAACAACAGAGGTAAACTTTTATAACTAACTTAGTAATTCTTTTTATAAATTTTTTTTTAATTTAGGAAACCCTATATCAAGAATTTAAACGTTATGGAAAAATTAAGAACTGCAGAGTTGTGAGAGACATTTATACAGAAATATCAAAATGTTATGCTTTCATAGAATTTGAAAATTTTCGATCAGCTAAAGAAGCTCACAGAGAAATGCATTTAAAAATTATTGATCAATGTGAAATCGTTGTTGAATTTGAGTTTGGAAGGTTAGTATATACATACATACATATGTATGTGCGTACATATATGGTCACTCATTTACTTATATATTGGTTAGAGAGTATAAAAATATACATGCTCAATTACAATTTTAAGAACGCTTAAAGGATGGAAACCAAGAAGGCTAGGTGGAGGTTTTGGTGGTCGTAAAGAATCTGGTCAATTAAGATTTGGGTGTCGCACACGTCCTTTCCAGAAACCATTGGAAACAACTAAACCGATTAATTTCAATGAAATTCATAGATTATATAAAAAAAATAGAAAAACATAAACATTATTTGGAACTATATTTGTTTGTCAATTGCTTATTTTCACATTTAAAAATGATTTAAAGAATAAAAATAATGAATTTTATATAAAAACTGTTTTTATTTCAATTCGGCCTTATATATATAATTTTCAAATCGCTTTTACTCTATAATAAGGTTTTAGAGTTTCGCTTTAGATTAAAATTTATTTTAGTTATTTAATACAAAGCATTTAAACAAATTAATTACTAGAATAATAATTGTAATTAAATTTTAACAAAATTGTATCTGAAAAATTTATACTTAGGATTTCCAGAAACTTGGATTCTGTTCCAATCTTCTTTGAAAATTTGTAAACCATGTTTGAAGTGTTGATAATGGCACAAACGTTTCATTAGGATTAGGTAACATTTGTGCTTGCGTCACAGCAAAACTAGATGCAAAATTGAAAAAGTTTTCTAACATCTTTTGACCAAATTGCAAATACGTCGTAGGGCTGGACTATTGGAAAAAAAAGTAAGACAATGAAATGTGATTCATGTAATGCAATAAAACTTACAGCAGCGGAAGTCATTTGAATTACACTAGCTTCTGTTTCCACAGAAACCTGAAATTATTTTAAAATTACTTATAATTTTTTGTTTACTTTAACTGAAATTAAAACTTATAAAAACCATATTTTTAAGATAAAACTGTCACAGGATATCTATTTATTAAAGAAATTTTAATGAGTAGCCAATTCTACCTACCCCAATTTGTGCAATATGTGATATAGGTTGACTACCGAATATATTCAACGGATTATTTGAATTTTCCAGTTCGTGTAACTCTAAAATATTCAATTGCTTTAAAAATTTTACAAAAGTAACGTAGGTACTTATATTTAAATTTACTTTTGAGATTCGAAATTTTAAAGATTGCAGATGGTTTGCTATTAGAAATATAACCTAAATATTGCCATGAAGGTGGTGCATTTGGATCCGGCCACGAAAAATACACAGCTCCTAAAATTTTAATTTAAATATGCATTCAACATCAAATCTTTCTTCTTTTTCATACCGGCTAATCCAATTGGCAGAGGAGTTGCTCCTGTTAAAAATACAACTATATGATTAACATTGTCAGCGTCCGGTATATTTATTAAAAATTTGTTCTCCCCTACAGGTTGAAAATCAGTTTCCGGCTAAAACATTTGTATTAAAGTATGTATCATTAAATATAGATTTTTCGTAAATATTTACCAGTCTTCCAGCCACAATAACTCCTAAGGAATTTGCCATGGGTACAATTATATGATTATTTTTTAATATTTGGATATTTGGTTTTTATTAAGGCTCTGCTTTTAAATGCTCGTTTTATTTATTAATTTTTATAAATTATTTTAAATTACTTCTTGTGGAAAGATCAATTTCACTAAACAACATTCGGAAAAAAATTTACTAATTTGCAACAAAAAAAAATGACTTTTCACATCTATGCACCCATACTTTATTTCAATATTTTAGCTTTACCGCTCTTTTAGGTTTTTACATTTGTATTATTAGACACTTTCGGCACTCAGAACTTATTTTTCACATATCGTGTTCATGTACTTAGTTGAATGAAAGAGCTGTCATACTTTGTATGAGGTAACGCTCTGTTTCCGCAATGCGTCGAATGCTACATTTGAATGAAAAGTTTTCCTTAAATATCACATAAAACTTCCGGCATAAAAGTTGCATTCAAATTCAAAAACACATTCATATCTTTTGTTGAATAATTTTTCAATTGGTTATTTATATCAAGTCAAACAAATAAAGTATATTTGCAACTCAATTGTGATGGTATGGTCAATATAGTATGGTTTACATATAATAAATGCAAACTAAAGAACCAACAGAATAAAGAATAAATTTGAATTTGGTTCAATAAAAAATAAATAGAATGTCAATTTCATATAAAATACATCAGTTCGTCGCAAAACCGATGAACTAGCGAATCTAGCTTTTCCATAAGAAAATTGAAGTGCAGTATAAATGTCTGATGAAAGAAAAAATTTAAACCTATACCTTATAGAAAAGGAGTTCGCGTGGTCAAAAACTATTTCATTGCTACCCGTTAGCTGTCTTATTATGATGACTTACAAAGAAATAAACCCTATAGCATATATTGAGCAAACATAGAGAGGTGTTGATAGATGATTCGCAAACATATAGATAAACGGAACGTTGATACTGTAGGGTAACTGCGACAGCAGCATTTGCACGAAGATGTAAAATATTAGTCAATACACTAATTTAAGTATAACAATTTATATTGCCAAGATATGCGACTTCGACAGTTGTCAAATTTTTCTATAGACTATAGTTAAATGACACAGTAATTTTTAATTTTGAAACGAAATTTAAAATAAAAAATAAGGATGTAAACAAGAATTGATAAATTTTTGATTAAATTTATTGTTGCCGTAACGGCATTTCTGCAACATCTCGTACGATTCTCACAAATACGAAAGCTGCAATATGTATGTAAAATGTTACTCTTTTATTGACTGTCTGCTCAACTGACAAAAAAATTTTGAGCTATACTTTGACATATTGAATAAATTGAAAAGGACAAAACAAACATTTTTCATATTTTATTGGAATAATAAACAAAGTCGTCTTTTCAATGAAACTGAAAATATACTGGCTAAACACCTACGTCATAGCAGCCATAAATTTGGCATCTCGAAAAACTAAATGAGCATAACAGTATAAAAAAAGTACACGTCGTTATAAAAATACAGAAACAAAGATGTCTCCGAGCATTCAGTAGTTCACGTTTCTAGCGAAATTCACATTTCTGTGGTAATAATCTGTTATTTCTATTTTTTTTTATTTTAAAGAAAAACCATAGTAGAACCCTTTGAAATAATATAAGTATTAGAGTCGCGACATCAAGAATAAAATGAAATTCTGCCTTCGTTAAAAAAAAGCAAAAACTAATTCAGAGTTTTTTCCATACTTCTTCAAAAGGAAGACGTATTCAAATCAACTATCAACAGCATGCCTATGAAAAACCTTCTGTTGAAGGGCGAATGTTTATTTTATATAATAGCTTTGAAACAAGCAAATTTTAAGGTCAATTTAAAATAAAATTGGATAATTACTTGTATACCTACATTGACGTGAGAAAATCTTTTCTTTTAAAAAGATGAATTAAAAAGGATATATTACCCCATGACAGTTAAACGAACATAACCGAAACGAACTTGAAAACAGAATAAGAGTTATTTTCCGCAGCAAAATGTCAAGATTCATGTAAAGCACACGTCACACTTTGATCTAATAATGCATAGCAAATAATAAATAATAATACAGCAAATAATAATTTTTGAAACCACCATAAAATATATTGATATATGAAATCTCTATATGTATATTATAATGTAAATATGTATATTATGTATCTATATATGCAAAACTGTTGGGACCCCCACCCGGTGCAATCGGAGTGAAATCGTGTTAGTCTTCCTTCATTTAATTGAAAATGGAATGTTCTTTTAAATTTACTTTTGCAAATAAAAGAAATGATCTTGGAACAAATGTTATATGAATCGTACATTTTTTATTTAAATTCAACTTTTTTTAACAATATGATACATGGTATGTTATAAATTTATACAATTTTCTTATAAATATTCAATTTGCATGCGTAAGTATGTATGTATGTACAAACATTCACAATTGTTTAATGTGAAACCAAAAACGATGCATAATGGTTTCCATTTTTTGGTACAACTATTGCGACAAGATTCCTAAAAGTTATACTTATAAATTAAAAAATTAAGTTTTGATAAAATTATATGTATTAATATATACATATGTATGTATAAATTAACACTGTTTAAATATTTATGTTAAATTCGCAAAACCTACGGACCAACTTTGTAAACTTTAAAATTTGGAAAACTCTTAAATGAATAAGCGTTGATTTTAAAATTTTGTAGAATAATATTCATGTTTTAATTTTCCAGATTCTCATTTTTTTATAACAGACTTAAAACTAAGAGTAACGAGTTTAGGTCAGGTTTAAAAGCATAATTTCTTTGGATTTTTTTATAATGTGTTATATTATATTTTATTATACAGGGTGTTTTACATGACAAACCATGAAATTTTTTGCTGGAAATTGATCAAATAATTATCCATGAAATTATTTGCCACCTTATGTGAAATATCCTGTATGTGTCACAATCAGTACATGCATACATACATATATTGTATCCACACCACAAGCATGTATTTATTAATTTCAACGGTCCTTTAAATATACATATGTATGTATATGGACGTACATACATATCTGTTTTATGCATACATTATTGCGTATATAATTATACATATTTATACATAATATGATTATTATAAGCTCTATTTTATTAAATTTTTTGTGTGAATTTTATGATTTCTATATCAGTTAATTTCACAGCCTCTAGCTTAACAAATTTATGAAACATATAATTATTACTTTCTATTATAATTATATTTATATATAATAATGTATGTACATATATTAATATCCATAAAATTATACTTACTGTATGATTTTTTTATATTTGGACTAATAGTTTAACATTGATTATACTGATACAATTTTTTTTTTTTTTTATTTTAATGTGAACATTTTTAATTTGCTTAGTTTTATTTTTTATGGGCTGATCTTATATATTATACGCATGTATGTAACGCTCAAATGCCATACATAATCCAACACACTTATTTAGTAATCTAGACTCAATTATTTAGATTTAATCTAGATAGAAAAAGAAGTTGAATCGTGTATGGATATTTTGACCAATAACCTAAAAACTGAGTTAATTGAATTAATTGAATTCATTTTCAAATTTTTAATTTTTTTATATTTCCACTTTATATTATTTTGCAGTGAATAGCATTTTACAAATTATTTTTTAAAATTATAAAATAAAAAAAAAGCACCGCAACAAAAAAATGTTTGCTCTAATTAATTTTTGTAAATGTAGAATTATTATTCTAAACGAAAGTTTGGTTCTAAATTTTTACTTTGCTCCAAAATGAATATTTGGGATTTGATACATTGGAGAAATTGTAGAATATTTAATATACATATGTATGTGTGTATATTTTAAGTAGTATAAAAATTTTAAATTATTACAAACTATAATAAATTGATTTCGCGTTGATAACAAATTTTGACACAAAAAATTCTTTTTTTTGTGTCAAAATATGTCTTTTAAGCGTTATTAAAAAATATTGAGCCTCGAGGTTAGTTCAAATATAACTTGATTATAGGATAAAGTCATTTTTTGACAATGTCAAAGAACATTTTCAAATTAATACAACTAGTAAAAAAACTAAAATAATAACTTTAAAATAAGACTCAATTCTGTCTTGTGAAGGGATCTATTATTTTCAGGAGTTCGGTAGTTAGATAGTAATGTCTTTATATCTAACAAGTCCCAATACTCAATTTTTTTTACGAAATGTTACGAATTTTTGGCCTCGTTGTTGGTTTTTTCTTTAAATGCCACTGATCGTGTCATATTTTTTATTATTTTTTTCTTTTTTTTTACGTAAAAAAGAGATTAATATTTTAAAAAATCTCAGGATATTATACACATTTTTTAAAAAGCTTCCCATTTAAATTCTATTGCACGAAAAAGAAAGAAAGGTAGGAGGAAAGAAAAAATGAAAAAAAATTTCAAATTCATATTTCAGTATGGTTTCAAATGTTAATGAGGAAGGATGTATGATTTTTTATGCACATTTTGTATTTCCCAATAAGGTAAGTTGAGTAGTGTCGACTAACAAAAATGTTATTAAAAGTAATATAGGTTGACACATTTCAACAATTTGAATTATCTCATTTCGATTATTCATACGTTACTTATAAAATTGTTTCAAATAATTTCACTTAGTTTTTAAGTTATTAAAAATAAATATGTATGTACCTACTTCCAATAAATTTTTTTTTAAATAATTATTTTAAAACTATTTCAAACATGTTATATTGAGTGCTTCTAAAATTTTGCTGTGCTCTTTTTTCATATTTTATTAGCAGGTAAACAAGAGCAATCTATTTATAAAATGTCCCTGCATGTGTATGTATGACCTATCTTAATTCTAAACAGAAAGAATTTTAAAATACCTGAACAAAAATTTTAAAATACCTGTTATTTTACAGTCGGAATTTTCGAGTCATTTGGTAAAATACCATTTATTTCAAAAATAGAAAAATATTCAAATCCGGTCATAAAAATATATGATTGTTTTTTCCAAACATTTTAAATATTTTTTTTTCTTAGGTAATTGATATAGTAAGTTTTTAATATTTTTTCAAATAAAAATAGAGGTAAAATTTTGAAGTTTATATAAAATTTGTATTTAACAATTAATATTTGATTGTATTTTGGATATTATTTTCTAATTCCCTCTTCAAATTTTTTCTTTACTATGTATTTATATCAATATTTAAGAATTATCTTTCATTAATTATATTTTCAACTTGACACCACAGGTACTTCCCATATCTTGCGTTAACTTACCCTATGAGAAAAAAAAGCTGTTCACTTAAAAATAATGAAATGCTTTCAGTAACAAATAAAACGTTGAAGGCGAAGTTTGTGTTTGTTGTTTTTCCGCTTTTTTTTAAATTTTAAAATAATTATCAATGAAAATATTAATATATTTTTTTGATTTTTCAAATATATGTTCTAAATTTTACCTGCTTTATAATAAGTGTGAATTTATTTTAATATTTCTTCTCAAAAAATAGCCACTTCGATTTAAAAAAGGCCATATAAAATAAGGTGTGCTTTCAAGTTTCTCTCTGAGCATTGGGACTTGTTAGATATAAAGACATTATAGACAGTAATTGTGAAATTGTGTATAAAATACAAAGTTATTGTTATTTATATTAATGGATGTACAAATTATATGTATGTATGAATTTATTTTTGATTATTTTATGAAATTTTACTATAAAGGTAAAAATATATTTTAATTAATTTCGACTGCTTTCATAATAAAATTTACAAAATAGAAAAAAAAGAAAATTACTTAAATATTTTTAATTATTTTAATAAGTTTTTTTAATTTTTCTTATAAATATTTTGTTATTTTTATGTTCTGTTTTTGTTTTTTCTATTAAATCAAAAATTATAAATATTATTTTATTTAAGGCATAAAAGGCATTTTTTATGTACATATATATATATATATATATTTATTATATATGTATATAATGTTCACATTTTATTTTAATTAGTTGTACAACTACATGTAAATTTTAATTTAGTTGCAATTTTTTGTGATTATTTTCAAAATACAAGTTATATGCTTCTTTATATGGACTCATTCTCTATACTCTCATTCTCATATGGATTCATTCTAGTAATTATTTAACTGGGAATTTACAATTCGCAATTATATAATTATATATTTTATATATTTTTATATTTATATATTTTTATGCATTTACGAAATAATATTATTATTTTTATCTTCATTATTAAATATATATTTTTTTGTGAAATTATTTGTAGGTTATACAGGTTAAATTTATTTAAATGTTATTTTTATACTAAAAAATTAATAAATAATTTCTGGTTATTAATTGCATGTTCTATTATTAATCAATTATAGAATAACTTAACATTATATTAAATATATCGATATAATAATATAAGCCCAATGAAATTATAAAATTCATTATGTATAAATATAATTGTACAGGTACATAGTTACCCATATTCTGTTAATCGCCTCTCTTGAAGTGATGGTATATTATTGAAAAATATTTCGGTTTTTATTGTAGAATTCCAATTTTTAAATATTGATTTTATTCAGAAACTTGCAAAATTTTTAAATAACAACTAATCACGTCAAATGATGCGATTAACAGAATGTGAGCGTATGTTTTTGAAAATATGTATGCATGTCAAAATATAAAATTAATCGGTTAGCCATTAATTTATAATAATTAATTGTTTTTTTTAAATTTATATGTACGTACATGAAGTTATATAGAATGAGTCAATTTTTTCTTGTTATACTTGTATATGTATATATATACAATATGTATATATATATATATATATATGCAATTAATTACTTGGTTATTATGTAGTTTAATTAATATGCATAAAAATATACCTAAATATATTTCGAAGGCTGTAGATTAAAAAAATTAATCTTAGAGAATACGGGAAATCTATACAAGTTATCTTATAACACAAAATCAAGATATAAAATATATAAATAAAATTTCTTAGAATTCACAAAATTATAAAAAAATAAATAATAGACCAAATCCACATATTTTGTATTTTGTTTGCACATTATTTTCTTTGATATAATGGAATCGAAAATTTACAATTTCTTAACATTTTTAAACTAAATTATTAAATTTTTCCAAATGTAACAGTAATGAGATATTTCGATAGGTTTTTGTATAATTTTCTTAAGAAAAGCAAATGCTTTTAATAATGTAAAATAATGTACTACTATTTTTCTTAGTAACTCTTAAACCATACTGTAGGTAGGAAGTTGACTTGTAAACCAAATAAAAGTTTAGTTAACAGGGCTACCAATTGTATTAAAATTAGGAAACTGCAATATTATGTCGTACTAAAATTTAAAATTTTTCTAACTTTAAAGTCATGTAATTCCGAAATCTGAACAGATTATAACTAATGTATTCATGGGAAAGCCCTTATTCTGAGATTTCCAAATCACATTTAATAATTCGCCTATCTGACTTAGGAAATTTTTTGATATAGGTATATTTTTTGCATTTTACAAACAAATCTTTCATATTATATTTTTATTACATAGGTAGTTTTCTTGCAATTATAAATATTGTATTAGCGTTAATGCAAATCTATTTCAAATATTTATATTGTATATATGCATAAATATTTATGAATAGGCATCTTAAAATATTTGTTTTGAATATATTAAACAAAAGAATTTAAATATATGTATGTGTATAATTACTTTTTATACTTTTTTTTATAATAGCTAGAGGATCATTTGACATTTTTTATTTATAATTATTTATTTAGGTGAAATATTAATTATAATTAAAGTTGAGGAATCAAAGAGAATAAATTTTTTAATGGGTTACGTTTTTTTTTTATATTTAACAAGTTTTAACAAATTTTTTTCCAATTTAATTTATAACTGTTATATAATATATTTTGTACATGTATTGTTTTTATTAATAAATGTTATTTTTCTATTTATAATAATTTTAATTTTCTCTTTTTGCTTCTATAAAAATATTTTTTTTTTTTATAATCTTTATTTTCTTTATAATTATTTTATAAATTATATTTATATATATATATATATATATTATAACAAT
Source organism: Condylostylus longicornis (assembly GCF_029603195.1). Lineage (NCBI taxonomy): Eukaryota > Metazoa > Arthropoda > Insecta > Diptera > Dolichopodidae > Condylostylus > Condylostylus longicornis. The sequence goes on from NW_026577989.1 coordinate 2,382,218, forward strand.
GATTGCTTTGCAAAATTACTTTCTAATTATTATTATAATAATAAGCCATTGGTTTTATTTAATTAAAAATTTACTATATATTTTATATGTATATTATATAGTTTCTTTTTTACATACGTACATATACAGTATACATATATATATATATATATATATATATATATATGTATGTATAAAGAAAAAATAATTTATAAATATATAATTTTTTATTTAATTTCATAAAAATGATTTCTCTTACACAATATAGGCAAAAATTGAATTATTTTTTAAATTAAAAAATAATTTTTTTATTATGATTAATTTTTTTTAATTTTTGATTGAAAATTTCGCTGTAATTTGATTCGCAAAATTAAAATAATTTACAATAATAATTACGTATATTTCTAATATTTAGCTACTAACTTAAAAAAAAAGCTCACATTTCAAAAAATGGAAGTCTTTCTGTTTGAGGATATTGTATAATATATTAGTATATATTAGTATATATATATATATATATATATATATATATATATATATATATATATATATATATATATATATATATATATATTATATGTAACAATAATAAGTAGATATTTAAAATTTTAAATTTTCAATTAATTTGTTTTTAGGTATATATATATATATATTATATAACTTAATATATATACATATATATGTATACAATATATATATATATGTATATATATATAATATATATAATATATATATACATATATATATTATATATATTATATATATTATATATACATTATATATATATATATTGTATATATATATATATATATTTAGGTATATATATGCATAGTTAATTACGTACTTCAATGAAGGATCAAAATTTTTATGCATGTAATGTTTTTTTTAATAAGTTCATACTTAATCAAAATATGCTTGATTAATCTCTATTATTTTTAAAATACGCTAGAAAATACAATACACATAGGTCAATTTTGTTTTTTTTTTATCTTTGTTCTTTTAATGCACAAGACCACCTAAGTAGCTAACCATTGCTTTATTACGAAGTTTATTTCGTAATAATAGCAATGGTTAACTACATTAACATCGTTAAACATTGTTTTATATTAAAGTTTCTAAATGGCTACATAATTTAATTACGCAATTTTTATAATTGCAAATTTGTATAATAAATTAAGATGTTAAAAATTTTATATATGTATGTATCAACCTGATTTTTTGCAGCTGTCATACTTGGAGTGTTTAATTTTTTAGGTTTTTGCAAGAAATTAATAAATTAATTACAATTACTATTATACTCGTACATAATTTATTTTATATAGCAATTATAAGTTTCTATTACATATTTGCCTTAATTAAATAATACAATAAAATTGGTATCAATTAGCAAAAAAAAAATTTTATTAAATAAGAATTCACTGTTGATTGGAAATATCATGTCTTTCACAAAATTTTGAAATACACAAATGTGTACACAGTCAAATTTATTTATTATGTAATAACGAATGTAACAATGTAATATTTAATGTAAAAACTATATATTTGAATATAACAAGCAGTCTAGCGTATTCATAATAATTTCTCTTTTAATTTTGTTAAAAGTACTTTAATGCATATTCTTATATAATAATTTAGAAACTGTATTTTATAAAATTACAATATTTTGTTATATTGTAACATTTTCTCACTCTTCATTGTAATATACGCCTACGCATTTTCCAGAGAAAATAAAATTTTTATTTAGCAAAAGTTAGTATATATATACATATATATATATTTTTTTCTTTTTTTGCAATGATGAAAAATGCACTCAAAATGGATTTATAAAAAGCCAATATTTAATTATTTTGAAAATATTTTGTATGATGGAAGGATTCGGGCTTCTTTCAGGTTTTTTAATAACTATACTATATAAAAAGTCTTTTATTTTCGTTTTATTGCGAACCGTTATTGTTATATTTTAACATAATGATTTGCATTATCATTCTTTTTATTATATTTATAGTTTGCTTTTATAGTTTGTTTTTGTGTATCTTGAATATTATAGTGTTTTTAATTTGTTGAACCACTTCCACTACTGTTCGATTTTAATATTGATGCAATTGGTGTTGTATCCAAATCAATTGGTGGTTGATGACCATCTTGATCCATTATTGGTGGTAAAACATTATCTTGAAATTGTCCAACAACATTACCTTAATTATGTGTTAGAAAAAAAAAGCAAAGTAAAGTAATTGTAAAACTATATTCTTAAAAATAAAATCTTTTATAATATAGTTATGTACTTTATATATATGTACTTTATATATATATATATATATATATATATATATATATATATATATAAGCTATGTTTAATATATTAAAATAAGTTATATACCTGGAGGATAATAGTATGCCACCACAAAAATTTTTCCAGTTCGTGATGTAGCTTTACCAACACCAAAATATTTTGATCTACGCCATACAATTTGAGTAAAATGACCGGCATTTACATTCGTATGTAATAAACTGGGTTCTTTAAAATAGTTGTACCGACGAACTACAAAAAAAAAATATATATGTATATAAAAATAAAATTTAATATTGACGACATTGTTTCAAATACACAATCATAGAGTTAGATGGAAACTTACCAGTACTGTACCAGTAGGAAGCGACTTCTTGCCCTGGAATATTTAAAATATACATTTATAGTAAATTATAAAATTCTATAGTAGAAGAATTGGTACAAAAAATATGGTACAAAAATATTTTTTTTTTTTTTTTGGCCAAACCAAAATTAAACATAATCATTCAGAAATGGGATATTTGGTTGAATAAATTGTGCTAGATTATAAGCAAAATACAATACCATTTTATGCCAAATTTTAAAAATTTGGAAATCTAAAGGAGTTTAATTAAAAATCTTTAAATTTTTTATTTTTAAATGACAAGAAGTAAAAAACTTTGACAACTACATTAGCAATGTATGTATATATTCATGTATATGCTTCTATAAATTTTTTATTTTATTTCTAGAAATTTAGATTTATAGGGTGTGTTTTCCATTTATAGTAATAAAATTTATTAAATGTTTTTTGTTGGTAATTTGTAAATTTGTTTTTTTAAATTTTATTTGACGCAATAAATAATTTATTTGAATCAAAAAATTTAAAAAAAAAATTTTCTTGATTCCGCCTTTAATTTTTTTCATACTAACATATACATACATATGTATACAAGTGGTTATAATCTGCAATGACCTTGAATAACTTTAAAATTATGAACGATAAAATTACATGTTCAGATATTAGAAAAGAAATTAAGGTGTATAACTGTCCATAGACATAAGTATGTATATACATACATAATATGTATGTACATTTTTGTTTTTTGTTTGCATATAATTAGAAATATTTTCAATACGGGGTCTATTGAAGATAAATAAATCAAGTGAAAAAGATATGATAACACCCAATTGAGAGAATTTGTGACGTTAATAAAATATTTGTGTAAATGAGTAATTTGACATTATTTTACTCTCAATTTTTCAAAACTAGCATATTTATTTAAAAAAAAATGTATGTAATTAGAGTTTCTTCACTCTGACCGTGTAACAGTGCAAGTTTGGCAAAGAAATTATTATTTTTAGCACTTTTCCAAAAAATTTTTTGAAAAAAGTGCTTATTAGTTTCACTCTGTCCGTCCGTCCGTCCGTCCGTCCGTGGACACTTTTTTTGTTTACAAAACTTCTACACCCTTGAAGATAGAAAGCTAAAATTTCATACGTACGTAGATCTTCACTAGAAACTTATTTCCTTAGAACAAAATTTTTACCTATCTCCCCCCCTCTAGAAGTTATACCCCCCCCCCCCCCCAAAACCCTAAAAATGGCATTTTTTAAATATTTGTTGCAATGAAACCATTAGCATTTTTGAAGTTTTGCAAACGCAGAAAGGCAGTGGCTTGCTTCCCCTAGCGCGGTATACTATAGTTAAACTTTAGAAAAACAAAATGGCCGTTCAAATTGACCGTTATCTAAAGTCCTTTTTTTCCAAATTTTTGATGTCGTTTTTCTTTTTAGACCCCATACTGTAGAATTTTGAAATTTTAGGGGCTTGTAGACATTAATAAATAGTTCATTTCGTTAGGAGAAAATTTTTTTCCATCTCCACCCCCTCTCAAGTTATCGTCTCTTGAAATTCGTAAAATTTGAATTTTTGACACCTTATATTTCCGAAACCGCAAGCTTTTTCAAATTTTTATAAACGCAGAAAGCTAACGGTAAATTCCATGAAATTAAAAAATATAATTATTTTTCTTAACTCACACAATTAACCCTTAAAATCGAGCATTATGTTAATCCCTTTTTATATTAATTTTTGTTTTATTTCAAAAACTGAATATATGCGTCATCCTAGATATATGCAATCCTAGAAATAGTTTTAATATGAATGAAAATAATTTTAATAGTGTGATAGGTATCCATAGACTGTATTTAAAAGCAGAATTTTCACTTGTTGAAGGGAAAAGTGCTGCAATACAAACCATTGGTTTGACCCAACTTTATTCTTTTTTAGTCCAATAGAAAAACTTGGCTTTCTCAATTTATTTTATTTAGCAATAATATTTTCTTTGTATTTATATAACACTAATTTGAAATAAGAAATAATTTCATTTACCTGTTAAGTCTGTAACAAGTGCACTTATGGGACAACAAAATAAATTTTGTCCAAGACTTTTTTCTGATCTATAATAGAATTCATTCGTGCTTGCCAGGTGATTAGCCCAATTTTGTGCATGTTCACATAGCTAGAATTACAAAAAAAAATTATTATAATTTTAACTAATAGAATTTTAAAAAATAAATAATAAAAATTATAAAATTAATTAAAATGTAATATAAGGTAGAACTAGTCGTGTCAACTCTGGTGTTTACCATACGATTAAACAATTCTAGGTGGTACATCATAACTACCATACTAATGTCATATAACCAATTGTTTCTGAATAATAGCATTGTTCCTGCAAAACTTTATAACCATAGCATGAGTATTTTTTTAAAATATGATTTTATAATTTTACAATGTTTAGGACGCATGAGACATACGTTCGTTACTGTAATTTACATTATTCACGAGAATATACACTAGTACAATATGTGGTCGATTATGTTCTGATCTCATCAAATTTATTTTTCTTATCCAACCTTTGTGGTAAAAAATATGTATGTACATATTTTCCTTTTATGTTAGGTGCCCGATATTGATTAATATAAGGAATGCGCATATCCTAGAATTTTGTTTTCTTTTCTGAATTTTAAAAGAACATTATATAATAATGATAGAAATTATAATAAAAAAAAATAAAGTTGAATTCCTTTGTCCCTTTTGTTTTGATTTTAACTGAAAAAAATCTGTTTGAAAGAATTTTTATATTTTTATAAAAAAAATTTTTCTTTTTTGGAATTAATAAGCAATCAGAATAATAAAATTCATTCTGTTTTAGTTCAGTTTATTTTTTTATTTTTTCTACTTCATTTTCAATTCAATTGTTTGTTTTAAATGAGTAGATAGACTGCAGATGGTTTGTTTGTTTTGTTGTCATTTATTTTAATGAAAATCCTATACATACAAAATATTTTGAATATGGAGAGGGATGATAAAAAATAAATTGAATTTTAAGAAAATTTTTATTTAAATTATTGTGTATATATAGGAAAACAATTCAAAGAATTAAAATGAAAACAGCTTGATATAAAAATTTTCATTTTATTTAAAATAAAAACCAATTTTTTTTTAATAAATATGCCGTTGTAATATACTTCAGAAACATATGTGACTTTAGTGTAGCATTTTTATCAACTTATGTTGGGTTTCTTCTATGTAATGGTGCAGAATTATGTAACAATATTTTAGATTAAAATCAATTGCAATATTCAAATGGAATACTATCAGATTCTAAATTCAAGAACTACATTTGAATATTGTAATAACTAAATTCTTAATCATCTAAACATTTCGGTAATAATTTTTATAATATTACCAGATTTCATATATTTAGAATTTCATATCAAAATTTTAGTTCTATTGATAGAAACTTGTATTTCTTGCACACACTTTATTAGATTATTAAAACCCAAAAATATTCGGTCTCTTTAAGAAAAGGCACAATATATTATAATTCGTGTAATTAATTAGAATTTAATTCTTCGATATTGAATTAAATATTTACGGACATATTCACACTCATATAATATAATTTTTAATTGCTTTTTTTAAAATATTTTCGAAGTTTATTGCAACAAAATAGCATAAATATTAATAATCCCGTGTAATTCTGAACAAATATAAATGTTAATTTTAATCAAATATGAATTTATTTTTTTAAATTTATTATACAAAAATAGCTAAACAAGAATCTTTAAAAAGATTTTTAAATAGAAACTTATTTATGTCAATATCATTTAAAATGAGCAAATCAAAAAATAAATATTCGCAGGCAATGTATATAAGTTTAATTGCGGGTTCATTGTCATTTCATGTGGTATAAAAGAGAATAAAAAAGAAAATTCGATTTGAAATTGGCTTCTATACTTTTAAAATTTTTTAGATTTAAAATTATACTTGTAGTAAAATCAATGAACTATAATAATGATTACCTTGATGATTGCAAGTCATTTATGCATATAAAAATAATTTATTATGAATTTATTATGATTTATTTATGTCAAATGCTTGCAAGATCCAATATAAAAAAAAAACTAAAAAAAATTATCATTGAGTTTTAAGATCTTTTGTTTTGAGTTTTCAAAGTTCTCTTAAATATTGCAATGAAAGAAGTCATAAAGTATAGTAAAGGAATTCAGCAATTAAGGGTTGTGTTATGAAAAGCTCGAGACAGATGAATTAGGTTTATTAAGGAAAAAAATCTGAAATCTATGCCTTTGTTTTTAAGGCAATTATTAATAATAACAACAGAAAGGAATTGTATTTGAAAATATTTAAAAATAAGAGTGGCCGTAGTTTTTACAAATTTTGGCGTATGTTTTTCTTATTTAATTTATTTCGGGAATATATTAAAATTTACATTGACACATGTTTTTTTTTATGAAAAGGAGTCAGATATTGAAGTGAAAAGTCACCTAATTTTTCATTGCAACATCAACTTATCAATTCAATATCAAATTTTTGCATTCAGGTTTCACTGCCCTTCAAGTCTTAACGCTTAATACTAAACCGTAATGATGTTTTTGTTTCCAACGATAAATACTTGTAAATAAACGGTAACACTCTTACTAAATTTTTTCTCTGTATAATTATGATAATTTAAATATTAGAGTTTAGATATTAAATTTTATTTACGGTTTTGCCGCCTAATTTACGTAATCATTGAAATAGACAATTTCAAAATAACCTCAAAAAATTATAATTCCATAGAATCTATTTGTTTAAATTTTTAATAATAAATTTTATTAAATTGCATCCTTCCGAAATTTCATAAAGTTTTATTTTTGAATAAAAATAATTTATATTTGTAATTTGTTCTTTTCATTGCTTTTGATCTTTTCGTATCTTATTGTTATAAATTATGGCTCATAGAGATTTATCATGCACATACATAAATTTTTATACATATATAGAGGGAATTCATTCATTAAAAATTAAATCAAAATATAATTAAAGAAAAAAAAAATAAAAATGATTTTTAAAATTTTGCCACTTAAAATTTTCCCACTTGAAAACTTTTCTAAAAATAAATTTTTGTTTTTATGTTCAGAGATAATTGTTTGAAGTGATGCCCATAGACGTAAAATAATTTTAAAAGTATAGACAAATTTTGTACAAATTGCTTTTATATTTTAACTTTCTTTTTTTTTTACTTTTTGCATTAATTGCAAATAATTGACAATTAAAATTTTGGTTTAAGTCCAAATTTTTATTTTGAATCTTTTATTGCTTTGATCTAATATTTTAGTTGTGGTCAAGTCATTTATAAAGATGTCAATGTATAAAATTTATATTTTAAGAAAAAAATAAACATATTTGACACCTTGACAGCCTTTAAAGAGCATCAGTTTACGAAATAACATAAAAATTTGTAATTTTAAAGTTTTTTTCACAGAATTCCTATTTATTGTTTGAATTATTTGCTGTCATTTTGCTGTTGTTGTTCTTCTGGTTTCTTTTTACTGCATTTCATTTAAAAGAATATATGTCACTCCGAATTATTTCCGAAGTTGATGGAGTACTTTACACATAAATTGAACTCTGTTTTGAATATACTACTTCTTCTATATACAGTATAGCAAAAATTTCTTCATAAATTTAAATATTGATATGATTTGACGCTTATGTCCCATATAAATAAGAGTGTTATACGCCGTTTAATGAATAAAACTCTATAATTTTAGAAACTTATCACGTTTTATATATGGCAAAATTACAGCAAAAGAATAAATATTACCATGTATTACAAAAAATAGAGATTTTCATACATTCAAAACTGCAAAACTATAACTATAAAATCAAAACAGTTCATATGCTTTACTCATAATATTTTCGCTATAAAACACAAAAGTAATTATTATTATGAACCATGAAATGAATTGAGCAATGAGATTGGCAAAATTCGCCTATGAAGTCTAATATAGCGCAGTCTAATTTTCGCTTTATAATATTGCGATACACTGCGTTCATAAAAAAGCGTACCTTAATGTGAATTTGTTCAAACCAAATAAGACAAATATATAAAATTACGAAAATTTGTTATACTGCAAGCCATTTAAAATTTTTAAATATAATTCATAAATTTTCATTAAAATGTACAATAATTCAGATTTTGAAAGGAAAATAAATGCATTGTCATAATTTAAATTAAAAATTAAAACATTGTATATAAAATTTTTTTATACTTTGTATAACAAATTTATAATTATATACTTAAGCTTTACAAAAAACAAAAAATAGTTTTTATTGTATAAAATTCAAAATTTTAATTTAAAAAATAATTGAAGAAAAAAAAATACCTCCGGTGAAACAGTGAGTGCAGATGCTCCATGTCTAGCACGATATTCATTATGCCAACATAAACAATCTAATATGAAGTCTTTATCTTGCAATAATGGTTTCGGTGATTCTTCTCCATTATTCAAATCTCGTCGGGAAGAAATCTAAAATAGCAGAGAAAAAAAGCAAAATGCAAAAATTAATTTTAAAAATTTAATAATAAATTTAAAATTAAGTTCTTAAAATGAAAAACTAAATTCATAATTTATTAAAGTGGTTTAAAAAACAAATACAAAAATTATAATTGAAATTTTATGAGTAAAGAAAGAAAACAAATAATTATTGTTTTTCTTTCTTTTAAAGTATGACATCATTGTTTTTCAAGTACATAATTGCATTAAAATTAAAAAATTAAAATTGAAAATTAAATAATTGAAAAATAATTTTTTTTCTTTGTATTTGACAACGATTTTTGTTTAATTTTAGAAGTTCTTTTATTATAGTCGATTGTTAAATTTAAATCAGGCAAATTGCTTAGGCCAAGCATCAATTGACATGCAAATTAATATTTCACACAAGAGTCAAAATAATCATCATTTAACGCAAAATCGTCAGTTTGGTCAAATAGAAGCTAGTATATAGTAGGTTAATTACTTATTCTTCGCCACAATTAATGCTCGAAATTAATATTGCATATATTTTGGCTCACAATAACCTGGTTTTTGTCTTAAATCATTTCTAATTTATGATTTTTCATGACTTTTTGACAAAACTGCTATAAAAATGGCATTACGTTTAACACTTCCTTTTTTTCAAATGATTATAATGTTCGTGTTTGTAATATACATACACATATCCGTTTATAAATATAAATTTCTTGTTTGTTTTACAATGTCAGCGCGAAAAAACCGCTATATACTAGGTGATAAAAGGATAGATAGTAAGTATAGTTACTTGAAATAATTGATGGTGTCAAAATTTTCTCACTTTGCTCCTCATTCGTGTAACAAATGAATTTAAGCAAGGAAGTTGAAAGAAAAAATATAATAAACATTCTTTTCTCCATTTTTGGTTGCACGCTTATCAAAAAAGGATATTAAAAATTTTAAAGTATTTATAATAAAATAAATTAATGATAATAATTTAAAATAGTGACATTCACTTAAAAAAAATTAAGAAAATACGGAAAACAGCTTATAATTGCTTTGACAATTAATGAAATGGATTTGCGTTAAACCAATGGTTTTTAAAGCAGCAAATTTCACGCAAATACGTGGAATTGCGTCTTTAAAAAAAAAAAAAAAAATTGCATACTTTAAGGATGAAAATAAAAATTATTTTCACATTGTACCACAATTACCAATTCACTATAGGTTTTTTTGCTTTTATAGAAGTTTTGAAAAGTTTCAGAGAAATAAGAGGCAAGCGAAAAAATTTTGAATACAACCGAACTTTTCATGCTCTTTGATATCTAGGTCTTTACCTACTAAATCAGACACAATTTTACAGTGTGTTCAACGGCAACAGTATATAGATTCAAGTCCGTGCTTTAGGTGATTGTCGCTTCAATTTATTTCATAATGGAATATTTTTCTCCTTTTTATATTCCCCTATTTATCTCTTCTCTTCTTACCGACCGAATTGCATATAATAAGAGAGGTTATGTAATAGAACTAAATTTTGTATGTCGAAATTTTGGTGGAAACACAAGAAGTTTATTTAGAAAGATTTCTGTCTGTCTGTCAGTCTGTCTGTGTAGATCTGTATCTCAAGTGCGGCTGACCGTTTTTTTTTCTCGAAAATTCTGTATCTAAATTTAATTCGAGGATTTGTAGATTTGTATAACGGGGGCAACAGTGCACCGCGACCACGTATAAGGATCTATTGTGCGCCCCCATTCGTGTGCGGGGCTCATGAACTAAAGCAACGAGCAAGAGCATCACACTCCTCCAGGAGGTGCACCGATACTCAAAATTCCGGTGAGGACTCTCACCTGGTTGTTGCCCATCCCTATAATTTTCTTAAATCGCTTCTGGTCATAATCTCCCAGGAGCTCTTTTTCTTGCCGCAGCCCCAGAAGACTTCTCCAGCGCTCCGACCGCCTTCTTTCTGATTCCTTCTTTAATTCCCAACGAATAGTATATATTAATTCGAGGATGAGAGACAATTTGATAAAATTTAGATTTTGAGATAAGTTCTGTTCAACGAACTTTTGGTACGGGCATTCTTTATCATTTATAAAAAAGTAGTCAACAGGTAAGTTTGCAATGTTATAATTAAGTTTCGTCTAGCAGTACGAAAAGTCACCTTACTTTTCACAGAAATCAGAAACCTTTTCTAAGAGCCGTATTTCTATTTTTTTAAAGGTATGTTTACTCAAAGCTTATAAAACAGATTTATTCGAAATGCGGGAGTCTTTATCAAATTATGTTATAACAGTTTTGTTTTTCATCTTCCCATATATTTTGATTCAAAACAAAAGTTTAAATAATCAAAGTGTTAGAATAAATTGTTCAAGTTTCGCAAAATTCAAAAAAAAACAATAAAATAAAAAATAAAGTTAAGGAAAACAGTGTTCAAAATAAATTACTTTCTTCCATTTAGAAAATTAAACTGCCAAAAAAAAAAAAAAATTTATAATTTAAAAGGTATATAAAAAAATCAAATTTAATAAAGTTTTATTAGTTGAACAATTGTACTTTTTCATTTTTATTTCAAAAGTTTATATTGTGTTTTTTTTTTTTTAAAGAAAACTTTATAACTTTAAGTTAAAAAAATATTGCATTGTCATATCAAATTTATGAGACGCTGGTATAGAGGAAAATTAAACGGAATTCGAATAGTTTCACGTTGTATTCGTGGAAAAAGTTTAAAAAGGAAAATCTGTTAATTCAATTTACTTTTAGAGCTAGTGAGGATTTGGCCAGTATATAAATACTGCGTAATTATATAGACAATATCTTGTGATATCTAGTAATATGAGTGATATCTGAAGACGTGATTACATTTTTTATGAATTGCAATATGGAGACCTTAATACTTCTTGTAAACCTGACCATTGGTGCAGTAGTTATGGCACCGGCTCTTTAACCGAAGGGTCTCGGGTTCAAAACCCGGTCAGGTCACTATAAAAATTATATTCAATATTATATAACTTAATATGCAATACTAATAAATATTATACAAGTAATTTTCAAATATTCATAATATTCGATACTAAAAACTAAGAAAAATAAACAGTAAATATCAATAAACTGAAATATTTAATATAAATAAAAACTAGCTAACTCTCTATGACTATAGAAACTAGGGCATAATAGATATCATGCACTAGCCCTATACTTCTCCTAGGAGTAAAGAAGGAAAAAAAAATACTTCTTAGAAGTAAACAATTGACCCTTTATTTTGAAATTATAAATTTTTTAACAAAACTACTACATTTTAAGGTTCCAATATTTTTAAAATTAAACAAATTTACAAAATAAAATGACGTTGTCACAATAGAAATCTTATATACATAATTTTTAAATTTCACCGTGAAATTTTTATTCATTTTATAAATAGTGTATATGTTTACGAAATTTGATGTTTTTGGTATTGACATGTGTGAATGGTTTTGATGAGATTTGGATTCTGGGTCAATTTATAGTTATATAAATGTCCGAATATCGGTTTATCCTAATGATACTTCAAATTCAGTTATGACACACAAATTTTCATCAAATAATTAAAAATTATTATTGTACAAACTCAATAGTATTCGATCGAAGCATTGATTCGTGTAACTATCGTACAACTCTAAAAAAAAATACTTACTTGTAACTCGGAAACTATAAGCTTTTTTATAAAATAAATTTTGGATATCGGAAACTACAGAATTAAAATTTTGCATTGTTACTAAAAAAAAAAGTTAACCGAGGCACTATGAAATTTTGTGTCAGATATCACTATAACTCCTGTAAAACCTTTTCATACGAGTATCACAAAATTCACATGGTCCACTTTATCTGTTATTGTCATAAATTATATCACAATCCCAACAATCACACCATATTATTTTAAAAACAAATATAATTAATAATTAAAATTATATAACATTTTTTTTTTATGGAAAAAAATTATTAATTTTCCTTTATTGTTAACTTTTTTATTTATTTTTATGGCATTTTACTGGCGTCAGTATTAGCAATAGCATTAAAATAATTGTAAATGCACACCTTTTTTTATTTTATACATTCGCGACGATACATATGCATTGTATCTATGTATAAGTTATTTATAAAAAAAAAATTTGTTAAAAAAATAAAAGCATCAAATATAAATTTTATTAAATTATAATTTAATTAAAGTTGCAATATGTTGTGTTTCTATAGCAAACGCTTTACAATATTCAAGTATTGTAATTCTTTTTGCAATTCCGCTTGGGATAATATGGCACACATTAGTTAAAGTCGGTGAAAATTTACTTGTATTGAGATTTTTGGAGTAATGAGCAATTTCTTTAAACATAAATGAACTAGTAAATTATATGTGGGCAATATGTAGAGTCTCGGTTACTTCCTTTTTTTTCATAAATTTTTAAAGTATATGCGGGGGTTCTAAATGGTAAATTATTGTAATTTTATTAAAAACACTTTTAGTATTTTTTTAAATATTTTATCTAATTCCAATAATTAATTGAACTTATTATTTACAAATTTATATTAGACGTTAAAATTAATTATTATAAAATCAATATATTAGGATAACTATACATAGTAGCACTTTGCTACTTCATTTTTGCCATAATAAAGAGAAAGAGGAAAAGGGAGCATATTGCTTTTATAACTAGATAGGTAGCGGTATTCGTAAGGGTGCTGCCGGAACATGCGATATTAATTTATTTATAATAATCACTGCTGCAAATAATGTAATGCAATTTTGGAAAAATTTATTTTCATAAATTTTACACATACATGGTACATACTTCGAATTTTCTCTCTATAAAACCGGAATCAAAAAGACATCAATTTGGTTGAATAAATATTTTGATTTTGTAAATAATTTTTCAATACATTAAAACAATATGTTTGAAGCGTCATGTCTATTTAAAATTTTTGAAACTAAATTTTATGCTTACACTAGAAATGAATGGTTGTTTCGGATATAGTTGCGGATATTGGAACTGTAATCTTTTAAAAATTACTTGTTTATACCAAAATTTATTAAAATTTTTAACATTTGCAATTTATTTCAGATCATTTTTAACATCTGTTACAACATTTAATGGGGATCTTTTCTTTAAACATAAAAATAATATTACAATTTTTTTTTACAATAAAAACTAATTTATTATTGGTCCATTATAGTTAATAAATCAGCAATAAAAATTGAAGATAAATTTTTAATGATAAAACATAAATTTTACATCACAAAATTATTGCTGTGAAAAGCTAGAGATAAGATTAAAGCATTCTTAAGAATTTCATTAAAAGAACGTGACTTTTAAATTATAAAATAAATTATTTTTCTCAAATAATATCATTTAATTAAAATTTCACTATTGTTAAAGTTGAAAAGAATAAAAAAAAAAGTTAACGTTATTAAATCGTTAAAATCATCTAATCCGCGCTACAAAAAATCTTTTTAGTTCTGAAATTATTTTTTGTTTTTTTTTTTTATTCTAAACGATTACAATTTTTCATTTTAGCTTTTCATTTGAATTTTGAATTCTGAATTTTAAAATGTTAATTAAAATGTGTGTACCTAATAAATGTTAAGGGAATATAAAAGTGGTTACTCATTTACATAAATACCGTATTTCCCCCTTGAATTAAAAATAATGAATTCAATTTACATACATACGAAAAGGAAAATATTTAAGGTAAATGTTTCGTTTTAAATTTCATAGTATGCATGAAAAATCATAAATTTTATAATATTCGAGATATTTCACTTTCACTTGAAAATTCTAAAATTTTTTTCATACTCATTTTCTTGTGATTCTGGTTAACCGAAGATTCTGAAAATATAAGAATGTTTTCAATATCAATCGCTCCTTTTTTATATTAAAAATCTTCTTATGCCGAAACCATTCTTAAACAATTTGACTAGAAAAGTACGGAATTTTGAAGTCGATTTGAAGATTCGAAAATTCTTTCATTGAAAATAATTAGAAATTTCTTTCATTTCAATATTACAGCACTATCGTTTCTTGTATACTTTTTATCATAAGCTTCTTACACTAATTCTTATATCAATTAGAGCCAACTGTCATATGAAAATATGGAATGAGAGAATGAACATTATTTATAAAAGGAAAACAAAGAGAAAATAAATGAAATATTTCTTAACGCATTAATGAATGTTTTGTACGTGCCGGTCTATTAAATAGTCATCTTGTTCTTTTTGTTATTGGTCATGTCCTTGATATTTTTTATTGTATTACTCAACTAACCATTTTCATTTTTTAACTTTTGCCATTCTTTAAAAAATAAAAAATAAATTTAACAAAACAAAGAAATGGAAAAGAATATAAATCTAAATTAAACCAATGGTTTGTGAAGAAGCACATTTGAAAATTGCATACTTTTAGGGAATGAATAAAAAAATTTAGGGAGGGAAGCACAAAGGTCACATTTGATGGTAAAGATAATTAATTTTACTTTCTTAATAGGACGACATCTAATAGCAATTTTTTAAAAAAAAAACGGAAGGAGCTGAAAACTGGTAATTTTGAGAAATTATAGCTTGCCTGGGTTGGTGGTAAAAAATCAATACTCAATCAATTATAATAAATATTAATTTGGTAATTAATAAATATGGATTTTAACAAACTGTTAACACATTGTTGACCGGCCATTTTACTGAAAATTTATCTCATAATTAATAATTTATAAAAATAAACTTTATTATAAATTTTATTTATTATTCAATTTTTAATATTTTGGTGGTCTAATATCAGAGTTGCTCCATTCTGATACAGTATCATTTTTACAGCTACCACAATTTGATTCATAATCACTCGGACAATCAGATAAAGCATCCGCTTTTGATTGCAATTCATTGAAAGATTCTTCATTACGTTCCGTCATCGCTTTTTTTTAATTTTTTAAATAATTTAATATTTTTTACAACAAAATTTTTGACGGGTCTTATAAGCGAGAGAAACAGTTTGTGTTATACTGATCAACAATTGCTCTGTATCAGTCGCCAAGAGAGAAAACAACTGCGATGCGAAAAAAACGCATCACGAGTTTACTCGTGGCCGGTCAACAACGTTCGGCCATAAAAACACGAGTTAACTCGTGACCGGTCAACAAAGTGTTAAAATTCGTAAACTCTTGTTAGAAAGAAGATGTCAAAAATTTGAAGAAATTGGTTTAAGATAACGGTTAATTTCAATAGCCATTTTACCACTGTAATTTTTTTTGTTATTTTGCCAAAACAATAGAAAAAGCTTGTCATTATTTCGTGTGTGACTTGAAAAATTTTTTCAAATTGGCGAATTCGACGTTTTTATAACTTATGGTCTAATCATTCATTAAATTTTATATAAAATTTTACTTTTCTCTCATAAAGGGTATGTAGAAGTTTTGCAAGTAGAGGGACGAGCAAATGAACGGATTGACGAACTAAATACAACTAAGAAACTATTTTTTTCTACTTTTTTATTGGGAAAGTTTTAAGAACAAAATAAAAATAACAATAAAAAAGATTGCAAAACAAAATAAAAGAAAATCAAAGGAAAAAAAATTAGAACCAAAAGAAAATAAATTAAAAAAACAAAAAAAAAACATAATGAAATTAAAATAGAAAAGCTTTTGATATATTGGGCTACGCGCTCAAATATTTTTTCCCTTCGAACATATTTTTTGTCCTTTTTTATTTTACATTTTTTTTTCTGCTCTGTCATGATTCCTCTATTTAATTTAATGGTAGGGATAATAATAATTATTTCTTTTGTGACAGGTGTTCATTTCATATCATCATAAAAACAAAATAAAGCAAAAAAAAAAATGGCATGGATTAAAATATTTAAGGAGTGCTTCTAAGATTTCACATATGTACAAGGTAACACACATGAAAGTTACATAACAAAGTAAATTATTTTGATATTTTATGTAATTAAATTTTGGTATATAGGTGTGCATATTGCTTTTCAGTTTGGTATGATAGCTTGAGTATTTACAGTTAATGCGGTGATTTTGCGCCATTGCGTCATGACATTGTTGTTATAGTGGGAAGGTTTGAGTTGTGAAAGTGGAGGAATTTTTTCAAGGTTAATTAAAATTGTAAAATTAAAACAAAATTTATTATAAAATTGACGGATCCAATATAGTTAAGATAAGCGACATTGAAAATCTTAATGGAACACATGCTCATCCTGGAATAAATTCAAATGAATTTTTGATGTCATGTAGTCGATTTTTAGGTTTGTTGGTTAATATCGTAAATTTTATTTAAAATCAAATTTATTGATGAGATTTAATATTTTTATTCAATTTTATTCTTCAAAAGGGGGAGATATTATTTTCCTGATTTTCAGTTTTCCAAGGGTTAAAGGCCATACGAGTATAAACTTTATTTTGGATCTCTCTAGTTATAAACTTTAATAGGGAAAACCGAGACATAGTAAAACTTTAAAGAATAACTGAGGGGTAATTAAAAGTAAAGATTTGAACATATTGAACAGTTTATGCTAATTGCCAAATAGATGTTTCTTCTGAAGTTGGATTAGATGTTTCTTCTGAAGACAAATAGGTTTGTTCTGAACCAAATATTCTATCTCCGACTTGACTATATTGCACACCTACTAGTTGAATTCAACATACC